>NC_085990.1:39541186-40804936 GCF_030014385.1 Trichomycterus rosablanca | reverse complement strand
CCATGCTGTTGCTGGCCATCCTCTGTCCAAAATAATAAGAGGGCCAAAAATGTATTTGTATAAATCATTGGTCCTCCAGGCTTAATCTTTAGCCAGCACCTATAGAATAATAAAGCAAAAACACTCTATGTAACATGGCAGCTGCTGAATGGGTTCGGCAGTTAGCCACATTAAGAGTCATGTCCTTCTGCACTGTCATTTTGGCTGGCAAAGGGGGCACGAAGTTGCAGATGATTGATGTGTCAGTTTCTCTTAATTGACCACCTGCACCATGTAAATCACTTCAGGTGAAAGCTTTACTCTGAAACGGTGGTGCCAGGCTGCCTGGTCTAGTCATTATTTAGTAGTTATTTTGTATCTTTCTGGGGACTCACCCTAGTGTTGTTGCATTTTGGGCCTCACGATGGAACCGCCCCGGAAAAGCAGATCGCCCCAGAGGTGATGTGACATGCCTTCTCAGGAGCGAACTCCGCCCATAAATCCATGTTATGCATGGGGCATGCCAAATTTGTCAGACTAGGGAGCCACTTGTACATTGCCAGAACCGGCTAGTTCTGAGGGTTCCCTATCTATTAATTTTTTCCAATAACTGAGTTGTCACAGATGGCCGGGGCAGCCCGTCATAATCCCGGTTTTATCTACTTTCTCGTTGCAGGCTGCGGATGTTATGGTGTTTTTCATTTGTTGCGTAAATCCTTTTGTTGGTGGCTTTGTAGCCACAGTATTGGTTAAAACATCTGCACATGAGCTCTATTTTTATTCTTCCAGGCGTGTGGATTCACGTTGTGCTTCAGTAATGAGGCGTGTCCAGCCCTATTAAACTCTAACTGTGCATTAAAAATAGGTTGTTCCCTGTAGATCATGTGTGATGTGAAATTAATTTCCATTTAGTAAATTACCAAAACAGGGAATTGTCCCGAGGTCAAACTATTGCATTATACAGTATCCATTACTCACCTTCATAGTATTTCCCAGTGGAACCGGACACGCTTGACCCTGACCAGGATAAAGTGGTTTAAGAAAATGAAGTAAATTGAAAATGCTAATGATAATACATATATTTTGCCATTTTACACAGTTAGGAGTATAAACAGGTTATACACTGTATACACAATTCTAAACATAAATCACACCAACAATGCAAAATGTTCACAAACCCTCAGGCAATAAACACTATTTGTGGTATTTTCATTCACTGTTTGTTTTACCACTGCTTTATCCTGGTCAGAGTTGTGGTGGGTCTAAATCAATAGGCAAAAAGGGGAGGAAACACCCAGGACAGTTTGCCAGTCTACCACAGGGCAAACACACACATTCACACACACTTACACTCAGAGAAATTTGTAGTAGTTCCAGTTAGCCTGACAGCATGTCTTTGGACTTGTGGGAGAAAACCAGAGCACTGGGAGGAAACCCACGCAGACACAGGGAGAACATGCAAACTCCACACAGAAAGCACCCTGGTCACTCAGCGGTCCCCACCGCACCACTCTCCTGCCCGTTTGCGGTAATTTTAGTCAAACAAAGAGCAAATGGTAAAAAAGCCAGTGTGCTAGTGATACACTGTGTTTTTAACCTGTCGACAGCTTTAAATGAACACAATAGGATGATGTGTAGTTTTCCCCACTGTCTCAACCTTAAGGGCTGTATTGCCCGGTGCTGACTGAAGGGTTTGATTAAGTATGGAGACTGTGTAAAAGCCACGTCATTGTAGACAGATGAGAACAGAAAAAGCCTCTGTATTGTGGTTTACTTTTCACACCTACTTGTATCCAGTTCAGCTAATATTTCACTGGTTTAAATTAAGCTGTTGTCAGAGCCTGCGCTGTAGAGAAACTTCTTATGTAATGCTACAGATAGAAGAAAACATGTGTGGCAACAGTGAACTCTAGTGGTTAAATCTCCTCACTGCTTCTGCCTTCAACTTTCAGAACAGCAGAGGCGTTTCCAACTGTGAGAGTAATTCTGATTTAAGCTATGACTTCTTTAACATTTTGCACAATAGATTATTATTTATATTATTTAATGTACCAACTTCAGTTCTGATTTAGTTATTATTTTGAGATAGCGAAGATATGCATCGAAACTATACTGACAATCAGTATAATTATGCTGATCATCAGTGCTATATATTTTAAAAATATATTATTGATTCATGCACGAATGGATAGAAAAAATGTCCTTATTGTACATAAAAAGTACAAATAATTGTATTTATTTATTTATTTATTTATTTTAGGGGTGGGATTTTTTAGTATATCAAACATCAAGTGTAATTTTCTTGCATACAATTTCAATTGAATAAGCCAGATTGCATTTTATTACAATTGCAATCATTTTAAATTTAGGACTTAGAAATTAAGATATCCAACATTAACATTAAGTAAACAGTAGTGTAATTAAAATCATTTATTTATAATATTACTTAAATCAATCAAAACAAGCAATAAATAAAATAAAAAATAAAAATCAGCCAAACAATGCAGAATAAGGATTATAACACAGAAACAATTCAACCTTGTATAAGTTATGAAATGGAAAACTTCATATAAACACTTATTATAATTACTGAATGTGATTGGGGTGCTCGGGTGGAGCAGCGGTCTGTTAGGCTGCCGTTGTCCGACCGGCCATCTCTGCAGGCATGATTGGTTAAGTCTGAGCTGTGATGGATAAATGTCCAATCCAGGGTATTCCTGCCTGGCTCCCAGTGTTTCCCAGTTAAACTGGATCTGCTCCAAACCTGACCAAGATAAAGCAATTGATGAAAAAAGAAATGAAAAATGAATGAGATTCATTCTGTTCAGAAATGTGTCTTCCTCTTGATACAATCGTTGCTTCATTGCCATCATTTCTCCTGTTTAATTCTTTGCATTGTAATTTGTCTTTGTTCATCTCATGTTTCTCCTCATGCAGCACGGGAAAGCAGAGGTAGGTAACATCTGCACACAGGCCCCAGCAGGACTGGAATCCACTCCACTTTCTGTTTTGCATGAGTTACTACATGCCTTACAGCTTTTTGCTTCAGTGTTTTATGCTGTCACTGACAAAGTATGAGGAATGTGCTTCTTGCCATTTAGCTCTCAGCACCTTCACTCTTCCATCACGTGTGTGAGCTGTTGTGGTTGGCTAAAATGCTTTAAAGATTATTAATGCAAGTAATAAAGGCTTACAAGCACAGTTTGATTTCACTCTATGCCTGTAGACCTGATGCACAGTTGTCTATGTGTGCAATTTTAAACCAAAGTAAAATGGTTGTTTTTGTGTTTTATAATTTCCAATAAATAAATAATAAATCAAACGTCAAAGTATGACACCTGGTACATTAGCAGGTGTGTCAGTACTAAATTCAGGGTTGCAGGGTTGCTTTTTTGCATCAAGGCATACATTCCTGCTCCATGTGTATGCAAGGGAGCTTTACTGTGACTTAGTTCATTACCCTCAGAAAGAAGTAGTAAGATTAATAAACATATAACTTTTTCTGGCAGCTCGGGTGGTGCAGCTTTCTGTTAAGCTAGCCCACCACGGCTGAGATTGGGGTATGAATCACAGCGGTGCTGTCAGCCAGCCAGGCGTCTACACAGACATGTCTGGCCGGGGGAAGATGGCCGAAGACCTGCGATGCATTGGCATTCTTTTCTTGCGTTCATTGTCTCCCTGTGAAATCTGACCCACTGCAACCTTGAAAAGAATAAAGCTGTTGATGAAAATGAATGAATGACTTTTCCCGGCATGGTCTGAATTGTTTTCTTTGTTCTGTCCGCCCCTAGGCACAACGGCACGTGACTGATCTGTATGAAGACCTGCGAGATGGACATAACCTGATCTCTCTGCTGGAGGTTCTCTCCGGGGAAACACTGGTGAGTGTAACTCTGAGTGACCCTTTTAATGTTTGCAGCCCAACTCAACAACCAGCAGCACTTAACGTTTACCCAAAGTCTTGACCCCAGGCTTGAAGAAAAGATGAAGTACTTGTCAGACATGTTCAGGATTAGAAAGCTACTCATCATCTTGTACAGATCAGTCGTGTTATCGTTAGATTGTTCATTTATTGAGCTTAAACTAATCCTGATCATTGGACTAATTTGTTTCTTTAAATAATAAACATGATAAGTGGTTCCTTAAGAGATCGCAATCATTTTATTCTATTTCTTTGATTTTATTCGATCAGAAAGGTATTTTATCCAAAACAAAAGACAAAAAATTGATTTCTAAGTTTAATACTGAATCACACCCAAAACACTGGGATTCAGATACCTACTGCTACCGCAATAAATTATTTTCTGCTGGCATGATGCCAAGCCATAGTACTGCTTTTTCTCTTGGCTGTGGTAACACAATCATAACCTCACACTCTATGCCTTTTTCTCATTGAACTGTGTGGTACCTGTGTGACTCCTTATCTTCCTTATCTGCCTCTATCTCCTTTTATTCCTTCCTACCTGTGTTTGCTGACCTCTCTTTGTACCGCTTTTGCTGGGGCTAGGCGAGAGAGAGGGACGTTGTGCGGAACTTGCGGTTGGTGAGTGGGTTTGTCATTGAGATTATTCCTCTTTTCTAATAGCATGGGCGCATTAGCGGGTCGGTCTTGTCATTGTAGTCAACATTACTGTTGACTTTGCTTGAAAGGTAATGACAACAGGTATTAGGTCTCTGTTAGGCTTGGGATAAAAGAGATTTGATGTCAGTGGGCAAAAAGATTTGGTGTTGGGGGTAAAATTGGCATATTTTTTTTTACTATAAAACTTTATGATTTCATAATAATGTGTCATTTAATATGATCTAAATTAACAAAAAAAAGTAAAAAAAGTTATTATTTCAAATCTACCATATGTTTGATTTTAAATCATATATAAGAAGTGCTTTAAATAAATTATTTTTAAAATAGTATCAAAATAAAGTAGGCTGTCTGGTCGCATTTTGAGTTTCTTAGGATATTATATTGGCCACAAAGCCTAAAACACTACTTAAGTACTTCTTAAAGATGTATTTGTTTGCCCTGTGCATACACTGGGTCAAAAAACAAGAGAAGGGGTGGGCAGTAATACAGAATATACAAAACATTCCTCAGCAAGTTGTTTGAAATACCATATTTTTGCCAGAGAGCTCAAAGCATTTAAAAGAGTATGTTTTTATAGATACTTGCTTATTAAAAGCCTACAGTGTCTTGGTGGTGCAGTGGTAAATCATGCTAGCCCACTATTACTAAGATCTTGGGTTTAAATCTAGGTGGTGCTGTCGACTGGTCAGACCTCTACACAGACATGATTGGCTATGTATGATGGGTGGGTGGCTGAACAGCCTAGCCATTTGGAGATGTACTCGTCAGTGCACTCTCAGTGCCCTCTCAGTGCCCAAGCTCGAAAAAATCTGAAGGGTTGCTTCAAAACAGACCAGTGTAAAGATCCAGTGTGAAAGCAGCCAAAAAAGAACAGAAATAAAAGCATAAAGTTAGTAAAGTCAAGTACGGTTACCAAATTACAACTATTCATCTTTTAGATGAATTGGTTTGGTGAAAGAGCCTGCCTACATGATTTGCCACTAACTGGATATTTAGCTTGCCCATTGCATGAATATTAATGCTTTTTCTCATTCTGTTCTCATCTATCTGAACCTTAAAATCATGTTTTGGGTGTGTAACCAATGTGGCATATGTATCAGACATTAGTTTTTGTAGCACTGTTTGGCCTGAATACTGATAAATGTTCCACTCAGATGTTCATTATGTACATTATCATTGTATTTAATCACACGGACATCTGACATGGATTAACATTTCGGAAACTGAAAGAACTTCAGTATTGTTGTTGTTGTGAACTTCTCTTATTTGTTTCACTTGTTTGTTGCATAGTTTTTTTCTGCATTTTCTTTGTGCTGTTTTTTAATGATCTCTCTAACTTTTGCTATTTTTTTAGCCAAGGGAAAAAGGACGCATGCGATTCCACAAACTTCAAAATGTACAGATAGCACTGGATTTTCTCAAACACCGGCAGGTAAGATGAACTGAACTAAACTGAACTGAACTGAACACAGAATAACAATAAATGTTAAGAAAGTTTATAAAATCTTCTTAAAATTTAAATAAATTTTTAAGGCGCCCAGGTGGCGCAGCGGGATATTCTGCTAGCACACTAGCGCCGAGATTCTGAGCGCCGAGAACTCCTCGGTTCGAAACTGGTCGGCTGGGCACCATCTGGCGGGCACAATTGGCAGTGCCTGCAGCAGATACTAATTGGCCACCGTATCTGCAGGGTGGGGGTTGGACTATGTGGGGGGTGGGATCTTCATACACTGTGTAAGGACCCTGATTGGGGGAAGAGACGCCTGTGCAGAATGCAGGAGCGAGAAGAGGAGGGCTGTGCACGTGTCGGAAGAGGCGTGTACAGTGACGTGCTCTCCTCGGATGCAATCGGGTATCTCTCAGCAGCGGAAGACAAATTGACTGCACTAAATCGGGAGGAAAATAGGGAGAAAATGCATAAACAAATTTTTTTTTAATATAAATAAATACAATTTTAAAATATTTTTATCTATCACAACAGGTCAAGCTGGTGAACATTAGGAATGATGACATAGCAGACGGCAACCCCAAGCTTACACTTGGGCTCATATGGACCATCATCCTTCACTTCCAGGTTTCAAGCTCTGTCAGTGTTAAGTTCCCTTACCATTTACCTCCTTCGTCGCTCTGTCCAGTCCGGGGTTGTCAGCTGGAATTCACTCAATTCTTTTGGTGGTTTGGGTCATAATGGTCCCAATCAAGCTAATTACTACTAATTAATTACCACTAATTAATTTCTTTTTCCTCTTCTAAACATGGTTAAATCATGGGTCTGTTCACTGTCATAAAAATATAACCAAATCTATCTAAAAATAAATCAAGTATAATGTGTACAGCTATGTTAAGAAGGCACTTTTAAAAGCCTTGTTCTACTTTCCAGTTCTGTTTGGTCTGTCTAAATGAACTGAACTTTTCATAATGGAAAGATTTTACTGCTGATTTTTTTTTACTATCAACAAACATTTAATGTACTGGTATGCAGTTCCAGCCTGTTAGGAAATTAGTTTGGCAGCTAAGAACAGAATTTTTTTCACTATGCTTTATTTAAAAAAACCTAATGAATAAGTGCTCGGATGACACAATGGTTTAATGCGCTAGCACACCATGAGTAAAATCTGGTGGTTAAAAGTCTTAAGCAGTGCTCTCGAGCTAGTCGAGGCACCTGCACAAGAGATGGATGATTCACTGACAGCAGTGTGTGACTACCCATACATGGTACGATTCTCTGTAAGACTCCACCTCTGGCAGGTGAACAGTACCAGATGGCGACTGCACACATGTCAGAGGAGGTGCACGATAGTCTTCGGCTCTCCCTGTATTGGGGTGGTGCAGTGGCAGAATAAGTTGCAATTGAGGATTTGGACATGACTAAATTGTAAGGAGAAACAAAAAACTGATGTTTTAATAGGCTTTTCTAAGACAGTGATAAGTGAAGTATTGCCTGCACGAAGCAGGACCAGTATTAGGGTGAGATTTATTGATCAATAGAGCAGATTTAAATGAAGAATTGGGCTAAAAGTCACATGACCCTTGGCTCAAAATGCCAAAAAAGAAATTACACATTGTTCCTTGGGTGGAGTTTCAGTACCTAAGCGTTGGCAACAACATAAGTCACCTAGATCTTCTTACCAACACTGCGTTACATCATCTACCCAGCATCCCCTAAAACTAGTAATTTAAGTTTTATTATGGTTCTCAACTTCAAAGTCAGGAGGTCAATGGTATTTGCTGGAACTTTTTTCATCACATAGTGCTTTAACGCACATGCATGCGTAGAGTATATATTTGGATTCTCATTCATTCTCTTGACATCTTTTGGTACTTAATAGATTTCAGACATCCAGGTAAATGGACAGTCTGAGGACATGTCAGCCAAGGAAAAGCTGCTGCTCTGGTCCCAGAGAATGGTGGACGGCTACCAAGGTTTGCGCTGTGACAACTTCACCACCAGCTGGAGGGATGGCAAGCTCTTCAATGCTGTTATTCACAAACATGAGTAAGTACTCTTGTTAAATACTGAGAACCTTTATGAACTCATACTAATGAGTGTGGAGCCTCTCACAGAACAAACTTGATCAATTTGATTTGATCTTCCACTGAACATCGAGAAAATCTTACAAACTTATAAAAATCTGATAAACTTTTTCTAAATATTTTAGCAAATCTGACAGTTGATACAGATTGCTGCAGATTCTATTCCAGTGGTCCCCAACCACCGGGCCATGGACCGGTACCGGTCCGTGGGTCATTTATTACAGATATTACTATCACAGAAATAACAAATAATTAGAGATTGCTACAAGAGCAATTAAATTTCCAATACCTTTCGGGTGTTATTGTCCCCAATAGGTGGAAGCAGCGTCTCGTTGCAGCAAAAAAAGCTCAGGATTCACACTGATTTTCCATTCTATAGTTATTCTATTTTAAATTCCCCCACTGGTCCGTGAAATTATATCTTATATGAAACCGGTCCATGGTGCAAAAAAGGTTGGGTACCACTGTTCTATTTACTTATTCTTGGTAAAAGCATATTAATGAAGCCGATTGTTTCACTGAAATGCTCCATTTCTGTTACTTGCATGTAGTAAAGCAACTTTCCTACTCCATTATCCAACAATACAAAAGTTAGTTTGTATAAAGAAAATGCACTGGTTGCTTTAAAACAGGTCAATTCAATGTGTTGGTATTTTATTATCTTATTGTCATTATGACATGTAAACTTCTTGTGGAAGGATGTTTAACAGCACAGCTGTATGGCATTGGGTATTTTTTGTGTCCGTATTCTTTTTGTGCAATTTATTAATTGGTATAAAATGGTATAGTACAAATGAAAAGAGTAAATGATGTAAAGTGTGTCTCCTTTATTTTATTGAGTTGTATTATCAACACAAAATATGTCCTAATTGTCTAAATCATTGTAAAGTAAATATGCAAGACATATT
This sequence comes from Trichomycterus rosablanca, assembly GCF_030014385.1. Classification (NCBI taxonomy): domain Eukaryota; kingdom Metazoa; phylum Chordata; class Actinopteri; order Siluriformes; family Trichomycteridae; genus Trichomycterus; species Trichomycterus rosablanca. The sequence goes on along the minus strand of NC_085990.1, from coordinate 40,795,933 downwards.
GGGCACATCTGCCTTATACTTGATGAGACTTGTCTTTAATCCAAATGAGTAAAATTCCTTTATGAGAAGCAAAATATTTTGAAGTATTGCCCCAAGCCTGGTCTGCCAGCACTGAAGTATTTATTAGGTGGAGTATATTAAGTCAGCAGAGATGTAATGTCTGAAAATCTAGCCATGTTTTTTTTAATTAAGAGTTATTAAAAGAGTTTATTCAGGATAATAATGTGTAAACAGGTGAGCTAACTACCTGGCTGAGCCAAGTGCCTGGCATGGGAAAAGGCAGTCATGCGTAAATCCATATTTTCACTCTAAGCTAACTCTAAGCTAACAGTAAATTGTTATTATTCTTAAGAGCAAAGGAAAATAAAAGAGGGAGCGGTGGATTTAGCTGGAATAAAAGATTTGTTTAAGGCTAAGCAGGACAGAGAGTTAAAGAATGAAAAACTTTTGGGTGTGGCACATTGGGTGTCATTTAAAAAGCAAAAACAGGCATCCCCGCAGGGAGCCTTTTATGAAGCATTAACATGTACCTGCAAAGCTTGGGTACGCCCTGCTTACTCTTTCAGAGCAAAAGCAGCAGAGCTTTTGCTCAGATCGAAACAGCGAAGCTCAAAGTGCTACGGAAAAGAGCTGGAACATTTTTCCACTGAACTGCGAAAACGGTCGACCTGATGGAAATATTTGACTTTTTTTCTGTCTCGTGGTTGTTTGTGCCAATAGAGGCTGGCATTGTTTTTCTATGATTTATTTGTATACTTCTGGAATTTGGAAGATCTGGTTAATGGTTTTTATGCAAGTACAAGGGAGCGATGGTGAATGACGCCTACACATGACACACAGTTAATAGGTTTGGAACTGTATGCACGTGGGAGAAAGGAATACAGCAGGAGGACAACCAAAACACTTTTATGTCTTCATAACAAGACATTTTGATATTTAAAACTCTGATGTTATAAAGACTACAAACCACACCAGCAATGGTTCAAAAGTTCTGAGAAAAAAATAAGTGATCAATATTTTGGACATTTTTGATATCCCTACCTGCATAATGTTCGGATTTAAGAAGAGGAAGCTATCATTTAGGAAGAATAGAAGAAGTAGCAGCAGTAACTCAGTGAGTGATGCCGAAGACCGTGTGATCATGGTGTGTGAGGAGATCCCGTCTGAGTACTCTGCAGACTCGGGCAGAGGCTCCCAAAGCCCAGGGACTCGCTCCAGTCAAGATTCCTCAGTATGTGATGCTGATACTGGATTGGGCTGGAGCTCCGGCAGCCTTACCCACAAGTATTCGCTCCGGACAGAAGATGATATAACTGGTTCTGTCTCCGCACCCAACCCAGGAGATCACTACGCCGTGCGTTCCACTCTACACGTTAAAGAGCTGTACCGGTCTGACCTTTTAGATCCACCTTTTACACCATTTTACCTAGCGTGATTAGTGTGTGGTTTGAATTCAAAGATTTGTTTAGAGTGAGTCATGTTTAGAGTGTACTTTTGTTCACCTTATTTTTAAGATATGAGTCATTTTAAGCAGTAGAGTGTTGTTTGATTGGGATAAGTTTTTACCACCACTTTATCCTGGTCAGGCTTGCAGTGGATCTGGTTTCCCTGGATTCACTACGCGCAACACACCCCTGACAGGGCGGCATCCATTGTGGGGCCTCGGCCATCTCCCCTCAGTCATAGCCAATCATGTCTGTATGTAGACGCCCAATCAGCCAATAAGCTATTAGCACCACTAGGGATTCAAATCCTGGATCCCAGCGGTAGTGGGCTGACTGAGTTACATACAAAATAAGGATCTGCTGTTTAATTTGACATGTACAAAATCAATTAAAAAGTGTATTATTGTAATTATTCAAAGTCAAATTTGTTTATGCATATATAGCATTTGACATGTAAATGATCATAATTTTAAGTTGTTTTAACATTAAACTTTTACCACCTTTGGATAAACTCGTTTACAAATATTATATCAATTAAAAAAATAACACATTAATTATTACTAAAATAGGATTAAGTGGTGGGAAAACAGACAATAAATAAATATAACTAAAATAATAACTATATATAACTAATAACTTACAATCAGTATTCAATATTTACCCAAACTGAATGCTGAAGCATTAGTCAAATTCATATCTATATCAGGACTAAAAACACGAATCTGCCTATTAATGACTGCATCCATTGAAACTGTTACTGCCAGGAGTATGGTCTATGAGTCGTCCTTATTGTAAAAATGTCCACTAATTAACTATCAGCATCCATGTATGGTGTTTTCTGGATTGCAAATTTTTTGGTAGCTTTATTTTTTTTTTTTTCATTGCTGATGATTTGGGGGAAAATAGCAGTGTGTGGTGTACAAATGTTCAGTGACACATACTGTTGCAGGGTGGATTATGTTTGACTTCAGTAGATATGATAAGTTAAGAGTCAGGATTTATGGTATGACAGTGTTTTAAATTTAGAATTGTAAATAATTGTATTCTACCGTCCTAGAAATTTTGTATGCCACCTTTATATACTTAGTATACAGCTGTATTAGGTAAATGATCTTCAAGAATTCTTGGATTGTTAATGGTTATTGTGGTAAGCAATCATTTCATAACAGCTAAATGTTCCAACAGGTTCCTTGCACAACAGAAAGAGGGTTTGTCATTCATTCTGAATTTAAAATATCCCTTTACTAGGTGGTAGAGGAGAACATAAGTATGAAAGAACATATAGAATCTTTGGCCTGTGGCATTAACTATTAGCCCTAGTGCCCTAATTTAACTTACACAGCTTCTGATTGGCCACTCTTGCTTGCTCTTGTCCAGACCCAAACTCATCGACATGTCAAAAGTGTACCGCCAGACAAACTTGGAGAACCTGGAGCAGGCCTTCAGCGTGGCTGAGAGAGAGCTCGGTGTCACACGTCTGCTCGACCCAGAGGGTAAGTTCTAAGCTTCATGTTATTTGTCTTCTATTACTGCACAGTATTTAAAACACTGCATTATTTTAAATCATTTTTAACACACACACCTACAGAGAAACGTTTTGATAAGTTTGTAGCTATCAAAGAACTCAACTTTAAGTCAACTTTAGATTCATTTATACATTCATATGGTCTGACTTTCAGTTTAAGAATCTTGATGCTTGATGTTTTTTAGATGTCGATGTGGCTCATCCTGATGAGAAGTCCATCATCACATATGTTTCATCTCTCTATGATGCCATGCCTCGCTCACTTGAAGCTCACGGTGGTGTCAGGATCAATGTAAGTTTACATGAATGGTAATTATGTAATTATTATTAGATTTTATTTATAGACATTTTACTTGTGAACAGCATAACCAAACATTTTATTTAAAGCAAAGCCATCATCTTAGAAATTCAACATCACTTTTGTGTACAGAATTAGTGCAGAGTGAAAAAAGCTGAACTGAGCCATATCATAACCTTTTGATTACTAGGCCAGTACCTTAACTACCACAATAAAGGGGCATTTAAACCAGTTATTAAAATAATTTCTCTTTTTTCAAGATGAATCTTATCATGTAAACTTGATTAATTTGGTTGATTTGGGTGGCTATTGTCTCTGTTTCTCTTACTGTCCACCCATTACAATTTAATCATGCCCTTGTTAAGCTACAGATAGATTCTGACTATAACTATATCTCTCCCTTTCTGTGATTGTGGTAAAGGCAAGACTGTTCTCACTGAATTATGTCAGTGTGATGTCGTAGTGAGTTTATGTTGGGACCGATAGGTTTTTGTTTGTTTTATATGGCTATATGTTTGTGTGCAGGAGCTGGAGCTGCGCTGGAAGGAGTACTATGAACTGATCACCATCCTTCTTCAGTGGATCAGACACCATATTGTCATCTTTGAGGAAAGAAAGTTTCCAGCCAGCTATGAGGAGATTGAGGTAAGTTTATTTTTTATAATGTTGTTTTTAGCAGTGTATGTTACATTTCCACATAGTGTGTTGTTTCTGTGCCACTGGCAGTCATGTTCTGGCAACATGCACATTTAGAACAGGACTTTCTTTATTATCTGATGTGTTTTCTCTGTCCCAGAAGAGATAAATAGTAGTTACCAAGTGCCTTTGTTTATAGCTACATAATGTTGTCCTATGAGAACAATAATAAACGTATAAAGTAAAAATTTCCAGTAAGAATCTCATGAAATGTTAGCACAGGAGAGCAGTCTCTGTGGTAAATAAATGAATCATGTTATTCAATAGTGTATTAAACAATGTAGGCTTTGGCTTTTGCATGCTTTATTGTAGGAAGTCGAATAATCCACCCACATAAGGGTGTGGCAGCTCTATAGTGAAAAATCAACCTCAAGGCAGGTTTTATTCTTGCTGAAACAGACTCCATGCCACTCCCTACTGGAAAACTAATACCATAGTTATGTAAGACTTAGTCACTGAAAAGGGTTTACCTTCCTTATCTAAAAAAATAAAAGTTATGTGTATTTTCTAAGACCACAATCCAATACAATGTAAAAAGCCAAATGAACAAAACAGATTTCTATAACCATGTTCATGGAACTTGAATCCTGATTGAAGAAGACAGAAAACAGAATAAAAATATTTAAACCAGAATGTTTAAAAGAATTGGAAGAAACCATTACATTTAAGAGAATCCAAAGGCCAAAAAGAGTTACTTAGATGAAGTGTTTATGTAAATCAGAGAACATTTTTATATAGGTAAAGGACATGATTTAAACTGATAGTTTGATTCTTTTATTATGAATATCTGCATACACTTTGATCATTTCTATTATTTTTGACAATAAAGAAACATCTGGTGAATCCTGCACCAGTTGTCTGGTTGGTTATAATTCATTTCTTTTCACAGTCATTTTGTCTAAAGCACATGCAAAGTTTGGTCACTCCCTTAAGCATAATAGTTACTTTAACTACTACTTCTTTCATCAGTAGTGCTGTTTATAATGTTTTGCCTAATCATATAAATAACTATAACAGTTTTACCAAATAGCCTAAAATTATAATAATTAGTGATTTCATATCATACAGCTTAAACTACAGCAACAAGTAGTGTTTTTACCAAACTTTTCCTATTAAGTGTTGACTTTTAAATTTCATTTATGTTTCATAAATAACTCTTTTAATAAATGTGAATTAAAAATTTTAAATTAATCAGTGGAATGGTTAATGAAATGTAGTGTATAACTGCTTTTTGTTCACTAAATTCAGTTCAGGGTCACCAACTCTCTAACTATTTTATAAGTATAATGATACAATAAATTGTCAGTAGTTATCCCAATAAGTGGTCCAGAATTTTGTTGACCTCTTGACTATAAATAAACACGTAGTGTGTAGTTTTAAAAAACTAGACTAGTCACAGTCAAGACCACTAATAGGCTGTTTGATGAATGATTGAGTTCATGCTTTTTATATTCATACTTAAATTGAACTCAAAGTATTAGACGATGAAATCATTTGTTTTCTGAATTACAGATCCTCTGGCGTCAGTTTTTGAGATTTAAAGAGACTGAACTTCCAGCCAAGGAGTCAGACAAGAACCGCTCCAAACTCATCTACCAATCCTTTGAGGTTTGTGTCACCTTTCCAAGCGTTATGGATTCCCTTAAATTATAAGTTGTGCCTAAGACTGCTTTCTTTAAGTTCGGTACAATGCTGAAAGTGAGTTAACTTTTTTTTATTTGTGTTGCCTGAACACAGAGTGCAGTTCAAGCTCGTCAGATCAAAGTGCCACCTGGTTACCACCCCATAGATGTTGAAAAAGAATGGGGGCGACTTCACGTCGCCATCCTAGAAAGGGAGAGGCTGCTTAGAACTGAGTTTGAGAGGTGAGTGATACCGTAGAGTCTGCAAAATGTACATCTGGAATGTTCACATATTTAAAGGTTTCAATGTAGACTAAAAATAACTTTGTCTTAATATGCCTTATATTTACCGACATCTGTTGGAAATTGTCTTTTTTGTCTTGGATACATGCACTTAACAGTGTTTTTTGAGGTGTGTGGGAGACACAGCAGTCTAACACGCTAGCATACCACTGCAGAGTGTTTGAACTTGCATGTTTAAATGTCAGCAGAGCCACCGACCTGGCCGGGCATTCACTCAAACACAGTCCTTGTGTGAAGGAGGGACGGTCAATCTCTGGGACAGATTGGGGCACCTGTATGAGTGTGTGGGGGAGGGGGTGGGGGCTGCGTCACATGGAGCCTAGCGTGGCTCTCCATACTTAATAAGCACGGTGGCTTAGTGGGTAGCACTGTCGCCTCACAACAAGAAGGTCCTGGGTTCAATCCCCAGGTGGGGCGGTCCGGGTCCTTTCTGTGCGGAGTTTGCATGTTCACCCCCGTGTCCGCGTGGGTTTCCTCCGGGTACTCCGGTTTCCTCCCACAGTCCAAAAACATGCCACCAGGTTAATTGGAAACACTGAATTGTCCTATAGATACCTAGCCGCTAGATGCACTAGTGCATTGTAGTGCCGGTCCCAAGCCCGGATAAATTAGGGAGGGTTGTGTCAGGAAGGGCATCCGGCGTAAAAATTGTGCCAAATCAATGAGCGATCATGAGGATGACTCGCTGTGGCGACCCCTGAAAAAGGGAAAAGCCGAAAGAAGAAGAAGAAGTAAGAACCCAACACTGGCAGGTGAAAGAAGCGGCTAAAGATTGGACCAGTTGGAGGCGACATGTGGTGTATCACACTCTTCTTGATCAGATCAGGGGATTTGCAGGCAGCAATTGGGACACAATCACAATTGGGAACTGGAAATGACTAGATTGTAAGATAAGGGTGTGTTTTTATGGTTTTTAGAAAAGGAAATTCTATATTTCACATAAATAACTTTAAAGCAAGCTCTTAAAGGCTGCTTCTCTTTTTTACAAGTGAAAATAACAGGGGGAATAAAGAGAATATAGGTATTTTGTTATACGTTATAAAATATCCTGTGTATTTGCCTGTCCTGTGTATTTGCCTGCTATGGAGGGATAAAAAATGGAGAAGAATAGGTCATAGTGGGAATGGCTCATCCCTGTCACAAGGCAGGGTTTTAGCTTCTAGATAAGTAAGTAATGTAATATGTGGCTCAATTCATAAAATAGAATGGCTGACCAAGCACCATAGACACTTAGCTCGGTCAGATGTGCAGGTTGGTGCTGCAGAGTGCCAACAAGTCTCTGAGGGACTCTTAGGGAAGGGTGTGTCTGTTTTAAATGAAAACTTGTAAGCTTTTGGACATTCTGTTATGGCATTCGTGACAGACCCGTATGGCTTCGAATACTTGCTTCATCCAGGGAGGTAAAAAATATGTAGGCTTGTACCTAAAAAGTACTTTTTGTCTTTTTTCTCTATTTAAGTTATTTTTCATGTAAATTAAATTTGTTCATTAAATGTGATAATGGTAAAAACAATAAAAAAATTAAAAGATTATTTAATGGGACACGTCACTCTGTATGAATCAGGTTGGAGCGTCTACAGCGGATAGTCAGTAAAGTGCAGTTGGAGTCCGGCGTGTGTGAGGAGCAACTGAACCAGCTAGAGACTCTCCTGCAGTCGGTAAGTTAATCAATATATCAGTTGATTCTCTTTTATCCCACATGTGAAATATAAATTGCGAGCATATGTTAAAAACAATCACAGAAAACCAGACATAACGTATTTTAAAAAATAACAAAACAGACCAGAAAGTTCTGCTTCAAAGCAATCACATCAATCGCTCTGACAGAGTTGTTTATTGTTGTGGCTGGTGGATTAGATGAGTTTCTAAACAGATCTTGATTTCGTCTGATAGCACTGTTCAGTGGGCAATATCACAAACTCCTCTTACAGGGGGTGAGCTAGGACTGTGAAACACAGGCTTTTCATACCCAGACCCCAATCATTGCTTCCCAGCATGTGCCACTAGATATGAGCCTATAGTTGATTCGAGACATCTATTTTATTTTATCTCATCTAATTTTATAATTTGATTCTTGGACTTTAGAGTGCCTTCATTTGTCATATATACATATACAGTACATGTGTACAGTACTAGGAAATTCTTTCTTCGCATATCCTAGCTTTTTTTTTTTTTTTGAAAGCTGGGGTCAGAGCGCAGTGTCAGCCATTGTACGGCGCCACTGGAGCAGAGAGGGTTTAGGGCCCTGTTCAAGGGTCCAACAGTGGCTCCATGGCAGAGCTGGAATTCAAACTCTCAACCTTTAAGTTGATAGCCCAAATCCCTACCCACTAGGCTACCACTGTCCCAGTGGTATGGACTATTTATGGACAATTCTATTCACACACACTTGACTATAGCTTTGAAAAAAATTAATAGTATATAACAAATGTTGTCTGTATCTCTGCTGCTCTGCTTGTTCGACGTATTAAGTCTATCTACCCCCAAAAAACTTTAAAAAACGTTAAGGATTTAATTAATAAAATTGTTAGGAAAAGTTCACATCATCACTAGTATTAAAACTGAACATTAAAATGTTCATTGAACCTACTTTGCTGACAGAACTACGTCTAAATACCAGAGCCATGGACTATTCTAGCATCAGTTCTTCATTACACGACATCCTGAAATAAACAATGCCCTTTGTTTTAATTCCTTTTAGCTGTAAAATAGATTAGTCACCTCAGTAACCAGTCATTAAATAGGCACACAAACAACCTATTTCCCAAACATTTAGGATACAACTTGAGCTGGCATTCAGCAAATCTAATCTTAATATGGTTACTTGTGCTTCTGACTCACTCTAAGGCACATTCTGTTATAACTCTGATTTTAAACCCAAGAATAAACAATATATCTGTTTATCATGCTGTTGTCATATCGGTCAATGAGTGAATAACACAACAATTTAATAATTTCACTGTTTTCATTATGCTCTAGGATATCAGACTCCTAAACGCAGGCAAGACAGCCCAGCATGCTGTCGAGCTGGACAGAGGCTTAAACAAATCTGAAGAATTGATTCGTCTCCTCTTCAATGACGTGCAGATTCTTAAAGATGGCCACCATATTCAAGCCGAACAGATGTACCGCAGGTATAAGACATTTCATACCTTTTTATGTGAGATATCATTTTGTATGCTAATAAATAATCACATTAAGCCATTGTCGAGTGTTAAGGTCATTGGTCCTTACTGCTAATTAGTTCAGCTCTTGTTGGTTATGGGTATTGATTTCTGTATTGGAGTCTCAGTTTACGTCATTATATTTCCAACACTTTATTAGTATGTGTTGAAATATACGATGGTAAACAATTTAATCTGGATAGCACACATCTAACAGAATAGTTTAGAAAGCTTTCCATTTTTTTGGATCTTGCCATCCTCTCATTCTCAGGTAACTATAATAACTGTAAAATGTCTTCATCTAGGGTTTATCGTCTTCATGACCGTCTGGTGAACCTGCGCAGTGACTATAACCTGAGACTAAAATCAGGACTCGTGGCTGCTCAAGTTTCTCAAAGTCAGGCACAGAGTTCACGTCTGCGGCCTGAGCTGGATGAGGTGACACTGCGCTACGCACAGGACCTTTTGGCTTGGGTGGAGGAGAACCAGCGCAGGATTGAAACTGCTGAGTGGGGCTCAGACCTACCCACTGTAGAGTCGAATTTGGGCAGCCACAGAGGCCTCCACCAGACAGTGGAAGACTTCAAATCAAAGATTGACCGTGCTCGAGCTGATGAGGTAAAATGCTATTACTTATTAGTTATTATTTGTTAATTTGGTAGATGATTGAAAGCATCAAGAAAATTAGTCCAGCATTATCTAATTAAAAGAGAAGGAAAAACAAAAAACAACTGTCTCCATAATAATAAAAAAACCTAGAGAAAGCCACTAATCACTAAAGTTCACATTACTATAACCATGTTATCCCAGACGTACAGAGCTCAACATTGCCTCTGCCCAATTTTTCAGTGGTTTTGGATCTGTTTGGTTTATTATGCTGGCTAGCTAATTAATTCATTATTAGCCAAGCTTATTCAATATCAATCAAGGCAAAAATCTAAAAATGTCATATTAAACAATACAGTATATGCACACAAGCTACATAAAATGCTGTAATTACAAAACCTTTTAAAAGCCCTTTGTTGAAGGAAACCTGATTTGAGAACATAATTCAGCACCTAAAGTTAATTCCCCCTATTGTTTTTAAAACATAGCACATGCACAAGCTTGTATCTATGTCTTTTACCACATTTTTAAATATGTTTTTGCTTAAAAATAATAAAATAATATTAGCAGTACTGACATTTAATTATGTTTAAGTCTTTCATCTTAAATCTTAAAGTATTTTTTATGTCTTGTGTATTTCAGAATCAGCTCTCTCCTGTAAGCAAGAACACTTACAGAGAGTACCTTGGCAAACTGGATCTTCAGTATGCTAAGCTCTTGGTAAACACAGCTCACACTGTTCTTACAATCTGCTGTCATTGGTTAAATGCATAATAATCTGCAGAGATTATCAGTAAACCGATACTTCTACTTTTCAGAATTCATCTAAATCACGCCTGAGGCACCTTGAGCAGCTCCATGCTTTTGTTACTGCCGCCACTAAAGAGCTAATGTGGCTGAATGATAAGGAAGAAGAGGAGGTCAACTATGACTGGAGCGAACGTAACACCAACATGACTGCAAAGAAAGAGAACTACTCAGTAAGAGAGATACAGTTCACTGATTTTTAGTTTGTGTTTCTAGTGAATGGTAGTAGGACTTTATTTTGTATAGAAAGTTTAGATTTGATTTTTTGGTGATACTTTAGGGGCTGATGCGAGAGCTGGAGCTTAAAGAGAAGAAGATTTCTGACATCCAGGCGACTGGGGACAGACTCATTAAAGAGGGCCATCCAGGCAAAAAGACCGTAGAGGTATAGGTTTGATTATGTTATTTTCACAATGCACATGTGGGCAAGTCTGTACAAGTGTAAGTGTGCATGTGTATATTGTTATTTGTGTTTTTTTATGTCTCAGGCTTTTACTGCAGCCCTGCAGACTCAGTGGAGTTGGATCCTCCAGCTTTGCTGCTGTATTGAAGCTCATCTCAAGGAGAACACTGCATACTACCAGGTTGGTCTTTTAGCTCCTTTTAATTTATGTAGTGATGTATAAAAACATAAAAACATATAATATATGTAGTGATTTCACAAAACAAAAAGCTTATTTCCGCTAGCTCAACATAGAACATACAAAGAAAGTAGATGTACATACACTTGGATGAAGTAGTATGTGTAGTATCACAGTATCATAAACATTCCAAGTATAACATGGAATACCCTTAAGTTTGAAATTTTGACTTGAAATTTTGACTCTTGCCAGATATGTATAGAATTAAACCTGTGTTATCCCTGCAATCTAAGGCTTTGGCTGTAGTGGAAATAAACATTGGATGATGACCTTTAACAATCCATTTTTTAACATTTCATGCTGCATTATTAAACACATATTTTGTATCAAATAATACAGTAGATCATTGGTTCTAGACTTGAGGACATAGAAACCTCCCCATAGTATTTTACCAAAAAGTGTGCAACATCAAAATGTTGTTTTGCATATGAAATGTTACTGCTTTGATCTAAAGCAACTTATAAATATGACCAATGACCAGTGGGGCTTAAACCAGTTTAGTACCCTAAGCACTGAACATTAAATTATATATGTAAAAATAACCATATATCTAACTCAATCCATGCAGTTCTTTGCTGACGTCAAAGAGACAGACGAGAGGATTAAGAAGATGCAGGATGCCATGAAGAAAAAGTACACATGCGATCGTTCTACCACAGCAACCCGTCTAGAAGACCTGCTTCAAGACGCTATGGTTAATACCTCCTGCATGGACACTTCTGTATCACTATACCATTTTGTTTACCTTCAAGTTTATCTAGGGTACACAAGCCTTTCTTACACTCTGTCATTTCTGTCAGGATGAGAATGAACAGCTGAATGAGCTGAAGACTTGCGTGGCTGGCCTGAACAAGAGAGCCAAGAGCATCATCCAGCTTAAACCCCGCAACCCCACCACTCCCATCAAAGGCAAACTGCCCGTTCAAGCAGTGTGTGACTTCAAACAAATGGAGGTTAGTAAACCAACCCACTTGCTTTTATGTTACATTTTTAACCCTGTCCTTTTTGCTTAATTCATTTATTTTGTTTCCTTGTTTCTGTATAGATCACCGTGCACAAGGGAGATGAATGTGCGCTCCTTAACAACTCACAGCCCCAAAGGTGGAAGGTGCTGAACCAGTCCGGCAATGAGGCCAGCGTACCTTCTGTGTGCTTTATTGTGCCACCAGTGAACAAAGATGCTGTAGAGAGTGTGTCTAAGTAAGTGTTAGTCACTTCAAAGTATGTAGATATATAGATGTCTCAGCCACACCTGTTGCAAACAGCTGGTCCAGCATGACTGGCCAAGGCAGGTTCCATAAGGACATGGTTTGACAAGCTTGGTGAGCCCTCATACTTTTGATACTACTGATTTGAAATGGATTTCTGAGTAGTGTGGATATGTACAGCTATGCATGTGATGAGAAGATAATCTCATTCCAAAAACATATAAAATATAATGTAACAACCTCCATTTTTTTGGGAAAGGCTTTTTATGTGATTGTCTGTGGAAATTTGTGCTCATTTAGTTAAAAGAACATTTCTGACATCAGACATTAATGTAAAATGTGAAGGTCCTGGGTGTTGCCAGGGTATCCCCAAGGTGTTCTGTGGGCTTGAGGTCAGAGCTGTGTGCAGACCACTTGAGTTCATGTCTGAATGCTTGCTTCGTGCACAAGGGGAATAGTCACACTAGAATAGGAAAGGGTCTCTGCCGAACCATCAACACAACCTTTGAACTTTTTTCTGTTAGCAGTAGGTGTGGCTAAACTCTTAAGCTTAATAATTAGGAGAGGTGCCCTCATGTTTTTAGCCTAATTTCTAATAACCTTTTTCCTCTGTTGTTTAGTATGGATGCTGGTGTTCAGCAGATGACGTTGCTGTGGCAGAGACTGCATGGTGATATGAAGAGTCTGCTGTCCTGGCAGTACCTAATAAGGGATATCCAGCTTATCCGTTCCTGGAACATTACCATGGTCAGTTTTTACACATTTTTCACACATTTATATGTTTATTATGCATTTAATTCATATTGACATATTGCTATGTTTTGGATGTTATAGGCATGATTTTCATATCCATTCTCATTCTCTATAATGGTGCCATTAGAGTGGCCGACCACAAATTTTACACTTCAAACTCTACGGTGAACTCATAGTGTTTGTGTTTGTTCTTTTTCAAACCAGAACTTTTTTGAGGTTAAAATATTGTAGCTAAATGCAAACGAAGTTGTTGTGGTTTCTTTGAAATTCAGAGAACTGGTTGTTTTGTGATCTATATTAACTCCTGAATAATCTTTGGAATTTTCTGAATTTTGATTGGTAGCACAGTGGCTCGATCTGTTTTGCCTTACAGCAAAAAAGTCCTTTCTGTGTGTGAGTTTGCATGTTCTCTTCCAGGAGCTCTCGTTTCCTCCCACAGTCCAAAGACATGCAGTCAGGTTAACTGGAGATACTAAATTGCCCCTAGGTATGAGTGTGTGTGTGAGTAGGTTCGCCCTGTGATGTACTGTTTAGGGTGTGTTCTGCCTTTCGCTAAGTGAATTGTACCCACCACAACCCTGAATAGGATAAAGTGGTGGTAAAACAGACAATGAATTTTGGTTAATCTGATTTTTTTCAGCTAAAGACCATGAAGGTGGATGAGTATAGGCAGATTTTGCGGAATTTGGAGCTTCACTACCAGGACTTCCTGCGCGACACTCAGAACTCTCAAATCTTCAATCCAAATGAACGCATGCAGACTGAGAAAGAATACAAAACCACAACACAGTACTATGAGGACCTGCTCCATACTTTGGAAAAAGGTACGACCTGTTAAATCCTTTCGACATTGTAACTAAATGAAGTAGTTAAAAAAGAACATATGACAGTAACGGTAATATTAGTGTAAATCAAGTGGTAACTGTAAAATTTACCCTACAGGACCAGTTTTTAGACCTAAGGGTGAGTTAACTGTAGGTTGTTTTTGCAGGCAGTGCTAAGAATAAATAAAAAAACATAGCTTGTGAAGCTTTTCATTAGTTTACTTCATCTGCTTGCAGATTTTATTCTGCTTAGCTTTTGATTAAAGTGAGCGCATGTTATATTATTTTTCATATCACTTAGCAGCTTGTTATTCAGTCACGGATGTGCTTTTCTGCTGACAAAGTGTATGCTGCTTCACAAGGTCACAAAAAACATATATTAGGACTGAACAATATATAATACATCAGCATTGGCACTCGTTCTGTCTAATTTTTAACACATCCTTTGCATTGCTCAAGGTAAAATTTAAATTAAAAATAGGTAAAACATTTACTCAGACTAAATTTAGTCACAATAAATATCTAATATTTGGACCACAATTTATAGAAGTAATCTTGTCCATCTGCCATTCTATTTATGGCCAGCAGAGGGGACATGGAGGTGCAGATGATTGATGTGTCAAATCCTCTTAACTGACAGTCACCTGCACCTTGTTGAGTGTTTTTGTCTATACTGGTGCCTTACTTACAGATGCCTCTGTTCGCCACCTGCTTTTCTCTGAAACCTTAATGCTTAATCTGGTCTGATTTTCCGCCGATCCAGATGCCAGTATGCTTTATCCTTTCTGAGGAAATTGGCCAGTATCTTGGCCCTTTCCGGAGCAAATTGGATTCATTGGCTACACCTGGCAACTCAGTAGCGAGACATGACTCGTCCCATTGCAATATCACCATGTGATTTTGATCCTGAATACATTCAAAACACGTCTTATTCATGGATTTGCGTTTCCAGATCTGGAGAACTGAATAATTCTTTTTTTAAAGCAAGTAAATGCTTTTTTGAATGATTAATGAGCTGAGAAGTCACGTGTGTGCATGTTTATTGCTGCACATAAATCATTCAACACATCTTCAGATGGGCATGCATCAGTCAGCGTTGTTTACAGATAAGTAATAATTAGTTGATACTTTTCACAGGTGAACAGGATGAGTCTGTGTGTAAGACCTACATCACACAAATCAAAGACCTGCGCTTAAAGATTGAGGATTGTGAGGCACGAACTGTAGCCCGCATTCGCCAGCCAGTGGAAAAGGACCCACTCAAGGATTGCCTTCAAAAAGCCACTGACCAGAGAGTAAGGACTTTTTTTTTTTTTCATTTTATTCATTTATGTAGTTACTAATTCCATTTTTTTAGCAAGATGGCATAAACAGAGTAGTGCAATAATTGTTACATTTCCATCTTACTCTTGCAGAAGGTACATGTCGAACTGGATGGCATTAAGAAGAACCTGGATAAGGTGACTCAGAAGGCAGAAGAGGTAATAGCTTCTCCCGAGCAGTCCAGCACTCCAGTCTTGCGGTCTGAGCTGGATATCACCATTCAGAAGATGAGCAATACATACAACCTGTCCTCAGTTTACCTCGACAAGTAAGAATCAATTTTATTCATTAAGAATGCAAGTCATTTTATTAGGAACAGTGCAGTTTGTTATTTTTAACATTCTATTGTGTTTGACACTTCTGTTTAAAGGGTATTTTACTAATTAAAAATATATATATTTATACTGTAACCACTATTCCAAGTTTTCTCTATTTGTTAATAAGCTCTCAGTGTGGTTTGCTGGAGTCCCAGAGCTTTAGCAATAGCTTTGTAACACTTTCCAGACTGGTGAATTTCAGTGACATTGTTCTGTATTTCAGTCTTTTTGGAATGTGGCATCATGTGCTGCTAATTTGAGACCAAGCCTGCTTCACATTGGCAGACAGGTTCTATTTAAGTGGTGTTTAGATTAACAGGTCTGGCAGTAAATATGCCTGGGTGTCAATTATAAACTACATTTAGTTAACTGGTTTATTTAGTAGCCAAAGGGACAGTTAGTTTGTCACACAAGACCAGCATAAGAACAGCATTTTTCTACAATAAATAAAATAATCATTGTTAACATGAGTTATCTTTGTCCATAATGAATATATAAAAACTGAATGAATAAATTGGGCAAATACTCTTCTCAGAATTGTATATATATTTAGTAAGGGCAGCTTCTCTGACATTTGATCTGATGCAGGTTTGACAAGGGCAAAGCATTTAGTAAAAATGAATAAATGATACTTATTAGTACTTTCTTTGCTCTAGGCTGAAGACAATTGAACTGGTGATTCGCAATACACAAGGGGCTGAAGACATTCTCAAGAAGTATGAAGATCGCCTCCGCACAGTTTACACTGTCCCAACAGATATCAAGGAAGTAGAAACCCATCGGACTGAGCTCAAGGTTAACTGAGATTTCAGCTTTTATATTGCCTGTTTACTCTGTGTTAAGAAAACCAGTGCATGAACTGTACAAAAACCATAGAATTAACAATAACTAATAATAAAATAATGTAGTTTTTTATTTATGTTAAACCTTATTCTTTATTATTTATAGAAAATGCGAAGTGAAGCTGAGGGCCAGAAGCCTGTCTTTGACGCCCTTGAGGAAGAGTTGACCAAGGCCACTTCCGTGAGCGAGCGCATGACCCAGGTACACAGAGAGAGGGACATTGAGCTGGACCACTACAAGCAGCTCATTTCCAACCTGCAGGAGCGCTGGCATGCGATCTTCACCCAAATCGACCTGCGCCAACGTGAACTGGAGCAGCTCGGCAGGCAACTTGGCTATTACCGTGAGAGCTATGACTGGCTCATCCGCTGGATCGCAGACGCAAGACAGAGGCAGGAGAAGATCCAGGCTGTGCCCATTATTGACAGCAAGACATTAAAGGAACAACTGGCTCAGGAGAAGGTAAGAACACCAGATTATAGTCTCATCATTCTAATCTAGTAAATTCTGTACTATGGTTTGCGATTCAGTTGCACTTTGCTCAAAACATTCTTGGTGTGATATCTACTTCACAGAGGCTTTTGGAGGAGATTGAAAAAAACAAAGATAAAGTTGACGAATGTCAGAAATATGCCAAGACTTACATTGATACCATTAAGGTAACTGTGACAAATACACATGCATGTACTGTACTTATAAGCTGTTGATTAAATAGTATCAAATCCTTAATATATTTATAACCCTTTTTGAAGGACTATGAACTGCAGCTGGTTGCTTACAAGGCCCAGGTGGAACCCCTCACCTCACCAGTAAAGAAGACCAAGATGGATTCTGCCTCTGATGACATCATTCAGGAAGTTAGTAAACTTTTAGTCAAATAAATAATACTTATAAATCTGGAATCTTAATGGAGCTTGAGTAAGAACACATTAAAAACACCTATGTCACTTATATATATATATATATATATATATATATATATATATATACAGTGTATCACAAAAGTGAGTACACCCCTCACATTTCTGCAAATATTTCATTATATCTTTTCATGGGACAACACTATAGACATGAAACTTGGATATAACTTAGAGTAGTCAGTGTACAACTTGTATAGCAGTGTAGATTTACTGTCTTCTGAAAATAACTCAACACACAGCCATTAATGTCTAAATGGCTGGCAACATAAGTGAGTACACCCCACAGTGAACATGTCCAAATTGTGCCCAAATGTGTCGTTGTCCCTCCCTGGTGTCATGTGTCAAGGTCCCAGGTGTAAATGGGGAGCAGGGCTGTTAAATTTGGTGTTTTGGGTACAATTCTCTCATACTGGCCACTGGATATACAACATGGCACCTCATGGCAAAGAACTCTCTGAGGATGTGAGAAATAGAATTGTTGCTCTCCACAAAGATGGCCTGGGCTATAAGAAGATTGCTAACACCCTGAAACTGAGCTACAGCATGGTGGCCAAGGTCATACAGCGGTTTTCCAGGACAGGTTCCACTCGGAACAGGCTTCGCCAGGGTCGACCAAAGAAGTTGAGTCCACGTGTTCGGCGTCATATCCAGAGGTTGGCTTTAAAAGATAGACACATGAGTGCTGCCAGCATTACTGCAGAGGTTGAAGACGTGGGAGGTCAGCCTGTCAGTGCTCAGACCATACGCCGCACACTGCATCAACTCGGTCTGCATGGTCGTCATCCCAGAAGGAAGCTGACGCACAAGAAAGCCCGCAAACAGTTTGCTGAAGACAAGCAGTCCAAGAACATGGATTACTGGAATGCCCTGTGGTCTGACGAGACCAAGATAAACTTGTTTGGCTCAGATGGTGTCCAGCATGTGTGGCGGCGCCCTGGTGAGAAGTACCAAGACAACTGTATCTTGCCTACAGTCAAGCATGGTGGTGGTAGCATCATAGTCTTGGGCTGCATGAGTGTTGCTGGCACTGGGGAGCTGCAGTTCATTGAGGGAAACATGAATTCCAACATGTACTGTGACATTCGGAAACAGAGCATGATCCCCTCCCTTCGAAAACTGGGCCTCATGGCAGTTTTCCAACACGATAACGACCCCAAACACAACCTCTAAGATGACAACTGCCTTGCTGAGGAAGCTGAAGGTAAAGGTGATGGACTAAACCCAATTGAGCACCTGTGGCGCATCCTCAAGTGGAAGGTGGAGGAGTTCAAGGTGTCTAACATCCACCAGCTCCGTGATGTCATCATGGAGGAGTGGAAGAGGATTCCAGTAGCAACCTGTGCAGCTCTGGTGAATTCCATGCCCAGGAGGGTTAAGGCAGTGCTGGATAATAATGGTGGTCACACAAAATATTGACACTTTGGGCACAATTTGGACATGTTCACTGTGGGGTGTACTCACTTATGTTGCCAGCCATTTAGACATTAATGGCTGTGTGTTGAGTTATTTTCAGAAGACAGTAAATCTACACTGCTATACAAGCTGTACACTGACTACTCTAAGTTATATCCAAGTTTTAGTTCTATAGTGTTGTCCCATGAAAAGATATAATAAAATATTTGCAGAAATGTGAGGGGTGTACTCACTTTTGTGATACACTGTATATATATATACCTTATTAACATAAACAGTAAATAAATTTATTTGAACATAGCCAGGTTTAATTTCATTCAACCTCATCAGTGAAGTTTCTAAAGGAACAATATTTGAATTGAAGATACATATATTAATTATATTGTCCTGCTGTTAGCCCCCGCCTTCCCAACATGTGCAAGAAATGGGTTTCTGCTGACGGTTCCACTCTCCAGTGCTACACCAAACAGGGCAACAAACGGGGATGGGTCAATTACTCTCTCAAATATTTTAGAGAAGGTTTCAAAGATTGTACGCCAGTAGAGTGGCCGGAGCCTGTCTGCATCGATCACATGTAGGATCTATGTCTGCCCTAATCTTAGAGAGTCTGACCTTAGTCGTAAGGGAACAATATTTGATGAAGACAAATACAGTAGAGCAACAAAAGTTAAATATCAAAATGTATTAAGTTCTTAGTGAAGTTCTTAGAGAACCTAAATCCATTATCATTAAATGGAAAAAACCTATGAGTTTTTCCCCAATGGCTCAGCGAAAACTCATCCTGGAACTTTCTGAACTTGAAATACATAAAATTATTTTTTTTTTACTCAAGTTTCCCTTGTGTAATATTATGTTTTAATTAATCAGAAATTGTGTGTATTTATTTTTGACATACAGTGTATCACAAAAGTGAGTACACCCCTCACATTTCTGCAGATATTTAAGTATATCTTTTCATGGGACAACACTGACAAAATGAAACTCTGACACAATGAAAAGTAGTCTGTGTGCAGCTTATATAACAGTGTAAATTTATTCTTCCCTTAAAATAACTCAATATACAGCCATTAATGTCTAAACCACCGGCAACAAAAGTGAGTACACCCCTAAGTGAAAGTTCCTGAAGGGTCAATATTTTGTGTGGCCACCATTATTTCCCAGAACTGCCTTAACTCTCCTGGGCATGGAGTTTACCAGAGCTTCACAGGTTGCCACTGGAATGCTTTTCCACTCCTCCATGACGACATCACGGAGCTGGCGGATATTCGAGACTTTGCGCTCCTCCACCTTCCGCTTGAGGATGCCCCAAAGATGTTCTATTGGGTTTAGGTCTGGAGACATGCTTGGCCAGTCCATCACCTTTACCCTCAGCCTCTTCAATAAAGCAGTGGTCGTCTTAGAGGTGTGTTTGGGGTCATTATCATGCTGGAACACTGCCCTGCGACCCAGTTTCCGGAGGGAGGGGATCATGCTCTGCTTCAGTATTTCACAGTACATATTGGAGTTCATGTGTCCCTCAATGAAATGTAACTCCCCAACACCTGCTGCACTCATGCAGCCCCAGACCATGGCATTCCCACCACCATGCTTGATTGTAGGCATGACACACTTATCTTTGTACTCCTCACCTGATTGCCGCCACACATGCTTGAGACCATCTGAACCAAACAAATTAATCTTGGTCTCATCAGACCATAGGACATGGTTCCAGTAATCCATGTCCTTTGTTGACATGTCTTCAGCAAACTGTTTGCGGGCTTTCTTGTGTAGAGACTTCAGAAGAGGCTTCCTTCTGGGGTGACAGCCATGCAGACCAATTTGATGTAGTGTGCGGCGTATGGTCTGAGCACTGACAGGCTGACCCCCCACCTTTTCAATCTCTGCAGCAATGCTGACAGCACTCCTGCGCCTATATTTCAAAGACAGCAGTTGGATGTGACGCTGAGCACGTGCACTCAGCTTCTTTGGACGACCAACGCGAGGTCTGTTCTGAGTGGACCCTGCTCTTTTAAAACGCTGGATGATCTTGGCCACTGTGCTGCAGCTCAGTTTCAGGGTGTTGGCAATCTTCTTGTAGCCTTGGCCATCTTCATGTAGCGCAACAATTCGTCTTTTAAGATCCTCAGAAAGTTCTTTGCCATGAGGTGCCATGTTGGAACTTTCAGTGACCAGTATGAGAGAGTGTGAGAGCTGTACTACTAAATTGAACACACCTGCTCCCTATGCACACCTGAGACCTAGTAACACTAACAAATCACATGACATTTTGGAGGGAAAATGACAAGCAGTGCTCAATTTGGACATTTAGGGGTGTAGTCTCTTAGGGGTGTACTCACTTTTGTTGCCGGTGGTTTAGACATTAATGGCTGTATATTGAGTTATTTTAAGGGAAGAATAAATTTACACTGTTATATAAGCTGCACACAGACTACTTTTCATTGTGTCAAAGTGTCATTTTGTCAGTGTTGTCCCATGAAAAGATATACTTAAATATCTGCAGAAATGTGAGGGGTGTACTCACTTTTGTGATACACTGTACATCTTAAAAACATCATTTTTTAAAGTAATTATTTTTAAATTACACCAGCATCTAGACTCTGTTATTGTATATTATTGATGAATGCCTTTAAAAATGATTTAATATTTGTTTTTTCCTAATAGTACGTTACTCTGAGAACTCGGTATAGTGAGTTGATGACTTTGACCAGCCAGTACATCAAGTTCATCACAGACACGCAGAGCCGCCTACAGGACGAGGAGGTGCGTGACATTTCAAGGGGCTTGAATTGTACTAATCAAAACCAACACACTAACCCAAAGCACTTACCAACAGAATGGCATAAATGTACATACTTAATGTATGGATGACTGGACAGTAATCTCAGGTTTAACAGAGCAATAAACACATTCATACATTAAATGTCATGTCATTATAAGAATAAAAATAGATTAAAAAAATTTAACAAACCATATATATATATATATATATATATATATATATATATATATATATAGTACAGGCCAAAAGTTTGGACACACCAGTCAAAAGTTTGGACACACCTTCTCTTCAATGTTTTTTCTTGATTATTTTTATTTTCTACATTGTAGATTAATACTGAAGACATCCAAACTATGAAGAATTATGTAGTGAACCAAAAAGTGTTAAACAAACCAGAATATGTTTTATATTTTACCAACTCTACCTCTGCACAACCCAACTGATGGTCTCAAACACATTAAAAAAGCAACAAATTCCAAATATTCACTCTAGACAAGGCACAAACATTCATTGAAAACCAGTCCAGGTGGAAACCTAATAAAGCTGGTTGAGAAAATTTCAAAGAGTGTGCAAATCTGTCATTAAAGCAAAATATGGCTACTTTGAAGAATCTAAAATATAAAACACATTCTGGTTTGTTTAACACTTTTTTTTAACACTACATAATTCCATATGTGTTCCTTCATAGTTTGGATGTCTTTAGTATTAATCTACAATGTAGAAAATTTAAAAAAAATTAAGAAAAACCACAGGAATGAGAAGGTGTGTCCAAACTTTTGGCCTGTACTGTATATATATATATATACAGGGGTTGGACAAAATAACTGAAACACCTGTCATTTTAGTGTGGGAGGTTTCATGGCTAAATTGGACCAGTCTGGTGGCCAATCTTCATTAATTGCACATTGCACCAGTAAGAGCAGAGTGTGAAGGTTCAATTAGCAGGGTAAGAGCACAGTTTTGCTCAAAATATTGCAATGCACACAACATTATGGGTGACATACCAGAGTTCAAAAGAGGACAAATTGTTGGTGCACGTCTTGCTGGCGCATCTGTGACCAAGACAGCAAGTCTTTGTGATGTATCAAGAGCCACGGTATCCAGGGTAATGTCAGCATACCACCAAGAAGGACAAACCACATCCAACAGGATTAACTGTGGACGCAAGAGGAAGCTGTCTGAAAGGGATGTTCGGGTGCTAACCCGGATTGTATCCAAAAAACATAAAACCACGGCTGCCCAAATCACGGCAGAATTAAATGTGCACCTCAACTCTCCTGTTTCCACCAGAACTGTCCGTCGGGAGCTCCACAGGGTCAATATACACGGCCGGGCTGCTATAGCCAAACCTTTGGTCACTCGTGCCAATGCCAAACGTCGGTTTCAATGGTGCAAGGAGTGCAAATCTTGGGCTGTGGACAATGTGAAACATGTATTGTTCTCTGATGAGTCCACCTTTACTGTTTTCCCCACATCCGGGAGAGTTACGGTGTGGAGAAGCCCCAAAGAAGCGTACCACCCAGACTGTTGCATGCCCAGAGTGAAGCATGGGGGTGGATCAGTGATGGTTTGGGCTGCCATATCATGGCATTCCCTTGGCCCAATACTTGTGCTAGATGGGCGCGTCACTGCCAAGGACTACCGAACCACTCTGGAGGACCATGTGCATCCAATGGCGGTGCCGTGTATCAGGATGACAATGCACCAATACACACAGCAAGACTGGTGAAAGATTGGTTTGATGAACATGAAAGTGAAGTTGAACATCTCCCATGGCCTGCACAGTCACCAGATCTAAATATTATTGAGCCACTTTGGGGTGTTTTGGAGAAGCGAGTCAGGAAACGTTTTCCTCCACCAGCATCACGTAGTGACCTGGCCACTATCCTGCAAGAAGAATGGCTTAAAATCCCTCTGACCACTGTGCAGGACTTGTATATGTCATTTCCAAGACGAATTGACGCTGTATTGGCCGCAAAAGGAGGCCCTACACCATACTAATAAATTATTGTGGTCTAAAACCAGGTGTTTCAGTTATTTTGTCCAACCCCTGTATATATACAGTATATGAAAATTTTAAAAACCAACATTCACCTTAAGGTTACCTTGTTTAGACACTAAGCCTAGTCCTAGACTACACAGCATTTTGAATGGAGATTCTCCATTTAAAGCAAAATGTAGTCCTGGACTAGCCTTAATCCCTGTCTGGGAAATCAACCCTAAATGACCTTAATTCTGATTTGATACAATTTTTATTTATTTCTAAAGTAGAAATTGTATCATTTGGTTTAATTATACAGTTAAGTAGATGGTGTTAAATTCTAATTTAAAGATTCATTCACTTTTTGTCTTAATTCCATGGTATATGACTTTAATTATTGTTTTGCAGCTTTAATATTTACAATGTAGTGCACATGTCCTATCCATATATCCAAATCAAACCTTAAAATCTTAAAGGTCACATTTCATTTCCTATCCATATATCCAAATAAAACCTTAAAATCTTAAAACCTCAAAATTGTTTATATACAAATATTTTTGATTATTCTTTTTTCCCTTTACACACTTCTCACTCTGTCTCAGTCAAAGCCATGATCTTATTCAGTTTCTTACCCTTCACTGAATAACAGATTTCTTTCCCCTGTTTTTCTAACCCTAACCTTTTTATTTCTTTGCTTCCTAACTGCTTGCCAGTGCTTTGTCATGATGATTACTTATCTTGTTTGGGCACTAAAGAGGTAAAACTTTCACTCTGCTTATGTATTTTATGCTTCATGTATTTGAACACTTTTTATATACGTCTTTATTAAACTTTTCCTGCAATTGTCTAATCCTTATCTTTATATTTTGGTGTCTAAAGAACTGCCTTTCATACAGATTTGACAATTAAAAAGAAAGAAACACAGAATTTTAAAGTAAAATATCAGTAAATAACATTAATTTTTTGAATAAAAGACTAAGAATTAGACACCTTAGTTCACCTTTTTTATTTCACTGGCTATTCTGCTTTCCTGCATTGGTTAGGAAATATGGTTCTTGTTAGACTTGCTCAGTTTAATTCAACACGCAATCTTTCAAATAATACTTTTTCCATTTTCTACACCTTATTCCTTTACTATCCTTATTTTCTTTACCTTCACAGTTATACCTTTCATAAGGGGTTTTATTTACTGTAATTGTTACCATAATACAATGACCTTTCTAACACTTTAGGATATGGAACACAGTGTGCTGTATTTGTAGTTCTTTCAGTGTTACCTTACATTACCTTATTCATGATATGTATAAAATATTTTAAACTACAAATTAAAATTGAATAAAAAATAAAGTGTAAATGTGTTCTAGATCCATACCCTAATCGGTACTTTTACTGGAGCACAATATATTCTATAAAATCATCAAGATCATATTAGGCTTAGAATAATTGTACTGTATTGCCTCTTTTGGCAGATAAAGCTTATAAAAAGATAAGAAGATTGTATAAAATTTTATTATTTACTTTTACATATCATATTCACTTGTGTTTAAAGGTAATATATCTTAAAATTACTCAGCTATGTTGTGTAGTATAATCTTTACATCATCTACAGTGTTACAGTCTTTTCAATAGGGTTAGTCCTACAATTTAGGGTGTTTTGGGACTTTTTCCAGGGTTTTCTTATTCTTTATGATACTATTTATTAACATGCAGAAATGCCCATAAATGTTCTGAGCTTTACTCATCAGCATACAACAGTAATGAATTATAAAAAGTATTAGCTTATGATTTGTTGATGTTATTAAGTACAAATAAGATAACTTAACTTTACATGGAACAAACTTGTATACACAGCAGTCTGCAAATGCCTCTGGCCAGTCTGGTTTGAGTCAATAGGAAGGCAACATTAACCTTGGTAGGCAGAAAATTTACTCATAAATTGTACCAGATGGTCTACAACAGCAAAAGACCACATTAAATTCCATTTTTATTACCTGTAGTGGGCACAGGAACACTGTAACTAAGCAGTTAAAGAATGAAAAAACAGATATATAGAGATTTTTTAGTTTGGTGTAAACAGCATGAATTTTGTTGACTTGTGTCAGTAGTTCAGGCTGGTATTGTTATGGAATGTATTCTTTACATACTACAAATCCTTAGTAATTGTTTAAATTCCAAGTCTAGTATTGTCTCTGGTGTGCATCCCTTTTAGCCACAAATTGCCCATCATATTATGGCTACTTCCAGCTAGATAATGCACCTGATGAAATGTAAATGCTGTAGTAATTTCTTATACACACATCTATAAACTAATTACTATGTGTTCTGTATCCTAAAGTATTCTAAATTGTCACAAGACCGTTATTACATGTTCGAAAAATATTCATAAATTACACATCACACAATTACACTTACTTTATTTTCAGATTTACACTACATATCAGTACAACTATGAAATACTACATCAAGTCTTTACATGAAGCTAATGTTTTGTCGGCATGAAATTTTAAATTGTGTGGGGTTGTGAAAAAAACTGTCTTGGGTCTCCATACATTAATCCATACATTAACAGTATCACATTGCTATACCTTGTGATTGCATTTTGTTTGACAAAAAACTCATCCTAACATTTGTCATGTATGTATTTCTTTCTTTAAACTAAAAACTACCTTAACCATAACATCCTGTCATGCTTGCTCATTGTCATAATTTTCTTTACCATTTGCTTTCACTAATACAGAAAGCTGCTGAGAAACTTAAAGAGGAGGAGAGGAAAAAAATGGCTGAAATGCAAGCCGAGTTAGAGAAACAGAAGCAGCTAGCTGAGGCCCATGCGAAAGCCATTGCCAAAGCAGAGAAAGAGGCACAGGAACTCAAACTCATGATGCAAGAAGAAGTTAGCAAAAGAGAGTTTGTTGCTGTGGATGCCAAGAAGCAAAAGCACAATATTCAGCAAGAGTTGCACGAACTTAAAACCCTTTCAGAGCAGCAGATCAATGCTAAGAGTCAACAGGTGGAGGAGGCCCTTCAGAGTAGAGTCAAAATAGAAGAGGAGATTCGTGTTATTAGGCTGCAATTGGAAACAACATTAATGCAAAAATCTACTGCAGAGATGGAGCTAAAGCAGCTCAGGGACAATGCCGCTGAGGCTGAGAGACTTCGTAAAGCAGCTCAAGAAGAGGCGGAGAAGCTTCGCAAACAGGTGAATGAAGAATCTCTAAAGAAGCGCAAAGCAGAGGAGGAGCTAAAGCTTAAGTTTGAAGCAGAAAGAGAGGCTGCTAAACAAAAGCAGAAGGCCTTGGAGGACCTTGATCAACTTCAAAAGCAAGCGGAAGAAGCAGACAGGCGCATGAAGCAGGCCGAGGTTGAGAAAGACAAACAGATCAAGCTTGCCCATGAAGTGGCACAGAAAAGTGCTACTGCCGAGCTTGAGAGCAAGCGCATGTCTTTTGTTGACAAGACATCAAAACTGGAAGAATCACTTAAAGAGAAGCATGGAACTGTCATCCAACTGCAAGAGGAAGCAGAACGCCTGAAAAAGCAGCAGGTTGAAGCAGACAAAGCAAGAGAAGACGCTGAAAGGGAACTAGAAAAATGGAGGCAAAAAGCCAATGAGGCCCTTCGCTTAAGGCTTCAGGCTGAGGAAGAAGCTCACAAAAAGTCTCTTGCCCAGGAAGAGGCAGAAAAACAGAAAGAGGAGGCTGAACGGGAGACCAAGAAACGGGCTAAAGCTGAAGAGTCTGCGCTGAAGCAAAAGGATATGGCAGAGGAAGAATTGGAGAGGCAGAGGAAACTAGCTGAATATACAGCTCAGCAGAAGCTCTCAGCTGAACAGGAGCTTATTCGTTTAAGGGCTGACTTTGAACATGCAGAACAGCAGAGATCTCTTCTTGACGATGAGCTTTATCGCTTGAAAAATGAGGTAAATGCTGCTGTGCAACAACGGAAACAACTTGAAGATGAACTGGCAAAAGTCAGAAGTGAAATGGACATACTTATACAGCTTAAATCCAAAGCTGAGAAGGAGAGTATGTCTAACACTGAAAAAAGTAAGCAGCTTATTGAAGCTGAAGCTGCTAAAATGAGGGATCTTGCAGAGGAGGCAGCCAAGCTTCGCGCAATTGCTGAAGAAGCAAAAAGACAGAGGCAGGTAGCTGAAGAGGAAGCTGCCAGACAAAGAGCAGAAGCTGAAAGAATATTAAAGGAAAAACTTGCTGCAATCAATGAGGCTACTCGCCTTAAAACAGAGGCAGAAATAGCACTTAAGGAAAAAGAAGCAGAAAATGAGCGCCTCCGAAGGCAAGCAGAAGATGAGGCATACCAAAGGAAGGCTCTTGAAGATCAGGCTAGCCAACACAAACAAGACATTGAAGAGAAAATCAACCTGCTTAAAAAATCTTCTGATATGGAATTAGAAAGACAGAAAACAATTGTAGATGAAACTCTCAAACAAAGAAGAATTGTTGAAGAGGAGATTCGCATTTTAAAACTTAATTTCGAAAAGGCATCGTCTGGCAAACTTGATTTGGAGCTAGAATTAAATAAACTAAAGAATATTGCAGATGAAACTCAGAAGAGCAAGCTACAAGCTGAAGGGGAAGCAGAAAAATTCCGTAGACTGGCCTTGCAGGAAGAGAACAGGAGGAGAGAAGCTGAGGAAATGGTCAAAAAGATTGCTGCGGCAGAGCAGGAAGCAGCACGACAACGACAGGCTGCCCAGGAGGAGGTGGAGCGTCTCAAAAAGAAGGCAGAAGAAGCCAAAAAGCAAAAGGAGGATGCTGATAAAGAAGCTGAGAGGCAAATTTTTGTTGCACAAGAGGCAGCTCAGAAATGTTCTGCTGCCCAAATGCAAGTCCAGAGTGTCCTTGTCCAACAGAAGGAAGATAGTCTTGTACAGAAGAAACTACAAGAAGAGTATGAAAAAGCTAAAAAACTTGCAGATGAAGCAAATAAAGCCAAAGAAAAGGCTGAAAAAGAAGCTGCCCTTCTTCGTCAACAAGCAGAGGACGCTGAACATCAGCGCCAAGCTGCCGAAGTTGAAGCTGCACGCCAGGCAAAGGCCCAGGAAGATGCTGAGAGACTGAGAAAGGAGGCTGAGATAGAGGCAACCATACGTGCTCAGGCAGAGGCTGCTGCCCTGAAACAAAAGCAACAAGCTGATGCAGAAATGACAAAGCACAAATCATTAGTAGAGCATACTCTTAAGCAGAAGTCGCAAGTGGAGCAAGAGCTTACCAAGGTAAAACTTCAGCTGGATGAAACTGACAAACAAAAATCCCTTTTGGATGTGGAGCTTCATCGCCTTAAGGATGAGGTCAGTGAGGCTGTTAAACAGAAGGCCCAAGTGGAAGACGAACTATTCAAGGTAAAGATTCAAATGGAGGAGCTAATCAAACTCAAGTATAAAATTGAAGAAGAAAATCAGCGTCTTATGCGAAAGGACAAAGATAGCACTCAAAAGTTCTTGGCCGAGGAGGCTGAAAACATGAAAAAGTTAGCAGAAGAAGCTGCTAGACTCAGTGTAGAGGCTCAGGAGGCAGCACGCATGAGACTGATAGCAGAGTCTGACCTTGCTCAGCAAAGGGCCCTTGCTGAAAAAATGCTCAAGGAAAAGATGCAAGCTATTCAGGAAGCGTCCAAACTGAGAGCTGAGGCAGAGATGCTTCAGAGACAAAAAGACCTTGCTCAAGAGCAGGCTCAAAAGCTGCTTGAAGACAAACAGCTAATGCAGCAACGACTCGAAGCAGAAACAGAGGGCTTCCAAAAATCATTAGAAGCTGAGCGCAGAAGACAATTAGAGATAGCCGCCGAAGCCGAGAAACTTAAGCTCCAGGTGTCTCAGTTAAGTGATGCCCATACAAAGGCTGAAAAAGAGGCAAGGAAATTTAAAAAGCAGGCAGATGAAATCAGTGCCTGTCTTCATGAGACTAAGCTTGCCACAACAGAGAAAATGACTATTGTTGAAAAACTGGAAGTGCAGCGATTAAGCAGTGACAGAGAAGCGGATGATCTACGCAAAGCAATTGCTGATCTTGAAAGAGAAAAGGCTAAATTGAAAAAAGACGCTGAAGATTTGCAGAAAAAGTCTAAAGAGGTATTAAATTAAACATGGTATAAATATGCAGCTTATGTCATTAATCCCTTTCCTAAAAACTAACATTGCTAAATCAAAAATTAAATTATATTATTTGTCACTGTTATTTTTAGTAAAAATCTATTATTTACAATTAGATTGAACATTTACTTGAATGTTTTGGTGATCTATTTAATTTGCATTTGAAATAATAATGATCTTTTTCTTCCTTTCTAGATGGTTAATGCTAAGCAGGAACAAATTGAACAAGAAAAAACAATCCTTCATCAAACATTTACCTTGGAAAAAGAAATGCTGTTAAAGAAGGAAAAGCAAATTGAAGATGATAAAAAGAAGCTGGAAAACCAGTTTGAAGAAGAAGTAAAAAAATCCAGAGCTCTTAAGGACGAACAAGAGCGTCAGCAAAAACAGATGGAAGCAGAGAAAAAGAAACTTCAGGCCACCATGGATGCTGCTCTTAAGAAACAACAAGAAGCCGAAGAAGAAATGCGCAGAAGACTGAAAGAGATGCAAGACCTAGAACGAAAAAAGCTTGATCAGGAGAAACACCTTGCTGAGGAAAACAAGAAACTACGTGAAAAACTTGAGCAGCTTGAAGTCGTTCATCAACAACAAATATCTCGCACTCAGGAAATTGTGAGCCAACCTGTTGGCTTCAATGGCCAAAGTGTCGAAGTTGACAGCAGAAATGGAGACTCTGCCTTACTTTTTGATGGCATCCGTGAAAAGGTTCCTGCAAGCCGTCTGTTAGATGTAGGCCTCTTGAGCAAAATGGATTATGACAGCTTAACCAAAGGGAAGATCACAGCGCAAGAGCTTAGCCAGACAGAAAAGCTTAAGACATTTTTAAAGGGTGGAAACTGCATTAGTGGCTTGCTTGTTCATCCCAACCGTAAAATGCCTATCTATCAAGCCATAAAAGAGAAAAAAATTGCATCAGGCACTGGTTTAATATTACTTGAGGCACAGGCAGCCTCTGGATACATTGTTGACCCTATGAATAACAAGAAGCTAACTGTCAATGAGGCAGTGAAGGAGGGTCTCATTGGGCCTGAACTGCATAACAAAATGTTGTCTGCTGAGAGAGCTGTTACTGGTTACAAGGACCCTTACACAGAGGCAAAGATTTCACTCTTTGAAGCCATGAAGAAAGGTCTAATTACGGAAGACCATGCCATCAGACTGCTCGAAGCTCAGATTGCAACCGGAGGAATCATTGACCCAGTCCATAGTCACCGTGTAACTGTTGAAACGGCCTATAAGCAAGGTCTGTTTGATGCCGCGATTAAGAAAGTTCTCGAGGACCCCTCAGATGACACAAAAGGATTCTTTGATCCAAACACCCAAGAAAATCTCACCTACTTGCAGTTAATGAAAAGATGCATTAATGATCCTGAAACAGGATTTCTCCTTCTACCAATTTCAGAGAAGTCTGCTTTGAATGCCAAAACATTCACTGATGAAGAAACCAAAGACATATTTAGTAAGACAACTGTGTCTGTGCCGTTTGGAAAATTCAAAGGAAAGACTGTTACAATCTGGGAAATAATTAATTCTGAGTACTTTACAGAGGACCAAAGAAAAGATCTAATTCGCCAGTACAAAACAGGCAAGATTACAGTTGAAAGGATTATCAAGATTATAATCAGTGTTGCTGAGGAAAAAGAGAAAAAGAACGAGCTTGAATTTGATGGCATTAGAGCACCTGTTCCTGCAGCAGAGCTACTTGAATCCAAGGTTATTGACAAAGACCTCTATAACAAGCTACACAAAGGAAATACAACTGTCAAAGAGGTGTCTGAAATTGAGCCTGTGCATAAAGCCCTGAAAGGCTCGAACTGCATTGCAGGTGTAGTCATTGACTCAACCAAAGAAACAATGTCCTTCTACCAGGCTATGAAAAAAGAGATGATGAGACCAGAGCCTGCCCTAAGTCTGTTAGAAGCTCAAGCTGCAACTGGATATATCATTGACCCTGTCAAAAAACAGAAGCTTACAGTAGACGAAGCAGTAAAGGCAGGTCTTGTTGGTCCTGAGTTACACGAAAAACTGTTATCTGCAGAGAGAGCTATCACAGGGTACAGAGATCCTTACACTGGAAAAAACGTTTCTTTATTTGAGGCTATGAAAAAAGAATTGATTAACAAAGACCAGGGAGTCAGATTCCTTGATGCACAGTTGGCCACAGGAGGCATCATAGACCCTGTTAAAAGCTATCACATTCCACAGGACATCGCCTGTAAGCGAGGTTACTTAGATGATGAAACACTTAAGGTCTTGAGTACCCCAACAGATGACATCAAGGGTTTCTATGACCCAAACACACAGGAGTATGTCACATATCTGCAGCTTCAAAAGAGATGTATCACTGACAAAAAGACTGGACTTCAGCTTCTACCCCTGTCTGAACAAGCAATTAAAGCTAAACAAGAACAGAAGTTCACTGAGGCACAGACCAAGGAAGCCATGACCCAGGGAACAGTAGAGGTTCAAAGTGGACCATTCAAAGGAAGAAAAGTTACCATCTGGGAGATTATCAACTCTGAATATCTCACTGAGGAGCAAAGACTTGATTTGCTGAGGCAGTACAGGTCTGGAAAGGTGACAATTGAGAAGATTATAAAGATTTTAATTACAATTGTGGATGAGAAAGAATCCAAGAAACAAGAGCAGTTCGCTTTCAAAGGTCTCAGGGCACCTGTCCCAGCTAAGTCTCTGTTTGAATCTAACATAATTGATAAAGATACATATGGCTTGCTTCAACAAGGTAAGAAGTCTCCAAATGAAGTCAGCAAAAACAACTTTGTTAATAAGTATCTGCAAGGCTCAGAAAGCATTGCTGGAATATACCATGAACCTACAAAGGAGAAACTTAGCATCTATCAAGCAATGAAAAATAAACTCTTGAGACAGAACACAGGGATTGCTTTGCTTGAAGCCCAAGCTGCTACAGGTTTCATTGTGGATCCTGTAAGAAATCAGTTTCTCACGGTTGATGATGCAGTTAAAGCAGGTCTTGTGGGACCCGAGCTTCATGAAAAACTTCTCACTGCTGAAAAAGCTGTTACTGGCTACAAAGACCCATTCACCGGTAAAATCATCTCCTTGTTCCAAGCCATGCAAAAAGAGCTCATACCCAAAGAGCATGCAGTGCCCCTCTTGCAGGCACAGATTTCCACTGGAGGCATTATCGACCCTGTCAATAGTCATCGAATTCCTATTGACGTGGCATACCAGCGGGGATATTTCAGCAAGGAAATGGCTACTAGCATTGCTGAATCCTCAGATATAAACAAGACCTTTTTTGACCCAGAAACTGATGAAAGTGTGTCATATAAACAGTTGAAAGACAGATGTATGACTGACCCAGAGACAGGCTTAAACATCTTGCGTCTGTCTAAACCACAGTCACCAACAGTGGTGGAAAAGACTTTCCTTTATACCGAAGAACAAAGCCAGAGTGATCTATCCAGTACTCCAGTTGACCTCCCAATTGAAGGTCTTACTCAAGGCTCAATGTCCCTCTGGGATATCATGAACTCAAACCTACTACCAGAGGAAGAAAGGAAAAAACTATTGGATGAATATCGCTCAGGAAAAATTACTAAAGAGCGAATGATAATTATAATCATTGAAATAATGGAGCAGAGAGAAATTATCAGAGGTGAGAACATTAAGACGTGCAATACGATCAGACGTCGGATTACTATTGAAGAACTCTATAGTGCCCGTGTCATTGACCTGGATACCTACAACCTGCTGAAGCAGGAGAAAATGACAATACGTGAGGTCATGGAATTGCAGAGTGTAAGAAAGTATTTGTATGGTACTGGCAGTGTTTCTGGTGTTGCAATTAATCCCAAAACGAAAGCGAGTATTTACCAAGCAATGAAAAGAGGACTAATAAAGCCAGAAGATGCCATTTCCCTCTTGGAAGCACAGGCAGCCACTGGTTTTATCATCGATCCCGTAAGAAATGAGATGCTCACTGTTGATGAAGCAGTTCGTAAAGGAGTGGTAGGACCAGAACTTCATGATAAACTTTTATCAGCAGAAAGAGCTGTCACTGGATACAAGGATCCATACAGTGGCAAAATAATATCCCTCTTTCAGGCAATGAAAAAAGATCTGGTGCCAGAGGACTATGCTATGAGGCTGCTTCAGGCTCAGGCAGCCACGGGAGGTATCATAGATCCAGAATATAATTTCCATCTGCCAGCAGATATTGCCACACAACGTGGCTACATCAACAAGGAAACGTATGAAAAACTTTCTGATGAAACTAAGGGATATGTGGATCCTATCACTGATGAAAAACTCTCGTATGCACAGCTGCTCAAGAGATGCCGATTTGAAACAGATGGATTTTATCTGCTACCTTTAGCAGAAAAAAGACTAGTGTTAAAGGGTCTCAGAAAAGATGTCTCACTGGAAGAATTATTACGCACACATATCATTGATGCAAAAACAGCTTCAGAGCTTAATGAGGGTTTGGTGACAGTTGAAGAAATGAACTCCAGGCTCAAGGAGTACCTTGAAGGAACGGGATGTATTGCTGGTGTGTTTGTGGAAACAACTAAAGACCGGCATTCCATATATCAAGCAATGAAAAAGAACATGATCAGGCCAGGAACAGCCTTTGAATTGCTGGAGGCTCAAGCAGCTACAGGATACATCATTGACCCGATCAAGAACTTAAAACTTACTGTCATTGAAGCTGTCAAAATGGGAATTGTGGGTCCAGAGTTCAAAGACAAGCTCTTGTCTGCAGAACGGGCTGTTACTGGCTACAAAGATCCTTACTCCGGTAAAACCATCTCTCTCTTCCAGGCTATGAAAAAAGATCTTATTCTGAAGGACCATGGCATTCGTCTCCTTGAAGCTCAGATTGCCACTGGAGGAATAATTGACCCAGAGGAGAGTCACCGATTGCTTGTGGAAGATGCCTACAGCCGAGGCCACTTTGATGAAGAGATGAATGACATTCTCTCTGATCCTTCTGATGATACCAAGGGCTTCTTCGACCCAAATACAGAGGAGAATCTAACCTATCTGCAGCTAAAGGACAGATGTATTCGAGACCCAGAGACTAATCTTTTGCTTTTGCCACTAAAAGAAAAGAAAAGAGAGAAACAGACATCATCCAAATCCTCAGTTCGCAAACGCAGAGTCGTTATTGTTGATCCGGACTCAGGCCGAGAAATGTCTGTGTATGAGGCTTATCGCAAAGGGCTCATTGATCATCAAACATATCTTGAACTTGCAGAGCAGGAATGTGAATGGGAGGAAATAACAATTACATCATCTGATGGTGAGGAAAAGTCTATAATCATTGACAGAAGGTCAGGTCACCAGTATGACATTGCTGATGCTCTGGCAAGAGGGCTAATTGATCAATCTACACTTGAGCAGTATCGTACTGGCAACCTTGCAATTACCGAATTTGCTGACATGTTGTCTGGAAACATGGGTGGCTTTCGTTCCCGCTCGTCATCCTTTGGATCCACTTCATCCTATCCAATGAGTCCCATACCCTCAATCAAAACGCCTACAACCATATGGAATGATCCAACTGAAGAGACTGGACCTGTGGCAGGAATTCTTGATACAGACACTCTGGAGAAAGTTTCAATCACTGAAGCCATGCATCGTAACTTAGTTGACAGTATTACAGGCCAGAGACTCCTAGAAGCACAAGCTTGCACTGGTGGAATAATTGACCCAACAACTGGAGAAAAGTTTGCAGTTGCAGAAGCAACCAGCAAGGGTCTTATAGAGAGGATAATGGTTGACAGAATCAACCTAGCACAGAAGGCCTTTAATGGCTTTGAGGATCCTAAAACCAAAGCAAAAATGTCTGCTGCTCAGGCCCTCAAGAAAGGCTGGCTCTATTATGAGGCTGGTCAGCGTTTTCTGGAGGTGCAGTATCTTACTGGTGGCCTTATTGAACCAGAGGCTGAAGGAAGAGTTTCTCTGGAGGAAGCTATCAAGAGAGGCATCATAGATGGTCGTACAGCTCAAAAGCTAAGGGATGCAAGTTCTTATTCTAAATACATCACATGCCCCAAAACCAAACTGAAGATTTCCTATAAGGATGCAATGGACAGAAGCATGGTTGAAGAGGGAACAGGACTGAGACTGCTGGAAGCCTGCTCACAGTCTAGTAAAGGCCTTTACAGTCCTTACAATGTCAGTGGTTCTGGGTCTGCAGCTGGTTCAAGATCTGGATCTAGGACAGGATCTAGATCAGGCTCAAGAAGAGGCAGTTTTGATGCCACTGGCTCTGGCTTGAGCATGAATTTCTCCTCATCTTCCTACACATCCTCCGGTTATTCTCGCAGATTTTAATACTGACCCACCCAAACCCACCAACACCCCCCCCCCCCCCCCCCCCCCCCCCCCACTATGCACTTGCCAAGACTCTTAACTCAAAGTCATATATAAAACCCTACAGCTTATATATATATATATATATATATATATATATATATATATATATATATATATATATATATATATATTAATCTGATTTGCTTTTTTTTTTTTTTGCTATAGAAAGGTGCATTCCAAAATCTACTGGTATGTTCTTATTGGGGACTGGTAGCAGGGTCCCCTCATATATGTAGTTTGGGTGCCTAAAAGTATACAATATATGCTTAACCACAGCAATAATTCATCATTTAATTTATTTTCTGCTACAATGTTTATGCCTTTAAATAAGTTCCAATTTTAAGAATAATGTCAAACTTAAATAGCACAGCTGACTTTATAAGACCTTTTAATATGGTAAATAACACTAATTGTGTAATAAAACATTTAAAAGCCATACAGCTAATGCTTTAATTTACTACTACAACCTGCAATTCTACTAAAATGTTATGTTTTTTTTCTTTATTTGAATTAATCAAGGCAATGCACCAAAAATATGCCACAACTGCTAACATTATTAAAAAGTTTATATGTTTATTTTTTATGTATGTTTATTTTATGTATATTAATGGTAACAGAGAATTGTAATTATCCGCCATGGAATGTAGTGATGTGCAAATTGTTAATATTGCAGAATGTATGAAAGCAAAACATTAAGTGATATTTCAGGTTAACACTGGACTAGGAAAGCACACTTAATGTAACATGACCTTTGTTACATTACACTGCCATGTCAATGCCATGATATGAAGGTACATGCCTCATATGTTAAACTGACCATCAGCCCTCGCCACCATGAAACAATCCAACAGTCACAAACAGTAATTTCATTCAAGTGGTCCTGGTGTATTGTTCCAAGAAGATTTAGGATGTCTGACCCTACCTCCACTCATAACATCTGGAAGAACCTAAATGTGATGCTGAACAGTTGGTACTTGTAAGTTCTATTAACAGTATTTTTTTAATTCCAATTTCTTCCTTTTATTTAATGACACTTAGCCCACAGGTCTACTGTTTTTTAGTTGCAGACATTTACACTTATGCTGTATGTTGCATTAGTTTATTAAATGTATATTTTTCAGGCTCTTTAATGAAAAAGCTTTGTAATGATAATATTCTGCAGTAAATTCAATGAATTTTCTGCTCTTCTTTGTTCATATTTTAACAGAAATTATTCAGAACCAAACATGAAACAATAGAAGACAGTATTAAAACAGAAGTTTACCAGCAATCTTCATCTACAGACATTCAGGTATGTAGGTTTTTAGTTCCCGTTGAACGAATCTTTAGTGCCCATTTTGTTTTGAACATTTGTTTTTGTTGCCATCTTTTTGCTTTTCGTTACCTCATAGTTTTCTATTTTTTTTTATTTTAGATCTTCAGTGAGGTTTTCACTCCTTTCTTCTGTTGCTTCTGCTGTATCATTTGCACAAAAATTGAGGCTAGGGTTACCCTGAAGTTTTCTTTGGATATCATACCAGGAACTGACTGTCATGGAATGGGCATTCTCTACCGTTACCATCTACAATTTGGATTTTTGGGGTTAAAAAGCACATTTAATGGACTCATGTTGAAGACTGACTATACAGTCACTAAGACACATTTTGACATTCAAGTTTTATATCTTATAACTTTTTTAATTTTCAGTTTCACTGTATCATTAGGTTGTGTGATTCATTTAAAATGCATTCCCCTTGTCTTAATTTACCCAGTGTGTGCTACTGTATTCTACACCAATTTGAGGTCATCAATATTAATTAACACAAATACCACCCATAAGATGTGTGTGCTTGCTTTTTTGTTGTTTTTAAATTTCCATCATCAGCAAAGATTTGTTTTCAGCCAGTGTTTTTTTTTTGGTTCACAAATCCATGTTTATGTTGTTTTTTTAAGTACTTGATTTGTGTATATCTTCATAATTTTCTTTCAGTTTTTCTTGTTTTTGATATATTCTGTAATATATTTTCTTTGCATGGTTTTCTAACTTATCAGATGTTATAAAAATTAAGATGAAGTGCATATATATAATCCCAATGACAAGTGTCAGCATTGCTAGACTAATTGATATGTATGAATACAACTTATCTTTGCATGTGCTATGTTTCTGAAGAGATATAATGGTGGACGAAATTACATTTCATTTTAATAACACCACCTGGTAATGTAAATAAAAGGCTTTTGAAAAATTCATTTTTTTAAATTTCTTTTTGCATTTATTTAGTCTAGTTAGCTGAAGAACTATAGTGAACTATAAATCTGGTGGGGAAAAGTATGAAAATCTATAAGTATTATTTCTGTTTATTTCATGGCCCAATCTCTATATGGCATGGATATTCAAAGGCATTGAGAGAGAGTCCAAATGTAATGACAGTCACCGATGGACTGGCTTTATCTGCTCACAGCACTGACTGCCATGCTGGCATTTCTGCTATAACTCTGTCCATGCCATCACTTTCACCTTTCCAAGATGGAAATTATAAGGTATGTCCCCAAAAAGGTGTAGGAATATCTATAGAAGAAAGATTGCAAGCAACAATTCTTTTTTAGTTTACAATCAAATACAAAAATTTACAAAACAGTAATAAGCAAGTAATTAGAGGGAAAAAAGTAATACAAGAAATGTGTGTATTTCAGGGAGCAGGCATACTTAAAGGCAGAAAGTACGGGTAAGGCAAGCCATGCTTTTGTCCAGTAAACAGTTCAACAATTCCTTTAGCTATTAAATGTTTTAAAGTAGTTTTAAACTCACCATAGTGATCAGTGATTTAATACATGTTGACAAAAAGACCAATGAAGGATTGATATACAGTGGTACCTAGCAACTCAACGTCAATTGGTTCTGGCAGTGGTGTTAAGTTTAAAAGACGTTAAGTTTCAATTTTTTTTTTCCCATAAGGATGTATGAGAAACCTGTTAATGCGTTTCATGGTCTCATGGACTTACATATATTTTAGTCTTATGTAAAATTATGGTGTTGTTTTTGACACTTATACACTGAACACAAATATAATATAAAAACACTGAAATAAACAGCTGATTTCTCAGAACCTCAAGCTATACAAGTTTAAAAGTGAAACAGTGAGGAAAATCCAGATAAACACAGATACATGTGAATGCTTTCAGACTGGATTTGACGGTTATTTCAAACAAATGCAGTTTCATCTCATATTCACACTTTGATGACGTGTTACCTCACCGCTCAAGCCGAGCGCTAAACAAAGCGATTGTTCATTGATAGTTTAAAATGAAATAAATACATTTTTTAAAAACACACTGAACACGTTGAGTTTAAGGGTACAAATGTCTCCACAAAGGGCGTTGAGTTTCAAAGGTTTTGAGTTTAGGGGACGTTGAGTTACAAGGTACCACTGTACATACTAGGCATTTTTATGTAAATGGATTGTGTAGTTTATTAAAGAGAGAGTACACTATATGGCCAAAGTTATGTAGAGGTCAATTAATTGGTCAAGGTAATCAATTATATATAATAATATGTTTTCAACTTTGTGGCAAGACCCTCTATTATGCTAGC
The DNA here is from genome assembly GCF_030014385.1 of Trichomycterus rosablanca. Lineage (NCBI taxonomy): Eukaryota > Metazoa > Chordata > Actinopteri > Siluriformes > Trichomycteridae > Trichomycterus > Trichomycterus rosablanca. The sequence goes on along the minus strand of NC_085990.1, from coordinate 40,756,413 downwards.
TCACCACCGCTGAGATCCAGGGTGTCTACAAAGACATAATGGGTTATGTCTGAGGGTGGGGGGGATTTGCCAAAGCTATGATTAGTACCCTGTCCAGGGTATGCCTGCTTTGTGCTTTACCAGTGAAATCAAACTTGCTGCAACCCCAACCAAGATAAAGCAATTCAGGAAAATGAAATTAAAAATGAACTTTGTGGCAACAGTTTAAAAAAGCCTTTTTCAGAGCCCTGACCTTAACTCCTCTGCACACCGTTGGGATAATTGGAATGTCAAATGTGAGTCAGGCCTTCTTATTCAACATTAGTGGCACTTGACTGAATGGGCACATATTCTCACGGGCATATACTAAAATATAGTGGAAAACCTTTCCAAAGAGGTAAAAAAAAAACGGTTATACCTGAAAGGGGTGCCAGCTGAAGGGCTTGGTCAACTGTCCACACAGTTTTGGCCATATAGTGTATAAGATTTATAAGATGATGGAATTAGAGCCTTACTGCATAACAGAAGGTGCAGTGCATGCCTCCTGACACCTTCCCAGGATGGACTCAGAGGAGTGGAGCCAGTGGCAGAACGAGTTTCGAGGGCAGATACGGGCACTTCGCCACTGGTTAAAGAGGATGGAGATGATGCTGCCGTCTATGGATCCTGCTGTAAGTTGGTCATTTATTGTATAGTTGCATCTTAACTCATGCAGTCTTTAAAACAAAAAAAATGAAAAGGTAGAGGTTAAGGGATGAGTGTACCCATAGGGGAAACAGAATATATTTATGTTGTAGCGTTGAGATGGATCAACAAGAAGCAGTCAAGATTTGGATTCATAACCAGAGGTCACTTATTAACCAAAGCAAAATTCAACCCTAAAGCAAACCATGAAAATATGTAAAATGGCAACAGCCTAACTAAAATGAACACACAAACGGAAGGTTCTCCCCGAAACTCTGCCCCCAGACAAAACCCACATACTTACTAACAGAACAAGGTACATGGACATTTCCAACAGGCTCCTTACAAACAATACACACTATTTACAGAACTACACACTTTCCTATCAATGCCTCATTGCCCCCATAGGTTACTTGGCAGCAAACCTACAGTGTCTTGGGAGGTGACAGTTCCTCTTCCATGGCCTCTGAACAGGGGTCAAAATGTCTCTGGTATTAAGTGATGCAAAAAAAGGAGAGAACAAGTCCCCGAACAAGACCCGGTGCAGCATCATTTGACCCTTTGAACCAGTGTTCACTCTATACATAATGCCACAAAGCCATCATTCCATTCAGGATGGAGACGCATTCCTTCTCCCAGAGTACTTGGTACTTTGGTGAGAAAAATACAGATCAATCCAAGAACCAAAGCAAACATTTTTGTAAAGATGCTGGAAGAAAAAGGTACAAAAAAATCTATATCAACAATAACATTAAAACGTGACCTATATTGACGTGGCCTGAAAGGCCGCTCAGCAAGGAAGAGGCCACTACTTCAGAACCGCCATAAAAAAGCCAGTCCTTTGGTCTGATGGAACAAAAATGGAACTTATTGTTATGTATGAAGGAAAAAGGGGGAGACTTCCAAGCCAAACAACACCACTCCAACCATGAAGCACAGAGATGGCAGCATTATGTTGTGGTGGTGCTGTTCTGCAGGAGGGGCTGAAGCACTTCACAAAATAGATGGCATTATGAGGAAGGAAATTTATGCAGAGATATTGAAGGAACATCTCAGAACATCAGTCAAAATGGCTTAAGGTCAGCGAAGTGAACATAATGCAGTGGCCATCACAAAGCCCTGACCTTAATCCCTTAAAAAAAAACTTAAAGGCGGAACTGAAAAACCATGTGCGAGCAGGAAGGCCTACAAACCTGACTCACACCAGTTCTGTTGGGTGGAATGGGCCACAATTCCAGCAACTGATGTGAGAAGCTTGTGGAAAGGCTACATGAAATGTTTGACCCAACTTGAACAATTTAAAGGCAAAGCTACCAAATTACCAACCACCTGTATGTACATTTCTGAGCCACTCAGACTGTGACAAAAAAAAGAAATAAAACCTGAAATTAATCATTGTCTCGAGTATTATTCTGACATTTTACATTGAAATATAGCAGTGATACTAACTGACCTAACAGAGGAAATGTGTTCTCGGAGTTTAAATGAATGTGGCTTAGGTGTATGTAAACTTATGAATTTAAATGTAGCTGATCCATGCTATGAATTGACACATGGCCTAACATAACCTGCATTTGCAACTGTAATTGAGACTTAATGACTTAGAAGTCATGTTTTGTTTCTGTCATTTTGTCCACCCTATTTTTGTAAGCAATTTCAGGCTCCTAAACGTTTCCTGAACTCTGCCCACCAACTGAGTCTTTTTGTGTATGAGAAGGAAAAAGGGTAGAAGAGGAAGAAAAAAAGAAAGCCAGTGTCTCTGTTGTGTGGCACACTGATCCTGTGGCACAGAATGAAATAGATGGCGGGATTTCTTCAGTTGCAGTACACCCTAACATTATAACCTTAGAAGCCTGGCACCGCAGAAAGACAGAGTAAGGTGCAATTCCTCTGAAGAGATGGCATGTCCAGGCATGCTCTTTTGTGCTGCGAGTGGATTGGGAGAGTGGGGTGCAGTACTTCATTGGAGGCCTCTTTACACATGAGAGAGCACACAAAAAGCACATTAGATACAGATGGGTGGATGAGGAAGGAGAGAGACAACAAATCTAATATTACAGAGGGAGTCCTGTGATCTTCCCACACTAGAGCTCGTCCTCTCTGTTAGCTGACAGTGATTGGATTGTAGTTTCCGTTTCCTAATAGGTGGGCTTCAATTAAACTGGATCATAATTCATTAATTTATCTGTATTAACTGCTTCATCTTACCTGGAAACATAAGGGGACCAATCCATAGCAGGACATATCACACTCAATCATAATCCACCTACTGCAGGAGAAAACCCACAGGGACAACATGGCAACCTTTCCACAACAATGAGTCAAGTCAAGTCAAATTTATTTATATAGCGCTTTTTACAATGGACATTGTCTCAAAGCAACTTTACAGAATTCAGGGCCAACAGACTTGGAGCAGAGATGAGTATTGAACCTAAAGCCCATGGAAACCTACATCTGTGTGACACTCACACTGTGATGATGCCTGTAACTAAAGTTGTAATAAATTAATACTTTAGTAATAAACATTTAGTGATTGTTTATGTAAATGTTAAAATTTAGGATGGCACATGGATGTAGTCATTGGAATTACTTTCTTTAGGTCAATCAATTTGTATCTTTAATGGGATGACATTGAAAGCTGTAGTGCATTTACATTTACATTTTTGGCATTTAGCAGACGCTTTTATCCAAAGTGACTTACAGCCCTTACAGCAATTGAGGGTTAAGGACCTTGCTCAAGAGTTCAACAGTGGCAACCTGGGAGTGGTGGGGCTTGAACCAGCAACCTTTTGGTTACCTTAACCACTAGTCTACAACTGCCCTATTCACATTGTTTTGGCCAGTTCTGATATCTCTATCCCTTTTCACCCTGCTCTACTCCGTTTGTTATGCTAATAACCCATGTCTGCTCCTCAGTTAACAGTCTGGAGGGACTGTTGTTGACCTCTCTGTATACAAATGCACTTCAGCGTTTTTTATACATTACCTAAATATGGTGGACACTTCTGTTTGGAGTTTTAATTGCACTAACATCCATACACTGTTCATGTCTAATTGTGACAACCATATTTTGCAACCACAATGATTCCCAGTAATGTTTGTGTAGCCACATACGCACATACTACAATGGGGGACCTCTTCTTCCCCTTCCTTTGACTTCCTGCTGATGCTGAATAAATGGATAGAGGCAGTGTGACTTAAACGTTTTTCTTTTCATTAAGCTCTGTAAAGCAATGTCTGCATCCTAAATTAGCACTACACTGCCTGCATATGTTTAGAATTGGCCTGGAGACAAAGATTTACTTTGACTTTCCATATACTGTAAATGTAATTTTAAGTATCAAATCCTCTTTTAATCTGTGACATGTATAGGAAGTGACTAAACCATCAGAGATTAAACATGTTCTGAAATATTACTATGTGTTACTGATTAACAGTTGTAGCCTAGCGGTTAAGGTACTGGATTAGTAATCAATAGGTCGCTGGTTCAAGCCCCACCACTGCCAGGTTGTCACTGTTGGGCCCTTGAGGAAGGGCCCTCAACTGCTTAGACAGTATACTGTCACAGTACTGTAAGTTGCTTTGGAAAAAGGCGTCTGCTAAATGCCGATTTGGTCTATTTTATTTATGCATTTTCTTCCAATTTAGCATAGTCAATTTGTCTTCTGCTGCTGGGGGATCCCTGATTGCAGTCGAGGTGGGTATATTGCTGCTCACGTCTCCTCCGACCCGCGTGCAGCCCTTAGCGGAACCCTTTTCACCTATGCATTCTGCGTAGGTGCCTCTCTATCTGCTTATCAGGGTCCTTACACAGCGTTTGAAGTCATCCCGCCCTAGCAGAATCATGTCTGCTGCAGGCACTGCCAATTATGCCCGCTAGATGGCGCCCAGCCGACCGGTGGCAACCTCGAGTTTCAAACCGAGGAGTTCAGAATCTCGGCGCTGGTGTGCTAGCGGAATTTCCCGCTGCACCACCTGGGTACCAAAGGTTCCAATTTAAGAAACCTAAGAACATAAGAGTAGCTATAGCATTTTTAATTGCTGATTTGTTACACACACTGTGCTATCCAACAAGAGTGGCATGGTGGCACAACAGGTAGAGTTGAGCCAAGAAAAGAAATACTGTCCTTTTTTATATTTATCGTCAGCATTTGTTATAATAGCTTTTATTTAATTACATTTCATTACATTTTACCTTTACATCATTTACCTTTTTACATCATTTTCAGACACTTTTATACAGTGCAACATACAGAAGCGCTTCCTCAGTAAATGTGTCAGTAACCAGTACAGGTAAATTCAAGTTCAGGGGTTCAATTTAATCCATTGTCCTGGAGCCAGTATTTGAATTAAAATAGGTCTCAGTGTTTGTTTACATTTCTGTAAAATGTTGTGTATGTCTGTCATGGGAATTGTAAGAAAAAAAACCCTGCTCAGGCAGTCAGGTTTACACTTGGTCAGTAGATAAAACCGGAGGTATTTAAAGCCTTTATTTCCCATTCAGTGACTCAACTTCCAGTAACCCAGTCACCCCAGCAGAAAGGAACTCATTCTCACACACACTTTTCTGGAAAGTGAACGTTTGGGTGATAAATTACTGTGTTTGCCGAATGGTGCTTTGGTTTTGACCCACTGCTCGAAAGAGATCCTTTTGTACATGTTCATTTATCACTTAGTAAAGGCCTTGTGTGAAATGCACGGAAAGAGAATGGGCTGCTCAAGTGCTAATTATGGTGGTTTGTACGACCCATCATGGTCTTATTGAATTTAAAGGCAGGGGAAAGAGTGAAATAGTGGGGGAGGGTAACACACTAGTAGGATTAATCCACTTTGGTGCTCTCAGGTCCTCAGACACATGGGGTTTGATCAAATCTGCAGCCCATATCGCAACTCACTGATTTACCCCCTCATTCTGCATTGTAAACAAACTAACCAATTCATTGACTAGCATATTTATACACCAAATACAAATCTATATGATGTTACATTAACCATCTTCTTATATGCAGTTAGTTGCAAATGCCAATCTATTAATACACCGTATGGCCAAAAGTACATGGACAACAAACCATGAGCTTGTTGAACATCTCATTCCAAAACCAGCTGTATTATTATTTATATTATATAAGTTGAACCCCACCACCATTTTGCAACTATAACAGTCTTTACTTTTTTGAGTGTATCTGCAGGAATTTGTTGCCCAGTCAATTGTGCCATTTGCCAACTGTTGCAATCAACATTTAAATTCACAGTCATGCTGGAACTGCTGTTACCTGTTTGTCTTCAGCAGTGTGACTTAAACTCTTGTGACTTAAAGTAATTAAAAAAAATTTCCCATCACCCTCAATTACACAGCTTGGGTAAGGTGGTAGTAATAAACCATAAAAACTTGGGTCTGACACAGTAGACAGAGGAAGACTTTGTCAGTAGTAACAATTCAGTTAGCACAGTGAGTAGGGTGTTGTTTACAGAGCAAGGATCAGGTGTCATGTAGACTGCAGCCTTTGGCAAGAACAAAGTGGAGCTATGCCTACAGTTTACTGCTAATGTAGACTCATAGCCCCAAACCAGCTAGTCTAAGTATTGTCTAGTTTTACTATGAGAACATTTTATACTGTAATAAAAGAGCAAGAGTTAAACAAAAACACATCTCAGAAACTTAATAATACTGGATAGCCAACTGTACCATAGCATGCCTAAAATAAACATTTGTCCTTTAATAAGAAGGATTAGCAAATGATATTTGCAACAATTAAAATTCCAGATGCTTTAAAGTGCATAAATGTAGAGTTAATTTATTTAACCAGAGTATTTTATAACCAATGTTTATTTTAAAAAATGACTAGTTGGACAGGGGTCCTGGACAGGGTCACAGCAGGTCTTGTTCCAGAGGGAATTGTTACACTCAAGGCAGTAATACTTAGGATACTATCCCTCTAGCCAATCATGCCTGTGTAGAAACCTGATTGCACCTCTGAGATTCAAGCAGTGGTGGACTAACATAATGAATTGCTGCACCACACAAGCATCTTATGACTAGTTCAAAATACGGTAGACCCTTGACTTGTGAATTTAATTGGTTCCAAAGGGCTGTTCTTAAGTCAAAATGTTCGTTAGTTAAACCTATTTTTCTCATAGGAAATAATGTAAATAGAATTAATCCGTGCCAGACCTCCCAAACCACCCCCTTACCTAACCTTTCTAATGTCTTACATGGTCTTTTTTGTTATAAATACAACTATATTTTCCCTTAATCTTAAATTATAGAATAGACATTCCTGTAATAAACAATAATAAACAACAATACACAGTTGAGTATGTGTGCTGTACCATACACCATCAAACATTTCCTTCTTTTTTTATAAAATGTATCTACCAGAAACAACAATAACTCTCATATTTCTCTATTATTTCCTTCTTTATTTCAATAGCATTGTATTTTGTAGGTGTAATTTCACGAAAGAATAACTTTCTTCTTCTCTCTGTTGAAAAAGATCGTCCATAACCCAAAATGTTCGTATGGCAAACCGTTTGTAACTCAAGGGTCTACTGTATACAGAAATACATGTCTAGACATTATAGAAAATACAGTTTTGTTAAATAAGGTATTAAACATTTGTCACGCTACACGTATCTGTTTTCTATTCATAATAACTCATTGCATCAGTTTATTTGCTCTTAAAAATGAATATGCGGTCACTTTACATAACATAAGGAATGTAACGAGGAAGTTTTAAAAACTAGCCAATTTTTTATTGTTGTTTTTTTTAATTATTGACAATATCTGTTACGTTTATCATTTTCACACCATCATCATGAATAGAAATCTATTTTAAATGTTATTTTAACTACGTGTATGGCTTTATATGTTACTTATTGCTGATGACAGACAAATACCTTTATTTATAAGTAGATTTTGTGTGACAAGGTTGCAATTTTTAGTGTTCCATGGTACACATTGTACATTTATACAACAAGTATTATGTGTATGTTCTTCAAAACACAAAAATGATCTTTACACTTTAATTAAATCTGTTGCTCAAATGGTACTCCACTGGTTACATTCTGCACTTTTGCCTTATTGTGATTTTTATCGTAAAAAACGTTGGTATTTAACAAAAATACAATGTTTTATTACTTGTAAAAAATACACTGGACAGTAAAAAAAGTAGCTCTTTTGAACAAAACACACAGGAATACCCGGTTTCTGAATCAGATCCAAGAAAGGTTAAGTTACTTGACCTCATTGGGTTTCCTCAATAGAATTCTCTTTCCCAGGACAGTGTGAACAACAGGCATTGTCACTTGTTTTTTCTTCCTCCTTTTGTCTCTTTTATATCGTCTACTGTTCCTTTTCAGTGGGTGGATTGATGTTAATAATTTAAGTTCTGTGTGTAGTAGCTGGAGAGCCCTCTTATACATCATAGCTTCCTTTAGGATTTGAATGAAAGATTCATGTGAAGAGGACATGTGCACTTGGTCTCTGTTCTGAGCTTTTATTCCTGAATCTCTCTTTTTCTGCTGCTTGTTTTTTTTTTGCTGTGCTGGTGCCTCCCCCACAGGGGTGGTCCTCTTAGTTCAAATTAGAGGTTCACGCTGTGTAACCCTGCGATATTGATGTCCCAATGGATTGAACAAAATTTTAAGATCAAAGCTGAGAATGTACTCAAGCTTTCTAATACTTTTCAAAAGACTAATTTGTTTTTATAAATCTGAGGTATTTGAACCTGATAAGTTTTTACACTAATTTATTTAGGTTTTTCTTTTAATGTTAATACACCAGTATATACAATCTTATTTTGTATTGGTTGCTGTACTCTTTTGTAATCTGTTCTAGTGCATAGTGTAATTTAAGTCATTAGGTTGTGTAGTGTTGTAGTACTAGGTGTAGCACATTGTAGTGTGTCCTGATAGTGTAAGCATAGAGTAAAGGTATGTTAAAATAATAACATGAAGTGAAATGCAATATTAGCGACCACAAAACGAGTTAATGTGAAACCAACATTTCTTTAAAAAAAAGAAAAATACAATTTAATATTTTTTTAATGTTTTGTTTATGCATTTCTCCACTTTTTCTCCCTTTTTAGTGAGTCCAACTGCCCGATTGTGTCATGCTTCCTCTCCACCAGTGCCGATCCCCATTCCGACTGAGGAGAACGAAGCTAACCCACGCCCCCTCTGACACATGGGCAGCAGCCGTATGCATTTTGTCACCTACACTTTGATGAGTGCAATGTAGATCAGTACTGTGTATGGAGAGACACACCCTGACAGCACTTTCTTTCCTCGTCTCTGTGCAGGCACCATCAATCAGCCAACAGAGGTCGTCATTGCATTAGTTATAAGAGAGTCCCTATCCGGCTTTTAATATCCAACCCCTATCTGAACAACAGGCCAATTGTTGTTCATGTGGCCGCTCAGCCCAGCAGGCAGACAGAGCTGAGACTCGATACAATGTATTCGAGATCCCAGCTCTGGTTCCAGTGTGTGTTTTTACCGCTGCACCACCTGAGCGGCCAGATAATTCTTTATTATTAATAACCTAAATAATAATTACATTTAGATTTTTAACATTTAGCAGATGCTTTTATCCAGAGCAACTTACAGAAGGGCATCTTCATTAAACATTTCCTATTTTAGAACAGTCTAAGAACACATGCTAAAAACCTGTTGGAACAGATGTACAAAGTGTTACAGGTACAAAGTGTTTTAATTATGTAGAAATAAGAGCATTTTAGTTTTCATTTAAGTGCTTAGTAAAGATTTAAGTCTTTAATCATCTTTTATAGATGGCGAGAGACTTGGCTCTTCAAACGACAGGGAAAGTATATTCCACCACCTGTGTGCTAGTACAGAGAATATCCTTGATCCCTGTCTTCCTCGATGTCTGATTGATCGATCAAGCCAAGCTAGACGTGTGGCTTGAAGGGAGTCTGGTACCGAACAAGGTTTTTATGGTTCTCTAAGGTAGATTGAAGATGGTCCATTTTTGGTTTTGTAGGCAAGCATCATTGTTTTGAAATGAATGCTGGCAGCTACAAGAAGCCAGTGAAGTGAGCACAATAATGGGGTGTTTGGGTTGGTTGAAAACCAGATAGACAGATGCATTATGTATCAGTTGCAGGAGTTTGAGAGTGGACACTAGAGCACCTGTCAAGAGGTAGCTGCACTAGTTCAGCCTCAAGAATACTAGTCTTCGGATAAGAATCTGAGTGGCGAATCCTTCTGATGTTGTAAAGGAAGAACCAGTATGACCTAGTCATGTTAGCAACATGAACAGCTGGCTGTCCAGGACAACACCATGTTTTGTACATTATTACACAATTTAATCTGTGAGTCGTTGAGAGAAATGACTAGGTCTTGGCATCAAGACAGATCTCCAGGAATACATATCAGTTTAGTCTTGCTGGGGTAAAGTTACAGGTGACATCCTGACATCCATAACGAGATATCCGCCAAACATGCTGAAATATGAGATATGTAGATATGAAGGAAGGAATGACAGAGTGAGCTGAGTATTATTTGTATATAAATGGTAAGAGAAGCCATTAGAGGATATCGATACCCCCATGACACCTAGTAGAAACAGCCTTCCAATTAAGAAGCCATTCAAGGTTGGAGAGGGTGGACAAGCAAATAATGTGATTTACTTTATTACTTATTTATTTATTAGGATTTTAACATTATGTTTTACACACCTTGGTTACATCCATGATAGAAACGGTAGTTATCCGTTACACAAGATTCATCAGTTCACAAGGTTATTGTCAAACACAGTCATGGACAATTTTGTATCTCCAATTCACCTCACTTGCATATTTTTGGACTGTTTGTTTGTTTGTTTAGTTATTAGAATTTTAACGTCAAGTTTTACACTCTTTGGTTACATTCATGACAGGAATGGTAGTTACTCTTCACAAAAGGTTAATTACTTCACAAGGTTATATAGAACACAGTCTTGGACAATTTAGTGTCTCCAATTTGCCTCACTTGCATGTCTTTGGACTGTGGGAGGAAAACGGAGCACCCAAAGAAAACCCATGCGGACACAGGGAGAACATGCAAACTCCACACAGAAAGGACCCAGACCGCCCCACCTGGGAATCGAACCCAGGACCTTCTTGCTGTGAGGCGACAGTGATACCCACTTAGACACTGTGCCGCCCTCTTTGGACTGTAGGAGGAAACCGGAGCTCCTGGAGGAAACCCATGCAGACACGAGGCGAACAAGCAAACTCCACACAGAAAGGACCCAGACCACCTCACCTGGGGATCGAACCCAGGACCTTCTTGCTGTGAGGCGACAGTGCTACCCACTGAGCCACCGTACCACCCATTTGACTTTATTAAAGGCTGCAGATAGGTCATGCAGGATCAGGACTGATTACAGTTTGGCTGCTTTTGTAGCATGAAGTTTTTCACCGACAGCCACAGGGTTGTTTACCAGCCAGACTGATCTTGAAATCTGGATCTTTATATGTGGATAGAAGACCACAACCACAGATATATCCACAGACAAAGCTGTGAATTCCAAATATCTATATGTATGTAGACACAGTCTTAGAGTGCACTAAGCTATAGTTTCATTGTTTTGTGATAGACACCCCCAACACAGGTGCATCAGCTTTTTCCTGTAGAGTCCCACCCTGCACTATGCACTGTGAGAATAAAGGACAAAGGCAGGAAATGTAAAAGGTATTGAGGTGCGAGTTAAAGAAATAAACACCCTTTGAAGAAATCCTGTGTATAATCTTATGTGTGACAACATGAGCATAGCAATGACAGCTTTTTGTAGCTGTGATTTACAAGATCAGTCAACATATCTATGGTTAATTACTGACTTAAAAGAGCTGCTTTACATGAAATTATATGGCCAATTAACTGCACAGCCCATCTGCTTGGCTGTGTGTGAAAGATAAGCTACAGATAATTGGTGTGGCGTTAGCGCACTGGCATTAGAGAGTTTATGAGAAGACAAAAAAGCATTTGTGTATGTGTGTTGCACCTGTGCTCCTTCTCTCAAGGGTTATATTGCACCTGCTTGTACACCTGCCCACCACAAGCTCTTCACTCTCTTTCTCCATTTCTCTTTTTTTCTCATACCCACAAAGCTTATGTGAGATCTGACACCTTGCTAGAGTGGTGATAACAGTCCCTCCTCCCTGTGGAGGAAACAAAGGTTTTATTTAAAGCCCCCTAAATGCTACAGGACACCCTTTTCACAGAAGGAAATTATTAGGGTCATGTACTTGCACAAACTTTCCTTTCTTCTGAGATTCTGTAAGAACACTGGGTGGAAATCTTAAACCTGACGAGATGTACCTAACCTTTAAAAAACTCTCCCTTTAGCATTTTATTATTATTCAGCAGTTTGCTGATTGGAAGCGAGTTGAAAAGTAATCAGAGATGTTTTACAGTAATTAGCCTTCTTTGTAGTTTTGGTGGAGGTAGTCCACAGGGCTTTGAATAGAAAAGGGGGTTGTGTCTGGGGTTGAATAAGTGGGGGTCTCTCCTATTGTAGGCTGCCCTGGTCAGCAGTGCACTTGCAGCGTGAGGGAGAAACAGAGAATAGCTCTGGTAAAAGAAGGGTGGGAGGCAGCTGTCACTTAACATGTGAATATTTGGGGGCAGCCTGGGGTCTTATAGACCGATTCTCTCGCTTTCCTTTTTTTCTCAACAAGCAGCATGGAGTTTGGGAACCAAAAGAGAAACTGGGGGAGGGGCCAATGGATGGAGGGAAGGAAGGATAGACAGCAATGAGGGAGTGCTCCGCTGTCCAACCGTCTGGCACAAGAGAAACAGGAGAGCTGGAGAGTTCATACACCAGGCCAGGAGCTTATGAATCAAACGGAACTCAACCAGGACCTCTAAATGGATACCTTGCAGATTCTCTGACTTGGGAACAAGTGGAATGTTGTAGAAATCTTGGATTCCACTGGCTGCACATCCCATCAGCTTGCTCAGCAAGAAAGGAATTTGTCTATCGAAGAGGGTGCAACAAAGAGGAGCAAGAGTGCTAATGGGAGGGGGCGGTGGAAGGCAGAGGAGGACATTGTTTGCCTGTGACTGTGGGCAACGGACAAGCATGACCTAGTGTGTGTGTTTGTGTTTAAAAGTATTTGAAAGTGAGGGAGTGTACACAAGTTCACACTGCATATATGCCTATGTATGAGCCCGCCAGAGCAAAAGGAGACTTTTCAAATGATGCCGAAACCTAAAAAGATTTTTGTCCTCTAGCTTGAATGATGCCATAGGAACCAATTGAATTGTTCCCTTAGCTGTTTGTCATATGTGGCCAGGGGTAAGTATGCATCACTGTGTCGTCAACGGTCAAAAACCGTTGAATCTTTTAGTGGGCTCTTTTAAACTTTCCCACTACACTGCCTCAGCAGGGAAAGGTGCAGAGTGACTGTGATGCTATGTGGACCGCTCTTGTTTGACTGAAAGGGATTTTGGCATGAATTCATTATGAGCAGGAGCAGCTTAAAGGAATTCAGTTCTCGTTAGTTGGTAGCTGAAGAGCATGCATGTGTGTCTCATTGCTGTTGTTGTGAGTATAAGTTCTTCTGGTTTGTTTCTGACTATTTTACTTAGATTTAATTTTTTAGAACAGATGAAAATATTTTTGGCCTCCGATTTTTTATATTATAGTGAAATTAGAAATATACACAAGCAACATGAGTAATGACTGATGACTAAAATCAAGCAATTTAACAATAATAACAGATAGGAGAAACATACAATGGAAATAAATGCTTGTTTATTGGTATATTGAATATAAGCCTTTCTATAAGATGTTGAACTGAACAATGCCATAAGGGCCTTTTTAGAGTCCCCAGGGGCAGCTTACACCTTTTCTCTTTAATTAGATAAAGCACTATCTTAATTACCAAATGAAGTCATTCAGAATGGGACATAGGACTTGATTTATGACGTTTATCAAATCTATATAAAGACATGAACATCATGTGCAGTCTCTTTGTTGCCCTATAATTTTTAACACCAGCTGCCAGATCTTCTGCCAGATGTTCTGTTTGCAATATTAGGATAACATTAGGGTTTGCTGTTGTTCAGGTGGCCTCTGCCAGTCCCACATTTCATTTTTTAAGTATCCAAAAATGTAACTATGCTCATGTATCAATTAAATAAACATGATTTATCATTTATTTAATTGTAAATTCCATAGATTCTGTACACGGATTATTGATTAGATTGTCTATAGGAGTGACTTAATGTTATTAGGTTAATTTGATTTATTGGGATTCCGTTTGAGAGATGCCACAAAATCAATATCTTCAGAAGGCTAGAAGGTCATCCTAAATATTAACCATACAGAGATTTATTTAAAAGCTTCATTTTGTGCTTTAAATTTGGGAGTTTGTAAAAAGCTTGTAGGTCATGGGTTTTCAATCTTTAATTCTTTAATTGTTCTTAGTGATGGAATGATTGGAACATAAACTGCTTTGTCCTAACATACTTAAATAAATAAAATGCTAAATGAATTTATAAAATGAAAATCATCTGGGTTAAAATATACATACAGCAATTTAGATTGGCCTCGTAATGGCTTTTTATTGACTACTATTGACCATAGCTGGTGACCTGCGCCCAAATAAGTAGGGCAAATTTGTTAAAATGTCTTCTGCCAAGGTTTGAAAGGAAGCCCGAATTGTTACCCTTTGCTAAGGGGAGATTAGTCCAGACTGTTAAATATAATTGAAAAACCACCAACACAGTTAGCAGTTTAAGGTACTGGACTAGTAATCAGAAGGTTGCTGGTTCAAGCCCTACCACTGCCAGGTTACCACTGTAGGGCCCTTGACCAAGGCCCTTAACCCGTCTGCTTAATGTCGAAAATGTAAACACGTGTCTACCAAAAATTAGAAGCTGCTTTTACATGGATGATACTGTCTGCAGTCAAGCAAGCCTGATATCAGCATGAGTTTACAGGCCACCATGGGAAAAATGTCCATGCTCTTATATCAGCATCTTCAAACATAATAAAAGTTTGCTGCTAACACACAAACTAGGAAAAAGCAATGTTTCAATCATTCAGTCACAGAAAATTGAGTTTCAGAACAGTTATGAAATGTATTACAATCCCAAGACTGCAAAACATGCTTTACTTTGACTATAAATGGAATAGCTGTTTAACTAGTAACAAAAAAGGATCATTTTTAATGTATCAACAAAACCACAAAACACAGTCATACTAAATTAAATTAAAATAAAGTATAAGTCATATTTTTATATTCTCTGCTGTTCACGATTTCCTGTCCACACAGCATGATGTCCAATCAACTTAACAAAAACAAGATTTGAAACTTGGTCTCCTTTTCTAATTATCCAAGAAATTCTAACTAAATAGCCTGAGCTCCCTCAGTGACTCAAGCTGCTCGTGCAGATTAGCATACAGTGACTTGATCTGACCTAAATGACCAGTAGCAATTAGCAACTACTGAGCTTCTGTTTTAGATGTCCACATGCCTGTCTTCTTAGGCAGCAGCTGACGGCAGTCTTACTAATGTTGTTACTTATAGTTTTGCACATTGTAATGAGTTTATAAAGACAGCAACAGATGAAATTGCATTTAAAATTATATTTAAAATTTAAAATAAATAAATAAAATAGAAATAATTGTACATGCATAGATACCATAAGGCTAGAAGTATGCGGGCAACCCCTCTAATTATTAAATGCAGGTGTTTCAGCCAGACTTCTTGCTAATTGATGTATAAAAATCATTAACAGAAAACATATTTTCTGCTTTTAACTGACAATGTTTTCCTTGAGGAGGAAGATGGGTTTGACATAAGGGCTAAAGGTTACAAGTGTACTCATGCTGAGCACTCCTCTGTTTTAGGTAGCTTTAGGTAGCTGAAGCAACTCCTGCATGCAAAGCCCAAGATCCTTCTTGCCCTACATTTTACTCACCTGTAGGCTGAAGGATCATGAGTAACCTCATAAGCACACCAAACTGTATGGGTCAAACTTTCAAACAAATTCCTACAGTCACACTTCAAAATATGGAAAAGATGTGGAAAGCCTTCCTAGAACAGAATAGGCTGTGAAAATAGGGACCAAGTATAGGGCATATAGGGCATCCTAAAATAGGGACCTAGACTATATTTATGCACATGGTTTTGGAATGGGATGTCCAACTAGCTCTGTCCACATACTTTTGGCCATACATATAGTGTATGTCTTGTCATTTTTTGCTTGTTAATGATAACATAGGTTTTATAAATGCTAGGGCAGTTGTAGCCTAGCGGAAAGGGTACTGGACTAATAATCGAAAGGTTGCTGGTTCGAGCCTCACCACTGCCAGGTTGTCACTGTTTGGCCCTTGAGCAAGGCCCCTAACCCTCAATTGCTCAGATAATACAGTATACTGTCACAGTACTGTAAGTTGCTTTGGATAAAAGCACCAGCTAAATGCCAAAAACTTAAATGTAAACAAAATTACCCTATTGTGAGCTTACAGAGCTTTTATTTTTTGTAGTTCTCTTACACTGCAGATTATTTGCAGCTTGTATTTGGCACATTTCCCAATATTCTGCTCCCTTCTCCAAAAGAAAAAAGCAGTACCCCAACTTTTCAACCAAGAACATGTAACTACATCTTTATGCCTGTCATATTTGATTAGAAGCTTAATGGCTTTTCAAGGCTATTCCTGGGGCAGCTCTGGCAGGGGATGCTTGTACTGGCTGCCATGGCAATGAGTGGGCATCCTGGTGGATACCGCCTCACTGAAGGCCTGTCAGTTGTATTTCTATGGTCCTAACTTTCTATGCAGGGCTTATGTCTTTGTGCTATTATTATGAGAATTGGCTGCCCTTTATAATTTGTATATGCAGTGGGTCAGACAGGCTTGCTTTGTGCTGTGTATTCTAAACAAATTGAGATAGTGGTGTTCGTTGGATGGTAGAAAAAATGAGTGGAAGTTGATATGTGATGGATGGATCTTTTTTGCCTGCAGAGATTACAGCATTCTGACAATGTTTTCCTTGAGGAGGAAGATGGGTTTCTGTAAAAGTTACAAGTGCACTCATGCTGAGCACCCTTCTGTTTTAGGTAGCTGAAGCAACTCCTGCATGCATGGCCCCAAATCCTTCTTGCCTTACATTTTACTCGCCTGTGGGCTGAAGGATCATGGGAAACCTCATAAGCAGACCAAGCTGTCTGGGTCAGAAGTCCAAGCACGTGAGGTCAAATGAGGACTTCCTTAAGGAGTGCTACCAACGACAGAAAGAATGGCCTATTTCAGAACCTCGTAAAGAAGAGAAGATAGAGACGATAGAGAATGAAGACCAGGTTTTTACACAGGTTCCCACACCAGACAAAAGCAGGAGCTCCCCTGCTCCTACCGTCACAACCACCAGCACTTTGGATAATGCCTGGAGAAACACACCTTCCCCAGCCAAAACCTTATACAATGGATCTTTACCTAGAAGGACTAACGTTTCAGATTATAGGAGATCCCCTCTGGGACAATGTGGAAAAGTCAGCCTTCAAAGACGAGACTCTGGAAGCCAATGGTCATGGAAAAATGCAGGCCCTCGAGAAGTCACTGAGGTCACTGAAGTGACAGAAACCATCGTGACAGAGATTGTGGAGGTGACGGAATATCCACCCGGGCGAAAAGGCGGAGATCCTATAATTACGAGGACTGTTAGGGTTCTCACTGGAGCAGCAGAAGAATTAGCAGAGGTTGTTTTGATTTTTTCATTTGATTTTAAGTATGAAGCATTTTCATTAACACTAATGTGGTTTGGGATTTAGCCAATTCCGAGCATTTGTTTTAAATGTGTCTCACTTCAGTTAGGACATTCTGAGCCAATGTGTGTTTCTGGAACACACTTTTCTTGGTTCAGATACTACAGATACTCATACCACAGGGGTAAAAAGGTTTAGCACATGTACAATATGTTTGTGAGGTTAAAAAACTGAATTTACTGCATTTACAACGGTGACTTTCTTACCCACAGCTGCAAAGTGATGGACTGTCCAGTTCAGAAAGAGAATCAAGCTTACAGAGATGGAAGGTAAGAAAGTTACATTTAACATTCAACAAGTTTCTCATCTTCAGTGTACACTTATTTGCTTGTTTTATTACTTTATAAACACATTTTGCCATGTGCTGATTTTCCAGTGCAAAAGTAAGCTTTGTATGCTAAGGTGTGAATGTTAAGCTATGTGGTTTATAATATTAATATATTGGCTTTGATTTCCAGGGTCCCAGTAGTGCACTGGCTTTGAAAGATGCATTTTGCGATCCTGAGACTTTCAAGCAAAATCTAGAGACATTATTGACATGGGTTTGTGAGATTGAAGAGCTTACAGTCAACCAAAAGCCTCCATCATCTGAATTCAAAGTGGTGAAAGCTCAGCTGCAGGAGCAGAAGGTACGATCACACATTTAAGCTAAGATGTTCTTAAGTTTGCATTTTCAACAATTATGCAGACTATTTTAATCAAAGTGACTTACAGTATACAGTCTAAGCAATTGAGGGTTAAGGGCCTTACAAGGGCCCAACAGTGGCAACCTGGCAGTGGTAAGGTTTGAACCAGAAACCTTCTGCTTTCTAGTCCAGTTCCTTAACCGCTAGGCTACAACTGGCTACAACTTAAGTCAAAGGTTTATATACACATGTATGAGACATCTCTGTCATGGCAAAGATGAGGTTAGTTTTTTTTTGACAAAGAATGAAGTAATTTGTCAGTTTTGCCATTAATTAGAATCTGAGGGAACATGGGTGACACTGACCACAGTCCATTGGCATAAGTGTAGAAGCTGCCACCTAAAAAAGCCCCTGGTCTAAAATTGGAATGTTAAAGCTTGACTTAGGGATTATTGCTGACCACGTGGACAATGAAAAGACAAGCAAGTGTTTTATCGCCACAGTAACTGCTATAGCATATACACTGATCAGCCATAACATTAAAACCACCTCCTTGTTCCTCTTGTTTCTCACTTACTGTCCATTTTATCAGCTCCACTTATCATATAGGAGCACTTTAAAGTTCTACAATTACTGACTGTAGTCCATCTGTTTCTCTACAGTTTTCTCCTTTTTAGCCTGCTTTCACCCTGTTCTTCATTGGTCAGGACCCACACAGGACCACCACAGAGCAGGTATTATTTAAGTGGTGGATGATTCTCAACACTGCAGTGACACTGACATGGTGGTGGTGTGTTAGTGTGTGTTGTGCTGGTATGAGTGGATCAGACACAGAAATGCTGATGGAGTTTTTCACTGTCACTGCTGGACTGAGTATAGTCCACCAACCAAAAACATCCAGCCAACAGCGCCCCGTGGGCAGCGTCCTGTGACCACAGCTAAAGGTCTAGAAGATGACCAACTCAAACAGCAGCAATAGATGCACGATTGTCTCTGACTTCACATCTACAAGGTAAACCAACTAGGTAGGAGTGTCTAATAGAGTGGACAGTAAGTGGACACGATATTTAAAAACTCCAGCAGTGCTGCTGTGTCTGATCCACTCATACCAGCACAACACACACTAACACACAACCACCATGCCAGTGTCACTGCAGTGCTGACCCACCACCTAAATAATACCTGCTCTGTGGTGGTCCTGGGAGAGTCCTGACCATTGAAGAACAGCATAAAAGGAGGCTAACAAAGCATGCAGAGAAACAGATGGACTACAGTCAGTAATTGTATAACTACAAAGTGCTTCTATATGGTAAGTGGAGCTGATAAAATGGACAGTGTAGAAACAAGGAGGTGGTTTGGCTGATCGGTGTATGTCCCTCACAAGCGTATGTAACTCTTACTTGTAGAGAATTACAAATTACATTTGTCATGAGGAAGGAAGTTAAAAAGTTTATGCTCACAATGTTTTTGTGTACAGTCCCTACACTGAGGTTATTCATTTTCAGTGTGAAATAGCTGCTTTTGTTAAGCAAAGTAAGTAAGGTGAGAAACATGCCTAGATTATCACAATGAAGCCCTGATACATGAGACAAACATTTGGCTTCTCAGGATAGAGAAAGAAAAGACACAAACGTAGTACTCATTAGTGACATGGGAAATCGTTACATATTCATACTACATCCTTAATAGGATACAAATTCTCTTACATTTAAAACAGTTGACTGAATATGTTGGAAGTTGCAGGTACATATTATGAATTGTACATAATTATTTTGTAAATGAGCTGATACATCCTGGCCTGAGGTTGAAGTTACGGTCTGTACGCTTTTCTTGTCCAACAGCTTCTGCAACGTCTTTTAGAAGACAGGAGGGCAAGCATGGAAACCATGATGCAGGAGGGTCCACATTTGGCAGAAGGGCTTCAGGGAGAAGACAAAGAACAAATCAGGTCTCAGCTCACAAATCTTAGGCTTAAATGGGAAACTCTTCTCTCAGGATCTAATAGCAGGTCAGTATGATGTCCAGTAAGAGCTTTAGTCTACTACCGACTGTGAATAGGTCTAACTATGTATTATTCTAGCAGGAGACAGAGTTTAGAGCTCATTTTGCCCAGATCTGAGCTCTTTCAAGAGAATATGGACAGTCTTCAGCAGTGGCTCATATCCACGGAGCAGGACATAGCTGAGCTCCGCTCTGCCAACAGACCGACGCTCCATCTACAGGAGGCCATAGATCAGGCAAAGGTGATCAAGGGCAGCCTATTTAATTTTATCTAAAATAATTTTATCTAGTATAATTATTTAGCATTTATCATTTAAAATATATTCTTTTGTCAGTGGCTTTTTATTGTCTGTTGGCTTTCAGGCAGTTGTCGAGGAAATAAAAGCAAAGAGTCCTAACTTAGTAACACTTCAACAGTGCTGCCATGACCTCATGAAGGAAGTTTCAGGTATCTCTCCTTACATTTATTGATTTTTGTATATAATTTTATTTATACCGTATATAAATTGATTATACAGTATATCTTACTTTTTCTCAGAGGAGGAGTCCCAGCTGGTACAAGAGAAGACAAACAGCTTGAGGATTCGATACTCAGTACTCAGTTTGGGTAGTGCTGATGTTCTACAGAGGCTCGAACAGGCACTGGAGGCTTCCAGACGATGCTCCTCCAGTCAGGAGGACCTGCACCTGTGGCTGGGTCGTATCGAAAGGGATCTTCTGGGCTCAGCTCAGTCTGGGGATGCAGTGCTATGCGCTGCCGAGAGAATAAAGGTAAAATCACTGAAAATCATTCAACATGTAAAAAACAAATATAAACTAAATAAATAATAAATAAAAATATACAAAATATCTAGTTTTATGGGGTTTATTTTATGTATTGTTAATTTTAATTGTTTTTATATTTTTTAGTTGGAACAGGCAGTTGAGAAGGAATTGGCCTGGTTTAAAGCTACAACCCTTGGACTGGAGGATCTTAAAGTCATCAGTTTAGACACTGATATTATTTCTACTCAGCTCTATGAGCAGAAAGTGAGTTTCTTACAGATTTCTTCTATTTTTGCATACAGTTTGTCACATTTCAATGTTTCAGGTTCCCCAATTAATTTTAATATAAGTATACAACTTTTAAATGACCATTCAATTTATTTAATGTCTACATCGCTAATGTGAAAAGTAATTGCCCCCTAAACCTAATAACTGGTTTTGACATCCTTGGAATTAACAACTGGGTCTGTCATGGGCCTTCAACCATAGCAGTGCTTTATCATAGGATTTTAGTAAGCCTGACAGACAGCACACACGTTATTTTGAGATGAATTAGCTGTACTGAAGTTCCACCAGGTTTTCTTGCCAGGGGTGGCAGATGTGGGGCTTTCACATTGGTGAATCTGGGTCACCTATTTCCTAAATCTGCAAATGCAAATGTGATTCTCTGCCAGGTGCACAATACTAGATTAGGAGTTAGATTTGTGGCACTGGACTCCACTGTGACACATGAAAGACAGCAGGTAAGTCTAGAAGTCTAGAAGCTTTTGTTCAAATGCAAAGGCCCAGTTCCCTTTTTCCAAAGTAATAGACTGAAATTGCCAGTGGTGTCTTTTTAGTATTAATGACCATTCACTCTGCCAGTAAGTAAACTACAATCTGCCAGTTGGACCTCTCTGGTTAGCTTGTAGCTTTTCACCTCATAGTCAGCTTGATTCTCTCCATGCTCAGATGTGTATACTTTATGGTAACAAAGGTTTGTTAAACAAAGCTTTACACATTCACATGCTGCATTAATCTAAATTAAAAAAAATAAACAGCCTACTTCCCAGTCGTTCGGCTTTGTTGTTTTAGCTTGCTATCTCATTTGTTGTTCAGTTCTCTCTGTGCTGAGACCATCCACTAAACCATCTGCTAATAAAATGCGGAGCAATGTGTGCCACATCAGCACCAAACCATTCCACTCTTTCTCAGAACAGACAGGGGCTAAACAACACCCACATATGTTACAGTGTTAAATAAAAACCCCTCTATTCTGATCTAAACTGTATCCTATGTAAGAAAAAATTATTATTGATGTGTATTTGATTAATTTTATGTTTTTGGAACAGATACATGCAGTTGAGATACTACAGCACAGGTTCAACATAGAGAAGATGGTGAAAATCTCAGAGCTCTTAAAAGAATATAGTGATAATGGTGACATGGAAAGTCTTCAGGTACAGTTCTGTTGCGTTTTAGTAATTATTTTCTGTCTGCTATTTATTTACACTTCTGATGTTCTGATGTAAAGGCAAATTTCTACTCAAGCACTACAAAGAAAAGCCAAATACCTTTTTTTTTTTCAGAAAAGTTTGGGTGTTCTGGAGGAGCAATGCCAAATAACTACTGGCACCAATTCCCATGTCGTACTTCAACTGGAGCATGCCCAGTCCCTCTTGTCCCAGTTTTCAGAGGGGTATGCTGAGGTGGTCCCGTGGTTACAGGAAACCAAATCCCTTACTAGCCAACTTGCCTTGAACACAATCAGTTATGAAGCGTTTAGAGAACAACAGTCACTCTTGCAGGTACTGTCCAGGCAGATATTCTTCTCTGTACCCAGTATTTTTGGGTGGCACTAGACTCACCATAACCTTGACTGAGATGAAGCATGTCATGAAAATAAACAATAAATAAATAAATACATAACAATCAATTCAGATAGTGTACCTGTCTACATGTCATATATATAAAAAAAAAACAGAATGCTTATTATCTGGTTATTAATTATTTTTACACAGAGCCTAAGGGAATCCATAGCTGAACACAAGCCACTGATTTCCCGATTAGGAATGTTGGCCAAGCGTCTGTCAGATTTGAGCCCTGGCCAGGCACAGCAGTACTACCAGAAAGTTACAGAGACTGAAGAGGACTACCAGACCATCAGGGACAGAGTCCAAGAGGCCGCAGGGATTCTAGAGGAGTCACTACCTCGCTATACACAGGTAAAGTGCAGAAAAAAATTTGTACTTATGCTTGTTCACAAATTATTGTATAATTAGAGACTAAATGCAGTCAAATAAAACAAGTATTTGGCCAGCAATCAGTAACATCATCCTTGTCTAGAGACCTGGCAGTCTTTTTACCGCAAAGGTGCACTACAAGTAGGCAAAATCAACACAGCGTTGATTATAGATATTCACAGTGGTGAAATGACCGGCATTCAGCACTTTAGGTATAATCAGGCCAACCAGGTGCAGCGCTTCTAATGTTAATACACTTAGTGTGCAGTCGTTCAGTTTAAATTTGTGCACATAGTATATCTTTTAACTTTGTCCCCATAAATATGAAAAATAAGTATGTATTTGTAAGCATAAACCCCAAAATGTATACAATTTCATATAAGCAAAGTGCTAAATTGTTTGGCTGCTCTATCTCTCCAACCTGCAGCTGAATGAGAGGATGAATATGTTAAGGGAAAGCCTGGAGCACCTGCACAACCACATGCAGGCCACAGTGGTTTTGCAGAGCCTGACCCCACGCATACAGGAGCAGCTAAAAGACAACAAGAACACCCTGGCTGAGCTTTCTAAGCTGGAGGTGGGTCTGAGCAGTGTGAGAATGCAGGCCGAAGAGCTTCTGACCAACACTCAAGCCGCAGAAAGCAGCTCCATTGGCACAGGTAGGCAGTAGAATTTTTTTTGACTGCAGTCATATTGTATTACACAGTTTTACACATTATACTTGATAAATATATACAAATAATACAGAAATTACCATCCCAGTATTGTCCTATATTCTGCATTCCTTATAGCCATCCAAGAGCAGGTGAGCAGTCTGACACACCAGTGGCAGGAGATTCACAAGCAGTCTCAGGACAGGGAGAAGTGGCTTCTCCACCTGCTTGATCTGGCTATGAGGTTCTGGAGTGATGTAAGCGATGTGACCTCTGAGCTGAATGAGGCTCAACAGGCTATTTTGGACCTCAACTTAAAGCGAACAGACTCTGAGACCATCCAGCAAAGCCTGGACACCATGCAGGTAGTGTCTCACAGAGACTGAATGGCATCGGAAAAGCCTTGACACTGTACCCATGTCTAATATACTGTATGTACACCGATCAGCCATAACATTAAAACCACCTCCTTGTTTCTACACTCACTGTCCATTTTATCGGCTTCACTTACCATATAAGAGCACTTTGTAGTTCTAAAATTACTGACTGTAGTCCATCTGTTTCTCTGCATGCTTTGTTAGCCCCCTTTTGTGCTGTTCTTCAATTGTCAGGACTCTCCCAGGACAACCACAGAGCAGGTATTATTTGGGTGGTGGGTCATTCTCAGCACTGCAGTGACACTGACATGAGTGGATAAGACACAGCAATGCTGATGGAGTTTTTAAACACCTCACTGTCACTGCTGGACTGAGAATAGTCCACCAGCCAAAAATATCCAGCCAACAGCGCTCCATGGGCAGCGTCCTTTGACCACTGATGAAGGTCTAGAAGATGACCAACTCAAACAAAAGCAATAGATGAGTGATCGTCTCTGACTTTACATCTACAAGGTGAACCAAATAGATAGGAGTGTCTAATAGAGTGAACAGTGAGTGGACACGGTATTTAAAAACTCCAGCAGCGCTGCTGTGTCTGATCCACTTATACCAGCACAACACACACTAACACACCACCACCATGTCATTGTCAATGCAGTGCTGAGAATGATCCACCACCTTAATAATACCTGCTCTGTGGTGGTCCTGTGGGGGTCCTGAACATTGAAGAACAGGGTGAAAGCAGGCTAAAAAGGTATGTAGAGAAACAGATGGACTACAGTCAGTAATTGTAGAACTACAGAGTGTTTATTTATGGTAAGTGGAGCTGATCAAATGGACAGTGAGTGTAGAAACAAGGAGGTGGTTTAATGTTATGGCTGATCAGTGTATATCATTACATACATAACGTGTAATTTGTTATAGAATGTAAGTCATAATAGCTAGAATAAACTTCTACAGGATGTATTGACCAAGCATCGTACCTCTGCACTATTTTAACTTCCAGTACATTGTTTTTTTAGACACTGAGAGAGGAAATAGATGGAATGCAAGGAGATCTGGATACACTGGGAGTTGTAGGAATGGAACTGATGTCAGCATGTGGAGATACAGACAAGCCAGAGGTCACTAAATGCTTGGATGAGGTTTGTATTGAATATGAATTAAACCAGGGGTGTCCAAGCTTTTCTTGTTGGGAGCCAGATTTAGTAAAAATATCCAAACACGGGCCAAAGTCTCTTTTGTAATAATTCAATACTAACAATTACACGTCCTTTTCATTTAAGTGACTAATTATCTATCTTTGACAGTGCTGTGCAAACTAAGATCTTGCCCATTTCACTTACCAGTTTATAATCATACTGGAAAGATTATTCTTCTTCTTAAATTAAACGTACACACTTAAAATCTTCTGCATTCACTGTCTAGTCCAGCGGTCACCAACACGGTTCCCTGGTCGCCCACAGGGACCATGTGAGTCGCCCGCACGGACCATGTGAGTCGCCCGCAGGGCATGTTCTAAAATAGCACTAGTTGACTATAGAGCTCCATCTAAAAATTATATTTGTGTTGCTGATCTTTTTGAATCAATCACACTTGCATTGATGTAGATTTGAAAATGACAATACTGAATACACAATTTCAAGAACAAAAATGTTTGATGTTTATATGAGCTCTGATCTTGTCTGGGTGCAGAGTTTTATATCCTGCGCATAAAACGCTGAGACAAGCGAGCTACGCATGCGCAGCTACGATGCGAGAGCTGTGATAAGTACAAACGGGACATGATTTAAAGATGCAACTATTAATGATTTCCTAAAAAATGCTACAGAAGTAATCATTTGTTAAAAAAAAAACATAAATAAAAAAATGGTGTGATTTTGATCAAAATGCTACAAATGTGCTCATTCATACAAAACTGATTTAGATTAGTAGATAAATAATGTTACATGTTGAAATATATGTGTTTCCTACCATGGTAAATCGTTGTTAATAATCATTAACATCAACATATGATCAGTCAGTCTCTTCATATATATGAATATTTATAATAATAATAATAATAATATAATTAAAGGTGAATCGTGCAACTTTATGTTTTTTTCAGGAAGTTTGTAACAAGTAGCCCTTCATATTACTCGGTACCCTTGAAGTAGCTCTCGGTCTCAAAAAGGTTGGTGACCCCTGGTCTAGTCTTTGTTTCTGTGAAGCCGCCATGTTTATCCAAAAACTCGGGAACCATTATGTAGGTGTAACGTTCATGTTTTAAGTTGGGGGAAACATGTGGTGTGTTTTGGATTTGTTTTATGCGATAGCAACACCCAGAATTGGAACAGTTCAAGCAGTTTTTAATAGTGGCCAACTTTAATTTTATTTCTAAAATAACTTGCTAGCCTTTTCAAAAATGGTAACGGGCAGCAAATGGCCCAGGAACTGTAGTTTGGACATCCCTGAATTATACAATACCCTAAAATATTTATTCTCGCCTAATTCTTAACTCTGTTTTGTTTGACAGCTGTACTGCACATGGAACAATCTAAATAAGATCTGGAATGAGTGTCACAGTAAGTTAGAAGAATCTCTTCAGTTGGCCCTAAATTATCAAGATACCATGCAGGTAAGAGTTTAAAAAAACTTTTATTTAGTGTATTTTATTGGTATTGCTTTAAAACATACATCTAGTATCTAAATGTGGACAAATACTTTTTCCTCCCTAGGCATACTACCATCATAACATTTATGTCTTATTTGTAGGGATTATTTGAGTGGCTTAAGTCAGCAGAGCTGAAATCAACTAAGGAGTTCTCTGTGGGATCAGATCTTAAATCTATCAAAGAGCAGCTGTGTGTTCTGAAGGTCAGGCATATAATCCACAAGTATAATCTATGATCTATGATTTTCTATGATGAATCTATGTTTGTTTTTTTAATTTATTTACTTTACCTTTGATTGCTTTTATCGCTCTACAGAAGTTCAAGAGGGAGCTGTACCAGAAAAAGATTGAGATTGAAAGTCTGAACCATCGGTTTGTGTGTCATCTTTCTCCGAGCTCTGTGCGACCAGCATCTGTTTCACCACTGTGTGATTTCCGTGAGCGTTGGGACAGCCTGGAGTCTGAAACTGTCAAAAGACAAGTATGTTATACACATACACCCACTAACCCTTCACACTGACAATTCATTTTTGGTTTACTGAGGCAAAGATAACAAAGGAAAGGGTCACAAGGTATTTTAGATATAAAATTAAAGTTGGGCCCTTAGTAAGCATTGATGGTCACATAAAACCAATCTAAAATGCTCCTCATCTTCTTTCCCCCAACTCAAACCTTAATGACATTAAATTTACATGTTCCTTAACTTTTGGGTAAACATGGCTGCTCCAAAGAAATAAAACATAGACAGTAAATGCAGAATATTTGAGCATGCTGGGAAAATTCATATTTTCAGTTTAAAGGTAAGTGTGTACATTATATTTGGATAATTAAAGACTGTTTGCTAAAAGGTATAAACCAAGATTGAAACATAATTCTGCAAAATGCTTCTCATTTTACCATGCAGGTTGCCAGCAATGACTTTGCAACAAATTAATAATGTTATTAATGCAAGAAAGAAGCCTCTGCTTCAAAATTGCCATCCTAAATCTCAACAGAAGTCTGTTGTTAATTACATGTACAGTGAAAAAGCAGTAGTAATCAAACCCAATCAATAAAGATGAAAATGACATAATGACATAAAACATTTTACATTCACTGCTGTCAGATGCCTACCTAATTTTAACGCCGATATTTATTAATGTTTGAGCAGCACCAGCTGGAGAGTGCATTGTTGGGACTGGGTCAGTTCCAGAACAATTTTGATGAGCTGCAAGCCTGGCTCTCCCACACCACTGACCTGCTGCAGGCTTGCCGGCCCATCAGCATTGACCTGCAGACCTGTGAGATAGAGCTGGCCAAGCACAAGGTATACAGACACTTTATCTTTTCAGACATTGGTAAGCAAATTGCAAATCGACTTGTTGACTTCTGTTTGCTGCTGTGGTAATTAACCTTTAAATACAGTAGTTTCAATCAATTTCTGAAAAAGGTTTACTTACGTTAACATCAGCAGTTTAAAGCACAAGTGATGTTTGTTGCTGATCACATGGACAAAAAAGCCACAAGTTCAGAGTTAAAAATAATACCTTGGTAACTGTAGTTTTCCTCCTGTCTGTGATGGAACAATTTAATATTACCTTCTATATTTGCATAAACCTCATTTGCATAATGGACAATAATAGGTTGTTACATTTTATAATTCTATAACACGTTACATGCTTAGGGTGACGTGGTTGCTCAGTGAGTAGTACTGTTGCCTCACAGCAAGAAGGGCCTAAGTTTGATTTCCATATCTAGTGGTCTGGGTCCTTTCTGTGTGGAGTTTGCATGTTCTCTCCATGTCTGCATGGC
Source organism: Trichomycterus rosablanca (assembly GCF_030014385.1). Taxonomy (NCBI): domain Eukaryota; kingdom Metazoa; phylum Chordata; class Actinopteri; order Siluriformes; family Trichomycteridae; genus Trichomycterus; species Trichomycterus rosablanca. The sequence continues at coordinate 40,727,886 of NC_085990.1, read as the reverse complement.
TTTCCTATGGGACCTCCATTTTCCTCCCACAGTCCAAAGACATGCAGTCAGGTTGATTGGAGCTCGTAAAAATTGCCCTAGGGGTGTGTGCTTGTGTGTTTGCCCTTTGATGGACTGGTGACCTGTCCAGGATGTTTCTTACCTTTTGCTCAGTGAATTTTACTCACTGTGACCCTAAATACTGTAGTATAAAGTAATGGCAGAACAGACAATGAATGAATGAATAAAGGTTTCATGCTTAGTACTAAGATTTTCCAGAACTGTATTTTTTAGATTTTAATCTCCCACTGGACTTTATTTAATATGAAATATATTCAATTTTCTTTGACCCAACACTTATTTTTTGCAGTTTTCGGTGTAGTTATTTTTAATTAATAAAAATACAGATTTTGAGCTGCCCTTTATCATGTATGCAGGTGCTGCGGAATGATGTGATGTCCCATGTACACACAGTGAATTCTCTCAACCAAGCTGGCAAGGTCCTTCTGGAGGAGAGAGAAGCAGAGAGTCCACATGGGCTACAGCACCACCTGGAACAATTAAACGAGTCTTGGGAGTTTGTGCGTTCTGAGACAGAACGCAGGCAGCTGGAACTGGAGAATTACCTGAGTCAGGTCAATAGCACACCAAATAATTCATATAACCCTTTTCATGGTTTACAGGGCTGTAAATAATATTATTATCCCAAAACTTGTGGAAATTAAGGCTGTTTTTAGGATGTATAATTTCGGTTCCGAGCAATAATATATAAAGTAAGCTTGCTATCAGATTCTTCAAAACAGACATCAAATCAAACATCAAAAACAACTTGTTTTGTTTGTTTGTGTTGTGTATGAAATTCAGTGTTGGTCGTACATCCACAGGTTCAAGATGTAACAATGGAAATCCAAGATCTTTTGCAGTGGCTGGAGCACACAGACTTAAGGTTGTCTTCCACGAAAACTGTCTGGGGCATGCCAGACTCTGCCAGTGAGAGACTCAATGCCCATCTGGTAATGAAAGGGACAGAATAATCACTTAAAAGAATAATCATGTTAAAAGGTTGCACATATAGACATTCAGGAATTGTCTCAACACACCGTTGCTCTTGTCTGTGCCTGGTTTTGCAGGAGCTGTGTAATGAGATGGACTCTAAACACCATGCCTTCACAAATATCCGTGATGCTGTTCACAGGATGCTAGAGGAAAGCAATGTGGCCCAAGGCTCCAGCACTGAGCACAGTTTATGTATCCTGGAACAGAAGTGGAACACTGTCTATACAAAAATGCAAGATCGCAAGGTTATTCCACACAGATTATTCTGTTGTTAGTTTAAAATGCCTGTGATAAATGTTATCAACTGTCTGGAAAATCTGAAAAAAGTAATTTGCTGTGTGATAAAATGCTCACTAAAACTTCTTTCACACTCAAAACTAGTGTTACTGATGGGTTACCTTTTTTGTTAGTCTACCAAAGCCAAACACCACACGTTTAGTCTCAAACACCACACATTTAGTCTTAGTAGCATTAAAATTAAAAAAACATTTAAAAAAAATTTATTAGTGTTCTGATTTACAGATTTGTATTTGTTTGTCTTTACCTTTTTGGTTCTGTTTACCAGGCTAAGTTAACTGAAGGACTTGATCTGGCAAAGGAGTTTAACAGCAATGTCCAAGATCTGCTGACCAAAATGGCAAAGTGTGAAGAGACCATTAGTGGTCTACCTGCTCCCAGTTTCATCCTTGAAACCATCATCAGCCAGCAACAGGAACATAAGGTTTGTGTGTTGTTTGGTTATATATTAATATATAAGTAATAGTATGAATAAATAATTCCACTTTGATTTCTTTGTCTTATAAAAATGTTTAAAGAGACATACTAAATATACTAAATGGCCAAACTGTCATACCCACCTAACAAATGCCAGCCAAACATGCCAGACAAAACCATGGATGTCAGTATAGAGTCCCCCCCAATCCACCTCTACACACAAACACTTGGACATTTGGACATGACTGTGGGGACAAGATTCATTTGCCCATTGTTATGCTAATCAGTAGCAGGGGGTAGTATTATGATTTCCTTCAGTGGAAGTCAACCCATCAAAACAATCCAGACTATCCAGACAACGTTGGCATTATGCAATTTGGCAGGTAGTGCTCTACTGGCATCTGCAAACTGGTTCCTTTAATAGATGGTAAAATGTGTTTAATTACTCCAGAAATAGGCCCTGTTACATTGTGAATTATAGTGTCATCATTCTAAGTGGCATTCGGTGATGCACAAGGTAATCTGTAAAAGTGGAAAACCATGTTCCATAGTGTTGAAACAAACAGACTTCAGATACAAAGAGATTTTTATTTTTCAATAAGCTTTGTAATATTGTGTAGCTTACTGTAACTAACATAAGTGAAAAGTATTAAGCTGTTTTTACATGAGGGCGGCACGGTGGCTCAGTGGGTAGCACTGTCGCCTCACAGCAAGAAGGTTCTGGGTTCAATTCCCAGGTGGGGTGGTCCAGGTCCTTTCTGTGCGGAGTTTGCATGTTCTCCATGTGTCTGCGTGGGTTTCCTCCAGGAGCTCCGGTTTACTCCCACAGTCCAAAAACATGCAGTCAAGTTAACTGAAGACACTGAATTGCCCTATGGGTGAATGGGTGTGTGTATGTGCATGTGTATCTGCCCTGCAATGGACCGGCGCCCCGTCCAGGGTGTGCTTTGCGCCCATTGACAAGCTGGGATAGGTCCAGCACCCCCCGCGACAATTATCCTAATTGGATAAGCGGTTAAGACAGTGAGTGAGAGTGAGTGAGTGTTTTTAGATGACCAGACGTGAGCTTTTATAATTTGGACTAAGACTGGAATTGGTTTCATGTATATATTATAGTAAAATTAATATAAAAAGTTTATGTTTGTTATATTGTGTGCTTATATATTCTGTTTTGGTATTTGTGGATTTACATGCCATGCTATACTGTCTTATGGCAGCTTTTGGTAAGTGAGGTGCACTCCTATCGTGAGAAAAAGACATGTGTGGAGAATGCAGCCTCACAGCTGATGGAACTCAGCAAGAAGGAGGACTGTGATGTGGTGCAGAACCTGGTGATAACCGTGCAAGACCGCTACAGCAAGCTCCAGCAGCACACCACAGAGAGAGGAAAGACCCTGGAGGATGTTAGGAAACAAGTAAAAAAGGTGGGTTAACCCTTTACTTCTCACATACAATTAAATAAATGCTTAGTATTGTATTTTGAAGGCCCACAGTGATGCCTGTGTTTCTTATATGTAGTTTAGTGAATCCTGGCACTTGTTGATGGACTGGATAACTGAGGTGGAGCAGACACTTGACACACATAAAGAGATTGCTGTGTCTCATGAGGAGATTAAACAGCAGCTCACTGAGCAGAAGGTAGCATGGTCTGAGACATACATTGATTGAAAATATAACAGCAGTAGTTTTAAGAGACAAAACAATAATCTTGAGTACCAGAAATGCATATAATATCTTTTAAACCGTTTCTTTTTGTATTTACAGGAATTTCATAAAGTCTTCCGCTCAAAGAGGCCCATGTATGAGGCCTGCTTAAAGAGTGGTCGCTCCCTTTTGGAAAAAACTCAGAACCCTTTAGACACCCAGCATCTTGAGAACATGGTTTCTGAGATCAAAGATTCATGGGATACCATCAGTGGAAAGTCCATAGAGAGGTATGAGTCATTAGTTGTATAGATAGTAGATAGTACATTAATGTTCCTGATGATTACTAGGGATGTAACAATGCACCACAAGACAGTTAAAAATCGGTGCACATGTGCCACGATTTGAATCGGTTGTTCATTTAAGATGAATCAATATTCACTTTAAACAGCAGAGGGCACTGGCACTATATTTTTTTTTACACAAAAAGTGAAACTAGCATTGTTTTGCATAGTTTGTACCTACCTCAGAAATAAAAAAGCATTCATTATTTGGATAAATAAAAGATAAGCACAAATACAGTATTTTATTTTATTTTATTTTATTTAAAGAGAAATAATAAAAGGAAACTGTCATCATTTGTCTTCAATTTTATTTTGTTTAAAAAATCGGGAAAAAATTGTATTGTGAACCCAGTATCGTGAATCGTATCGCATCGTGGGTAGAGTGTATCGTTACATCCCTAATGATAACACATACAAACGTAATTATATTATTTTGCTATAAATTATGTCCTTGTTTTCTCAGGCAGCATAAGTTGGAGGAGGCACTGCTGTTTTCAGGCAGGTTTACTGATGCTCTTCAGGCTCTAAATGATTGGCTGTACAGAGCAGAGCCACAACTTGCTGAAGATGTACCTGTCGGTGGAGAGAAGGACTTGGTCAATAATTTAATTGACAAGCACAAGGTGCTTTTTATGAATATTGTTTTATTATTGCAGAGAAATCTATTCAAAATTCCTGCTCATGTGTTGCAATGTAAAATACATTTTGGGTTTCAGAATCCCTGTAACTAAACATTAATATACATAGTTTGATCTGTTTTTGCAACCTAGGTGTTTCAGAAGGAGTTGGGGAAGCGTGCTGGATGTATTCGCACCCTGAAGCGTTCTGTAAGAGATCTGACTCGGGGGAGCACTGCTGATTCCCACTGGTTACAAGAGCAGATGAAGGAACTAGAGGTTCGCTGGGAGGCTGTGTGTAAACTCTCAGTGTTCAGACAGGCCAGACTGGAGAAAGCACTACAGCAGGTACTACTTACTCTTGACTGGAAAATCTATAGGTTTAAAATCACTAAAATCAGTCATTAGATTAGTACAATACCTGACTAGATCCAGTTGATTGAAAAATCCATCACACCCTGTCTGTCAGTGAGAAGGACGACTTGGCAAAAATACACACACCAGGCACTTTATTAGGTTCCATTCTCAGCCCTGCAATGACATTATCAGGGTGATAACATGATAATGTGTGTTACTGGTATTACTGTAGCAGGTGCAGCAGTGTTGTAGGTAATATTTTAAATCCCAGCAACACCATTGCACCTGATACAAAAACAACACACACTACCAGGTCTATATCATGTTAGCATCATTGCAGTGTTGTGAATGATCCACCACCTAAATAATATCTGGTCAGTGGGGGTTCTATGAGGGTCCACTTTGACTGAAGCAAAAGATGGGCTACAGTCAGTAATTGTATAGCCACAGAGTTCATCTGTATGGTAACTTATAAAATAGTGAATGAATGTGTGTACCAGATAGGTGTAATATTAAGTGCTAATATACCACTGTATACAATGCCTCATTAATAAAAACATGGCTTGATAATTGAGAACATTGTTCACAAGGCCTTTGTGTATATACAGTGTATCACAAAAGTGAGTACACCCCTCACATTTCTGCAGATATTTAAGTATATCTTTTCATGGGACAACACTGACAAAATGACACTTTGACACAATGAAAAGTAGTCTGTGTGCAGCTTATATAACAGTGTAAATTTATTCTTCCCTCAAAATAACTCAAAATACAGCCATTAATGTCTAAACCACCGGCAACAAAAGTGAGTACACACCTAAGAGACTACACCCCTAAATGTCCAAATTGAGCACTGCTTGTCATTTTCCATCCAAAATGTCATGTGATTTGTTAGTGTTACTAGGTCTCAGGTGTGCATAGGGAGCAGTTGTGTTCAATTTAGTAGTACAGCTCTCACACTCTCTCATACTGGTCACTGAAAGTTCCAACATGGCACCTCATGGCAAAGAACTCTCTGAGGATCTTAAAAGACGAATTGTTGCGCTACATGAAGATGGCCAAGGCTACAAGAAGATTGCCAACACCCTGAAACTGAGCTGCAGCACAGTGGCCAAGATCATCCAGCGTTTTAAAAGAGCAGGGTCCACTCAGAACAGACCTCGCGTTGGTCGTCCAAAGAAGCTGAGTGCACGTGCTCAGCGTCACATCCAACTGCTGTCTTTTAAAGATAGGCGCAGGAGTGCTGTCAGCATTGCTGCAGAGATTGAAAAGGTAGGGGGTCAGCCTGTCAGTGCTCAGACCATACGCCGCACACTACATCAAATTGGTCTGCATGGCTGTCACCCCAGAAGGAAGCCTCTTCTGAAGTCTCTACACAAGAAAGCCCGCAAACAGTTTGCTGAAGACATGTCAACAAAGGACATGGATTACTGGAACCATGTCCTATGGTCTGATGAGACCAAGATTAATTTGTTTGGTTCAGATGGTCTCAAGCATGTGTGGCGGCAATCAGGTGAGGAGTACAAAGATAAGTGTGTCATGCCTACAGTCAAGCATGGTGGTGGGAATGCCATGGTCTGGGGCTGCATGAGTGCAGCAGGTGTTGGGGAGTTACATTTCATTGAGGGACACATGAACTCCAATATGTACTGTGAAATACTGAAGCAGAGCATGATCCCCTCCCTCCGGAAACTGGGTCGCAGGGCAGTGTTCCAGCATGATAATGACCCCAAACACACCTCTAAGACGACCACTGCTTTATTGAAGAGGCTGAGGGTAAAGGTGATGGACTGGCCAAGCATGTCTCCAGACCTAAACCCAATAGAACATCTTTGGGGCATCCTCAAGCGGAAGGTGAAGGAGCGCAAAGTCTCGAATATCCGCCAGCTCCGTGATGTCGTCATGGAGGAGTGGAAAAGCATTCCAGTGGCAACCTGTGAAGCTCTGGTAAACTCCATGCCCAGGAGAGTTAAGGCAGTTCTGGGAAATAATGGTGGCCACACAAAATATTGACACTTCAGGAACTTTCACTAAGGGGTGTACTCACTTTTGTTGCCGGTGGTTTAGACATTAATGGCTGTATATTGAGTTATTTTGAGGGAAGAATAAATTTACACTGTTATATAAGCTGCACACAGACTACTTTTCATTGTGTCAAAGTGTCATTTTGTCAGTGTTGTCCCATGAAAAGATATACTTAAATATCTGCAGAAATGTGAGGGGTGTACTCACTTTTGTGATACACTGTATATTCTTATCCCTTTTTGGGGGTTGATTTTTGGGGGAGTAATATTTTTCAGATTGCAACTGACAGTGATCTGTATGGTAGGTGTAGCTTATAAAATAATAAATTAATGTGTGTATCAGATAGGTGTACCTGATAAAGTGCTTGTTAAGTGCATATGTGATGTCTCCAGGGGTCTGTTTTACATACAATATTATTTAAAATATTTGAATATGTATTTTCACCTTGTAATAATAAATACAATTTCACTGACTGGTATGCAATGGTGTGCAACTTAAAAAGAAATATATACATCAGTTAGATGTATGTATAAGTTAAATCTACAAAAAATACAGCATTTCAATGTAATCAAAGACATACCCAATGACCTCTAAAATGTCTGTAAATCACCCCCAGGCAGAGGAGTTTGACATAATAGTTCACTCATTCCTTGATCATCTTGCTGATATTGAGAGGATTTTTAAGTATGGAGCACTACCTGAAGACGAGGAGGTTCTCCTGGCACTTCTCACACAGCACCAGGTATGAAAGGCTTGTGGCAGTATTTTATGACAAATATATGGCTGAACAGTTCAGGTATTCATTGTGTGCATGTTTGAACAGGAGTCAATGAGTTCTTTAAGTGCTCAGCAGGTGGCTCTAGAACACATACAGTCCTTAGGGGAAGAGATTCTGTCTTCCTGCCACCCTGACTCTGTTATCACCATAAAGTCCTGGATCAGTGTAACCAGCACCCGCTATGAGGAGGTGAGTGCTGCTGGTTGCTGCCTAAGCAGATCCACACATATATGTTAGTTTTTACAATCATTTTTATATCATTACATTCTGCTGTTCAGGTCCAGACATGGGCGCAACAGCAATCTGAGAGGATCCAGGCTGCGCTTTCGGCTCTGGAGACCGAAAGAGAGGAGGTACAACGCCTCCTGGACTGGATCTCCTCAGCTGAGGAGTCTATTAAGCTCAAGGAACAGGAACCCCTGCCTAATGACACAGAACAAACAGCCGAGCTCATTTTACAGCATGCGGTATTACAGATTATTACATTTCACTTAGAGTTGTTTTTTTAGGTTTCATTTTATTATTGAGTTTAATTTTAGTTTCAGTTAGCATTTAGTATGATTTTTACAACCCCAAATCCAAAAAAGTTGGGACAATATGGAAAATGCAATATACTGTATATATATATATATACAGTATATATATATATATATATACTGTATATATATATATATATATATATATTTATATATATATATATATATATATATATATATATTTATATATATATATATACACATTAAATTATATACACATTCCAAAAATGTTGGGGCAGGGGCAATTTAGGGCTAGTAAAAACGTAAATAGTAATAATGTGACTTTAAACAGATGATGTAAACAGGTGATTGTAATCATGATTTGGAACATGAATACAAAGGCATCCACGAAAGATTGAGTCTATGAGGAGCAGAAATGATCTCTGATCCCTCAGACGAGAGTGCATCAACAATATTCATTCATCAGTAGCTAATAAAACCACATGAATTTAAGGGATTACTTTGGCAGACCTTTGTCAAGCACTAGAATATGGAGTCACAAATGACACTTAGATCTATACTGTGCAAAAAGAAGCCTTATGTTAACCATGTTCAGAAGTAACATAGTTTAGTTCTCTGGGCCTGAGGCATCTAGAATGTACCATAGCACAGTGCAATAGGACAAAACAACACCTGAAACACTTCATCGCTTAATTTCCTTGGTGCCAAAACGTCTTTTAAGTGTTGTGAGAAGAAATGGAAGGATTATAAAGTGGTAAATGCTTTACCGTCCCTTTTTCTTTTTCTTTTTTTTTGAATGTGTTGCAGGCCTGAAATACAGGAATGAATGTACATTGATAAATGAAATAAGGCTTATAGGACAAAACATGAAATATTTTGGATTCATTTAAAGGGTCTTATCAATTGCATTATTATTTATTTTGATTTTATTTTTGTTAATACATGGTAATTATAGCTCTAGAAACAAAGTAAAACCCTAATTTACCATTATAATTGTTTACATTTGCATGTTCAATCTAGTAGGCAGAACATGTAGTTCATGTGTGTACAATCAATGTACAGTATGTCTGCGAGCTGAAGAACCTCCGTTGTTATACAGGATTCTGTTACACTATATTTGCTGTTATGGTAAAATAGACCTCCATTTGATAAATGTACAGTGGAGAAACACAAGTATTTAACCCCCTTTTCTTGTTTTTGGTCTTTTTAACTTGCATGAAAATGTAATACAATGTTTCTTGTTCTAGGTCTTCATGGACGAGCTGATGAAAAAAGTGCCAGAGATTAAAAGTGCTACGAAATGCTGTAAACACAAGCTGACTCAGAAACAACAAGCATCACCCTGCCACAAGACGCCAACAAGTAAGTGCAGACTTGCAAATTTACATATGTTCCCTGAGCACTAATAAGCAGTATTTTAGAGATAAAACATGTCAGCATATCAGAGCTAACACCTCAAATTCATGAGAATTTCAGCTCTGCTTCCGGCAGGCCAGGCGCCTATGTGGACAATAATTAGCTCACCCATAGGTGGAATTGGACATTCCTCGTAACCACTGCAATTGGTAGCTGATCGATGGCACCTACACAGAGTCGGGGGATAATGGAGATCAGTGCATGATACCCATTCGTACCCGATACTGAGCCGCTTATGAACTCGCCTCATGCAGGTGAAAAGAAGCAGTCGGCTACTGCACGTGTTGAAGGGGCGTGTGTTAGTCACGGCTCTCCTCGATCAGGAGTGAAAGTCAGCAGCAGTAGAGGTCACGAAATGTGATCAAGTAATTGAATACAACTGGATTGGGAAAAAATTAAGGGAATATGCGCAAAAAATAATAATTTTAACTTTTAAATATAACAACATCTAAGAAACTGTCCAGTTGATGAATTATATTTATATTTAATTTGTATTTGGGTCTGTTTATAGAGAGAAGAGGACAACCAAAGCCCCAGACCACAGTTCCTCTGCCCCTGCAGAACCTAGAGCCTCACACTCCTCAACTGAGTCAGTTGGTGAGCCAGTGGCAGAAACTCTGGGTCCTAACCCACAGCAGACAGAACAGACTGGAGGAGCACCAGCAGAGACTCAGAGAGGTAATCACTGTGAATTTGTTAATGTGTTACAGCATGGCAGTATCAGTAACTATTATGTACAGCAGGGGACAGCAACCTATAACACAGGTGCCACCACTGAAACGTGGGGCATGTCTGCCTGGCACGCTGCTTTGTTAGAGTAAATACAATAAAGAGGCTGTGCCTTATTAACTGGATCCTTACTTTGAGCAAGCAGTTAAGCTATGCTAGTTAAGTAGGCTAATCATGTTATGCTTAAATATGTTACGCTTGCAAGTTACAAGATAGCTTATTGTAAGCCGCTCAGGTGGCGCAGCGGTAAAGTACGCTAGCGCTCCAGAGTTGGGTTTCTAGATACATCGTATCGAAACTCAGCTCTACCTTTCCAACTGGGTTGGGCGGCAGTATGAACAACATTTGGCTGTTGTTCACGGGCTTAGGGGTAGAGTCGGAGCATAGGTCCTCATGACTGGTACAACTGCGGCCCCTGCTGGTTGACTGACGGCGCCTGCACAGGGCTGAGGAATAACATTGAGGGGGGTGTGACCCTCCATGCGCAGTGTCTCTCGGTGTATGAACTCGGCTCGTGCAGGTGAAAAATGCAAGTCTGTACTGATTGCGTGCCGGAGGGGGTGCAAGTCAGTGGAGTGGCGTCCTCAGTCAGCGGCAAAGGGTCGAATCAGTATAGAGGACACAATTAGGGTAATTGGACACGACTAGAATAGGGATCAAAATTGGGGGGAAAAAGTGGGAAAAAATAGATAATAAAAAAAAAAAAAAAAAAAGATAGCTTATTGTATTGCTAAACACGGAAAGCCACTGACAGATATATACTATATACACTATATGACCAAAAGTATTTGGACACCTGACCATGAGCTTGTTGGACATCCCATTTCAAAAACAAATGGTATAAATTGACTGACCTTTTCATGATCCTTTTAGCTATAACAACAGCCACTCTTCCGAGGCTACTTCTCACAAAACTTTGAAGTATATCTGTCGGAATTTATGCCTATTCAGTCAAAAGAGCATTTGTATGGCTGGACATTGATTTTGGTCGAGAAAGCATGAATTGATGTTCCAGTTTATTCTAAAGCTGTTCAGTGGGGCAGAGGTCAGGGTTCTGTGCAGGCCACTGGAGTTTCTTTAAACCAAGCTTTTCTTTATGACTTTATAGACATTGCTTTGTGCTGGAACAGGAAATGGGCATTCCCTAAACTGTTGCTGCAAAGATGAAAGCATATAATTTCCTTTATACGTATAATTGATTCATTACATCCAAAGCAATTGTTGTGGGTAAAACACATAAATTCAATAATTGGAAAGGGTGTCCCAATACTTTTGTCCATATAGTGTATACAAAAATAGCTTGCTTGTATGACTTGTGTGTATTGCTTGTATGTATTGAATGGCACCCTGAATACTTTTTTAAATTGGCATGTCATACAAAAAATTTACTGACCCCTGACATACAGTATATTGACTAAATTAATCTTATCACTTATTCCAGTGATCTTTTTTCTGACAATTATGTTTTGTTCATTCACAGTTGGAAGAGTTTGCAAACTTTGACTTCAACATCTGGCGTAAGAGGTATATGCAGTGGATAAGTCATCTCAAGTCACGAATTTTAGATGTTTTTCGTAGCATCGATCGAGATCAGGATGGTCGAATAACACAAAAGGAGTTCATCGACAATGTGCTGGCCTCCAGTAAGCATTACTCTAACTTCTGTTTAACCCTGCGGTGTCCAAACTCTTGCCTGTTATCATTTTTTAAATGGCCCTTAAGGTATTTTAGAAATTGAATTAAAGTTGGTTAAAAGAGAAATTCCTAGTTTAAACACTGGGTGTCGCTATTACATAAAACCAATCTAAACCTCAAGGAACTTTATGTCCATCAATCACCTTGTCACTGATTTTAATGGGAAATGTGTATGCTTAATTTGTCAGAAAACAGTTGCTGTAATGACAGTTGTGTAATAATGTTCCTATTAGGATTATTCACTGGTAAGCAAAATCTTAGTTGACAGGTAATTAGTCATTTCAATAAATTATTTTTTTATTTGTTTTATTACACAGTCTGTGGCCAGTCATTGCATTTTTTTTTACATCCGGCCCCCAACAAGAAAAGAATGGACACCCCTGGCTTTGGCTAGACCTTTAACTTTTACACAATTACATATAGAAATTGATTCTTCCTTGGCTTATCTAACAATAACTCTTACCTATGGTTAGAATTCCCAACCAGTTCTCTGGAAATGACAGCTGTGGCAAACATCTTTGATGTGAATGGTGATGGATTCATCGACTACTATGAGTTTGTGAGTGCTCTCCACCCAAGCCGAGATCCCTACAGAAGAACTGATGCAGATCAAATCAATGAGGAGGTCAGAAATCAAAAATTATTTCAAATCCTCATATATATTTTTGATAAATTTGATAATGTTCAACATTTACATTGTTATCAGTGTAAAGTGATCAAAGTAATTGTACATGTGCAATTTATCATGACACATTTGTGTAAATTTGCTTTTTTATCCTAGGTGAGTCGGCAAGTTTCCCAGTGCAGCTGTCCGAGGAGGTTTCAGGTGGAGCAGATCAGTGCTAATCGATACAGGGTAAGAGCAAAATCATACCAGGTGCATTAATTATTTTTTTTTTGTATATAGATATACCTTAGATGTACCATTTTCTAAAGTGAAATTGTCATATTTTCTGCAGTTTGGAGATTCACAGCAGTTAAGAATGGTGCGTATTTTACGAAGCACACTCATGGTGCGTGTTGGTGGCGGATGGACTGCTCTGGATGAGTTTCTTGTCAAGAATGACCCTTGCAGAGGTGAATATAATTTATATACTCACCTCCAAAAAATGGCATTATATAGTTTTATAAGCAACTGAAAATGTATTTTCTTCAACCAGTAAAGAGTCGGACAAACCTGAAGATCAAAGAGAAGTATTTGTCGCCTCAGTCGTTTGATGCATCTGGTCGCAGGGGAAGCAAGGGGCTGGCAGTGAGCAGATCAAACTCTAGCCTGAGTTTATACAGCAGTGCTTCAGCTCCTAGTAGCCCATTAACTCGTCAGGTCAGTTACATTTCAGTTTTATCTAAAACTAATTCTTAGTTTCGATTTTACTATGTTTGTTTATCCCAATTTTTTAATGAATCTAGTTTCAAGTTAGTTCTAATTCCCCATTGCAATTTCCTTGCTGCCTGCATCACCCCTTCACCAACTGAGGGTAGCAGCAGGCTGCCAGATAAACCCTCTGGCACCTGTTAGTACAAAGTCTGGCAGAGAGCCATTATTGCATATATTGTGAATTATCCACTACTCATGCAGGTGCTCTGACCAGACAACAAAGGTCATACTTGCACAATGGCAAAGGAACCCCATCGTCCTTCTTCCCTCAGCCACATGTAACTGCGGATTTTAAAACTTTAGCTTGATATCTCAGCGGTGGTGGGTTAGTGCATTAGCTACACCGCCCAAGTGCCCCAACTGTTGGTTTTTATTACCAATTTCACACAATAATCCATCCCACTGAATTCAGCATAACAGACACTATCCATAACACACTTCACCAAGCTTCATAGAATGTAAGCTGGTTTCTTGGAAAGCCATGGACAGTGATGTTCAATGGAAAAACTCCCTTTATGTGATACTAGTGTACCTTCAAATCCCAAACATTTCAATGTTTAAATAAAGGTTTGCAGTATTTAGCACAGCAAATGATTTATGCCCTGCCCAGTATATGTTCCGGCCAGGCCTCCAGTGTTTCAGGTGGTTCTGGACCCACCATAATCCTGACCAATGCAAAAACTTCTGCTTTCCATAAACTTGCTACAGAACACAGTACGTCCCCACAGCAGGGTTTAGGTTATTTGTTTCAATAAATAGTAACAGCTTGTGTATTGATGCTAATATACAGTATCTATGCTTTGTCTGATGCAGACGCTTTTACGCAGAAGTTTTTCTGGGGATCGGTGCATTCGGCCCAGGAGCTCTATAGCAGCATTAGGAACCGACCAGTTCTCCACAGTAGGAGATGATTTTCCTTCACCCACAGGTTTGTGAGCCCTGATACAATCTAAAAGATCCTTCCTTTGTAATTTGCATGTTTTATATTAAAACTAGTACAATTCATAAAGCAATACAATGGCTGTATTTTCCAAACACTTTATAAAAGAACATTTTTCAGGCCTACTTTTGGATTTGTTTAGTATAATAGTTTTTCTTTTTCCTTTGGGTGACATCACATCCAAGGTCAAGTGCAGATTATCACATGCAGAGGTTTTTCATCAACGTTATTAATAAACTCTTCATGTCAAGACTTGAGGCCTTTTAAGTAAGAACAGCTTTATGTGACAGTTATTTAAAACAGAAACATGAAAATATCACCTAACCAGAGCTAGTCCAGCATTTAGAATGTACTTTTTTCGAGAATTTCAGTAGCAAGTAGTCAATTGTAGATATACACTGATCAGCCATAACATTAAAACCACCTCCTGATTTCTACAATCACTCTCCATTTTATCAGCTCCACTTACCGTATAGAAGCACTTTGTAGTTCTACAGTTACTGACTGTAGTCCATCTATTTCTCTACATACCTTATTAGCAGAGAAACAGATGGACTACAGTCAGTAATTGTGAAACCCCAAAGTGCTTCTATATGGTCAGTGAAGCTGATAAAATGGACACTGTGTGTAGAAACAAGGGGTTGGTTTTAATATTATGGCTGATTGGTGTATATGCCAATACAAATAAAAAATGTGTGTCTGTGTAGGTTTCCTCTGGGTGTTCTGATTTCCTCCCACAAGTCAAAAGACATGCAGTCAGGTTAATTGGAGCTACTAAGATTGTCCTAGGTATGTGTGTGTGTGTGTGTGTGTGTTTGCTCTGTGATGGTCTGGTGACCTGTCCAGGGTGTTTCCTAGCTTTTGCCCACTAAATCAAACCCACCAAGACCGACTGAATAAGATAATGTGGTAGTAAAACAGATGAATGGTTGATTGAATAAATGAATGATTGAATAAATAATACTTTTTTCTGTTTGTCAGTAAACTAAGAATGTTCCCACTCATAATGTCTTGTGGCATGAGATATCTTTTTGCATATGCTTAATAGTCCTAATCTTTTATACTAATAAAAATGGTTTTGTAATTTTTGTTTCTCTGTACACATTAGAGGAAGCTGAGAAAGCTCCCACATGAATCTACCTGTTGAGTCCACCATGTAAGAACAACAGAAAGAGGACTGGTCATAATGGAAGACAGTTCAGTGGACCCACAGTCTGAGTCCTCTAACTCATCCCGACTGGGTGTATAATATTGTGTTTCTCCATGAACAGCTCTCAAAGGTGTAGTGGTAATTCTGTCCACATGATTCAGGAATTACACAACGTGATTTCTTATTACAGCAAGTTGTTGCCAGCTCTTCTCATTTTATTTATTTATTTTTCATTTGTTTTTAAAAGAGATACAGTTTTCACAAGTGTTGGAATGTGGTGCATGGTGCTTAGCTGCATGATAACTCGGCTCTCCTAAATAATGCTTTGTAATCAGTAATGTGAATACTGAGGTCGTTCTGTGTAAGGGTTTAAGCAACAAAAACACTGATGCCTTTCCTAACACTGAACACACTGATGATAGTGATGCAAACCAAATGAATTGGACCTCATTCAACTGCCTTTAGGCTTGAATGTTTTCTATCTGATGTATTGTATACTACTGAAGATCACTAAATCTATGGTACATTTGTATTGCTCTTTCTTATTGTGGTTATAAAATTTTCTCAGGTTTAAGTCAGACAGGTAATTTGGTCCCCGTACAAAAATATATCATAAAGCCAGTTAGAAGACTTGATACGTATATAATGTATATTGGGATTGTTTTGATGACTTGATTGTCTTAATGTCTTCCTAGTGTAAATATTTTCCACACTGTATTTACCTATAGGTGTATAAATAATAATTGGATTTTAAACAATCATGTCAACTGTATCTTTCTGTGTTGCCCTAAGAGGATATGAAAGTGTAGGTCTCTATGAGATGAACACTCTCTGCCAGTTCTGATCAGTATTATATTTGAACCAAATACATTTCATCTGTTTTTGTATCATGACTGGTCAGGACAGAGTTTGTCTATCAATTTTCTGCCTTAAATACACATGTGAATGTTATTATATAAAGCTGTTTATTATTGCATTTAGTTCATGTTACTTAGCATGTGTGTCTTTTTGTTGATATGAAGAGTGTTAAATAACTGTTCCATGTTGTTATAACTGCTGGACTCTAAAGCACTGGAAAAAGTGTTTTTTTAATGTTATAAATTACAGCACTGCACATATTTACTCCAGAATCATTGTAGAGGAATGGCACTAATCTCTTGTAAAATAAAACTTTTAATAAAATGTGATTCGGAATTGTGAATATATTTGTTTTATTTATTGTCTTAAGCTTGTTTATAGAATTAAATTATCCTGTGTGTTACTTGTTATATGAAATAAATAGGTATAACTTTACTACCTGCTGAAAACAGTATGGTATATTCTATTCTTCCTTCAGTATAATAAGAGTCATGAAATTTGTATATTATACATCCTGAAAAATATATGTATGTAATATATTTGGTGTGTGTGTGTGTGTGTGTGTGTGTGTGTGTGTGTGTGTGTGTGTGTGTGTGTGTGTGTGTGTGTGTGTGTGTGTGTGTGTGTGTGTGTGTGTGTGTGTGTGTGTGTGTGTGTGTGTGTGTGTGTGTGTGTGTGTGTGTGTGTGTGTGTGTGTGTGTGTGTGTGTGTGTGTGTGTGTGTGTGTGTGTGTGTGTGTGTGTGTGTGTGTGTGGGGCAAGCCGTAGCCTAGTGGTTAAGACACAGGACTAGTAATACAAAGGTTGCTGGTTCAAGCCTCACCACTGATGTTGGGCCCTTAAGCAAGGCCCTTAACCCTCAGTTGCTCAGACTGTATACTGTAATGTAAGTCGCTTTGGATAAAGGCGTCTGCTAAATGCCGTAAATGTATCAGGAATTGTTGAGTTCTCTCTGTATGAGTTTTCTCTGTTTAAATTTATGCATTTGGCAGATACTTTTATTCAAAGCGACTTACAAACAGGATACAATCTAAGAAACCTAAACTAGTTATTGTCTTAAAATTGTAAGTTCATCTTCATCCTAAGCATAAAAATTACAACATTTAAGCATGGTACAGGGAATTTAAAATATAATTCTATGGAAATGTTTCTCTAGAAGTGGCATAGGGCATGGAGTGAATAGCAAAAGATAATTTATTTGTAGGAAAATTGTGTTATTTTGTTGCAGCTCAACTCAGTTGAAAGCACCTCAGAGCTAAGACATATTTCAAATAATGTGAAACCTCTGTCTGAAACGGTCTATCAGACTGTACTGTGGGAGCAGCTAGAATGTTTTTGTGCCACCTCCTTCCTTATTAAACATGTGTTCCTGAGCAAGGCCAGGCTGATAGCTGATACTTTAGCCAAGAACATCTTGATCCAGACTTAAGACTATTTTGAAGCACCAGAGAACCAGGTAAGAATCCACACATGATTTTTCTTTTCTTTATGATAATTGTCATTTTATTTACATGAGTTAAAATAATTTTGGAGGTAAAGAAATACATGCATGTGTAGGTGAGAGCTGGAAGAATGATAAAATATTTTCCCCTCACCTGATTTCTTATATTTTGGCTAATTTGTTACATACAAATGTTTTAGTTCTTTCATCTAATTTTAATAAAAGATAATACAAATAACCACATAATGCAGCTTTTAAATGATCATTCCATTTCTTAAAAATCTGTTTATTTAAAATCTATAGTACCCATGAGGAAAAAGTAATTCCCCCCTTAAAGCTAATAACTTTAGGGTTGTGCCACCCTTGGCAGTAACAACTACAATCAAACATTTGCGATGATTTGTGATGAGTCTCTTACATAACTGTGGAGGAATTCTGACCCACTTGTCTTTGTAGAATTGTTTTAGTTTTGCTACATTGGATGGTTTTCCAGCATAAATGGCCTGTGTGAGGTCTTGCAAAGGCATAGCAATGGAATTCGTGTCAGGACTTTTTTTTAGTTATTCACAGGTGGACTTCAGATCCTTGTGCTACTGCATAACCCAATTGCTCTTGAGCTTTAGGTCATGAACTGACGAGCAAACGTTTTCCTTCAGGATTTTCTAATAGAGATCAAAATTCATCAGTTAGGTATTTTACTTTACAACACTTTTAGCATGTCTGTAACATTTCAACATATGTTATAATTTGCTTGTCTGTACATGGTACATGTAAAAAAACAAGAAAACACATCTCTGTTACGATTTACTGATGGGTGGACTCAATCGCGGGGTGTATGTCGCCCTGAGGGGGCAGTCGATCCGAAGCAGAACTCAGAGAACCCCTTCAAGACAAAAAATGAAACCGCGGAACGGAAAGGGGCTGGGCGAGCCCAAGCCAACTGAAAAAGAGAAGATAACAAAAGTTTCACTACTCTGAAGTGGCGAGCCCAACTAAGTACGAGATATAAAAGAAAGGGGGCTAAAGAGCCCGGTTCGCTACACCAGACACGACCAAAAGCCGAATCGTGATGCGCATTTGAAACGCGCCTCGGTGTGATTCGAACCGACGCCGTCCTATACTAACCCGCGGTGACTTAACCGGATGCGATTTCTATCTCTGACTATTTAAAGGCGATATCAAACAAAGGGGTAATTATGAAAGAAGCAGGCTAAAATATAAACCCGTCTTAACCAAAAGTGGATTAATGAGAGAATTCTAACGCGTTACGCCCACACCCGAGTGAGAGGCGATACGCTCGTGAACACCACCGATGAGTACGGAAAACCCCGAGCTCATGGGCGGGACGAACTGAGCTTGGTCTGTCTAGCGACCATGCAGAGAAAGCACAGCGAGGAACGTTAAGCGACACAACGAGCACAGGAAAAGAGAAGAGACTTAAAGGGCAAATTCCCAAGTTTAATTAGGGAAATGCATAGTAGTCACACCGGTCCTGACCTGTCCCTGAGTCACTTTGATTACCTCGACCGTAGGTCTACCGCGAACCCTCTATGAGGCCTCGCGTTACCAGTATCCCTAACGAACCGTGCAAGAGAGCACAAAAGAGGGTGTGACGGGGATGCCTGGCTAAGCGTTCCCTTAAGTACCTGCTCAGCCAGGTGTTCCCCGTTGCTGCTGATTGCGCGAGGGCGGCTTGGGCTTTGTAGTTCTGCTCCCCCTAGTAGAACTACCACGAACCCGCCCTCGGGTGGCAATGAGAGGAGTCTCACGCGCTTGGCTCCCCCTGGTGGGCGCAGAGGGAGTCAAACGGCTTCTGTCCGTGCAAGCACCGGAGTCAGCTGAGTGAGACGCGGATCGGCCCCCCCTGGTGTCCACCAAGGGGACGGACCGACTCCTAACAGTACCCCCCCGTCTAGAAACGGCTCCCGACGTTCCCATGCCTGCTGCTCTGTTCTCTCGGAATTCACGTATCAATGCTGGGTCTAAAATATGACGAGCTGGAACCCAGGACCTATGTTCGGGTCCATAGCCCTCCCAGTCTACCAGGTACTGGGTGGACCCCTGGACCCGTCGCGAGTCGAGCAATTGGCGGACGGAGTAGACCGGACCTCCGTTGATCACCCTGGGAGGCGGTGGGTGCGGTTGCGGCATGGTCCGGCATAAGTAGGGTTTTAGACGGGACACGTGGAACGTGGGATGAATCCTCATCGCTGGGGGGAGATCCAAGCGATAGGCGACAGGATTTATTCTCCTGATGACCTTAAATGGACCCACGTATCGGGGGGCCAGCTTCCCAGACTCGCCTCTAAGGGGCAAGTCCCGGGTGGAGAGCAGCACTCGCTGGCCCGGTCGAAACCGGGGGGCTGCCTGACGTCTCCGGTTGGCCGTGCTCTTCATGGTGGCCGCACTGGATTCCAGTGCGGCCTTGGCCCTGCGCCAAGCTTGCCTGCACCGGCCAACGAATTGCTGAGCTGCCGGGACTCCTACCTCTCTTTCCTGGGATGGGAAGAGTGGGGGAGGGAACCCAAACTGGCACTCAAAAGGCGACATGCCTATGGCCGAGTGCCGGAGGTTATTGTGGGCGTATTCAGCCCAGGGGAGCTTGTCGGGCCATGAGCGCGGGCAGCCGGAGGTCAGGCATCTGAGGGAGCGAGTGAGATCCTGGATGACCCTCTCGGATTGCCCATTTGACTCTGGATGGTACCCAGAGGTCAGACTGACCGAGACCCCCATTAGCTGGCAGAATGCTCGCCAGAACCTACTCACAAACTGAGGGCCTCGATCTGAAACGATATCCATGGGGATCCCATGGGGCCTGACAACATGTTGGAGTAGGTTCTGGGCGGTCAGCCTGGCCGAGGGAAGTCCCGAGAGAGGTATAAACTTACAAGCCTTTGAGAAACGGTCAACAATAACCAGGATCGCGGTCAGCCCTTTGGAGGGAGGAAGGCCCGTGACGAAGTCCATCGAAATATGGGACCAGGGCCTTGAGGGGACGGGTAGGGGCATGAGCAGCCCCTGGGGCCGTGCCCTGGGTTCCTTGTTCTTAGAGCACACATCGCAGGTTGAAATGAGGGCCCGGACCTCCTTCTGCATGGCTGGCCACCAGAAGCAACGTTTAAGAAAGTCCAGGGTGCGAGCAACCCCTGGGTGACCAGTGAGGTTTGATGCGTGACCCCACAAAAAAACCTGACGGCGCATGCTGGACGGCACAAACAACTTCCCTTCAGGGCCCCCACCGGGATCGGGTTCCCTGCGCTGAGCTGCCAGGACCTTGCGCTCAATGTCCCATATAAGAGGGGCTACAATAAGAGCCGCTGGGATGATGGGTTTGGCCTCTGAGTCTGGTTGGGGGGGATCCCATTGACGGGAGAGAGCGTCTGGCTTGGTGTTCTTAGAGCCGGGACGGTACGAGAGGTTGAAATTGAATCTCCCGAAAAACAAAGACCAACGGGCCTGCCGGGAGTTCAACCTTTTGGCCTGCTGAATGTAGGCCAGGTTTTTGTGATCAGTCCATACTAAGAACGGAAGAGGTGCGCCCTCCAGCCAGTGACGCCATTCCTCCAAAGCCAATTTGACAGCCAGAAGTTCCTTATCGCCAATGGGATAATTACGCTCGGCTGAGGTGAGGCGGTGGGAGTAGTAGGCGCAAGGGTGCAGTTTCCGATCCTCCCCCGAGCGTTGCGAGAGGACCGCGCCTACCCCCACATCTGACGCGTCCACCTCCACAATGAACGGGAGCCCTGGGTCCGGAAGATGGAGTATGGGAGGGGAGGTCAGGAGCTCCTTAAGGGCGTCAAAAGCCTCTTGGGCCAAGCGGGGCCACTTAAAGCGACCTATCAAGCGTTTGGTGAGCTCGATAAGAGGGGCGGCTACGGAGCTAAAGTTCCGGATAAAACGCCGAAAGAAATTGGCGAATCCCAGAAAACGCTGAACGGTGCGTACTGAAGTCGGGACTGGCCAGTCTTTCACCGCCTGGTTCTTGGCGGGGTCCATCCTCAGCTCACCATGGGATACAATAAATCCCAGGAATGAGACGGAGGTTGCATGGAAGATGGATTTCTCCAGTTTCACAAATAAGTTGTGTTCCAAGAGTAGTTGGAGAATCCTTCTAACATGGGTAATATGTTCCGTGAGGGAGCGACTATAAATGAGGATATCGTCCAGGTAGACAAAAGCATACCGGTCCAGGGCTTCACGAAGTGCCTCATTTATGAATCTTTGGAATACCGCTGGTGCGTTAGTAAGGCCAAAAGGCATCACCCTATACTCGTAGTGCCCGGTCGGGGTGATAAAGGCGGTTTTCCACTCATCTCCCTTACGAACGCGAACCAAATTGTAGGCACTGCGAAGGTCCAATTTAGTGAAAATCTGGGCCTTCTGCAGTGTCTCAAAGGCGGTGTGCATCAGGGGCAGAGGATAACGGTCCTTGACCGTGATAGCATTTAAACCCCTGTAGTCAATGCAGGGGCGCAGGGTTCCATCCTTCTTGCCCACAAAGAAGAACCCTGCGCCCGCTGGAGAACTAGACGGTCGGATGAATCCCAGGGCTAAGGCCTCCTGAATGTACTCCTCCATGGCCTTCCGTTCGGGGGCAGCGAGTGCAAAAAGATGGCCCCTAGGAGGCGACGTACCGGGGAGCAGGTTGATCGCGCAGTCGAAAGCGCGATGAGGAGGCAATTGTTGAGCCTTGGCTTTGCTAAACACCTCCGCCAGATCATGATACACGGCGGGCACGGAGGAGAGGTCAGGAGGGGATGCCGATGGTTTGTTTAACAGGTCGCCCGGTGGTCGGGGCCGTATAAGACATGACTCCTGACACTTTGGACTCCATGAGTAGATTGAACTTAAGTTCCAATCGATGACCGGGTTATGTAGCCTAAGCCAAGGGTAACCCAGAATCACTTGCATTTTGGGGGAGCGAGTGACAAAGAAAAACAAATTCTCAGAATGTTCCCCTAGACGCATTGTGATGGAAGGGGTTCTAAATCGGACTGAGCCTTCCCCCAGGGGATTGCCGTCTATAGCCACTATAGGGAGGGGTGTGGTTAGGGGTTGAGGAGTAATGCCGAGGTGTCTGACCAGTTGGTGGTCCATGAAGTTATTGGCCGCCCCCGAATCCACCCAGACCGCCAATTTACCTGATGAACCGCCTCTCCATTCCAGGATGGCTGTCAGCGAAAGACCGAGATCGGGAGAAATGAACCGGCCTCGACCCGAGCTCCCCTTTAGGGCCGGGCCGGCACGTTTCCCGATTGTGGGTGCTTTCTCCGGCGGCCCGAGGCTCCGAGATGGAAATTACGAGAAGTGCCTATTTGCATAGGTTCTTCCTCCACCGGAGGAGACACAGATGACCTGGCAACTTGGGGCCAGTAGTCCCTCGGGCTCGTAAACCGATTATCCTCCACCCGTTCACGGGCACGCTGTTTGAGGCGGAGGTCGAGGCAGCTTACCACCTCATATAGTCGGTTAAGTGAGGATGGGAGGTCGCGGGTCGCCAATTCGTCCTTAAGTCTTTCGCTAAGACCACGAAGAAAAATGGCCCTTAGAGCAGCCTGATCCCACCCACACTCGGCGGCTAGAGTTTTAAAATCGATTATATAATCCGTGGCCGAGCGGGACCCCTGCCTCAGGTCCAATAGGCGAGGCCCTGGTTCCTTGCCCCCCTGAGGAACATGAAAGGTCTCCATAAGTGCTTTGGAGAATTCTTTCTCCGATTCGCACTCAGGTGCCTTCTGTTCCCACAGAGCTGTGGCCCAAAGTAGGGCACGGTCCGACAGCAGCGAGATCATATAAGCTACCTTTGACCGCTCGGTGGGAAAACGGGAGGCTTGTAACTCAAATATCAGAGAGCATTGCAGAACGAAACCCCTGCATCGGTGGATCTCCCCCGAAAAGCGCTCGGGGGGGACGATCGGGGGTTCCGGGTTATGCCCCCCCGGAGGAGTGCTGACCGAGGACTGGGAAACCGCTAGCGTGCTGAATCGTTCAGCTAGCTGGCCAATCAAGTTCTCATGTCGGTGGATTGCCGACTCCTGCAGCTTGACGGCCTGCTGCAGGGTTGTGTGACCCGCTGAGTCCATTGTTGGTCACACCCTTCTGTTACGATTTACTGATGGGTGGACTCAATCGCGGGGTGTATGTCGCCCTGAGGGGGCAGTCGATCCGAAGCAGAACTCAGAGAACCCCTTCAAGACAAAAAATGAAACCGCGGAACGGAAAGGGGCTGGGCGAGCCCAAGCCAACTGAAAAAGAGAAGATAACAAAAGTTTCACTACTCTGAAGTGGCGAGCCCAACTAAGTACGAGATATAAAAGAAAGGGGGCTAAAGAGCCCGGTTCGCTACACCAGACACGACCAAAAGCCGAATCATGATGCGCATTTGAACCGCGCCTCGGTGTGATTCGAACCGACGCCGTCCTATACTAACCCGCGGTGACTTAACCGGATGCGCCACAGCGCCACTAACAAATACGGCGCTGGTGAGCAATATGAAGGGCAAACAAAGGATCGCTTCTTTTGTAAATAAAGAGATTAATTCTTTCTATCTCTGACTATTTAAAGGCGATATCAAACAAAGGGGTAATTATGAAAGAAGCAGGCTAAAATATAAACCCGTCTTAACCAAAAGTGGATTAATGAGAGAATTCTAACGCGTTACGCCCACACCCGAGTGAGAGGCGATACGCTCGTGAACACCACCGATGAGTACGGAAAACCCCGAGCTCATGGGCGGGACGAACTGAGCTTGGTCTGTCTAGCGACCATGCAGAGAAAGCACAGCGAGGAACGTTAAGCGACACAACGAGCACAGGAAAAGAGAAGAGACTTAAAGGGCAAATTCCCAAGTTTAATTAGGGAAATGCATAGTAGTCACACCGGTCCTGACCTGTCCCTGAGTCACTTTGATTACCTCGACCGTAGGTCTACCGCGAACCCTCTATGAGGCCTCGCGTTACCAGTATCCCTAACGAACCGTGCAAGAGAGCACAAAAGAGGGTGTGACGGGGATGCCTGGCTAAGCGTTCCCTTAAGTACCTGCTCAGCCAGGTGTTCCCCGTTGCTGCTGATTGCGCGAGGGCGGCTTGGGCTTTGTAGTTCTGCTCCCCCTAGTAGAACTACCACGAACCCGCCCTCGGGTGGCAATGAGAGGAGTCTCACGCGCTTGGCTCCCCCTGGTGGGCGCAGAGGGAGTCAAACGGCTTCTGTCCGTGCAAGCACCGGAGTCAGCTGAGTGAGACGCGGATCGGCCCCCCCTGGTGTCCACCAAGGGGACGGACCGACTCCTAACAATCTCTTATCAAAATACAGTTGTTCAGATTTTTGCCAAAAATTATATATATGAACTAAACGTCTGTATATAGTTGGTCAATTGCTATGTCTATTGTCTGTACTGTCTGTTTGCTAGTATTTGATTCTTATATAAATGACATTAAGTCCTATTCAAGACATCTACATATTAATATGATTTTAAATTATGCCTACATCTGTGTGTTCCAGGAATTGCTAAAATGTATTTATTCAAGAAGGAAATAAGGCCTTTTGTCCATGTTTGATGTATGCTGCCATGACATTTTCTTAACTCCTTTAGTTCTTTCTTACATTCTTTAGTTTACGAGATTAATGCACTTGCAGTTTGGGCAACTAATATTATCCTAATACCTTTTTGGAGCACTTATTAGTTGGTTCAAAATGTCACATTTAAAAATGTTTGTTTTTAGACATTAATTATCTGGTTTATTAAAATGTATGATTTGATGACTTGATTTGAGTTTTGATTAAAAACTATTTACAGTCATAGGGCAGCACAGTGGCTAAGTGGGTGGCACTGTCGCCTTACAGCAAGAACGTCCTGGGTTCTATCCCCAGGTGGGGCGGTCCGGGTCCTTTCTGTGTGTTCCGTGTGAAGTTTGCATGTTCTCCCCACGTCTGTGTGGGTTTACTCCGGTTGCTCCGGTTTCCTTCCACAGTCCAAAGACATGCAAGTGAGGTAAATTGGAGATACAAAATTGTCCATGACTGTGTGTTATATATGATATAACCTTGTGAACTGATGAACCTTGTGTAATGAGTATCTACCATTCCTGTCATGAATGTAACCAAAGTGTAAAACATGACGTTAAAATCCTAATAAACAAACATTTACAGTAGTAAAGCTATTTGTCTCTAAACATTTGTGCTCTTTCCTCGTCTTCTTTAGCAAATGCTGACTAGATGTTCATTTTCATTTTGTACTAATAAAAGCTTTTTGGCAGCTGCGGTAAATTTTAAAAGTACAGTAGACCCTTGAGTTACGAATGGTTTACCATACAAACATTTCAGGTCACGAACGATCTTTTTCAACTTAACGTATGAACAAATTTCGGATTACAAACTGAAATTCGCGAAACACATGATGTCACGAACAAGTTGACTCCGACCGTCTCTCTCTATATATATACAGTGAGCGAACACTCGGACAGCGGACGGTGTTTTTCCAGTGTTTTCTTTATATTTTGTAAAATTCAATATTAAAATGTCCCCAAAGAATGTGCAGAGAAAGCGCAGTTTTTTGTTGTTGTATAATTACTCCTGCCAGTAGATGTCACTGTGTATCAGACAGAGGGAACATTGAGTAAGAGAGAAGAAGGAAATAATTATTTTGTGAAATTACACCTACAAAAAACAAGGAAGGAAATAATAGAGAAATATGAGAGTTATTGTTGTTTCTGCTAGATACAATGTATTATGGTGTATGGTACAGCACACGTACTGAACTGAAATGTGATGTGTGTTTATGTACAGTACAGTACTACTGTGTATTGTTGTTTATTATTGTTAATTACAGGAATGTCTATTCTATAATTTAAGATTTAAGGGAAAATATAGTTGTATTTATAACAAAAAAAAGACCATTTAAGACATTAGAGAGGTTAGGGAAGGGGGTGGTTTGGGAGGTCTGGCACGGATTAATTCTATTTACATGATTTCTTATGGGAAAAATAGGTTTAACTAATGAAAATTTTGACTTAAAAACAGTCCTTCGGAACCAATTAAATTCGTAAGTCAAAGGTCTACTGTAGTCTAAAAATCTGCAGTTCAATTTGGCGGTAAAACCACGGACCTGGCAACTCTGGTGCCTGCTTTCTGTTCAGCGCAGAGCGGTAGAGAGAACAGAGTGGCGACACTCCCATAGGGAACCATTGTAAAGGGGGCGGGACATTTTTTTTGCGCAGCTTTCGGGTTGTGGAGCTCTGAAAAGTTCCAAACATCATAGAGCCCAAGGACGGATTAAGGATAGTCTGGGCCCCTGGGCAAAGGAGCCATGGTAAACGACTTCTATGGAAGTCAAGGGCCCCATAGCAGGGGCCCTCGTGATCAAGGGCCCTCTAATGGTATGCCCTGCTCTTGTCTAGGGCCCCCTGGTAGGGGCTCTCATAACCAGGGCCCTCTAAAAATATGCCCCCCTCTTTCCTAGGACCCCTAATAGCCAGAAGTCGAAGTCAGAGCAGTGCCACAACGCCTCATCCATTTTCATAAGGGGCCCAAAAGCATGGCTAGGGCCCCCAAGAGGCCCTGGGGTCAAAGTCCCTAATAGTCAGAGGATCCTTAAAATGGAGGGCCCTCGGAAATAAAAATATATTGTATCATAAATGTTGATAGGCATTGCAAAATGTTTTGGGCCAGGGCCCCCCCGGGGCCCCCTGACCTCAAGGGCCCCTGGGCGCTGGCCCCACTGGCCCGGTCAGTAATCCAGCCATGATAGAGCCCCATTCATTTCCACTACTTAGCAAGCATTTTCAGCTGTTTGTTGCTTTGTTTTAAAAAAATAATGAATTCGATGTCATTAATATACTTAATACTGTTATTGTTTAGCATTTGCTCAGCTTTAGCATTGTTACATGTTTATCTTAATTAATAGGTATAACCAGCCCCGGTTCTGGACTGCTTTGCTTGGGGGGGCAGTAAAACCTAATGAGGGGGCATGTTGATAGTCATGTTTTTGAAGCCAGAAATATATTCAAGGCTTGATTTGTGCATGAATGATGACAGCCAAGCTATTGATACTGGCTTAAAGTGATGTATGAGGTAAAGAAATAAAAATGCATGTTTTCGAACTTAAACTTAAAACCCAATGATAAAAAAATACATGTTGATTATGTAAATGGAGAAAAAAGATTATCTAATTGTATTTCATTTTAATACGCCCCCTTAATTAAATTGCCATTACTAATAGAACAACTCTATTTCTTGAAAGGCTTTAATACAAATTTAAGTCAAAGCTGACAAATGTACCTACACACAGACTGAGAATATTCAAACGTGGAAATAGGAATGAGTGAGAATATTTATATTATTGGGAAATTAAAATATAAAGAAAACAAAAGAATACTAATTCTGTAAAAAAAAAAGTGTTTACCAGTATACCTGCCTCTCGCTCACACTAACAGAACATATACTGCCGAACTGAACTGTTTGGGGCAGTCTGCCGATTTTTATATGACTCAAAGAGCCAATCAGGAATAAGCAAGGAAATATCTTCACACTGTAAAACAAAATGCATTTTTGTGATTGGTTCAGAGATCATTTTAAAAATAGCCGTTGCTTGCATTGTGCTTGGGGGGGGCAAAGACACAATTTGGGGGGCAATGCCCCCCTCAGCCCCCCCCCCCCCCCCCTAGCGCCGGCCCTGGATATAACCAAATTTAGCTTAGTCAGTTAAGCTAAATTAATGACACTAGAGTCTTTTTACCTAAAATGAGTTGATTAATCAAGAGTCTTGTTACAGAAATGATCATAAAACATAATAAAGCCATAATAAATCATGCTACTTTGACTTTCATATTTAAGTACATTTGAAGGTAAATACTTTAGTACTTTTACTTAAGTGGAGGTAAAGAGTATTTTTACTTTACTAGTACTTTTACTGGAGTAATATTTTACCTTGGATATCTCTACGTTAACTCAACTACATGGTTTGTGTACCTTGTCCACCACTTACATTAGACAAAATGAACTTGTGCATATTCATAATGAATTCATTAATGTATTACATGTAGGAATCAATTATTAATCACTCATGAAATAAGACATGAATTAATGCTATTTCTTGTACCTGCACTATAATGTTAAAGGTACGGTAGTGTGTTTATGAATCTGTTCATTCAGTGCAGGTAAACCTTATGAATCCAGCCACATGGCTTAGTGTTTAGCCAAAATCATTATTATTATTATTATGAATCCTCAGGAAAGTGAAGGGATATTAGTTTATGCAAAAAACAAAACAAAAAAACTGTCTAATCTCTGTACTGTATATTGTCTCTACTACTTAATGATATCGCATCATGTAATGTATGCTAATATAATGTACTGTGTGTTAACAAGAACGACCTATTAACAAATCATTATAAACATCAATCTTCCACTTCATATACCAAACTGACATTAAAGCAGATGCAGTAAATGTAAAGGCAGTTGAAAATACCCAGAAATTGTACAAATGTTTATTATTTAGCGTTTAATATTTCATTCACTGCTGCCTGTCCCATATGAGAACATGACAGCGCCGGGTTTGTTTGGAACTATTGGAGGGACACATGAACCACGTGACCGCGTGGCGGCGAGATCAAGGAGTGTCGCAACTCTCTCTCTCTACGGCTCTGGTTCAGCCACTACGGCTCTGGGTTCAGCGTGTGTTGAGCACGTGGTTGGATTTCCGTTCCCATTGGTTTAGTGGACCAGAGTGACACACTGTTGGCGCATGCGCACTGTTTCACTATCAGGTGAATGCCGAGACAGTTGAAGCTTGTGCTGGCTGATGAAATTGGAAGCACTGTTTGAATTGTGTTGATTAAAAACACAAATAGGCAGAAACAGCATGAGGTAGGTCATGTGTGTGAGTATGTGGAATTATTATTATTATTGTATTTACAGAAAAAATATATAAACTCAGTGTGTTATTAGCTGGGAGTAAGAAGGAAGTAAATGTGAGTAAAATGAATGAAACGTGAGGAGGAAGTGTTTAAACATTCAGAAACTACACCAGTTAGTGATGATCTGATATAGTATATTAAATAGTAAATTTGAGTAAATTATTAACTTGTGTAAAGTCAGTTGTAGGGCAGTGGAGTTGTAGGGGAAGTGTTGTACGACCTCTGAATGACCCACATAGCAACTGTTTATTACATAGTAAAAGCGTGCTGAGATGTGACTGTGTGACTGTTTAAAACTGTTTATGACTTGTTATGGTCTTTCAAACATCAACTTAACCCATACAATTAAGGTCAGATGTTTACACACATTAGTATGGGACATGCTGTGGGAGTTTCAAGATTTTATTTATTTAATTTTTTTTTTTTGCAGCTGTCCTCCTTCTATGACTAAATACATGGAAAACAATATATTGTCCAATTGCTTATTGCATCTCTAATTTCTAAAATATAAAAGCTGATATAAAAGCTGATTAAACTCTTGCAGCTCAGTCAAAATGCACCTGCCTGTCTGGTTTTTAACTAATCTAAACACTGCCACATCACCCCACTGCTGCGTTCTCTTCACTGGCTTCCTGTAGCTGCACGCATTTAGTATAAAACACTGATGCTCGCCTACAAAGCCAAAAATGGACCGGCCCCAAGCTGCCTTCGAGGTCTAATAAAACCCTGCTCTGTACCGCACAACCTCCGAGCCACTAGTCTCGCTCGACTTGATCCTCCACCCAGGACTTGAGGAAGACAAGCATCAAGGCTCTTCTCTGTACTTGCACCCAAGTGGTGGAACGAGCTTCCTCTGTCTGTCCGAACATCTGAGTGTCTTGCTGTCTTTAAAAAACCATTAAAAACCCACCTCTTTACTAAGTACTTAAGCTGACCTGTACTTACTTACTAACACTCACTAATACTAATTCATTTCTTGCAAAAAAACCCCAAAAAAACACTTTGGTTCTAACAGGGTTTTAGCAGATTTGTATTCTTGGACTGTTGTCTACTTAAACTAGAGTAAGGTAATGTTCACGATGGAAGCACTTCTGTATGTCGCTCTGGATAAGAGCTTCTGCTAAATGCCGAAAATGTAAATTATTAATTGCACATGTACATATACTGTTATTTAACTGGGTTCGATCCCCAGGTGGAAAGGTCCATGTCCTTTCTGTGTGGAGTTTGCATGTTCTCCCCGTGTCTGTGTGGGTTTCCTCTGGTAGCTCCGGTTTCCTCCCACAGTCCAAAAACATGCAAGTGAGGTGAATTGGAGATTCAATTGTCCATGACTGTGTTGGACTTTAAAACTTGTGAACTGATGAATCTTGTGTAACGAGTAACTACCGATTCTGTCATGAATAACCAAAGTGTAAAACATGATGTTAAAATCCTAATGAATAAATTTAACTGGGCTTCCTAATTTGTTAGTTATAATGATTATTTCCAGTTAGGAATGACCATATGCTTTGCAGTCTCTTTTCCAAAGTCTGGAAGAAAATAAAGATGCTGCTGAAACACTAGTCAGTACAGTAATTCAAGGGCCTAGTGGCTAACAATGCAAGCAAAAAGCCCTTGCTCCTAGATTGGCCCATTAAGTCTTAACTAAATTTTAACACTACTTCCATGGACAAAGAAAAAGCATTCAGACAGAAAGTTCTGTGGTCAGATTAAAAGAAGAGTTGAGCCATTTACACTTAACAACACTGGACCTAGGGCTGGGCGATATATCGAGATTTTATAAAATATCGATATATTTTCATACGCGATATAAGATAAGACAATATCGCTTATATCCATATAGATGTTGCGTTCCAATTAGATCCGACAGTTCGTCTTTCTCTTCTCCCAGTTAGTCTCTGCGCATGTTCACCTGCCCCGCCTCTCTCCCTCACTGAACACAACTCACCCCTCCCTCCCCACCGCCAATTCTTTCTGCCCTCAGAACACATTTCTGTAAGTAAAACTCCCCATGATAGCATGGAGACGGTGGAGGAGCTGCTTAGTAAAAAGAATAATAATGGCTCAATTATTTGGAGATGGTTCGGATTCAAAGTATCAGATGAGCAGCGGAATAATGTATTCTGTAGAGAATTCCGAAAACAAGTCCAGACAAAAGGTTCCAGCTTCGTGTACCTTTGGTCATTCGTTTTTCACTTCAAATCCCAAAGTTGAAAAACAAGAAAACGAGTCGTTATTCGTTTCAAAAACCAATATTGGAAAACGGAAATAGATACAAGCGCATGCACGCGCTGACATGCATGTGTTTACTTCATATTTAAACAGTGTAAATCAAGCACAAGTGTTATAAACAGTAATAATAACGTAACGGTGCGTCTCCTGTTGTTCTGACTCTTGTGTTTGTATATGTGATGTGCATGTATAGATATTTGCTTTATCTGTAAAAAACATTATGGGGAGTGATTTCTGTACTGGATGTTGTACGTGGTCGTGTTAGTTTATACTGGATGATCGCCCGACGTCCGAGACTCATTTATTTATTTATCTTCTATTAAAGTATTTCTTGTTCTTGCCCAATAAACAACCAAAAATTAATAAAATTGCATGAACTAACTCTGCAGTAAACAAGGAGCAAACAGCAATTAAACAACAAATAAATCTGTTAAATAATAATAAAGTGCATGAAGCAGAAAGCTGATAAAAATGCATGAAATTTTGTAATAGTTACACAGTAACATTAATGATTAGTTCTGCCTGTATTACAGAACTGAGTTCTATATGGTAAAGAAATATTAATGTAAATGTTGTAGCGACATATACATAATAATGTATGAAGTCCAAACATGTGAGGGGGGTTTAACGAGAACGCTATATTTAATGTCACACAAGCTCAGTGCAAAACAACAGAAGAACACGAGCACAGACAGAAACGATAAAATCCGACACATTCCCTACACACTCACTCCCTGCGCCCTATAGTGCACTTAACATTCTTAAAGGGCCAGACAGTATATTTGTAATTGCTCTCCGGTATGTACCAGCATGCCTCTGAACGTTGAGGGAACGTGTAGGGGGGGGGGGGGGGGGGGGGACGTTAAGGGAATGTTGGGGGGGGGGACGTTGGGGGAACGTTCGTGTGGAAACGTTGGGGGAACATTTGTGTGGAAACGTTGGGGGAACGTTTGTGAAGGAACGTTGGGGGAACGTTCGTGGGGGAGCGTTGGAGGAACGTTCGTGTGGAAACATTGGGGGAACGTTCGTGAAGAAACGTTGGGGGAACGTTCTGGGGGAACGTTGGGGGAATGTTCGTGAAGGAACGTTGAGGAAACGTTCTGGGGGGAACGTTGGGGGAATGTTTGTGAAGGAACGTTGAGGAAATGTTCGTGTGGAAACGTTGGGGGAACGTTGAGGGAACGTTCGTGGGGGAACGTTGAGGGAACGTTCGTGTGGAAACGTTTGGGGAACGTTCGTGGGGGAACGTTCGGGGAACGTTTGTGAAGGAACATTGGGGGAACGTTCGTGGGGGAACGTTGAGGGAGCGTTCGTGTGGAAACGTTTGGGGAACGTTCGTGGGGGAACGTTCGGGGAACGTTTGTGAAGGAACATTGGGGGAACGTTCGTGGGGGAACGTTCGTGTGGAAACATTGGGGGAACGTTCGTGGGGGAACGTTCGGGGAACGTTCGTGAAGGAACGTTGGGGGAATGTTCGTGAAGGAACGTTGAGGGAACGTTCGTGTGGAAACGTTGGAGGAACGTTCGTGAAGGAACGTTGAGGAAACGTTCTGGGTGGAACGTTGGGGGAATGTTTGTGAAGGAACGTTGAGGAAACGTTCGTGTGGAAACGTTGGAGGAACGTTCGTGAAGGAACGTTGAGGGAACGTTCGGGGGAAACGTTGAAGGAACGTGAGGGGGGATCATTGAGGGAACGTTTGGGTAGATTGTTGGGAATGGTTGGGTGAATTGTTGAGGTAATGGTTGGGTGGATCATTGAGAAAACGTTTGGGTTTTCAACAATTCAAAGTATCAGATGAGCAGTGGAATAATGTATTCTGTAGAGAATTCCGAAAACAAGTCCAGACAAAAGGTTCCAGCTTCGTGTACCTTTGGTCATTCGTTTTTCACTTCAAATCCCAAAGTTGAAAAACAAGAAAACGAGTCGTTATTCGTTTCAAAAACCAATATTGGAAAACGGAAATACATACAAGCGCATGCACGCGCTGACATGCATGTGTTTACTTCATATTTAAACAGTGTAAATCAAGCACAAGTGTTATAAACAGTAATAATAACGTAACGGTGCGTCTCCTGTTGTTCTGACTCTTGTGTTTGTATATGTGATGTGCATGTATAGATATTTGCTATATCTGTAAAAAACATTATGGGGAGTGATTTCTGTACTGGATGTTGTACGTGGTCGTGTTAGTTTTTACTGGATGATCGCCTGACGTCCGAGACTCATTTATTTATTTATCTTCTATTATAGTATTTCTTGTTCTTGCCCAATAAACAACCAAAAATTAATAAAATTGCATGAACTAACTCTGCAGTAAACAAGGAGCAAACAGCAATTAAACAACAAATAAATCTGTTAAATAATAATAAAGTGCATGAAGCAGAACGCTGATTAAAATGCATGAAATGTTGTAATAGTTACACAGTAACATTAATGATTAGTTCTGCCTGTATTACAGAACTGAGTTCTATACGGCAAAAAATTTTTAATGTAAATGTTGTGGCGACATATACATAATAATGTATAAAGGCCAAACATGTGAGGGGGGTTTAACGAGAACGCTATATTTAATGTCACACAAGCTCAGTGCAAAACAACAGAAGAATGTAAATGTAAAAGAATATGTAAATATTTAAAATTCATATCTTAGTTATTTCTTCTAGTTTTTAAGTCTTAAGTTTTATTTTTACTAAACATAGTTTCTCTTGCTATTTATATTTTATATTTTATTATGTTTACACACACCGAGACCTGAGTAACTGCATTTCGTTCTAATCATGTACATGGTTTTGAATGACAATAAAGCTGAGTCTGAGTCTGAGTCTGAGAACACGAGCACAGACGGAAACGATAAAATCCGACACATTCCCTACACACTCGCTCCCTGCGCCCTATAGTGCACTTAACATTCTTAAAGGGCCAGACAGTATATTTGTAATTGCTATCCGGTATGTACCAGCATGCCTCTGAACGTTGAGGGAACGTGTAGGAGGGGGGGGGGGGACGTTGAGGAAATGTTGGGGGGGGGATGTTGGGGGAACGTTCGGGGGTGACGTTGGGGGAACGTTCGTGTGTAAACGTTGGGGGAACGTTTGTGTGGAAACGTTGGGGGAACGTTCGTAAAGGAACGTTGGAAGAACGTTCGTGTGGAAACGTTGGGGGAATGTTCGTGTGCAAACGTTGGGGGAACGTTCGTGGGGGAACGTTCGGGGACCGTTTGTGTGGAAACGTTGGGGGAACGTTCGTAAAGGAACGTTGGAAGAACGTTCGTGTGGAAACGTTGGGGGAATGTTCGTGTGGAAACGTTGGGGAAACGTTCGTGGGGGAACGTTCGGGGAACGTTTGTGTGGAAACGTTGGGGGAACGTTCGTGAAGGAATGTTGGGGGAACGTTTGTGGGGGAACGTTGGGGGAACGTTCGTGGGGGAACGTTGGGGGAATGTTCTGGGAGGAACGTTATGGGAACGTTCGTGTGGAAACGTTGGGAGAACATTCGTAAAGGAACGTTGAGGAAACGTTCTGGGGGGAATGTTTGTGAAGGAACGTTGGGGGAATGTTCTGGGGGGAACGTTGGGGGAACGTTCGTGTGGAAACGTTGGGGGAACATTCGTGAAGGAACGTTGAGGAAACGTTCTGGGGGAACGTTGGGGGAATGTTTGTGAAGGAACGTTGAGGGAACGTTCGTGTGGAAACGTTGGGGGAACGTTCGTGAAGGAACGTTGAGGGAACGTTCGTGTTGAAACGTTGGGGAAACGTTCGTGTGGAAACGTTGGGGGAACGTTCGTGAAGGAACGTTGGGGCAATGTTCTGGGGGGAACGTTGGGGGAACGTTAGTGTGGAAACGTTGGGGGAATGTTTGTGAAGGAACGTTGAGGGAACGTTCGTGTGGAAACGTTGGGGAAACGTTCTTGGGTAAACGGGGGAACGTTCGTGGGGGAATGTTCGGGGAACGTTTGTGTGGAAACGTTGGGGGAACGTTCGTGTGGAAACGTTGGGGGAACATTCGTGAAGGAACGTTGAGGAAACGTTCTGGGGGAACGTTGGGGGAATGT
Source organism: Trichomycterus rosablanca (assembly GCF_030014385.1). Taxonomy (NCBI): domain Eukaryota; kingdom Metazoa; phylum Chordata; class Actinopteri; order Siluriformes; family Trichomycteridae; genus Trichomycterus; species Trichomycterus rosablanca. The sequence goes on along the minus strand of NC_085990.1, from coordinate 40,692,073 downwards.
TTGTGAAGGAACGTTGAGGGAACATTCGTGTGGAAACGTTGGGGGAACGTTCGTGAAGGAACGTTGAGGGAACGTTCGTGTGGAAACGTTGGGGAAACGTTCTTGGGGAAACGGGGGGAACGTTCGTGGGGGAACGTTCGGGGAACGTTTGTGTGGAAACGTTGGGGGAACGTTCGTGAAGGAACGTTGGGGGAACGTTCGTGGGGGAACGTTGGGGGAATGTTCTGGGGGGAACGTTGGGGGAACGTTCGTGTGGAAACGTTGGGGGAATGTTTGTGAAGGAACGTTGAGGGAACGTTCGTGTGGAAACGTTGGGGGAACGTTCGTGGGGGAACGTTCGTGGGGTAACGTTGAGGGAACGTTCGTGTGGAAACGTTGGGGAAACGTTCTTGGGTAAACGGGGGAACGTTCGTGGGGGAATGTTCGGGGAACGTTTGTGTGGAAACGTTGGGGGAACGTTCGTGTGGAAACGTTGGGGGAACATTCGTAAAGGAACGTTGAGGAAACGTTCTGGGGGAACGTTGGGGGAATGTTTGTGAAGGAACGTTGAGGGAACGTTCGTGTGGAAACGTTGGGGGAACGTTCGTGAAGGAACGTTGAGGGAACGTTCGTGTGGAAACGTTGGGGAAACGTTCTTGGGGAAACGGGGGAACGTTCGTGGGGGAACGTTCGGGGAACGTTTGTGTGGAAACGTTGGGGGAACTTTCGTGAAGGAACGTTGGGGGAACGTTCTGGGGGGAACGTTCGTGTGGAAACGTTGGAGGAACCTTCGTGAAGGAACGTTGAGAAAACGTTCTGGGGGGAACGTTGGGGGAATGTTTGTGAAGGAACGTTCTGGGGGGAACGTTCGTGTGGAAACGTTGGGGAAACGTTCGTGTGGAAACGTTGGGGAAACGTTCGTGGGGGAACGTTCGGGGAACGTTTGTGTGGAAACGTTGGGGGAACGTTCGTGAAGGAATGTTGGGGGAACGTTTGTGGGGGAACGTTGGGGGAACGTTCGTGGGGGAACGTTGGGGGAATGTTCTGGGAGGAACGTTATGGGAACGTTCGTGTGGAAACGTTGGGAGAACATTCGTAAAGGAACGTTGAGGAAACGTTCTGGGGGGAATGTTTGTGAAGGAACGTTGGGGGAATGTTCTGGGGGGAACGTTGGGGGAACGTTCGTGTGGAAACGTTGGGGGAACATTCGTGAAGGAACGTTGAGGAAACGTTCTGGGGGAACGTTGGGGGAATGTTTGTGAAGGAACGTTGAGGGAACGTTCGTGTGGAAACGTTGGGGGAACGTTCGTGAAGGAACGTTGAGGGAACGTTCGTGTTGAAACGTTGGGGAAACGTTCGTGTGGAAACGTTGGGGGAACGTTCGTGAAGGAACGTTGGGGCAATGTTCTGGGGGGAACGTTGGGGGAACGTTAGTGTGGAAACGTTGGGGGAATGTTTGTGAAGGAACGTTGAGGGAACGTTCGTGTGGAAACGTTGGGGAAACGTTCTTGGGTAAACGGGGGAACGTTCGTGGGGGAATGTTCGGGGAACGTTTGTGTGGAAACGTTGGGGGAACGTTCGTGTGGAAACGTTGGGGGAACATTCGTGAAGGAACGTTGAGGAAACGTTCTGGGGGAACGTTGGGGGAATGTTTGTGAAGGAACGTTGAGGGAACATTCGTGTGGAAACGTTGGGGGAACGTTCGTGAAGGAACGTTGAGGGAACGTTCGTGTGGAAACGTTGGGGAAACGTTCTTGGGGAAACGGGGGGAACGTTCGTGGGGGAACGTTCGGGGAACGTTTGTGTGGAAACGTTGGGGGAACGTTCGTGAAGGAACGTTGGGGGAACGTTCGTGGGGGAACGTTGGGGGAATGTTCTGGGGGGAACGTTGGGGGAACGTTCGTGTGGAAACGTTGGGGGAATGTTTGTGAAGGAACGTTGAGGGAACGTTCGTGTGGAAACGTTGGGGGAACGTTCGTGGGGGAACGTTCGTGGGGTAACGTTGAGGGAACGTTCGTGTGGAAACGTTGGGGAAACGTTCTTGGGTAAACGGGGGAACGTTCGTGGGGGAATGTTCGGGGAACGTTTGTGTGGAAACGTTGGGGGAACGTTCGTGTGGAAACGTTGGGGGAACATTCGTAAAGGAACGTTGAGGAAACGTTCTGGGGGAACGTTGGGGGAATGTTTGTGAAGGAACGTTGAGGGAACGTTCGTGTGGAAACGTTGGGGGAACGTTCGTGAAGGAACGTTGAGGGAACGTTCGTGTGGAAACGTTGGGGAAACGTTCTTGGGGAAACGGGGGAACGTTCGTGGGGGAACGTTCGGGGAACGTTTGTGTGGAAACGTTGGGGGAACTTTCGTGAAGGAACGTTGGGGGAACGTTCTGGGGGGAACGTTCGTGTGGAAACGTTGGAGGAACCTTCGTGAAGGAACGTTGAGAAAACGTTCTGGGGGGAACGTTGGGGGAATGTTTGTGAAGGAACGTTCTGGGGGGAACGTTCGTGTGGAAACGTTGGGGAAACGTTCGTGTGGAAACGTTGGGGAAACGTTCGTGAAGGAACGTTGAGGGAACGTTCGTGTGGAAACGTTGGGGGAACGTTCGTGTGGAAACGTTGGGGGAACGTTCATGGGGGAACGTTCGGGGAACGTTTGTGTGGAAACGTTGGGGGAACGTTCTGGGGGGAACGTTGGGGGAACGTTCGTGTGGAAACGTTGGAGGAACGTTCGTGAAGGAACGTTTAGGAAACGTTCTGGGGGGAACGTTGGGGGAATGTTTGTGAAGGAACGTTGAGGGAACGTTCGTGTGGAAACGTTGGGGGAACGTTCGTGAAGGAACGTTGAGGGAATGTTCGTGGGGGAACGTTGAAGGAACGTGAGGAGGGAACATTGAGGGAACGTTTGGGTAGATTGTTGGGAATGGTTGGGTGAATTGTTGAGGTAATGGTTGGGTGGATCGTTGAGAAAACGTTTGGGTTTTCAACAATTCACCCAACCATTCCCTTAACAAGCCACCCAAATGTTCCCTCAACAATTCACCCAAACGTTCCCTCAACAATTCACCCAAACGTTCCCTCAACAATCCAGCCAAAAATTCCCTCAACTGTTGAGAAAACGTTTGGGTGGATTTTTGAGAAAATGTTTGGGTGGATTTTTGAGAAAACGTTTACATTACACGACAGGAGATACCTTAGAAACAACTATCTTTTTCTTAGAATAGCTCTTTTTTTTTTTTTAAGTAAAAATAGTTCTTGTGTGAAGCTTCCCCAGCATGAATTTTAATAAAAGTGCCTGTAAAAAATTTGGAACATGTAGCTTTGTCTCAGAAGTGTCTTTTTGTTATTACTTTATGGGATAAAAAAATATCGAGATATATATCGCCGTTCAGCGAAAAAATATCGAGATATTATTTTTTATCCATATCGCCCAGCCCTACCTCAGAACACATTTCTGTAAGTAAAACTCCCATGATAGCATGGAGACGGTGGAGGAGCTGCTTAGTAAAAAGAATAATAATGGCTCAATTATTTGGAGATGGTTCGGATTCAAAGTATCAGATGAGCAGCGGAATAATGTATTCTGTAGAGAATGCCGAAAACAAGTCCAGACAAAAGGTTCCAGCTTCGTGTACCTTTGGTCATTCGTTTTTCACTTCAAATCCCAAAGTTGAAAAACAAGAAAACGAGTCGTTATTCGTTTCAAAAACCAATATTGGAAAACGGAAATACATACAAGCGCATGCACGCGCTGACATGCATGTGTTTACTTCATATTTAAACAGTGTAAATCAAGCACAAGTGTTATAAACAGTAATAATAACGTAACGGTGCGTCTCCTGTTGTTCTGACTCTTGTGTTTGTATATGTGATGTGCATGTATAGATATTTGCTATATCTGTAAAAAACATTATGGGGAGTGATTTCTGTACTGGATGTTGTACGTGGTCGTGTTAGTTTTTACTGGATGATCGCCCGACGTCCGAGACTCATTTATTTATTTATCTTCTATTATAGTATTTCTTGTTCTTGCCCAATAAACAACCAAAAATTAATAAAATTGCATGAACTAACTCTGCAGTAAACAAGGAGCAAACAGCAATTAAACAACAAATAAATCTGTTAAATAATAATAAAGTGCATGAAGCAGAACGCTGATTAAAATGCATGAAATGTTGTAATAGTTACACAGTAACATTAATGATTAGTTCTGCCTGTATTACAAAACTGAGTTCTATACGGTAAAAAATTGTTTATGTAAATGTTGTGGTGACATATACATAATAATGTATAAAGGCCAAACATGTGAGGGGGGTTTAACGAGAACGCTATATTTAATGTCACACAAGCTCAGTGCAAAACAACAGAAGAACACGAGCACAGACGGAAACGATAAAATCCGACACATTCCCTACACACTCGCTCCCTGCGCCCTATAGTGCACTTAACATTCTTAAAGGGCCAGACAGTATATTTGTAATTGCTATCCGGTATGTACCAGCATGCCTCTGAACGTTGAGGGAACGTGTAGGAAGGGGGGGGGGGGGGGGGTCGTTGAGGGAATGTTGGGGGGGGGGGGACGACGTTGGGGGAACGTTCGTGTGGAAACGTTGGGGGAACGTTCGTGAAGGAACGTTGGGGGAACGTTCGTGAAGGAACGTTGAGGGAACATTCGTGTGGAAACGTTGGGGGAACGTTCGGGAAGGAACGTGAGGGGGGAACGTTGAGGGAACGTTTGGGTAGATTGTTGGGAATGGTTGGGTGAATTGTTCCCAAATGTTCCCTCAACAATTCACCCAAACGTTCCCTCAACAATTCACCCAAACGTTCCTTCAACAATTCACCCAAACGTTCCCTCAACAATTCACCCAAACGTTCCCTCAACAATTCACCCAAATGTTCCCTCAACAATTCAACCAAAAATTCCCTCAACTGTCAAGGATTTTTGAGAAAACGTTTACATTACACGACAGGAGATACCTTAGAAACAACTATCTTTTTCTTAGAATAGCTCTTTTTTTTTTAAAGTAAAAATAGTTCTTGTGTGAAGCTTCCCCAGCATGAATTTTAATAAGAGTGCCTGTAAAAAATTTGGAACATGTAGCTTTGTCTCAGAAGTGTCTTTTTGTTAATACTTTATGGGATAAAAAAATATCGAGATATATATCGTATATCGCCGTTCAGCGAAAAAATATCGAGATTATTTTTTATCCATATCGCCCAGCCCTAACTGGACCTGCTATCAAGCATGATGTTGCTTAGGCTATTTTGCTCCCAGACTAATGCATTGCAAAAATGGAAAAGAGTACATCAGGATTCTTCAGCACAACCTTAAACTACACATGAGGACAACTTAAAAAAATACTAGCTGGATTTACTCACTAAAAAATTCTTACAGTCTTAACAGTCAGTGAAACTAGATTTTAAAACAGTGTCCATTTTGTCCTAGAGTGTCATTTATTTATTAGGATTTTAATGCCACGTTTTACACACTTTGGTTACATTCATGACAGAAACAGTCGTTACTTATTACACAAAATTCATCAGTTTGCAAGTTTAATGTCAAACACAGTCATGGACAATTTTGTATCTCCAATTCACCTGACTGCATGTCTTTGGACTGTGGGAGGAAACCGGAGCTTTTGGAGAAAACCCACGCATACATGCAGAGAACATGCAAACTCCACACAGAAAGGACCCGGAGCACCCCACCTGGGGATCGAACCCAGGACCTTCTTGCTGTGAGGCGACAGTGCTACCCACTGAGCCACCGTGGTTTGATGTTTTGGCAAGTAGTTGTTTGTCATTGGCTAGCTGCACTGAAACAAGAGACTCCTGCAGTTATTAATCTGACCATGTGATTTTTTTTTTCCAGATGAGCTCTCGCTCTACCTGTTGAATAATCAAAAGCTAACATCATCATCATCTTCATCATGTCAGTGTTGACACATCTGTTGGCATGCCTCTTTGGCATTGGTTCATGGGTTGCCATCAATGGAATGTGGGTGGAGCTTCCACTGATTGTTCCTGAAATTCCTGAGGGATGGTACCTGCCCTCCTACCTTACTGTGATCATCCAGTTGGCTAACATCAGTCCACTCTTCATTACACTTATGCACCGCTTCAAGCCAGGAGCTCTGGATGAGCGGCCAGTCATCTATGCCATTGTATTGGTGGGTGTACTGGCCACATTTCTTCTGGCGTTTTTCTGGACACACACACAAAAAATAGGAGAATCAGTACACAGTGTGGCTCTGCTTGCTCTTAGCTTCCTGCTGTCAGTGGTGGACTGCACCTCCTCTGTCACCTTTCTGCCTTTTATGATGAGACTCCAGCCTCAGTACCTCACCACCTACTTTGTTGGAGAGGGTCTGAGTGGCTTAATTCCAGCTGTGGTTGCTCTGATCCAGGGGGTTGGAGTGGTCCACTGCAAAAATTCTACAGCGTATGCAAATTTTAGCATGGATAACTCATCCTTGGTGTTCAGTGATGAATTAGAGGCACATTATCAACCAGCCAATTTTTCAGTTAAGGTCTTCTTCATATTCCTAAGTGCCATGATGACAGTATGTCTAATTGCTTTCCTGATGCTCAACCACCATCCTGCTGTTGCACATCAGCATAAATGTGAGTACCTTGATAATACTGTGCACAAAGAGAAGGCAGATATCAGCATTGACAACCAGAACCATCCTGCAGAGCAGATACCCATGCTGGAACACACAGAGGTTCTGGTTAGGGAACCTCGCAGCAGCTTTGGAAAAGGCACCTACAGCAGATTTGAAGTGGTTTTCATTTTTGTGGTTCTGGCCTGGGTCAATGCATTAACCAATGCAGTCCTCCCCTCAGTACAGTCCTACTCCTGCCTGCCATATGGAAATCGAGCATATCACTTGGCCACTGCTATGGCTGCTGTATCCAACCCTCTGGCTTGCTTCATCGCTATGTTTGTGCCAATCAGGTGAGAAACTGCAACATTGGATAAATATAAGACTTTATTAATAGTGTTGATGTCTGTTTGAATATAATGTAGCTCTTGAATTACCTCGTCCTTTAATTCTAGGTCTCTGGTGCTTATGGGAGTTCTTATAGTGACTGGTACAGGGTTTGGGGCCTACATCATGGGCATGGCAGCACTAAGCCCCTGTCCTTTACTGGTCTATCATAATTTAGGTGCTGCACTTATGGTAAGGCCTACAGCATCTACTATATAAATGTAACTTGAGACTGATTATGATGTGATTATGGTGACTGTGGTAACCTTTTGATCTTCAACATGCATTTGTAGTGATTAAATTTCCTCTTTTTGTTTTTGATTAAGGTCATAACTTGGGTTATATTTGTCCTCACCCTGTCCTATGTGAAGGTGATCATCGGGGTGATCCTGCGAGATGAAGGTCACAGTGCCCTTGTGTGGTGTGGTGCTGTGGTTCAACTTGGCTCTATGCTAGGTGCCCTGTCAATGTTCCCTTTAGTTAGTGTATATGGACTCTTCAAATCAGGTGATCCCTGTAACACTAAGTGCCCTAATTGATGAGTTTTTGTGCTGTACTAATAGCAACGAGTAAATGTATTCCACTTCATTCCTGTAGATGAAGTAAACCAGTTTGTTTGTATTATACTGTAACACACTGTAGCCCAAGTGTTTTACTGTTGCAAAGTATCCAATGAAATGTTACACATGTACTGTGTATTTCTTTTGCCTAAATGTTTACATTGTATAATAGGGTCTGAGATACGCTTCTAGAGAACTTGTTACAATTAGAAGGCATCCAAATGTTACAGATTCCTGTATCCAAATTTGACTACTATTTAATGAAAAGTGCCTTTATAGTATGCTATTTAAATGTGTTGCTCATTTGTGTTTCTTTTGATAGTACACTATTCAAGCTGCAAATGCTAGTTATTGTAGTTTAATTTACTTTTGTATTGATTTATCTTGTTTTTAACAATAAAACTATTTATATATAAATATATTTCCACTGTGTTCATTGAACAACTCAAGTGCATTTGTGGACTTTGGAGTTTGAATTTCCTTTTTCAAGGACTTTACAATGCCTTGAAAAAGGAGTTATCCTTGAACTTTTTCACATAAAAGATTGTCAACCTGGGATTTGTATCACTTGAACTGGGTAATTTTTTTAAGCAACCAACTGCTTCTGTTAACTGGAGATCAGTGTTTCACGTAGCTGTGGATACATTTGGCCCACTCTATTTGCAGAATTGCTCTAATTCAGAATCACTGGAAGGATTTTAAGCATGAACTGCCACAGCATTACAGTGTCATTCAGCTTAGGATTTCGACCTAGCAGTGGTTTTTACTTTGCAATTCCCCAATGGATAACAATTAGTCTTTTTCTAATGCTGAAATCTTGAACACTTAAATGATCTTAGACTAGCAAGGTCACCAGCTCCTAAGGTCTTAATCTGGTTGATTTGTAACCTACTGTATGAATCTTTTTTTTTTTTAATGCATTTTCTCCCCATTTTCCCTCCAATTTAGCGCACTCAATTTTTGTCTTCCGCTGCTACCAGAGAAACCAGATTGCATTCGAGGAGAGCATGTCGCTGTACACACCTCTTCCGACACGTGCACAGCCCTCCTCTTCTCGCCCCTGCATTCTGCACAGGCGTCTCTTTTGCCAATCAGGGTCCTTACACAGCGTATGAAGACCCACCCACACACACATAGTCTGGCCCCCACCCTGCAGATACGGTGGCCAATTAGTATCTGCTGCAGGTACTGCCAATTATGCCCGCTAGATGGCGCCCAGCCGACCGGAGGCAACACCGAGTTTCGCACCGAGGTGTTCAGAAACTCGGTGCTAGTGTGCAAGCAGAATATCCCGCTGTGCCACCTGGGCGCCATTCATTTATGTATTCTTGATGGAAAATTGGGTAGGTCAGCTACTACTGAGTAGATATACCAGTTTTTCTTATTTAATTGACTCTTGGTATTGCTTGGTAAAGTCCTACAATGGCATTGTAACCCTTTACAGACATAGATTTTAATATTTGTTTCCCTCATCTTTTCTAAAATGTCTTAATTCTGGTATAATGGTACTGATAATTAAAATTTAGCCTGATTCAGATTGCTGGTTGTGATAGAAAGGTGTCATAACACAGTCAGATTACCCATGTAAGTGCCTACAATGGGCATGTAAGCATACAAATAGGACTAAGAAAGCAATGGAAGAAGGTGACCATAATTAATGAATCAAGCCTTCTTTTACATCATGTGGACACCCTGGTGCATGTGTGTTACTTACCAGGGGAAGAGATGAGACAAGGATGCACTATGGGAATGTGCTATTAATGCTGATGAGTTGCCGTCTGATTAAAGAAAACGCCACTGACATTAGGGGCTTCCAAACAAGCTGGGATATGTGAAGAAAAGTATATCTATCCATTATGCCATGCTATAATGGCACACCTGGTGGGCATAATACTACAACCTATGCCCCCTGCCGATCTCCATGACATGTCTATTTTAAAACGTATGATACTATACCATACCAGGACTAGGATAAAACGGTTGATTGAGAAATGAATGGTGATTTGTTCCTCACTCCTGCACAGTAGGTGGCATAATGGTCAGATGGGCTGCAGGTCACCATTAAACCAAGTACAGAAGGAGTCAATGTCTGTAGATGGGGAGGTAGGAGAGAATGGCCAAATCAGGAGGACTGAGGTGTGATCCGGGACACACAGGAAGTGAGGTGGAGGAAGGAAGTGAGATAGAGGTAGACGAAGCTGACGCGGAAAATGAGGGAAATACAAACCATGAAGAATGGAAGAAAGTGGGTCGGAAAAGTAAGAAAAGAAAACAAAGAGAGTCTGACGGAGAAAGAGGAGCAGAGGAAAACCAAACACCAGAGAGGAAAGTTATTCTGAGATTTCAAACCCCAGGCGCAGTAAATCCGTTGAAGATTAGCAACGCCATCTACAAACTAGTAGGAAAAGTAAAGGTTATTAAAACTTTGAGAGATGGGAACTTACTGATAATATGTAGAGATAGAGATCAGCAACATGGATTAATGAAATGCAAGTCATTACTTGGAAAGGAAATTAAATCACAAATATGGGAAGATAGAGGGAGAGTCATGTGTGTAATATCAGGAGTATCAACAGAAATGACTGAAGAACAGATTAAGGAAAATGTTAGAGAAATAAGAGTAATAAGAGTGAAACGGTTTCCAATAACAAGAGATGGAATTAGAGGACCAAGCATGTCGATATTGATGACCCTAGAGGAAAAGACTATACCTGAAAGAATTAGAATTGGGTATGTGAGTTATACAGTTAAACCGTATATCTCCACTCCAACAAGATGTTTTAAATGTCAGCGATTTGGGCATATTGCAGCTGCTTGTAGGGGTAAACTTCGTTGTGCTAAATGCGGAGGAGAACACGAGTATGGGAAGTGTGAGGAAGGAACTAAAATTAAATGTTGTAACTGTGGAGAAGAGCATAGTGCTGCCTACAAAGGGTGTGATGCACATAAAAAAGCAGTTCAAGTTCAGAATGTGAAAGTTAAAGAAAAGGTCACATACGCTAAGGCAATTAGAAGGGTTAAGACGAATGAACACAACAATAGAGCGCCAATAGTGATACCTCCCCCAACTAAAAATATTCAAAAGTGTTGTAGCATAACCAAAGATACCCTCGTAGTGGATAAAAGAAAGTTCATAGCATTTATGGTAGAAATAATTAATTGCTCTGCCCAAACAAGCAGCCGTACAGAGAGGACCAAAATAATTGCAAAAGCAGCGGAAAAGTATTTAGAAATAGAAGAAATAACAGTAGAGAACATCAACGCAACATTAATAACAGGGATAACTGAATCGCAGTCAATAAATGGAGGAAATATAAATTAATGATGTTAAAAATTTTACAATGGAATGCTAGAAGTATAATAGCGAATGGACAAGAATTAAAACAGTACATACAGAAGCAGTCAGTCAAACCCAATATTATCTGCATTCAGTAGACATGGCTTAAATCAACACTTGATTTTAATATGCAGGGATACATAGTAGTGCGTAAGGATAGAACATCTGCAATAGGCGGAGGAGTAATCACTTTTATACAATGCGGTGTTAACTACAGAATCATCAACAGTAATGAAAAAGATGAAGTGGTAATAGTTGAGATCTGGGTTCACAAAACAAAAATAAAAGTAATTAACCTATACAATCCTTGCCAAACGTTAACAAAAGAAATGCTGGAAAATATATGTGACGTGGATAAAGGCAAGATTATAATATGTGGAGATTTTAATGCACACAACTCACTGTGGGGCAGCACTAAAACAGACAGAAATGGACACGTTGTACAGGAATTTATGGATGATAACCAGTTGGTGTGTTTAAATGATGGAAGAAGCACTAGGTACGACGTACCTCACGGTTCAGAATCAGCGATAGATCTCACGATTGTGTCACAGCAAATAGCAGGTTTCTGCACACGGAAAGTCAATAGAGAAAATACAATAGGTAGTGATCACTATCCTATATGGATAGAAGTAAGGAAACAGAGTATAAGGCTAGAAGAAAACTGGAGACCAAGATGGAAAATGAGAGAGGCCAATTGGGGGATGTATAGTTTTAAAGCAAGCAATAAATTAAACGAATGTATGGGAAATATGGGTGAAGATATTGAGGAATTAAACAACAGGATTAAAAACATAATACATGAAGTAGCAAAAGAAACAATAGGAAAAACAAGCGGAATAAGGAAAAAGAAAATGGTACCGTGGTGGTCTGACGAATGTAGAAAGGCTGTTAAAAGCAGGAAAAAAGCCCTCAAAATCATTAAAAATAATCACACATTTGACAACTTAATAGGATACAAAAAAGCACAAGCAAAAGCAAAAAGAGTTATAAAAGAGGCTAAACGGAAGTACTGGAGAGAATTTTGTGGCAACATCGGAACAGAGATACAAGTTAATGACATATGGGGAATGATTAGAAAAATGGGAGGCATAAGAAGGGACATCACAATACCTATTTTAAAAAATAACAACTTAGAAGCAATAACAAGTAGAGAAAAAGCCGAAATGCTAGCAAAAGCATTTGTAAGAGTACACAGCTCAAAAAACCTATCCATGCAAGAAATAAACAAAAGAAACAGGATCATAGAAGAAAATAAAGAGGCACTGGGAATGAAGCAAATAGGAGAAAACATATTAGACAAAAAATTCACACTTTTTGAATTAAAAAGAGCATTGATAGGCATCAAAAATACCTCACCAGGGAGAGATGAAATCTGCTACAAAATGATTGAAGAGTTATCGGATGTAGCCAAAAATGTAATATTGATGCTATATAATAAAATTTGGGAGCAAGGAAAATTGCCCACTGACTGGAAACATGCAGTGATAGTGCCCGTAGGGAAATCAGGGAAAGACAAATCAGAGGTCAAAAGCTATAGGCCTATAGCCTTAACATCTAATCTATGTAAACTGATGGAAAGAATGATGACCAAAAGACTATTGTACAGACTAGAAAGTAGAGGATTGATGTCACCCTATCAGAGTGGTTTTCGTAATGGAAGAACAACAATGGACCCAGTGATTTGCCTAGAGAATGAAGTACGGAAAGCGCAAGTTAATAAAGAAACTGTGCTCGCAACATTTTTTGATATAGAGAAAGCGTATGATATGCTTTGGACAGAAGGCCTTTTAATGAAACTGAATAGAATGGAAATTGGGGGTAAAATGTTTAATTGGATAAAGGACTTTCTAGAAAACAGAACAATCGAGGTCAGGGTAGGTGTGGAGTCATCAAGAACATTCACAATAGAAAATGGTACCCCACAAGGAAGTGTATGCAGCTCAACATTATTTAATATTATGATTAACGACATCTTTGATGGAGTGGATCAAAGGGTAAGCAGAGCGTTATATGCAGATGATGGGGCATTATGGGTAAGGGGTCGGAACATCGATAACCTACAGTATAGAATGCAATTAGCAATAAGACAGGTTGAAAAATGGTCATTTGAATGGGGATTTCATCTCTCAGTCGAAAAAACACAAAACATCTGTTTCACGAAAAAAAGGGTTAGACCTACAATAGACCTAAAGTTATATGGACAAACACTAAAGCAGGTCAGTGAAATTAGGTATCTAGGAGTGTGGTTCGACTCTAAGCTCACTTTTAAAACTCATGTACAAAAAGTAATTGATAAATGTAAGAAGGCCATCAATATACTGAAATGTCTATCAGGGTACAACTGGGGGGCAACAGGTCTCTCATTGAAAAGAATTTACATAGCAGTGATTCGATCAAAGCTTGATTATGGAAGTACAGTATATAAATCAGCAGCAAAATCCACAATAGCTGAACTAGATAGGGTGCAGGCCAAAGCTCTCAGACTGTGTTGTGGAGCATTTCGAACTTCCCCTATCCCATCATTACAAATAGAAGCAGGAGAGATGCCGTTAAGTCTCAGGAGGCTAAAGCTCTCTCTTGCATACTGGGTTAACTTGAAAGGACATGAAAGTTCACATCCCACAAAACAAGTTTTAAAAGAATGCTGGGAGTACGGGCACAAGGTGCAAAATAGTTTCGGATGGTATGGTGATAAAGAAGCAGAGAATATGGGAATTAGAAATATACAGTGCAATAAAACCGTTACCATGAGCACAATCCCGCCGTGGCTTTTCGTATATCCGGCAGTCAACCTAGAAATAAAAAATATAATCAAGATTAGAGGTCATCAAAACATTCAACAGTACCTTCATGAAACATATAATGAAGTAGTACAAATATTCACAGATGCGTCTAAAGAGCCAACAGATAAAACGGGCGTGGCAGTTTACATACCCAAATACAACAGAACAATAAAAAAAAAAACCACAGATCACATCTCAATATTCACTGCAGAGATGATGGCCATTATATTAGCACTACACTGGGTAGAAGAAGCTAAACCACATAAAACAGTAATTTGTTCAGACTCAATGTCCGCTCTAACAAGCATACAAACCGGTAAATCCACAAGTAGACAAGATTTGGTTGATGAAGCACATCAGATGATTTACATAATAAATCAACAAAATGTACAGTTACAGTTCACCTGGATTCCAGCACACATAGGTATTGAGGGAAATGAAAGGGTAGATAAGCTGGCAAAAGAAGCAACACAATCAGAACAGGTAGAAGTACAGATCCCACTAAGTAAATTAGAATTTAAAACAATAATTAAAGAAGGTATTCAAAAAGTATGGCAGGAAAAATGGAGTAAAGAAGGAAAAGGGAGACACTTGTATAATATCCAGCAAAAGGTAACAAATAGGAAAAACATCTCATTCTCACGGCAGGAGGAAACATGGATTACTAGACTAAGAATAGGGCACACAGGTTTAAACAGCGGCCTATACATTTTAGGAAAACACGACACTGGGATGTGCCCATACTGTAATGAGGTAGAAACTGTAAAACATGTATTACTTATATGCAGATATTATTCCAAAGAAAGAGAAGAATTAAAGAAGGCAATAAAGAAACCGTTAACACTGAATAACTTATTAAATCTAGAAACAGAATCCACAAGCAAAGCGGTCATGAAATTCCTAAAGGAAACTCAAATCACAAGGAGACTATACATTTTATTGTTTCTTTATTAACATGAAGTCCTAAAGTGATCACACATCAGTCCAGTGGATGGCGGTAATGCACAGAGAATGCAAACTGCCAATAAAAATCACAGAAGAAGAAGAAGTCTGTAGATGGCAGTAAAGCTCTGTGTTAGTAATTGTACAACTACAGAAGAAAAGCGAACAGCTAAAAGCGGGTTAAAGAAAATGGAGAAAATCACGAATCAAGAGTTGATCTTTGTTGAGCTGAGGCAGCGCCTGCAAAGTGGCTTACTGATTATACGGCAAGTTTATATCAACTTTCTTTATTAATATATATTATTGTTTTTAGCTGGTTGGCTGTCAAAGCTGTTTTAGTGGCAGCACTGTTTAATTGTACATATAGTGCTAAAGTGTACAATCATCAGTAGTATATGACTTTAATTTAACGCTGTTCCGTACACTTTGAAGTGATTGCGTGGTCTTTTTATAAGCACACCTAAATGTGAAGACGCTAGTGTGAGATGAGAGCTACATTTTAAGCATCTATTTTCCAGTTTTCGACAAGTAGAATTAAGTATAAAGTCCATTTTTACTGTCTGAATATGCAAATAAACACTGGTGTTAGTATATTAGTCTAAGTTTATTATCTAATTGCTCAAGTAATGTCATGGTATTCCGTACAAAGCGTCTAGCCCCTTAGCAGACATCCCAAGTTACAAAAAAGCAGCTCCTAACTTTTAGGAGCTGCTAACTGAGCTACTAAGCTAACTATTCGCGTCACAAACACATTAATGTGAACTACATAGTTTACTAGATAGTGTGAAAGCTAATAGATTTATGTTCCCTACATAGTGCACTAGATTGTATATTAGAAAAGAATTTATGTTCCTTACTTAGTGCACTAGATAGTGTACTGGATAATAGACTTATGTTTCTTACATAATGCTTTAGGTAGCATATTAGTTAACGGATTTAGGTTCCCTACATACTGCACTAAATTGTATATCAGATAACGGATTTATGTTCCCTACATAGTGCAGTAGATAGTAAATTGGACAATTGGTTTATGTTCCCTACACAGTGCACTAGATTGTATATCAGATCACGGATTTATGTTCCCTACATAGTGCACTAGATAGTGTATTAGATAACGCATTCATGTTCACTACATAGTGCACTAGAAAGTATAACTAGATGATGATTTGTGTTCCTTACATAGTGCACTAGATAGTGTATTACATAATTAATTATGTTCCCTACATAGTGCACTAAATTGTATATCAGATAACGGATTTATGTTCCCTACATAGTGCACTAGATAGTAATTTAGATATGAATTTATGTTCCCTATGTAGTGCACTAGAGTGAATTAGACAATTGGTTTATGTTCCCTACACAGTGCACTAGATTGTATATCAGATCACGGATTTATGTTCCCTACATAGTGCACTAGATAGTGTATTAGATAACGCATTCATGTTCACTACATAGTGCACTAGAAAGTCTAACTAGATGAGGATTTGTGTTCCTTACATAGTGCACTAGATAGTGTATTACATAATTAATTATGTTCCCTACATAGTGCACTAAATTGTATATCAGATAACGGATTTATGTTCCCTACATAGTGCACTAGATAGTAATTTAGATATGAATTTATGTTCCCTATGTAGTGCACTAGATAGTGAATTAGACAATTGGTTTATGTTCCCTACACAGTGCACTAGATTGTATATCAGATCACGGATTTATGTTCCCTACATAGTGCACTAGATAGTGTATTAGATAACGCATTCATGTTCACTACATAGTGCACTAGAAAGTCTAACTAGATGAGGATTTGTGTTCCTTACATAGTGCACTAGATAGTGTATTACATAATTAATTATGTTCCCTACATAGTGCACTAAATTGTATATCAGATAACGGATTTATGTTCCCTACATAGTGCACTAGATAGTAATTTAGATATGAATTTATGTTCCCTATGTAGTGCACTAGATAGTGAATTAGACAATTGGTTTATGTTCCCTACACAGTGCACTAGATTGTATATCAGATCACGGATTTATGTTCCCTACATAGTGCACTAGATAGTGTATTAGATAACGCATTCATGTTCACTACATAGTGCACTAGAAAGTCTAACTAGATGAGGATTTGTGTTCCTTACATAGTGCACTAGATAGTGTATTACATAATTAATTATGTTCCCTACATAGTGCACTAAATTGTATATCAGATAACGGATTTATGTTCCCTACATAGTGCACTAGATAGTAATTTAGATATGAATTTATGTTCCCTATGTAGTGCACTAGATAGTGAATTAGACAATTGGTTTATGTTCCCTACACAGTGCACTAGATTGTATATCAGATCACGGATTTATGTTCCCTACATAGTGCACTAGATAGTGTATTAGATAACGCATTCATGTTCACTACATAGTGCACTAGAAAGTATAACTAGATGATGATTTGTGTTCCTTACATAGTGCACTAGATAGTGTATTACATAATTAATTATGTTCCCTACATAGTGCACTAAATTGTATATCAGATAACGGATTTATGTTCCCTACATAGTGCACTAGACAGTATATTAGACAATTGATTTAGGTTCCCTACACAGTGCGCTAGATTGTATATCAGATAACGAATTTAATATGCGATCGGGGGAAAAAGTCTGTGTCGCCTTCTTGCACGTGTGTGTGCTCTTGGCCGCTTGTTCTACTGTAGATTCCGGGAGATTTTATCTGACTTGAGGGCATCAGGGAGCTGCTGTGGAGACTCCCGGAACTTCCGGGACACTTGGGATGTCTGCCTTAGTCCAGTACATTTAACTTTTGTCAGTGAATTTTAACTAAAATCTTTATGCCTGTCATTAAACTAGATAAATATTTATAACAAATTATAATTTGTTTTACTATTTATCAGTCGAAAGCTTACTCGTACCTTGCAGGTGTAAAGGTTTTGTCTTTGAGTGGTGTTTACAGGAGCAGAGATGGAATTCATATAATGTTGTGGTAATTTGAGGTAAAGATTTTCCCCTTAAACTTCCTTATGATTTTAACAATTACAGTGGACCCTTGACTTATGAATTTAATTGGTTCCGAAGGGCTGTTCTTAAGTCAAAATGTTCGTTAGTTAAACCTATTTTTCCCATAGGAAATAATGTAAAAACAATTAATCCGTGCCAGATCTCCCAAACCACCCCCTTACCTAACCTTTCTAATGTCTTAAATGGTCTTTTTTGTTATAAATACAAATATATTTTCCCTTAAATCTTAAATTATATAATAGACATTCCTGTAATAAACAATACTAAACAATACACAGTAGTACTGTACATAAAACACACACCACATTTCAGTACAGTACGTGTGCTTTACCATACACCATAATACATTTCCTTCTTTTTTTTTTTATAAAATGTATCTACCAGAAACAACAATGACTCTCATATCTCTCTATTATTTCCTTCTTTATTTCAATAGTGTTGTATTTTGTAGGTGTAATTGCACGAAAGAAAGAATACTTTACTCAGCGATTTCCTTCTTCTCTCTCACTAACTGTCCCCTCTGTCTGATACAGTGACAGCTACTGGCAGGAGTAATTATACAACACAACAAATAGTAATAGATTTGTTCATTTTCTCAGCACTACGATCCCTCTGCACCTTTGAGCCCATTTTAATATTTAATTTTACAAAATATAAAGAAAACACAGAAAAAAACACTGTTTCGGTTCGTAATCCGAAATTTGTTCGCACGTTAAGTTGAAAAAGATCGTTCATAACCCAAAATGTTCATATGGTAAACCGTTCGTAACCCAAGGGTCTACTATACAGACCTATGCAAAATTCCATGTTTTGTTCCATTTTGGAGTGGAAATAAATCCTCTTTACAAGATGCAAAATTATTACTGTGAAAACTAACAGCTTCATTTATGCCAATTGCACTACTTAAATGATTCAACCCTTGTTGCAAAATAGGTTTATTAGCAAGTTTTAATGATTACTGCAGTTGTATTTGGAGAAGCAACTTGTTCAATTTAACAATTGTTCTTGTTTGATTTATTGCAAATACACCTAATTTACTATGAGGATTGAATAATTTTGTTTGCAACTGGCAGCTATTACACTGCTAACTGAACTGAAGCATTCAATACCTGTTTACTGCCTTTTTAATATGTTCAGGGATGTCCTAATATGTTTGCCTGATTTTAAATGTATTTAATCTGTTATATTTTACAACCCCAAATCAGAAAAAGGTGGGACAGTATGGGAAATGCAAATAAATTAAAAATGCAGTGTTCCTTACATTTACTTTTATTTGATTGCAGACAGGATGAACCTGAAATATTTCATGTTTTATCTGCTTAACTACATTTCATTTGTTAATAAACCTCCATTCCTGCGTTTCAGGCCTGCAGCACATTCCAAAAAAAAGTTGACACGGGGGCAATTTAGGGCTAGTAATATGATGAAAAAACTAAATAATGATGTGATTCCTAACAGGTGATGTCAACAGGTGATTGTAATCATGGTTTGGTACAAAAGCATCATCCAGGAAAGAGTCCTTGATGAGCAAAGATGATCAGAGGATCTCCAGTTTGTAAACAAATGTGTGAGAAAATGATTGAAATGTTTAAAAACAATGTACCTCAAAGAAAGATTGGAAGGGATTTGCATATTTCTCCCTCTACAGTGCATAATATCATTACATGATTCAAGGAATCGGGAGGAATTTTAGTGCATAAAGGTCAAAGGCGCAAGCTTAAGCTGAAAACCTGTGATATTTGATCCCTTAAACGGCACTGCATCAAGAACCGCCACTCAACAATAGCTGATATATCCACATGGGTGAGGGATTACTTTGGCAAACCTTTGTCAAGCACTACAATACAGAGTTACATGCACAAATGCCACTTACAACTTTACTGTGCAAAAAAGAAGCCTTATGTTAACCATGTACAGAAGTGGCGGCGTGTTTTTTCATTATTTGTATTTTCCATGGTGTCCTAACTTATCTGATTTGGGGTTGTAAGTAATGTAGCATTTAAATGTTTACTACCTTATTTTATCTTGCATAATGTCAAAGTTGACTTGTGCACTTTCTTAGTTGCTGATTATTAGATTAATCTGGCAGTATATACTGGTGCTGGTCATAAAATTAGAATATCATGAAAAAGTTGATTTATTTCAGTAATTCCATTCAAAAAGTGAAACTTGTATATTATATTCATTCATTACACACAGACTGATATATTTCAAATGTTTATTTCTTTTAATGTTGATGATTATAACTGACAACTAATGAAAACCCCAAATTCAGTATCTCAGAAAATTAGAATATTACTTAAGACCAATACAAAAAAAGGATTTTTAGAAATGTTGGCCAACTGAAAAGTATGAACATGAAAAGTATGAGCATGTACAGCACTCAATACTTAGTTGGGGCTCCTTTTGCCTGGATTACTGCATTAATGCGGCGTGGCATGGAGTCCATCAGTCTGTGGCACTGCTCAGGTGTTATGAGAGCCCAGGTTGCTCTGATAGTGGCCTTCAGCTCTTCTGAATTGTTGGGTCTGGCGTATCGCATCTTCCTCTTCACAATACCTCATAGATTTTCTATGGGGTTAAGGTCAGGTGAGTTTGCTGGCCAATTAAGAACAGGGATACCATGGTCCTTAAACCAGGTACTGGTAGCTTTGGCACTGTGTGCAGGTGCCAAGTGCTGCTGGAAAATGAAATCTGCATTTCCATAAAGTTGGTCAGCAGCAGGAAGCATGAAGTGCTCTAAAACTTCCTGGTAGACGGCTGCGTTGACTTTGGACCTCAGAAAACACAGTGGACCAACACCAGCAGATGACATGGCACTCCAAACCATCACTGACTGTGGAAACTTTACACTGGACCTCAAGCAATGTGGATTCTGTGCCTCTCCTCTCTTCCTCCAGACTCTGGGACCTTGATTTCCAAAGGTAATGCAAAATTTACTTTCATCAGAGAACATAACTTTGGACCACTCAGCAGTCCTTTTTGTCTTTAGCCCAGGCGAGAAGCTTCTGACGCCGTCTCTTGTTCAAGAGTGGCTTGACACAAGGAATGCGACAGCTGAGACCCATGTCTTGCATACGTCTGTGCGTGGTGGTTCTTGAAGCACTGACTCCAGCTGCAGTCCACTCTTTGTGAATCTCCCCCACATTTTTGAATGGGTTTTGTTTCACGATCCTCTCCAGGGTGCGGTTATCCCTATTGCTTGTACACTTTTTTCTACCACATCTTTTCCTTCCCTTCGCCTCTCAATTAATGTGCTTGGACACAGAGCTCTGTGAACAGCCAGCCTCTTTAGCAATGACCTTTTGTGTCTTGCCCTCCTTGTGCAAGGTGTCAATGGTCGTCTTTTGGACAACTGTCAAGTCAGCAGTCTTCCCCATGATTGTGTAGCCTACAGAACTAGACTGAGAGACCATTTAAAGGCCTTTGCAGGTGTTTTGAGTTAATTAGCTGATTAAAGTGTGGCACCAGGTGTCTTCAATATTGTACCATGTTACAATATTCTAATTTTCTGAGATACTGAATTTGGGGTTTTCATTAGTTGTCAGTTATAATCATCAACATTAAAAGAAATAAACATTTGAAATATATCAGTCTGTGAGTAATGAATGAATATAATATACAAGTTTCACTTTTCGAATGGAATTACTGAAATAAATCAACTTTTTCATGATATTCTAATTTTATGACCAGCACCAGTGTATATATGTATGTACTGTATATGTACAGGGGTTGGACAAAATAACTGAAACACCTGGTTTTAGACCACAATAATTTATTAGTATGGTGTAGGGCCTCCTTTTGCGGCCAATACAGCGTCAATTCGTCTTGGAAATGACATATACAAGTCCTGCACAGTGGTCAGAGGGATTTTAAGCCATTCTTCTTGCAGGATAGTGGCCAGGTCACTACGTGATGCTGGTGGAGGAAAACGTTTCCTGACTCGCTTCTCCAAAACACCCCAAAGTGGCTCAATAATATTTAGATCTGGTGACTGTGCAGGCCATGGGAGATGTTCAACTTCACTTTCATGTTCATCAAACCAATCTTTCACCAGTCTTGCTGTGTGTATTGGTGCATTGTCATCCTGATACACGGCACCGCCATTGGATGCACATGGTCCTCCAGAATGGTTCGGTAGTCCTTGGCAGTGACGCGCCCATCTAGCACAAGTATTGGGCCAAGGGAATGCCATGATATGGCAGTCCAAACCATCACTGATCCACCCCCATGCTTCACTCTGGGCATGCAACAGTCTGGGTGGTACGCTTCTTTGGGGCTTCTCCACACCGTAACTCTCCCGGATGTGGGGAAAACAGTAAAGGTGGACTCATCAGAGAACAATACATGTTTCACATTGTCCACAGCCCAAGATTTGCGCTCCTTGCACCATTGAAACTGACGTTTGGCATTGGCACGAGTGACCAAAGGTTTGGCTATAGCAGCCCGGCCGTGTATATTGACCCTGTGGAGCTCCCGACGGACAGTTCTGGTGGAAACAGGAGAGTTGAGGTGCACATTTAATTCTGCCGTGATTTGGGCAGCCGTGGTTTTATGTTTTTTGGATACAATCCGGGTTAGCACCCGAACATCCCTTTCAGACAGCTTCCTCTTGCGTCCACAGTTAATCCTGTTGGATGTGGTTTGTCCTTCTTGGTGGTATGCTGACATTACCCTGGATACCGTGGCTCTTGATACATCACAAAGACTTGCTGTCTTGGTCACAGATGCGCCAGCAAGACGTGCACCAACAATTTGTCCCCTTTTGAACTCTGGTATGTCACTCATAATGTTGTGTGCATTGCAATATTTTGAGCAAAACTGTGCTCTTACCCTGCTAATTGAACCTTCACACTCTGCTCTTACTGGTGCAATGTGCAATTAATGAAGATTGGCCACCAGACTGGTCCAATTTAGCCATGAAACCTCCCACACTAAAATGACAGGTGTTTCAGTTTCATTGTCCAACCCCTGTATGTATATGTATGTACACCCCATCACATTTCTGCAAATATTTTATTATATCTTTTCATGGGACACTATAGAAATAAAACTTTGATATAACTTAGAGTAGTCAGTGTACAACTTGTATAGCAGTGTAGATGTACTGTCTTCTGAAAATAACTCAACACACAGCCATTAATGTCTAAATGGCTGGCAACATAAGTGAGTACACCCCACAGTGAACATGTCCAAATTGTGCCCAAAGTGTCAATATTTTGTGTGACCACCATTATTATCCAGCACTGCCTTAACCCTCCTGGGCATGGAATTCACCAGAGCTGCACAGGTTGCTACTGGAATCCTCTTCCACTCCTCCATGATGACATCACGGAGCTGGTGGATGTTAGACACCTTGAACTCCTCCACCTTCCACTTGAGGATGCGCCACAGGTGCTCAATTGGGTTTAGTCCATCACTTTTACCTTCAGCTTCCTCAGCAAGGCAGTTGTCATCTTGGAGGTTGTGTTTGGGGTCGTTATCCTGTTGGAAAACTGCCATGAGGCCCAGTTTTCGAAGGGAGGGGATCATGCTCTGTTTCAGAATGTCACAGTACATGTTGGAATTCATGTTTCCCTCAATGAACTGCAGCTCCCCAGTGCCAGCAACACTCATGCAGCCCAAGACCATGATGCTACCACCACCATGCTTGACTGTAGGCAAGATACAGTTGTCTTGGTACTTCTCACCAGGGCGCCGCCACACATGCTTGACACCATCTGAGCCAAACAAGTTTATCTTGGTCTTGTCAGACCACAGGGCATTCCAGTAATCCATGTTCTTGGACTGCTTGTCTTCAGCAAACTGTTTGCAGGCTTTCTTGTGTGTCAGCTTCCTTCTGGGATGACGACCATGCAGACCGAGTTGATGCAGTGTGCGGTGTATGGTCTGAGCACTGACAGGCTGACCTCCCACGTCTTCAACCTCTGCAGCAATGCTGGCAGCACTCGTGTCTATTTTTTAAAGCCAACCTCTGGATATGACGCCGAACACGTGGACTCAACTTCTTTGGTCGACCCTGGCGAAGCCTGTTCCGAGTGGAACCTGTCCTGGAAAACCGCTGTAAGACCTTGGCCACCATGCTGTAGCTCAGTTTCAGGGTGTTAGCAATCTTCTTATAGCCCAGGCCATCTTTGTGGAGAGCAACAATTCTATTTCTCACATCCTCAGAGAGTTCTTTGCCATGAGGTGCCATGTTGAATATCCAGTGGCCAGTATGAGAGAATTGTACCCAAAACACCAAATTTAACAGCCCTGCTCCCCATTTACACCTGGGACCTTGACACATGACACCAGGGAGGGACAACGACACATTTGGGCACAATTTGGACATGTTCATTGTGGGGTGTACTCACTTATGTTGCCAGCTATTTAGACATTAATGGCTGTGTGTTGAGTTATTTTCAGAAGACAGTAAATCTACACTGCTATACAAGCTGTACACTGGACATGAAACTTGGATATAACTTAGAATAGTCATAGTGTTGTCCCATGAAAAGATATAATGAAATATTTGCAGAAATGTGAGGGGTGTACTCACTTTTGTGATACACTGTATGTATATATATATGTGTATATTTATATATTTATAAATAAATAAATATTTATATATTTATATATAATTTAATGAATGAATGAATGTCTTGCATATTATGGGTATTTGTGACACTGAGGTCAATGTTTACCTCATGTTTACCACCTAAGCCCCCACCCCCAATTAAAAAAGAAAACTGTGCTTACATTCCCTAAAACCAGATCTCTGTACACCTCTGAAACACTGGGTCCAAGGCAGGAATATTCTAGACAGGGTGCCAGTACACTCATACATTGATCTTTATATTGCTTAGAAGTGTTTTCCCCTTGGTAACCTCTTATAAATCCCTTTTCCCTAGTCTTTTTAGGACTTATGTACACTAAAAATAGCTGTGTCTGGAGACATCTTTAGTCTTTGTGTTTCTGTGACTTTTATGACTTCCCAGATTTTATGATTTCCCAGAGTCCTAGAACATTAGAAAATAAACTGTAATAATTTCCAGACTTTTTTCAGCTTCTTTGGATTGTCATAGTGTTGTTTTGTACATTGTTAACCTAGATATTTTGGCTACTAAAATGTCTTATTGCAAGGTCAAAAAGCTGAACCACATCTTCATACGAGACAACCTTGAGCTAAAATCAGCCCTGCTAATTGTTGATGGCTGCTCTCTTAAATTCTAAAAACTATCATGTTAGATTGTTTGGAAATTATGGCAAGGTCACAGTGTTGTGTGCAGATAAGGGTTATTAGAACAGAATATAATTAAATGCCTTTGTCATATGTATGCTTGTTTCTACACTCACTGTCCATGTTATCAGCTCCACTTACCATATAGAAGCACTTTGTAGTTCTACAGTTACTGTAGTCCATCTATTTCATGCTGTTCTTCAATGGCCAGGACTCTCCCAGGGCCACTACAGAGTAGGTATTATTTGGGTGGTGGGACATTCTCATCACTGCTGTGAAATTGACATAATTGTGGTGTGTTAGTGTGTGTTGTGCTGGTATGAGTGGATAAGACATAACGATGCTGATTGAGTTTTTAAACACCTCACTGTCACTGCTGGGATGAGAATAGTCCACCAACCAAAAACATCCAGCACCCCATGGGCAGCGTTCTGTGATCACTGATGATCCACTCATACCAGCACAACACACACTAACACACCACCACCATGTCAGTGTAACTGCAGTGCTGAGAATGATCCACCACCTAAATAATACCTACTCTGTGGTGGTCCTGTGGGGGTCCTGGCCAATGAAGAACAGGGTGAAAGCAGGCTAAAAAGGTATGTAGAGAAACAGATGGATTACAGTCAGTATTTGTAGAACTACAAAGTGCTTCTATATGGTAAGTGGAGCTGATAAAATGGACAGTGAGTGTAGAAACATGGAGGTGGTCATAATGGTATGGCTGTCCATCTGTCCGTATACATTTACATTACGTATATATGTGTGTGTGTACAGTACAGTGCACATATCCTAGCTTGTTTAAAGGTGGTGTGAGAATGCAGGGTCAGCCATTGTACTCCATGCCTGGAGCTAGGAGGATTAAGGGCTTTGCTCCGGGGCCCAACAGTGGCTGTGTGGTTTTAAACCCATAACCTTTCAATTGATAGCCTAAGGCTGTATTTACTGAGCTACCACACAAAGGCATTAATATAAAATGGCTACACAAGGCTCCAATGCCCACACGTGTCTTACAGCACTTCAGCCAATATGCTATAAAATTATACCTCAGTGTACATTACCAAAGAAAATAATGCTGTTATTAATTCTTTTACAATCAAGTAAGATGAATTATGTCAAGCTAAGGCTTTGTGGCCAAAGGAAAGCTGCGCTTTTGTGTGTTTCCTAATATATTAGTTTGATATACACTGATCAGCCATAACATTAAAACCACCTTGTTTCTACACTGTCCATTTTATCAGCTCCACTTACCATAAACTGTAGAAGCACTATGTAGTTCTACAATTACTGACTGTAGTCCCTAATCCCCCCCCCCTTCCCAGGACCACTACAGAGTAGATATTATTTGGGTTTATTTGATTATTCTCAGCACTGCAGTGACACTAACATGGTGGTGGTGTGTTAGTGTGTGTTGTGCTGGTATGAGTGGATAAGACACAGCAATGCTGATGGAGTTTTTAAACACCTCACTGTCACTGCTGGACTGAGAATAGTCCACCAACCAAAAATATCCAGCCAACAGCCTGTGTCCTGTGACCACTGATGTAGGTCTAGAAGATGACAAAACTCAAACAGCAGCAATAGATGAGCGATCGTCTCTGACTTTACATCTACAAGGTGGACCAACTAGGTAGGAGTGTCTAATAGAGTGGACAGTGAGTGGACACGGTATTTAAAAACTCCAACAGTGCTGCTGTGTCTGATCCACTCATACCAGCACAACACACACCAACACACCACCAATATGTCATTGTAACCGGGCTGAGAATGATCCACCACCCAAATAATACCTACACTGTAGTGGTCCTATTGGGGTCCTGACCATTGAAGAACAGGGTGAAGGCAGGCTAAAAAAAAGGTATGTAGAGAAATAGATGGACTATAGTCAGTGATTGTAGAACTACAAAGTGCTTCTATATGGTAAGTGGAGCTGATAAAATGGACAGTGAGTGTAGAAACAAGGAGGTGGTTTTAATGTTATGGCTGATCAGTGTATAATGAAGCTCTAGTACATAATTAAAACATGGCTTTGTTGTTACTTTGCAGTTAGTGAGCTTAGTGTTCTGTTCATGGTTTGTTAATTCATTAAGCTGACCCACCACATTGCTGTATTACAGTATTACATGTAGTCTGCAAATTGGGCAACTTGTAACTAACAAACTGAGGTGCCTTCAGTATCAGCCTAGTAAATTATCTGCTTATCTTCAGGTTCAATGCATGTGTAATAAGTTTCATGATTCTGATTTTGTTATCTTCACCCAAAAGGAAATGCTTAGATGTATTTGCCATGTTGCACCACAAGATGGTAGTCCTTATTAACAGGTTAAAGCTTAATATTGTGGAAATTGTTTGCATATTGTCGTGTATGTTGTCTGGCTCATGGCCTGGTTCAGAGGATAATACCTGATGACATTGTTATCATAAACCCTGACTTAATCGTTTATTAATGTTTTAATAATGTGATCCTGCAAATGCGTTTTACATGCCGGAGCGGATTGCTCAGCTAAAACCAATTATATAAATCTGTGCTGTGAGTAAGACCACCAGCTTGCTGATATTCTGTCCTTGAATATTCTAACGTGGGTATTACAAACAATACAGCATCAAATCTACAGAGACTGTTGCATTGTCTGCTGTGCCCTCATTAAGATTACCATGTGAGCAGCAGGCAGCATGCAAGAAGTGGACTAAGGACAAAAGGATTTGATAAATAGCCTTTTCTTTTTTTCTACCTCAGGGAAATCTCCATACAAGTACATGGTCTAGATGGTCTTACTGAAGCCTGTGGTTTGTGTGTGTTGCTTTCTTACTTGTGTAGTTTTATCATTAAGCCTTAAATAAAGTCCTTTGTATAGGTACTGTACACTGATTGGGTACTGTGCCTTGCTTCAAGTATTGTGGACACCCAAACACCCTATTGATATATCCTTCTTTGTTTCTGTGATAGACTTTAGGACATTCAAGACTTACACACGGACATCTAAAAGGAGAACAGGCCCCAAAGTGCCTCCATTGCTCAACTACCCTATCAATTAAACATATTCTATGTGAATGCTATGTTTTTACCCAGGACAGAAATCTGTACCTGATGGGATCGGACATAAATGAAATTTTTATAAAAACTGCTCCGTTTAAGGTTTTAAAATTTCTGAAAAGCATAAAGTTGAAACATCTGTTGTAATTTAACCTCTACAGTTTTGATGCACATGTAAAGAACTATATATCTCTATGTTAAAACTCCTTTCATTGTTTTAACACCTTTTTTTTAATAAGAATGTTTTAAAACATACAAATGGCACGCCATAGAGATGGCTCTAAATACAGAGCTTATAATGGCGATAAAACTCAATCAAACATGATAGACTTTACTTTTATTTTCTTTCATTCACCAACAACATTAATAGTGGACACTGATATTGGTTAATTTAGATTTTTTTTAGATTAGATTCAACTTTATTGTCATTACACATGTACAAGTACAAGGCAACGGAATGCAGTTTAGCATCTAACCAGAAGTGCAATAAGCAGAAAGTGCAGGATAAACAGTATTTATGATGTACATTATTTACAGTGGGTAAATAGCAGTGGTATGAACAAGATCTATAAACTATACTATAAACAAGATATGAAGCTAAAAACAATATACATATAAAGTGCAGATTAAGATTAATCTATGCTATGCAGGTTAAAGTGATTAAGGTGCTATGGACATGATCAAGGAATGTATATGTAAAAACATAGTAAACAGATGTATACGGTATATATGGGATTTATGTACAAATGAGGTATGTTCCAATGAAATACTAAGCGGAAAAAGGATAAAAATGTTTGTAGTGCAACCTTGCCTGGAGGAGAGATGTGGGGGGTTAACGGGGGACTGAGTTCAATATGGAGACAGCTCTGGGGAAAAAGCTGTTCCTCAATCTAGTGGTCCTAGTCCGGATGCTCCTGAAGCGCCTGCCAGAGGACAGGGGGCAAATAGTCTGTGTGTAGGGTGGGAGGAGTCCTTAAGAATGCTGCGAGCTCGACGCAGACAGCGTTTCCTCTGGACGTCCTCAATGGGTGGAAGTGGAGTCCCTGTGATGCGCTGGGCCGTTTTCACCACTCGCTGCAGTGCCTTGCGGTTCGCAACAGTGAAGTTTCCATACCAGACTGTGATACAGCTGGAACTGAAGTCTGAAGTCTGACTCACTGTTAATTCACCAGTTCTTTCTGTTGGGTGTGGTTGGGTAATAATCCCTTAGACTGACTTGATTCCTAATCACACTTGGGAATAAATTTCCAACAACTCTACTTTAAATCTGTCCATTTAAATTGTACTGTTGCACAGGGTGATATTTGGCTTATCTGTGACTGCCTGTTAATGGAAACTTGGGCAGTTAAAACTACCCAGTGAACCAAGGACAGAGAATTTTACATGCTCAGTGTTCCAGTGCTTGTGTGGCCAGACCTCAATTTATGTTCACCAGCAACATTAATAGTGGACACTGATGTTGGTTAATGAAGTCTGACTCCCTGTTAATTCACCAGTTCCTCCTATTGGGTGTGGTTGGGTTACAGCGTCTATGTTGGCAATTAAATTCTTCCACGCTTAATGTTTTGCAAGGCCTGTTGTCATGATGAAACTGTTGAAACCACAAAAACAGCCTCGCAGCAAATTCTCTTTATAAAACTTTACATTTAGTACTAGTTTTTGGTTGGTTTTCTACAGTGGTGAATAATGCTATCCCACTAATGCTGGGATCCAGGGTTCAAATCCCTAGCAGAGCAATCAGTCAGTCTTGTATCTACATACAGCTTATCGGCTATGTCTGAGGGTGGATTGGAGGCCTAGCAAAGGATAGGATCAAGTGTTCTCCTGGCATCTGGCATACCCAGATTCATCCCTTAGACCAGGGGTGCCCACACTTTCATGGCTTGAGATATACTATATTAGTTGATAGGTCATTGCGATCTACTTTTTAAAAAGGTTCGCCTCATCATTTTTCAAAAAAGCTTTGAAGCTTTTTTTAAATGCACTTCAGGGCAAGAGACTCAAAAATCACACACACCTTATTCTGACGATGTGACACAATGGTGTCAGCCAGGTTTATGTAGTCTGGACAATAGCTGCTGATGCCAAATCTCAAGCAAGACTTCCAAGTGTTATGACCGATATTTAGACTTCATTATTTTTATGTGGGAAAAGGCTGATTCACACATGTAGGTTGATCAAAAAATGCTGTCAAATATGTGGCACATATTCTTATGTTTGGATATTTTTCCTCAGCCAGCAAGTTCCAAAATCTGTTTGTGTAAATTGTACTGTTGCACAGGGTGATATTTGGCTTATCTGTGACTACCAGTTAATGGAAACTACCCAGTGAAACAGGGACAGAGAATTTCACATACTCAGTGGTCCAGTGCTTGTGTGACCAGACCTCACTTTATGTATAAGCTGCTGTTGATCCTAGATGTTTTCATTTTACGAATAAAAAAAAACACCTACATTTGGCAGTGATGGTGTGGCACAGTTTAATAAGTCCATTAAATGTGTTAACCCACGCCCCCTCCGACACGTGGGCAGCATGCACGTATGCATCTTGTCACCTACACTTTGACAAGTGCAGTGCAGCTCAGCACCGTGTACAGAGAGACACACCCTGACAGCACTTTTTTCCCATCTTTGTGTAGGCGCCATCAATCAGCCAGCAGAGGTCGTAATTGCATTTGTTATGAGAGAGTCCCTATCCGGCTTAATCCTACCCCTATCTGAACAACAGGCCAATCGTTGTTCATGTGGCTGCTCAGCCCAGCCGGCCGGCAGAGCTGAGACTTGATACGATGTATTCGAGATCCCAGCTCTGGTTCCAGTGTGTGTTTTTACCGCTGCGCCACCTGAGCGGCAATAGATTCTTGTTTGATCTATTCTGCTACCAACTGTTATTTTGTTCAAATAGCTTTACCCACTGATGAGTGTCCACATACTTATCATGTAGAATATTTACTCAAATGTCTTGTTTACTGACCATGCATGTGTGTTTTTTATTCTTCTTCTTTCAGAAGTGACATTGTTAAAGATGGAGTGGAGGTGAATGTGGCTGGAGAAGAGAGGTCCTTTAAAATCATTTTACCTGATGCAGTCTGTGAGGTGAAGCTGCCCCAGATGATCAGTCTTGCAGAGTGGTCTTTTCCCAAACTGAATGATGACGGGCTGTATATCAGGTTGCGTTTGAAGGTGGACCAATTTTCAGGTAGGTTGCTCATGTATTATAATTATGTTCAACAAAAATCCATAAATAGAACACACAAGGCTCTGAACGCCAAAGTTGGAAGTTCTTTTAGCAGAACCTTGTTCAAGGACTAGGTAACCTCATTTGATGTGCATGAAGTATTTGAGTAATGGACGCTGGTCCTCCCATCATTGGGCTCTACACATCATCGGACTCCACAGATTAACTGACATTAGTGATAAATGTAGATCGCATGACCTTTGGCTTAAAGCCAATGCAGAGCTTGTTTTAGCATGAGCCCTGGTGGGTGGCCAAATGACCTCACACACCGAGAGTCTTGCTGCCATCCATTAACCGTGTTGTGTGATGCTTTTCTTAGTAAACAATATTCACTGTATTGTTTTATTTACACCAAACACACTCTGTATTGGAATGGGCGGTACACCGATAATTCAAATTTATTTTGTAATAAACTAATAAAGTAATAAACTTCTTGATTATTTAATACAGTGAGAACTTTGAATATATTTCTAAATTTTACAATTCCTTTTTTGATAAACACACACTGGAACCAGAGCTGGGATCTCGAATACATCGTATGTGGGCTGAGCGGCCACATGAACAATGATTAGCCTGTTGTTCAGATAGGGGTTGGATATTAAAAAGCCAGATAGGGACTCTCTCATAACTAATGCAATTACGACTCTCATAACTAATGCAATTATTGGCACCTGCACAGAGATGGGAAAAAAGTGGTGTCAGGGTGTGTCTCTCTGTACACAGTGCTAATCCGCATTTCACTCGTCAAAGTGTAGGTGACAGGATGCATACGGCATGCTGGCCACGTGTCGTAGGGGGCGTGGGTTAGATTCGTTCTCCTCAATCAGCGGGGATCGGCATTGGTGGAGAGGAAGCATGACTCAATCGGGCAATTGGACGCGCTAAAAGGGAGATAAAGGGGAGAAAAATGCATAAACAAAATATTTATAACACAAGTCATTTTAAGTTAGTTTACTGTGGCTTACAAAGCTACTAAACTGACCAGGATGAAGCAGTTGGTGACGACCCAAATACCCCCCCCTTCCCCCTCCAAAAAAATAATCCTCACGCAACACAAGAAAAGGATGTTCTGTGTTTTTTTTTTTTTTTTTTTTTTTTTTTTTGTATTTTTTTTTTTTTTAAGATTGGGCATCAGCTTGGGTCATTTTTGTGGTTCAGCGACAAAATTAGATTCCACAAATAGTGAAGAATATTCCATGGTGACACTGTGGGTATCGTGATTGCTCTAAAGGTCTTAGGAATCATGGGTTGAACCTTTTCTGAAACTTATCAATTCAAGATTTTAAAGGCTTTTCAGGTCAATTCAGCTATATACAAGTACGTATTGAAAGGAAACAATGTTCAATAGAACACATGTGCAAACAGAGGCAGGGAAAACAGAGTAATACATACAAGGACCTACAATAAATATAGGGCATATTTCAGGCTTTAAATTGTCGTGGCAGGACCAAAAGTGTGTTGTTGGCCAACACACAGTACTTAGTAATGCAAAGGGAGGAAAAAGAATATAATGCAGCCAATATGTTAGAATTTTGATTAAAATATTAAATTAAAATAGGTTGTTATGACCGTTCATCCTCTTCTTACAGTAATACAGGTAAAAACCAACAGACACATGTAAGTACCCATAAAGTGTATCATAATGTTAATTTATTGCATATTAATGTTATATCCTGTCAGCACGCAGCTCCGTAATATGCGTATTAATATGGTCTTTATTTTAATGTAATTCAATTCTGCTAATCCCAGCAGCTCTACCTATTGTAAGGCTGTTCAGTTGTTTGCTGATTGTAGACATTTCCAGTGTGTTTATCTTGATTACTCTGTTGTGTTTGCTGTTGCTAGAGGCTTCAGACAGTGTGATTGAGCATCTGAGCCCACAAAGGAAGTATTGTTTCTTGTGCCAGTCCTGTGCGACCATACTGCTTAAAGACAAGTGAGAAGCAAATTCATGTATTCTGTCTTGGTTTAAGAAATGACAATAATTAGGGCAGTAAATTAAGTTCATTGTGAATACTACTGAATGTATGTATGAAAAATAGTATGCAGCATTTTAACCTTATTTCTGCAGCTGTAGTGTATTAGCAATTACCATGGACAGTAATGTGGAATGAGAGGAGAGCATAAAACACATTTACACACAACAGTAGTAGTATTCTATTTCTATGTTTAGGAGAAGACCCCATACTTTGCAAAGAATGTCAGTCACCAATCACCATAAAACACATCCTGAATGAATGCCCAAAGTATAACTGTAAAAGCCGAAGACTACGTATGCCCAATATATTACCAAGAAGGATGGGTACCTGCTGAGTCTGGTTCCTCTTAAGGTTTGTTCCTGTAATTTTAAGGGAGTTTTTCCTTGCCACTGTCACCCTCGGCTTGCTCAACAGGGGTTTTGGTCTGTTGGTCCTGGATTTTGTAAAGTTGCTTTGAGACAATGTCTGTTGTAAAAAGCACTATATAAATAAAGATGACTTGACTTGACATTACAAGACATCCTCACCCAAGATAATACAGAAATAATCCTCAATTTTCTCAATAATATAGGACTGAAAACATATAACACAAGACCAATAAAACTAGCATAAAGCATCGATTCCTGCCATGAATATCACAAATGTGATAACAAACAATATTTCTATGTTAATTTTCTAAACAAAATCCCAAAATGGATGAACTGTTTTCCATATAAATACGAATTTTACAAATTCCTCTAGGTTTTTATTACAAGTGAGTTTTTGAAAAATCTATTCTCAGTACAGTTACTGTCTGTGGTAATTGTGGCTACATTACAGATGTAGTAGACAGTAATTAGGTTTATGTAAGCTAATACAACAATACTTGCTGCTTCAGGGTTTTTAAACGAGTACTCCCATTACCTAATGGAAACTGGAATACTTTGGTGGATGACTGGTGCTGCCACCCTGATCCGTTTGCCAACAAGAAGCTTCTCCCTAGACAAGAGGATTGTTTACTTGGTGACACATATTACCTTTTGAACCGGGACAGCAGCTGTGAGGAAACTCTTATCAATGAAATGAACTCCAGCTTTGATGTGCATTCTGGGAAGGTGAGTGAATCGTCATTATTAATATTGCTGCACATTTTTCAACTGAAACTGCTTCGAATGACAAAAATCACATTAACCACCGATTTACAAGTGCTCACCGCCCCTCTGTATGTAGAGTTATAAAGTCTGCTAAGAAGTCATCTTGTACCACTTTCCTTCACTTGATGTATCCTCATTTATGTTTAAAGGGCCTATTACTGCCTCTAGGCTGTCAAGGATGGGAAGAATGATATTCTTTCTTTCATAAAAGGTTTTTGAGGAGGCAGTATAACAATCTACCTTTATAAAATGAAATCTAACTTCCTCTGAACGATTGATTTTGCTTTCTCTGTCTTATTTTGTGGCCTGTCTTGGTTCTGTCTCCTCTGCTGCTGCAGTGAAACACAACACCCTATGTTGATTGAAACCCCGGTTTATATTTCATTTCAGTAAATGGTTCATCGCTAGTTATTGATTTTACGATCATGTGGCTTAAACCTGGCTGTGCTTTCAGATTGTCTATTTATTTTGGTTTGTTTTCATGTCTCACACCAGGTACCTGTCCACAGGAATGTGGAGGTCTTGTGTAAGAAGTGTAATGCAGTGCTGGGAGAAGCAGTCACGGCAGGTAGTATTCATAAATCACATGCATACCAGCATGTAATAATACCTGCTGTAGGCTTTAATCAAGCCTTATTCTAAGAATAAACCATAAATGACTTGTACTGTCATTTTAAGGATTTAAGTACAAATGCTTAACCCTTTCATAATTTTGACTTTGATGACTAGTGCCCCCCTGCATGTCATAGTTAGGAATATATTAAACCTACCTGTTATCAGGTTTTTTACATGCAACAGATATGGGCAGGGATGAAGACCTGAGTGACTTTGATAGGGGTCCAATCACTGTGGCCAGCTGACTGGGTTAAACTATCTCTAAAATAACAAAGGATGTGCATAGGTAGCTGCTGCGAGTACCTACTGACAGCGTTTTGAGGAGGGTCAAGCTCTAACCACCATAAGTTTATTAGGTGACTACGGGTGCGTTCACATGAGAAGTGGCAAAACCGCTTTTGTGCCGACTGTGTCGTTGTTTCTTATTGAGTGAGGCGGTACTGGTTAACTCGCTGCTGCGCTTCTTTAGGCAGCACGCACCACTTACTTTTACCACGTTGGGCTCCGCATTTTTGCGCTTGCCGCAAGTTCACCTGAGTCAGTTTGCCGCTGATCTTTTCGAAGCCCCTCTAATCAGACGAACTGTTTGAAGTGACGTAGTAAAGGCAACAAAGGTAGTATGAACAACGCTTAACATGAACAAGATTAACGTGACTTGCTGTATTAAAACAATGACTGAGGAATTCAGTTAGTGGAGAAAACATATAACCAGTAATAATTTAGATACATTTAGTGTTCCTGTATTGTTCTTTTAATACATTAATCCACGTTAAGCTTTTTTAACGATAAGTGCTTTAAGCCGATTCTCACAATTTCTCAGCACCCCGAGCTATAACAAGTTTAAAAGTAAAACAATGAGGAAAATACAGCTAAACACAGATGTATGTGGCTGCTTAAAGAGTGAATTTGACTGTTATTTCACACAAGTGCATATTTCTGTCGTGGTGCACTTTGATGACGTTTCACCGCTCAAGCCAAGCGCTAAGCAAAGCGGCATTTTGTGCAGAGGATCATGGTTTTGCCGCTTCTCATGTGAATGCGCCCTAACACTCTAATACCAGAGAACATGAAGGCTGTGGGATCTGGTGTAGACCAACAGAAGGGCTACTGTGGCTCAATATGTGGTACAGTGGGACAGTTCATCAAACCCCACCTTGTTTGGAGCTGCATAGTTGGAGGTCAGTCAAGTGGCCATGCAAACTCCTGTCCTGTTTAATGCAGGTATTAAAGCTGTACATCAGAGTGATAGAAAAAGGTCAACTGGTCCAATGAATTTTTTTTTCTCAAAGTTAAGGTGGACTGTCTTGCACATGTGCATTGTTTACTCTTGGAAGAGATGCCACCGGGATGCACTGTAGGTTGATCCACCATATAGAAGCACTTTGTAGTTCTACAATTACTGACTAGTCCATCTGTTTCTCTGCACTCTTTTTAGCCTGCTTTCACCCAGACACAGCAGCGCTGCTGGAGTTTTTAAAAACCGTGTCCACTCACTGTTCACTCTATTACGCACTTCTACCTAGTTGGTCCACCTTGTAACGTAAAGTCAGAGACGATCGCTCATCTATTGCTGCTGTTTGAGTTGGTCATCTTCTAGACCAGGGGTGCACAACATACGGCCCGCGGGCCAGATCCGGCCCGCCAAATAAAGTGCTGATGCATTTTTAAATAAATGATGCTGTCACTTTAAATTCACCGAGTAATTCCATGAAATTGCGACTGAAATTAAATGATGTAAATATAAGTTACCTCAGCTGCACCATGTGTTTGTCCAAACCAAGTACGAGTAAAAAAAGAAAAGTGGATCTCGAGCATATGAAATTTAACCCTGAATGGACATGCAGGTATTTTCTCATGTCTGCTGTGCTTGCGACCACATTAATCAGTTGGTGTCAGAAAGAACCTGCAGTATCTCCCACTGACCAACACATTTCTTCTAACTACCTGATGTTATGTAACTGTATTTAGTCACGATTAATTCGAATGAACGTTTTCACATGATGTTAGAAATGTGACAATCGCGATTGTTTACATACTTTATATTTTTATTAAAATACCAACATGTCACGAGACAGAAACTGACCAGACGCTCGCGAAATATAAATCAGAGAAAGTTTAATATTAAAAGGGCAAAAACAGGGTACAACATCCAAAACCAGAGGATAAACAGACAGGCAGGAAACGGAAGACAGCAAGGATTATACACGGTAACGGTTAGATTCAGAAATAAGGACACAAACACGATCAGCAAAACTTCACAACGAGACACACAAACAGAAGAGTTTAAATAAGATTCATGGAACCGAACACAGCTGAACTGAATCAAAACTCCTGAGACGGTGAGCGCGATCAGGATTGGCTGACCGGGGACATGTGATAGTCACGTGACAGTCCAGGGGCTCATGGGAATTGTAGTCCATATGGTTAGACGTGCAATGTGCCCCCTCCATCCACCCCCCAATCACAAGAGGACAAAATCAAAGCTGAGCTGAGTGCTTATTCGATGTCCCCCAGTGTAGATACTGATACAGACTCACTTATATGGTGGAAACAGTAAACAGGCTCGTGTTTCTTTTAAAAAACATGTAAAGAACTGTTTGTGGTTTTGCACTTTTCTTATGCTGCACATTATTTAAAGTGAGTTGTTTGTGAGTTTGTGAGTTTTTTATATAAAGGATATAGCTAATTAAGATTTCTATTTTGTTCAAATTATTGTTAATTATTGTTATATTGTTATAAAGTTTGAGTTCCTTGAAAGGATAATTATAGGTGGTGTTGTTACTATTTTTGCATTTCTGCAGTCTTTTAAATTAAAATTTTTCAATTGCATTATACAAAAAAACAAAAAACAATTTGCAATCGAGAATCAATAATACATTTGAAAATAATCGAATTTTTTTTTTTTTCAATATCACCCAGCCCTAACTATATTACAAATTCATGTGGACAGATCTGTAAAAATGAAATGTGTGGCCCTCTGGTTTAGGTGTTTATGTGAAATCGGCCCTTGGTAAAAAGAAGTTGTGCACCCCTGTTCTAGACCTTCATCAGTGGTCACAGGACGCTTCCCACAGGGCGCTGTTGGCTGGATATATTTTTGGTTGGTGGACTATTCTCAGTCCAGCAGTGACAGTGAGGTGTTTAAAAACTCTGTCAGCACTGCTGTGTCTTATCCACTCATACCAGCACAACACACACTAACACACCACCACCATGTCAGTGTCACTGCAGTGCTGAGAATGACCCACCACCCAAATAATACCTACTCTGTAGTGGTCCTGGGAGAGTCCTGACCATTGAAGAACAGCATGAAAGGGGGCTAACAAAGTATGTAGTTCTACAATTAGTCCATCAGTTTCTCTGCAAAGTGCTCCTATATGGTAAGTGGAGCTGATAACATGGACAGTGAGTGTAGAAACAAGGGGGTGGTTTTAATGTTATGGCTGATCGGTGTATGTGTGTGCGGATATGAAGACACAGACACAGGCTATAGTGGATTCAGAAAGTATCAGACCCTTTTGACGTTTTGCACACTGTGTTGTAAATTGGCTTTTGACACTTAATCACCCATAATATTAAAAATTAAACACAAATCTCTCATTTATATATGTAGTCACACCTTTTGTTGTGGCACTTGTATGCTGTTTGCTTTAATTCCATTTTATGTGTTTAAACCTAAATTGGTGAGCCCACCTGTTATTTTAATTAAGTCCAAATAGTCTGAATGGCACACACCTGAGTATTTAAGGGGCCCACATTTTACACTGCATTGCACAGCACAAAAACCCAATCATGAAGTCCAAGGACCTGTCTGTGGATCTCTGCAATCAATTCAAGGCAATCCTTAGATCATGGCAAGGATATGAAACAATATCTAAGTTTTGAAGTGTTCCCAGGACCATGGCAACCTCAATAATTTTGAAATGGAAAAAGCTTGGAACAACCTCGAGCCTTTCTAGTGTTAGAGAACCCTACTAAAGCAAAATTCATCCGATTTTGACACTGGCTGATTCCATTATAGCACTTCTAAAATGTAATGCATAATTTCAAACTGTAGAGGAAATTGGTTGGCTACATTCAGATGGCTTTGGTACCAGTGAGATAGAGCTGCTACTTTTAAGAATAACTAATATATGCAAAATTAAAGATTAAAGTTTTTAATACAGCTCTCAAAGTTATTTCATCACAGTAATAGATGTTGAATGTAGTAAGAAGTGATATACTGCAGTGGAAATGTTAAATATTTGAGACAAAGCCGTGAGCAGCTTATCACATTACTGTGTTCCAGTTTTCTCTCACGAACCCTGCTTTCTAGTATTCATTTCATGCAACTGTAATAATGCACAGTTTGATGCACTATGGTAAAATTGAATTATCTTTAAGCCTGTATCAGCATATTTTATTTAAACTATTCTTTTGTTTTAGATGTTTTAAAATTCTATATGACTGAAGTGGTGGTAAGGAAACAGGAGGATGAAACGAGGACTATTATACAGCATAGGCAAGTACTGTCTCATTCGGTTATACCTGTTGCTTAAATATAACTGAATTGTAAATACAGTAATTTTAAGGGTCTAATTCTTTGGAGAGCTGGAGCCCAGCCAAAGCTCCTGAGGCTGGGAATCTAGCAGATTTTTATTGACATTAGTTCTTATTTCACAATGGTGGGCAAAGGCATGATGTGCTCTGCAAAAGGGAATGGAATTGTTTTTGTAAAAGGAAGCACTACCTGCCAGCATGCAGGAACATGTTTTGTGTATGTGAGGGTTGGGTCTGTCACCTACATAAAATTGTGGGGGGTTTTTAAAGCATACATACACACACATTAAAACAAACAGCCTTAAACAACTAACTGTAGTGGCAATAAATGCTAGGGCTGCCGCGATTGGTCGACCTAGTCAATGATATTATAAATATAATATATAAGTCGATGCATCGTTTTTAAAACTATGTTTATAAATGATCCTTTTTAATTTCTACAACGTTTCCATTCATATAACCGTTCATATGATTTCCCTCAGCACTACTTGCTGCATGCATGACCTAAGTCATATTTGGTCCAGTCACTGGTTGGCGGCATTAAGCGCAGTCTTAAGAAATGCTATCTAGCAGTCAGAGACCAATTGTAGAGAGCTTTCAAAGAAAAGCTAAAAGTTTTCCAAGACCCAAATCATCAAAAGTTTGGTAATACTTAAAACTGGCACAAAACAAAAAGGTGGTTTGTACACTGCAAAGCTTTGATGATATACCACAGCAGCACTAGCACGATGTTGCACGTCTATATTGTTTCATTACGCTTCTTAATCGTGGAGATCTTGGAATATCGTATTCCTTAGCGAGTTCAGTTAGGACGCATGAGACGCAGTAAAACTTTTACCTCTATATTGTTTCATTAAGCTTCTTAATTGCGGAGATCTTGGAATACCATATTCCTTAGCGAGTTCATTTAGGACACATAAGACGCAGCAAAACTTTTACCTCTATATTGTTTCATTAAGCTTCTTAATCACAGAGATCTTGGAATACCGTATTTCTTAGCGAGTTCAGTTAGACCGCCGTGCACTTTGCTGCGTTGAGCTCATGATTTACTGGTAATTATAGGGCACAAGTGTGAGCTTGTGTCAACCCTGTGCACTTACATGACAACTGGGGTGTGTAAACCACATCTATCTCATGGTGCTTCTCAGCCAAGGTGCTCAACCAAAGTTCGCTGTCTGAGCTTTGGGGTTGGGAATTCAACACTCAGAAATCTGGCAACCACTTAACTGGACAGTGTACTCTTCCTTTAAGATGCTTTCTCAGTAACGATATGTACTTAATACATCAAAAAGTATCAATGCAAAAACAGATCAGAGACGTGTCTGGGAGACCAGCTGTTCAATACAGCACACAATTAAAGCTGCCATGTAAATGTACACATGGTCAAACAGTCTACAGACTAAAGCTTTCAATATGAAAACTGTTATGCAAAAATTGAACATGCACCATATGAGTATAACATTTAAAACTTGGCATCTACGTAGGTTGTGCAAGTAGCAGAAGTAAGACAACGCTTTATTCAGTGAGCTGGGGGGCTTGTGTCCCCAATTTACCAACAGTGTGCTTAAACTAGAAGCATCACCATTGGGAAAGAAGTGATTAAACATGATTATGATTTTGGCAGTAACAAGTGTTCTCTATCACATTTGTCAAATTTCCCATAGGTGTAGAATTAAGTTAAGATCTGGTAACTGTGAAAGTGTTTGTAAATTAATCTTATCATTTTTAAGCCTTTCAGTCCCCCCCTCACCCCTCAGCATAATATCCAGGCCACAGGAAAGAAAAACCCGCTGTGCTGTAGTCACCCAGTAATTTCCATTGTTGAATTAATTGCCTTAACCATTCTTGTTTTTGATCCAGAAAGCAGTTTTTAGAGAGAGCTATTGCTTCCAAACTCATTGAGTTGTCATCTGCTCAATGCATATTTCGTTTCTCCATCCAGACACCAGATGGAAAAGCTGCAATCATGGTAAGGCCATTCCAGATTTTATGCCCTGCTGTCAGTTGTTCTTGATTTAGTGACAGGGTAACGCAGGATAATGTCTCTTTGTACATAACCAGCTCTGGCTGCTGAACACAGATACCCTGATTGCATCGTTGTCTCAGAAAGCCATCAGCAGTGACGGCCTCAACTCCTCCAGTAACTGTCATCTTGACGAGCAGCAATCATGCCAGGCTGTTAATGCAATCAAAGTCCTTTACCTTCCCTGCACACCTGGCGAGCACCAAGAGTGAGTCATAAATTTACATTATTTACTGTTCTTCTTTTGTTTTTGATCATAAGTTCTGACAACTGATGTTATTCATTAGCTTCTTTGAATACTCATATCATTTAATACAGGATTATTGTTTCTGCTCTCAATGGTAGTTGAACTAAGTGTTTTCTTTTCTAGCTTATTGTCTTGTATTGGTAATTATTATTGCATATTCAACCCTAAAACATGTGAATGCACTATTTTTAAACAATTTGTACAGAGCTTTTTTAACATATTGTCGCTGTCCGATGAAAAACACTTATCTCCACTTTTAGCGGTTTTCACTTTTTTACATGTGTTGATTGTGGGTATAAATCTCTGTCTGTCCATAGCAGCGAATATCAAAATGACCAATGAAAAGATGAAAAATCGCACAATCTCTATAACGAGTATCGCCATTATCTGCTAGACCTGTCCATCAAAACCGCGTATCTTCTCCTTCTTCCCCTCCGGTACTGTTTGAGAAATGCGTAATGTTTGATCTATACAGTTTATTCAGGTTATTCAATTGCATGGTTGTAAACATGATTTATATTTGTACACGTAAGTCCATTTTACATATGATACCGACGGAATGATGACCTGATAAAGAAATACTTTTATTTTTGTGCTGAATTGTATGGAAATGTCACCATCTGTGGTTTGTTTGTGGTCTGAAAACGTTTTTCCTTTTCTTTGAGAAGTTGAGTTTTTGGGGATACATGTTTTTCATCGAACAGCGACGATATCTAGGTTCCATAATGTATATAGTATGCTATTGTAGAGTTACCATAGCATTCCACAACTATGAGGGATCTTCAAAAAGTTTCCGCACTTTTATATTTTGGTTGGAACCGGTAAGGATGGGAGGAGTAGTAATTGGTCATGTCTGAGAGACAGAGAGAGCTTATAGTCTGGATTTAGTGCCATCTGATTTTGGATCGCTCAAAGGGGAAGAAGATTTTCATGTGATGATGAAGTGCGGCAACGTTTTGAAGAACCCTCGTACATTTACGTTACATTTATGACATTTAACAGACACTTTTATTATTCAAAGCTACTTACAGTTAATACAGTTCAAGCAAATGAGGTGTAAGGACCTTGCTTTCTAACAGTGGCTACTTGGCTTGAACCAGCAACCTTCCGAGTACTAGTACAGTTTACTATCCATTGAGCTACCACTGCTCAATAAAACCATCATTCCAAATATGGTGGTGGAAGTATGATGGTGTGTGGATGAAATCCTGCTATAGAGCTTGCTTAGTCTTGCGAAACCAGCTGCCATCCTTCTGATGAGATTTGGTGTCTGGGGAATTTTCTTCACCTGCCAGACACAACTTCACACTTAACTGTCATATTATCTTGTAATTTTTACTAACACAAACATTGTTTACACACCAGGCTGCATCCTAAACTGAATTATGTTACAGCATTCTGTTTCACTTATTGCACATTACATGTTTACAGTGCATACAGTATACACTTTAATTGTTTATTTTGCCCATTTGTACTTTTATTTTTCTATATTTTTAAATATTTATTTATTTTTTACCTGACTACTCGTGTCACTGAGCAGTTACCAAAGCATGTCACTGCCAGTTGTACCATGTATGTGACAAACTATAATTTGATTTTATTTAGAGTCTATGCAAACAAATTAGACCTACTACGACCTACTATGGAGTGCAGTTTTAGATTTGTTTAGTTGTAATTAATTATATGCCGTATAATTGAAATGTACATGGGCAGCACAGTGGCTTGTTGGGTAGAACTCACAGCAAAGAGGTCCTGGGTTTGATTCCCTGGTGGAGAGGTCTGGGTCCTTTCTTTGTGGCATTTGCATGTTCTCCCTGTGCCTATGTGGGTTTCTTCTGGGAGCTCTGTTTTCCTCCTACAGTCCAAAGACATGCAAGTGAGGTGAATAAAAGATACTAAATTGTCCACAACTGTGTTCGATATAACCTTGTGAACTGATGAATCTTGTGTAACGAGTAACTACCGTTTCTGTTGTGGATGTAAACAAACAAACAAACATGGGCAGCAAACTGGCTCGTTGGGTAGCACTGTCGCCTCACAGCAAGATGGTCCTGGGTTTGGATCCCAGGTGGAGTTATCTGGGTCCTTTCTGTGTGGCGTTTGCATGTTCTCCCTGTGCCTGTGTGGGTTTCGTGTGTGTGTACGTGTGCGTGTGTGTGTGTGTTTTACGGATAGTTTAAGAACCCAGTTTTGTGTTTTCTGCAGACCCGCAGCACAGATGGCTAAATGTCACTGAAATGTCCTGGATAGATCATTGCCATAATGTGACAGAACATCAATTTCTCCTCTTCCCTCTTCCTCTCCCACATTCTCCTCCTCTGTTCAGCGTTCCTACTGACAGATTACAGGGACATAATTAAAATGGTCATATTTCAAACTGTCATTTTAATGTCATTTATTTTCACACTTGCTGTGCTTGGCTTCCTTTGCGCCGTCTCTTATCAGTCTCTCCCTCGCTCTCTTTTTCTTTTTGTAGGGATGTTAATGCCTGGGAGAAGGATATCAGCGTTCACCCTCTGATCCTCCCTCACGGTACATGTGAGGAGATACTGCAGCTCCTTAGCTCCTCTAACAAGGCACTGCCCTCCTCTTTGTGCTCAATGAACTGCTACCAGGTCAGAATCACCTTTTTTTGATACCACAAATAAGGTTTAGTTTTCCCCTTCCTATCTTTAACATATTCTGAAAAATCCTATTATTACACTATTATACATTTTTCTATGCTTACAACTTTAAAGCAACAGTTTAGGGAAGGCTGTTTCCCGTTTTAGCATAACTGTGCCCCAGTGCATAAAGCAATGTCAATAAAGACATGAAGAAAAGCTTGGTTTAAAGAAACTCCAGTGGCCTACCCAGAGCCCTGACCTCAGCCACATCACATCTCAGTCAAAAAAATCATGAAACAGTTCATGTCAAAAGTTTGTACAGGATGTAATAATGCAAGTATTGGGATTTTATAATTATTTCTGCAACTATTCCTTTGCTGTGACTAATTGGAACATAACAGGGTGGCACGGTGGCTAAGTGGGTAGCAC
Source organism: Trichomycterus rosablanca (assembly GCF_030014385.1). NCBI lineage: Eukaryota > Metazoa > Chordata > Actinopteri > Siluriformes > Trichomycteridae > Trichomycterus > Trichomycterus rosablanca. Next base: position 40,647,386 of record NC_085990.1, on the reverse strand, counting down.
TGTCGCCTCACAGCAAGAAGGTCCTGGGTTCAATCCCCAGGTGGGGTGGTCCGGGTCTTTTCTGTGTGGAGTTTGCATGTCCTCCCCGTGTCTGGGGAGAAAAGTCGGGAGAAAAAGGGGAGAAAATGAATAAACAAACTATAAAAAAAGACTGCATTTTAAAGAAAAACATTTTAACTAGGGCTGGCGATATTGGCCCAAATCACTGGATCGGATATCGGAAGGAAAAAAACGTGTAATCCGATCCGATACTGTTGCTTAATGTCAATTACACTTAATGTAAATAAGGCTATTTTTTGTGTGTAAAGCAAATAACACACGAAGATGCGTTTCAACAGTGTTGTAAAATAATTCAGTGTTTAAACATTCGAGTGGGGTTTCACGAGAACGCTACTTTAATGTCACAGAAGCTTGGAGATCTCTCACATCCTCAACGATTAATCCATTAGTGTTATGAAATAAAAAAACAAACTACACCATTTCCCATTTTGCTTTTCAAAATCCAGCAGGGTTTTTTAATAAGCGCACTTTGGTTTTTAATAAACTAAAAACGTGACAGAACCTTAACGAAAAAAAATCAACTCCATCACGTTTAATTGACATCCACATCTTCCATGTAGACACTTTTATTAAACAAGCCAAAAATGCTGCTAATTGTTGTGTGTAAAAGTTAAAAATAAAAACAGCAGTTTTGTATAAGTGTGATGTTGTAGGTTCTGTATTTAGAATATTTGTTTCAGTCTAAGCATTGTTATTTAGATAGCTAGTTTAACCATGGTGCATTGAGACATGTATTATTATTGCTTAGTTGTTTAAAAGGAGAAATGACTGAATCAGATTGGTATCGGTATCGGCAGATACTCAATTTGCAAGTATCGTATCGGACATAAAAAGTGGTATCAAACCAGCCCTAATTTTAACATTTAAACATTTAAAAAAAACGTTGATGATAGACTGATGTGAGAATTATGTACTCTTCCTGCTGTGAATATAACCATGGTGTAAACATGGTGTAAAACAACTGAATAAATAAGGAATTACCAATTAACTATTTTTTGTGTTAAATTTTTTTTTTATGTAATGAAGTGATAATAATTAGTAGTACATCAGTGTTTCACAAACATTAACAGTAATTGCCCAACCCCTTTTCTTAGAAGACATACAGGCATTTTATTGTTTTAAAAGTCCCAGTTAATAATTCATACATGCCAGATATATTTTTGTGTTATTTTTAGTGTAAAAAGTCTCATGACATCATTTATGATGACGTAATTTATAAAATTATTAACTAATGCTGTTATAACCAGGGACTTCATTTGCATGAAGCAGTTCTGTTCCGTTATAAACCAGCTGGATAAATAAGAAAGCTGAACAGAATGACAACAGCTCCATGCAATCCTTTGGAAAAAGGCACACAATTTTAATGACCAGGGTTTTATGAATTGCCAGTGTCCCTGAACAGGTGGGGAGTTTACACACTTTAACAGAGTGCCAGTGCTGATGACGTTGGGTAAAAGGCTGCGGTAATGAGAGGATGGGAGTCAGATAGAGTTACAGGAGATGGAACTGAGTTCTCTGTCTGGATACTTAACTGAACACGAGTCGTGTGCCGCAAGCATTTAACAGCAGACGTGGTGTACAGATGTTTATCTGCATAGAGTAGCCAAGAATTTTAAGAAGTTCACTTTCTTCTTCACCCTGAAGACTTTGTACTGTGTATTCACAATGCTTCATGTATACACGACACTGTCTGAGCTGGAAATGTATTTATAGCACAGAAAAGCTTTTCTGCCACTGTAAAGAATATTGGCACTTTTTATTAATCAACACCTGAATTGCAAAAACTGCTATCAAAAAATGTGAAGCTGAGATAAGCATGGATGGAATGTACAAAATGCTGCCGGGTAAACGCTCCACTATATGATGCTGATATTTACGTTGCCTACAGTTTAACCAGTAAGATGGCACTATTAGTGCTGATTTGAAAATAACATGTTCTTTATTTTTACTATCATCAAGCCTTCTCACTCTTCCCAGAAAGGGACTTTTCACTCCAGTATTGCTTCAGTCATTCAGTGTCTTTCATCAAGTGGAAAATTAGGCTTTAGTTACCTTGCCAAGTTTGAAGGGTTTAGATAATGAAATGTCAAAGCAGATCCATTAAAAGTCCATTCAGGATGACAGACCTTACTGGTCTAAAGCTTCTCCCACGTCTGTGCTGTGACGGCATCAACTTATTTGCCAAAAGGGTTATTGTTGGCCATCAAATAAAAGTCCTCAAGAATGTTTATTTGGATTTGTGGCAGAGGTAAAAGTTTGTCCTGAACTGGGTGTAACGGCAGATTACCATAAATGAATGAAAAGTGCCACCTGCGTCTGTCTAGTCTGTTCAGCTGGGCTTTGATGTTGCAGTTTGTAAAGATGTGGTGGTTATGTGTCCTTGTAGAAACAAGTTATATCAGCATTAGTTACAAATAGACACATGAATTGTTTATAATATTTAACAGAAGTGATTTAATGTAAAAAGCTTTCATAAATTGTTGTCATCCTCTAAAAATTCTATATAAACTTTAATCTTCTACAAGATCTGAATGTTGCAGAGTAATTTAGTTGAAACTTTAGGTCTCTTTATAAAAAAGTGCACTGTACATCTGTACATCATTTTACATATGATTACAAACTGTCATACAAAGGGATAAAGAACCTAACTTAAACCTAACGGTTTAAGAACTGAACTAGTAATCAGGGTGGTTTCTGCTGTTGGGCCCTTGAGCAAGGTCATTAACCCTCAATTGCTCAGACTGTACACTGATCAGCCATAACATTAAAACCACCTCCTTGTTTCTACACTCACTGTCCATTTTATCAGCTTCACTTATATCGTATAGATATAGATATCATATAGAAGCACTTTGTAGTTCTACAATTACAGACTGTAGTCCATCTGTTTCCTTTTTAGCCTGCTTTCACCCTGTTTTTCAATGGTCAGGACCCCCACAAGACCACCACAGAGCAGGTATTATTTAGGTGGTGGATCATTCTCAGCACTGCAATGACATGGTGGTGGTGTGTTAGTGTGTGTTGTGCTGATATGAGTGGATCAGATACAGCAGCACTGCTGGAGTTTTTTAAATACCGTGTCCACTCTTACCTAGTTGGTCCACCTTAGATGTAAAGTCAGACAATCGCTCATCTATTGCTGCTGTTTATCATCTTCTAGACCTTCATCAGTGGTCAAAGCACGGGGCGCTGTTGGCTGAATATATTTTTGGTTGGTGGACTATTCTCAGTCCAGCAGTGACAGTGAGGTGTTTACAAACTCCATCAGTGCTGCTGTGTCTTATCCACTCATACCAGCACAACACACACTAACACACCACCAATATGTCAGTCACTGCAGTGCTGAGAATGTCCCACCACCCAAATAATACTTACTCTGTAGTGGTCCTGGGAGAGTCCTGACCATTGAAGAACAGCATGAAAGGGGGCTAACAAAGCATGCAGAGAAACAGACGGACTTCAGTCAGTAATTGTAGAACTACAAAGTGCTTATTTGTTATACCACTAAATATTAGTTCAGTAATTTAAAGTAAAGTGAAACCTCAAACATTTTCAGTTTATAGATAAATTTTTTGAGTTTTTAAAGAAAAATGCTGGCACTGCTATTTTTTTGAACAGCCTAATATTCATTTTTCTTAACTTTCTGTAAAGGATTAACACAAACTGGCTAAATGTTGTTAATGTTTTGATTTAGAATTGAAAGTGTAGTATTTTCAGTGCATTTGCATTTATGGAAATAAAAGTTACTATAATGATTTTGTGCTTTATTTGCTTTTTTTAAATCACTGCTGTATGAGATATATGATTATGCATGAGAACCCTGGTGGCTGATTTTATTTTCTGTCGAAGCTGATTTAAGGATTTAGATTGAATTCCACAATCAAGAAGAGTAGATTTTATTGTCAAATTGAATTTCTTGTGTTAAGCAAATGGTGAAAGCAATAAATATTAGAAAGACATAAACTACATGTTTTAATGTAAGGCTCTTAGTTATAGAGAATTAAAGGTTATACCAAGGTTCTACACTGCAGGGAATGGTTTAATAATAATCACCCCATCAACTTCCATCAACAGAAACCTAGCATTTAAACACTTGATTAAAAGCTTGTCATTTTAAATGCTTAGTATATGTGCTTTATAAAGAATAATAGGCCTGTGTTACTCTTCATAGGCCAATTTTTATCATCATGTCCTTCATAGAAAGTAGACCTTGAATATGATTAATGTTCCTTTCAGTCTGCCCCTTGTGTTAAGGCAGATGGGGCATTACCATAGCTTTTTGTTTTTTAGTTATTTATTTTTAATGTTAATAGAATGCCTCAGATCTTGTAATATGCCATTACAGTCACTGATGCTGGGCTTCATAGCATTTTAAACTGTATGTACTGTAACTTTCATTAGGCATTAGAAAATATTTTAAAACCTTTTGAGAACATTAGAACATTTCCCCCTAGTTGTGTGAACAAGTTAGTGATGCTCTGGTACTGGTGCCCCATCCATTGTGTTCCTGCCTTGCTTTAAATATATAGTACAAAGACCAAATTCCCTTAGTTGTTTATTAAAAGGGGGAACATTAGACTATTTACACATCTTCTTAATGGATTTGCAGCTACACATTGAGTAGATTTGTTAAATCCACCAACCTTCAGAATCACAGTTTTGCAGCGGATGGTGATGTTTTGGTGTCAGTACTCCAGATCTTCAACTAGACCCCCTCGCCCATGCCAACTAATTCTTTTTTTTTTATTTGTATTTTATTTTATCCATTGTGCACTTTTATCCTAGTAAAAATGTGTTTTTCTTATTTATGCTTTGTTTCTCTAGGTGGCGTATTTGAGAAGATGAAGAAATGAAGTGGCTTGAATGATCTGAATCGATTTAACAAAAATAATGTTGTCCTGTTTAAATGACAGACTTGATACAACTTAACTGGATATAACTAAGTAATCTTTTTAAAAAATAGAGAGAATTACAGTGTGTATGATTTATACATCACTTATTGAATATTAAACAATGTAAATGTTTTATACTTTACTTTTAAAAGTCAGTTGGCAATATTGTCATTTCTTTCTCACACAATCCTTCAGTATAAATAGTCCTTACCATATACAAAATGTCATGAAGAGTTACCTGAAACAGTTTTGACAGTGCAATTGCAGTGCTAATGAAATCAGTGTGGAGCAAAAGCATTTCTGGTTTAAATCCTGTCTAATGTTTTATGATAAGTTGGCTAGGAGTTGCAAAACTACAAGGTATTACTTACTGAACTATCCCTCTTCCTAAAGACGGGTTGTGTCAGTGTTTGAATAACTATTCAGGTACAGTTCAGTAAATTAACTAATTATATTTTATACAGTCACCATCTGAATATTGCCACCCCTAGTAAACTTGGGTAAAAGGTTCATGGAAAAATTACAGGGTCATGGGCAGCCACGGCTCATTGATGCACGTGGGGAGAGAAGGCTGTCCCATGTGGTCCGATCCAACAGCTGAGCTACTGTAGCTCAAATTGCTGAAGAAGTTAATGCTGGTTCTGATAGAAAGGTGTCAGAATACACAGTGCATCACAGTTTGTTGTGTATGGGGCTGCATAGCTGCAGATCAGTCAGGGTGCCATGCTGACCCCTGCCCACCGCCGAAAGCGCCAACAATGGGCACGTGAGCATCAGAACTGGACCAGGAAGCAATGGAAGAAGGTGGCCTGGTCTGATGAATCACATTTTCTTTTACATCACGTGGATGGCCGGGTGCGTGTGCGTACCTGGGAACACATGGCGCCAGGATGCACTAATGGGAAAAAGGCAAGCCGGTGCAGGCAGTGTGATGCTTTGGGCAATGTTCTGCTGCCATCCATGTGGATGTTATGTTGACACGTACCACCTACCTAAGCATTGTTGTAGACCATGTACCCCCTTTCATGGAAACGGTATTTCCTGATGGCTGTGGCCTCTGTCAGCAGGATAATGCACCCTGCCACAAAGCAAAAATGCTTCAGGAATGGTTTGAGGAGCACAACAACGAGTTTGAGGTGTTTTCTTGGCCTCCAAATTCCCCAGATCTCAATCCAATCGCGCATCTGTGGGATGTGCTGGACAAACAAGTCTGATCCATGGAGGCCCCACCTCACAACTTACAGGAGTCAAAAGATCTGCTGCTAACATCTTGGTGCCAGATACCACAGCACACCTTCAGGGGTCTAGTGGAGTCCATGCCTCGAAGGGGTCAGGGCTGTTTTGGCAGCAAAAGCGGGACCAACACAATTAGGGAGATCTGTGTATAAATAATGCTAATGCATCATATATATAATGCTATAGCATTTTTCTTGCCAATGGTACCATTAGTTTTGGATTCCATTGTTCTTGAATGAAGCAATAATTGCTCTCTGGCGAGTAAACTGATAAGCACAGTGTCTCCACTTTAAGTGCAGTTCTGGTATGATTAGCATTTGCTGTGGAGTGTTACATGCAAACTCCCTGGAAAGCATGAACAAAAAGTTTCCTGTGTGGGTTTTCTTTTTGTCTTTAAGGGCATAATGGGCTGTTGGGTTTATTTCCACTTAGCTGGCAGGCGTTTTACAGTGCCTCATTTAGAGGAACATACAAAAAGGAAATATTCTATCTGCATTAGCATAAAGTGAAATCCTTTTCATTTTCTGACTACTACTGACTGAGCACCAAAGATACTAAAAGCAGGTTGTAGACCAAAAGTAGAAGTTTTGTCTAATCTTATGCAAATCTAGATTGTTTTAATATCTAGTCACTACACTTGGGGTACCTAATCCACATTCTGCTTATTTTTGGAAGGTGGAGTGGGGATGATGGAAAGATGATGCAAAATTTGACACAGACTATTTATTTATTTATTTATAAGGATTTAAACGTCATGTTTTACACTCTTTGTTACATTCATGACAGAACAGGTAGTTACTGGTTACACAAGATTGATCAGTTCACAAGTTTAATGTCAAACAGTCATGGATAATTTTGTATCCAATTAATCTCACTTGCATGTTTTTGGACTGTGGGAGGAAACCGGCTCTCCCCCACACAGACTCGGGGAGAACATGCAGAACTAGGGATAGAACCCAGGACCAGGTGCCGCCCAACACAGACAATAACTAGAAGTTATGATTAAACCTTGGTCCCCAGGGCCCGTTCTGCAGTGCACCACTCTCTGTACTCTCAGGCTATAAGTTTGTCATGTTCTGTTATATTTAATAAACTTGATTTTTTTATATATATATATATATAAACACATATTTATTTTCTAAGCGTTTCAGGTGTTCTAAAAGCAGACAACACTAGCAAACTCCTTACTGAGATGGTAGCTTGGTATTTGGCTATGGATACTGTCTTTAAAAAAATGTTAAAATTTAATTAGCAGTACACATTTATTAAAACTTATAAAATTGTTGTGAAAACATTGTTTCTTTTAACACATGACTTCAGCAGTAGTAAAAACAGGTATTTGTAAAAGATATTAGATTTTTAATACATTTACAGAAGCAACTCTATATTTTAAGCAGCACTGTTGACATTCTGACAGGTTGCTCAAGTCCCATTTTCTTCAAACTGAATCCTTCATTAAAACCAGACAGAGAATCTTGCTGAAAGACTGCTCACTTTAGAAAGAAAGTTTATTATACATGTCAGTGGTGTGTGGGGGTGGGGGTGGGGGTGGGGGGGTGAGTAACAGAATAAATATTTTAAATATACACCAGTCAGCCATAACATTAAAACCACCTCCTTGTTTCCACACTCACTGTCCATTTTATCAGCTCCATTTACCATATAGAAGCAATTTGTAGTTCTACAATTACTGACTGTAGTCCATCTTTTTCTCTACATGCTTTGTTAGCCCCCTTTCATGCTGTGCTTTAATGGTCAGGACTCTCACAGGACCACTACAGAGTAGGTATTATTTAGATGGTGGATCATTTTCAGCACTGCAGTGACACTGACATGGTGGTGGTGTGTTAGCGTGTGTTGTGCTGGTATGAGTGGATAAGACACAGCAATGCTGCTGGAGTTTTTAAATACCTCACTGTCCCTGCTGAGGGACTGAGAGTAGTCCACCAACCAAAAATATCCAGCTATCAGCTCCCCGTGGGCAGCGTCCTGTGACCACTGATGAAGGTCTAGCAGATGACCAACTCAAACAGCAGCAATAGATGAGCGATCGTCTCTGACTTTACATCTACAAGATGGATCAACTAGGTAAGAGTGTCTAATAGAGTGGACAGTGAGTGGACACGGTATTTAAAAACTCCAGCAGCGCTGCTGTGTCTGATCCACTCAGTCACTGCAGTGCTGAGAATGAGCCAACACCTAAAAAATACCTGCTCTGTTGGGGTCCTGACCATTGAAGAACAGGGTGAAAGCAGGCTAAAAAAAAAGTATTTAGAGAAACTGATGGACTACAGTCAGTAATTGTAGAACTACAAAGTGCTTCTATATGGTAAGTGGAGCTAATAAAATGGACAGTGAGTGTTTTTAATGTTATGACTGATCAGTGTAAGTGCATAGATGTGTTCGAGTCGAAAACTTCTTAGGTTCTTAATAGAGCAGAGGGCCATTTACTGCTCTTAAGCAGTCTGACCAGAGAAGCACTTAACACAAAGAACATCTGCCTCTCTTGTAACCTTTGTTATGCATTTAACCCCCCATTTAAACTCACCATTAAAAACATGGTTGCAACGTTAAGTTATATTTGGCTAACTGCCAGGTGACAGCATTTGACGGATATTAAAGGGGATTAGCACTCTGAAATTCAATTCCATATGATCGTTTAAAAGAGTACAAGGCAATGTGGGCGCCTGGATTGCAGATGAATCAGTCACAAAATCTAACCACTTTTCCTCAAGAGAAACTCACTGATGGGGAAAGCAGGCACTTAACAGGATAGATGCTTGATGACCTTAATGTACTACCACAAAAATAATGCATAAAATGAATAAGTACCTTCAAGACCTGATTTCAACTAAAACTGCACAGAGATTTGAACAGCTGGAATTTACAGGGTTGCCTTGAAACCTTTTGTATAATAAAAACCAGTGCACACTGACTTGTAACCTGGTACAACTTGGTGTTATTGTATTGTATTATTCAGGCTGTGTTAGCTCATCATTTAAGGTACTAAACTAGTAATCACAAGGTTACTGATTCAAGTCTTAGCACCAAGTTACCACTGTTGGGGGGTGGCTAAGTGGCACTGGTGCCTCACAGCAAGAAGGTCCTGGGTTTGATTCCCAGGTGGGGCGGTCTGGGTCCTCTCTGTGTGGAGTTTGCATGTTCTGCGTGTGTTTCCTCCGGGTGCTCTGGTATCCTCCCACAGTCCAAAGACATGCAAGTGAGGTGAACTGGAGATACTAAATTGTCCGTGACTGTGTTCGATATAACCTTGTGAACTGATGAATCTTGTGTAACGAGTAATGACTGTGTCTGTCATGAATGTAACCAAAGAGTGTAAAACATGATGTTAAAATCCAAATAACCAAACAAACAAACCACTGTTGGGCCCCTGAGCAAGGCCCTTAACCCTTAATTACTCGAAATGTATTAAGTAATAACTGTAAGTCGTTTTGGATAAAGTGGCTGTATCAGAACCCTCAAATATGAGGCTATTTTACACTACCTTGTGAACCCTGTAAGTTTGTTTATTTGTTTGTTTATTAGGATTTTAACGTCATGTTTTACACTTTTGGTTACATTCATGACAGGAGCGGTACTTACTCATTACACAAGGTTCATCAGTTCACAAGGTTATATCCAACACAGTCATGGACAATTTTGTATCTCCAATTCACCTCACTTGCATGTCTTTGTACTGTGGGAGGAAACCGGAGCACCTGGAGGAAACCCACGTGGACACGGGAGAACATGCAAACTCCACACAGAAAGGACCCGGACCGCCCCATCTGGGGATCAAACCCAGGACCTTCTTGCTGTGAGGTGACAGTGCTGCCCAGAACCCTGTGCGTAAAAGATTGTTTGTCCTAGGGGGTGTATCTGGCTATATACAATTGCTTCATTTTCTTACCCTATTTCTGAATGACCATGCCCCTATATAAGCTAATAACATTATCAATAACAAGAGAGGTTTAAAAAAATGCCAGGATAAGTCATACTCATTTCATGGCATTTGCAATCTACAGAAACACTAAAAAAACATAATTTCAAGAAGCAATAAAGCTTTTAACGACGGAGTGTAGCCATACTTATTATTTCCATCTTCATATTTATTTATTGCTACAGTTTTCAGTTATTTTATCATTGTCCAATTTAAATAAAGAAGCAAAGAATTCCTGGTTGTAAATGACTGTCATTTCTGTGTATTTCCAGAAATTCACTTTAACTGCTTAAATCAGAACCTAATTCACCTGCAAATGCTGTTTGCTAGTGGGTTCCACTCCATCAAGATCCTGCTGCTTATGTCTGAAGGTGCTTTTCTGGTGGGCTGTGGGGTGACTAGCTATGTGGTAACACTGTTAGCTAAGCTCTCCTAACGTCCTTCCTCAGACAGCACATATAGCTGTGACAAATGACACCCATGAACCAGGGGTAATACTTCCTGTAGATTGCCTGCTCAGGGCTCTGGGTCACGGGGTTTTTTTTTGTTTCTTTTGTGGCTATTTCATATACCTCGTTACATTGGTTTGTACATCAGACAAGCTCCTCATGATAGGTAAGTAATAGATCCCACATTCTAAAGAGATTCAAATACAGATGCAAAACAGTGTCACTGATATCTACCAATCAGGAAAGGGTTACAAATCCATTGATATAGCTTTGGAACACCAGCAAACCAGATTAAGAGCCATTATGTACAAGTGGAGAAAACTTGGAACAGTGTTTAACTTCTCTAAAAATATGCTCTTAAAAATATTTCATCAACAACGTATATAGGAGATCACAAAAGTTCCATGACTGAAAGAACTATAGGCCTCATCAATAGGAGAGTTGCAAGGCACAAACCACTGCTGACCCAAAAAAATCGAGATGACCCCCAAGATTTTTGGAATAATACTCTGTATGTAGAAAGCCATGGGTGCTGTTACATCTGGTATGAACCTAACAATGCAATTCACTATGGGTGTGTTCCCGCGCGCTCCCGAGAAGTAGGCTGTTCGAAATCCTAGATGCCTTAATATGCTCACTAGTAAGGTATCTTAAAATTTCAACTGTATTTTGACTCAAGGACGAATGAGCATCCGATGCTGCCTTAGCGGTGAAGGCAATCCCAGCATCCATTGCAGAATAACTTTTCTCACAGAAAAATAAAAAACATGGCAGATGGTGTGGAGAAACTAGTTATTTTTAAATGTAAATAAATTATTATTGATTTTTAATTTGTAGAAACTTGCACAAGTGTTTTTTCATTTGCAATTTCGGGCTTGTCAGCGAATTTAACCATTTTCGGTACACGGAGGGAGATGTTAGTTGACATGTTAGCGTGTTGTGCCACTTCATCCCATTGGTTTGAATGGCATGCGGCTAACGGTGTTAGCTTAGTTAGCGAAAACTGATGGAATCGCTGTCAAGTAGTGCGTTCGAATAACCTGACTTATAAGTCGATGACTTACAGTAGACCCTTGACTTACAAATTTAATTGGTTCCAAAGGGCTGTTCTTAAGTCAAAATGTTCGTTAGTTAAACCCATTTTTCCCATTAGAAATAATCTAAATAGAATTAATCTGTGCCAGACCTCCCAATCCACCCCCTTACCTAACCTTTCTAATGTCTTAAATGGTCTTTTTTGTTATAAATACAAATATATTTTCCCTTAATCTTAAATTATAGAATAGACATTACTGTAATAAACAATAATAAACAACAATACACAGTAGTACTGTACATAACACACACCACATTTCAGTTCAGTACGTGTGCTGTACCATACACCATAATACATTTCCTTCTTTTTATATAAAATGTATCTACCAGAAACAACAATAACTCTCATATTTCTCTATTATTTCCTTCTTTATTTCAATAGTGTTGTATTTTGTAGGTGTAATTGCATGAAAGAAAGAATACTTTAGTGAGCCGAATTTCTTCTTCTCTCTCACTCACTGTCCCCTCTTTCTGATACACAGTGACAGCTACTGGCAGAAGTAATTATACAACACAACAAATGGTGATTTATTTATTTTTTTTCTCACCACTGCACTTCCTCTGCACCTTCTTTGGGGACATTTTAATATTGAATTGTACAAAATATAAAGAAAACACCAGAAAAACACCATCCGCTGTCCGAATGTTTGCTCACTGTATATATAGAGAGAGAGACAGTTGGAGTCAACTTGTTCGTGACGTCACGTGTTTAGCGAATTTCTGTTTGTAATCCGAAATTTGTTCGTACGTTAAGTTGAAAAAGATCGTTCGTGACCCGAAATGTTCGTATGGTAAACCGTTCGTAACTCAAGGGTCTACTGTATTACAATTCTCTCTACTTAGGCAGCTGCCTATGTAGACAATAAGACAGCAAGGCAGCTCACTAGGTTTTGGAACACACCCTATATTTCAATATCATACCAGCAGTCAAACATTGTGTTGGTAGATTGATGGTCTGGGCTTGCTTTCCTTCTGGAGGACTTGTCATAACTGATGCAACCATGAATTATTCTCTCTATCAGAAAATCCTGAAAGAGCACAGTTGGGTTTGCAGCAAGACAAGAATCTGACGCACACAAGCAAGTACATCTGGCTTAAGAAAAAAATTACGCTTTTGCTGGAGCCGACAAAGTCCTGACCTGAATCCCATTGAGATCTTTGGTGGTTCATACTCGAAAACTCGAGTCTTTTACATCATCGTGGAGTATTTTAGGCCCAAACATTAGATTGTACAGTGGGGCCAAAAAGTATTTAGTCAGCCACTGATTGTGCAAGTTCTCCTACTTAGAAAGATGAGAGAGGTCTGTAATTTTCATCATAGGTACACTTCAACTATGAGAGACAAAATGAGGAAAAAAATCCGGGAAACCACATTGTAGGATTTTTAAAGAATTTATTTGTAAATTATGGTGGAAAATAAGTATTTGGTCAATAACAAAAGTTCAACTCAATACTTTGTAACATAACCTTTGTTGGCAATGACAGAGGTCAAACGTTTCCTGTAAGTCTTCACCAGGTTTGCACACTGTAGCTGGTATTTTGGCCCATTCCTCCATGCAGATCTCCTCTAGAGCAGTGATGTTTTGGGGCTGTCGCTGGGCAACACGGACTTTCAACTCCCTCCACAAATTTTCTATGGGGTTGAGGTCTGGAGACTGGCTAGGCCACTCCAGGACCTTGAAATGCTTTTTACGGAGCCACTCCTTCGTTGCCCGAGCGGTGTGTTTGGGATCATTGTCATGCTGGAAGACCCAGCCACGTTCCATCTTCAATGCTCTCACTGATGGAAGGAGGTTTTGGCTTAAAATCTCACGATACATGGCCCCGTTCATTCTTCCCTTAACACGGATCAGTCGTCCTGTCCCCTTTGCAGAAAAACAGCCCCAAAGCATGATGTTTCCACCACCATGCTTCACAGTAGGTATGGTGTTCTTGGGATGCAACTCAGCATTCTTCTTCCTCCAAACATGACGAGTTGAGTTTTTACCAAAAAGATCTTGGGCCCCAGATCGAGGGAGATTATCAATGGTCTTGTATGTCTTCCATTTTCTTACAATTGCTCCCACAGTTGATTTATTCACACCAACCTGCTTGCCTATTGTAGATTCACTCCTCCCAGCCTGGTGCAGGTCTACAATTTTCTTCCTGGTGTCCTTCGACAGCTCTTTGGTCTTGGCCATGGTTGAGTTTGGAGTCTGACTGTTTGAGGCTGTGGACAGGTGTCTTTTATACAGATAATGAGGTCAAACAGGTGCCATTAATACAGGTAACGAGTGGAGGACAGAAGAGTTTCTTAAAGAAGAAGTTACAGGTCTGTGTGAGCCAGAAATCTTGCTTGTTTGTGGGTGACCAAATACTTATTTTCCACCATAATTTACAAATAAATTCTTTAAAAATCCTACAATGTGATTTCCTGGATTTTTTTTTTCTCATTTTGTCTCTCATAGTTGAAGTGTACCTATGATGAAAATTACAGACCTCTCTCATCTTTCTAAGTAGGAGAACTTGCACAATCAGTGGCTGACTAAATACTTTTTGGCATCACTGTAGGTGTTTCAGCCAAGGGTGGTTTAGGTTTAGGAAGGCAATTACTTTCTCATATGGGTGATTTAGTTTTTAAATAAATCTTTATCTTTAATAAATGGAATGATCATTTAAAAGCTGCATTTTTTATTTACTCATGGTGTCTTTATCTTATGTTAAAATTAAAACAAATAGAAGAAATTTGTACACAGTACTGTAGGTTCATTTGCGAGTCATGTAGCAGTAGTACAATACAGTCTTGCAGTTCAGGAGCTTTATTTTATGTTTACATCATTAAAATAGGTCAGAGCAGAATAGCCAGGCTAGTTTGAGCTGACAGAAAGGCCACAATAACTCAATTAAGCACTATTTACAACAGTAGCAATTAGAAAAGCAACTCTCTACTGTTGTAGGAATCTCTGAAGTAGATTCCTACAACAGTCGAAGACAACATCTGGTTTTAGTACAAGAATACAAGGCTACAGTGAGCACAGACTAACTAGAACTAGTAAAGAAATCACCTGAAATAAATAAAACTTGAATTCTGATGTGCCATGCAGATGGTATGGTCAAAATGTGCCATAAACACAACAAATCCATTGATTCAACCAGACCTGTGTCAACAATTCAGACTGTTGCAGGCGGTGGTGTAAGGGTGTGGGGAATGTTTTCTTGGCACATGCTGGTCTCTTTAATACAAGTCGAGCATTGTTTAAATGCCACAGTTTTCTCATCCTGGCTACATACAGGTTTTGGAGTGATGTTAGACCACAGCTAATGATTTTCTCCTGGGAGGATGCTGCTCAAAACCAGATGGTTAATAGCTAAGAGTTATTTTTATGGTGGTCTTTTTAAATTTGCAACACTTTAGCCTAAGGCAAACAATATGGTCAAAGCTTGTTGGACGTCCCATTCCAAAACCATCAGCATTGATATTGAGTTTAGTTGGGTAGAGGTTAGGGCTCAGTGCTGGGGTCCTCTTTATATACAGTATTATATACTTTTTCTAATATACAACCGATGCAGAGCATCCAAAGGTTA
This sequence comes from Trichomycterus rosablanca, assembly GCF_030014385.1. Lineage (NCBI taxonomy): Eukaryota > Metazoa > Chordata > Actinopteri > Siluriformes > Trichomycteridae > Trichomycterus > Trichomycterus rosablanca. The sequence goes on along the minus strand of NC_085990.1, from coordinate 40,632,150 downwards.
ACCATTAGTCAACGCAGTTTTGGTAGAAAGTAGCACACAGGAGACCAAAAAAAAGAAAATACTTGTGAATTTAATTGGTTCCAAAGGGCTGTTCTTAAGTCAAAATGTTCGTTAGTTAAACCTATTTTTCCCCATAAGAAATAATGTAAACAGAATTAATCTGTGCCAGACCTCCCAAACCCCCCCTTACCTAACCTTTCTAATGTCTTAAAATTGTCTTTTTTGTTATAAATACAACTATATTTTCCCTTAATCTTAAATTATGGAATAGACATTCCTGTAATAAACAATACACAGTAGTACTGTACATAAAACACACACCACATTTCAGTTCAGTACGTGTGCTGTACCAAACACCATAATACATTTCCTTTTTTTATAAAATGTATCTACCAGAAACAACAATAACTCTCATATTTCTCTATTATTTCCTTCTTTATTTCAATAGTGTTGTATTTTGTAGGTGTAATTGCACGAAAGAAAGAATACTTTACTGAGCCGAATTTCTTCTTCTCTCTTACTCACTGTCCCCTCTGTCTGATACACAGTGACAGCTACTGGCAGAAGTAATTATACAACACATCAAATAGTGATTTTTTTTTCTCAGCACTACGCTTCCTCTGCACCCTCTTTGGGAACATTTTAATATTGAATTGTACAAAATATAAAGAAAACACCAGAAAAACACCATCCGCTGTCCGAATGTTCGCTCACTGTATATATATATAGTCCACTTGTTCGTGACGTCACGTGTTTCGTGAATTTCTGTTCGGAATCCGAAATTTGTTCTTACGTTAAGTTGAAAAAGATTGCTGGTAACCCGAAATGTTCATATGGTAAACCGTTCATAACTCAAGGGTCTACTGTATAGACCGAAGTGGAGCGGCAACCATAAAAACCGGCACGCGTCATACCCAAACCTGAAGTTGAATGTGGGGTGTTCCCGGTCTGCAGTGGTCAGTATCTATCAAAAGTGGTCCAAGGAAGGAACAGTGGTAAACCAACGACAGGAACTTGGGCGGCCAAGGCTCACTGATGCACGTGGGGAGTGAAGGCTGGCCCGTGTGGCATCCAACAGACGAGCTACTGTAGCTCACACTGCTGAAGAAGTTAATGCTGGTTCTGATAGAAAGATGTCAGAATACACAGTGCATCGCAGTTGCATGGCTGTTTTGGCAGCAAAAGGAGGACCAACACAATATTAGGAAGGTGGTCATAATGTTATGCCTGACCGGTGTATTTCAGTGCTTTAGTGTCCTGTTCTGGATTTATTTTTTGCCTCGTTCCTACTGTTTCCAGGTGGTGCAGATTCAGTGTTGCATAGAAAATGTCATTGTATTATATATACAATGATGATAAAGGCATTCATTCATTTATGAACCTTGCTTTGTGCAATGGCACTTTTATGCTGGGATACGAAACTGTTGCCGCAAAGTTAGAAGCATATAATTTATGTACCTGATTTTATACACCATATAGCAATCAGTGTGGCTAAAACAGCTGAACTTGTGATATAAGAGATGTATCCTTTGTTGACTGTTCTTCTTGCTATAGTAGATGTGCGTCTTCAGTCTGACATTACAAGTGATAGTTGTATCCAAAAACTGATGTGACTGTGCTGACAGTTGACTCCGTGAGGATGGATGATGGCGGGAAAGATGTGTCTTTCTGTGTGTTTTTTTTAGATGTATGATAAACTTTTTTGCTTCTTACCATTTTTCTATTGAATTAATGTCCTAACACCAAAGGCATTTCTCAAATGCCATTTTCCTATTTTCTAGTATACTATGTTGATGGACGACTACGGTATTTTTGAACACCTCTTATGTATGTATACATCAGTGAATTATAAAGTCATGGAGCACGGCTAAAGAATCTCAGGCAGGCTTTTACCATTATATGATCTTCTAAGGGTGCAAGTAATTGTGGCACATGACGGTGTTTAATAATATTTATAGCCCATGCTTCTGCTGTTAATTTCTTCCTTAGGCTGCCCCACAATTTACTGGATGCTATTCTTGGCCTCATTTAGCAATATGTAAAATCATCCGTCTCAACTGCTTCATCATTTTAATGCATCATAATCTGTCAACTCCTCCCTCTCTCTTTCTATTTCTCTCATTTTCCTACTTTCATTATTTCTTCTGTTCTTCCTTATTTTCTATCACTTTTTTAAATACATGTATCATCTCTTATTCTTTCCTTGTTCTCTCTCTCTCTCTCTCTCTCTCTTTCTCTCTCACACACACACACCTTTACTCTGACATGCATCACTATTGTTTGATTCCCTGATGCCTCATTAGTGTTTCAGGAAACCTACACAAATGTCCAGAGGCAAAGTTTGCCCACTCAGCCTTGGGGCAAAAAAAAAACAAAAAACATCAGCTTACTGTCCAGAACATTCAAATGGAAATAATGAAATGCTATGTTTGCACTGCACACATAATTAAACAGTTATAAACAGCCAGTATGCCATAAAACTGTGTAGTTGTGTACATGGTAAATAGGAACTTTTAGTGTAAGTGCTGCCTTAGAATGTGTAGTGTGTTTCAGTGCTTTAGTGTTCTGTTCTGGATTTATTTCTTGCCTTCTTTATTTTCTGTTTCCAGGTGCAGATTCATCATGACCCTGATCAGGCTACTAAAGATAAATTAACAAACCAAACTAAACCTCTGTGCATTTTTATATTAAGTTTTTCTTTTGTCAGCACTGTGGCTCAGGTGGTAAAGTGGGTTGTACAGCAACACATGTTTCAAGAACCTGATTTTTTTTTCTCGTGTCCTTGTGGGCTTCATCTAGGTGCTCCATTTCTTTCACCAAAAAGGGGCCAAAGGTGGATTGACTGATGTAATTTACCTCTAGGAATGAATAAGTGAATGTCCACTGCAATCAAGACCTGGTAAGGAGTTAGTAAAAATGAATTACAGTGGAACCTTGTAACTCGATGTCCCCTAAACTCAAAATCTTTGAAACTCGACACCCTTTGTTGAGAAATTTGTACCCTTAAACTCGACTTTTCCCTTAAACTCAGCATGTGCAACCACCACTTTGCTCAACGCTTGGCTGGAGCAGTGCGGTAAGACGTTATCAAGGTGAGATGAATCTGCATTTGTATGGAATAACCTTCAAATCCACTCTGAAAGCTCCACATGTATCTGTGTTTAGCTGTATTTTTCTCTCTGTTTCACTTTTAAACTTGTGTTACAGCTCAGGGTGCTGAGAAATTGTGAGAATCAGCTTTTCCAAGAGAGTCTACAACGCTTATCATTTTAAAAAAAGCTTGTCATGACTTAATGTATTAAAAGAATGACACAGGAACACCAAAACTCTCTTAATTATTACTGCTCATAAGTTCTCTCCACTAATCAAATTCCTCGCTCGTTGTTTTAGTACAATGTCACTTTAAGCTTCGTGCACCGGCACACTCCATAGGAAATAGCGGGCACAGCTGGCGCAAAAGCTATTGTGCAGCTTCTCATGTGAATGTGCCATTACTAAGCAGAATACTGTATTTCAAGATCAAGCATCTCCACGATTAAGAAGCATAAAGAAACAATAAGAAGTAAAGGTAAAGTGAAGTTTTTATTGTATTTTTATATATATATTTTATTATACTTGTGTTATTTTTATTTAAGTGTCAAAAACAACCCCATTATTTTACATAAGCCTAAAGTTCAGTATATGCAGTTCCATGGAACCATGGAACACTTTAACAGGTTTCCTATACATCCCTGAGAAAATTCCTTGAAACTCAACGCCTTTTAAATTCAGTGCCACTCCCAGAACCAACTGACGTAGAGTTTCAAGGTACCACTGTATTAAATTAATGACTCCTTAATGTATTTTGCATTGTTATGGAAGTAAAAAAGAGTTCATATTTAGACTTTTATTGAAATAAAATATGTTACAAAAAATATCCAGTGTAGTGAAATAATGGACATTAATTTTAGGTTAAGGTTTATAGTTATATAAAAACTCTACTCTACACATCCAATCACACTCAAGCTCATGTTAAATAGTAGTCAGTGACACCTGCCATCTATTAAAGTCACTCTGATTCTAGATACTTACTTTGTTGCATCTTACAGCAAAAGTAAGGGTTTGCAAAAAGCTTACAAAGCATTAAAGAGATCTCACTGTTAAAACATATCAGTCAGAAGAAGGATACAATATGGCACAATAGTGACATTACCAAGAATTGCATGTCCCTTCAAAATTGATGAAAAGACGAGAAAACTGGTCCAGGAGGTTAACAAGAGCCCTAGAGTAACATTAAAGAAGCTGCAGAAATTTCTGCCATGTAGTGATTGTGTATTATATGTGACAACAATATCCCACATTCCTAATTTCTCTGGACTTTGAGGGAGGGTGTCAAGAAAAACAACCAAGCCCATATATATTTTACAAATACCTGCATTGTGTCTGCCAGAATCATGTGGGAAAATGTGTTATTGTCTGATGAGACCAAGGTTTAACTTTTTTCTATTCTAAAAGTATATCTGGTGCAAAAACAACACTGTGTATCACCAAAGAACACTACACCCACAGTGAAGCATGGTGGTGGCAGCTTTATGCTTTGGGGCTGTTTTTCTTTGACTGGATTGTGAACAGTTCCAGATATCAGTCAATTCTGGCACAAAACTTTCAGGTGTTCACTGATGTAACGCGTTACTCTAATCTGACCACATTTTTCAGTAACGAGTAATCTAACGCGTTAGTATTTCCAATCCAGTAATCAGATTAAAGTTACTTATCCAAGTTACTGTGCGTTACTATTTTTGTCATTTTCCTTAGTAAAAAGATATATTTTTGCTTTCTTCTTGCGTCTCGGGGAGTGACGTCTGTCCTATGCGACAATTGAGTCACGGGCTGCGTCCGGAATCGCATACTTACAGAGTACGTACTAGATTGGAGGAAGTATGCACTACTCGGCCGGTAAAGAAGTACATCTTACCAACGTCAAGTGATGACGTGGGGACGTGATGACGCAATATCACCATAGTTACAGACTCATTACAAACCCCACTCGCCAAAATGTAGGATATTTATTGTCTTTTTGTTATTTATTTGTCTTTAACATTTTTTATTTTATTTATCTTACTTGCACTTGTGAACAGAGGACTCCGTTTTCCGCTATCTTTCTTGTTTCTTATTCCACTTCAATCGCCTACGCAGCTCCAGTTGCATTATGGGATACATTAGCGGACCGCATTATATAACTAATAAAGTAACTTGTAATCTAACTTAGTTACTTTTAAAATCAAGTAATCCATAAAGTAACTAAGTTACTTTTTAAAGGAGTAATCAGTAATCAGATTACTTTTTCAAGGTAACTATGCCATCACTGCAGGTGTTTGCTAAAAAGCTGAAGATGAAGAGGAATTCTACCTTTCAGCACAACTCAAAGCACAACCCTACATCAAATAAGATTTGCTTCACTAGAAGCAGATCAAAGTTTGGGAATGACTCAGCCAGAGATCAGATCTGAATCCAGTTGAAAATCGTGTCGTGACCTAAAGAGGGCTGTGCACAGGAGATGCCCTTGCCTTGCCCTGATTGATTTTTACATCACAAAAACCTGGCACTGTAACAGGCATGTGTAGAATTTTTATATCCACTGTATGTATAAAACTGTGTGAGGATGGTCATACAATAAATACAATTCATTTGGTTAGTTTGTATTTAGGTTTCTGAGTTTAATAATTCACTTTAGCTTCTGCCTAAGTGGAGTTTGCTATTGTTGTTTTGGGTTTCCTCTAGTAATCCATTTTCCTTTAGCATCCCACAGTAGGTGGAATGTCAGTAGGTGGACTGGCTACAGTAAATTGCCCTTGGGTTGAGTAACAATAAATGTGTGATTGTGATGTCCTGTGATTATTATAGGCCAATAATAAAAATATAGGATTATTATGTTATGATGTCATGTTAAAAGTCGTGCCCTTCTGCAGTGTCACTTTGTCAGGCAGAGGGGGCACGGAGACACAGGATTAATGTGTCAGTTTCTCTTGATTGACTATCACCTGTGCCTCGTAAGTGTTAATCCACCTCACAGGGAAGTTTTTCTATATAACACAGCTCTCACAATCGCCAGCTCCTATGTTGGCAAACCTGCTATTTTTCTGAAGCTGTAATATGGGGCTGCTTGGTCTAGGTTGGCTTTCTCTTGGCGTGTGATGCCAGCGTACCATATTTTTCTGAAAGTAGATTGCCTCTTTTCTGGAGCAGACTGCTTGTAAATCCAGGGTACACCAGTTGGTGTGGACGGGGTGCCACTTATGTATTTTCGGTCCTGACTGGTTCTAAAGGTGTTGTCACAGATGGCTGGGGCAGCCTTTCATATTGTGACAACCACTTCTCAGTTCTGTGCTATCCCTGTTCTATTCACTTTCTCTGTTGTAGGCTGTGAATATTTTGGTCTTTGTTTGTTGCTTTGTTTCTATTATTTTGGCCAGCTTGTTTATTTGCCACTATCTCTGTTTTGTTATTGGCTTTTTAGCCACAGTATTGTTTTATCCTGGTTAAAGCATTTGCGCCTGGGTCCGTTTACATGCTTGCATGTGCAGGGCTTCACTTCACGCTTCAATCGCAAGGCACAACCCATCCTGTTACACAATTTTTTTTTCTCTTTTTCTCTGACCCCCCCCTAAATTTTCTCCCCAATCTAGTCATATCCAATGACCCTGATTGTGTTACGCTTCACCTCTACCGATACAACCCTCCACTGCTGACTGAGGAGCTTTGCAACTGACACACCCCGTTCGACACGTGTGCAGTACCGACTGCCTCTTTTCACCTGTGCAAGGCGAGTTTATATGTAGATTAGCCTTGCGTACAGAGAGCCACACCCTGATCAGCATTATTTCTCGACTCTGTGCAGGCGCCATCAATCAGCCAGCAGAGGTCGTAATAAGATAAGATAAGATAAGATAAGACTTTATTGATCCCCTTAGGTAATTGCACCAGTTATGAGGAACCCTGGTCCGGCTCATTCCACCCTGAACAACAGCCAATCGTTGTTCATGTGCCCGCCCAGCCCAGCCGAATGGCAGAGCTGAGATTCAATACGATGTATTCAAAATCCCAGCTCTGGTGACATTACATTATTTTTACATAAACGTTGTGCATGTGACGAAGCGATTTGCTTAATACTGTATCATCTATAATGCCTCAGCATTAACCTGTAGACTTTAGATCTGTTTGAATGCTAACTTGTTTTGATTTCCAGTACTTCAAGAAGCTTAGGCAGTATAAGTGATGAGAACAAATGGCTGAAAAAAGAGCTGACGAAGCAGAATAGAAGCACACTCTGAGAATGAAGATTATTTTTTTGTTTAGCCCTGAGGCAAAAAGAACAGCCTGCTCACCTCCAGAGATTGATTATCAGAACTGAAAAGTGATCCTGCTCCTGTCTACGCTATCTACACTAACTCCACAAATGAGCACAGCAACAACATTATAGACACTGTATATATATATATATACCCTAGTGAAAAAAAGTGTACTTAAATGTACTTAAAATATACTAAGATTCGTCTAAGTATACAATAAATAAACTACTAAATGTCTGTACTTATTTCAAACATGTTAAAAATATATTAATGTCATACTTTGAGCAAGTAAACTTTTATCATACTATATCATATATACAAAAAGTATACCTTTAATAAATACATTACCATGAAGTATACTTTTAGTTACATTTAAGTTTCATTTAATTTAATATACTTCTCATATACTTGTTTTCAAATACAAGTTTATCAGTATATTTATTTATGAGCACTGTAATGACATATGTAGTAATACCAACCTTATATAGGTATACTTATAATTATACTTTTAATAAATACATTACCATGAAGTATACTTGTAGTTAAAATTAACTTTCATTAAATTTAATATACAACTCATATACTTGTTTTCATATATATATATATATATATATATATATATATATATATATATATATATATAAAGGAGCTGTAATCTACGTAGGTATAGAGTAGGGAAGGGTGATTTTTAAAAGTTTAACATGTTTGGAGTTTGGTGTTTCGTTATTTGATAACATAGTCTGATATCAAAGATTGGCAAAGTTTAGTCTTACATCTTGAAAGTTTTCTTTGGGTCATTTAATGAAAGTCACAACACTTGTAACCTTGACTTGTGTTGAGTTATGGATTTGCAGTATGATTGTTGTTTGGTATTTGTTAGTGATGAAAGGAAGGCTGCTCTATAGAATCCAACTTCAGTGGTTATACAGTTTGAAAATTTTTTATGGGATGGTCTGTACTAAAATGACACATTACACATCCCTAAATGTTGTAAATGTTGTATCAACATGTTTTTTCTATTATATTTGAATAAAAAACAACTAATGTGAGATTTATATCCACTTATCACCCTCTCCTGTTAAAAAAGTAACGTTTACATTTTAAATGAGTTACTTTTTACTTTTTACTTGAGTAGATTTTTAGACTAGTAATTTTACTCGTACTTAAGTAAAAATTTATTAAAGTAATAGTACTTTTACTTGAGTACAATATTGTAGTATTCTTTCCACCTCTATATATATATATATATATATATATATTTATATATATATATACAACACTACAATATGTCAGAAATATCAGCTATGAAATATATAAGCGAGTGTTGTAACTCTCCCGGCAGAGCTGGCTGTTAGTCTTAGGTGTCAGCAGAATTAAACAATAAGCTGCCTTGACCTCCGTAGGGGGTGTCCTAATGATGGAGAGACAGCGAAGCAGGGTGACAATCTGTTAGCACCCACACAGTAAGACGAATAGCCCAATTTAAGCTGGCCAGCATCTTCAACAACAGCTCCACCGTCTCCTTGCAGCAGCTGTGCTCACTTCCTGCCTAATTTGAAGCATTGCCACAAGCAGAATAGCACCACAGTGGTTGTCTTTTGTTGTTTAACACGAAAGTCAGTGTAGTTTTATTGCCAATCCCTTTTTGGTCAACAGTATAACAAAATATTGTGCAATTTTTAGATGATAGACTAATTAACAGGAAGTAGAAAAACCAACGTATTGTCATTCTATCTGATAAATTAGCTCAGAATCTTTAACTTCCTTTTCAGTGATTAGAGTAAAGTTATCTTACATGTATCTTTGGGGTTGTTGTCTTTATAAACCATCTATATGTTTTCCAAATTAAATTTTTGCCCAGTGAGATTGTAATATATTACCCTATAATACACTGATCAGCCATAACATTAAAACCACCTCCTTGTTTTTACACTCACTGTCCATTTTATCAGCTCCACTTACCATATAGAAGCACTTTGTAGTTCTACAGTTACTGACTGTAGTCCATCTGTTTCTCTGCATGCTTTGTTAGCCCCCTTTCATGCTGTTCTTCAATGGTCAGGACCCCCACAGGACCACCACAGAGCAGTATTATTTAGGTGGTGAATCATTCTCAGCACTGCAGTGACACTGACATGGTGGTGGTGTGTTAGTGTGTGTTGTTCAGGTATGAGTGGATCAGACACAGCAATGCTGCTAGAGTTTTTAAATACCATGTCCACTCACTGTCCACTTTATTAGACACTCCTTCCGAGTTGGTCAACCTTGTAGATGTAAAGTCAGAGACGATCGCTCATCTATTGCTGCTGTTTGAGTTGGTCATCTTCTAGACCTTCATCAGTGGTCACAGGACGCTGCCCACAGGGCGCTGTTGACTGGATGTTTTTGGTTGGTGGACTATTCTCAGTCCAGCAGTGACCGTGAGGTGTTTAAAAACTCCATTAGCACTGCTGTGTCTTATCCACTTATACCAGTACAACACACACTAACACACCACCACCATGTCAGTGTCACTGCAGTGCTGAGAATGACTGACCAGCCAAATAATACCTACTCTGTAGTGGTCCTGTGGGGGTCCTGACCATTGAAGAACAGCATGAAAGGGGGCTAACAAAGCATGCAGAGAAACAGATGAACTACAGTCAGTAATTGTAGAACTATAAAGTGCTTCTTTATGGTAAGTGGAGCTGATAAAATGGACAGTGGGTGTAGAAACAAGGAGGTGGTTTTAATGTTATGGCTGATCAGTGTATTTTCTGCCACATAACATCATTTATGTTTCCTCTGATGATGTGAAGTGTTAATGTGCCCTAGTACCATTTGTAGAAAAGCAGCCCCATATCATAATGTTCCCACTTCAATACTTCACTGTGAGTTTGCTTTTCCTGGAATTATATGATCAATCCAAACATGACAAGATGAATCACTGCCAAAGACTTTTCATTTTGTTTTGTCTGACCAGAATTTATTGTTTCTTAATTGTCATGAGTGACCTAAATGCTTGTTTGCATTTATATGATTCTTGTTTTATTAGAGGGGATTTGTATTGGACTGTGGGAATAAAAAATAATTGTGATGCAGTTAATTGTGTAACCATTGCTGCTGCTTTCAGGTCATCCTGGCATCTCCTTTAGTCACCACTGGTTACTTCTGTACCTTCCTTATCATTAGTCAGAACACACACTGCAAAAAGTTAAATATGGATGATTACTTGTTGTTCTATGAATTTCCTTAGGCTCTTTAAGGATGCTTAAAATGTTAGAATTTATAGTAAATGAAAATAAAATGTTTTATTATTAACTTGTTAAAATGATAATGCATGAAAAAGTACAAATGATTACTCACAAATATATTGATTTGTTTGTTTATTTATTAGGATTTTAACGTCATGTTTTACACTTTGCTTACATTCATGACAGGAACGGTAGTCACTCATCACACAAGATTCAACAGTTCACAAGTTTATATCGAACACAGTCATGGACAATTTTGTATCTCCAATTCACCTCACTTGCATGTCTTTGGACTGTGGGAGGAAACCGGAGCACCCGGAGTAAACCCACGCAGACACGGGGAGAACATGCAAACTCCACACAGAAAGGACCCGGACCACCCCACCTGGGGATCAAACCCAGGACCTTCTTGCTGTGAGGCAACAGTGCTACCCACTTAGCCACCGTGCCGCCCCAAATATATTGATGTTGATATAAAACTATAATGCAAAGCCGCTCAGGTGGTGCAGCAGAAAAATATGCATGCACACCAGAGCTGGGATTTTAAATGCATCATACCGAAACTCAGCTCTGCCATCTGACTGGGCTGGGCGGCTATATTAACAACAATTGGCTGTTGTTAAGGGTGGGATGAGCCGGACCAGGGTTCCTCATAACTGGTCCAATTACGACCTCTTCTGGCTGATTGATAATAATAATAATAATACATTTTATTTATATAGCGCTTTTCAGGACACTCAAAGACGCTTTACATAAAAATAGTCATAAAAACAATCAAAAAAACAATTCAAATCATAATACAAAATCCACACATCATATCAATCAACAACACGATAATGAAGAGGAAAAAAAAACAAAAAAAACCATCTAGACAGGACATTAAAACAAAAAAGGCGCCTGCGCAGAGTTGAGGAATAATGCTGATCAGTGTGTGGCTCTCTATGCACAAGGCTGATACGCGTATGAACTCGCCTTGTGCAGGTGAAAAGATGCAGTCAGTACTGCACATGTGTCGAAGGGGGCATGTGTCAGTTGCGAAGCTCCTCAGTCAGCAGTGGATGGTTGTATCGGTAGAGGTAAACGCAATCAGGGTCACTGCATACGACTAGATTAGGGGAGAAAAAGGGGGGGGGGGGAACTAAGATGCAAAAAACTATGAGTTTTATGTAGTGAAACTGCTGCTGATTTACCATTGGTCACATTTTTGTGTAAAGCAACAGTTTTAGAGCCCAGAAAAGCCCTGCAATTGAGGGAACAGGTACTTCGAGCTTTTGAGGAACAGTTTTGAGGTTATTAGAAATTGTAATGCAATCATTATTTAAATCAGTTATGTACACCATGTATGCAGTTTACTTTATTTATTTCGATTTTAAAGTACAGTTTGTGTGTGTATATACGATTTGTTTCCCCTATTGTAATTCCTCTTCCACTCACATTACTCTCGAGCTGGCTGAGGAGAGCCGCAGCCAACAGTGAATCATGCTGTGCCCCATGTGAATCCTCCACTGACCATGCCGATGCTTCCAACAGATACAGAGGGCAGAAGCAATGATGAAAAAATTACCTTTGCTCCCTCAGGCATGGCCTATCGTGTCTATCAGACACCCAGCCATGTCTGTGTCACCCCGTAGATTCAAGCCAAGGAACCTAAGCTCTCTGCTGTGGTGAGCTATAGTATTAGACCTATTTATTAAGCACCTGCCTCTCAAAAGGTGGTGCAGAATATGAATAATAGGTCTTATATACAAACCTAAATCTCATTGTATTTCTCTTCCAGTAGAAACTGTAGTATATACAAACCCAAATCTCTTTGTATTTCTCTTCTAGAAGAATCTGTAGGATATACAAACCCAAATCTCATTGTATTTCTCTTCTAGAAGAAACTGTAATATATACAAACCCAAATCTCTTTGTATTTCTCTTCTAGAAGAAACTGTAATATATACAAACCCAAATCTCATTGTATTTCTCTTCTAGAAGAAACTGTAATATATACAAACCCAAATCTCTTTGTATTTCTCTTCTAGAAGAATCTGTAGGATATACAAACCCAAATCTCTTTGTATTTCTCTTCTAGAAGAATCTGTAGGATATACAAACCCAAATCTCTTTGTATTTTTCTTCCATTAGAAGCTGTAGGTTATAGAATATTTATGTGATATGTGGGAGTCTGTGGTCATGAGACAATATCTTATTCATCTGATAAGTATGAGAGTGCAGGAAACAAAATAAAATAATATCCAGCAGATCTACCCATTGGCCAGTCTCTGCAGTCTGGTTGTGTATACCAAGATTATTCAGTACACAAACTTAAGCACTGATGACCCAGTTGCTTAGCATGTAGTGCTGGTGCTGCACAACTCAAAAACACAGGTTTGATCACATGAGTTCTCTCTTTGACTGAACTGTTTTCTTTTTTACCTGCCAGAAATATGTCAGTAGGCGAGTGAATAAGTCATTATTTGGCCTGTAATTAATTTGTGCCCAGGCCAGGCTGTTTTTTTCTGCCTTTAGCTTAGTGTTTCTGGAATAAGCTTCTGACTCTCTTCAACCCTGAGCAGTATTAAGAGGTTACAGAAGATGAATGAATGAGGTATGAATTGTTAAAGAAATTGCACCTCCAGTAAGACAACCTCCTCTCAGTTTCCAAGTTCTTCTACAGAGCTAATATTACTCTGAATACTGAGAGATAAGGTAAGACAGCGTTTTGGAAACACCATTAAGTAATTTAAATAATTTTCTTGTCCTGGTTCTTTTTAAATGTCATCAGAAAACTTGTGCTGTGCTCGTTCCTTCTTTTGATTTGTTTTTTGTGACTTTTCATGGCCCCTGCATTATGTCCTCATCAGCCGCGGGGCTGATCCTCCAATATACCATCCTGTGACATGGTCCTAAAATAGAAGTCGCTGCAATGAAGTGATTTGTGGTATCATTTAGAATAATATGGTCTGGGCAATTGATACCCAAGCAAAACGTCTTTATTTCTTTGATCACGCTATACAGTGAAAGTCAATAAGATTACAATTTTATGATCTTCTGAAATAGATGAGCATTAAAAAAGGGCCCTGATATGCTCATGTATATTATTAGCTTCCAGTACATCCCAGCAGTAGCTGAAAATAGGAGGTTAAGATCTGACCAGCAGCCTCTGCAGGTGACTCATAATTATTGTGCCTGTCTGTACAGCTGCATGGAGTGTCTTTCATCTCCTTTAATTAAAATTTACCCCAGAGACAATCACTAATGTGAGTAGCCTTACCTGTGTGCTGTGTAGCATTGTGCCCTTAACTCAGCCTGCACATGTTGACAAGATATTTATCATACTTTACTTCCTTATAAGTAAATAACACAAAGTGACTTTGTCAGTAACACAAATTTGACATTTTATTTAAAATCAAATGTTCAGGATAATCAGTATCTAAACTCCACTGTTGAACTAATTGCATCATATATTTAAACCATTAAGGAATAATGAAGTCACTGGAAACTAGAACCCATTAGGAAACCAGCCTTTTAGCTACAACTGGGGACCAAAAATCTGAGGGCAGTAAAAATTATTCTTTTTGCATTTTTCTCAAATTTACTTTAATGTTCATTACAAATCACATCAGCAAAGTAAAAGTACAATTTGATGTATTGTAGAACCTAAAGATGTGTGAATGAATGGGGATGTAGCTGTTCGACAATCAGACATTAAAGCAGAAACAGCAGTCCCAAATCTCATTATTATTTTCTTTTTAATTCCATTCCATTTGGTTATTTTGTTTATTTACACTCAATCCATCCTCATCATTAATATCTGCTCTGTAGCTATGCAGTATATGTAAAACTCAGGTTACATTCAATCTGTCAAAGTGTTTGTACTTTCTCGAATGTATATTGTTGTCATTTTTTTTCTTTATAGTGTGTATTTGATTTGATTTGATGTACAATGCTACTGGGACTCTAATTTCCTTCGGGATCAATAAAGTATCTATCTATCTATCTATCTATCTAATGCATTTTCTCCCCATTTTTTTTTGCGTGTCCAATTTTTACCCAATTGCATTACGCTTCCTCTCTACTGGAGCTGACCCCCGCCCCGATTGAGGAGAGCGAACTGACACACGTCCCCTCTGACACGTGTGCAGTAGCCAAGTGCATCTTTTCACCTGTACGAGGCGAGTTCATATGCGGACCAGCCTTGTGCACAGAGAGCCACACCCTGATCGCATTATTCCTCTATTCTGTGCAGACGCCATTAATCAACCAGCAGAGGTCGTAATTGCATCAGTTATGAGGTCCTTATCTGGCTCCCTCCCTTGATAAACAACAGCCAAACGTTGTTCATATAGCCACCCAGCCCAGCTGGATGGCAGAGCTGAGATTCCATACAATATATTCGAAATCCCAGCTAGCGTATTTTACCACTGCGCCACCTGAGCGGCATTAATATTGTTTTGATAAAATAGTTTAACATTATTTTCTCTGTCAAAGAGAAATGTGTATAAATGATTTTTGTGGTAGGATCACATGTTCTCTAAGGTTGCAGTAGGCAGCTGAAAAACTGAAGTATTTTTTAAGCTTTGTTGGTGGGATTGGGCTTAGCATGGTAAAAGTTGTTGGTTTTTCAGTGTAGCATTTTAATACAAACCAGATAAGAACTTAATCTGCCAACACACCAGCTGTGTCATTTCTCCTCGGTTTCTCTCTCTTTTATTCTGAATCGCTCAAATGAAACGGGGTAGAAGTAAAGAGTGGTGATGGATGAAGTGGAATGTTTGCCTACCCTTACAAAGAGCATAAAAGCAAGAAGGGGCTTTTAAAAAATATTTTGTCTATTTTCCTCCTTCATGTTTATTTCATTCTGTCTAGGTAGTATTTATATCATTCAACATGAAACAGATACAGAATCATTATGTGCTTAAAAGTAAACTGAACCTTTAGCTGATGAGGTAAACATTGGGTATTTTTAGTGTGTGGTTTGATGAGAAGAAGCTCTGTGTTTTGTTCAGGTTTCAAAGGATTAAGCAAAATAGTTTGTTCGTTTGTTTAAAACATGAATGTGCACATGCACAAGATCAACATTTTTGTGTTTGACATGATGTGACTTCTTTAATTAGCATATTTTACCAATATATGTATAAAAGTGCACAACACCTTTATATGTTCAAACCCCATTTCCAAAAAAAGGACAAAAGAAAAAAAGAAAAGTAGAAGGCTGATCAATTTCATTGTTTTTTTTAATAACATTGGGACAGAGGTAAAATAAGAGTCACATTTTATGGGATATTCAAGTTACAGAGTTCCACAGTTAGTAGGTGAATTGGTAACAGGTTAAGGAATCATGATTGGGTGACTAGAAAAGGAGAATCCACCAAAATACAAGCAATGGTTCATGGCTCACCACCTTGTGTCAGACTTCAGGAGAGCATTGCCTAAAAAGAACATTTCTTAATGCAAGGTGCAAATAATTTTTTATTCTTTCACCATCTACTGTTAATAATATTGTAAAAAGATTCAGGGCACCTGAAACAAAACCAGAAACCACTACTGAGTGTAAGTGAACTTTAAGCTCTGTTACATGAAAAGGGTGGTAGGGCAGTTCTAGCCTAGCTGGTAAGGTACTGAACTAGTAGTAGGTTGCTGGTTCAAGCCCCACCAATGCCAGGTTGCCACTGTTGGGCCTTGAGCAAGGCCCTTAACCCTCAAATGCTTAGACAGTATACTGTCACACTACTGTAAGCAGCTTTAGATAAAAATGTCTGCTAATAGCCTAAAATGTAAAATGTAAATGAAAGAACATCATGCTACTATTATAAACATAGCCATGTGGGTTCAGGTGTACTTCTGATGGTCTGAAAGACAGTGGAAAAGTGCTGTGATTCATGGTTCAGCTTTTATTTCAGGGAAAAAGGCATCTAGTTCATTCAGACTGTTATCAGTGAAAGGTGCAAAAGCTGACATCTGTCATGACATGGGGTGCAAAAGTACAATTGAGGGGAAGTGTATGTTTGGATTTTAGAGAGAAACATGCTGCCATCAAGGCGATTTCTTTTCCTGGAAAGTCCATGATTATTTTAGCAAAAAAAAAAACCGCAAGGCCTCTTTCTGTATGTGATACAACCATGGAAACTGTGTGTTTGGCTGACCTAAGAAAAAAATAATTTTGTTACTTTAATTAAAGATAATTTAGTGACATTAATTCATGTTAAAACCCTTAAATGTTATTGCATGTGGCAAAAAATGCAAACTGAGGCTTAAATGTAAATGTATAAAATGAAACATTATGCAAATTTATGAAAAAGGGTGTTAGCTGGAATGCTTAACCAATATGGATTAATCCTGGTTTAATTTGGGATTTGTCCTTTATTAGAATTCACAGTTAATTGGATCATCGGCTCATAAAAGTAAGTAGTGTGAGCATGTCTCAGATCTCAGCCAGTTCCATCATGATTCTGACCTTCTAAAGTCCTTAGCTGTGAGACTAAATGAACAGCTTATAGAATTAGTTATTCACCACACATGTAAATGGGCTTTTATCAGCATAATCTCCACTGTCCTGAGTGACAGTGTAATCAGAGAAGGCGTAATAAATTCAAGCGTCGGCTGGATGGTGGTAATTGTTCCACTTCAGCACCATACATCTGATATCTGGACTTCCTTCTTAGGTTACCACAGCACTTTAGCAATATTACATTTCATGGGATAGGACAGGCATATGACTCTACTGAGTTACATTATTCTCTCTGTCAACCACTTGACTGCTTCCATAACATGGTAGGTCAACCTAAGGCATATAGGGTGTGAGAACTCACAGGTATTTAGTAAGGAAATGCATAAACCATTTAACAGTATGTTGTGATTGTAAGTGTAACCAGATAGATTGGTTATAATATTTGCAATGGCATCTGAGTTACCAGAGAGTTGCATGTTCTGGCTAGAGCTCATCAAATTACTTTCATGTACTGTGTCATAAAAACTATTTGCTTCTTTATCATTATGTTTGCACATTTGCAGCACTTAATAAAAAAGCCTTAGTAGACAAAATAAATGTTTAAAAAAAATATTTTATTAATTAAAAATAATATTAAAATGTTATTAAAAAATTATTTTATTTATTAAAGTGAAAATGAAATTAAATACCCACTGAAAGTACATTAATTATGAAGTTCATCTAGTAATACCTAATTTAAATCCAGCCTTACCAACAGTGTAAAGTAGCTTTCTGTGACCAAAAGAAATTCTGGAATGGCTAAAAAAGTATTGAAATGTCTAAGTGAGAAATAAAAAGGTACTGAATCGTTGAAGTGAGAAATGTGAGAGCCTTTACCTTTAAATGGAGAAAACTTGTTAGGGTGCTGAATGGGTCCCATTAAATCTGGCATAAAGCTAACAGAACCTTTCAAAATAAGAACATCAGGCCAACAGTAAAACAGCTGGTGGTGGTGGGACAGTATGAGGATGCTTTGCTGCTTCAGGGCCTGGATAACTTGCAGTGATTGATCAAACCATGAATTCTGCTCTCTACTAGCAAACTCTGTTAATCAGTCTGTAATCTGAAGCTTAGGTGAAATAAGACAATGATCTTAAGAAAAACAATACCCTAGTAAAAGACTGTGTTTAACTATATTTGGGTATATTGGGTAATACTGTTTCTTAGGCCCAATTACCAAATACTTATTTCATAATCGACAGCATAGGTGCACTTTGCAGGTATGCAGTAACTGAATGTTACTCACTCACTTTCTTAACTGCTTATCCAATCTGTGTCGTGGGTGGGTGGGGGGTGCTGGAGCCTATCCCAGCTTTTCAATGGGTGCAAGGCACACAGTAACACCCAGGACGGGGCGCCAGTCCATCACAGGGCAGACACACATACACACACCCATTCACCTATAGGGCAATTCAGTGTCTCTAATTAACATGACTGCCCAGACTGCCCTGCCTGGGGATCAAACTCAGGACCTTCTTGCCACCCACCAAGCCGGGTTTAGTAACTTTATCCATTCTTAATAGGAACACTAACATAAAGGGCATTGTAGTGTGTGTGGTGCTAGTATGAGTGTATTACTTACAAAAAACATTCATAGATTTTAAAACCGTCCACTCTTACTAATCATTTTATACCATTTCAGTATCACTGCTTTGCCAAGAATAATCTAGATCTCGAAAAAATAAGTGCTAGTCCAAAAGTGAGCTCCTCCCACTGACAAACAAGAGAACGGTGGTTGACAAACTGCAAAGCATCAGATAACCTAAAGTTATTAATAATATATTCACCACGTGTATACGTGTATAACCACCAATGGTTGGTGTTTCCCATAAAATGGCCAATAAGTGTACAAACAAGGGTGGTGGTACCAATTATATGGCAACTAGTTCTTATTTCATATTTACACTTTATGGTTGACATAGATCTTTATAGATCTAAGTTTCCTCGAAATACTCCAACTTACCTTAGTTTTTTTCTACTTAGGAAGTGTGAATGACAAAGTAAATGTGTCTCATCCAGGATGTATTCCAGGCTTGCCCTGAGCGTTCCCAATTTTGGCTCCAGACATACCGTCACTCAGACTAGAAGAAGGCCGTTACTAATTATTAATTAATTATTATTTCAGTAATCCCTTTTGTCCTCTGGAAGTCCTTCACCCTTAGGAATTCCTGTGGTGAGATGTAGGCACAAATTACATCCTGATCCTAAACATACTGATCCAGAACAATTCCACAGTGCAAAGTAGGAGGTGTTAAGAAAAAGGCTGCAGTTTTTCTTCTTCTAGTTAGACAAGGTCATTTATTATTTATTTATTAGAATTTTAACGTCATGTTTTACACACTTTGGTTACATTCATGACAGAAACGGTAGTTACTCATTACACAAGATTCATCAGTTCACAAGTTTAATATCAAACACAGTCATGGACAATTCTGTATCTCCAGTTTACCTCACTTGCATGTCTTTGGACTGTGTGAGGAAACCGGAGCTCACGGAGGAAACCCACCACGACACGGGGAGAACATGCAAACTTCACACAGAAAGGACCCGGACCGCCCCACCTGGGGATCGGACCCAGGACCTTCTTTCTGTGAGGTGACAGTGCTACCCACCGAGCCACCGTGCCACCCCGACAAGGTAATTACAGAGGTGTATTTCAAATTTGTTTTTAAAAAGGGAAGATTTTACTTATGCCAGAATTAATGTGTTTTAGCATTCCATCATATGATATTGTTCAGCATCAGCAGTGCGTGCCATCTAAAAGCATTCTAACTAAATTATTATACACGCCAGCTTTGTACAGTACATCATTTAACCAACCGCTAGATATCCAGATATCACATCACTTAATCCTGCTGACAAGCCTGCAGTGGTTTAATACATGCAGTAGGTATTCTTACAGTATTTCTGCGCAACTTAACATGTTTTGCATAATGCCTCTAAAGTCAAAAGTTTGCATACACTTGTCAGGGCATTCTTAGGAAGTCAATGATTTCAGCGTCTTTCCTTTTTCTGTAAGTTATTGGACACAATTATTTATTTAGAAAAAACAGCAATTTAAATGGATGATTTGGAAGTGTAGAAATTCCTGACATATAAATTTAGAGCAATTAGCAGAAACTTAAACCAGAGCTACTTACAAAAGTATTTAGTATTTCCCTCAGTGAACATTTCCTTACTGTACTCCAAAAAGTCAACAGTGTAAAAAGTCTGTTAGAACACAATATAGGTTGAAGAATAAAAGATAAGTTGAATCAGAGGTCACCTGCTAAGATGAATAACCTAACTGTCACCTTATGCTGAGAGGAACTTTCTCCGGTCTGTCAAATATAATCCATTAACGACCAAAAACAGGCATGTCATAAATTAAAAACTGTTGAAACACAGTCAAAAGAGCAAGGGCTTAGAGGTCACTGTTTTACCTACAGTGGTTTCAGAAAGTATTCAGACCCCTTGACTTTTTGCACACTTTGTTGTGTTGGGGGTTTAATTTTGAATGGATTTAATTTTTACCCATCAATCTACAATAATTGTGCTGTGAGCTTTATTGTGTTCAATTAATTAAAAATCAAGTACTGAAATTTAATTCACATAATTATTGGGTTCTATTATTTAAAATTTTGTTGAAGCCCCTTTGCCAGTTATTACAGCTGCAATGCTTCTTTGATTTGTCTTGGCAGATCCTCTCAAGCTCCATCAGACTAAATGGCGAGAGTCTTTGAACTGCCATATTCATGTCTCTGCACAGATGTTCCATTTGTTTAATTCTGGGCTTTGGCTGTTTGCTTCAGGTCACGGTTGCATTCAAAAGTGCACTTTTGCCCCAGTATTAGTTTGCATGTGCTCAGGAGGAGGTTTTCCTCAAGGGTGTTCCTTTTTAGGCTGCATTCATCCTTTTCCATGTCCCTACTGCTGAGAAGCACCCCATAACATACTGCTGTTTCACTTTAGTTATGGTATTAGCCAGGTGATGTGCAGTACCTGTAAACTCTAAGCAGGCTGTCATATGTCTCTTGTTCAATAATGACTTTCGTCTTGACACTCCAAAAAGACTTGATTTATGGAGTGTTGCAGAAATGGTTGTCCATCCAGGTTCTCCCATCTCTACAGTGGACAATTTGAAGCACTTTAAAGTAAACATTGGGTTCTTTTTTCTTCCTCCCTGATTAAGTCCCTTCCTGCCCATGAGGATCATCTTCAGTAAGGTTCAAGGTTTCTTTGATTTTAAGATTATGGCAGCTATGGTTGTCCTGGGATCACTTAAAGCATTAGATATTGCTTTATGTCTTGGTCCTAATCTATACCAGGCAATCTGTGTAAAAGCATCTGCTAAATTCTGCAGAGGGCGGTACGGTGGCTCGGTGGGTAGCACTGTCGCCTCACAGCAAGGAGGTCCTGGGTTCGACCCCCAGGCGGGGCGGTCCGGTTCCTTTCTGTGCGGAGTTTGCATGTTCTCCCCGTGTCTGTGTGGGTTTCCTCCGGGAGCTCCGGTTTCCTCCCACA
This sequence comes from Trichomycterus rosablanca, assembly GCF_030014385.1. Classification (NCBI taxonomy): domain Eukaryota; kingdom Metazoa; phylum Chordata; class Actinopteri; order Siluriformes; family Trichomycteridae; genus Trichomycterus; species Trichomycterus rosablanca. The sequence goes on along the minus strand of NC_085990.1, from coordinate 40,610,611 downwards.
GTCCAAAGACATGCAGTCAGGTTAACTGGAGACACTGAATTGCCCTATTGGTGTGTGTATGTGTATGTGTGTCTGCCCTGCGATGGAATGGCGCCCCATCCAGGGAGTTACTGTGTGTCTTGTGCCCATTGAAAAGCTGGGATAGGCTCCAGTTTTCATGACAGATGCATCTGCAGTTGGCCTTTTTGGAACTCTGTTAGTCTCGTATATTGCTTCAAAATTTTATGTATTAATGTGATTATTTTAGAGCTCATTAATAGCAGATATATGCTGGTAATTGGCAGTCTAATAAAATTCATTCACAACTTTGTTCGTAATTATGATTTCAAATAAATGTTAGCTGCTGTTTCTGTTTTGTTCATCCTCTAATGTTTGTACACTGACAGACCACCGACTGTGGAATGTATTCAGTGTTGGCACATTTAGTCATGATAGCAAAACATTAGGTTTCATTAGGCAAACATTCATTAGGCATAATAGGCATTTGTGTATTTGCACAAGTTGGATGGATCATTGGGATCTCAGACAGATCACCTTCATGCCACACTATTTGACGTAGTTGATTGTGAATGACTGCATGGACCTGGCTTAAAATGCCAGTTGGCTGCCAAGCTGAGGAGAGCAAACATTAGCCAGACAAAGAACAGTGCCATGAATTTGCATCCTTTATATAAATATTTTAAGATTTAACAACAAACGTTTTAAAAAGAAACTCATCAACTCAGATTAACATGTAATGAACTGTGGCTCTTGTAAGGTCACATGATTATTTAAGCATTTCTAAGAGACTGGGTAAACATGGTGATCATCTAAAAGTTGCAAGATGAAAACAATTGCTAACGAAAAAGACAGGGGTGTAACTAGGGGCAGGTGCACTGGGCCACAACATGAACTCAACCCCCCATCGCACTGCCCCCCCCCCCCCCCATTGGCTGCACTCGCCAGATCATTATTATTATATTACAATGTTTTCGTTAAGTAAAATATTAAAATAACACAATGATACATGTAATCAAAATATACAGTGACTGCACAGCAAGGGATTTTGGGGCCCATTAGCTCCTAGTTACGCCACTGCAAGAGGACCAGAAGGCTCGTCCTAAAAAACATCTGCTTGCTTGTTCAGTCCCTGCTACTGTCATGTTGCTACTGTTTGGCCCCTGAGAAAGGCCCTTAACCCTCAATTGCTTGCATGGTATTCGGTCATAACTATAAGTCACAAGCCGCTCAAGTGGCGCAGTGGTAAAAAGACACGCTGCAACCAGAGCTGGATTCTGAGTATCTCGTATCGAATCCAGCTCTGCCTCACCGGTTCGAGGCTGAGCGGCTGTATGAGCAACGATTGGCCGGTTGCTCAGTTGGGGGGTGGGACAAAGAACCGGATGTGGGTCTCTCTCTGTCAGAATGCGATTATGACCTCTGCCAGCTGATTAGAGGCCCCTGCACAGAGATGAGGAAGAGTGCCCTTAGGGTGTGTCTCTCCGCATGCAACGCTAGGTGGCGCCACACTCATCAATGTGCGGGTGGCAAAATTGCATCCGGCTGCTGCCCATGTTTCGGAGGGGATATGGGTTAGCTTCGATCTCCTCGGTCAGGGCAGGGTTCGCCATAGACAGAGGAAGCACAATGCAAATTGAACAATTGGATGTGCTAAAGGGGGAGAAAAGGGGGAAAAAAAATAAAAAAAAATAAAAAAAATAACTATAAGTCACTTTGCCATAAATGTAAATGATCTTTGTGTGAACCCACCTTTTTACCCACCATGTGAAAAGAAAAGATTGGCACCTGAGGGATATAATCAGAGTAATTGGATACAACTACATTGGGAGAAAAGGGGAAAATGCACAAACAGAATAAAAAAAACATCATGTTTAAACCCTTTGGAATCTTTTGTAAACTGGCATGTCTGTTTTTGGAAGACATGGATTTTAATACATCTGCTGTATGACTAACTGGTTCATCCACCGTCAAACATGATAATAGTATAATAACTTGGGGATATTTTGCTGCTTTAGGGCCTGTATGACTTGCTACAATTAACCGGGTTATGTGTTAACTTAGATTGTCTTTGTGTTATATTTAATTAAGTTCAATTATCTGAAATAATTAGCTGTGACAAACATGCAAAAATAGTGTAAGAGGGGAAATACTAGGTGCAAATCCATATTCACAGCACTGTATGAGTCACTAAAATGTTTCTGTTTTGTAGTTTTCTCTAATTAGTTTTATATTTAATGGATTAGCATAACAATTTAAATAAAAAATAGATTCTTCAAGAGTTTCATGAACTGAAAAATGTCTTAGTTTATGGTTTAGCTTTTTTTAAATAGGTGAACAATGACTGAAAATTAATGAACTTAAACAAGCTTCAAAGGAGTAGATCAAATCCACATGCTTAAAGAGCATGTGCTTTACCAGAAAGGATACTTCACTGTATGAAGGAATGGACATTTCACACAGTTGCTTACCTGCTTTTAACTAGTTTTAAACACTAAAAATCTGACATTTAAAGTACATTTAAAAAAACGTTTTCTCTCAAATTGGTATCACATCACATTACTACACTGTCATCACTTTAAGATGATCAGCTTTCTCCAGTGCTCTCTGTCTCATGTTTCTTGTAGCCATATTATTATTATGTCCATTTTATCAGCTCCACTTACCAAATAGGAGCACTTTGTAGTTCTATAATTACTGACTGTAGTCCATCTATTTCTCTGCATACTTTTTTTAGCCTGCTTTCACCCTGTTCTTGAGTGGTCAGGTCCCCCACAGAGCAGGTATTATTTAGGTGCTGGATCATTCTCATCACTGCAGTGACACTGACATGGTGGTGGTGTGTTAGAGTGTGTTGTGCTGGTATGAGTGGATCAGACACAGCAGCACTGCTGGAGTTTTTAAATACCGTGTCCACCCACTGTCCACTCTATTAGACACTCCTACCTAGTTGGTCCACCTTGTAGACATAAAGTCAGAGACGATCGCTCATCCATTGCTGCTGTTTGAGTTGGTCATCTTCTAGACCTTCATCAGCACAACACACACTAACACACCACCACCATGTCAGTGTCACTGCAGTGCTGAGAATGACCTACCACCCAAATAATACCTGCTTTGTAGTGGTCCTAAGAGAGTCCTGACCATTGAAGAACAGCATGAAGGGGGCTAACAAAGCATGCAGAGAAACAGATGGACTACAGTCTGTAATTGTAGAACTACAAAGTGCTTCTATATGGTAAGTGGAGCTGATAAATTGGACAGTGAGTGTAGAAACAAGGAGGTGGTTTTAATGTTATGGCTGATCGGTGTAATTTGTAATGAAAAAAAAACAAACATCAAATAACATTCCTGAAATGTGTAAAATAAAAGCATGTTTACTGGTGGTTTGGGTGTCACTGAAATATCTTTGAGAGAATGAAGCATGAAATTGTCCCCTATTTTTTCTGACCTGTGTCTCCGGTATTATGTTTTCATGTTCATAATGAACAGCAGCAAAACACAAAAGCTACATATGCTAGGTAAAACACACAAAAGAAATGGAATAAAAGAATACTGTCAACCCAAGCAGGAGACGTCAGTGTGATTTATGAGACAATGTCAGCTGTCACAGTTATTACAGCTACTGGCTTTTGTTTTTACAGTAGTGTAATATACTGCACATCATTATATAATATACTATATATATTTTAGAATATTTTTAAAGATTTTTCTCTCATCCATTTGTAATCCAGTTCAGTGGGCAGCTCCTAACAATAACAGCACTAGCAAAAATTAAACAGATGTGACTGAATGTTACCTCAAGCATATAATCATATCGAGACCATGAAACAACTCTCGTAGTGCAGGCCTGGTCAAGATCAACCATTATTTTAATCTATTTATTATCTTAGCCAGAAGATTCAGGGGAGATAAATGTGCAGTCCTTTTTCCATGAGCTCACTGTCACTCTGGTTCATGGTTCAACTGCTTGACACAGCACTAGATATGTCGTGTATTTCTCGCTGACTAAGAGAAGCTCACAGTCAAACAATCCTATGACATCAGTTGGATCAAATTGACACGAGAATGAAAAAGAGACCAAGCTGTGGTTACCAAAGGTCTCTGTTTATGTCAGTGTTGACAAGACTCTTTGTCTCAGTGCCGTCAGTAAACACTTATTACACAATGGAAGTCAGACTGTAGAGAAAGCTGATCTTTGTCTTTCTATACCTGCATAATGCATTTTAAAGTCACCTTCAAAAATCATTTTGATTTTATTATGACATTGAATATGTATCCTTGCATATTATGCTCATAATATATACACTGATCAGCCATAAAATTAAAACCACCTCCTTGTTTCTACACACATTGTCCATTTTATCTGCTCCACTTACCATATAGGAGCACTTTGTAGTTCTACAATTACTGAATGTAGTCCATCTTTTTCTCTAAATACTTTTTAGCCAGCTTTCACCTTGTTCTTCAATGGTCAGGACCCCCACAGGACCACCACAAAGCAGGTATTATTTAGGTGGTGGATCATTCTCAGCACTGCAGTAACACTGACATGGCAGTGATGTGTTAGTGTGTGTTGTGCTGGTTTGAGTGGATCAGACACAGCAGCGCTGCTTTAGTTTTTAAATACCATGTCCACTCACTGTCCACTCTATTAGACACTCCTACCTAGTTGGTCCACCTTGTAGATGTAAAGTCAGAGACAATCGCTCATCTGTTGCTGCTGTTTGAGTTGGTCATCTTCTAGACCTTCAACAGTGGTCACAGGACACTGTCCACGGGGCGCTGTTGGCTGGATATATTTGGTTGGTGGACTATTCTCAGTCCAGCAGTGACAGTGAGGTGTTTAAAAACTCCATCAGTGCCGCTGTGTCTGATCCACTCATACCAGCACAACACACACTAACACACCACCACCATGTCAGTGTCACTGCAGTGCTGAGAATGATCCACCACCCAAATAATACCTATTCTGTAGTGGTCCTGTGGGGGTCCTGACCATTAAAGAACAGGGTGAAAGCAGGCTAAAAAAATGTATGTAGAGAAACTGATGAACTACAGTCAGTCATAATGTTATGCCTGATCGGTGTATATGCGACCTCTCCTGTAGTAATATACAATGGGGTCTAAAAGTCTGAGACCACTAATACCACTAAATACTAACTTTGTTTTGCATTTTTCTTAAACATATTTAATGTGTTTCATTACAGGTCATTTACCAAGCATAACAATTAAGGTGAAAAGTCATTTTTGTATTGAATTAAATGAATTTCAGACTTTTATGGCCATTTTTATGATAGATAGAAATGGCTGCAAAATGATTAATTGAAGTGGATCAAGTGCTGTAATGAAAACGCATTAGGGGCTTTAGGGTGCAGTGGTTTACTAATTAATATTTAATCAAGTAATGAAGTTCTTGTGAATTAATGGGTTAACTGGAGTTGACTGTGTGTGATGTCATATGATTTGATCACTGTTTGTGTCAGTTCCAGAAATTTGTTGATAGACAAGCTGCCATTATAACAAATCCATAATCGTAAACTTTCATAGTAGAGTAGCACCCTAATGTGCAAACCAACCACCATAAGGACTTAAGTTTAATTGACCATGTCTGAGAGAGAAATGTCCGTTTGGGAATTTATTTTCTTGCTGCTGCATCATCGTCTCAGTCTGTCAAATGCAATAAAAACAAGTATCTGTAATTTTGTTTTTATTGCATCTTAAACATTTTAGTACAAATAAATTACTTTTGATGTTTTGGCTGACTAAACCGAGTGTATTTTTATATATAAACTAATAAACTAAGTTGGGACAGGGACAAAATAAGAGTGTGAAGTGCTCAGCAGATAAACTGAGAACAGGTGAGGGTATCATGATTGGGTAAAGATTCAGGTAATCATGAAAAATCTCAGTCTGCAAAGACAAGGCAGGAAATCACTGTTGAAGGTGCATGACCGTCAAGCCCTCTGACAGCAATGAATGAAAAACTGTCATGCCACTGTGGTAAATATAGCCACTTGGGCTCAGGAGTATTTCAGAAAACCATTGTCACTTAATACAGTCCGCTGCATGTATGAGGTTACCACTGACACAAAGGCATATGGTTGGATATTTAAGAAATACATTGTAAAAGTGGTGGGGAAAGGCTGTATGCCAACTCAACTCCAAGCTGGTTCTAAACCCAAGTGCAGCGGCTGAATAGAATCAAACAAAGAGAGCCAACATAGAATCACAAAGGGACTGTAAACAATCACCCGGGATGGGATTTAATGCAATGCTGAATCGAACATGCTACAGATAGACTAAAGCAGGGAGTAGATCGAGTGCAGTCAGGATACTGTCACACCAATTGGTTCACGACAACAACAAAAAAGATAACCTAACTGGATACTACACAAACGGCACGGCAGCTACTTGATCCACCAATGTGTTGCAGCAAGATTACAGACAATACTTCTCCCTTTGCCCTAACTATGTAATGGGAAATTTTAATCTAATGTACTAACCCATCAGTGCTGAGATCTCAAGCTTCCTAATTCAAATTCCAGGTAGTGCTATTGATCTAGCTGGGTACCCTAACAGGTACAGTTGGCTGTGTCTAAGGAAGAGAGGTTAACATGCTAAATTGCTATGGACGAATTGGCAAAAACTTGATTGGGAGAAAAATAGGAGGCGTTTGCACTTTTGTTAGTTAAATAAAGGATTAAGAATAATAAATTCCCAACTTTACTGAAAGGTGGTTTGTAAAATAAAAAAATTGTGTCTATAAAGGATTTACATGGACAGCTACAATATTCAGTGTTCAATTAAATCCATGAGAGAGTGCTCACTGTAGCTTTGGTTAACGGTTAATGGATGACAGGAATTGTTTCCAGTGTTGTTGTAGCACATCTGTTTTAGGGACTGACATGTCGTGCATTTTTGAATGCAGTTGTGAAAATTACCTACTTGAAATATCATAGTTGGCACCCAGTTGGCGCAGCAGGATATTCCGCTAGCACTCCAGCGCCGAGATCCTGAACTCCTCGGTTCGAAACTCGGAAGCAGAAGACTATTTGACTATGCTAAATTGGGGAGAAAATGGAAGAAAATGCATGAATAAAATAGAAAATATCATAGTTGTTCTGTCAGAACCAGTCTTGTCATTTTTCTTAGACTTCTTCAGCGTGGCGTTTCCACCTGCAGACCTGCCACTCAGTGAATTTCTGAAACTGTTCATGAAAATCCCAGATTAGCATTTTTGACATACTAAGACCAGCACATCTAGAACTAACAACCATGCTTTGATGAAATGCACTGCATTTTTACCCATTCTAATGTTTGTGAAGTAAACAGAAACTAAAGCTCCTCACCACTGGCTGACAATTTTATGCAATGTGCCACACGACGGACTGATTGGATAAATACTGTATATAAATGAGCAGATGTACAGATGTTCGTAATAAGAAGGGCAGTGGGACTAGAAATGTTGTCTGTAAATGTTCTGTTCTCTCTTGTCATCAACATATGCACTTAATGAACAAACCACTAAATAGAAAAGGAATATTGTGGACAACCAATCCATTGCATTTCTGTGGTTCTTGAACCTCCTCCAGTTAGTCTTTTTCCTTTTTCTGTCACTTCTATAAAACAATTTTCCCATTGTGGCTGTTTTTGCAGTGTTGCTTTTCAGATTATTCTAATAATAACTCTTGTATGTGGAATTGAGCCCTCTCTCACAATTTCCGCTGCCAATAATTTGTGATGCATGTGCCCTCGCCAGTCTACACAGGCTACACAATGTGCAGTTCTGTCAAATCCAATCCAACTATTCTAATCACGTTCATATATGAGGGCATTGGTAGCTCAGCAGTTAGTGGTACTGGACTAGTGATCAGAAGGTTATTTGTTCAAGCCCCACCACTGCCTATTTGCCCAGTTGGGTCCCTGAGCAGAACCTTTAATCCTCAGTTGGTCACAATTGTAAAATGCTTGGGATATGAAGGTAGGCTCAATGCTGTAAATGTAAATGTAAACTAATTAGGAGATCTGACATACATCATGTGATTAGTATATGAAGAATGGACCCCGGGTAGAGATATTAATGAACCGGTTAAGTGATAACCTATAAAAAAGACTAATTAATTGAAAATGTTGTTCAGATTCATTTCCAACAGCTGATGATTGATTTGAACTGAGACGTGAAGAGACAGACAGAGAGAAATGAACATCATGGTCTAATAGCACACCAGTTCATGCTCTAATCCCTTGACACCAGAAACGATTGAAGTTGAAAAATTAAGACCAAAAAACATGTACAGTATGTATTTGAGATACTTACTGTATAGGTTCTGAAAAAATTCAATAGTCTCAGTGTTGCAATAAATTTTCTGGATATCATCCTGGTTATGAGTATTGGTGAAAGAAAATGAAAATGAGGTTAATAAGGAAGGAGGCTATGAGAATATTATAAGATAAGATGGATATCCTTTATTTGTCATATATACATATACATGTGTACAGTACAATGAAATTCTTTCTTCGCATATCCCAGCTTGTTTGAAAGCTGGGGTCAGAGCGCAGGGTCAGCCATCGTATGGCGCCCCTGGAGCAGAGAGGGTTAAGGCCTTGTTAAAGGACCCAACAGTGGCTGCATAGCAGAACCTGGATTTGAACCCCCAATCTTCCGGTTGATAGCCCAAATCTCTACCCACTAGGCTACCACTGTCTCACATAGCTTAAGTTCCCTGACCGGGAATCGAACCTGGGCCGTGGCGGTGAGAGCGCCGAATCCCAGCCACTAGACCACCAGGGAGATTAAATATTGACTGCATTATTAAAATTGAAGGGAAATATACATTAATTAACTTAATTTCAACTGAAAGATGAGTGTCTATATGCAAACACAATTGGCTGTGCCTTCGCGGTATGGATTGGTGTCCTCTCTGGGGTGCATTACTGTATTGTGCTCAGTTATTCTGAGGAAAACCGGATCCACTGTGACCCTAAAAATGTAAAAAATAAATAATTATCTTAACAAAACCATTCGTGCCACAATTTTGTATAACGTTGTATAACCTTCCTCTACCAGTAAAACAGCTATTAGTCTTCTCTTATAACATCTTGCATGGAGAATACAGACCAAATTGTCCAAATTAATTTCAAATAGTTTAATCATGTTGTAACTCAACTTAAGGTCATACAGACTATCAGTAGGTTTTAAGTTAAGAAATATTATCTAATATGTAGATGAACAAGAACTTTTTTTTTTAATTGCTGCGTCATTCAACTGATAAAGACTTAATATTAAAATCTAGCTCTGCAGAAGTTTAGAGTTATACATTCTTATTTTTTTGTGGGTTGTTTGTTTATTAGGATTTTAACGCCATGTTTTACACTTTGGTTACATTTATAGTTATTCATTACACAAGGTTCATCAGTTCACAAGGTTAAATCAAACAGTCATGGACAATTTATTGTCTCCAGTTCACCTCAATTGCATGTCTTTGGACTGTGGGTGGAAACCGGAGCACCCGGAGGAAACCCACACAGACAAGAGGAGAACATGCAAACCACACAGAAAGGACACAGACCGCCCCACCTGGGGATCGAACCCAGGATCTTCTTGCTGTGAGGTGACAGTGCTACCCACTTAGCCACCATGTCACCCTTTTGTGGTTTGAATTTTTCTGATTGCAGCTGTACACTTTTTTATGTGAATATTAAAAAGACAAGTGCAATGTGCCACAAGGGGTGGCTCAGTGGGTAGCACTGTCGCCTCACAGCAAGGAGGTACTGGGTTTGATTCCCGTGTCCTTTCTGTGTGGAGTTTGCATGTGCTCCCTGTGTCAGCGTGGGTTTCCTTTGGGAGCTACGATTTCCTCCCACAGTCCAAAGACATGCAAGTGAGGAGAATTGGAGATACAAAATTGTCCATCACTGTGTTTGACATTGAACTTGTGAACTGATGAGTCTTGTGTAATGAGTAACTACCTCTCCTGTCAGTGATGTAACCAAAAGTGTTAAACATGATGTTAAAATCCTAATACATAAATAAATAAGCCACAAATTTGTCAATTTAATTAATCATTTAAAACTGTTTTCACTAGAAAGAGCGTAAAGTCTCTAGTGCATCTATCTTCCTTTATCCACAGCTCTCCTTACTCTCCCGTACAAAGCTTTAATGTTCACCCTCTAATTACACCTGCTTAAGCAGGCATGGCTGAGGTATGCTGCTCCGACTCATTATTAAAACTCTACTGTGGGCCTCCTTCTGTGCTGAGTGCAGCAAGGTTCAAATGGTCGCGGTGGAAACGAGAGATAGTGAGTGCGTGTAGGGCCCCAAGAGAGGGAAGCCCATGTTCTTACCTCTGGGGAATGAGCAATCCGTCCTCGAGAGGTCATCAATCGCTCTGTTACACTCAACACAATGAGCCATTGTTTAATAGTAGCTTCAGCCTCTCTGCTTGGCTACCTGCCTTTGATTTCACTTGGCAAATCAGACAGAAATATAGATTAAAAAAATATAGAGATCAAAATAGAAGGGGAATCAAAGTTAGCGTTAGAAACGAAACAATTTTGTATTGTATTTTAATGTATTTATAGAGTAATTTCTTTATAACCCTTAAAACCCTTTTAACATCCATGTTTTCCCTCCACATTAAAAATTGACAGCTTCGATAACAGAATGTAAATTTTGGGGACAAAATACAAGACATACAAGCCCTAAAAACTGTCAAATGTTTATAAAATGATAAACATGCATTAAGGCATGTCTGATTCCACCAAGTCTGACATGCCTATTGCTAGCTGATGACTGCCATTTCTTAGTTAATATGGCCCATGGGACAAGCTTAAGCAGTGTTTGTCTAAGGCACAAGCATTAGTCTAGATTTTTAGCAAAGAGCCAGGGCTTCACAACAGCATGTTTGGCTGAGGAAAGAAAACTTGGGCAGAGCAGACTGCATTACTTCATCCAATCTTCCTAGTTCTCAAGCCTGACAGGAGTAGGGGAATTACCTGGCAACCACTTAGAACATAAACATGAATAAGAGATCTGACTCCTTGCAAGCAATACCTGAAGAGCAGATCAGGTAAACATCATTACACAGCAGGCTGACGGTAAATCCCAGTGAACAATGTTCAGACAATCCAGTGGACAAGAAGTGGAAAAGGACTCATCAAGAATGAATGATCACTGAACAGAATCAAAGAATGGATAATCCTTAGTTAAACCACATCACTGAACAGATGGCATTGTTTGAACTTCACAGTACGCAGAAAGAGCAATTTAGATTTAAGATCTCTGTGTTACTACCTTTGGGCGGTTTGAACTTTTAAAATAACACTTATTAACAATATACATTACATTTGACCCAGTTTTAATGTTAACATTATTTAATTCTACTGTAGTCAGATTTAATTCAATACATGTATTATTGGCAAACACATGATAGTTATTGAAATTAATAATGCACAGAAACATAATTTATTGATTCATTGATAACAGAAACTTCATTGCCACTAACTGAAATAAAAATTAGAAAAATATTGACTGTATGAATCTAGCATCCATTCCAGTGGTCATACAATGCGCATCAGAGTGTTCATACATTTTTAAAAAACGAATATTAAAAAATCCCCAAAAACCTTAATCTGTCCCCACACCTAAAATTATTAAAACTAAATCTAAAATAATTATAAACTAAATAAAAGTTTATTAGAAAGAACAAATAGAAGAAAACTGCCACAATACAATAAAACTAAATGTATCTATAAAAACAGGATAATACAAGTAACATTAAAACTGTAATAACATATTTTATTTGTACAAATGTACTTAACAGGTAGTGGTAGCTCAGCAGTACTGGTCAGAACTCAGAAGGGCTGCTGGTTCAAGCCCCACCAGGGCCATGTTACCACTATAAGCAAGGCCATTAACTCTTAATAGCTTGGATTCTATTGTTTGCATCCAAATGCTGTAAATTTAAACACATATTAAAATGGTAAAATGCCCTAAACTTTATAACAATTACCAAAAAATATTGCTTCAGAAGCTGGAGCTTTACCAAGTTGTTTAGGATATCTACTCTGTACATGACACACAGAGCATTTCACTTCAGAACAATTCACTGCATCAAAATTCCAGTGGGTCAGAAGTTTATATACACAAATTTAACAGTGCACCATTAAATTGCTTGGAACATTTCAGGAAAAAGATAGCATGGCTTTAGAAGCTTATGATAAGCTAACTGACGTCATTTGAGTAAATTGGAGGTGTACCTGTGTCAGTATTTTATGACCTACTTGCCTCTTTTCATCAAGAGAAAAATCTAAAGAAATCAGGCAAGACATCAAAAAAAAAAAAACTGTGGACCTCCACATTTCTGGTACATCTTTGGGAAGCAATTTATCAGTTCAATCAATATTATTCGAGTTTAAACACCATGGGGCCACGCAGTCATAATATTGTTCTTTCCCTTAGAGATGAACATAATTTGGTGCAAAAAAGAAAATCCAAGAACAGCAGCAAACAACCTTGTGAAGATGCTGAAAGAAAGGCCAGGATACAATTTGCATCTACACATCTTCTGGGCTGATAAAACAAAAATGGAACTTATTGACCATAATGCATCATGTTGTGGGAGTGCTTTGCTGCATGAGAGACTGGAACACTAAATAGATTGCAATATGGGAAAGAAAAAATATGTAGAGACATTAAAGAAACATCCTAAGCCATCAGCCAGGAAGTTAAAGCTTGAGCACAAATGAGTCTTCCAAATGGACACTGACCACAAGCATACTTCCAAAGTTGTGGCAAAGTAGCTTAAGGACAGCAAGCTGAGGGCTATAGAGTGCCCATCACAAAGCGCTGACCTCAATCCATTAGAAAATGTATGGGCAGAACTGATAAAGCATGTGCGAGCAAGAAGGCCCACAAACCTGACTCACTTACACCAGTTCTGTCAGGAGGAATGGGCCAGAAATGTATGACCCAAGTTAAACAGTTTAAAGGCAATACTACCAAATACCAACCACATGTATTTAAACTTCTGAGCCACTGGGAATGTGATGAAGGAAATAAATGCTAAAATAATTTATTGTCTCTAGTATTATTCTGACATTTTACATTTTCGAAATGCAGTAGTGATCCTAACTGATCCATGAGAAGGAATGTGTACTAGGATTCAATGTCAGGAATTGTGATAAAATGTGGCTAAGGTGTATGTAAGCTTGATGTAAGTAACTGGTTAAGCACAATTTGTAAAACATTAATACTTTGACCATTTCACTGGTGCAGTGTTTACGTTTTTCGCTATAAAGATCAGACAGAAAAATTTATCTAAAACTAAAACTGACTGTCAAACAATCCACATTATTTATTTTAATGGTTAAACAATGGACAAAAAATACAGAATAAATATATATATATTTGATTCAATGTGTTATCACTTTGTAAGTAGTCAACAACAACAAAAATGATGCAAAGATTTGGATAAGTACATTATAAATTCAACGAGTGGCTGAAACATGAGGACTGCACAAGTGCATTCTACATCCTCTTCTATTGCATAAACAAAAACTTGGAAATAAGATGAAAATGTCTTGCTTTCCTTACTAAATCAGTCAAAATAGGACTGTTCTTTAAACACTTTACATTGACCCAAAAGCTGTTAAAAAGACAAAATGCTTTAAATTACTGCTGAAAATACATACTGTAATGCACATAAAATGCTAAAAGCCATTAAGTCTACTTTAGAAGGTGTTTCCATTTTCATTGTAACTCTTACCATAATGTTTTATCAGCTCCACTTACAATATAGAAGCACTTTATAGTCCTACAATTACTGACTGTAGTCCATCTGTTTCTCTGCATGCTTTGTTAGCCCCCTTTCATGCTGTTCTTCAATGGTCAGGACTCTCCCAGGACCACCACAGAGCAGGTATTATTTAGGTGGTGGATCATTCTCAGCACTGCAGTGACAATTACACTCCTACCTAGTTGGTCCACCTTGTAGACGTAAAGTCAGAGATGATCGCTCATCTATTGCTGCTGTTTGAGTTGGTCATCTTCTAGACCTTCATCAGTGGTCATAGGACGCTGCCCACGGGATGCTGTTGGCTGGATGTTTTTGGTTGGTGGACTATTCTCAGTCCAGCAGTGACAGTGAGGTGTTTAAAAACTCCATCAGCATTGCTGTGTCTTATCCAATCATACCAGCACAACACACACTAACATACCACCACCATGTCAGTGTCACTGCAGTGCTGAAAATGATCCACCACCTAAATAATACCTGCTCTGTGGTGGTCCTGGGAGAGTCCTGACCATTGAAGAACAGCATGAAAGGGGGCTAACAAAGCATGCAGAGAAACAGATGGACTACAGTCAGTGATTGTAGAACTACAAAGTGCGTCTATATGGTAAGTGGAGCTGATAACATGGACAGTGTGTGTAGAAACAAGTAGTTTTAATGTTATGGCAGATCAGTGTAAATGCCTGTAAGAAGGCATCTCCAAGGCTCTCTAAGTAGAATAAAAATATGGTTGAGTGCAATTACTTACTATTTAAATTGTAATATTAATAACACAACAATTATTTATTGGCTACAGTGTGTAAAATCAACTAATAATAAAAACATATTAATGTTAATATATTACTATAACAACCATTGTATAAAATATTATGATTATGGTCTTCTTTGTTCTCACCTCCGTTATTTCCTTATAATAAAATTGGTTAATGAGCTATTATCTTTTACATAAAACACATTTGGTATGACGCAAAAAAGCCAAAACTTGGTTAACAATAACTGAATGAAATACATCATATTGCTGTACAGTCTCAGTATCTATTTATTGGCTTTTATATTTAAATGCAAAGCATTTCATAGACTTGTAATCACTCACTTAGTTTCGCCCAAAATGAGGTTTAGGCAGTGTAGTATTAACACTGTCCTTATTTTATTAATCATGTCAAAAACCTAAGCTATGACCACTGTAAAATGAACAACACTGTGAGCTTACATTTAATAACCACAGGGATGCAGAATTAACTATCTTTATGTCTATTTGACATACTGCATTGTGTGGCTAAGTACATTTGTGCATATATTACTTCACATTTTAATTTAAAAACAAATATAATGTTCATTCACCCTTAAGAGGCTCAACCTACAGTTTGAACACCACTGACCTAGTTTATGCCTAATACCCTAATAACTAGTGTAGAACCCATAATTGTAGTAAGTAACATGGTTAAAAGGTACAGTTGTCTGTAATGTAATAACATGTCAGAATCCAATTGGCTGTATGTGACTATGCCTAATCCTTGTGTCTGTTCCAGCAGCTTCGGATATCTCTTTGGAGTTCAAAGCACTGGGGTAGAGACGAGGGATCAACACAAGACCTTTTTATTCAGGAGAACATATTCAGAAGAAATGTCATGGAAGCAGTGTGACTATAAAAATGAACTTAGATCATCAATTGCATTACACTAAAACAGACATTAAAAACAATAGAGATGCATGCAAGCTCCTTCTTGAAAAGACAAGCATTAAAACAAGCATTAAATATGGATTATTGTTTTTCGTCATGTTGCAAGAAAGAAATTTTGCATCCAATACAATTTGAAAGGTATTTGCATTATTCTCCACACTGTTCAGACTTAAAAAAAAAAAAAAAAGAAGCTAATAAACCTCTATAATGATTTATTGTTTCATGCAGCATTGCACAACATCGAAACATTACACAACACATCAGCAGACAATGTAGCAGGTGGCATGCACTTCAGAGGGGGCCAATTAATGTATCTAGCATGGCAAACTGCTTGTAAAATATGTGCAAACATAGAGCTGAGTCATAACTGTCTGACAGACTTTTCCCCTCTTTAACAAAAACCCCATTACACATCCGAATTTAGACTGAGGTTTGCCAGCCGTGGATCCGAGTTGATCTCGTACCTGTAATGGTAGCCTTCCATGTGGTCCCTGCATGCATCACGTATATTATACATCCATCTTTTGATGCCTTTTCTGTTCAGATAAAGTACTAACAGGAAAATAACTCCAATAAGAGCCAACACTATACCCAGAAAGACGTAAGAAGTCTCCAGAACACCTTTCATGTTTCCAGATAAGGTACACTGCAATTTAGAGAGATCCAGCAGCAAAAGTTTGGTGTTTCTCAGTTTTAGTGGGTCGGCGCAGGTCATGTTAAGCTTGTCCACGACATCTGACGTCTTTAACCACGTAACCATGTCCTCAATGTTACAGTCACAAACCCAGCCGTTTCCCCCCAGTTGCAAGCGAAGTCCAGAAATCTGGTTTAACTCTAACAATGTTTCATTAGAAAGATTTTTTAAAGAATTTTCCCGTAGGTCCAAGCTATGAAGTGCTTGATATCTGAAAGTACCATTATTAATCAAAACTATTGAATTGTGACTTAGGTCTAAAGTGGTAAGGTCAGACAAGTTGGTAAACATGTCATCTGGTAGGACCACAAGGCCGTTGTTGGCCAAGCCGAGATAGGAAAGTTTAGGAACACTGTGCTTTAAAAGATTAGATACAACATCGACATATGTGAAGTTATACAAAGATCTATTCATGTTCAAGACCTGAAGGTTGTTGTTCTGTGAAAAAGCTTCAGGGCTGAAGTTTATGATTTTGTTGTTGCTCAGGTCAAGCAAGCGCAGCCCTGGCAAATTGTAAAACACCCCTGGGGCCACTTGCTCTATTCGGTTTCCAGAAAGATACAGCTCTTCCAGAAGGTCCAAACGAACTGGGAATGATTCCTTTGTTAGGCTGGATATATCGTTTCCAGTTAGGATAAGGGTGGTTATATTGGCTGGAAGGGGTTGTGGGATGAATGTTAAGTTCTGATTGGTGCATTCTACCGTTGTGCCAGTACAAATGCATTTGTGAGGGCATTCCAAAGAGGTTCCAGTGCCAAAGCACATGAGGAAAAGGAGCACACAATGTGTAGAGACGTACCTCCAGCCCTGTTTCTCTGTCTGCATTTGCAGCGAGGCTCCTGCACGCATTTCTGCACGCGGTTCCAGCAAGATTCAGATCACTCAAGGTAACCAAAAGTGTTAGTGCAGCAGAATAAACGTTTCCAAACCAAAAAGTCTAAAATGCAGAGCTTTCTGTGTTCACTTGGATTTGTGGTAGACACATATCTTCATTTTTTCCACATCTCTGTACACTTTTGTTTTACGTACACAGAGTGAAGCAAAACAAAGGCAACATGCAAATGCCGGTCCACTGACCTGTTTAAACGCGCTCACATTCACATTGCTACACTGACTCCAGTTCTCTCTTCACTTTAACCACTGATTCTGCTCCTTCAGTCCAACCCAAAGTTAAAATGTCCTCCAGCCTTCTTATCTTACACCCAGTTCCTCTTAAATTTCACATCCAGTCTGCAAGCTCAGCTTTTAAACACTGATTATGTATCCAGAAAGTTTGGAACTGTTCATCTCTTTGCTGTAGTCTGCATTCTGTTCGGATTTTCATATCCGCGCGTGGGACGCACAACATCGCGCGCTCGTTCCTTCTGTTTGGATTTCTGTTCGCTCCCTGTGCGCGCGCTCACTAGCTCCAAACCACCCGTTGGACTGTACTACTCCGGCAGCGCGGGGGAGCACGAGGGCAACACCACAACATTCATAAAGCATGCAAACCAGCTAGTGTCCAAGTCAGGTGTACGATTACAGTCTGTGGTTACACCGGTTATGATCCTGTTGACTCGTTTTATTCTTTTCTACAGCTTACTAGCGAGGGGCTTATAAACCAAAAAGCAAATAGTTCAACCCGTCTCTTATACACTGCAAATAGTTCAACCCGTCTCTTATATACAGTACTGCTATTATAGGTTCTGGGAATCACACGTCATGGCACAAACTTTCCTGCTTCTGTTATTATATTATCTTCATTCCATTTAAATGTTACATACAGCGAAGGGAGACTGGGATTTAACATCTATAACATCTATAGTTTTGACATTTAATATGGCAGCTGTATAGCCTATATATTCACTTCAGATTTACACAGTCACAAGCTGGGTCAAGTTGGTCGAGGGAAATATGAGCTAATGGTCCACACAACAAAGTTTTGAATTAGTTGGTGGCAAATTTTACCACAGACAGTCCATAACAATATTAACAGATTCTCTCAGAAATCTCTGTGCATATAAGGTGTCATGGAAAAATGTTTTACCATTAAAAACCAGACCAGTTCATCGTATGCTAGGATTGCCAACTTTCAGAACTGGAAATAAGGAACACCCTGGGCTGGCGGGTTGGCGGAAGGCATGGGGGGGTGTTATGGCGGGTATTTACCTGAGCGGGGTAGGCGGTTATAAAAAATATAATGAGTCTTACACCGTCATAGGAACATTATCAAAATGTGTTATTTAGGCTGTTTAACATATATTATTTTCATTCTTTATAATAATAAATCCATATTTTAGGCAAAACAACATGCATAAAGAACATCATCGTGTTTTTTCTCAATAGTGCAAACAACATTTTTACATAATCCATCTTCACACTGACATGCATCCCCGGTTCTGGACTGCGTTGGTTAGGTGGGCAGTGGGAAAATTTAGGTGGGGACAATGCCCAGTTTTGCCCTAAGCTGTATTCGAACCTAGGGCGGAAAAATAAGCACGATGCGCTCTGCCCACTGTGCTACTCAAACAGCAGAGTAATAAACAGGTTGTTATGCTGATATGCCTGCGCACACACGGCGTTACCAAGACTAAAAATGAATACTACTTAAAATAATAACCAAATGCTTTCTAATTCCCGTGGTAGCAGCAGTTTCCTTCTGTTTCATACATATCGCCCTCTCTCAGTCTAATCTGCAGCATTTCTCTCCCACTGATAAAAATATGGAACAAAGCGCGTCCCGTATCAGGTCAATACGGAACACCACGTTTAGTTTACAAATAAGGAACGATTCCGTATATTACAAGACGGTTGGCGACCCTACCGTATGCCTAGTTCACACTACACGATTTTTGCCCTGATTTTCGCTTGCCGGCTGGGGAGCAACTCAGCGTTTGCTTGGCGATCGAAACTCGGCTCTCAATCACTATGTGTGAACCACTCAACAACCGAGTAGCTCGCCGACCGAAGAGAGATATCTAGCATGTCAAATATCTGGATCTGAGTCGCCCAACTGGCAATGAGTGCTATGTCAAACAGCCACTGAGAACGCAAGATACGGTGTGAGGGGAAACGCAGGGGAGGAGTTGTAAAAAAGGTGGGACAGGGGCATATTATACAGTTTATATCAGAATACATCAGCACACACACAAGTTTTACAGTATTTCTGACCTTATCGTTCTCTACAAAACATAACATTTATTAATATCTGTTAATTAATAACAAATATTTATTAACCTCCAACTCACTATAGAGCAATCCATGCTGTTCGCGTAGCCCAATCCTCTCAGATTCATTTATTTTTTCTTGATTTTACGCTGCACATCAGCGCACAAACTTTGATTGCTCGCTTCTTGTTGACGTGCATTTTTGGACGTGGTATCATTAAACCTTTCGTCACTTCTCATGTGTGTTTTCGTGACAAAACGTAGTTTGGGAGACCAGAGAAGCTCTCTTGCGATTCCAGTTGGTGATAAATCGTGTAGTGTGAAACCCCCTATCGCTGATCAGTCGTGTAGTGTGAAAGCCACACCGACTTGAAAGACTCCCGATTACAAGAGATCCAGTTTGTAGTGTGAACTGTACAGCGACCTGACGACTTGAAAAGTCGTGTAGTGTGAACTTGGTGTGAGGAATGAAGAATACTTTATTCTTAAGAATGTTACACCAGCGGAAAGGCTTTCGAACCGCATCTGACCAAACCTTCCCCAAAATGTTAACACTGTCTCATTTTTTACTCCCAAAAGCCCGTTTCCACATGACTTGCCCCATGGTGTAGTCTCATTGTCCAACCCCAAATATTCATGCGTTGACCATGCAGTGTTAACGTGATTCACGGGACCCCTAGGGTAGGGTGAGTCCTGCTGTAAATTGCCCCCACCTATACACATCACAAAAATACAAAAATAAAATAGTGGATGTTGTGTTCTTTGGGTCAAGGAAGAAAGGACCGCCCCAACTGTTAAGCGCAAAGTTCAAAAACTTTCATCTGTCATGGTACTAGGCTGTATTTGTGCCAATGGCATGGGTAACTTGCACATCTGTGAAGGCACCTCCAGGGTTTAGGTGTATAATTCTAAGCAACAAACACTGACCTTTAGACTATGCTGTTGAGCAACTGAAGTGTTCTATAAAGCCAAAACAGGGACAATTTTACTTAAACATCTTTGACTATTGGTGTTTTTAGTTCCCAAATGATTAGGTGTTGATCAATGAGTTTTGATTAGCTGAAACATTAAATCTCTTTTAATTAAATATACGTCAAAAGGATTTGCAAATTCTAATATTTCTATCCCAACAATTTGACAATTGGGCTTGACTGTGTGTGTGTGTGTTTGCAGTAATACATGAGAAATACATATATTTTAGTAAGTTTTTAAACATGATTAGGTAACAGTAACATAGTTTTTCACAAAAGTAATGAGGTGTATGTGGTTTTAACTATTGATTTATCACTCCCACCCTGCATTTATACTGTTACTAACTCTGGCTCAGCTGACCTAGCCTGATTACCACCCTCATGGCAATAGATTTGCTCTTGCCCTAACGATTGTTTATATTGATTTTATAACTGTGGAATATCACCATCAACACAGAGCACAACTGGCTTAAAGCCTCACTCATATAAGGCTCCAGTAATCCACTGCATATGCAGTAAATGATACAAAAGCAACTATTAATACAACAACTATTGTGTCCTATTAGGGCACAACACAGAATTTATTGGACACAATCTAGGCTGATACATTAACTTATCTTTAGTAACCACTTTACATTGGTCAGGTATTTTCAGGCACACATCCTGAAAAGATGCCTACACATTAGATGATTCACACTCAGCTAGAGGCAATTTAGAGCCATTTTCTTTCAGGATGTAGGAAAAATGTAAGCTTCACAAAGACAACAGTAACTGCAAACCCAATTTGCAGAAGCTGTAATGATATATATGCATATCCTGTCTCATTTGGCTGCATCCTGTCTTGCTTTCACCAATTTTATTATTTACTTGGTATTACTTATGGTATGGTGCCTGTTGAGGTGAGAAGGCTTGCATGCTTCAGCTCCAAGAAAATCCTCCTTAATTTATATGGTGTACAGACCTTTTGTCATCAGCTGTTTAAAGAACTGCTGGTTTTGTAGTGTTTCTACAATTGTAGGTTATTGTTTTGTGTATCATTAATGTCTCCAGGTCCATTATGGCCCATTTTAATTTACAATCATTTTTTGAGTGATCACTTTTTGGGAAGATAAGATCAAATTAGGCAGGATTTGAAATAGGGGCCCATGTAAATGTACAGGTCTCAAGACAGCTTGTTAAAAAGAAAATCAAAACTTGTTGTAGAGCAGCTTATTGAGCTGCAGATTTTTGTTGCGCCAGTGGCCACAATTACTGAGCAGACTGGTAACTGCTTACTCCTTCATTGGGGAAGAACCTGCTGCATTGAATTTCTCAAAGTAAAAAGCCACTATGCCATGGTATGATTTGCTCTCCCTGTCATTATTTGGGTCTAGAGATAAGGCTTGGCTAAGACTGCACATAGAGGACTTGGTTATGGACTAATGCCGTGGGCACTGATGAACCCCCATACTGTCAGCCTTTTGCTGACAACTGGATGATCCTTTTTGTTTTGGCAAAGAAAAATCCAGACCAATATCAGACCAAAGCACTCAGAAGACCACAGAATGTTTCCACTGTGTATTGGTCTATCTGAGATGTGCTTGGTCTTGGACTTGATGTTTGACTTTTTAAAATAGTTTGAGGTTTTATTTCCTGATGCAGTGGTAGACTATGTTAGGTGACAACAGTTTTCTGAAGTAGTCCCCAGCCCATGTGGCTGTATTTATCACAGGGGCATGACAGTTTCTCATGCAATGCCGGCTGACAGCTCAAAGATCATTCACATTCAGCAGTGGTTTCCAGCCTTGTGCTGCATGGACTGAGATTTCTCTGGAATCCCTGAATTTTCAATGTGTGCAACATTGCATTGAGAAATTTTATTTTGGAACTGAAATTGTGAAATTCTCTCACAAGGTTTGGCACAAACTGGTGAGCCACAACCTAGACAACTCCTGAGGTTTAATGCCGGGCACAAGTATACCGTCTGTGTTGAGTTAGGCATGATTTCTAATATCAGTGGGTTTCCTGATTCATTCAAATCATACCAGTAATTGGATTTGCCACTCTAAATTGTGTCTAGGTGTGAATGTAAATTGATGTGAAGCATTGCCCTGCAGATCACAAATTGGGCATGCTGTTTATTTATTTATTATTTATTAGGATTTCAACATCATGTTTTACATTAATTACAGGACAGGTAATTATTGGTTACATAAGGTTCATCTTTCAAACACAGTCATGGACAATTTTGTATCCCCAATTCACCTCACTTGCATGTCTTTGGACTGTGGGCAGAAAGGGTGGCACGGTGGCTAAGTGGGTAGCACTGTTGCCTCACAGCAAGAAGGTCCTGGGTTCGATCCCCAGTTGGGGCGGTCCGGGTCCTTTCTGTGTGGAGTTTGCATGGGTTTACTCCGGGTGCTCCGGGTTCCTCCCACAGTCCAAAGACATGCAAGTGAGGTAAATTGAAGATACTAAATTGTCCATGACTGTGTTCAATCTAACCTTGTGTGAACTAATGAATCTGGTGTAATGAGTAACTACCGTTCCTGTCATGCATGTGGCTGTTAAAATCCTAATAAACTAACAAACTGTGGGAGGAAACCGGAGCTCCCGGAGGAAACCCATGCAGACACGGGGAGAACATGCAAACTCCACACAGAAAGGACCCGGACCGCTTCACCTAGGAATGGAACCCAGGACCTTCTTGCAATGAGGTGACAGTGCTACCCACCGAGCCACCGTGCCGCCCCTGAGAATGTTGAATTCCTACCTTGCATTTATTTATTTATTTATTTATTTTTTATTAACCTTTATTTAACCAGGAAGTTCTCATTGAGATTTAAAATCTCTTTTTAAAGAGAGACCTGGACAAGAATGGCAGCAACACACATCCGTTTCAATACATAAAACAAACAATTTTTAAAATCGGACTTTAGGTATTTTTAATAAAAATAAATCTTCCGAGCGCAGAGAATAGCCCCCTGTGGATTTATTTACAATATAAAACAGGAGATAAGATGGTAGCAAACCCAAAACTGCCTTATACACAAGTGTATACCAATGATAAAGTCTGCGGGAGGACAACGCAGTCTACCCAACGCAGGCATACAGAAAACAATGATGGGTACGAGCTTCAAGATTGGTGATAAAACGTAAGGCCCCATGATAGACAGAATCTAATAAATGCAACACCTGTGAAGATGCATGCATATAAATTACATCCCCAAAATCTAGGATGGACAAAAATGAAGCAGCAACAAGGCGTTTTCTAGCCTCAAAAGACAGACATGATTTAATTCTAAAATAAAAACCCAACTTTAGTTTTAATTTCTTCATCAGCTGATGGATATGGGGAGCAAAGGTCAGCGCATCATCTATTATAAAACCTAAGTATTTATACTGGGACACTACCTCAATCTGAGTGCCGTGAAAAGTAACAATGGACGGAAGGACCTGCGATTTAGACTTAGCATTATAAAATAACATTAGTTTTGATTTCTCAGCATTCAATACAAGTCTTAAGTCACACAGATTGGACTGAACCACATCAAAAGCTGCTTGAAGCTTTTCAAGAGCATTGTGCACTGTCGGAGCAGCACAATATAATACGGTGTCATCAGCATAAAAATGAAATTTAGCATGTGGTACATTCTTATCCAAATTATTTATATATATTATGAATAATTTGGATAAGAATGTACCACATGCTAAATTTCATTTTTATGCTGATGACACTATCCTCTATCTATTGATTTATTATTTTACATATTCAAGATATAAACAGTTACATTGAGGTCAAATATCTGTAAAACAATAAATACGAAGATTTGAAAAACATAGCAGCTGGTGAGCTCTGATCTAAATGTTGTTTAACTGTCTAGTGGTAGAACCCACTCGAGGTTCTTGACGTAATCGAGAGGACACGGGGGCATTATCAGTGACTTACATATGGAAGGAGAGGTCGTTACAGAGAGCATATCAACTTAATGCAACCTAGTCATTCGATTTTGAAAAAAATTCAAGTTTCCCGACTCAGCATATTTCGTAACACGCTCTTAAGCTCTTCGCTGTCAAACAGCCTGCAGTCGTAGCTGTCAATGCGGGATCTGACCAATAGAAATCGGCGTAGCAGAACTCTGACTGCCAATCCGCTCGTTTCATGCTGCTGTGCCCGCTAAGGTCTTTGCCGACTAGCTTACACTAGCTTTAGCTGTGCAGAAAATTGATAAAAACAGAAATATATCTAGTAAAATGTGTCTTTTGAGTTGTTGTGCGGTGTCTAACGCAAAGCATGCTTTCTCATTCGTCTAGCAGCAGGTAAGAAAAAGAAATGTTTGTCTTGTGGGTGTGTTTCGGACAGAAAGTTTACCTGTATGCTATGTTGTGTTGTATACTTTATAAGTCTGACTAAATAGTATGACAAGTGCACTCAGCTATTCATTATATTGTCACTGTTTTGCGTACTATTTAGTTCAGGAATATGCTGTTTGAGACACAGCCTGTTCATACTGGAAAAATAAGAATTAGCTGGTTACTTTGCATAATTTTAGCTGTTAACAGCCGTTTAGATTAAATAGATTTACAAAACCGATTTTAACTTGAAAACCTAATGTTTAAAATACAAAGGCATTAGTCACTTATATGTCCGTTTTAACAAATTAGGCTTAAACCTAGTGTAGCTAATGTCAAGCTAAAAAGAGGCAACACGCCAGGTTAGCGTCAACATATGCAAGAAAGACTGCATATTATTTTACATTCAAACTATGTAATTATGCCAGATTTAAGTGTAATTTGTTCATATTACATATTCCCATTTGCCAGTTTTATCAGGTATACATATTATGATGTGTACTTAAGTCATTGGCCATACAGCAAGGACTTCTGCAGCCAAAGCAGTGTAAATCTTTATGCATTTGTCAGTTTTACATTTTCAGCATTTAGCAGACGCCTTTATCCAAAGCGACTTACAGTAGTGTGACAGTATACAGTCTGAGCAATTGAGGGTTAAGGGCCTTGCTCAAGGGCCCAACAGCAGCAACCTGGCAGTGGTGGGGCTTGAACCAGAGATCTTCTGATTACTAGTCCAGTACCTTAACCTCTAGGCTACAACCTGCCCTGTCAGTTGAATAAAGGTTCAAGAGAATTAATACATCATATTTTTAGCGTTTTACAAAATGTCACAATCTTTTTTGGAAATAAGGTTTGTACAGATATAAAAAGCATGCAGCACATTTAGCTGTA
This sequence comes from Trichomycterus rosablanca, assembly GCF_030014385.1. Lineage (NCBI taxonomy): Eukaryota > Metazoa > Chordata > Actinopteri > Siluriformes > Trichomycteridae > Trichomycterus > Trichomycterus rosablanca. The sequence goes on along the minus strand of NC_085990.1, from coordinate 40,585,103 downwards.
AGTAAAGGGTTACACCGTTGTATGGTGCTAAAGGGTTAAGCTGAAATACCAGTCTGTCCTCTGTCTCAGGCTTTTTGCTTATTTTTACATAAGGTTTTAAATAACCTTGGTAATATACCAGTACTGACTACAAGCTGCTAGTGACACTGGTATGTAACTGTTGGGTTAGTACATCTGGACAGAACAGCTCATTGCAAATTGGAATGTGTTTTCTTTGTAATTTTGTTTGAATTTGTAATCTTGCTTTGGGAACTTTTAGTCTGATCAGAGATGTGTAAGTAACTGCTTGAGGAAATTAAATACTCAAATAAGAAAATAAATGAACAGTGACGTGTAACTTTTTTGTGTTTTTACAGCCAGGAGAGTAAAAAGCAGGTAGCAAACTGTCGCTTGCACTAGTTTAATGTCAATTTTAGAGACATTTTAGAGAAAGTCACTGATTAATAACTAATAGCTGTTTTATAGCTGTTTTGCAGCAATGGCAGTAGATTGAGGTAAACCAAACAATTCCTAGATGAGTCCAACATTTTGTTACTTATAAAATTTGTTTGTTTCTCACTTTGTCTTTTACATGGGCAGTTGTAGTTTAGTGGTTAAGGTATATGCTATACACCTGTAAGTGTATAAACCGCGTCTGTAAAGCAGTGTTAGACCAGGTTGACATAAGTACTTTTTTACACATAAATGCAATATTGCACTGGTGGATATAGAAGATTGAAAGTGGTATATTGGTACTGCAATGGTAAAAAAAAAAAAGGCCGTTTAAAAGTGTAGGTCATTCCTATAGAAAAATTGCACAGAAAGCCAAGGTGTCAGTGAGACATAGTATGAATGAAAATTCATATGGAAACTTTATTTGTTTGTTTGTTTGTTAGGATTTTAACGTCATGTTTTTTTACACTCTTTGGTTACATTCATGACAGGAATGATAGTTACTCACTACACAAGATTCATCAGTTCACAAGGTTATATCGAACACAGTCATGGACAATTTAGTATCTCCAATTCACCTCACTTGCATGTCTTTGGACTGTGGGAGGAACCCGGAGAACCCGGAGCACCCGGAGTAAACCCACACAGACATGGGGAGAACATGCAAACTCCACACAGAAAGGACCCGGACCGCCCCACCTAAGGATCAAACCCAGGACCTTCTTGCTGTGAGGCGACAGTGCTACCCACTTAGCCACCGTGCCGCCCCTGGAAACTTTAGTTAATGGCATTTAGAGTGATGCTTTTATTCAAAGTGACTTACAGTTGTGACTAAATGCAATATATTATCTTCTGATATAAAAAGGTCTGGTAGATAATCAATGTTATTTACTTTACTGATGTTGTGGCTGATTCATTGGGTGTATTCATTTTTATTTTATTTTTATAAGTAGCGTTATTTTGGTTGGGGATGCGGCACATCAGAAACACTGGGTGCAGACCAGGTGTAGCCTGGACAGGGCACCAGTCCAACATAGAGGATTGAAAAGTTAAAACTTGTTATCAGATTAATTTATTTGTATGTTAATTGATTGTTTCTTTTTGCAGGTAACATTTACAATTATGGAGGCTTAAGAGATCACACGTTTCTGGGGGGAAGGGGTGTTTCCCCTCAAACTGGATGGACTGTTTGAATGGATTGTATTTTGGAGGTTGCCAAATTTGTTATATTTTGCACAATAAGACACTAAACTACACCACAAAAGTATTTTTGATAAACGTAATATATTTGTAAAATATTGTACAGAAAAGAAAGAGATAAATTTTTATTATTTTTTGATGGAATTAATAGTTCTTCCAACACTGTGTAGCATGTGTCACATTGTTGAGATGGTGGACTGAGGCTAGGTTTTCATTCACCTTGGGGATGCTAGGGTGCTGTGGAACATCAACACATGCACAATTCTAGCACCCCATAATTCAGACAGAGGGTACTTTTTATTTTACATAACACTTTTTTGGCGATTTCAAGCTTTCATTCAGGGCTTGTGGCTTGACTCATAATTTTGGAATTTATTTAAGGTTGGGGTAAAGCAGTTGCTTGGGGCTGTGCTTAGGATTTGTGTTAAAGGGTGTACGATGAGTGTGATGATCCCAGAATGTACTCCAAAATGCCGCTCGTCACGCCACGCGGAGGAGATTGTGGCTGCTCTCACGGGTGGCTCCGAAAGACAACTGAAGGCCTTCCTATCTGTTTACTGCCACAATGCTGCCTCTTTGAGGGACGAGTTCGGTCGTACAGCACTCCATCTTGCTGCTTCGCTGGGGAAACGAGCCCTGCTTGAGTGGCTTTTGGACAGCAAGAGTGCAGACCTGCTTTTGAAAGACAAGGAGTCAGGCTGGACAGCTCTACACCGTAGTGCTTTTTATGGGCAAATTCATTGTCTCATTGCCCTCATCAAGGTAAGTTTAGATTGGTGTCCTAAGACACTAAGACAAATGGAACATAAATCTGTTGAAGACTGATTTTATCTTACATTTTAACAAATTGGGATGGCATCAACTTGGTGCACTAAATATATTCAATGCCTATTGTGTTGTTGCTGTTTTAGCATGGTGGTTCACTAGCTGTTCCTGACAAAGAGGGCCTGTCTGTTCTGGATCTTACTATGAAGGACCGTCCAGCTCATGTTGCCTTTCGAAACAGTGGTAAGAGAAATGTATACCATAATTTGTTAGTTGTATTTTTTGTCTTAGTAGATACACCATACACCATAGCATCCCAGAGAGCCCCAACGTCATATTCAGGGTTATGCTATGCCCTGACAGTAAAAGTTACTGTTTCATCCAGTTGTCTGTTGAGTGCCCAACCAGACTGGTGGCACAGCAGAGACTCCAACTTAATTGTCAGGAGTGAGAGGCTAACGTATTAGACTGCTGCATCACCTAAGCACCACAATTAGATGTTCCAAAGTTAATACTGCAAAAACATAACTTACAAAAATACACTTGCTGCAGTGCAGTAACACACTCCAAACTGGACACCAATCCATCGCAGTGCCTCGCGACATAGCCAGTCATGTCTGTATGTAGGTGCCCGTCTGGCCAGTAGTACCACTGGAGATTTAAACCCTGAATCCCAGTGGTAGTGAACTAGCATAATTCACCCCTCTGCCACCCAAGTGACCACTTATGGAATACAATTTCTGCATTTATGCACAATTATGTTTATTGATTAATATTAATTGACTTTATTAACTTTAACTTTATTATATTTAACTTTTAATATTTGGTGGTGTTGTTTAATCTTTTTTTGCTCTCATTTATCAGACCCTACTGAAGTATACACCTGGGGTAACAATACAAACTTTAGTCTTGGACATGGAAATCAGGAGAGTAGACACCATCCTGAGATTGTGGATTTGTTTGCCAGAACTGGGGTCTATATTAAACAGGTAATATTTTTTGCTGCTTTTTTTTTTTTTACCCTCTTGCCCCATCTGTCTGCTGCATAACACCCACGCTGGGCAAGCATGAGTCCAATACTGACATATGCCTCCTTCAACATGTGTAAAGACAGATTCATACACATAGACTGAGCACACTATTTTCTGTCACTTCGCTCAGTTAGTAAGAGTTGCTGAAGTACTGGCAAGGAGATGAATCCCCATCCGGTCTCAGGTCCCGGTCAGGCCAGTGACACTTCTGAGAATCAAACTTGGATGTCAAGTCTTGACAGGCTTGACATTTTTAAGAAACTAGGAGCATGCAAATAAATTCATGAGCGCATACAAAAAACTGGTTAAGCCTTCAATTATCAAATATAAACTTCAACTAGCAAACTTGATCAATGTTTAACAGTATCAGTCTTTGCTTGTTTATTAACTATTCATCCCTTAGGTTAATAGCACAGCTGAGATTCAAATTCAAGAGCTCAAGATCTCTGCAGTGGTGGTGCAGTGGTGTAGCACATTACACCACTGCACCACCTAATTGCCCAATACCCTGCTTTCTTAAAAGGCATCCAATATTGTGCGTATTATATGAGCTTAGGCCTTTAAATTGTAGTTAAAACATTTTAAATAGCTATAAACTGGCTTTTTCAGCTGTGTGGAGACATTTGCTTTGGCTATAGATATGTGCGTTTATATGCAATGTGTTATAGTAATACAGAAATTGTTCATAACCATTGATTTTTAACACACATCTGTAATCTCATTTAGATTAGAAGCCTCATTCTTTTCTAAATCCCTTAAAGCTAGCTATCCAGGGCAGTTGTAGCCTAGTGGTTAATGTACAGAACTAGTAATTGAAAAGTTGCTGGTTCAAGCCCCACCACTACCAGTTTGCCATTGTTGGGCCCTTAAGCAAGGCCCTTAACCCTCAATTGCTTGGACTGTATAGTGTAAGTTACTTTGGATAAAAGCATCTGCTAAATGTCGAAAATGTAAATGTAAATTCAGTAATGTATTGCTTGCATTAATTCTAGAGATGTGCCGATCGGGGTTTTTGGCACCGATTCCGATTTGCGATCTCCTTTCAGGGACATCGGCCGATAGCCGATTGCGATCGGGGGTTGGGGGGGTTTAGCAGTAAATAAAATAAATAAACTTAAAAAGAGCCTCACAGTGAAGATAAACCGGAGCAGCGCGCGTGTGTGTGTGTGTGTTTGTGTGTGTGTTTGTGTGTGTGTGCCCTTAGAAGATACGCTTTGTTCACAGTATCGCTATAAGTGATTCATGAGTCGATTCATTTTTCGCGAAGCGTAAGTTTCTCTTCTCAGTTATCTCTCCGTGTTTACTGTTATTAATTAAATGTCGTGGTTTTAAATAAACACCAACTACTACAGAACATTCTGTGTGACTCTCTTACATTAAAAAGCTTAATTAAAAAGCTTAATTAAACTGCTATTACCACAGATCTGTAACCGACCGTCAGACTCGTTCCGTCTAAGGAGCTAAAAGTTCAGCAGATGATCCTGAACTAACGAATTTGCTAATGAATAAACTTTTGCCTCTGATTGGCTCTAACATTTTCTGTTCTCATCTACATCACAAGTAAGAACCGCATACGATTTACCAAAGTGAACCAGGAGTTTATATAACGTGCTGATAGAATCGACTCAGATGTGACCGGGTTGAATTATCTTTTTAAAGTAAATATTACAATCAGCAAAATTACATCGTATGTATGATGCACAAAGTTAATGATGTTATTTTAGGTCATGAAGAGCTTTCACTGTGGTTTCTGTACGATGGTTGATGAATGGTGATGTGATGGTTGGCGTCTGGATCAATGCACTGAGCTGTTAACTTAACATGATCTTTATATATCACACGATCGGATCGGCTACTTTAGGAGATATCGGCCGATCGCCGATAGCATATTTTGATTAAAAATCGGCCGATACCGATTCATAGCCGATCGATCGTCCCATCTCTAATTAATTCTAATAAGTGCTTACAAATATTTCACTGCCACTTGTTTTCCAACTTTCAAATCTTCTATTTACTTATTACCTTCTAAAAGTCAATGACCCAGTGTTTTGTGAGCATTCATTTTCCAATACTAAGTGTGTAGGAGATCACGTTCCCCAAACTTTTATCAGACCTCAGATGCCCCATACATGGCAAGACCGGTCACTGTGACCAAGCTTTCTGTTCTGCAGGTGCGTAGAGTTAAATATTAATTCATGATTAACATGCCTAAATTCAATAAACCCAGCGTGTGTGACGAGAGCCTGTACGTGCGTATGGAGCACTTTTACCCTGTGCATGGGTTGCTTTACGGAACATCTCTTTGCTTGTTTTGCTTTTGAAGAGCGTCTTGCATTAATTATGAGGTTGGCATTGGTTCCTTTCCTCTACTGTACTCTGAACCGCAGCAGGCAAGCATAACCTTGTGGGGACAGTGCCATGTCTTTCCATACCCAAAGTCCAGCAAGCATACATATTAAATAAGACCACAGCTGCTACATGCTGCCTTACAAAGTGTCTGTCTGGATGCCTCTTAAGAGTTCATGCTCTTAAACTAGAACTCGCAGCCACGGTAATAAAATAGAGCATTGTTTAGTGCAAGATTTGGCAGATAGTGTACTTGGGAGAATGTATTGTTCTGATGACATTATGAAGATGGACAGAATCATAATACTATTAAGGAGCAGGGCCTTTAGACCAAGTGTTGAGACCACATGGTGCACCTGGTTCTGTGATATTTTTCTTCCTTTGTTGCATGATTTACACCATGCACCATACATTTTACATAAGGTAATTCTCTGTGTCCCCAATTTATTAACAGTTTGAAGCACACATGGGTTCTTTGGCTTCCCGAAAATCATCCAAAAGTTGTAAAATTGTCACTTATTGGACCATATTACTTCTTATCATTTCTTAGAGGTCCAGGTTTTCTAAACTTCAAATTAAGTTGTGCCGTCAATACAATTGATTTCTAAATGGCACTTCTGTCATGAATTCCAATGTTGTAAAGGTCAAAACACAGCTCTTGTGAAGACACTTTAAAGGTGCTCGATTGATTCCATGGTTATTTTCAGGGCTGTAATTTGGAACAACTATTCTGTAAAATGCTGTATAACCTAAAACAAAATGAAAATCACTGTGCCTCTTTGCTGAAGTTTTCAACCAATTCCCTATTGCAATTGCTTTGCCACTTGGTGCAAACACACCTGCGTGCTTTTAACTGGCAATCTGTACAGCTACAGTATGTGGCTAAAAGTATTGGGACACCTGACCATGAGCTTGTTGGCAATCCACTTTCAAAAACTGCTTTACAGACACTCCAGAAAAGGCTTCTCACATAACTTTGTAGTAGTCGGTGTGAATTTGTGCCCATTCAGGCAAAGAAGCATTTGTATGGCTGGGCACTGATGTTGGTAAAAAAAATACTCAACTGATGTTCCAGTTCATTTCAGAGCTGTTTAGTGGGGCTGAGGTAAGTGTAGGCCACTTGAGTTTTTTTTGTTTTGTTTTTTAAACCTAGCTTTTCTTCATGTCTTTATAGACCTTGCTTTGTGCACAGGGGCACAGTCATGCTGGAACAGGAAATGTCCTTCCCTAAACTGTTGCTGCAAAATTGGAAGCATTTAATCTCCATTATATAATTGACTTATTAGACATGTTAGCAATAGTTGTGGCTAAAACATGTAAGTTCAATAATTTGAAGGGTTGCCCCAGTACTTTTGTCTATATAGTGTATGTCATCTAATGTCAGTTTCTTTCTGTATATGTATAATTTATGTGTTTGTGTCTTTTTTTACAGGTGGTTGTGTGCAAATTTCACTCAGTTTTCCTTTCTCAGAAGGGCCAGGTTTACACTTGTGGCCATGGACAGGGAGGACGTCTTGGACATGGGGATGAACAGACATATTTGGTGAGACTCTCTTGATTTTAGTGTCTAATAATCCTGCAAATCTTTCATTTCTAATTTGAAATACATACTTTTAATACAAAAGGTTATAAAGAAAATAAGGAGGCCATTACATAGTTAATGTTATGCCTCATAAATGCACGGCTTGCTTTGGTTATTGTTTACCCATGTCAGGGATTGACTTCATCTAAATGCTACGCAGCCACTTGCAGAATTTTGCGTATTATAATATTAATTTATAATTATGCTGGCATAATGTAAAACCAAGTGGCCATTTTATTAGGTACACCTGCCTTTTTTTTTTACATTTAGTTACCATTTTATGGATTACTCCTACCATATTGATGCCATGTTAATGTGGCGAGACAATTACTGACTGTACAGACTTACTGTTCTCTTTATTAGGAACACATGCTTATTGTAGGTGTACAGTTGGAGAGTAAAACAATTTTAGTTTTTTATGCACACTTATGTTAAAACTGGTATTTCATTAGTGGGCAATGTCTGATCAAAGGGTGCTGCTGCCATAATATTTAGATTAAATCACTATTCTTCTCCTAGCATTAACATCAAGGTGATTAAAAATCCCAGTAACACTCCTGCACCTGCTACACTTCAGTGTAAAAACCTACAGAACGACAAATAGACATACAAGTGGTGTAATCCATAAAATGGCCAGTGAATCCTGTAGATACATAGTTGAACCTGTGAGCAAATTGTGTAGTGTGCAAATAAAAGTATTTACATTGTTTTACTGCTATTGTCTGGTTATCTAGTATGATTGATTTTGTGTTTTAGGTTCCTCGGGTAGTAGAGGGTCTCCTTTCTCATCACTGCACCCAGGTTGCTGCAGCCAGAGATCACACTGTGGTTTTGACTGAAGAGGGCTACGTGTACACTTTTGGGCTCAACACCTACCATCAGCTGGGCCTAACACCACCTACTTCCAGCCAAGTACCCAAACAGGTTAGCAAACCTCTTACCTGGCACACAAGAGCAAGTGGTGTTGAATAGTTTGAAATCGTTGTTTGAAGCTCCTTCACTCTGTGACACCTGCCATATATTCGTTTTAATCAATTAAAAACTAACTGTTTTAAATACTTACAAAATTGGAAAAAATTAGTCTGAAAGAGTGCATTTAAAGAATAACACTTGACAAGGACTATAAACTGAAATATGAGAATGACCTACCTTTCCTGCTGTGACTATAACCACTGTGTAAGCACAGCAAAAAAAAAACATCTGAATAAATAAATAGCTGTTTGACTCATTTCATGATGCAGGTGACTTCTAAGTGTTTAAAAGGAAGAAGCGTGATTGGAGTCGCTGCTGCAAGGTTCCACACTGTTCTCTGGACCAGAGATGCAGTTTACACTGTGGGACTGAATGGAGGCCAGCTAGGTAGGAAAGGAATGAGAACAATGAGACATTATAGTGTAAATACATTTAACATTTGCAGCACAACCTGTTTATACATGTGTGTTTACATTTGTTTTATGAATCAGTACTTTAACTGATAGTTAACTGATAATCTTATCTGCATATACATTTACATTTAAATTTTCAGCATTTAGCAGACGCTCTTATCCAGAGCGACTTACAGAAGTGCTTCTATAGTGAACATTTCATTTCTCAAGTTTAGGAAAACAACAGTCAAAGAACACAAATCTGCTAAAACCTGTTAGAACCAAAGTGCTGTTTTTTTTTTTTGTTTGTTTTTTTTTTAAAATGGAAAAGAATGGAACAAAATGTTAGTAAATAAGTACAAGTCAGCCTAAGTGTTTAGTAAAAAGGTGGGTTTTTAATCGTTTTTTTTTCAAGACAGCAAGAGACTCAGATGTTCGGACAGACAGAGGAAGTTCATTCCACCACTTCGGCGCTAGAACAGAGAACAGCCTTGATGCTTGTCTTCCTTTAGTCCTGGATGGGGGCTCAAGTCGAGCGAGACTAGAGGCTCGGAGGTTGCGTGGTACAGAGCGGGGTTTGATAAGGCCACGAAGGTAGCTTGGGGCTGGTCCATTTTTGGCTTTGTAGGCGAGCGTCAGTGTTTTAAACTGAATGCGTGCAGCTACAGGAAGCCAGTGAAGAGAACGCAGAAGTGGGGTGATGTGGCAGTGTTTAGGTTGGTTAAAAACCAGACGGGCAGCTGCATTTTGAATGAGCTGTAAGGGTTTAATCGTGGACATGGGAGCTCCAGCCAGGAGGGAGTTGCAGTAGTCCAACCGTGAGATTACAAGTGATTGCACCAGAATCTGGGTAGCTTCCCTGGAGAGAAATGGACGAATCTTCCTGATGTTGTACAGGAGGAACCGGCATGATCTTGTCATGTTGGCTATATGAGGAGAGAATGTCAGCTGGTTATCAAGGACAACACCAAGACTTCTTACCTTATCAGATGGTCTGATCTGGGAGTCATCCAGAGAAATTACTAGGTCCTGGGTTGGAGACTGATCTCCAGGAATGAGCAACATCTCTGTCTTACTGGGATTAAGTTTCAGATGATGAGCTGACATCCATTGTGAGATATCTCGCAGACATGCTGAGATGCGAGCTGAGACTTGCGTGTCTGAAGGAGGAAATGACAGAATGAGCTGAGTGTCATCTGCATAGGAGTGGTAGGAGAAGCCATGGGAGGCTATGACCTTGCCCAGAGAGCGGGTGTAGATAGAGAAAAGAAGTGGGCCAAGTACAGAGCCCTGAGGAACACCGGTTGAGAGAGTGCATGGGGGAGATATGGATCCCCTCCATGACACTTGGTAGGAGCGCCCTTCCAGGTAGGAGGCCATCCATTGCCATGCTGAACCTGTTACTCCAAGGTTGGAGAGAGTGGTCAGGAGAATGCTGTGATTCACTGTGTCGAAGGCTGCAGAGAGGTCAAGAAGAATAAGGACAGATGACAGTTTGGCTGCTTTGGCTGCATGAAGCTTCTCAGTAACCGCTACAAGAGCTGTTTCCGTAGAATGCGCTGCCTTGAAGCCAGACTGGTACGGATCGTAGAGGTCATTCTGAGTGAGAAAGGCAGATAGTTGGTTATAGACAGCACGTTCAAGAATTTTGGATAGAAAAGAGAGGAGTGAGACAGGTCTGTAGTTGTTGATGTCTGTAGTGTCTAGTGTAGGTTTCTTAAGAAGGGGAATGACCTGAGCCTTCTTAAATGCAGTAGGGACAACACCTGATGTCAGGGAGTTGTTGATGATGGGTGTGATGAAGGGGATTAGGTCCTGTGAGATGTCTTTGAGGATGGTGGATGGTATAGGGTCAAGTGCGCATGTAGTGGGATTGCTGGATGAGAGGAGCTGTGTAACCTCATCCATGGTGAGTGGGGTGAAGCTGGTGAGTGTGTTGGTGGGTTGAGGGTCAGTTGAAAGTGGGTCAGTCGGAGAGAAGGATTGATTGATTTTGTCGATCTTGTCCTGAAAGAATGTTGAAAAGTCAGTAGCAGTGAGAGAGGCAGAAGGGGGAGGAGGAGGAGGGTTTAAAAGAGAGGAAAATATAGCATGAAGCTTACGTGGGTCAGCAGCAGATTGTTCAAGCTTGGCTTTGTAAAAAGATGTTTTTGCAGCAGTCACGTCAGATGAGAACCTGGACAGCAGATCGTGGTAGGAGTGGAGATCACCACTGAGCTTAGATTTCCTCCACTTTCTCTCAGCTGCCCTTAATTCTCTTCTGTTGCTGCGCAGTGCATCTGAAAGCCAAGGAGCAGGGTGAGAAGGTTTACCTCGTTTGAGGGTAGGAGGACAGAGCTGATCGAGGGATGTTAAAAGAGAAGAGAGTAGAGTATTGGTTGCGGAGTTGAGTGGAAGGGTAGCAAGCATGTCAGGGTTAGGTAGTGAAGTTAGGATGTTGGAGATTAGCAGGGAGGAAGATAAAGAGTGAAGATTGGGGCGTGTTGTAAGGGTGAAAGTGTGGTTGGAGGTAGGAAGAGTTGGGAGACAGAGAGAGAAGGACACAAAGTGATGGTCAGAGAGGTGGAGTGGGGTGACAGTGAGGTCCAGAACAGAAGCTGGACGGCTGAAGACCAGGTCCAGAAGATTGCCTCCTTTGTGTGTCGGAGGGCTGTGGTTAAAGAGGAGGTCGAAAGATGAAAGAAGAGGAAGAAGGCAGGAGGACTGAAGTGTAGGGAGATTAAAGTCACCAAGAAGAGTTAGAGGAGTTCCATCTGAAGGGAAGAAACTCAGAAGAACATCCAGCTCTTCTATGAAGTCTCCCAGTGTGCCAGGTGGTCTGTAAATGACAATGATATGAAGAGTAATCGGAAAAGTAACAGTAATAGCATGAAATTCAAAAGATGAAATGTTAAGGTGAGAAACATTCACAGTAGTGAATTGCCATTTCCTGGTCAGGAGCAAACCTGTACCACCACCCCTACCAGATCCTCTCGGTGTATGAGAGAAGGTGTAGGCAGAGGATAAGGCTGCTGGTGTTGCTGAGTTCTCGGTGGTGATCCAGGTCTCAGTCAGTGCCAGGAAGTCAAGGCTGTGAGAAAGTGCAAAAGCTGAGATAAAGTCAGCTTTCTGGACGGCTGATTGACAGTTCCAGACCCCACCTACCACCACTGTTTGAGACTGTTGCAACAGTTGGGGGTAGATGAGGTTGCTGGCGTTGCTGTTCCTATAATGTGCCCTCTGATGTCTGCAGGGTCTGTGAGATATAAGCACAGGAATAATTGAGTAGCACATGCTGAGAAAAAGTTTGATAGATTAAACAATGTCAGAGACTGATAGTACTTACCCAAGTTAGTTTAGATTAGTAGAAAAAACCTAGTGATAGAGAAGACCAGCCGCTACAGACGGTACCGTCTGTAGCGGAGATTTAATTTTATACTAAGCTTAGCCCTGCCCCTCAATTCACACCTAGGCCTCTAACAAAAGGCACCTGAAGCCACTTTAACCAATCAGCAAAACACAGATTAATGCATCAACAGACTATTTAACAATAGTTAAATGCTACTTAAATGCTACTTCAATTCTAGCAATGTTAATAATCAAAGTTACAAAGATAGAGTCTAGAACAAGTTACAGCAAAAAATATACACTTTAACCAGAAGCTTACCTTACCCAGGAATACAAATGAACACTATAAAAGTTACAAGCATATAGTGACAGACTGCTGTGCTTTCTCAATTGAGTTTTGCTTTGAATTTGTGCACACACACAGGTTACCTGCTGGACCCAAATGGGGAAAAGTGCGTGACTGCACCCCGACAGGTGTCTGCTTTACACCACAAGGATGTGACTATCGCCATGGCTGCTGCCAGTAATGGGGCTACTGTGTGTTTGACAGAGAAGGGTGACATTTATTTGCTTGCTGACTACCAGTGCAAGAAGATGGCCTCCAAGTAAGTACACTTTCTCACTCACTCACTCACTCACTCACTCACTCACTCACTCACTCACTCACTCATGCACACACTCATTCTCTTGACCACTTATCCAGTTAAGGTCGGGTAGAAAGGGGGGTGCTGGAGCCTATCCTAGGCACACAGTAACATCCTGGACGGGGCACCAGTCCATCGAAGGGCAGACACACATACACATACCCATTCACCTATCGAGTAATTTAGTGTCTCCAGTTAACTTGACTGCATGTTTTTGGATTGTGGGAGGAAACCGGAGCTCCCGGAGGAAACCCACGCAGACACAGGGAGAACATGCAAACTCTGCACACAAAGGACCCGGAACGCCCCGCCTGGGGATCAAACCCAGGTCCAGGTCCTTCTTGCTGTGAGGCGACAGTGCTACCCACTGAGCCACCGTGCCGCCCCAAGTAAGTACAGTATCCGGAAAAAGAAAACTTAAGTGTTGTTAGATTTCTCTCAGACTTAAGTGTGGGTGATGTGTTTCTCTCAGAGTACTTTAGCAATACCTTGTGAATTTAAAAAACTCTGGTTGATGTAACATTTGGTTCTTAAAATCCTTTATTTTATAGGCAGCTGAATTTTAAAAAGGTTCTTGTGAGTGGAGGCTGCTTGGACCATCGTGTTGACCCTCAACTCCTAAATGAAAGTGGGGGTGAGAAGATAACCATTCTAGCTCTGGATGAAGCTGGAAGGGTGAGTGTCAGTTTGTAATGAGGTGTACTCCCCAAAAAGCCACAAACAAGCATATGTGTTAAAATCCACATATAGATAAAATTATTCCACATGTGGTCAGTCAGCTAAGACATATTGTGTGTTTCCTCAGATTTGCTAACAAGTAATACAACTCAGTTGCATGCAGTTTATTTCAATTCCAATTTTTAATGAACATGCATTTAAATTTGAAATTAGCAAAAATACTGGGTGTAAGAATTCATATTTATCTCTCTCCCTCACCCCCATCAACTCTAGGTGTTTTGCTGGCGCTCTGGTGGCACCTTTTTGAGGCAGTGTAGGTGGGCTTATGGACGACAGGTCTTCATGTCTGACATTGCTCTTAGCAAGAGCAAAATGTTATTTGCTACACAGGATGGTGAGGGCTTCAGTGGGCAGTGGCTAGATCAGTACAAGAAGGGTACAGAGAAAAAAGGTAAGTCATAAATACATTTTATACATGTTATGTGCAGATTTTACAAAACGTAACCTGCAGGTCTTTTAAAATTATTTTGTTTGTACTTGATGTGCTGTTGCCAGAGATATGTGGGCATTCTGAGAGTGGAGGTGCGTATGAACGTATTCGTCTGGAAAAGCTCCCATACATCCACCGAGCTGTCAGCATCACCATGGACTCCAAGGGTCGTAACTTTGGGGTGCTGCAATCTGATCCCAAAACCAGGTACCTTTGCAAAAAACTAATAATATTCATACTTCTTTAACTAGACCAGTGTGATCATGTGCTCATCCAGGAATCTCAGATTATTTTGACCAATCATTTATCACTAGACAGTAGGGATGCAGAGTATTTTATTCGTTTGAAAAAGTCAATACAACCTAAAAGAGCAAGCAGTGATAAAATGTGCAAAAGTGTCAGAGAAAACAAAGGAGGCTAGCTACCTAATTATTCTTAGAGTTTTCCGAGCATAACTTGCATTTAGAACAAGTACAGGAAGCAACTGAGGGCTGTGGACCCAGAGCTCCATGTCTGCCTCTAATCAATCCCAACCAGAATAGGGTGGAGATATGCATTGTCTCAGGCTCAGGTTTCCAATTGATAGTAAGTCACATTTACCCCACCCCTTCTTTTAAAGACTGTGTGTGTATACAGTTCTGGTTAACATGACTGGCATCCCTGAATGTTTAGTACATCATGTAAAATATCTCCTGTAATAAAGTGTTTAGTAAAACTGCTTGGACCTATATAAACATTCCAGTGTTTCTTGTTCACAATGGCAAGGACGAGAGAGTTGTCTAAGCAGACCAGAAATGCTATAATCACCAAGTAGTCTAAAGGGTGACTCGAAAGTTTACATCATTTTAAAGGATTCTGTGATTGGTAAAGGATGAGAAACGCTATTCTAGATAGCTAGCAATGGACTCAAATGATAAGATTTACCTACCTGTTTAAATTAACATTATTTATTATTCCGCCTTGGTAAAGATTTATAAAATAATGCATTTTGTAGTTCATTAGCTAGTTAAAACTCATTTTTATGACATACTTTGTAATACATAAAAATTTAAAATAACTTTTGGCCATTTTGTCCACAGCATATATGAAGTGCCCAGTGTTTCAGCCTCTTCATTCACACAGCATTTCAAGCAGATTCTGGCTGAAGCCGATGAGACGGACAACATCCATGATGTGACTCTTCAGGCTGGTGATCGTGTCTTTCCCGTTCACAAATACATCTTGTCAATGCGTTCTGAATTCTTCCGCAAGCTTTTACAGCCAGGAGTAGAACAAGGGGACAAAGTAGATATTGAGGTACAGAGGAGTGTGGATGCTGTGGGCTGCGATCTCCTGGTTTTGGAGAAAGTCGCTCCTGAGATGCTGGAGCAGGCACTACAATTCATCTACACAGACTCATGTGAGCTGCTGGTGCACGGTGCCAGACCAGCTATCCCACGCCTCAGCAACCGCCCTGATCAGGAGCAACAGCAGCAGCTAATGCACAGCCTACAGGAGCTAAACCTTAACAGCCGCTCTGCTCTGGAGATTTACCGCTCCCTGCCTGCTGCAGTTCACAGTAAGGTGGACAAGTCAATGAGCAAAAATGCCAAGTCTGGAAAGAAGGGCAAGGGTGGCAGTGCTAGCGAGCCTAACTACAATCCAGTGAAGATGTTGCAAGTAGTGGCCAAGAAGTTGGGCTTGGGTAGTCTTTCTGCAAGGTAGGTTTTTAAAGCTTTGTAATTAGCATATTTTTAGACCAAACTTAAGTCAAACTTCATATTTTTAGACCTTAAGTCAAACTTTTGTATTTTTTCTTGCATTCGCTGCAACACTAATGCCGCATTAGCAATTTTTTGCATAGGCTGACCTTTTTCTTTTTTTTTTAACAATAGGCTGCATCCAGCATTAATGGTATTATAATTCCATAGCTGCAGAAAACATAATATTGATCCAGGCCAAATATAAGTATGAGTCTAAGACACTTTTCTTTAGACCATCTGATATTTACATTTAAATTTGCAGCATTAAGCAGACGCCTTTAACCCAAATCGAGGTACAATTATGACCGAATACAATTTGAGCAATTGAGGGCCGTGCTCAGGAGCCCAACAGTGGCCTCTTATTGGCGTTTGGGCTTGAACCGGCAACCTTAACCAGTGCCTTAACCGCTGAGCTACCACTGCCCTATATATACAATAAGCTAGTCACAGGCATGCTATTGTATTGCTTGTCCACATTTTCATAATGTTGCAAAATCTACAACCTATAGTAATGCCAGAAAAATGATATTTGTTTAAGTAGGTTGTTAAATATTAAAACAGAACACTCAGTACGAACATTATATATTCATGTATCATTTATTTTTATTAACCACTTAATATTGGTCAGGGTTATTAAATCTGGTGCAGCTGAAAACGCCGGGCATTTTATTTAAATAGTTTAATAAAAGAAAGTTACGGTGTCAAGCAGTCTTGCTAACTATGTTTTATTTAAAGTTCGCAGTTAGACATAGCAAGCTAGCTGGCTGAAGCAAATTTACTAGTTAATTTAATTTTTTAAAAAGTATGTATTTGGGGCGGCAAAGTGGTGCAGGAAGTATAGTTGCTAGTGGGTGGATTGGCTAAAATGCCGATCAGGCAAAAGAGTTTAATGAGGATTAATATATGCATTAAATTTGTATTGTATTTAATAGGTTGCATTTGTTTTATTGACTCACAGGCTTGATGGAGTGAAGTATGAAAATGGGCAGATTTGTGTTGTGCAAAAAAAGACTGGCAACAGACTAAGATTCTCCCAAAAGAAGTGGTAAATGATTTTATGCAAAATGATTCAATAATTGTAATGATATTTTACCTTCTGCTAGTGTGCACTTTTTGCATTTTGGTTATGGCTGTGCTCTTTTATCTCTCAGCCCCTACCTGTGTGACGTCACTCTAAGATCTGATGATGGAAAGGACTTCCCTTGTCACAAATGTGTTCTGTGTGCACGACTTGGTAAGTTATTTTATTGTTCTAGTATTCAGTATGTTTCCTTTGTTTTGGGGAAATTGGTCAAAATTGGGAAACGAATATTGAACAATGTTTCAGTGTTGTTCAACATTTGTTTCTCAATGTTCATCTCTTCATATGAGAGGAGTGGGCGACACGGTGGCTAAGTGGGTATCACTGTCACCTCACAGCAAGAAGGTCCTGGGTTCGATCCCCAGGTGGGGCGGTCCGGGTCCTTTCTGGGTGGAGTTTGCATGTTCTCTCATGTCTGCGTGGGTTTCCTCCGGGTGCTCCGGTTTCCTCCCACAGTCCAAAGACATGCAAGTAAAATTGGAGATACTAAATTGTCCATGACTGTGTTCGATATAACCTTGTGTGAACTGATGAATCTTGTGTAGTGAGTAACTACCGTTCCTGTCATGAATGTAACCAAAGTGTAAAACGACGTTAAAATCCTAAAAAACAAACAAAACATGAGAGGAGCTGTAAATGTGAGAAATAACCGAAGCTAAACGTAGCTCCACATAAGAAGAGCTACGAATGTGATAAATAATGTAAGCTAATGAGGCTATGATGTGCTAATGACCATGTTTGAAAACCTCTGGCTTACGATTAGGCCAGATTTCATGTTTACTTTTTATTGTAGGGGTTGTTTATTGGTGGTTATGGTTATTGTTGATTGGCCAATCACAGAATGGAAGACTTACTAATTTGCATTATGCTGAATGCAAATTGCTTTGCTGAAGGGCAGGCCACTGAAGTTTTTTGGATTGCCACCATGAATCATGCTGGTCCTCATATCTGAGTTATTTTATTCAGACCTGGCACTGGCACTAACATTTTTTTGGAAGATGCCAGCATTTTTATTTTTATTTTTTTAATAGCCTAAAGCCATTCATGTTCCTTTGCAAAGTGGGCATGTTTAGGCTGATGCTGGAGGTTTTCAGGTAGACATGTACATCCTGATCTATCTGATTTAGCCTCCTAAACAATTGGCAGTCATGTTGCTACATTTTTTCTTTCAGGGGTAAATACAGCAAAAAAGCTGCACTTTTGGTCGTTGCCTCAAATTTGTGGGTTGATTGCATTAGTGCCACAAATCCTACTGAAATAACTAAATGCACTGAGTTTTGCATATAAACACAAGCTTGTGTGACTGGACATTTAGCATATTAGGTCTTTCATAGGAAAAGGAAGTAGATCTGACTGCCTGAGTGCTGTGTGCATTTTGTGCTCCTATAAAAATTATTTTTATGTTGTGTGAAATCTGTTTAGCAGTATACTCTTGTTTATTTTTACTGTCCATTTTTACTGTCTTTATTTCTTTAACCTTACCATCTTCAAAAATGTCGAAAACTGGTATAACATTTAGGTAAACAACACATTGTGCCATATTTTTATCAGTACATTTCTTTTGTCTTGCAGAGTATTTTAACAGCATGTTGGGGAATCCTTGGATAGAGGTATGAACACAGGCAATAGTTATAGTAGAACATATTCTCTATAAAACATCTAACTGAATATTTTAGTTCAGTGCCTCGGCTTCTAATTCATGTAAATATATTCTGCTTATTACAGTCCACCAGCTGTACTGCCCTGGAGATGCCCACTAGTGCCAAAGTCTTGCAGGTCATCTTGGAGTACATCTACACAGATGAGTCTCCCACGGTCAGAGGTATGTTTTTGTACTGCAATTAGGTGTGATGAACCATTGACATGGTGATGTGTATAACAGTAAATAAATATGCCACTGTATCTGTGACAGAGTCTCTCAGCGTAGAATTTATGTGCAATGTGCTGGTCGTGGCTGATCAGCTGCTCATTACTCGACTAAAGGAGATGTGTGAGGTAATCATCACTGAAAATCGTGAGTATTCAGTTGGTTTTGCTTGTTTCATTTTTACTGTACTTAGGGTTAATCACTGACTGATATGCAACAAAAAAGTAACTTACTGATTAATATTGTCAGTTACAAATGTCATTTCAATTTATTTCTAACAGCTGACCATTAATTTAAATTGAGAAGGAAGTTCCAGATCTTTTTCTTACCCGTGCAGTACAAAGCGAGAGTGATGAATGGAAACTCGCTCTCACTACCCTCAGTGACAGTGCAACAGTTTTGTTTACCAGTGTAGAGAACACTGCAGTTTTAACAGGAACATTTTCTACACATTTATATTACCATGAGTAACAGGCCTATTACGTATTACATTCACAAACGAAGAGGCTGCTGCGTCAGTATGAATTTAGATGACTCACTTAGATGGCACACTTAATATTTGTGTTATGTTATTTGGATATTTAGTACCATGTTCTAGTATGAGTAAGACTGCTTATAATGATTACAATATCAGGAACAGCTTTAAAATACTAACCATATATTCATTTCATTGTTTTAGTATGTTTGGTTAGCTCTTGTAATAAGTTGTTTTTTTACTGACTGTTACCAACTTTATGTGGAATTATTATTCATGAGGCTGAACTGGTTCTGCTCACTCTGTTCATGTTCTAACTGTCCTACATTAATGCCACATTTGCTATATTCTGCTGTCAGTAAAGCATCAATACTATTTGACCTGAAGCTCAGTTCTGTGTTTTGATTGGACGCTATATGTTTGTTGGTTATCGCTTTTTATATAATTATTACTTCGCCTTTGTGATGCACAGCTCTCTTGTAACAGTAATAATTAAGATACTGTATGTGTAAAGCTGATATCAATGCTCTTGTTTTTTGCGCAGTGACTCTGAAGAACGCTGCAGAGCTGCTGGAGTTTGCCGTGATGTACAGTGCTGAGCAGCTTAAACTTTCCTGCTTACAGTTTATTGGGCTTAACATGGCTGCTATGCTGGAATCCAAGTGAGTTATTCAGTTATTCCCCCTGTGGATTTGAAATAAGGCCTGACCTAGAAGAGACTTGGGTCATCGCACTACGTCGTATTGTGGATTTGATTTTGAATGCTTAGAATTGTCATTATTAGAGATTAAGTGCAGATTGATGGTAAAATTTTATCTTTTGTTTTGTATTCTACAATATAATATAGTGTGATGCAGTCATCAAATTTAGAATGAGCATGCTATACATAAAACAAAATGTAGTTGTTGGAACATTAAATGTTCTTTGTACTGTTTTTAAATGAACATTGGTCAAAATTTGCAAGTCTGTTTCTATTTATTTATTTTGTTCTACTGCTCCAACTTTTTAAAAAATCCAAATGAACTTAATGGACTAAGTTAATGGTAATTAAATAGATTCAATGTTTGTATATTTAAAACAGAGCCTTGGAGATCTTAAGTGATGATGTGTTACTGGAGCTATCTGAAGCTTACAGAAACATGGTAAGTTAATATCAACAAGACTATCTCTGTGCTCTGCAAAGCCCTTCGTTGTTCAAGGTTTTTGTCATGCAATCAAGTCATGTTATGGTTTGTGTAGATTCCAGCTATGCAGAGGCGACACATCACCCCCTACCCCAATGCCCCTGATCTGAGTGCCTACAAGGATATAAGTTTAGATTCATCCACCATCTCTAAAACCAGCAATGAGCAGGAACAGTCCTTCAAGTATGTCACTTTTCGATCACTTTAACGTACAGGATCACACAATCAGTGTTGTGAATATTTTGTAACTTTCTGTTTAGTGATAGCCTGTTTAAGAAAGCCAAGATGAAGGCTAAGAAGAAACCACGCCGTCGATTAGACAGCTCAGGAGGGTACAACCTATCTGATATCATCCACAGCTCACCCACCGATGCCATCTCGCGCACGCCATCTATAGGTGAGCCTGCTTATTACAAATATTCAATTTGTATGACACTAATGAAATAATAAAAACATTTGTAGGGTCTGTGAACCACGAGCATGGCAAACTTAATTCCCAGCCGTTCCTCGTGCAGTTGATTTGACCAGTCAGCAGTTTCACTTTCTGATGCAAATAGTTGCTTGACAAGTGTAATCTAAAAGAACATTATATATACCACTAATTTATCACAGGCACCATTTAAAATACAACATTCTTAGTTACAAAATGTAGTTACTTTGTCTACTGCAGTTGTGTTTTTCGGCGTCTTGACATAGGATAGCATGAACGTAAACTATCAGGATTCTTATAATAACTGTGAAAATGTATTTATTAGCTACTGTGATTATATATTTTTGATTATTAGAAAAGTGCTCTGAGAAAAAAACCTGACTGACAGGTACTGAGTGCTTGAGGTAGGAGCTTGTTTTTAGCTTGTGTATTAACTTAACTCAGCTGGTGTGTTTTTATTAGCTAGATGCAAAGAAGGGGTTTTAAAAAAAAAAAAAAAGCTGCTTTGTTTAAACTGTTTACTGTAAAGGATGCAGCAGTGAGGTTTGGTTGACTGGTATCAGATTCAGCAGGTCACACAGGACTGAAACAGGGAAAATGGTTTTGTCTTTATCTGATCTTGGTGTGGTGTTGGTGCAGGATCATGGTTTGAATTGATTAAATTGGTTGTATATGCTTTGTGAATAGTAACTCAGACTAACTATAAATGTTATGAATTACTTTTAGACTTGATCGACTCGGGGAAGGCTTGTTCAGTAGAATCTCTTCATGAGCTAATCACATCTGATTCTGAGGGCAGTTATATTGGAGTGGGCAGCCCTCGAGATGTTCAGTCTCCAATATTTCAGGTAAGGTCTTCGGCTTAAGTAATGCCGCTCCACTATGTATTAAACTCTCAATTCATGGTTGTTAGTTTATGATTGTATAAAACTATTTGCAATTTAGGAAGAGAAGTCTGGTCTTGCTGGACGGAAGATGTCTACCAGCACTCCAACCTCGAAAAATGGATCTCTGCCTGTTAGTTACTGCACAGATGAACCAATCCCTAAGGTTAAGCCAAGGTGAGCGCCATATACTACACTGGCCAAAAAATAGGCAACATTTTTCCCAGTGATTATCGAACGTTGGCTCTATTTCTACCAATAGTTGGACAGAACTATTGAGTTTACACTTTCCTTAAGTTTGCTTTTAACATGATTTATTATTTTTAAATGTGCCAAACAGCCTCCCAGTTGCCAACAATTCATCTTGCCCGACACCTGTTCTGGACCTAAGAGCCATTATGGAAATGGAGGCCAACTCTCTAAACCTTGGAGCTACTCCCAAAAGCCCTGGCTTGTAAGTGTTGCTATATAGGAATTGTTTTTATTTAAAAGGGACTGGGGTTTTATTTGCTGTTTAGAAAGTAGCGGCAGCACATACAGTTCACTATGTAATGCTACTCATCACACACTTTAATAACTTTAAACTCTATTCTCTTTATTTTTTCAGTTAATTTGATTGATTTTAGACAAAGGCAATCAGAACCTTTGCAGTTAAAGTTTTAAAGAGGAACATTTGTGTATTATTATGCACCCTCATGTTGCTACACACAGAGATATGCTTTCCTGACTACTTACTAAATACTGTATGTTTACTTCATTTGACTGCTGTTTAGGAACAACTGTAGACCTCCATAGACTTTGGCACTAATCTGCCCTCTAGTGTATGTCTCTTAATCTTTCAATTCACTCTATAGGCTTACACTGATCAGCCATAACATTAAAACCACCTCCTTGTTTCTACAATCACTGTCCATTTCATCAGCTCCACTTACCATATAGAAGCACTTTAAAGTTCTACAATTACTGACTGTAGTCCATCTGTTTCTCTACATACCTTTATAGTAGTAATTCTTCTGTAAAAGTAGTATTCTTCAATGGTCAGGACTACCACTAGTTTTACATCTATATTTACATTTTCAGCATTTAGCAGACGCTTTTTATCCAAAGCGACTTACACAATGAGGGGAACACGATGAGCAAAGGGTTAAGGGCCTTGCTCAGGGACCCAACAGTGGCAACTTGGTGGTGGCGGGGCTTGAACCGGCAACCTTCTGTTTACTAGTCCAGTACCTTAACCACTAAGCTATCACTGGCCCATCAGTTGGTCCACCTTGTAGATGTAAAGTCAGAGACTTTGCTGTTCGAGTTGGTCATCTTTTAGACCTTCATCAGTGGTCACAGGACGCTACTTACGAGGCGCTGTTGGCTGGATTTATTTTTGGTTGGTGGTCTATTCTCAGTCCAGCCTGGACAGTGAGGTGTTTAAAAACTCCATCAGCATTGCTGTGTCTGATCCACTCATACCAGCACAACACACACTAACACACCACCACCATGTCATTGTCACTGCAGTGCTGAGAATGATCCACCACCCAAATAATACTTACTCTGTAGTGGTCCTGGGAGAGTCCTGACCATTGAAGAACAGCATGAAAGGGGGCTAACAAAGCATGCTTAGAAACAGATGGACTACAGTCAGTGATTGTAGAACTACAAAGTGCTTCTATATGGTAAGTGGAGCTGATAAAATGAACAGTGAGTGTAGAAACAAGGAGGTGGTTCAAATCAAATCTGCTTGTGCACACATGAGACTGACATGTACTGACATTTCATGGTTTTCTCCCTACATGCTACACCACTTTTTTTGTGTGATTTTAAGGTCTGGGAGCAGCACTAAGCCATCAGCCACCCCCACTAAACTGTCTCAGAAGCAGAGGAAGATGATGACCATGGCCACCAAAGAGAGCAGTGTCGATGGAGCATTGGCTAAATCACCTCCTAGTGTTGCACCTGTAAAACCTATTAAAGGCTGGTGTGTATATATCTAGTTTGTGATTTATCATTTTCTCTGTATTGTTTTCTGCTATCTCAGACAGTCACCTTTGCACAGTGTGAGTTATGTACCTGTGTGTTTATTCAGGGCATCAGCAGTGCAGTCTCCCCCCTCTTCACTTTCCTTTCGGGATCTGTTAATGGAGGAGGAGAAGCGTGATAAATCTTCCACAGCAGCTGTCATGGGTGCTGGTAGTCCAGCAGGTACAGCGGCCTGTGCCAGACGAGTGACCTTCCAGTGTGCAGAGACTGGCAGTCCTGGAAAACCGGCTGGGTGAGAATAACAATGCTCCTTAAAGCGTTAGACACACAAACTCATAAGTTATGCGAATACAGGGGGTAAGTCATTAGTTGGGTTGACTGCTGTTTTCCTCTAGGTGGCACTGTTGGATCTTTATAGAGATAGTGAACTGCATTACCGGTAGTAGCAAAAGAAATAATAAAAAGATGTTTTAGATTCACCTTAGATAAACATTTAGCAACCATGAATTTAGTTTAAACCAATCATACATTTAAATACCCTAAAATTTTCAGTTTACTGGAACCTTCTGTTAAAGAAAGTCTTTACAATTTTATTTGTTAGGTGTCATTAGTTAATGTATAAAACAAAGATATGCTTTTTGACTACTAAATAGAGTAGTAAAATTAATGTATTAATTTAAGACATTTTTACTTTTAAACATAAAACTGATGTGATGTCTAAAAATATATGCAGTTAAAGTATAGTATAAACTGTTTAGAATTTTGTATGATCATATCTATCTATCTATCTATCTATCTATCTATCTATCTATCTATCTATCTATCTAATCTATCTATCTATCTGCAGTGGCATGCAAAAGTTTGGGCACCCCATGTCAAAATTACTGTTACTGTGAACAGTTAAGCAAGTTGAAGATGAAATGATATCCAAAAGGCAAAAAGTTAAAGATGAAACACACTTTTCAACATTTTAAGCAATGTCAGTGTATTATTTTGGTTTTGTACAATTTTAGATAAAAAAAAAAAAAAAGGAAAGGAGTACCTTGCAAAAGTATGGGAACCCTCGGAGATTTGAGCACTCGGATAACTTTGACCGATGTCTCAGACCTTAATTAGCCTGTTAGAGTTATGGCTTGTTCACAATCATTGTTAGGAAAGGCCAGGTGATGCAAATTTCAAAGCTTTCTAAATACCCAGACTCCTCTAACCTTGTCCCAAAAAACAGCAGCCATGGGTTCTTCTAAGCTGCTGCCTAGCACTTTGAAAATGAAAATGGTTGAGGCCCACAAAGCAGGAGAAGGCTATAAGAAGATAGCAAAGCGTTTTCAGGTTGCCATTTCCTCAGTTCGAAATGTAATTAAGAAATGGCAGCTAACAAGAACAGTGGAGGTCAAGATAAGGTGTGGAAGACCAAGAAAAATTTCAGAGAGAGCTGCTCATAGGATTGCTAGAAAGGCAAATCAGAGCCCCTGATCCACAATAGACTACTTCAAAAGGTACCTTCAACTTGCTTAACTGTTCACACTAACTAATTTTGACCAGGGGTGCCCAAACTTTTAAATGCCACTCTATCTATCTATCTATCTATCTATCTATCTATCTATCTATCTATCTATCTATCTATCTATCTACCTACCTACCTAACTGTATATCTATTGAGCACAAATACAGCATTGTTTAGATGTAAATGTCTTCAGTCTGTGTTTTTACACTTACAATAACCTGCTGCATGCATCACAAGATTTAATAATGCAATGCAAGTAATGCAATAATATTAGCATGTTAATATACAGCAGAGTGATTATATTCTAGAGCCAGGCACTCAGGTGGTACAGTGCTCTATTATGCTAGCCTACTACCTCGAAGATCCGGGTTTAAATCTCAGTTTGCTATCATTCAGTTGGGTGTCTACACATACGTGATTGGCTATAGCTGAGGGGGTTATGGCCAAAGACCTGTCCCTGTGTACAGTCTTTTCCAGTGGAACAAGCTGTTAAAAATGAAATATTCCACAGTTAGGAACACTTTGTCATTCACATCAAGCTGAAAATCTTTTGACCAAGAGTAATAATAATAAATAATTCAACAGCACTGAAGCATTAAAATTTTCAAATATTGTCAGGTGTATAAAAAGATGAGAAAATCTTAAGTACAAAAAAAGCACAGTCAGATGGAATGTAGTATCTTATGTAACTTTTATGAAACTGTGTCAGCAGAATTAAGACAAATAGGAATGTAGAGATTTACAATGTTGTGATACATTTGTTTGGAACTATCTTGCTAATTAATCATTATGTGAATGTTGAACATAAAAAATGTGACAAAAGAGCGGTCTGAGTTTAATTTAAAGCTAGATTGTAAGAAAAATCAAGCATTTTGTCAGTGTATCTGATATCAAACTACAGATGTGCAGCTTTGGCAACCTGTGCCCTTTTCCTTCCCTTTTTGTGGCGAGTGGTTTAGCGCCTGCAGCTTCAGCACAAGTATTTTTCCCTACAACATATTCCCTGTGATTGGTTTTGACACTGGCTCTGCCCTTTTCAATACAGTTTACAATCTTTCACTCTACTCTGCACTGTGAGTGCTTGAGCACCTGTTTAGTGTGGATCTGGAGAGCACACAGGAGTTACGGATCACTGCAGGAAAGCAGTATTCTACCATGCAGCTGTAGCCTATATCCTGAAGTCTGCTTAAATTATCATAATTTGATATTACCCAAATATGAATATTACTCACACAAAAAGTAATTTAGGTAATGTAGTCATTTTTCCTGAACTCAAAACAGCCTGATATTTTCCATGCCTGTAGTTTTCTAAATGTGTAAATCTTTAAACTAAGTGAATTCATTAATATGCCACCACAGTGTGTACCCAAATGGTAAAGGGGTGTGTAAAGTGTTTGTGTAATAATGTTAACCACTGTAGTAACGTTTAACTCACCAACACTTGATTGTTATTCAAGAATGAATTGATGTTCAGCCCAAGTTAACCGTGAGCTTTAGCAAAACCTGGAAATCTAATTACCGCTGATGCACACATTTTTTTCCACCAGGCCGTGGGTTTTGGGGCCAGTGCGCAGCCCACCAGCTGCTTCTGCAGTCACTTTTGCCTCCATCATTGAGCAAGAGAAGCAACAGGAAGCGGCACTCATGCGCAGTCGAGAGAAGCCTCTGGCACTTATACAGGTAAGTGCTGGTACAAAGGACATTGCAAATTTAAAAAATACACACAGGAAAAATAGCACAAAGAGTCCAAATATCTTTTTTTCTTTTGTCATAGATCCGCTATCTTGGAAATTACAGCTGTTACCTGTTAGTCTGGATATATTTTTTACACGTAGCAATTTTACATAGTGGGTACATAGTCAAGCACCTCTCAATTATTTTTTAACCTCTATCTGTATTTTAAGGGATTAAAACACCACCATTCATATGGTGCTATTTTTTCACTGCTGTGCTATAACTGGGTGCATATTTACATATCTAGAATGATATCTAGGTTTTTCCCCATTTCAAATTGAAGAGTTAATCCTCCTGTTCATGTAACTGCAGCTTTTATGACCTTGAAATAGCCTTAGCTATTTCACACCCACTTCATGCCCTGGAGGTGTTTCGACAGAGCACGTTCAGTCACAGACTGATTCCTTCCAAATGCAGGACCGAACGCTACAGGAAATCTTTCCTTACAACTGCAATCAGACTGTTCAACAATACAATTCATAATAATTCCGAATAATTTATAATAAATACCTACATTTTTGTATGCTATGCATTCACCATAAGACTAATGTTTACATGTGTATAGAATCTTACTGTGAATTTCTATTGCTTGTTTTTATAGTTAGTGAATGTTGTATGTATGTAAGAAGTTGTCTATCTATCTGTCTATCCATCCATCCATCCATCCATCCATCCATCCATCCATCCATCCATCCATCCATCCATCCATCCATCCATCCATCCATCCATCCATCCATCCATCTATCTATCTATCTATCTATCTATCTATCTATCTATCTATCTTACAACTCCATATGTTTCACAGGAGACTTTGCATGAGCACTATTGACCCAAGTTTTGGCTTTTAAAAGGCCTTGAGTTAGTTTTTTTTCTCTCATGTTTGTTTGGTTTTTGTGTTCATGTGTCACTAATTAAAAGTTGATGTAGAGTTGTTGCCCAAATTGTTCACACAACAGATTGATTTTTTTAACATGTCGAGTGTGCACTAGCTTAAATTTTTTTTGTGTGTGCGCTGTTATCTTTACAACGTGTTCCCTCTGTGTGTGTGTGTGTGTTGTTGTAGATTGAGGAGCGAGCAATTCAGGACCTGCTGATTCATTATAAAGCCTTGAACAACCCTGATGAGTTTATTGTGGTGGAGAGATCTCCTCAAGGTCCTATTGCTACCCCGACATGGAACAAACATTCAAACTAGCACAACTTTAACCTGTGTGTTGCAGTTAGAATTAATGTACCTAAACACTCTCATTCATTCTGTGTAACTGGATCAAACTTTTTCCCCTTTCTGGTTTTAATTATGAGACAATTTCTAATGCTTTGAAAATATGTAACCTGCCGAAGTAGCTGTGGTAAATGCTCCTTGTGTTGAGTAACTGGATTTTGGATCTGTTATACGATACACACCCTATACAGTCTATCACAACAGTGGCAAAAAGTTCTGCCCAATAGTTCCCTGTTTAAAAAAGCAACTACTGTTAACCACATCACTTGTTAAGTAAAATGATTTGAGATAAGAGTATTGACGAACTACAGTTCTTCTAAGTACATGGTTTAAATATGCAGTTTTGTGCTCTTTGTGGATTAAACTGGTGATTTGATTTGTTAAGACTAGCAGTTAGCAGACATGGTCCCATTCCTGAACATACTTACAGCTTTAACTCCAAGGTGGAATGTACATGGTAAGGTGAATGTTAACCGAAGCCTTTCTAGCGTTTATGTTTAAGTTTTTGAATGGATTGTCATGGGAAAATAAATTCAGTGTCATGCAATAAATATCTGCAGCAGAAGAAGCCTATTTTGCACTGTTTTTATTCCTTTTTTAAGCATGCTGATTTTAATCTGGGCAGCACAGTGGGTAGCAATGTTGCCTCACAGCAAGAAGGACCTGGGTTCAGTTCCCCAGTCAGACAGCCAGGGTCCTTTCTGTGTGGAGCTAAAATGTTCTCCATGTCCCTGTGGGTTTGTCCAAAGACCTGCAGTCAGGCCAGTTGGAGCTACTAAAATTGTTTCCTGTGTGTGTTTGTGTCTTAATTTGTAATAGACTGGGAAGAGGGTCACAGAAGAGGGTCACAGACATTGAGTTTCAGTTTCAGCATTGAATGTTGTTTAGTTAATCTAAGGTTAAATTAAATCATACTAAAGAGCTATGAAGCCATGACAAGTGATTCCAGAAGAGGAAACTTACTATTTGAAATGCAAACCCTTCACAACGGTCTTCACAGCTCACTAGTCACCATGCTGTACTTTTTTTAATTTGGTAGTGGTAGAGAACACTTTAGGCTTTGGTAAAACGCCACGTTTGTCTGTCATATAAAGAGTTTGTCTCATTGCCAGCACTTTGAAAAGTTTCAATCAAATTGAACTTTGAGCACATCAACAAGCAGTATAATTCAAGCATCAAAAGCTGCAAACATGCACAATGCAGCACAGCAGCAAGGTAGGCAGTGCCTCCTTATTCCATAAACAGGACACAGTGCAAAAACAGTTTTGTCTCATGTCATGTGAATGCAGTCTAAATCTTTCAATAATGCTTCTTTTATATACAGTTTTGAACCTTTATTTAACTAACCAAACTGATTTGGTTTTTTTATATGAACATGCTCAAATAGTTGGGACAGGGGCAAAATAAAAGTGAAAAGTGTATTGAATATAGAATTCACCTAAGGCTCTGTCTTTTGAGGCAAAAATGGTTCATAGCTCACCACTTTGTGCCAAACTTTGTAAGAGTAAAAAAAGAATCTGTCAATGCAAGACTGCAAATATTTTAGGTCTTTTACCATTTACTGCACATAATATTGTGAAAGAATTTAAGGTATACAGAAACATTTCAGTCTTTGGTAGTACATGGTCTGAAGCAACTTTTAAATGTACATTAATAGCCACATTTTAGGACTACTTTGAACAATCATTGTTATAACCCAGTTATGCAATGCATCAATAAATTAAACCTAATTTACTTTGGAAACCTTTAATTTCCGTCAGGATCAATAAAGTATCCATCCATCCATCCATCCCTCCCTCCCTCCCTCCCTCCATATATACATCAACTCTAGGCAAAAATGCTGACGTCTTTTTTAGGTCCAATGTCATCTCAGATGGACCGAAGGACAGTGGAAATGTGTGCTGTGGTCATATAATTCTACACACATCTTATATTTGGTTTTTAGAGAAACATATACAGGTTCCTTTTTTGTAAAGTTCATCATTTCGAAAAGATGTTGCCAGTCCTTAGTCTGCACTTGCTACAACAGTGTGGCTTCATAGAGTGTGTGTGTGTGTGTGTGTGTGTGTGTGTGTGCGTGTGCGTGTGCGTGTGCGTGTGTGCGTGCGTGCGTGCGTGCGTGCGTGTTAGACTGGTCTGTCTGCAGTCCATGTCTGCCTCCTATTTAAAAAGTATAGTTCATCACAAAGATGAAAATCCATCAGTGACAACCATCTATCAATGTTGGTCAGCTAAAGTCTTGTATCAAGCAAGAATGGGCAAAAAATTCACTTGCAAAACTACAACAATCAGTGTAAAAAAAGACCACCATTATTGTTTTATGTCTAATAAATTTGTAGCCAAGTTGTACAGCATGACTTGTTTCCAGAATTACAGGTAAACAGGAAGGGTAAAACAGAAATTAGGCAAAATGGTGTACTTTTGGTAATAAAATGTGTTTCCAAATAAATGGTGTTTTCAAGTATTCCCACAAAAGGCAGAATAATTTGGCACTGTATTGTTAGCAGCCTGAAGTAAATTATTTCACAAGCATGTTAGGACCTCAAGCTGATATTAAAAGCTTAAATGTTTTCCAAAGATGTTCATAAAACATTAAGTTAAATGCTATAAATACCTGTAAATACAGGTCTGTGCATTTTAGCCTAGGCAGTATCTCTATTTTAGGGATGTAGATTGGACTCAGATAAGACCACTATCAAGGACTTATTCCTGTTACATATTCAACCATGCGCTAATGTGACTGATACAATCCTGATGCATTTGCTGCTTGAATTAAATTAGTCCGATGACTTGTTTCTAAAAGAGCTCTAACATTGCATCCTAATCTTTTTATCATGGCAATTAGAAGGTGTGATTTTGAGTACAGACTGAATGACATCCTCATCAAAAAAGTGCATTTTGATTATGAGCAGTAATTACTGACATAGTGCCATTTAGTCCTCTAACATGAGCCCTACGGACAGAATAGTAATTATCTATTTGAATCACTTAGTTGTAGAGCCAATGTGCTATGGGGCAGGCAAAAAAACATTAATAGGTCACCGAGGCATCTTGACGTCCATGCACATCAAAGCCTAATACTTCATTACAAGAGTTATATCCTATAAAGTGTAATAAACTGCTCACCTAAAACAACCCCTCTCACATTCGTTTCATTCTGAAATGTGCAAAGCTTTATACGTAAAATCATACTGACCATGATGTGCACTAGAGAGGTTTAGTTACACAACATAGAAGAAACATGGGTAGAAAACATTTCAAATTTTTGTCCTATCATGTACAATGTAGCCTATAGCAATTCAACTTCTCTATATCTATATGTATTGACAAGAATGGGTCATAAGAAAAAGCTCAGTGACATAAAAACTCTCCTAAGTTGCACCTTACTTAAGTGAGATACAAACTGCTGCTTGATTCAAAATTGGCAAATGATTTGTTCTAAGATAACCATGTACACCGATCAGCCATAACATTAAAACCACCTCCTTGTTTCTACACTCACTGTCCATTTTATTAACTCCACTTACCATATAGGAGCACTTTCTAGTTCTACAATTACTGACTGTAGTCCATCTGTTTCTCTACATATCTTTTTAGCCTGCTTTCACCCTGTTTTTCAATGGTCAGGACCCCCACAGGGCCACCACAGAGCAGGTATTATTTGGGTGGTGGATCATTCTCAGCACTGCAGTGACACTGACATGGTGGTGGTGTGTTAGTGTGTGTTGTGCTGGTATAAGTGGATCAGACACAGCAGCGCTGCTGGAGTTTTTAAATACGTGTCCACTCACTGTCCACTCTATTAGACACTCCTACCTAGTGGGTCCACCTCGTAGATGTAAAGTCAGAGACGATTGCTCATCTATTGCTGCTGTTTGAGTTGGTCATCTTCTAGACCTTCATCAGTGGTCATAGGACGCTGCCCACGGGGCTCTGTTGGCTGGATAGTTTTGGTTGGTGGACTATTCTCAGTCCAGCAGTGACAGTGAGGTGTTTAAAAACTCCATCAGTGCTGCTGTGTCTTATCCACTCATACCAGCACAACACACACCAACATACCACCATGTCAATGTCACTGCAGTGCTGAGATCCACCACCTAAATAATACCTGCTCTTTGGGGGTCCTGTGGGGGTCCTGGTCATTGAAGAACAGGGTGAAAGCAGGCTAAAAAGTATGTAGAGAAACAGATGGACTACAGTCAGTAATCGTAGAACTACAAAGTGCTTCTATATGGTAAGTGGAGCTGATAAAATGGACAGTGAGTAGAAACAAGGAGGTGGTTTTAATGTTATGGCTGATCAGTGTATACTTTATTGGTTAAAATATGTTGTTGTACTTTTTCAGTTGAATAAGGGTGAAAAGTGATATGCAAATCATTGCTTGGTTTCTAACATTTTTCCTACTGTCCAAACTTCTTTGGAACTATGTTTGTACTATGTTTTGCATTCTGCAATTGTTGGAAAATACTGTACTGTAGATCAGCTTGAGGCAGTAAAATTATTTAAGAGTAATCTACACTCTTTTTGAAAAGTAGAGCTGCTGCTTGCTACATGACACTCATGCAATGAATCATTCTTATAATTGCCTATGTTATTAATGTTTGCAGTAAAATGTTTGCAGTAAAACTTCAACTTTAGCACATTGCATATTTTCTAGTAATTGGTTACTAGTTTGCTTCTTTTTGAAAGAAGAACATTTCTCTATTAACCAACAGTTTAAGTTGTTTCATGGGAAGTTGCCTAATGAAGTGGCTTAAAGTCAGTTACCTAATCAGTAGTGGCAAGGTTTTTCACAATGTTAGTTTTGGGTGTCCTCAGTGAGGATTAAGGTTTACAAATAAAACTGTAAACATATACATATAAATATATATATATATAAATTGTATTAAGCACAAAATGAATGATGTGGTGACATTATTATCATCCTTTTAATTTTTAGAGAAGACAGAGAGATGTATGATTCTTTACCTACTTTCTACCTCCATTTATTTGGCTGTTCGTCAACCTCACAGATACACAGTATAGCTTAGAATCTGTGTGCTTGTTGCTAGAAAGGGAAGATTGTACTCAATACAGTTTATTTTTCACACTAGCCCAGATTAAAAAAACACATAAAAAAACGTTGAAATTTTAGTCCACATTATAATACACATTGTTTGTAAGGTTTTATTTATGCCATAAATTACAATTAATTACCAAAACCTACAGCTTTTGGATAGTTGTCTTAGAATATTTATAGCTGAAGCCTGAGTAGCTCCATGACTGCATGTCTTTGGACTGTGGGAGAAAACTACGGACCCATACGGACACAGGGAAAACATGCAAACTCCACACAGAAAGGACCTGGACCGCTCCACCTGGAAATTAAACCCAGGACCTTGTTGCTGTGAGGTGACAATGCTACCCACCATACCACCCCCTCAGATATTTAATTTGATAAAATAGGTTGAGATGTGGGTGGCAGAGGAGGGTAAGGGTAGAGGGATTGTGTAGTATTGTGTAGATTTTGCAAACTTTTGTACCGCTGTAATATGTTTTAAAAACACAGAAGTACAAAAATGCTTATATTTAGTGTCCCATATCTTATTTTCTCTGCTTGCCAGTCAAATACAAAAAAACATCTTTGTTAAATGTATCTTCAGAAACAACTAAGCAAACAGTAGAGACAACGTATGACAGAACAAAGCAGTATTTATTTATTTATTAGGATTTTAACGTCATGTTTTACACTTTGGTTACATTCATGACAGAAACGGTAGTTACTCGTTACACAAGATTCATCAGTTCACAAGTTTAATGTCAAACACAGTCATGGACAATTTAGCCTCTCCAATTCACCTCACTTGCATGTTTTTGGATTGTGGGAGGAAACCGGAGCTCCCGGAGGAAACCCACACAGACACGGGGAGAACATGCAAACTCCACACAGAAAGGACCCAGACTGCCCCACCTTGGGATCAAACCCAGGACCTCCTTGCTGTGAGGTAACAGTGCTACCCACTTAGCCACCGTGCCGCCTGAACAAAGCAGTAAACACACCAGAAGAGTTCATGTGTGTGGGTCATAACAAACCCCCTCTCACATTACACATTTCAGCACCAAATAAGCTAGAACAGATGATGCACTACACAATTTGGACCACTTGATTTTTAAGAGAATTGAGGACCAGAGAATTAAGATGTTGTAATATGTGACTTCCTTTCTGAGGTCCTTAAAAGTCCTCTCTAGCTGTTTAGTCTTTCTCCCTCTGTAGCTAAGAACTCAACTGAGCCAGCCTTCCTGATCCTATTTGGCTGTCATGGAGGTATTAAGCTTGGATTATGGACATGGTCCTTATTAACACCCAGCGTTAAATGATTAATACTACAAGTTGGAAAGTATCCTGAGCATGCCTGATAGGTCTTGTGACGTCAGTGATCTTCTATTCGTGAGAAGTAGTAAACTCCTCGTTTTTTAGGCCCACTGCCAGAGAGGTCATTGTGAAGATGGTTTCTTGGGACAGCGACTTACACAGTTGTACCTGGAAGGATAAGAGTAGCAGTAGCCAGATAGATTTGATAAATAATAAGCTCAAACACAGCAGGTTAATTGGTAATCTTTTCTTAGTGGGTTGGAACAATAACTAAGGAATGTAACAGTTCAGCATGTCTGAAGTTCTGTTTAAAGCACTGGATTGGTGGATTTATTTATTAATTAGGATTTTAATGTCATGTTTACACACTTTGGTTACATTAATGACTGAAACGGTAGTTACACAAGATTCATCAGTTCAGCAAGTTTAATGTCAAACACAGTCATGAACAATTTCGTATCTCCAATTCACCTCACTAGCATGTCTTTGGATTGTGGGAGGAAATCAAAGCTCCTGAAGGAAACCCACGCAGACATGGGGAGAACATGCAAACTCCACACAGAAAGGACCCAGACCGCCCCACCTGGGGATCAAACCCAGCACCTTCCTGCTGTGAGGTGACAATGCTACCCACTGAGCCGTGCCGCCCCTGTATTGGTGAAAGTTTGTTATACTTAATAAAGAACAGATCTGGTCTGCACGTGATCATCTACAGCTCTTTACTATCAATGTGCTCTGCTTTTTATTTAGTGCCTGGAAAATACATTGCAAACCTGAAATGGCCAAATGAATTAAAATACCTCAGATCAGGTTCCTCATTTTATCCACCCCAGATAAAATGCCACCTCAGAGCAAAAAATACCTGTAATAATGCCATGAGCCACCTCAGAGCTAAAAAAAAATACCTGTGACGCACAACGTTATAGTTCCTTAAACATTAAGACAGGCTTGATCAGTTAGACTGAATATTTGGGTCTGAATATTTCCCACATTCACTGTATATCTTTGTGTATACTGTATATTTGTTGACTGGTTTAGCACTGCTTTGCATCACTGTAACACTGAGAGGAAACATGCTTAGCTGAATTTCATCACTGCTTCACAGTGGGTTACCAACACTGTTGCAATCCAGCTTACATACAGTGTATTCAACTAACAGTATAAGTTGTATTTTAAGGAGAATATGACACAATGTTAGTATGTATGCACTGACAGTAAAATAATCTCTAGAGACATATGTGCAGCAAAATATAATTGATTTCTGACTTACACAAACCAACTATGATGCCACAATCTAGTGTTTCATGTAAACCTTAACTAAAGTTCTTGACCTGTGTCTGTATGAGTTTATGTACTCTGCTGCTGTCACATGACTGGGTGATAAAAGAGTTATGAGCACAGTATCTAATACAGTGTATATTACAGGATCAATAAGTGTATATTACAGGAGGAAGAAAATATTAACACAATTTGGTTGTTTGTGGATTAATAATTACGGTTATTTCAGCATAATCTGGTGACCTTATTGCACAGCTAAATAATAATTATTATATTTTATTATCCAACACAATATAACACTGATTTAACTTGATTATAGGCCACATTAACTAAAAAATGACCTGTGATAGTCTCTAACCCTCCAGGACCTGATTCTAGTGTAAGTGGCCCTTGTGAGTAGACTCTGTTAAACTAAATGGGATAAGCTGGATTTAAGTGATGCAGGTTTGGTAGCTTAATGGATCCTGACAGCTGCTCCACCCTGACATTGCAGTCTACCTCAGACTCTTTCAGGTCTGGAAAGCACCTGCATAGCAGCTTATCTCCTGCCGTCACTATCTGACGTACACGTCCATGGGTGTACTTATCAAGCGGTGTCAGACACTCTAATACAATGTGGCAGAAGAGATGTTTAAAGAAAATGTTCAATTCTATAAATAAGAAAGTTCTCTAAAAGATCAATCTTTAAAGTTTTAATATACAAGGTATTAGTGTCCTGAGTGAGCTATGGTGGGCTATGGTGAGCTATGGTAAGTTATGGTGAGCTGTAGTGAGCTATAGTGAGCTGTGGTGAGCTATAGATCTCTTTTCCTAAGAAAGTTTGGCTGAGGTAACAACAAAATCATAAAATAATTAATATAATAATTAATATAATATGTAAATTAAAAAATATAGTGGTTTTTCACCTGAAGCTCAGTACAATTTCACTTATTAAAAATTGCAATGAATTAAAATACATAAGTTCAGGCATAATGTACTTATTATTGAAACTTGAAAAAAGATAAGACCACAGTTTATGATTAATTTATGCAAAAAGTGATTTTAGAAGAGCCACAATGTTTTTTGATGCAACTGCACAAGCAAACAAAAAATGATCTCTTTTAAAATAAAATATTATATATTTATATTATTATTTATATTATATATATATATATATATATATATATATATATATATATATATATATATATATATATATATATATATATATATATACAGTGTATCACAAAAGTGAGTACACCCCTCACATTTCTGCAAATATTTTATTATATCTTTTCATGGGACAACACTATAGAAATAAAACTTGGATATAACTTAGAGTAGTCAGTGTACAACTTGTATAGCAGTGTAGATTTACTGTCTTCTGAAAATAACTCAACACACAGCCATTAATGTCTAAATGGCTGGCAACATAAGTGAGTACACCCCACAGTGAACATGTCCAAATTGTGCCCAAAGTGTCAATATTTTGTGTGACCACCATTATTATCCAGCACTGCCTTAACCCTCCTGGGCATGGAATTCACCAGAGCTGCACAGGTTGCTACTGGAATCCTCTTCCACTCCTCCATGATGACATCACGGAGCTGGTGGATGTTAGACACCTTGAACTCCTCCACCTTCCACTTGAGGATGCGCCACAGGTGCTCAATTGGGTTTAGTCCATCACCTTTACCTTCAGCTTCCTCAGCAAGGCAGTTGTCATCTTGGAGGTTGTGTTTGGGGTCGTTATCCTGTTGGAAAACTGCCATGAGGCCCAGTTTTCGAAGGGAGGGGATCATGCTCTGTTTCAGAATGTCACAGTACATGTTGAAATTCATGTTTCCCTCAATGACCTGCAGCTCCCCAGTGCCAGCAACACTCATGCAGCCCAAGACCATGATGCTACCACCACCATGCTTGACTGTAGGCAAGATACAGTTGTCTTGGTACTTCTCACCAGGGCGCCGCCACACATGCTGGACACCATCTGAGCCAAACAAGTTTATCTTGGTCTCGTCAGACCACAGGGCATTCCAGTAATCCATGTTCTTGGACTGCTTGTCTTCAGCAAACTGTTTGCTGGCTTTCTTGTGCGTCAGCTTCCTTCTGGGATGACGACCATGCAGACCGAGTTGATGCAGTGTGCGGCGTATGGTCTGAGCACTGATAGGCTGACCTCCCACGTCTTCAACCTCTGCAGCAATGCTGGCTGCACTCATGTGTCTATTTTTTAAAGCCAACCTCTGGATATGACGCCGAACACGTGGACTCAACTTCTTTGGTCGACCCTGGCGAAGCCTGTTCCGAGTGGAACCTGTCCTGGAAAACCGCTGTATGACCTTGGCCACCATGCTGTAGCTCAGTTTCAGGGTGTTAGCAATCTTCTTATAGCCCAGGCCATCTTTGTGGAGAGCAATAATTCTATTTCTCACATCCTCAGAGAGTTCTTTGCCATGAAGTGCCATGTTGAATATCCAGTGGCCAGTATGAGAGAATTGTACCCAAAACACCAAATTTAACAGCCCTGCTCCCCATTTACACCTGGGACCTTGACACATGACACCAGGGAGGGACAACGACACATTTGGGCACAATTTGTTCACTGTGGGGTGTACTCACTTATGTTGCCAGCTATTTAGACATTAATGGCTGTGTGTTGAGTTATTTTCAGAAGACAGTAAATCTACACTGCTATACAAGCTGTACACTGACTACTCTAAGTTATATCCAAGTTTTATTTCTATAGTGTTGTCCCATGAAAAGATATAATGAAATATTTGCAGAAATGTGAGGGGTGTACTCACTTTTGTGATACACTGTATATATATATATATATATTTACTTTTACTCATGTATGTCATGGCAATCTTAAAATTTCATTCATTTCTGCAACTGTTCTTTTTTCTGTCATTTCTGTAATTTTTTTATCTGTCGGGTCAAAAATATACATACAGCAGCTTAGATTATTTATTTGGTGGCATAAAAATGTAATGTCATTTAACTTTGCTGCATGACTATCAATTTGCATATATGGCTTTCACTCGAAAGTATGTAGACACCAGCTTGTTAAACATCCTTTTCCAAAAGCACAGGCACTAAAATGCCCCGCTTCTTGTGGCTGTAACAACCTCTCTCATCTGAAAAGACTTTTCTTGAGATTTTAAAGTGTGGCATCAGATCAGGCACTGATCTTGGATGGAATTATTTTCCAGTTCATCCCAAAGAGGTTAACTGTGGTTGGAATCAAAGATCTGTGCAGGCCACTTGATTTTCTCCACACTAAACAAGTCAAAAGACAGTGGAGCAGAGTTATTCTGAAAGAGAAAATCATGCCTTTTGTAAACTGTCACCACAATGTTATATATTTTTTAGATTATATACAACTGTTAGCAATTCTTGTAATTAAAATATCTAAACTCAATAATTAGGATAGGTGTTGCATGTGTGCACTGGTCCATGCATATAGTGTGCATGGACCAGTGGATCCAACCCAAAACCCAGGTTGCTGATAGTTGCGGTATAAAAGCATTAATTAGAAGCTGCAAAAACATAGTTCACACTGTTGACAAGCAAGCAAGCTTTACATGACATTGGGTTTGGGGTCTGTTATGCAAGGAAATATCATTTGCTGCCAAACCAGCACCCTAAAGTTTGTTGCTTATCACATAGATGCTGCAGCCTCTAAACCCATGGCAGTGGGAAGCTTGCTTGACTGTAGATGATGCTGCAGTGAGTACGTGATGCTTTTCGTTACAAAAAAATGACAAGTTGTAGAAGTCATTGAATTGTATATTTTTAACATCAGCTGTACGTTGAATAATCCAGTACCTCAGTCCTCCTAAAGGGGGCAATATACAAACATCAAATTGTTGTATAAGACCTAACATACAGTATAAGAAATATGAATTTTGGATGTATATATATATAAATATATATAATATAGAAAAATATGCATATAGGCATAATATAATATAAAATGCATTTTCATGTTTGAAATTTGTATTATATATTCGTTTTAAAATGACAAGTTGTAGAAGTCATTGAAGTGTATATTTTTAACATCAGCTGTATGTTGAATAATCCAGTACCTCAGTCCTCCTAAAGGGGGCAATATACAAACATCAAATTGTTGTATAAGACCTAACATACAGTATAAGAAATATGAATTTTGGATTAAAAGTTAATATAATAATATATATATATATATATATATATAATATAGAAAAATATGCATATAGGCATAATATAATATAAAATGCATTTTCATGTTTGAAATTTGTATTATATATTCGTTTTTAAACAGAATATTCAATTTCACCGCTCAAATTTTTTTGTGTGGAAACACTACAGATCTTGTCACAGCATCACAAATGTGTTCTTTATAATAAAAATACTCAGTCGACACTTTCCTGAAAAGAATAACAAAATAAAAGTAATTTTGCTAGTTAGGTGAATTCAGAATTTAAGGGCAAAACTATATTAAACCTGATCTATTTAGTAACATGTTTAGTTAAGAGCTTTCAGAACAAACAGACTTTCTAAGAACTGTTTGTGCTGCCAGTTATTTGATTATTATTATAATTTTTTACTGTTGTCATTATAATATTAGTATTAGTAGTAGTATTATTATTGTTATAATTACTTTATTATTTATTTATTTCATTCATTTATTTACATATATGTCTCTAAAATCTAAAATCAGACCTAAAACTCTATTCATCTAAAATAGTCTAAAATCTATTTCATTTTTATGTGCAAATAAGGTTTTGTAGAATAATGAACAACAGAGAAACTTTTAGATGAGCACTAGTCATTTCACATAAAGAAGAAACAATACAACAGTAACATTAAATAGGCTTAGGTTTGCCAGTAGCATTATTTTACACCCCCTTTACCTACTAATAACCATGATGCACCGGTGTGATTGACAGTACTCATTAAGACTAGGATGCTAGTGGTGAACAGATGTGTCAGTCTGAAACCTCAGCACCAGGTCAGTAAGGAGAATGAGTTCATTTGGCAGACGTGATGCTGAAGCAGCAAGAGGATTCGAATATTCATTGTATTTAGACTATAATTAGCCTATTCACTAGAGAAAAGTGCTTGTGTATGTAGTTTTTAGAGGACTGAAATGCTGAACATTGTAAAATAAAAAAAGGAATTTCACACAAATGACGGTGGAATAACTGTGCGCCTGTGCTGAGTGTTATTAGAATATTCATGTAAGGTGAGAGGCGTTCCCTGCAGCCATGGCGGAACTGGACTGGGAGCTGCGCTATACAAACACACAGCGCACTGGCAGCAGTAAGACTGCGCTCACACTCTAGAAAGCAGCGGATCGACAGCACACGCTCCAGTTTTCACCGGGATACAGACCAGGAGACCAGGAGAGTTTGGGAGGAAGAAAAGAGAGAAAGTGGAGAGTCGAGTGAAGCGACACAAGTTCTTTCTCTGGCGCACTGAAACTGTGAGGAACCGAACTGAAGTGAATTAAAAAATGCAGCTTAAGAAGTTTAGATGAATATAAGAGTTAGTGATATTTAGGTTTGTGTGCATGCAGATGAAATCAGGTGCTGTGATAGAGTAACTTGTATTAAAAGAGAGAGAGAGAGAGAGAAAGAGAGAGAAGTACTGGTGGTGGGTGGTGAATCGGTTCAGTTGTGCGCGCTTAGTGCTGAGCGCGATGGCTGAGGAGGAGGGTGGCATGGCGGGGTGGACCGAGAGCGGCGAAGCGGGCAACAGCAGTGCCACTACCAGCAGTAGCAATTTCAGTGTGCTCAGCTGGGAGCAGGTGCAACGGCTGGATAACATACTAACAGAGACTATTCCGATCCACGGCCGAGGAAACTTCCCCACGCTGCAGATGCAGCCGCGCCAGATCGTGAAGGCGGTAAGGAGTCGACTGGAGCAGAGTGAGATCCGAGTGCGCGATGTGCGCCTCAACGGCTCCGCAGCCAGCCATGTACTGCATGAAGATAGCGGCCTGGGCTACAAAGACCTGGACCTGATCTTCTGCGCCGAGCTCAGGGGGGAGAGCGAGTTCCAAACGGTCAAGGACATAGTGCTGGATTGTCTGCTGGACTTTCTGCCCGAAGGAGTAAACAAGGAGAAAATCTCACCCTTGACCTTAAAGGTAAATAACTACTACTTCTACTTCTACATCTACATCTCATACAAAAATGTGACACAGTGGATTAATAGTTTCCACCTACCCTGTCTGAAAATAGGGATCAAACACAGGAGGTTACCCACTCTCTTAAATAGGTGCCAGAAAGAGTTCTTTTTACAGTGATGGCAAAAGTGTGGTCTGCAAATCAGCACCTTGGATTCAATTCTAATCCTGGATTTTTCAATATCTGGCAAACTGTTTCGCACTTTGTCATCACAGCTTACCCCTTGTTAAAAAGAAAATCTAGACCTTAATGACTATGATTTTCCATAGACTTAATGGTGCCTCAAAATTGATGAATCATTTCTCGCTGTAAATTGGTTTATTGGTTTGCACCAATAAAAATGGACTATGAACCAGAATCTTTCTTTTAGGTTTTAGGGTTTAGGGAAATAAACATGCTTATTATATGGCAGGCTTTTCAGGCACCTTACCTTAAAAAAAAAAAAAAATCAGTAAATATGTATGTGCTGATTAGATTATTATTTTCATAATCAATTTACTTCTAATTAAAGTTCTGAGTATTGATTAATTCTGGCTCTAATCTGATATTAATGTCCTCACCAAAGCCAAGCCCACACTCTGCAAGCTATACTAACGCCAAAGATGTAATAATTGTCTGGTTTGAGATTTAAGGTGATCATATAAATCATATTTTACTTCAATGATATGTGATTAATCAGGATAACATGTCACAGCATAAAATATGCCACTGGATTACATTATGTCAAATCTAACTCAATACAGTTTAACATTTAGTATTACCCTTGATACAAATACTTGGTATTGGATTAAGATATACATTTTTTATTCTTAGTTAAAAGTTGTGGATCATACTTATGATGAAATACTGTACACATTTAAATGAAATATATTCAGGGTAACATGTTCTAGTGTACCTTTGTGAGTGGTTTTCCAAGCCAAAACATTTCCACCCTAAATTAAACAGTCTGGCATTTTTTTACAGAAGCATCTGTTTTCCCTGCATTTTATTTTTAGTAATAAGAAGCAGCAACATAAGTTTACTCACTAAAGTGGTGACTAACCTGCTTGCCTTTAGGTAGTAATTTAGGGAGTACATTTTTAAAGTCAATATGTTTTGTACAAAACTGTTTCAGCAAACTGTTTAATTTAGTTTGAACAATTACAGGGTTAAAATGACAAACATACTGCTAGGTTAGCGCTTGGTTTTCTATTGCTAATAGGATTGAGCTAAACCAATTTGAACTCGATTCTGCATTCTAAACTTCTTAGATCTTCCAAGTATTGAGTTCTATGAATTCTCTGTGCACTTTTAAAAGTGTAGTACCCAGTGCAAAATGCACCCACTTAATTTGTGGGTCAGTTTCAACTAAAAATACTTTTATCTTTATGATGTTTGTAAATTTGTTTAGTAAAAGAATGAATCAGTAAGTTTTTTCTAATTCCCTCCACAACACAGGAAGCATATGTTCAGAAGATGGTGAAAGTATGCAATGACTCGGACCGCTGGAGCCTCATCTCACTATCCAACAACCGAGGCAAGAATGTGGAGCTCAAGTTTGTTGACTCTTTACGACGGCAGTTTGAGTTCAGTGTGGATTCATTTCAGATAAAGCTGGACTCTCTGCTCCTGTTTTATGAATGTTCTGAGAACCCAATGGCCAAAACCTTCCACCCGAGCATCATCGGAGAAAGCGTGTATGGTGACTTTGGTGTGGCATTAGAGCACTTACGCAACAAGCTGATCTGCACGAGAAACCCGGAGGAGATCCGAGGTGGTGGCCTGCTCAAATACTGCCATCTACTGGTAAGGGGGTTCCGAGCTGCCTCTGAAAGTGAGATGAAGTCTCTTCAGCGTTACATGTGTTCTCGCTTCTTCATTGACTTCCCTGACATTAACGAGCAGCAACGTAAACTGGAGTCCTACCTCCAGAACCACTTTGTGGGCTTGGAGGATCGCAAGTATGACTATCTGATGACGCTGCACGGGGTAGTAAATGAAAGCACAGTGTGCCTGATGGGACATGAGAGGAGACAGACATTAGGGCTTATTGCGATGCTGGCTGTGCGTGTACTGGCTGAGCAGAACGTGATACCCAATGTAGCTAACGTGACCTGCTACTACCAGCCTGCACCTTATGTAGCAGACGGCAACTTCAGCAATTACTACATTGCTCAGGTGCAACCAGTATTTGCTTGCCAGCAGCACGCGTACTCCACCTGGTTACCCTGTAACTGAGCACATGGAAGATAGAGAAAGAAAAAAATGCATTTTCATACCTATTTTGAAACAAATGTAATCATTTGTCATGAGCATTTTAAAAACCAGAGTA
Organism: Trichomycterus rosablanca; assembly: GCF_030014385.1. Classification (NCBI taxonomy): domain Eukaryota; kingdom Metazoa; phylum Chordata; class Actinopteri; order Siluriformes; family Trichomycteridae; genus Trichomycterus; species Trichomycterus rosablanca. The sequence continues at coordinate 40,541,051 of NC_085990.1, read as the reverse complement.
AATGAGTGATTTTACACTCTGAATTGAAAGCCCTATGCTCCAGAGAATGCATATTTAAACATAATATACAGGTGAATTAATAAATATAAGTTGGCAGGATTTTACCTCTGTGAAATCCCTGTAATGCCCAGTACAAGAAGGATATATTTGGGGCAAAATAAATTAGCATCTTAAAACAATGCCAGCAAATAGACATCAGGTAAGTCCAATGCTGTTATAAACATTAAAACAGTTTTCACATGGACCAAATACTAGCTGTATTAGTTCTGTGTTTGGAAAGATCCCACCGTCTTACAGGTGCTCTGTATCCGACGGTACAAAGTACAAAAAAAAGTCTTTTTTTTTTACTTTTTACCTGTAACAAAAGGTAAAGGGGAAACCCTATTTGTAAATGACAAAAAATAGAAAAAGATTATGTTAATTACTAAGTGTTTACAAACCAAAGATTTTATGATTGTTTTTTTATTGCCCAGATTTGAAGGTAGTGTTGTGGATGTTTGTATATGTGAAATGCATTCTAAGTGCCTAATACCTACAAGGAATCTTCACAGACCATTTTTTTTGTTGTGAATAAATTGAAAAGGTCATTATAGACAACAAAGTGACTCAAAGCTTGTGAATGTATGGGATGTACACCGATTAACAATGTGTAATTCTGATAGGTGGTCGATATTGTGGTGTCAGTTTGCAGAATTTTATTCCATTTAGTAGAGAGAGATTAAATCGGGTCTTCTCAAAATTTGTGGTGCTCTATTTTTAAAACACTGCGTCAAACAAGAAAATTAGTTAGCCACATTATCTATCTTTTAATTTATTGTTGCTTGTATTGAGCGGAATTACGAGTCAAACTGAAACGACTCCTTTTACAGACTTGTTACTGTATGTATAATTAACAAGATGGATTTTCATCGCTTACGCTTTGTATGTTAGGCAAAAACGCAATCCTGCAGCAGGACCTGAGCTTTTACATTTTGGCTATAGTTCTCATTGACTGTTGCTCTGGCCTTAGAACAGACAAGTCAGGGTGTAATAGAAAACAAAGAGCTGTCTTATTTAACAGAGAGCGGGGAGTGTGTTTCCACATTGCCCTGAGGGACGATATTTGTTGAGGCACTTCTGAAGGTGGGACACTATTTGATGTAACACCCTAGCAGGGAATTCCTCAGCCAGCGCTGAAGCGCTAAGACTAAAACTGGCTGTGTTCATAGTTCCTCACTTGAGCTCACCATTCTGTGTGCTTAGTGCTAGTGCAACATTCAGCTTGTGCTAGCAAAGTGATAGCCTGCTCATGATTAATAGTGGCAAGAGGAAGCATGTCTGGATGCCTGGGATAGGTAAACTTGAGATCTTGAGATAGAGAAAGCAGGGAATGAGAGAACGTGTGAAAGACTGCATGGGAAAGCCAATGAGGCCCAGGATAGGGATAAAAACTGGGGAGATGGGTGCAGCTGGTGAAGGGGTTCATCTCCTTCTGCATATAGCTTTTTTATTTAAACACACATCTGATCCAGCTCTATGATGCAAAGATTTAAAGAAATTTAATTAATAATGAAATTGTATATTATGAGCCAAGGGTTTAAAATAAAAATGATCACCAGCATTTAATACACTAAAGAATAATATATCAGGGTCAGCAAAGTCAAGTTTTTCATTCTGCTGAGTTTTGGTTAGCTGTGTAAATACTGGCACAGTGATGCTCTGATGAACCTTTGTGTGTCCTGTTCTTTCAATCATTTTCACATTTTATATTCCTGTGTGTCCATTCAAATAGATCAGATTGTGATTGACATGCAGCTTTGCTGTTCGGTAAGGTAACATTTTCATAACTCTTGTTTTTGGTGTGCTGAAAATGATTCTCACAGTGGGAATTTACTGACACCCAATAAAGGATGTTTAATGTCACTGAACTGGGCAAAAGCTAAAAAGCATAAAGCATCTTGTTTTCTGTTTTTATTTTCATGCTTGTTTTGAGATGATGTATTACATACTTAATGTCAATTCGCTTTAAAATCTGTGATCAAGCTGCTATATGTTTGACTTATGAACTGCTTTTTTGCAAATATTGTTGATGTGTCCGATGAGTCGACATTTTAAAGGATTTTTCCTAAATAAAAAGATTAAAAACGTCATTCATCTTCTTTTCTTTTGTAAGTAGATCAATTTTAGTGTACTTGAATTTATTTATCGAGGTAACTGTCAAAAGAGGAATGCCACTGGATAAATAAAATTTTGTTGCATTACACTATATAAAAGGCATAAAGACTATTTCTATTGTTAAAAAAAAAAAATTATACCTCTGCAGTATTTGCAGAAACAAACGTTAAATGTGAAGTGACATTTTTCACATGGAATTACTTCTGATATACACTGACCAGCCATAACATTAAAACCACCTCCTTGTTTCTACACTCACTGTCCATTTTATCAGCTCCACTTACCATATAGAAGCACTTTGTAGTTCTACAATTACTGACTGTAGTCCATCTGTTTCTCTACATACTGTTTTAACCTCCTTTTACTCTGTTCTTCAATGGTCAGGACCCCCACAGGACCATCACAGAGCAGGTATTATTTAGGTGGTGGATCATTCTAAGCACTGCAGTGACAATGACATGGTGGTGGTGTGTTAGTGTGTGTTGTGCTGGTATGAGTGGATCAGACACAGCAGCGCTGCTGCAGTTTTTTAAATACTGTGTCCATTCACTGTCCACTCTATTAGACACTCCTACCTAGCTGGTCCACCTTGTAGATGTAAAGTCAGAGATGATCGCTCATCTATTGCTGCTGTTTGAGTTGGTCATCTTCTAGACCTTCGTCAGTGGTCACAGGACGCTGCCCACGTGGCGCTGTTGGCTGGATATTTTTGGTTGGTGGACTATTCTCAGTCCAGCAGTGACAGTGAGGTGTTTAAAAACTCCATCAGCATTGCTGTGTCTGATCCACTCATACCAGCACAACACACACTAACACACCACCACCATGTCAGTGTCACTGCAGGGCTGAAAATGATCCACCACCTAAATAATACCTACTCTGTAGTGGTCCTTGGAGTTCTGACCATTGAAGAACAGGATGAAAGCAGGCTAAAAAAGCATGCAAAGAAACAGATGGATTACAGTCACTTATTGTACTGTAGAACTACAAAGTGCTTCTATATGGTAAGTGGAGCTGATAAAATGGACAGTGAGTGTAAAAACAAGGAGGTAGTTTTTATGTTATGGCTGATCGGTGTATCTGATATATGTCTAAAAATTTAATAATAATAATAAATCAATAGTTTTGGTCCGAAAGGGCCATTATTATTATTATATTTTATTCTATTATTATAGAGTTTTTAGTTTAAGAAAAATTAAATAAAAATGTTATTTAATAATAATTAACAACTTAATAATTGTTGTTAAATGACATTACAGCCAAATCTTAACAAAATGATTAGATACTCTTGTACTGACTAGCTTAGAAACATCAGATTATCCCTTATTGCACAACAGATATTTAACATTTTTCTTATGTGCTTTGCTTGCAACAATGTATTTCTGTTCCAGAGGTCTCCAAATCCTTAATTGCACAAATTTAAATAACCAAATTTACCATATATTTATATACCTTGTATATAATACCATAGCATTATACACATACTCTATCTTTAAAGAAATAAACAAAATAGTGGAATATTTGTGGTGGATGTTTCCCCAGGAAACCTTTTTCTTAGTAAATATGCTTGCTAAAGTAAAATTATTACATTTATTGCCACAAAAAGCTGCACCACATTTAAGTATCACATATACCCATAAACAACCTTTTTATACTTTACATTTTCAGCATTTAGCAGACGCTTTTATCTAAAGCGACTTACAGTTGTGACAGTACACAGTCTAAGCAATTGAGGGTTAAGGACCTTGCTCAAGGGCCCAACAGTTGCAACCTGGCAGAGGTGAGGCTTGAACCGACAACCTTCTGATTACTAGTCCAGTACCTTAACCACTAGGCTACAGCTTGCCACTTTATTTGTGTTTCGGTTCAAATACTATGTCAGACGTGTACCGGCCGAACAATATATATATATAAATACATGTATCATGCTTTTTAAAATGTCATCTTTTAATACCATAATTTTATATGAAGATTATTCTCTGTCTGATTCAGGTTTTAAATATTATATAAAGCATACTTTTCTGTTTTGACCTTACTCTCTGCAGACAAAAGGAAAATCCTGGTCTGGGACTGCAAAAGCAAAGAACAAACCAGAGAAAGAGCAAGCTAAAAAAAAAAGAGAAATTAGCATGTTATTACTCCTGCCAGAAATAACCACTGGGTGAATGGGAGGGATTTGCCTCCATAGTTTTTGAGCTGTGAATATCTCTGCCTACTCATCAAATTTTCCTAGCCAGGGCTCAAACCATGGCCACTTTCACTCTGTACTGTGTACCTAATAAGAGCCACAGTCATTGGGTTAGCAGAGACAGTCTGATACTGTAGACAAAGTGCAGAAAAGTTACTGAATAAAGCAACAGGAAAACTAAGATACAGATAGATTTTCCACATCTTTCCAATGCTCCCATATTTAGAGCTTACCACAGAGCAACAATCTGGTCTGCGTACTTGATTTTCACACTTCCTCACACATTCCTTCTTATTCTTTGTCTGGGCTTGGGACCCACACTGAGAGCACACTGACAAGTGCACCTCCTAATAGCTATGCTGTTTGGCCATTTCTCACAATCATGGCTGTGTAGACTCCCAACTGCCTAATAGCACCGGTAAGATTTGAACCCTGGATCTCAGTGGTAATGGGCTGACATATTTTACAGCGGTACTACCCACGCCCTAAGATCCAGACAGATAACAAGAATAAAATATAAACATACTTATTTTGTTTACATACATTTGGCAGTAAGCAAAGGTTCTAAAATTTTAGTGTTACAGTTTGGTTTTACAGTCATTGAAAGATCAGTGCTCACATAGTTCAACATAAATATATTTAATATGTACTGTTTTATTATTGTTTTATTGCTATTTATATATTACAGTATTATATTATGTAAAATACTAAAAGTACAACATTTTATAATAATTATAGTGTATAAGGAAAATTTTTAAACCCTTTACTTGGTGACTAGCCAAATAATGCTTACAGTTACAGGCCATAAAATGGCATATTCAAAATAAAGATGTGAGATGTTTCATTTATAGGGTTTCATTTATGTGGGTTTGGACTCTTTAACCGTAGGTGAAGTTCATGTACACATTAAAATTCTGTGTAGTGAGATGATGAGTGACAGGTATAAGAACCCTTTAATTTACACTGCACACATATAAACACCCTTACAAAAGACCTCTCAAACCACTATTTGTTCAAGGTACAGCAAATGAAAGCTTGTTTGTATTGTGCAGTGGTGGTCTGATAAGACAGGATAGGAAACGGGTGCTGGCTGACATTACTGCTGAAGCATCTCTTCTTGAAATGCTCTGCACATTGGCAGGGATTCAGCATATGCACAGGGATGGTGAAACCTGCAGTAAACTGACAGTAAAAGACTAATAATCTGTATTGCAAAGTCAGGAATCAGGCTAACTGTATGATCAGCTTGACATAATTGACATATTCAGGACATATTCAGAACATCTCTACCTCACTGATCCTACACAAATTTGCACTTCTAGACTGAAGTGACATGTGGAATTATCATGTTTTAAGGTGTTGCATTAATGTATCTACAACTGTTAGACAAAATATGAGTAAAAACAATCTTAGACATACAGTGTCTTGGAAAAATATTCATCCTCCAACATTTTCACTCAAACAACTTAGGATTTGCCTTAATGTAAATGTTAATTTTATGTTAATTTAGTATTTTAAACAACATTTGGCAGCAGTTAGAGCTAATAGTTTTTTTTCTGTATGTGTCTCATTTTAATTTCTCCATAGAGATTTTGTCTCCACTTATCTCTCTCTTGATTTCTTAAGTTCTGCCAGGTAAGCTGGGAGCAGTAGTGTTCAGCATTAAAATGAGGTTAAAATCATTCTTGGTCCACTGAACAACATCAATTTTCATTTTCTTCTTAAATCATTACCGCATTTCTTTTGCAGTGTGCTCCGGGTCATTGTTTTGATGAAAGACACTATTTCTTTCTAGTTAGAGCTTTCTGGCAAAGGGGAACAAGTTTTTTCAGTCTTGATGATCCCTCTGTACAGTGTATCCTTCATTTTCCCATCAGTCCTGAGCAGATTGCTAGCCCAAGAATTTCTACTCTTTGCGTGGGGAGTTTTACAAGTGATGTTTTGTTTTTATTCTTAGTAATCATGACTTTTTATAAAGGTCATTTTGGGATAACACTGTGAAAATGGTTGATGTATGGACATCTTCAGTCAAAGTCACAAACTCAGTTGATCTTACAGTAGCCATTGTTTAAATTTGTTGACTTAAAGATTAAATGAGCAGCCTTGGCAGTGTGTCTGTAGACACCTTAATCACTACAATAAACCTAACAAATAAATGGGCTGTTTATCCTAAAAACAGCTAATCCACAATTTGTTTACACCTGTTGCTTGAGATGAGACTGCAAATTTAACACAATTCTAGGCTGTTTTGATTGCAACAGCCCCTTTAAACCATTGTCCACCAAAACACTCAATAAGCAACAAATGCACTCTTTTGTGACGTCAAATTTCTATAAAGACCTATAAAGTGTTGTGTCTCTGACATCAGCAGTTGTCAATGGCAACCAGTCATTTAGGCAAAGTTAATTCATTTTAATCAACACTGTAATGACAATGCAGCTGCCGTATGTTTGGCTGCCCCATAACAAATTACTGACTCATTCAAAAGTCTGTTAAATTACAATGTAAATGATTCACCACTTACTAAATCACATGTGTGTGCAGCAGAGACCTTCTATGCCTCGCCTCAAAATACTCATCAACACCAATAACAGCCGATATTCGAGCTTTTTTATGAACCTGGGCTGCTGCCAGAATACGCCATATGTAGGGAATGGCAGCATTACAGGAACACAACGGCTTCAGCCAGCTTCCCCGTTTTTTTTTTAAAGCTTTTTTTAAAGCTAGCTTCAAAGAAAACATTGGAAGGCTCAGAGTAAAGAAAGCCATTTTCTCTGTAATTGCTGGTGGGGTGATGATATTGGCTGAGAGGTATTTAGCACATATCCTCAAAACTATTAATTTTGCTAAGGATAATGTGTTCTTCAACCATAAAGAGGAATTTAGCCTGCTAATACGGAGGATCTCACTTCTACATTAATTTTTTCCAGATAAAGGCTTTGAGGCTGCCAAGGGGGTTACATAGCTATTCAAAGTTTCTTCTCAGTAGAAAGGCTAGTCAGGAGGCACCATTATAAATCACAGTAGCCTTCATAATGTGTAAACATACCAGCAATGAACAGACAGCAATGCTAAATGTATTTGTACAAGCAGATGCTACATGTAAACATACTGAAAGACAAAAAATGTTCTTTTTTAAATAAAACAAACATATTTTTGGAAACAGTAGTATGACCACGACAGCAGCTTAAAGGATTAAAATGATGAGCATAGTTCATGTGTGGTAAATACATTCTGACCACCATCAAAGCTTTTATTTCCAAGAGAAAATATATCTGAACCAATGGTTTTTTACTTTAATAGCTGACCACAACAGTGGTATGGATTACGTCTTCCACGTTACACACTTGCCTCGGTGATAAAAGGTCTAGAAGTTTAGCCAAAAATGGACCACAGGCCACAAGTACCAGAACACTGCTGATATAAACTGTGGATTAAGGTGTAGCATCTTTACATTTGTGGTACCACTACGTTATTTATAGCCAGGGTGTCTGAATGCGTGAGTAATACAGTAAATTGAAAGTGAAAGTAAGAACCCACACATTGTACTTTTTCTACACTTAACTGTGTTGTGGATTTGATTTTGAATGGATATGAATGGATATGGAATGAAGTAAGGCCTGACCTAATTCACGGCTGTGAAAATCACGTCATATGTAATTTTGCTGCAATTTGTTGTGAAATTCAAAATTTAAGGTTTGTGTTTAGCAATTTAAAATTTTTCATTCGTATTGCGTTCAAGTGCCTCACGTTTACTGGTTAATTTGCACTATGAGGCTGTCCTAACAATCCTACAGCAATTCAGTTTGCAATCGGTTAGTCAAAATCTCCAAGATGTCCAAGTGTAAAGCAGCTAAAAACACTATTCGGATAACTGAGTTTGGAAAAAAAAAACACTATTCGGATAACTGAGTTTGGAAAACTCCCAGTCAATACTGTGGACACAGAGGGGGCCGTGTTAAAACATGGACAAGCATTTTCGTCTTTGAGATAGAACATGGAGCCTAGCACTGTTGCTGGATGTTCTAGGTTTACATTATCATTAAGGTAGGCTGTGCTTTGTATTGTAGCTTCTATTTATTCTATTATTCAATTTATGAGTGTTATTTAATGACCAGTGAAATGTGGCACTTTTCTTTAAAAATCTATAAAATCTGTGATTTTTGAGAAACGAGGTACATGAAATGAAGCGTATTGTCCCATGAATTTTGTAGCACCCTAGATGTAAGTGATATTTTTTCCATTAATCTACACTTAAATACCTGGAATGACAAAGTAAAAAATGTTTTAAGAGTTTTAAGATAACTAATTTAAAAAACAAAGGTATTCAGACCCTTTGTTGTGGCTAGGACTGGCTCTGATCCGATACTCTGTATTGGTCCAATATTGGCCCAAATCACTGGATTGGATATCAGAAGGAAAAAAACGTGTAATCAGATCCAATACTGTTGCTTAATGTTAATAACACTTAATGTAAATAAGGCCATTGTTTGTATGTAAAGCAAATAACACATGAAGATACGTTCCAACAGAGTGCCGTTTATTGCCAGCTCACTCGGAAACTGCCATAACAAGGTGCTTTTTGATGACATCATTAACATGCGCCACTGATCTACAACTCATCTGCAACAGCCATTCAGAAATTAAAACACACTGATCTACTTAAGCTTTTAGCATTTAAAAAAATCATCTACTACTGCCACATCTAAAAACACTGTTTAAACACAATAAAAACCGCTTTATGAATGATAAATTGCTCACCTGATATAAAGAAAACTTGTCCCAGCTTGGAGATCTCTCACATCCTCAACGATTAATCCATTAGTGTTATGACAAAAAAACAAACTAGACCGTTTCCTATTGAGACATGTATTATTACTGCTTAGTTGATTGAGAGGAGAAATGATAATATCAGATAGGTATCGGCAGATACTCAATTTGCAGTATCGGTATCGGACATAAAAAAGTGGTACCGAGCCAGCTCTAGTTGTGGCTTTGACTATCCTTAACAAGTGTCAAAAAAAACAACTGGAGTCAAAGTTTGACAAGGCACACACCTGGTATATAAGGGCCCACAATTTACCATCTTAAACCTCATCAATATTCTATGAAGAGACCTGAATTCTGTAGTTCACAGGCATTAACCATCCAATACTATAAGCTTGGGAGGATATGCAATGAAGAATAGAATAAAATGCCCAAATCCAGGTGTGTAATGCTTGTAGAGACATATCCAAGAGCACTTGCAGCTGTTATAGAAGTTTCTACAAAGTATTAAATTGAGGGTCTGAATAGTTTCATTAGCGGTATGGATACAAAGATTGGTGGGTAAAATAGCAGTTATATCCATAACATATTTATATATAAAAAATAAACACTATATAACCATAAGCATGTGGATATCTGCTAGTAGGACATCCTACTAAAAAAAATTCAACATTTTGACAGTTTTAAAGTGTCTATGTGACCATATTTATTAATTCAGTCAAAAAAAGCATTAGGGACCACTGGCACCGATGTCAGACTAGACAACCTGGCTCAGAATTGACATAAGGTGGGGGTACATGCAGGTCACTGGAGTTCCTCCACATGTGTTATTCACTTTGTGATTGTGCAAAAAAAAAAAAAAATGTTATTGACATGAATGACTATACCAATTAAAAGATAGGAAAAAAGCTTAAGATGATAAACTATGGATGATAAGATGGTGTATAAGTGTGTCGGTGCTCAATATATGTACTTGGCTTAGTTCAATGATGAGCATGCAAGACCTGTGATTGTGTCTGAGTTTATTAGGTGGGGGATGGGGGGAGATGATCTCCTTGTCTGAAGGATTAGGTTCATTGGGGTTAGCAGGTCTATCTGTGCCAGCTATAATCAGACACACCAAAGCAGGAGACAGGAATTGAGGTTGAGAGAAAGCCCGAGAGATACAGAAAGAAATGTTTATTTCAATTTGATAGAAGACACATGACCTTTTCACATCAGCCCTATTTCTGTGCATTTGAACTCTTTTACCTTCAAGCTGGGCCAAACCATATCGGAACTGACACTATTTCTTAACATTTTCCCCTCAGGATAGTCATTTAGGCCTTCAAGCCCTTGTATATTTTCTTCTAAGGCATATTTTGTTTACATGATTATCAAGGGCTGTAAAATGTCATTATGTGACTCATGGGGTGGAGACGTGGATCTGAATAAGATATGGTTTGGCAAGACCTAAACCATGATCTTTGCTTTAATCCAAAAACAATCCCTACAATCAGATGCGACTTGTAGCACAGTTAGTTTCAAAGATTTAAAGAAATAGTTCATTTAGAACCTGGATTACAGCATGCAAAAATTGACCCTTGCCTGTACTAAGAAAACATCAGAAAACTTGTTTCAAGAGACAGTTTATGAGTTTGAGTTCGAATTTTAGCCCTGCCATTGGTCTGGTTGGGTGCTCAAAAGATACAACTGGCTTATTTAAGAGAGAGGAACATATAAGGATTCACCTCCTTGTTACAATAGTTAAATGTGTCAATGAAATTAAGGTGTCATTAAGCTGTATTGATTTAATGTTAGAAATTTGGATTAAAATATGTAAAAAGTTTGGTAAAGCATTATTGCATTTCATTTTAAGACTTAACTGTGAGAGGGTTTAAATGTTACAGTTATTAGTTCAAATGTTTATACACACCTGCAAAGAAGACATATTATTTGGCCAGAAGAATACTTAGTTTCTTCCAGTGTGTTTCAGCCAGATCACATACTAACATGTATTTCAAAACAATTACATCACATCAATTAAATGCTTTTAACTTTAAGTTTGAGATGGGTTGTTTGCTGTTCCACTATAACAGTGCCCCTGTGCACAAATCCATAAAAACATGGTTTAATGAGTATGGTGTGATGAACCAATAGTGGCCTGCACTAAGCCCTGAAGTCACACTTTTTGTGAAACGCCTTTCAAGTCAGTAGAGTGTACTGCAGCAGTGTTGTTGGGTTTTTAAACACCTCACTGTCAATGCTGGGAGAGGAACACTGCTTCAACTTCAGCGTCCACTGATAAAAGACCAGAGGAAGATTAACTAACAGGTTTATATACACTGATCAGCCATAACATTAAAACTGCCTCCTTGTTTCTACACACACTGTCCATTTTATCAGCTCCACTTACCATATAGAATCACTTTGTAGTTCTACAATTACTAACTATAGTCCATCTGTTTCTCTGCATGCTTTGTTAGCCCCCTTTCATGCTGGTCAGGACCACCACAGAGCAGGTATTATTTGGGTGGTGGATCATTCTCAGCACTGCAGTGACACTGACATGGTGGTGGTGTGTTAGTGTGTGTTGTGCTGGTATGAGTGGATAAGACACAGCAATGCTGATGGAGTTTTTAAACACCTCACAGTCACTGCTGGACTAAGAATAGTCCACCAACCAAAAAAATATCCAGCCAACAGTGCCCCGTGGGCAGTGTCCTATGACCACTGATGAAGGTCTAGAAGATGACCAACTCAAACAGCAGCAATATATGAGCAATCGTCTCTGACTTTACATCTACAAGGTGGACCAACTAGGTAGGAGTGTCTAATAGAGTGGACAGTAAGTGGACACGGTATTTAAAAACTGCAGCAATGCTGCTGTGTCTGATCCACTCATACCAGCACAACACACACTAACACACCACCACCATGTCATTGTCACTGCAGTGCTGAGAATCATTCGCCACCTAAATAATACCTGCTCTGTGGGGGTCCTGACCATTGAAGAACAGGGTGAAAGCAGGCTAAATGTATGTAGAGAAACAGATGGACTACAGTCAGTAATTGTAAAACTACAAAGTGCTTCTATATAATAAGTGGAGCTGATAAAATGGACAGTGAGTGTAGAAACAAGGAGGTGGTTTTAATGTTATGGCTGATCGGTGTACATTCCATACAGAGGCCAGTAAGTTTAAACAGCATGTAAAGACCTTGGTACAGTCATTGCAGTGCTGAGAATGGCCATTCAGAATGGACATAGTGAACAAATGGGCTACTGTCAGTGACTGTATTACCACAAAGTTTATCTGTATGGAGGGTGTAGCTTATTAAATAATAAATGAATGTATGTAACAGATAGGTGTTCTTAATAAAGTTAATATTGCCATTGATATTTAAGCAGTTTAAGTCCAGTGAGTAACCTGAAAACATGAAAAGCTAAAAACTGGCAGAGATAAAAAATAAAAAATAAAGATTACATTGCCAGAAACTGAAAATTTGTCAAAATAATGTCAGTTTAGAGTTACAACAAAAAGGATTTATCAGGAAACAAGTCATTAATTAACAACCTACAGCTGTTCTGCAGCAATAAAAGTAGCTTTAAATGTTGATTCCAAATATTGCTGAATAACCCCGTCTGTTTAAAATCATTGTTAGAACAGACTGTGTTGCTACACCCTTTAGGCTAGTACAGTACAGAGTAAACAGGACTGAGTACAGAGGACAAAAATGACTCTCCACTGCCTGGGAGAGCCACCAACTCATTTGAATGACAATGACAACAAAAGCAGAATGACATCAAGTGACCTACAAAAATGCCACATATCAGCTGGGGTAAAGGGCATGTTGTGTTCTTTAGAAATGAATATAAACTTGTTTTCTTAGCGTTATTTGTGGTCACTGCATCATTTTGTATTTGGACCAATTGTTATTTTCTGCAAACACATGATGTATATATAGGTGACAAGAGGTCAAATTCTCTTTTATTCTTCAACACAGGACAACAAGAGAACACAATTTGAATAATGGAAATGTGGGTTTACATTCATAAGTCAGTGATATTAAACAATATACACTGATCAGCCATAACATTAAAACCATTTTATCAGCTCCGCTTACAACTCCACCATATAGAAGCACTTTGTAGTTCTACAATTACTGATTGTAGTCCATCTGTTTCTCTGCATGCTTTGTTAGCCCCCTTTTATGTTGTTCTTCAATGGTCAGGACTCTCCCAGGACCACTACAGAGCAGGTATTATTTGGATGGTGGGTCATTCTCGGCACTGCAGTGACACTGACATGGTGGTGGTGTGTTAGTGTGTGTTGTGCTGGAGTTTTTAAACACCTCCCTGTCACTGCTGGACTGAGAATAGTCCACCAACCAACTATATCCAGCCAACAGCGCCCCATGGGCAGCGTCCTGTGACCACTGATGAAGGTCCAGAAGATGACCAACTCAAACAGCAGCAATAGATGAGCGATCGTCTCTGACTTTACATCTACAAGGTGGACCATCTAGGTAGGAGTGTCTAATAGAGTGGACAGTGAGTGGACACGGTATTTAAAAACATGCAGGATGCTGTGTCTGATCCACTCATACCAGCACAACACACACTAACACACCACCACCATGTCATTGTCACTGCAGTGCTGAGAATCATCCACCACCTAAATAATACCTGCTCTGTGGGGGTCCTGTGGGGGTCCTGACCATTGAAGAACGGCATGAAAGGGGGCTAACAAAGCATGCAGAGAAACAGATGGACTACCGTCAGTAATTATAAAACTTCAAAGTGCTTCTATATGGTAAGTGGAGCTGATAAAATGGACAGTGAGTGTAGAAACAAGGAGGTGGTTTTAATGTTATGGCTGATCGGTGTATATACTTGCCTATAAATACAAATATATACAGGGCAACGATTAAAATGTTTCAAATCAACTGGAATTGTGACAAAGTTGACTTGATGATGATCCAAATTTATTTTGCTCACACACACACATTGTGGAGGACAGTGAGAAAGAAACAATCTCAAGAAATCACTGTTAGGTGATTACAAATTATAGATAGGTCTCCAAAATCACCATTAAACATCACTGCCATGCCAAAAGATTATTTGGCCTTATGTGGAAGAAGAATTTGTTGGTCATTACATGGACTTTGACTGAGACCATATTCTATGGTCAAATTGTTCTATACCATTGTTTCTATTGTTGTTTGTTTTTCTTTTTTTCAGTGTAAGAATAAGCTAATTCAATAAAGGGGGAAATTCTTTGAAAGTGTACAGGAGTCAGCATGGGCACTTTATTTTTATTGGCTGTGTCAATCTAGGAATGTGATCTATTGTACGTACATACAAATTGCATTGGGTAAAGACAAGTGTTCAGGAATTCAGATGTTTTCTTCTCTAAAATACAGTATGCCTGAGAGATTTTATGGAACCTTTAATTCACAGTATCTCACTGCAATTTTTCTTTTTTTACTGTCCACAGACATAAAGGTAACAATCTCTTGTGGCAAAAACTGGTTGAAAATCCAGACAGCTGGAAACTGAGGTGCACCATAAGACACACAATGCTGACTCACTAATTAAACATAGGAGTTGGTCTGTAGATATGCTGTACATTGCTATTACAAGTGAATACGTGCAAAGAAGAAGAGGGAAAAAAAGAAACAAGAAGAAAATAAAAAGGAAGAGAAAATTTGCAGTTTTCATAAGTACATAGACCTAGGCAATAATATAGGTATTTCTCACTGGCTGAGGAAGACCAAGGTACTCTTTAGAGATAAAGGATGTACAGTACTTGACCAAAAGTATGTGGACAGCCCATGTAATTAATGGTTTTGGATATTTTAAGAATACAACCTTGCAATCTCCAAAGCAGTCACTGGCATTATAATGGTTGTAGAAAAGCAGCGACTTTCCCAGAGGCAGTCATGAAATTATAACTTTTAAACAAGTTGGTTCATCACAGTTCCATCAGGCTAGAGCTGGTAAGTCCTATTACTGATAGGTAAAACACCTTAACCAGAAAGTAGTTGACTACACAGTCACAATTATAAAATTTTATTTATGCAGAATGTGTCTGCTGCAGGCACTGCCAATTATGCCCGCTAGATGGCACCCAGCCAACCTGTGGCAACGCCGAATTTCAAACCGAGGAGTTCAGAATCTTAGCGCTGGTGCTAGCGGAATGTCCTGCTGTGCCACCTAGGCGCTAAATTTCACCTTTTTAATAACTTAGTCCATCATATTTTTACCAGCGTAAGCTTGTTTTAATGGAAGACCCATTGTTGTAAAATAGAAATATCTAGAGCTAAATAACTGTGTTTAAACTGCCTTTTATTGTTTGCAATTCCTACTTCTGCATTTCAAATTACCCAGAAAAAAATCTCAGTACACAACATTCATTGTTGTGACCTTCATAGTTTGGGTAACTATGGCTGAGCAACTGCATACAAGATAACCATGCACAATAAACAGTGTCAGCTAAAATGTTGTCAAGCATACTATCACTGTACTCTGAAGCAGTAGACACTTGTTATCTAAAGTGATGAATCATACTTCATCCGACAGGCTAACAAACAAATCTGGATTCAGTGGATGCCAGGATAACTACATGTACCTACCCAAATGCAAAGTGTCACCTGCAAAGGAAAATAATGGTCTGGAGACTTTGAGGGTGTCTTAACTAGTTCAAATTGTTATGAACAAGTAGTTGGCTTATCTCATGCTTACTACTACAGCCAAGGCCCTTGAACATCAGGGCCTAAAGAATCAAACCTGTAGCTTAGATAAGAGATAGCATACACTGATCAGCCATAATATTAAAACCACCTCCTTGTTTCTACACTCACTGTCCATTTTATCAGCTCCACTTACCATATAGACTTACCAAAGACTTTGTAGTTCTACAATTACTGACTGTAGTCCATCTGTTTCTCTACATACTTTTTTTTAGGCTGCTTTCACTCTGTTCTTCAATGGTCAGAACCCCCACAGAGTAGGTATTATTTAGGTGGTGGATCATTCTCAGCACTGCATTGACAATGACATGGTGGTGGTGTGTTAGTGTGTGTTGTGCTGGTATGAGTGGATCAGACACAGCAGCGCTGCTGGAGTTTTTAAGTACTGTGTCCACTCACTGTCCACTCTATTAGACACTCCTACCTAGTTGGTCCACCTTGTAGATGTTTATTGCTGCTGTTTGAGTTGGTCATCTTCTAGACCTTGATCAGATTCAGTGGTCACAGGATGCTGCCCACAGGACGCTGTTGGCTGGATATATTTGGTTGGTGGACTATTCTCAGTCCAGCAGTGACAGTGTGGTATTTAAAAACTCCATCGGCGCTGCTGTGTATGATCCACTCATACCAGCACAACACACACTAACACACCACCACCATGTCAGTGTCACTGCAGTGCTGAGAATGATCCACCTCCCAAACAATACCTGCTCTGTAGTGGTCCTGTGGGGGTCCTGACCATTGAAGAACAGCATAAAAGGGGGCTAACAAAGCATGCAGAGAAACAGGTGGACTACAGTCAGTAATTGTAGAACTACAAAGTGCTTCTATATGGTAAGTGGAGCTGATAACATTATCATGTTTTGCTGATCGCTGTACATAATACAGCAAAATGGAGCTTTTATCTAAAGTATCTAAAAAAAAAAAAATTACACAACCTTTGGATACACATTTTTACAACATTCTCATAATTCATTCTAAGTGGTCCAATGTTTCTCCCACTCGCCCTCCCTCTTTAAGTGTGGGTTAATTTATCAACCCACTTACATGTCCATTGTCCAGTTGTACTTACAATGCTCACAAATACTACTAACAGAATCTGCACTCATACTGAAATATGTGTTTACTCATGTATTTCTTTATATGTACAGTTACATCTATACTTTTATACTTTCTCAGACATTCTTTACCTTCCTCCCCCTCCCCCGCACATTTGTCTGTTGGAACATTGCTGTCTTTGATTTTTTCCAATAGTGTCTTCAAAAGATGAAAATAAAGGGGTTTCTCCTTTGTTCCCAGATCTTTAAAAGCAACATTTATGAGACAGAGGAAGGCACCCGCCCATCATCTTCCTAGTTAAGTCAGGTGGAAAGGGCGAGGTTATTCTGTATCTCAACTTGTTTACTGTCACTATTAGCACACACGCATTCATGTAGGAACACTTGCATATTCTTGGGTTACCAAGTCTCCAAAACTACCATTAAACATCACTGCCATGCCAAAACATTACTTGGCCTTATCTGGAAGAAGAATTTGTTAGTCGCTATTGGGATTTTGACTGATACCACATTCTATGGTCAAATTGTTCTATACCATTGTTTCTATTGTTGTTTGTTTTTCTATTTTTCAGTGTAAGAATTAGCTAATTCAATAAAGGAGGAAATTCTTTAATGAAAGTGTACAGGAGTTAGCTATCTACATACAAATTGCATTGGGCAAAGACAGATGTTCAGGAATTCAGATGTTTTCTTCTTTAAAATAAAGTACACCTGAGAGATTTTATGGAACCTTTAATTCACAGTGACTCACTGCAAATGTTCTTCTTTGACTAGTTAAGTCAGGTGGGAAGGGCGAGGTTATTTTGTATGTGCTGTCACTATTAGCACAGACATTAATGTAGGAACACTTACTTGCATATTAATGCTGTTGCTTGGACATCTGTTTACAAGTCTATATCAGATAAGGGTGTAGAGGTGACCATATCTGAAAAATGTATTTTTTTGGCTTCTGAACGATTAAGTCACTCTTTTCATAGCCAAAACATTTTATCCGCCCAGTTATCTTATTGTGAGGGTTCTGTTAGGGAAAAGCAATTTTCTTTACTTGTAGCTAGTAAGACTCTCGGGAGTTTTAAATCATTTGGTTCTAGCTCAGAGTTCATGTTGCCTAGAAAGAGAAACTCAAAGTTACTAGGAATATTAGTTTGTAGTATTTTGCTCAAGGTTTGGATTCTGATGCCATTCTGTTGTGGATTGAAACACATTTCCAGCTAAATTCTCTACAGTTTCAAGAATGTGCAATTCTGAGAGTACAATGCTAATTTTTCTCCCATTTTTTCTGTCTTGGGATTATTATTATTTTGGTTTCCAGATTATTAGCTAGCTGGATAACCTTAAGGACATTGGTGTCTTACTTTTTATTTTTGCTTCCTTAAAAGTTTGGTTTAAATAAGCCACACTTACAGGTTCCATACAGTTCCTGTTTTCCTGTTTGTACATACAACAATGCACAGAAGAACAATACATCACCACTCCTGGATAAACTGCTAAATCTTTCTCTGATGTCATGAGGATGTCTTTATTTGCATTTCTGGTCAGTATACGAGCCATTCTATACAAGTCTTCTAGATCTTCCTGATCTTGCCTTGTCTTTAACAGTTCCCCTTGTATCCAGAATCTTCCTTCTAAGATTATATCTTATCTTAGAAGACATCCTCTCCTCTATCATATCAGAGGACCACACAGGATTTATAAAAGGAAGGCAATTATTTTCCAATATTCATAAACTTATTAATGTATTAAACACTTTGGATAGCTCACAAGCTCCAAAAGCAGTTATTTCATCAGATGCTGAGGAGGCTTTTGATCGTATTGTATCTATTCTTAGTTCTTAAAATGATAATTTATTCTAATATTAAAATAATAATATTTCAAATATCAAATTATAATAATTCTCTTTTAAATTTCCTTTTAGAATAATGTAGTAGTTGTGTAACTGTAGTGTCAAACAAAAAAAGGTTTGACAGACGTCACACACACTAAAGTAAAGCTTTACAGTTCTTTGTTCTTAATACTTAAGCATGGCTGGGATGGGCTCATTGTTGTGAAGTGTTCCATGCCCTTTTTAACAGGTTGTTCTCCTCGTTAACCAACAATCCATTGTAATAGCATTTAGTAATCAGCTTTGTGTTCTCTAGGAGTGTCTGGAGTTGATCTGATTTTAGCCATGCCTTTGTGTACTTGACAATGAATGATTCAATCATCTACAAACCACAGTAACCACAAACCACAATTTTAAAATGACTTTGGCTTATTTAGATTTCAGATTGTAAAGGTGGCAAGTAGATAAAGTAGATACGTCATAAAGTCACCTTTTTGTCATTACCTCCAGATAGTAGCAACATCTGTCCTACTTTATTAGGTTGTGGGCCATTATAGCATAGTTGTTTTATTGATGTTATTAGGAGAAATGAGGTACTAAGGTTTAAGCTGTCATCATTAAAATGGAACATAAACTATATAGCTAAAAGTTTTCCTACCTACTTCACCATCTACATTTTTTAAAACATGAACAGTTTTTCCCCCCAGTTATTCTAAAGTGCTTTTTACAATAGTCATTGTCTTAAAGCAACTTTGCAGAGGCCAAGAGCAACAGTAGCAAAGCAAACCCTCCCAAATATTAGGAAGAAACCTTGAGAGGAACAAGAATCAACTGGGACCCATCCTCCTTGGGTGACCTAGAGGATGATTTAAATGAATAAGAATTTGATTAAACAAACCTTATATATAAAATAAAACAATTATTATACAAAGTTATAAACAAAGTTATAAAAGTAAGAAGCATAAGGAAATTAAGTTTATCATCTTTTTGTTCAGGTCTGTTGGTGAGTTCTAGTCTGTTGGTGAGTTCTAGACATTCTGAGTGCAGACATGGCAGATTACCATCAGGATTATCCAGCAAGAGAGACATTGTTGGCATGCCAGCCTTAAACTTGCAGGCTTCAGTCTCAGGTGATTAAAAAAGTTTAGGTCCGAAACCAGAAAATGTAGTTAAATATAATAATAACAAAATAATTAATAGTAAGATGGAAGAATTAGAAGGTACCACAGGCATGAGGGCTCACACAGGACATCAGCGCCCACCAACAGCAAAGCAGAAATACAGCAACCCAACATCCCTGATCACCACAAATCTCTATGACTTTAAACCCCAAGCTCTGCGTCTTTGTCTATATAGTCAGGGTGGACAACCCCAGTCCCACGGGGCTGAACCAAGTGCAGCCAGATGCCCAGCATATCATAACCGGACAGCAATTCTGACAAAGCATGAGAGCACCAGACTGTCCAGATGCCAGACCCCCAGGACCGGACCCATGCATAGCAGGTTTGGAATGGCTAGTCAAAAGCCTGAGTAAATAAGTATGTTTTTAATCTGGACTTGAACATTGAGACTGTGTCTAAATCCCAAACAAAGCTGTGGGGCTATGTAAGAGATGCCCTTCCCCATGCTGTGATTCTTTAATCTAGGAACTTCAAAATCTACAATACACTGTATTGTTGTGTCTAGTTAGGTTTCAACCTAGGAATTTAACCAGGCTGCATAATTAAAGTGATGTTATTAAGTCTGGAACAAAGTGTGTTTCTCCACCTTTAAAAATACATTCCAGACAGGTTTGTGGTGCTTTATAGTTGACAAACTAGATTTAATCTACAGTAATTTAGTTGCTCAAACAGACATGGCAACAAAGTTAGTATAAAATTTTTTGCTCTTTCTCTTATGTTTTTTAGCAGTTAAGTCAAATAGGTAAAATGCCATGCCATAGTCCATTTTATTCCAGAGATTGTAAGATTTTTTGTTTCCATTTTTTATAAAATGTACAGAAAATAAAAAAAGTACAGCTGATGCTTTTGAATAAGTAAATATAAATATAGCTATTAAGTGTGTATTTATTGTAGATGCATTGATTGTAGATAGACAATTAAAACCTTATTACTTTTTGGGGCAGAATGGCAGTCAGTGTTTGACTGGGGCACAGATACAGTCATATTCTCAATATTATTACAACAGCAATCTGTATTATTTTTCTTGGTTGCATGTTTTTGTGTGCATGAGTGTGTAGGTGAGTTTTTTTTGTGTGCACACAAGTATCAGTGTGTGCCCACAAGTATAGTTGTGTGGGGGGCGTTGCAGCAGGAAAAAGGCAGGAGTGCTTAGTATCCGTCTTATCCTAACACATACAGCTGATAAGCAAAAAGTGCTGTTTTTATATTTCTGTTTGAGTTTGGTTTTCAATGGCGTTTCTGGCACAGAAAGCCTGGTGGGGTACAATAAACAGATGTAGATGTATGAGCACTGTCTTATTGGGCAGTATCCGACTCGTCAGTGAAACTACACACAAACCTACAGTACAGCACCATATCAATGAAGTCACAAAGGCAAACATTAACACTAAGATGGAGTTAGCAGTTAGGACCGGAATATGAGTGGTATATTACCTTTCTATAGAGAATCACATTACAAATTATACGTTTTCAAGTTGTCAAGTTGTGGTTTGCAACTGTAATGTCACATCCAAAGCAACATTTCATTGCAGGGAAACCTAAAGGTTTCCTTAACCTGCCTTAACCTACAGCAAAAATAACACGCCTGTACTAATGCAAAACAAACTCACCAGTGACGTTCATTGCTTGACAAGAAAACACGCACAACAATCTTTCATCTGGCCAAACTTGTTGATAACTTTTCAGTCGAAGTCCACTATTCATGAATGAGTTCATTTTTAACTTTCAATCTTTTTTAATTAAAATGGAGTTTTTAAGTACTGTGTCCACTCACTGTCCACTCTATTAGACACTCCTACCTAGTTGGTCCACCTTGTAGATGTTTATTGCTGCTGTTTGAGTCATCTTCTAGACCTTGATCAGATTCAGTGGTCACAGGATGCTGCCCACAGGACGCTGTTGGCTGGATATATTTGGTTGGTGGACTATTCTCAGTCCAGCAGTGACAGTGTGGTATTTAAAAACTCCATCGGTGCTGCTGTGTCTGATCCACTCATACCAGCACAACACACACTAACACACCACCACAATGTCAGTGTCACTGCAGTGCTGAGAATGATCCACCTCCCAAACAATACCTGCTCTGTAGTGGTCCTGTGGGGGTCCTGACCATTGAAGAACAGGGTGAAAGCAGGCTAAAAAGGTATGTAGAGAAACAGATGGACTACAGTCAGTAATTGTAGAACTACAAAGTACTTGAGCTGATAAAATGGACAGTGAGTGTAGAAACAAGAAGGTGGTTTTAATGTTATGGCTGATCGGTGTATATATAAACACAATCAACAATTCCACTGTATTGTTTTAATGTAACAGCCCAGGGTTTTTACATTATAAAACTAGAGAGCATTTCAAGTATGTTAGTATATCCTGTACCATGTACTGTATATACTAATGAGAGGACGTTGTAAATGTGAGTGCAGTTTTAAGTCTTAAGGAAGAGAGAGTGGCCAAAGGTTGAGTGCAGACCTCCTTATTAATGCTTCTGTAGTAATTGGCTCTGGCTTCCCCTTCCTGAAAAAGGAAGGCAGGCTAATGAGGATTAGAGGCAAGAGACACTGACCCAATACTTTAGGCTTAGCATCCTGAGAAGAACCCAGAGTGCCATCAACTGGTCAGCACCAACACAGAATCTTAATTTTGATCTATTTGCAATACTATGCAAGAACCTTGCAGCTTTCTAATCCATCACTGTTTTACAGATAACGTACAAATCTACAAAATGCTTAAAATATTAACAAGCCCTGAACATCATCATTTACGAGTACAACAACTCTGAAGTCACATTTATTTGTCATAGTTATTTTTTTAATCCTTATAATCTCTCAGTATAACAACTCAATTTACAAACAAACCTGTTATGGGTGTTGGAGGGTGAGGACTAGTACAATCCTTCTATTATATACACACCTCATCCTTTCAATTAATACAAATACAGCTATTCACACATTGTACAGCTGAGATTTACACACTATTTAATCATGTGTACTGTACATATACGAGTAAAATTAAGCTTGACTTGACAAAAAGTGACAATCAAATGTTCCAGCACAGATTATCCACCGTCAGGGACCGGAACAGGTGGCACAGGAGAGTTGCTAAATGTCTGTAAATTAAGGCCACAAAGACAACAGGTTTGAGTGAGCATTATATTTCCCAGTCTGGACCCAGGACATTGAAAATATGTAATATGTTCTGATGAGTAAATTTTTATCTGGACAGGCTGAAGTATAGAGGATGATGTTGCAATACACACGTCCAAAACAAAATTATTCATTCATCCCTGAAGTAGGGTGGCACGATGGCTAAGTGGGTAGCACTGTCGCCTCACAGCAAGAAAGTCCTGGGTTCGATCCCCAGGTGGAGTGGTCCAGGACCTTTCTGTGTCGAGTTTGCATGTTCTCCATGTGTCTGCGTGGATTTCCTTCGGGTGCTCCGGTTTCCTCCCACAGTCCAAAGACATGCAAGTGAGATGAATTGGAGATACAAAATTGTCTATGACTGTGTTCGATATAACCTTGTGAATTGATGAATCTTGTGTAAGCTGTGTATAAATATATACTGTATATTTTATATTTGTTTTATTCAGTGTGAGGAACCTGGCTCTCTTAAACATAAATGGAATGGAACCCTAATTAATGTCATTGCTAACACTTGTAATTGTCCTATTATTTTATGTCTGACTGCTGTCAAAAATGTCTATTACACCAGGTTTGTGCAAGATATGCTTGATCATTGCATATACTTGTGGTATGTGTTTTTTTCATTAAAAGCTTGCTAATAGTAGAAGACTTTTAATCAGATCTTTCAATTCAAAATGCTCAAAGAGCAATTCAAAGATCACATAATTTGACAGACATAATTTTGCATCAGCAAGACCAAGCTTAAGGTGAAATCAGCAAACAAACTGGATACTTAAGATGTGGTATTCAATCTTTTATTAAGAAATTTGGAGAATCAGGAGAGATCTAGAACAAAAAATGACTGAAGGGCCAAGAAAACATTCCAAATCTGATGAGAAGTTTCTCAGAGCTGGCTCAGCATCTGGCAGCTTCACTGAGACGCCAAGTTGACCCCTCTACAGTCCGAAGACGCTAGATCAGGAATGGTCTTTTTGGAGAAGGCAGCCAAGAAACCACTTTTACAAAAGAGGAACAGGGTGAAAAAGCTAAGATTTGCTGACGCTCTCAAATGTTGGAATGAAGATTGGTGGAAAAGCGTATTATGGAGTGACTAATCCAAATTTAAAATTTTGGGGTCCAATTGTTGACAATACAGGAGAAGGAGAAATCTTCAGTATGTCCTGGTTTGGGGCTGCATTTCTGCCATTGGTGTTGGCGATATTGTCTGAATTGATGGGATCATGAATGCTGAAGTTAATTTGTTAGTTTGTGAATGTTTATATTTTTCAGCATGATAACGATCCCAAACACAATGCTAATGCAGTGAAATCATACTGGATAGAAGAACAGCTGATAAAACACTGATAGCCATGGACTGGTCTCCACAGAGTTCAGACCTGACTTTTATAAAGGCAGTGTGGAATCATGTGGACACAGAAAGAAATAAAAGACAGCCTAAATCTAAAAAAGAATTCTGGAAAAAGCTGAAAGAAGCCTGATAAAATACCAAAAGATTACTTACAATACAGTCTTCCCAAAAGAGTTGAAGATGTGCTTAGTGCCAAGAGAGGTCTCTTTTTGTTTAAAAATTAGGTTTTTTTTATTATTATTTCTGTACATAGTCCCTGTATTTTTGTTTGTATTTAAATAAAGAGACCAAAAAAGAAATATGAATGGCCATTAAAACAAACATTAAACCTAACATCAACATCTACATCTACATTTAAGATGTTAAAAGCATGAAAGGCCATATTTTATATACAAGCTGAATGTGTAGAGTAATATGTTTCTTAGTACAGTTAAACCACATATGCCTGGCTGTCTGTTGGGATCTGCTGTGGTTGATTGTGGTTATTGGAGGACTGCTGGGCTAACTAAAACCAGATGCTGTAGCTGATAAAAGTGTAGGTCATTTCAAATGAGACCATTAACTTGCAGCTCCTTTCATTAGCTGCTGCCACAAGGTACCCTGCTTACTTTTTAAAGAGCTTTTAACTTTGGTTTCATCAGCAAAACAGCAGCTACTAACATTTCTAACATGCAATTCGAACTATGTAGCTACTGTACTCAGGCTAACACATAGCAGTTATTGCTTAGTTCAGATACCTTAAACACTGCACTGCAGGATCTCAATCCATTACGGCGAAGTGTGTTACTAATGGTTTTCTTAGTGACTGTGCTCCCAGCTCCCTTGAGATCATTGACAAGCTCCTCCCGTGTAATTCTGGACTGACCTCACCTTTCTCAGAATCATTCTTACCCCACCAGGTGAGATCTTGCATGGAGCTCCAGAGTGAGGGCGATTGACTGTGATCTTGTATTTCTTCCATTTTCGAATTATCGCACCAACAGTGGTCTCTTTCTCACCAAGCTTCTTGCTGATGGTCTTGTAGCCCATTCCAGCCTTGTGCAGGTCTACAATCTTGTCCCTGACGTCCTTTGATAGCTCTTTGGTCTTGCCCATGGTGGTTGAGAGATTTGAACGGAAGAAACTGATTCTGTGACAGGTGTCTTTTATACAGGGACAGGACTAATTTGTGTGCCTTTTGTGCACATAACCGGTCTGTGGGGGTCAGAATTCTTGCTGGTTGGTAGGGGATCAAATACTTATTTCCCTTAATTAAATACAAATTAATTTATAACTTTTATTTAATGTTGTTTTTCTGGATTTTTTGTTGATATTCTGTCTCTCTCTGTTAAAATAAACCTTCCATAAAAATTATAGACTGTTCAAGTCTTTGTAAGGGGGTAAACTTACAAAATCAGCAGGGGATCAAATACTTATTTTCCCCACTGTATATACTGTATATATATATATATATATATACAGTATAAACATCAACATAATAGTGAATACAATCACAAATAACTTATACCATTCATCCATGAATCAACCAACTTATGCTGATACAGTGTTTGATAAATGTGCAGAACTATTAGTCTGTTCAGCCCTCCGGGGCACTGAATGTCTCCTACATGTTTTTTATCACCCAGTTTAGGAGCAGCTGCACATGGGCAGCTGTAAAACAGCATGAAAGCAGCCAGGCTCTGTTCACACCGCAGGACAGCACAGATGGGGACGACCATAGATGGTTTGTGTGTGCAGTTAAAAGATTAAGAAGTATACAAAAAAGGTAATCAGGATTAATGATGATAAATAATGCAAATACTTTAATTTAACAAATAAAGGTGAGCAAATTTGCTTGTATGTTCAAGTCAAAAAACACTCAAAAAATGAGAGATTTACTTATCGAAACCCAGCATGACCTGAAGTAATTTGGTGGACTAGAGTTCACCAAAAACAGTATAGTTTACAAAAGGGCAGAGCAATACTTTCTCAAAGTGTAGAAAACTAGAAAATTCATATTTTTTTGGGTTTTTTTTAAATGGTCAACTGACAAATATATCTCTAAATTCTTCATAAATCTTATTTATAGTTTATTATTTATAATTTATAACAAATTAGTGTTTTCATTTCTAACACACACAAGTTTCCATGACCTATATGCTATATTCTGTCACCAAAATATAAAGGAAATATGTCATTAGCAGAGTTGATTCAGATTTGACATCCTTTTTATTCAGATTCACTGACATGAGTATGCCTATTTAGGGTACTTCAATTCAGAGTACACGAATGGGGGTTCCTGTCCAAGTAAATGTACTTCTATTCTTTTATATTTTACAGCTTTTTCTTATAATATTCAATGCTGCTCCATTGGCTGGGCAGTAAAGTATATCTTCATGTTATTAGTTATGTTAAACCCTGTGTATTTAACTATAAATTGATAGATAAATAAAAATGCATTTAGAGATTTATGATGAGAATATAGTTTTGAATAACAGGTTTCATATATTAAACATTAAACGGAAGTGACAGACCATCTCTGTAACACAAACTGCTGACTGGATTTTTCATAAGATACTATCTTAATACTAGTTACCTTCTTTCACTTGAGTATTTTCTTAATGTCACTGTAATTTAACTTTAACTAAACAAAAAATGTTTTGCTACTCCCCACTTTCCATTACACCTAAGACACTGCAGATAACCTGCTGTGCTAAAAGATAACTCAGTATTACATCAATTTCAGATATTGGCTAATACTTAATATTCTAATGTGAGAATACTACCAAAAACCACATGTTTTAAATATACAGCTTAGTATTGGACACTTAGGTGGAGCAAGAATTTAATGCTGAGATCTCAAGCTCTCAGATTTTAATCTCAATAGTGCTATTGACCTGGCCGGGCATCCAACAGTCTAGACAGATGGTGGAATTGGTTTATCATTGCTGCTGCAATTGCGGTCTCAGCTTTCTGGTCAAAGGCGCCTGTATGATAGAGCACTGGCATATGAAGCAGCATAGCATGTCTCCCCGAACAAGGTACAGCTCTCTGTGAGACTTCTGCAGCTCTCCTCGTACAAAGCAGGGGTGTGCAGTGGTGAAGAAAGTTAGAATCAGGGAATCTGAAACAACTACATAAGATATGATTAATTGAAACCCTTCTGAGATAATTCACTGGGCTTCCCTTGTACAACCTACTTTTGGAAAACTGTGTGATTTACATTTTTAGCATTTAGCAGATACCTTTATCCAAAGCGAATTACATTTACATTTGCATTTTCGGCATTTAGCAGACGCTTTTATCAAAAGCGACTTACAATTATGACTGAACACAATTTTTGAGCAATTGAGGGTGAAGGGCCTTGCTCAGGGGCCCAACAGTGGCAACTTGGCGGTGGTGGAGCTTGAACCGGCAACCTTCTGATTCCTAGTCCAGTACCTTAACCACTGAATTACAATTGATATTATACATTGCAAGCAATTGAGGATTAATGATCAATCAAAGTATCGCTGGCCAATTTTAGGCATTTGTGAGCTTATTTGTAAGGAACAGAGCTGCTAAAACATCCCTTTAAGTGCTGCTTTCTTCTGCCCAGAGAGGTTGCATGAGTCGCAGTAAAAAAGAAGTGTCATGGCCGTAGCGGGTGGCGCAGCGGTAAAATACACTAGCATACCAGAGCTGGGATCCCAAATACATCGTATCAATTCTCAGCTTTACCGGCAGGGCTGGGAGGCTACATGAACAACGATTGGCTGTTGTTCACAGGGTGGGATGAGCCGGACCAGGGTTCCTCATTACTGGTGCAATTACGACCTCTGCTGGCTGATTGATGGTGCCTGTGCAGAGTTGAGGAATAATGCTGATCAGGATGTGGCTCTCCATGCACAAGGCCGATCCACATATGAACTCGCCTCGTGCAGGTGAAAATATGTGGTTGGTACTGCACACGTGTCAGAGGAGGTGTGTGTCAGTTGCGAAGCTCCTTAGTCAGCAGTGAAGGGTTGTATCGGTACAAGTGAAGCAGGGTATTTGGATACGACTAGATTAGGGGAGAAATTTGGGGGGGGAAATCGTAGAAAAAGAGAGAGAGAAAAAAGAAGTGTCGTTGGCTACACATGTCTCCAAGGAAAGCACATGTGAGCCCTCACCTTCTAGTGATGGCAGTTATTGTATAAACAGGAAGATGAAGATTGATGGTTAGAAAATGGTAATTATTAAATAATGATGAGGCAAAGTTTATATAACAATTGACTGGATTGGAGTATCTATAATAGAAACATGCTTAGGAACACAATAAGCAGAGTCTAAAACGTGTACATGACCCCTCACATCAGTGCTACAAACTATTTAATGAATTCTGAAGTTTACAAAAATGTTAAAACAGAAATTCATTATATAAATAAAAAAAAATAGTCCCAAGTACAGTGGGGGAAATCAAAAAGTATTTGATCCCCTGCTTATTTTGTAAGTTTACCCCCTTACAAAGACTTGAACAGTCTATAATTTTTATGGAAGGTTTATTTTAACAGAGAGAGACAGAATATCAACAAAAAATCCAGAAAAACAACATTAAATAAAAGTTATAAATTAATTTGTATTTAATTAAGGGAAATAAGTATTTGATCCCCTACCAACCAGCAAGAATTCTGACCCCCACAGACCGGTTATGTGCACAAAAGGCACACAAATTAGTCCTGTCCCTGTATAAAAGACACCTGTCACAGAATCAGTTTCTTCCGTTCAAATCTCTCGACCACCATGGGCAAGACCAAAGAGCTATCAAAGGACGTCAGGGACAAGATTGTAGACCTGCACAAGGCTGGAATGGGCTACAAGACCATCAGCAAGAAGCTTGGTGAGAAAGAGACCACTGTTGGTGCGATAATTCGAAAATGGAAGAAATACAAGATCACAGTCAATCACCCTCACTCTGGAGCTCCATGCAAGATCTCACCTGGTGGGGTAAGAATGATTCTGAGAAAGGTGAGGTCAGCCCAGAATTACACGGGAGGAGCTTGTCAATGATCTCAAGGGAGCTGGGAGCACAGTCACCAAGAAAACCATTAGTAACACACTTCGCCGTAATGGATTGAGATCCTGCAGTGCCCGCAAAGTCCCTTTGCTCAAGAAGGCTCATGTACAGGCCCGTCTGAAGTTTGCCAATGAACACCTGAATGATTCAGAGAAAGCTTGGGAGAATGTGATATGGTCAGATGAGACCAAAATTGAGCTCTTTGGCATCAACTCCACTCGCCGTGTTTGGAGGCAAAGAAATGCCCAGTGGGGATGGTGTTCTTGGGGTCATATCCAGCATTTCTCTGCTCCCAGCTCCCTTGAGATCATTGACAAGCTCCTCCCGTGTAATTCTGGACTGACCTCACCTTTCTCAGAATCATTCTTACCCCACCAGGTGAGATCTTGCATGGAGCTCCAGAGTGAGGGCGATTGACTGTGATCTTGTATTTCTTCCATTTTCGAATTATCGCACCAACAGTGGTCTCTTTCTCACCAAGCTTCTTGCTGATGGTCTTGTAGCCCATTCCAGCCTTGTGCAGGTCTACAATCTTGTCCCTGACGTCCTTTGATAGCTCTTTGGTCTTGCCCATGGTGGTAGAGAGATTTGAACGGAAGAAACTGATTCTGTGACAGGAGTCTTTTATACAGGGACAGGACTAATTTGTGTGCCTCATGGTCACATAACCGGTCTGTGGGGGTCAGAATTCTTGCTGGTTGGTAGGGGATCAAATCTTAATTAAATACAAATTCATTTATAACTTTTATTTAATGGTTTTTTTTCTGGATTTTTTGTTGATATTCTGTCTCTCTCTGTTAAAATAAACCTTCCATAAAAATTATAGACTGTTCAAGTCTTTGTAAGGGGGTAAACTTACAAAATCAGCAGGTGATCAAATACTTATTTCCCCCACTGTAAACATCTGACTTAAAGTAAAGGCTTTACATCATCCGAGCAAAATACCACTTTCTGATTTATAGTGCTATGTATTTATAAAGGATTGACTAAACATTAAAAATTTTTATTCAGTAGCCTGTCTTCCAGCAGCATGCCTATCAGTAGGGGTATATGTGTAAACTGGCTTTTTTTTTTTTTTTTTTTTTATGTGATTGCTCCCTGGTATGTGCCATACAGTACTTCACTAGCTGACAGCTGTTTTCTTTTGTCTCACCCTCCCGCACAGTCAGACAAGTATGTAATTCCTCCCATGGGAACAGCTGGACTGGTTTACAAATAAAAACACCAACGCCAAAGAGACAGTTTTTTCAAAATCTAGTGCATCTGGTTTTGTATAGGACTTGTACACCATTAATATTTACAATGCCGTTCTGAGCTGTTTTATGGTGCATATACAGTACAGTGGGAGCCAAATATTTAAGACATCTAAAAATGATTTTTTTTTTTTTTTTTTTTTTGCATTAAGCACTACTGACGAGCAAGAAAGCAAATCAGAAACAGTAGGGACAGCATGGAAATGCAAAAAAAGACTGTTTCTTACATGTATTTGACTTTTATTTCATTGCAGACAGTATGAACCCAAAATATTTGATGTTTGTCTGGTCAACTTCATTTCATTTGTTAATACACATCTATTCCTGCATTTCAGGCCTGCAACACCTTCCAAAAATTTGGGATTGGGGCAATCTAAGGTTAGTAATAAGGTACAAAAAATTAAATATTAAATTAATTTCAAACAGGTGATGTCTAGAGGGGATTTTAATTATGATTTGGTACAAAAGCAGCATCCACAAGAGACTTTTTTTTAAAAAGACTGGAAGGTATTTGCAGATTTTACCCTCTACAATGCATAATATCATTACATTTCAGTGCATGGTCTCAGCACTGCATCAAAAACCGTCATTCAACAATAGCTGATATAACCACATTTGCAAGGGATTACTTTGGCAAACCTTTGTCAAGCACTACAATACAGAGTTACATGCACAAATGCCACTTACAACTTTACTGTGCAAAAAAGAAGTCTTATGTTAACCATGTTCAGAAGCAGCGTCAACTTCTCTGGACTCGGAGGCATCTAGGATGGACCATCACACAGTGGAAACGTGTATTGTGGTCAGATGAATCAGCATTCCAGGTCTTTTTTGGAAAAAATGGACGCCGTGTGCTCCGAACCAAAGACGAAAAGGGCCATCCAGACTGTTATCAGCAACAAGTCTAAAAGCCAGGGTGTGTCATGGTATGGGGCTGTGTCATTGCCCTTGGCAAAGGTAATTTACACTTCTGTGATGGCAGCATTAATGCAGAAAGTACATTGAGATCTTAGAGATCTTAGAGTGTAAATTAATAATTTCCTTCGGGATTAATAAAGTACCTACCTACCTACCTACCTACCTACCTACCTACTGTGCTGATATTCATGATAACAGCACGGTCTTTTCACACCACAATGGTATTGTGCTTGCCAGTAACAACAAGCTTCATGCACACAAACGCGCATGCAGGCGACACAGCCTTTTTTTCCCGATCACGTTTTAAATCCGTTATCTGATATACAATCTAGCGCACTGTGTAGGGAACATAAATCAATTGTCTAATTAACTATCTAGTGCACTATGTAGTGAACATGAATGCGTTATCTGATATACAGTCTAGCGCACTGTGTAGGGAACATAAATCAATTGTCTGATATATTGTCTAGTGCACTATGTAGTGAACATGAATGCGTTATCCGATACACAATCTAGTGCACTATGTAGGGAACATGAATGTGTTTGTAACGCGAACAGTTAGCTTAATAGCCCATTTAGCAGCTCCTAAGAGTTCTGTTCTCACCTATATCCTTTGGTGTGTGCAAGATCTTTTTTTTCTCTTCGTAGGTTCTTGACTTTTTCTTCTTGTTGTTCTTACCTCCCTGAAATGAGTTTTTGCACCTTGGGATGTCTGCTTTGTAGTGTTAAACTTTATATTCGTTGTGGAACTACTTTTTGGCGGAAGGTATTGTCAATATTAAAGCATATTTATTATGAAATTCAGGGCTTCTTTGATTTATTTTCTTTCTTTATTTTGTAAAAACTGTTGTATAAAAGCAATAGAACACTTGAGGTTGTGTGTTATCGCAAATAACATCACGGCTGTGATTCGGTCACAGGCACGAGCCGAAGGCGAGTGCCGTAGATCATCACAGCCGTGATGTTATTCGCGATAACACACAACCTCAAGTGTTCTATTGCTTAAATCTATCTATCTATCCTGCCTTCAAGGCGTCATCTTTTCCAGGGACGTCCATGCATTTTTCAACAAGACAATGCAAAACCACATGCTACACACATTACAGAGGCATGGCTGCAATCCTGACCTGTCCCCAACTGAGAATGTGTAAACACCTTAAGACGTGTTTGTAGGAAGTATGGGACAAAACAGCACCTAAACACTTAATTGCTTGGTATTTTGGTGTCAATTGTCTTTTAAGTGTGGTGAGAAGGAATGGCAACATAACAATGTGGTAAATGCTTTACCTTGCCAACTTTGGAATGTATTGCAGATATGAAATGCAGGAATAGATGTACAGTACATTAAAAATAAAATGAAGTTTGTGGGTTTATTCTGCAATAAAGCCAATCTAAGTAAATCTAAGTAACACTGCATTTTTGTAAAGTGGATTTTCTACACTGTACCAACTTCTTCTGATTTGGGGTTGTACTTATATATTCCATGTGAGCAACTTTAAACACTTTCCACCAAAAATATAAAGTTAGTGGAAAAGAAACTGTTATTTTTCCTTAAAACACACAGCTGCAGTATAATAACAATGTATGTGTGCACATGCTCCACATACTACATGTACACACACGGCCATAGATCACAGCCTATAGTTACGCTTAAGCCCCGGATCTCCTTGTGGTTCAGGGCAAGAGTTCTATTGGCCTAATGGCCAATTTTGTGAATCATTTCCTTTGTTGGATGACCAAAAAGCATGACATGTTGCTGGCATCACTGCTTGGCAAAGAAAGAAGTGTCAGGATATATGATCCTGTGCAAAATGCTCCCAAATGAGCGATCATGGTCTGAATGGGATTTTACACAAATGCTGTAATAAAAACTGAGTTCAGCCTGGATTACCATCTTACTGTGACCTCACTTCCATCATTCTGTATGTTCTGCAGAGGAAGAAAGCTCTTGGATAACTTGCGGCCACTATTTGTAAAGCATGCCTGAAGGTTAGGAATAAAAGATATTATGAGCCAGTATTATTGCAAGACACACTGACTAATCACGCTACAAAATCAGAATATGTGACAGAATAAAAAGCAAGCCTGTAATACACATACATATGTAAAATATTTGGACTGATAAGATCCATTTCAACATTCCAAAAATAAATGACAGCAAAAAGAGAATAAATTAGACATAAAAAGTGCAAATGTAATGCTTTCAAAGAGCTTGACCTGTTTTTACATTGCCAAGTGGCACTTGATATGGCTATTATAATATTTTACTGGCACTAAGCACAATCTTCAACATGCCTCTCTCTACGTGAGTGCTCATTTTGGTTTTAATTACACTGGCTAGAGGCTTATGAAGCCTCATTGACGGCTTTTGGGGTGAAAGCACAACTTGCAGCCTTCATTACAACCTTCCAGCATGTGCTTTTTTTCCAACCTCAGCCTGTTGGATTGCAACCAGGACCACACAGCCACAGCTATACTTAACTCAGAAGTGATAATAATAATTATCGTCGTATCATTATCATAAGCATGCAGATGGAATTCGGAGAGACACACACCTGCGGACAGGTAAGTATAACTCATTCGATGACAGATGCCTCCATAAAAATAATGGGCAGTTAAGGATACCTTTTGAGGAAAATCATTTATTTTTTACACCACTTGACGGATTGTTGCCTGAAAGATATGCAGTGAGGCAATCATTATTTCATTACATACACATCATTGGAAAAACAGCTTTTACATAAAGTGGTAAAATAATTGTGTCTTTAAGTCTTTAAAACCTATGTAATAATAACTTTATGTTAAGTAAAAGGTATGTAAATAATGTTGGCGAATACCAATGAGGGTAGCAGCTAGTGGATAGTTAGCAAAGCAGGTTTAGCAGATATTATTACCAAGTAAAACTGTCCACATGAAAGTTGATTTAAATAATTAAGTTCTCAGTTATTCATTCATTGGTTGCCAACCACTGCCAAAATATACAGTCAAGCCGGAAAGTCTGCACATTACAGATTCATTCTATAATAGATCGAGTTCATTTTTTGTCACAAAATTCTACACAAAATAGCCCACAATGACAAAGTGAAAGCAGGTTTTTAGGCATTTGTGGTAATTTATTCAAAATCAAAATGTAAAATATCATATGTACACAAGTGTGCACACCCTTTGATATGACACCTAACAGTGAGTTGAGGTGCATTTTGTTTTTACTGATACTGCTTGAGATGTTTCTGCAATTTAACTGGAGTTCACCTGTGGTAAATTCAATTGATTGGACATGATTGGGGATTGCCAACACCTGTCTATATAAGGTCCCACAGTTGACAGTGCATATCAGAGCAAACTCCAAGCCATGAGGTCAAAGAAATTATCTGCAGGCCTCAGAAACAGGATTGTGTCAAGGCATAGATCTGGAGAAGTGTAAAGAAAAGTTGCTGCAGCTTTACAGGTCCCAAAGAGCACAGCGGCCCCCATCAATCATAAATGTAAGTAGTTTGGAACCACCAAAAATCTTCCTAGACCTGGCCGCCCGGCCAAACTGAGTCATCAGGGAAGACGGGCCTTGGCCAGGGAGGTGAGCAGGAACCTGAGGGTCATTCTGACAGAGCTCCAGCATATCCTTGTGGAGATGGGAGAACCTATCAGAAGATCAACCATCCAGGCAGCACTACACAAATTACGCCTTTATGGTAGAGTGGCCAGACGGAAGCCACTCCTTAGTAAAAGGCACATGAAAGCCCGCTTGGAGTTTGCCAAAAGGCACCTAGAGGACTCTCAAACCATGAGAAACAAGATTCTCTGGTCTTATGAAACCAAAATTGAACTTTTTGGCCTGAACACCAAGTGTCACGTTGGAGGAAACCAGACACCGCTCATCACCTGGCTAATGCCATCCCTACAGTGAAGGGAAAGATGAATGCAGGTAAGTACACCGAGAACCTTGAAAAAAACCCAGACCTAAATCCAATCAAACATTTGTGGAAGGAGCTGAAAATGGCCCTAGCTCTTCCGCCATCCCCTTTCCTTTGCCCTACCATTTTTGTTCATTATAAAAACCTTCTAATAATCACCATATAAAACAAAAAAGGTTAAACCAGCTAGAAGTGAGACTCAGTGTCCATATAAGTGAGTACTGTTTCTATTCTGCTTTTCAGCTAAACAGTCAAAAACATTGGTTCTGATGCTTTTTATTACTAAATAAACTTTGATTACCCTAAACTATGAATCCTGCTTAGAACTGTCAATTTGAATAAGTTTAAATACACACAACTCATGCAGGATAAATCCACTATTTTTTTGTTAAAGAAAAACAAAGATGTCTGGAATATATTTTTCTCTGATTTGTTGGTAAATCTTAAGCAGAATAAGCAGCACAAGGGAGTCTGAGAAATGTAGCCAGTAAAACATTTTATACAACAGGTAGTTTCAACTACGCAATCATATAAACAAAACATTCCATGCAAGCTGTCATTTCTGACATCCAACAGTTAACCTGACCCGGACAATACACTGATAGGCACAAAGCCAAAAAGCCCTGCCCTGTTTAAACACAACACTCGTCTAACAGCATCTATAGCTTATATTAATAAAAAGATTAGAGAGAGGAAGAAACAATTAAAAGAAAAGGAGTCTGTTAATCCACCACTATAAATGCTTTTGCATTATTTCCTTGTAGCAACAAGCAACTTGTGAAACTAAAGTTAGTCTTCTGGCCAACGAAATTGTTTATATTAATTTCTGGTATTTTAAACAACATTGTGAGGTATTTGTTCATACTTTTCTTTGCCAAAATATTGTAAACTTAAGGTTATGCATTATCACAGCTGTAATGACCAACTTTACTTGCACTTAATATCCCAGCTACAATTTAATTGCAGTAACAACCATCTTCTCATAATGGCATTTAATAAAATCAGAGCAGAATGTCTACCACAAACTGTTGTGTTTGTTTATTGAACTTTATCTTATGGCCTCCTTATTCCTCATTATGATTTACTATAACTGGTGACCAATTT
Source organism: Trichomycterus rosablanca (assembly GCF_030014385.1). Lineage (NCBI taxonomy): Eukaryota > Metazoa > Chordata > Actinopteri > Siluriformes > Trichomycteridae > Trichomycterus > Trichomycterus rosablanca. The sequence continues at coordinate 40,504,461 of NC_085990.1, read as the reverse complement.
AACCCCATAAAGACAGGGCTAGTCTGACTCCACCTATTACACATTACAGTACCAGTGGTCCCTTACCAAGGTTGGATAGAAAACCCAAACTGTTACCTTAGGCAGGAAATGTACTCTGGTCTGTGTTTGATTCACATCATGATACAGACAATGCCTAAACTAACAACCAAGCAATTTTACTATTTGTCTTTACTTAATACATTAATTAATCAACCAAACATACACCAATCAGCCATAACATTAAAACCACCTCCTTGTTTCTACACTCACTGTCCATTTTATCAGCTCCACTTACCACCTCACTGTCACTGCTGGACTGAGAATAGTCCACCAACCAAAAACATCCAGCCAACAGCTGTGACCACTGATGATCTAGAAGATGACCAACTCAAACAGCAGCAATAGATGAGCGATCGTCTCTGACTTTATATCTACAAGGTGAACCAACTAGGTAGGAGTGTCTAATAGAGTGGACAGTGAGTGGACACAGTATTAAAAACTCCAGCGGTGCTGCTGGGTACTCATACCAGCACAACACACACTAACACACCACCACCATGTCATTGTCACTGTAGTGCTGAGAATGATCCACCATCTAAATAATACCTGCTCTGTGGTTGTCCTGTGGGGGTCCTGACCACTGAAGAACAGAGTGAAAGCAGACTAAAAAAGCATGCAGAGAAACAGATGGACTACAGTCAGTAATTGTAGAACTACAAAGTGCTTCTATATGGTAAGTGGAGCCGATAAAATTGACAGTCTGTGCCACCACGACTTTGCTATTGGTCTGTGAATAGATAAGACAGAAGTTTAAATTAGTGGTAGAAATGCATAATATGTTTGAAGGAAAAAACACATAGCAACAGGAAAATACAAACGTAGGCCGCTCAGGTGGTGCAGTGGTAAAATACTCTAGCACACCAGAGCTGGGATTTCGAATACATTGTTTTGAATCTTAGCTCTGCCATCTGGCTGAAAAAAACAAACGTATGTTTAGAAGGTTTACAGGGGAACCTGTACAAGTGGAAATGTCTTATCATGTTTTTGAACTGTGAGTAAAATCCAAGTAATCAGTGGCTATTATATTCTTTCTGCATTATTATTGTTACATGTTATATACATTTATATATAAACCAATAAGCAAGGGAGTGAATTGAGATTATAGAGAAATGAGAGAGAGAGAGAGAGAGAGAGAGAGAGAGAGAGAGAGAGAGTGAAAGAGGATAGAAAGTTAAATGTTGAGAAGACCTTAGCACTCTGCAAGGTCATTTCAAAAAGCATCAAGAGAACAGATGATGTTTGTTGCTATGTGTTCCATGTAATCATGGAGGCCGTAAGGATCATCAACGTGGTAACAATCTCACAGCTGAGACAATAAGGAAGCACCATGCTGACACTGGACCTGCTTCGTCCTTTCCCTGCCCATTTTCCTTTCTTATTTTGCCTCTATGTGTTTGGGTTTATAACAAGTGAAGTAACTAATTCTGTTTCTTTAAGCATTACTGGCTAGTCCTGCTTCTGATCTCAGCTATACGATTAAACCAAGCCAAAGCAGGACCTGTGGTCAGCCAAATTATCCATCTGCTCACCAGCCAGATAACATCTGGATACCAGGCAGATGAATGACCAACAATTTAAAATAAAATTTAATGGAGAATAGACTGTTATATGTAATGCTATTTGGCTCTTGGGAATTGGCCCAGTCTCAGTTACCCAAATGGATACAAACGTTTGTTATTGTGTTCTGATCTATTGTCCAGGTTACAATAATCTTTACTTAATGTTTTCCACTGTTAGATGGTATGCTGTATTACCCTGTGTTCAAACAAGATTTGCCCTCTGCGGGGTGTAGAGACTGGTACTGTTTTCACCTGTGGATAGCACTATCACCTCAAGAAGAAAGAAGGTTCTGGGTTCGACTTCCAGGTGGAGTGGTCCGGGTCCTTTCTGTGTGGAGTTTGCATGTTCTCCCAGTGTCTGTGTGGGTTTCCTCCGGTTTCCTCCCACAGTCCAAAGACATACAAGTGAGGTGAATTGGATATACAAAATTGTCCATGACTGTGTTTGACATTGAACTTGTGTTTGACTGAATTGATGAACCTTGAGTAACGAGTAACTACCCGTCATGAATGTAACCAAAGAGTGTAAAACATGACGTTAAAATCCTAATAAATAATAATAATAATAATAATAAACTGTTGTCAATATAAGTGTATATGATGTATACATATTATTGCATGTGACATGTTACATTTTATAATTCAGGTATTTAAATTACAGTCACTATAAAAAGATCCATAATTGGTACCAATGGTTATACAAACACAACAGACAAATATTGGCCGCAGATAACACTGTGTCAGAATGCCAATGCCAACCAAGTCAGTTTATTACATTTCTACCCTGCTTGAGCGTCTCAGTTTGTAAAGTAACATTTCTAGAAGGAACAACAGCTCAGTTGTTAAACATCACATTTCTACAAAGGGAAGGTTTGCTTCACTGACGGGAAAATCTAATGCCATAGCATACAATGACATTCCAGAGAAAAGCATGCTTTCAGAGACCCCGTGCACAAAGACAGGTTCATAAATAAATAGTCTGTCAAGTTTGGTGTGTTAGAACTTTGGCCTGCCTAAAGCCTAAAACATCTTCGTGAGTAACCGGGCAGCTGACCACAAGGCATTACTGTCCAACATCAGTTCGTGAGCTTGTTCTTGTGGAAACAATCTTTATATTAATGTTTTAAAATCAAGAGGTAAGATTTTCCAAACTGAGGCAGCGCTTATGAAAATGGAGTGGGTCCCTGCTTTGCTATAATAACAATGATTATAAATGAAATGTTTGGATATCAGATGTTTCCGTGTGATTGTATTGGTCTTGATGCACAGGAAACACTTCTGTTTTGTGGGCTGTGAGATTGTAAGTGAATTACAAGTTAATGTGTTGATTTGCAATAAAAAGGTAAATCCATGATCGTTTCTTTTGTTTTTGTTGTTAAAAACGTGAATAGGAACTGAAAAACTGTAACAAAAGAATGCAGCTGTGGACAATCTGTGTCATAGTTTTGATTAAAGGAATCAGCTGAAATCGTTTTTGGTTTCAGCATCTGATTTCTGCTTGCGGCTCTGCCTCATGAAGCTGAAACTGACGCCGTATTAGACACACATGCATTGTAAAATGATAGCTTATTGCTTGGTGGCATGCTAGTGTGAATGCTGTGTAACTTACTGCACATACACTCAGCACAGACTGCACACAGAACAAACCTAGTCATAAACCATAAACATGAAATTTATTTCAGCCCTGATCTAGGTCAGGGATATTGAATACACATATTAATAGTCTGGAAACACAAAAAGGCAGTTTGAACTCATAAAAATAGATAAATGCTAGTAAAACTGATAGGTATGTGGGTGGTTTGAGCTTTTGTGTGTAAAATCCATTTCCTTTTATTAAAATGCTGCTAAAGAAATGTAGCTGATGACAATTCACAATGAAAGCTTTCCATATACACCATTCAGCCTTTAGGGCTTAAAGCATACCTTCAACAGGATTAAAAGCTTTTGCCAGAATAAAGAATAATGAGCCATGTTGAAGGAACATTGTTATAAGTGTAAAGTTATCATATAAAATCTAGGTTAAAGTAAGGCATAGAAAATTACCCCCAAAAGAATTACAGAAAGAAATGAATTGCGCCTTTTCTTTGTAAGCAACACAGAGCTACAGCTGGACCTTCATGTGGGATGACTTTTATTTACTCTAGTTCTTGTCTCTAGTCAACATTTGCTTTGGCAGCCTGTAGTGTGTGAGTGTGATGAAGCACACATGTACATGTCCCATAATAGGCAACTTCTTTCCCTTTATTATTCCAAGAGATTGAGAGCATTTAAGTGTTACCATTACCAGTAGTAACTTCAAAAACAGTAACAACAAAGATTGTTTAAAGTAAAGTTAGCAAGATATGTAGCACTGAAGCTGGCAGAAATGTAAAAACATGTCGACCAATAAGTGGTGGTCACCCCCTCACAATATGCAGCTACAGCATCTGCCACTTTTTGACGGAAGGCTTTCTTTTGTGAGACTTTCTCTGTAAAATATTATCCCATTCATTCAAAAGAGCGTATGTGAGCGCCCAGGTGGCGCAGTGGGATATTCCGCTAGCACACCAGTGCAGAGATTCTGAACTCCTCAGTTCGAAACTCGGCATTGCCACCAGTCGGCTGGGCGCCATCTAGCAGGCATAATTGGCAGTGCCTGCAGCAGATGGCAGGTGGGGTCTTCAAACGTTGTGTAAGGACCCTGATTGGCAGATAGAGAGGCGCCTTGGCAGAGTGAGTAGGTGAAAAAGGGTTTCGCTAAGGGCTGCGCGTGGGTCGGAGGAGGCGTGATCAACAATATACCAACCTTGACTGCAATCGGGAATCCCCCAGCAGCAAAAGACACATTGACTATGCTAAACTGGGAGAAAATGTAAGAAAATGCATAAATAAAATATTTTAAAAAAGAGTGAATGTGAGGTCAGGCACTAAGGTCGAAGGTTGAATGAGAAGGCCTGGCTTGCAATCAGTATTGAAAATCATTCCTAAGGTTTTGAATCAGGTTAAGGTCAGGGCTTTGTGCAGGTCACTGAAGCTCCTCCATACCCGGCTCATCGAACCATGGCTTTATGGGCCTCACTTCGTACACAGGAACAGTTGGAAGTTTGTGTTTTTATTGAAATAATTCATAAGTACTTTTTTCAAGTGCTATGAATGTGCACATGTATAATACAGTACCATCTAATCATTGTCTCCTGTGGGCAGCTGCTCAAACTTCTTTTTTTCCATGCTGGCTTCATCTTTCCATAGCATGTGTGTGTTTTAGATCTTACATCTGCATGCATCAGCATGCCTTTTGACATTTACATAGCTTGAGCAATTACATCAATGTTATTGAACACTGTAAATTAAAGTGCATGCTTGCTGGCTGTCAGCAGCTTCAGGAAGGGTGTGTCCAAAGGTGAAAAAGCCACTGCTTACACCAAGTTGCATGCAGCCTGAGGTTATCAATTCCAGCTGCATTTCTGTTTTCTGCTTTCTCACGCTTTTTGTTCCTAGGAATTGAGGTGTGCACCATGTGAAGGTAGAATCCAGCTTGGGAGGGTAAAACCAGGTTAACATTTCAGGATCATATACTCTAGCTAAACACAACAGAACAGTGGTCGGTTCTCATAGAGGTGTGTGCATATTGTATTTTTTAATCTAAATAAAGAGTATTTTTTTATTATGCATTTAGTAAGGGTAGGAATGTAATCCTGGATCCATCCAGAACCCTAAAACCACTGGAATCTAAACATAACTGGACTGCCATGTAAATTTAATGGAGAAATGAATTTTATAGATAACTGAAAATGTTTTAAAGATTTACTATGAAATAACTTTCCTGACTGGAACATCTTTTTTCCTTATCCTGGTGAGAGAGAGAAAGAGAGAGAGAGAGAGAGAGAGAGAGAGAGAGAGTTTGCAATTACTTACTTTATGCTGGGAGAAACTTTAGAAGAACTGCACTCTGAGATCTGAGGAAATACATTTAGAAAACAATAAATTGTCTTGCATTAGGAGTGACAGAGAAAAGCAGCTTTGAAGGGTTTCATAAGGAAGAAATTACTTTTGTCAGATAATAGAAGGACCACATAACTCAAATGACACATGTGAAGTTGATTATTGTTATTATTCCTCTACCTGTATAATGATATGTACTAGGCAGGAATTGGTGCATTTTTTTTACTTATACGGGGGATGTTTCACACAGCCGTTTAAATACATCTACCAGTTAAACTCTAATACAATCGATACTTATAGAAGTATATAAAATAATGATTATAATTAATGAATCTACTCATTAATTCTTTTTAGTAATCACTCTGGAAAACACTGGTGAACCCAAAACACCCCAGACAGGGCGTCAATTCAACAAGTCATTACATACTAACCCATGTATGCACAATTTAAGGACAATTTATAGTAGTCAAAGTACATTTACATTTTCAGCATTTAGCAGACGAGTTTTATCCAAAGCGACTTACAGCACTGTGACAGTATAAGCAATTGAGGGTTAAGGACCTTGCTCAAGGGCCCAACAGTGGCAACCTGGCAGTGTTGGGGCTTGAACCAGCGACCTTTTGATTACTAGTACAGTACTTTAACCACTGGGATACAACTGCCCTATACAGTGTATCACAAAAGTGAGTACACCCCTAACATTTCTGCAGATATTCAAGTATATCTTTTCATGGGACAACACTGACAAAATGACACTTTGACACAATGAAAAGTAGTCTGTGTGCAGCTTATATAACAGTGTAAATTAATTCTTCCCTCAAAATAACTCAATATACAGCCATTAATGTCTAAACCACCAGCAACAAAAGTGAGTACACCCCTTAGTGAAAGTTCCTGAAGTGTCAATATTTTGTGTGGCCACCATTATTTCCCAGAACTGCCTTAACTCTCCTGGGCATGGAGTTTACCAGAGCTTCACAGGTTGCCACTGGAATGCTTTTCCACTCCTCCATGACGACATCACGGAGCTGGCGGATATTCAAGACTTTGCGCTCCTCCACCTTCCGCTTGAGGATGCCCCAAAGATGTTCTATTGGGTTTAGGTCTGGAGACATGCTTGGCCAGTCCATCACCTTTACCCTCAGCCTCTTCAATAAAGCAGTGGTCGTCTTAGAGGTGTGTTTGGGGTCATTATCATGCTGGAACACTGCCCTGCGACCCAGTTTCCGGAGGGAGGGGATCATGCTCTGCTTCAGTATTTCACAGTACATATTGGAGTTCATGTGTCCCTCAATGAAATGTAACTCCCCAACACCTGCTGCACTCATGCAGCCCCAGACCATGGCATTCCCACCACCATGCTTGACTGTAGGCATGACACACTTATCTTTGTACTCCTCACCTGATTGCCGCCACACATGCTTGAGACCATCTGAACCAATCAAATTAATCTTGGTCTCATCAGACCATAGGACATGGTTCCAGTAATCCATGTCCTTTGTTGACATGTCTTCAGCAAACTGTTTGCGGGCTTTCTTGTGTAGAGACTTCAGAAGAGGCTTCCTTCTGGGGTGACAGCCATGCAGACCAATTTGATGTAGTGTGCGGCATATGGTCTGAGCACTGACAGGCTGACCCCCCACCTTTTCAATCTCTGCAGCAATGCTGACAGCACTCCTGCGCCTATCTTTCAAAGACAGCAGTTGAATGTGACGCTGAGCACGTGCACTCGGCTTCTTTGGACGACCAACGCGAGGTCTGTTCTGAGTGGACCCTGCTCTTTTAAAACGCTGGATGATCTTGGCCACTGTGCTGCAGCTCAGTTTCAGGGTGTTGGCAATCTTCTTGTAGCCTTGGCCATCTTCATGTAGCGCAACAATTCGTCTTTTAAGATCCTCAGAGAGTTCTTTGCCATGAGGTGCCATGTTGGAACTTTCAGTAACCAGTATGAGAGAGTGTGAGAGCTGTACTACTAAATTGAACACACCTGCTCCCTATGCACACCCGAGACCTAGTGACACTAGCGAGTCACATGACATTTTGGAGGGAAAATGACAAGCAGTGCTCAATTTGGACATTTAGGGGTGTAGTCTCTTAGGGGTGTACTCACTTTTGTTGCCGGTGGTTTAGACATTAATGGCTGTATATTGAGTTATTTTGAGGGAAGAATACATTTACACTGTTATATAAGCTGCACACAGACTACTTTTCATTGTGTCAAAGTGTCATTTTTTCAGTGTTGTCCCATGAAAAGATATACTTAAATATCTGCAGAAATGTGAGGGGTGTACTCACTTTTGTGATACACTGTATGCCCTATAAGTACCTTCTATTATATGTTTGTATGGTGGGAATAAACCTAGAGAAACCCCAATACAGACATGGGGAAAAATACATACAATATCTAGAATTAGGGATCAAACCCCAGGACACTGGAGCTGTGCAAAGACTTTTTTGCAACCACAAATTGCTTATCATTAGCATTAATTAACAGCCACCAGTTTCCTGCAACAAATTACCATGTAATGAGTATGTTAATCAATTAACTGCAAATTCTTTTCTGTTGGAACAAGTGAACATCCTGATTTTCTAAGTGACTGACAGATGGTGTTACCAGACTGGTTAAAGTACATGATCCCCAAATGGGGATTATGGCAGTTAATGGGTTAATATTTCATCAGCAGATGTTAACTAATTTTATAAAATAAATTTTTAAGATGTTAAAATTTAAAAAGACCAAAGCATAAAACTGAAAGTCATTTTTAATGTGTAAAAATTTAAAAAGGAGTGTGAAACTGGCGCCCAGGTGGCGCAGCAAGATATTCCGCTAGTACACCAGCGCCAAGATTCTGAACTCCTTGGTTCGAAACTTGGCGTTGCCATTGGTCCGCTGGATGCCATCTAGCAGGCATATTTGGCAGTGCCTGCAGCAGACACGGTTCTGCTAGGGCGGGATGACTAGACTATGTGGCTGGGGTCTTCAAACGCTGTGTAAGGACCCTGATTGGCAGATAGAGAGGTGTCTGTGCCGAGTGCATAGGTGAAAAAGGGTTCCACTAAGGGCTGCACGCTGTGTCAGAGGAGGCGTGAGCAGCAATATACCCACCTCGACTGCAATCAGGGATCCCCCAGCAGTGGAAGACAAATTGACTACACTAAATTGGGAGAAAATGGGAGAAAATGCATAAATAAAATAGATGTTAGTTTGCAATCAACCGATATCATTTCACTTTACACTGCAATGAATTGCAGCCTTACATACTGCACACTAACATACTACTAACCCTATGCTTAAAATCTTTCTCAAACAACAGTTACAACATTACAAAATGTTTTTAGTTCCAGTTTACAAAGTTCTCCCAAAAACAAAATAAAAACAACCCTGCTTGATAAACTGCTAGCCCAATCTCATATTTAGGGTTATTGGTAATTTTCTTGTGATAAATTAACTCCAAAGACTTTGCAAGCTGCTGGTATGCAAAAACTGTGTAGCGCAATAATTCACAGTCAAACAGTGTCCTCTCTGGTTCATTTGACATGCAAATAAAATCAATTAAGTCACATTTATTTGTATTGTGCTTTTACAATAACCATGGAATGCAGCAGGTTTATACACCCCTTATGGGTGTAGTAGCAACAAAAAACTTTCAAAATATTATACAGAAGACAATGTTCAACAGAATATGCCATAATAATGGATTGTTGTAATAATAATGCAGTGTTTTCTACTGTCAACACACAAGAGCAGGGAGAAATATTACAGAGCACCTGTTTACACTGCACTTTATCACAAAGGCCTGCCAGATGCAATTGATCTATATCATTTGTGTGTTCAAAATTTATTTACTGAAGTGGATGTGTAGCTGGCTATTTTACTATTGATTTAACTTAACTTGATATTCATGGGGTGTCACATGACCCCTCCAGATACATTTTGGCTGCAAATATAAACAGTGTTTGTGAGAAACTGACTTTTTATGTATCCAAAATGTGTTTTAAATACCAGTCTGGTCTATTAAATGTTACTAAATACATTTCAGGATTAAGACATGAACATAGTAGATCATAATAAAAAACTAGGAAGGTACCCATCTGTGACCAAATAAGTAAAGCACAAACATGGACAGATGCAAATGCATTGTGCTGCGTCAACAGGCACCAAATTTAGAGAGGGTCATTCTATCTCTATAACGTGGGGCCAAAGGACTGTTAAGAAATGGGCTGGCACTGGTGGGTGTCACTAGTTAAGACCACGGACTGCCCAAGGCCTGAGGCAGGGTCAGAAATGGTGTCCAGAACTAAATATAAATGCATAAAATAAGGGAAAGTAAAGAGTATACAAGTATACTTGTACAGCCAACGCTGAAAAGAGAAGATTTAGGGACAGAAACAGTGAGAATAGGAAGCTGTGGTCAAGAAATAACATTTAAAAACATACCAGACAGGGTCACTGGGGCAAAATTCAGAGTGGATGTGACAACAGCAAAGTGGAAATTCTCACTATCTTTAGGCTCATCTTACATATAAGTGTGAAGAATTCCATCACATCCTCCTCATCAGACAAATCTGTGCTCTTGTAAGACACAGAAGTAGCTCTGTCTTACAATCAGTTTACCATGTTGGTATGGTGGTTCATAAACAGGTTACTGTTCCACTTTTTAAAAGCATGTCAGTAGATGCTTTTTTTGCACCAGATTGTTGCAAGATGTTAGCTAACCAGCAAAACAAGTAAATAAAAAACAAGTGATGAAATATAGCTATAGTGACCCCAACTAGAATACAGCAGTTACTTAAATGAAGTAAATGAATAGTCTTTTATGCTAGCCTGCTTGGCACTCAGCCAGTAAATATCTATAGAAGAAAAGATTCACATAAATAACTGACAACTGACTTGTTCTGACTGGCCACTGTAATATAAAGATGTATCTTTAGGCAAAAATATAAAATAACATGTGTGTATGCTGAATTCTCAAAAGTGAGATTCTTGAAAGTGATTAAGAACACAAAAAAAAGTTTTAAAAAGGGGAAATGATTATTACAATGCCTAGGGTAAAAAGTGTAAAGATATGTGTCAAGAAAATTAAAGACACACACACACACACAGGTTCAATCCCAATATAGTGCTATTTTGAGGGTAAGCACTACAACAGTGATTTTAATATACAAGCCACCAACTTAATTGGTAAATTAATTTAGCTAATTTAACACATTTACTTCTGATTTATCCAGCCCTATGGAATATAAATCCCACTTATTTTAAACCTACCATTGCTCCTAAATAAATTTACATCATCTAAGAGACATCATCTGGGAAGTCACATATAGATCCAGAATTTTTTTTATTAATTGTTTACATCTCTAGCCTCAGCTACTGTCAATATTTATCACAATACAAAGAAAAGAAAATATAAAACGAAAGTGGGGTGCATGGGTGGAACAGCTGTTAAATATGCTAGCCCTCCAGTGCTGACATTTCTAACTCCTGAGTTTGAATCTCATCTCTGCTATCGGCCAGCCTGATGCCTATACAGACAATAATTGACTTGTCTAAGGGAGGGATGGGCCTCTGCTGGTTGGTTGATGGCATTTGCACAAAAATGGGGGATAACAGAGATCGGTGCGTGACTGTGCGTAATGCACATTTCCATATGAACCCATCTGGTGCAGATGAAAAAAAGGGGTCAACTACCGTACATGTTGGAGGGTGCAAGCATTAGTCACGGCCCTCCTCAGGAATGGAGGTCAGCAGCAGTAGAGGTGAAAAAACGTTCGTGTAATTGGATATGACTAGATTAGGAGAAAAAGGGGGGGGGGGGGGGGGGGGGGGGGGGGACGGTAGCTCAGTGGATAGCTCTGTTGCCTCACAGCAAGAGGGTCCTGGCTTGGTTCAATTCCCAGGTGGAGTGGTCCGGGTCCTTTCTGTGTGCAGATTGCATGTTCTCCCCATGTCTGTGTGGGTTTGCTCCTTGGGGGTTTCTTCCCACAGTCTAAAAGACATATAAGTAATGCCAAGTTCACACTACATGACTTTCAAGTTGTTCAGATCACTGTACAGTTCACACTACACAACTGGATCGCTTGCAGTCGGGAGTCTTTTAAGTCAACTGATCAGCGATAGGGGGTCACGTCACGAAAACACACGCAAGAAATGACGAGGGGTTTAATGATACCACGTTCAAAAATGCATGTCAACAATAAGTGAGCGATCAAAGTTGTTTGTGTGCTGATGTGCAGCGTAAAATCAAGTAGAAAAAAATTCATGAATCCGTGTGGATTGGGCTGCGCGACCAGAAGGGATTGTCTGCTCTGTAGAGAGAGTTGGAGGTAAATAAATTTTTTTTGCAATGCATTGTTGGTATTATGGTTTGGCGTGGACGATAAGTGTGTGCCGATGTATTTTTTTTTCTTTATGCATTTTCTCCCCTTTTTCTCCCTTTTAGCGCATCCAATTGCCCCATTGCATCATGCTTCCTCTCCACCAATGCCAATCTCAGCTCTGATTGAGGAGAACAAAGCTAACCCACACCCCCTCTGACATGTGGGCAGCATGCTGTATGCATCTTATCACCTACACTTTTGACGAGTGCAGTGAGGCTTAGCTGTGTGTTAAGTGGGACACACTCTAAGAGCACTCTTTTCTCATCTCTGTGCAGGCGCAATCAATCAGCCAGCAGAGGTCGTAATTGATGTATTCGAGACCCCAGCTCTGGTTTCAGAGTGTGTTTTTACCGCTGTGCCACCTGAGCGGCGTGACAATGTATTCTGAGAAAAAGCATATCATGCCCCTGTCCCAAGGACTTTTACATCTTCTTCCCTGGGTTTCCCCTCACCTCGTATCCTGCATTCTCATTGGCTGTAGCTCCACATAGCACTCACTGCCACTTTTAACCTGCCCGCAATGCCCTTCATACAACACGATTTTGAGTCGTCAACTGGTTCAGATACTTAACATGCTAGATATTTTTCATGAGTCGCTGCAAAAATCGTGTAGTGTGAACTAGGCATAAGGTGTATTGGAGATTAATTAATCCAAGGTGTATTGGATGATAAATCATATATAACCTGTAACTACCTGTCATGTCATAGTTAAACCAAAGTGTAAAACATGACATGAAAATCCTAATAAAAATACAAAATTGTGACACTGAATTATTTTAGTTTATTAAACAAAACAAGCAATACAAACCTGAGAGCAATTTAAATAAAAAAACAAGGAATTTTGTTGAACTAAATATGTATCTTTTTTTTGCCAAAAACTTATCCCACACACTTTTCTGAAAAAGTTCCCCACTAGTTACTTAAATCAGTTACCCCAAATGAAATGGTAATTTTGCTCATTAAACAAATTTAGAATTTTATCCAGTCGTATACGAATACATTTATCTAATCTTGAACTTTACCATCAAAGTCAAGCAGTCTAAAGAAAATCTCAGAAGGCAAATATAGGCGGTTGTAGCCTAGTGGCTAAGGTACTGGACTAGTAATCCAAAGGTCACTGGTTCAAGCCCCACCACTGCCAGGTTGCCAATGTTGGGCCCTTGAGCAAGGAATTAACCCTCAATTGCTTAGACAGTACACTGTCACAATAATGTAAGTCGCTTTGGATAAAACGCGTCTGATAAATGCCAAAAAATGTCAATGTCAAATTAAATATATCAGTCTAAACAGGGCTGTTTCTTACGCTCTAGGACTGCATCAAACCCCAATGAGGGCCACATTATCTCCAAATAGAGAAAATGCAAATGTTTGTAGCCTCAGCTAGGATCAAATAACTGAACAATACATAAGAGAACACAAAAATGACAAGGATTTCATGTATGTCTTATAAAAAGAATAAAAAAAACATAGAAAGAACATCATACTATCTGATGTTTTATTGTTATGCATATTTTACACCAGTCTTAGAACGGAATTCTCTTTTCAAGAAATTCAAAACCCCATTCCTAAAAGTAAGCTTCAGTGACAGGATCATGACCTTTTAAGCGAACACTGGTACCACAGACTTAAAGAAAATCAATATACCCCAAGGTAGCATATGTGAGGCAAGATCAGCAATGAAATCTTTAACAGATTCTGGCTTGTTTGAAGTCAGGGGAAAGACTAAAGTTTAACACATGCTCATGAAGGGGTTAGGGAGGAAGACAGCTGCTCCTGAACCAACCAAATATTTATGTGTTGCTGAAATGCTACCAGCACTCAGAGCAGTCTGCTCTTGCTGGAAAACATTGGTTCCTCTCTCACACCAGTACAGCATTCCTGCAACTCATGGCTGTGTCACATCATGCATGATGAACTCTGAGACATTTCACACCATGATAAACAAAGATTTGACGTCAGCAGCTAAATCAGAGCCTCCTGCTGCTAAGGAGCACTCACCGTTCCTTTATTATACCATTGGGTTTTGCCTTAATAAGACCCACTGCGACACTCTAATAGTGCTGCACAATAATGGCTAAAAAATCATCACAATTATTATTATCTAATGGCTGCTCCAGAGGTGTCATACAATGGCTGTCCCTGCGCTCTGACCCAGCTTCCACACAAGCTGAGATATGAGGGAAAAGAATTGTACTCTACACGTATATATACTGATCAGCTATAACATAAAAAACACCTCCTTGTTTCTACACTCACTGTCCATTTTATCTGCTCCACTTACCATATAGAAGCACTTTGTAGTTCTACAATTACTGACTGTAGTCCATCTGTTTCTCTACATACTTTTAGCCTGCTTTCACCCTGTTCTTCAATGGTCAGGACCCCCACAGGACCACCACAGAGTAGGTATTATTTGGGTGGTGGATCATTCTCAGCACTGCAGTGACACTGACATGGTGGTGGTGTGTTAGTGTGTGTTGTGCTGGTATAAGTGGATCAGACACAGCAGCGCTGCTGGAGTTTTTAAATACCGTGTCCACTCACTGTCCACTCTATTAGACACTCCTACCTAGTTGGTCCACCTTGTAGATGTAAAGTCAGAGAAGATTGCTCATCTATTGCTGCTGTTTGAGTTGGTCATCTTCTAGACCTTCATCATTGGTCACAGGACGCTACCCACGGGGTGCTGTTGGCTGGATATTTTTGGTTGGTGAACTATTCTCAGTCCAGCAGTGACAGTGAGGTGTTTAAAAACTCCAGCAGTGCTGCTGTGTCTGATCCACTCATACCAGCACAACACACACTAACACACCACCACCATGTCAGTGTTACTGCAGTGCTGAGAATGATCCACCACCTAAACAATACCTACTCTGTGGTGGTCCTGTGGGGGTCCTGACCACTGAAGAACAGCATGCTTCTGTATGGTAAGTGGAGCTGATAAAATGGACAGTAAGTGTAGAAACAAGCAGGTGGTTTTAATATTATGGCTGATAAGTGTATAACCAATAAGGCATTCTACTTTTTTACAGTAGACAGGGGAATCCATTGCAGGGCAACACAAGAACAATTTAAAGTAATCAGACCAGTTTCTACATGTGTTTGGAAAATTGGAAGAAACTGAAGTATCAAGAGGTAAGGTTTGAACTGATTATAAATTTGTTTTTAGTATTAATAAACCTCATATCTAGTCCTTTACTCTTATTCATTTCCATCCTGGTCAAAACCTAGCCATTGGGGGTGCATGTATCAGTGCATTTTTAGTGCTGGTCCCAAGCCCAGGTAAATAAAGAGGGTTGCATCAGGAAGGGATTCTGGAGTAAAATTTGTGCCAAAGCAAATCAAAAGTCATATTTACATATGACTCCAGAGTAGTTGATCAGCAGGGTACTAGTGGAAACTATGCTACTGTTGGACCAAAGAGAAGAAGGAGGAGGAAAGAAGAAAAAGAATGTTCTTCAGCAGGAGGTGGAGGTGGGGGGTTGGGTTAAGATGAAGGCTCTGGGCAGTGACAATACAAATTTTGAATCTTAAATGATGGAGAGGAGAAGGTTGACATATTATGTGTGCAAGAGACCAAGTGAAAGAGGAGTAAGGCTGAAACTTTGAAGGTGGGTTTAAACTGTTCAACCTTGGTGTAGATGGGAGGAGAAATCCGCAGAGGTAATCTTGAAAGAAGAGTGTAGTGGAGACGTCTGACAGTGATTAGTGTAAAGCTGATGTCCCACAAGTGGGTTGTGAGATGGAGGAGAAAAAAGATTTCAGGAGTGAGTTAGATGAAGTGGTGAAGTGGCTACACAATAAAGAGAGAGATGTGATTAGAGCTGACTTCTCTGACCATGTTGGTGAAAGGAATAGAGGTGAAAAGGAGGTGCTGGGTAGATCTGGTCTTAAGGACTGAAAGGTCAGATGGTGGTATATTTTGCAAACACACATTTTAAGAAGAAGGAGGAACACAGGGTGACATCTAACAGTTGGGGAAGGTGCACCAAGGTGGACTTTATCCTATGCAGGAGACTTAAACTGAAAAAGATTAAGGACTGTGAGGTGGTGGCAGGGGAGAGTGTAGTTAGCTGGCATCGGATGATGGTCTGTAGGATGTCTTTGGGGGTAAAGAAGAGAAATAGAGTAAGGTCGGAACCAAGAACTAGATGGTGGAGGTTAAAGGAAGAAGACGTGTGGTGTGGAATTTAGAGAAGAGGTGGGCCAGGTGCTGGATGCAGGTGAAGAGGAGCAAGACAACTATGCAACAACTGGAAAAGTGGTGAGGGAATCAGCTAGGAAGGTACTTGGTGTGACATCTGAACAGAGGAACGGAAAAAGACTTGAAAAGATGAAAAGGACTTTTTGATAGGTACTGAAAAGGTACCGATTGGCCAGAAAGAAGAACAGAGGTGGGAAGAGTATATAGCAGATTAGAATGATGCAGAATGTCCAGACAAATAAAGACATTGTAATAAGAAGGTGGAACAAGTATCAAGTATTTTCAGAAGCTAATGAATGAAGCAAAATTGAAGAGGAGGTTGGATGACATAGAGGTAGTGAGCCAGGACATGCCTCGGATTAGTAAGGAGGAAGTGAAGGCAGCAATGAAGAGAATGAAGAGTGGAAAGGCAGCTGGCCCAGACGACATACCAGTGGAGGCTTGGAAATGTTTAGGAGAGATGGCACTGGATTTTTCAACCTGAATATTTTACACAATTCTTGGAATGCGAGAGGATTCTTAAGGAGTGGAACAGTACTTAAGTTTTAAGCATAACAGTACCGATCTTTAAGAAAAAGATTGATGTCAATGTACAATCACTGACTGTAGTCCATCTGTTTTTCTACATACCTTATTAACCTGCTTTTAGCCTGTTCTTCAATGGTCAGGTCCCGAACAGGACCACCACAGAGCAGGTATTATTTAGGTGGTGGATCATTCTCAGCACTACAGTGACAATGACATGGTGGTGGTGTGTTAGTGTGTGTTGTGCTGGTATGTGTGGATCAGACACAGCAGTGCTGCTGGAGTTTTTAAATACCGCGTCCACTCACTGTCCACTCTATTAGACACTCCTACCTAGTTGGTCCACCTTGTAGATGTAAAGTCAGAGAAGATCGCTCATCTATTGCTGCTGTTTGAGTTGGTCATCTTCTAGACCGTCATCAGTGGTCACAGGACACTGCCCACAGGGCGCCATTGGCTGGATATTTTTGGTTGGTGGACTATTCTCAGTCCAGCAGTGACAGTGAGGTGTTTAAAAACTCTATCAGCATTGCTGTGTCTTATCCACTCATACCAGCACAACACACACTAACACACCACCACCATGTCATTGTCACTGCAGTGCTGAGAATGATCCATCACCCAAATAATACCTGCTCTGTGGTGGTCCTGTGGGGGTCCTGAACACTGAAGAACAGCATAAAAGGGGGTGAAAAACAGGGTGAAAGTAGACTAAAAAGTATGTAGAGAAACAGATGGACTACAGTCATTAATTGTAGAACTACAAAGTGCTTCTATATGGTAAGTGGAGCTGATAAAATGAACAGTGAGTGTAGAATCAAGGAGGTGGTTTTAATGTTGTGGCTGATCAGTGTATGACAAATAAAGGCATTCTATTCTATTCTTTGTGCAGAGGATGAAGGAGGTTACACTGGGAGAAGGGTGCTGAGAATGGAGCCGCCAGGCAGGAGGAGGAGAGGAAAGCCAAAGAGGAGGTTTATGGATGCAGTAAGGGAGAACATGCAGGTGGTTGGGGTGACAGAGGAAAATGCTCAGGAAAGGGCAAGATGGAGACAAATGATCCACTGTGGCGACCCCTAACGGTAAAAGCTGAAAGAAAACGCTTTTCATCCTGGAGCACCCACGTGTCCACCAAATACTGGAAGAAATATTACTTAATGAAGTGGACAATGTCGGCCATGTTGTGTTGTGTAAGTCTGTAAATCAGATGCTGTTCTGTGTCATGTAAAATCTTTCATGATTATGGTGAACTGTCAGTTTCTGACATCATTTATTGTTCTGCCTGAAAAATAATCAACAGATGAGACTTATTTTCCTGACATACTTCACGTATAAGGGTGGTAAGGGAAAAAATGTTGTATGGGGAAAATCTATTGTCAAGCACATTAAATGCCAGACATTTTAGCATGTACATGTTGTCTTAATGTATCCAATCAATTGTCAAGCACATTTGTAAGTTCACAGCTTTCAAAGCTTTCAATGTTGTTGGACATATGCCCACTTATGTGGAGCACGTTACTTTTGTGCATTTGGACAATCTGGACATCTGTGTTGTTGCACTGGCCAGTGCCTGTGTTATGACAGTGTGTGGTGGCATTTTTCTTTCTTTGTTTTTTCATTGGACATGGTGCAAAACTCCATCAGAGCTGCTGTGTCTTATTCACTCATACCAGCACAACACACACTAACACACCACCACCATGTCATTGTCACTGCAGTGCCGAGAATGATCCACCACCCAAATAATACCTGCTCTGTGGCGGTCCTGTGAGGGTCCTGACCATTGAAGAACAGCATAAAAGGGGGCTAACAAAGCATGCAGAGAAACAGATGGACTACAGTCAGTAATTGTAGAACTACAAAGTGCTTCTGTATGGTAAGTGGAGCTGATAAAATGAAAGTGTAGAAACAAGGAGGTGGTTTTAATGTTATGGCTGATCAGTGTATAAAGATGAGTCGCTGTTGCAGTGGTAAGGAGGTGAGTTGCTTTTGCAGCGGCAAGGAGGCGATTTCCTATCCAGCCTTCTCTTATATGACACTGCCACTTGTGTCTGAATAGTGCCCAATCAGCCCAATGGCAGCACTGGAATTCAAACTCAGTTCTCTTTAGTGGGCTAAATTATATAAATCAGGCATCAGGAAGTAAAACAAGAACAAGCACCATCTTTTGCTTTTCACAAAATATTTGAATTCAGTGTAATTGTGTCATATGTTTTTTTGTGCTGATAATGCCAGGAAAGCAAAGCTACTCGGATTCAGTAAGGATTTAGTAAGGAAAGGCCTATTTGTTTAAGTAACATTTTGTTTCTTTAAAGCGTATAGCATTTTATGTCAAATTCATTGTTTTTATCCTTTCATTTAGGTCCACCTGATACTTTGCTATCTAACGTCATGTGATCAATGAGATGCTTTGTAAAATCAGACCTTTTTAAAGACTTTCATAGGCATATAAGAAGTGGCCCACTCTTTGCAGCTATAATAGCCTCGATTAGACAACGATTAGCTGTTGTTCATATAGGGTGGGAGCCAAATAGGGATTCCTCATAACTGAGGCAATTATTACCTGTGCTGGCTGATTGATGGCGTTGATCAGGGTGTGGCTCTATGTACACAAAGCTGATCCGCATATGAGCTCGCCTCGTGCAGGTGAAAAGATGCAGTCGGCGCTGCACACGTGTTGGAGGGCGCGTGTGTCAGTCTCACTCTCCTCAATCAGGGCAGGGATAGGTATCAGTAGAGAGAAAGCATAATGCAATTGGGTAATTGGATGCACTAAAAGTCGGGAGGAAAAAAGGGAGAAAATGCATAAACAAAAAAAGGTGTCCACATACTTTTGGCAATAACTTGTAAGTTCAATTTATTAATTTGTCCTAATAACTGGTGTGCATGAGTAAGTAAAGAGCATGGTGCCATGTGACGCATTACATTCCAATAACAATGAATTAAATGATAAATTAATTGTCAAATGTGATTCAATATGAAAATTGCATTTTAGGCCAGTATTGGTATCAGTACCCATACTCATTTCATTAAAACATCTCTTTTAACAGTCATATAATAAAGCAAGAGTTAGTGAAAAAAGGTAAAATAATACTTCGAAGGCAAAACATTATCTGTTATTTCTTCAACTAATCTAAAAGCTTTTTATGGTTAAATGAGCCACTCATTTAGATCACAACTGTACTTCTCTTGGTAAAAAAAAAAACATGGAAGTTTGTCAAGACTTTGGTCATTTTGTATATCTCTCTTGCATCTTGTTTTCCATCTGTTTTCTGTTTTGTGGTGAGGCAGGCCTTCGTTCTTGTGTTGCGATAAGGGTCCATTTGAGTTTCTCTTACAAAATTGTCCATAAATTACGAGGCTGTAAAGGCTGTCTTAAGTTAAAAGATGAAAAGTCTGTGCAACATCTGTACACTCTAAGCTTTAGATCATTTACAAAACTTGATGAGTGATTGACAAACAGTCCGTTTGAAACACCTTAATTGAAACTTTGAATGAATCTAAGCACTGCTGCAAGCAATTTTTGGCTTCTCATTTTCATCTAAGGTTTACTGTTTATACATAAATCAGCTTGGCTAATACTGTTTAGAACATACACAAACCCTTAAAAGTTACCAAAATGTGTGTCTTCTGTTAATAATAAGAAACAGACATGTTTTTAAACTCCAGGACCACCTGCCAATATGTCCTCAGTATTGTGACTGAATGACAGATCTTCAGTGGTAAACCAAAACCGGGTCAACTGCACAGATGTCCAGCTCAGCATCTGCATGGCATCAGTGTTCTCTAACCTATCATGCTTTGTCTATATTCCACTATACCCAGATAAACACAGTTATAGAAAGTGATTGTGTTGTCTTTAGCTTTATTGGAAGTTAGTCTGAAGCAGTAATAAGCAGGTAATGAGGTGTAACTCTTGAAATGAACGAGGAGCATTTAAATAGCTTAGTGTTATTATAATCTGGCATTGACAGGACCACCTTGCTATTCAATTTAAGGTCTGTTTTGAATAAGTAAAACTGTTGAACTTTTTGCAATGCAATACAGATGTTCTGGGAAAAATCATTAAGTTATGGTACATAAACAGTTCTGGTTAGAAAACCTATAAAAAGCCCAAACATTTGCAAAATGGTTGTTAGAATAAAAACTTACTTGTTCTGTCTTATGACATTCTGAGATGTCACTGTAATCCTGCCACTGAGACTGTAAACCGAGACTGCAATACAGTGGTCAACCACTGGAGACACATGGCTAATTCAGACAGACCATCTTTTCTTTTCATTTCCTTTATGGCAGATGAAGTGCTCTGTGGGGTACTTTTAAACCACATCAAGCCACAGACACAGAAGGGAAAAGGATGCCATCCCACATGACTACACTCTGGCCTTTTATGGCACCACTCAACTATTTTAGTTTAAGCTAAAAACATAAATACAACAAACGATTATAACAATTTATAGTCCCTTTCCCTATTCAAGCTTAAAAGAGTAATTCAACAGAGTAATCAGTTAGAAACACACTATTATAGTTGTAATATGCACAAAGGTCATTCACCGCTTTTTGAAAGTGGAGCCTGTTATTTTTGTTCTTTATTTATCACTTCATGCATAATTATAATACAAATATAAAACAATTTAAACACAATTATCAGTCTACTACTAATTAAATTCTATCACCTCTATTTTGGTAATAAATATACAGTGTAAGTACAGTAAATAGAGTAAATAAAATAGAGTAGAATAAAAAAAATTAAAAAAAGATATATAAAAAATATTAACTATGAAATACAATGACTATTGTACAGCAGTGTGACAGTTACAACTGTATAATAAAACACTATATATTCTATATGTAATATATATACATATCAGTGGCGGCTTACATCATAAAATTTGTCAATTTATTTATACCTAAATTCTGTCCTCCGTTCCTTTTCAAGAAAATGGCCTGAAATGGGTTGCAGTTTGTCTTTCAACTTCACTCGCAAAATCCGCGATGGGACTGAAGCTCCCAGTGATTAAGTGATGGTGTAGAGATCAAAATAGCTGTCAATCAAAACGGGATTCAGCCTTTCGACTGATCCTCCAATCTTCTTGCAGAAGCTCAGCGTCCAGACCCGCCCACAGCTCCATTCACCCCCAGAGACGCTCAGCGTCCGGGGGCGGGACAAAATCGTGGCATTTATCCAATGACCGACGAGTTTCGAAGCAATGAAAAAAATTCTTCCATGCAGTCCCATTGAAGTGAATAGACACTCAGCTTCTGCGGGCAAATGCATTGACGCTAAGGGAATGTATGAGAAGTTCAAGTCAGTCGATTTGTGATAAGTAGCTGATTCTGAACGAACTCGTCTTCGAGATGAACGTGTTCTAACGCATTTGTAGTCAATGAAATGTTAACACAACTGTACATATTTGACCATTTAATTTTTGACATTTTAGGGGAAGCTGAGCTTCCCTTGCAGTCTTAGAGAAATCGCCACTGATACATATGTGTGTAGAATGAAATGTACACTACATTGAAATGAGTCCAGTGCTGGAAAAAGGGTGGGGGGGTTGAGTTATTGTATGGGGGGCTGGCTTGTCAATAGCCTTTATATAGAAAAAAGCCTTTATATAGAAAAAAAAGCCTTTATACATCGATCAGCCATAACATTAAAACCACCTCCTTGTTTCTACACTCACTGTCTATTTTATCAGCTCCACTTACCATATAGAAGCACTTTGTAGTTCTACAATTACTGACTGTAGTCCATCTGTTTCTCTACATACCTTTTTAGCCTGCTTTCACCCCGTTCTTCAATGGTCAGGTCCCAAACAGGACCACCACAGAGCAGGTATTATTTAGGTGGTGGATCATTCACAGCACTGCAGTGATACTGACATGGTGGTGGTGTGTTAGTGTGTGTTGTGCTGGTATGAGTGGATCAGACACAGCAGCGCTGCTGGAGTTTTTAAATACCGTGTCCACTTACTGTCCACTCTATTAGACACTCCTACCTAGATGGTCCACCTTGTAGATGTAAAGTCAAAGACGGTCGCTCATCTATTGCTGCTGTTTGAGAGTTGGTCATCTTCTAGACCTTCATCAGTGGTCACAGGACGCTGCCCACAGGGCACTGTTGACTGGAAATTTTTGGTTGGTGTACTAATCTCAGTCCAGCAGTGAGGTGTTTAAAAACTCCATCAGCATTGCTGTGTCTAATCCACTCATACCAGGACAACACACACTAACACACCACCACCATGTTAGCGTCACTGCAGTGCTGAGAATGACCAACAGTCAGTATTTGTAGAACTACAAAGTGCTTCTATATGGTAAGTGGAGCTGATAAAATAGACAGTGAGTGTAAAAACAAGAAGGTGGTCATAATGTTGTGCCTAATCATTGTATAGGAAAAAGCAATGTTGATTGTCAGACATGTTAGCGGCTGACTTTTACTGATACCAAGCTGTGATTAATTATACTAAAAACACTAGTCTTTTAGGGGCTACTGTCAAAACATCTGTATCTAAAGAACAGCCTTATTTAAGTTCTTATTTTTGGGCTCAGTGGTGATTATTTTGCAAGTGGATTCCCCATGACTCTGTTGACAAAGTGCAACACAGTGTACTAAATTGTTGTGTCTGAGTTGTACACACATTATATTTTGAATCTAGCCTATGATCACTGTTTGGCAGGACATCTTAGCATACATATAAGTGCATATTTCAGTATTTCTTTTGGCCCTGAAAGAAAATCTGATGTGGTTAGGTTCTGTCAGATTTGTATTATGCATCAGTTTATGGAAAAGTCAAACCAGATTATACCTTCTGGGCCTCTACAACCAATACCAGTGATGAAGGAACTGAGTGAAAAAAAATCTTAATATATCAGAAAATCCATTCTTACTAGCCATTAAGTTCTGCCATTCAACTCCATGAAGCTATTTCAGTTAATGATCAGAAGGCTTAAAGTCATCATCAAGTTATTGATAATTATCGAGTTTTGTTTTAGTTTGTGTTATGTAGGAAAGACGTTGCACAAAATATTCATTGAGATCCTAAGCAGCTTTACAGTCTCGAGTAGTTTGTGGGGTATGCTGGAACATGCTTCAAGGCAAAAATCTTCTAGTTTGTTGAGGGATTAGAAAGATCCAAACTTCCAGAAAAGGTTCACTGATAATGTAAGGTGACGGAAGGTGTCTGTGGTAATGTAATTATTTTAGATAAGACTTTAATGATTCCCTTAAGGAAATTATTAATTCATTCATTTTCTTATCCGCTTATCCAATTAGGGTCGCTGGGGGGTGCTGGAGCCTATCCCAGCTTTACAATGGGTGCAAGGCACACAGTAACACCCTGGATGGGATGCCAGTCCATTGCAGGGCAGACACACATACACACACCCATTCACTTATAGGGCAATTCAGTGTCTCCAATTAACCTGACTACATGTTTTTGGACCGTGGGAGGAAACCGGAGCTCCCGGAGGAAACCCACGCAGACACGGGAAGAACATACAAACTCCGCACAGACAGGACCCGGACCGTCCCACCTGGGGATCGAACCCAGGACCTTCTTGCTGTGAGTCATTATGTGAGGCAACAGTGCTACCCACTAAGCCTAAATTTTATTAAGTATGAAAGCATTATGCTGTAATATAGGAACATTATCAAAAAAAGTGATAGCATTATAGGGTTCATTTGTTTCTTTCAAATTCATACACAGTTGTTATCATTCTTTTTTTACTTGTAATCTAAAGGCTTTAGGCCTGCTGAACTTATGTTAGGTCAAGCCGTGAATGGGAGACATTTAAATATGTAGATGACCAAAGAGTCCAAGCCAAAAATGCATTTTCTTAACTACTTCAGTCGGTTCAAACAACATCCACATATTTGTGCAGTGGTTAAATTATTATCATCGACTTTGAGTCAAGTATATATACAGTACAATCCACTTTTTTTTTACCACATTTAATTTCTACTTAGGCATCAGTAGACTTTATTTATGTTGCCATGCTTGCACTGTATTAACTGAAAATGTATTTATTTATTAGGAATTTAATTTTATGTTTTACACACTTTGCTTACATTCGTGACAGAACAGGTAGTTACTCGTTACACAATATTCATCAGTTCACAAGTTCAAGACAAACACAGTCTTGGGCAATTTTGTATCTCCAATTCACCTCACTTGCATGTCTTTGGACTGTGAGAGGAAACCGGGGCTCCCTGAGAAAACCCACACAGAAAACATGCAAACTACACACAGAAAGGACCCAGACCGCCCTACCTGGGGATCGAACCCAGGACCTTCTAGCTGTGAGGCAACAGTGCTACCCATCGAGCCTGTATTAACTAAAAATACTACCCACCTCAAGTGCCTGAAGTTTACACCATGATTTCACTTTTAAGACTGGTGGAACCAACTGTTAAACTAATTCAGACAAAGAAAAGGTTCACCTGTTACAGGGATTGTCAACCCTCTCCATATTATGGAAAACCTATTTAACTACAATACACAAAAGCATTGTCTTGGTGGGGGATTTACAAATAACTTCATTCTTCTTTTGCTTCATAATATTTACAATTGTATTAGACCTTGTTTTGAGTTTTAGAACTTCGTTTGGTAGTGAAACTATATATGAAGAGGAAAAGTCTGGAGAGGTTTACCTTGGAGAAGACATACATTTTCTCAATACAGCATTATTGTTTTATGTGCTGTCACCACCACAGTATACTCACTCCACTGGTGTGACGTGCTATGCTTTATAATTTTACACTGCCATGTCAAGTATAATAACAGATTAGCCTGTTGGCCTGTATCTGACATCTGTGGCTTGAGGATGTAACTAAAATGCTACTCTAAAATGCAAGAAATAACCCTTTTCCAACATCTACATTGCACTTACAGAAATGTACAGTATAGTATTTGTTTTGATGAGCTGTGGTGATGAGCTCATTTAAACCAACAACTAAAGAGTTGTACCTTAGCATTGCTTTGAAAAAATTCATGGAAAATGAGTAATTGCAGATTGTAGCCGCATCTGAATATGTACATTTACAATAATATTTTTAGCATTTATTGGACGCTTTTATCCAAAGCAACTTACAGACCTGTGACAGTGTACAATCTAAGCAACTGAGTCTTAAGGGCCCAACAGTGGCAACCTGGCAGTGAAACCAGCAAACTTCCGATTACTATTCCAGTACCTTAACCGCTAGGCTACAACCGCCTCATTTATTTACACAGGTCATGAAAACCAACTTTCCATGTAACCTGCACAAGTTTTGTACTTTTTTTTACCCCAGTCTTATCCTTGAATTTATGTTTAAGTTGATTCCCTGCTTCTCCCTAAGCGGAGTTTAGGTTATAGATGTGGCCTTCAGCCATTCAGATGTGATAGAGGACAAGGATATAGGGGAGAGAAGAGACAGCTTGTGACATACTGTGTTCAGACCTGTTCTCAACTACACCTAATACCAAGTTGTAGTCAGCGGAAATTACTGAATGTACCTTGCATCATGTCATCCTGTCCCAGCCTTGAACAAATCCTAACTGTGAGAAAAAAATGCCAAAAAAATGTAACAATATCCAGGAAAAAAATCCTTCTACAACATGCTCAAGGTCACATACATGTGCAATGCACTCAGAATGTTCAAGGTTGACATTTTCATTTGTGTGTTAACAGCTAATAACCAAGGCTACTCCAACAGCACCTGCTAAAGGTGACAAAAAGGAGGCTTGTTTTTGCCTGAATGATATTAATAAAGAAAGAAAGCAAACCAATGAAGGCAACATGTTGTGAGCAATATATCCAGAATCCTTTATTAAAGTATGTCATTTTAAAACCCCATTTTATGTCAGGATATTTTGTAAAATGCACACAAATCTGTGACCGGTTCATTCTCTTAAACAATTATTTGAATGACAAAAGTACAAAGAAAAGATTTTGACTCGTATGCATCCATTGACATTTTCATGTAGACTAAGGCAGTTTTAAATTTTTTGCATATTTACTTGATTTGGTGGTTAGAAAAATTCTATAATAAATGTTGCTAGTGTATACCCACTACTGTTTTATTTTAATGTTGTACAAATAGTGTTAAATAAGTTTTCTTTCTTGTGTCTGCATTAACACTGGTTGAAAGAAAAACTGTATTTAATTTTTTTCTTTTCTGTTCGTCAAATCTCATCTCAAGCGTAAGGATTTGAGTGAGTTTGACAAGGGCCAGATTGCAATGGCTAGACGACTGGGTCAGAGCAACTCCAAAACTGCAGCTGTTGTGGGGTGTTTCTGGTCTGCAGTGGTCAGTATCTATCAAAAGTTGTCCATGGGCAGCCAAGGCTCATTGATGCACGTGGGGAGCGAAGGCTGTCCTACTGAAGCTACGAGCTACTGTAGCTCAAATTGCTGAAAAAGTTAATGCTGGTTCTAATAGAAAGGTGTCAGAATACACAGTGCATCACAGTTTGTTGTGTATGGGGCAGCAAAAGGGGGACAAACACAATATTAGAAAGGTGGTCATAATGTTATGCTTAATCGGTGTACATTACAATTGTAATAGAATTGAGATGTTTGTAATATACTTTCAATGTTTTAATCAGCTTGCTGAACATATAAGTAATAAATAATGTAAATTGACAGCATTTTACGGTGGCTGAGAAGTGCAAAACAAATTTACATTTCAGAAAACAAAATTACAAAAAAACAAAAACAAATTTACAACGAAAGCAAAAACAAATTTACAAGTGCTTGGGTACCCAGTGTTTGTAAATTTGTTTTGGCATATGTAAAAGTGTTTCAGCACTTGTAAATTTGTTTTCGGCATATGTAATTTTGTTTTCTAAAATGTAAATTTGTTTTGCACTTCTCGGCCGCACATTTCTGACGGAAAGAGTAGGTACAATAAACCGGAAGTGCGTGTTGCTTACCTGCTGTCAATCAAACTGTTTCTCAGCGGTAAAGTGAACGGAGTTTGTGATGGTAACGATAAACAAGGTTTTGTCTAGTTTGTGGAAATCATTTTATCCAGTTGACCCGCTATTGTTTTTCTTGTGGAAAGGTATTAGATAGTTTGTGCAGATGTTTAGACGTGGTGTGTGCATCTCTATCTACCGTCCGCTCTTCTAAACATCTAAGGAATTCCACAAGAACAACAAAAGCAAAATAATGAAAATAATTAACAAAAAATGGACAAAACATTGTTCATTAGAGACGGAACATTTGATACCGAGGCTTTGAAGCTTGTTTCACTTTTGTAACACTGGACTCAAGTGTATCGGAGCTTATATTAAAGCAGCATGTGCGGGACTGATGAAGCTTTGGCGCTGTGTTTTATCTCACTCACTATATAAGAGACAATCAAACCAGGGTTACCCACCGTCCTGTAACATACACAATCCTTCTTTATTTGGAAACTAAACGCCGCGTTCAGTATTGAACTGATACAGGACGCGCTTTGTTCCGTATTTTTATCAATGGGAGACAGTGTGATGTGTATAAAACAGAAGGAAACTGCGGCTACTGTGGGAATTAAGTAGTGTTCACTTTTATTCTTAGTAACGCGGTGTGTGTGTGTGTAATACACCGCTGTATGAGTAGCGCAGTGGGCAGAGTGCGTTGTTTTGCCTAAAATATGGTTCTGACTTATTATTATAAAGAATGAAAATAATAAATGTTAAACACCATAAATAAAACCTTTGTTCTCATGACTGTTCACAAAAGTGAAACAAGCTTCAAAGCCTCGGTATCAAATGTTCCGTCTCTAATGAACAATGTTTTGTCCATTTTTTGTTAATTATTTTCATTATTTCGCTTTTGTTGTTCTTGTGGAATTCCTTAGATGTTTAGAAGAGCGGACGGTAGATAGAGATGCACACACCACGTCTAAACATCTGCACAAACTATCTAATACCTTTCCACAAGAAAAACAATAGTGGGTCAACTGGATAAAATGATTTCCACAAACTAGACAAAACCTTGTTTATCATTACCATCACAAACTCCGTTCACTTTACCGCTGAGAAACAGTTTGATTGACAGCAGGTAAGCAACACGCACTTCCGGTTTATTGTACCTACTCTTTCCGTCAGAAATGTGCGGCCGAGAAGTGCAAAACAAATTTACATTTTAGAAAACAAAATTACATATGCCAAAACAAATTTACAAACACTGGGTACCCAAGCACTTGTAAATTTGTTTTTGCTTTCGTTGTAAATTTGTTTTTGTTTTTTTGTAATTTTGTTTTCTGAAATGTAAATTTGTTTTGCACTTCTCGGCCACCGTAGCATTTAGCAGAGGCTCTTGTCCAAAACATTTTACAGAAGCATTTTGTGTTTTCCAAATAGACAGCAGTTTAAGAACACAAATCTGCTACAACACTGTTAAAAGAGAAGAACATGAGAAAAGAGCATCTTTGTTGTTACTGCCAAATGACAGTGACATCCAAGTCACGCTTATGGGCTGGCTTTTTCCAATACTGAAACAAACATGCACTGCTGCCAAGTGCCCAGCTAAGTGCATGAATTCAAGATGTGTCTGACTAAAAGCATATTGGGTTTAGGCAAGCAAAGTCATATGTTAGTGCTTGCCTTTGAAGACCAGCTGAGAAACAGCTTCTGGCAAACAGAGGTGAGGTTTGTTCACTCACGTCAAGGCCAGTGATATGATAAAAGCAAAAGATATAGTGTCAGACAAGATGATGCCAGGAGCAATGTATGGTTGATAAAAAGGTTTATTTACAGTAAAGTTCATCTGCAATTTTACAGTAACACAAGATTGTGTAATGAATTTGAAATAAAATAACGACTGTGGGTAAAGTGTAGACTGTCTACTATTAGTATAGGGTATATATAGCTCTACCTATTTTAGGAGAAACTACACCGATCAGCCATAACATTAAAACCACCTCCTTGTTTCTACACTCACTGTCCATTTTATCAGCTCTACTTACCATATAGAAGTACATTGTAGTTCCAAGATTACTGACTGTAGTCCATCTGTTTCTCTGCATGCTTAGTTAGCCACCTTTCACCCTGTCCTTTAATGGTCAGGACTCTCCCAGGACCACTACAGAGTAGATATTATTTGGGTGGTAGATCATTCTCAGCACTGCAGTGACACTGACATGGTGGTGGTGTGTTAGTGTGTGTTGTGCTGGTATAAGTGGATCAGACACAGCAATGCTGATAAAGTTTTAAAACACCTCACTGTCACTGCTGAGACTGAGAATAGTTCACCAAACAAAAACATCCAGCCAACAGCGCCCCGTGGGCAGCGTCCTACGACCAACTTAAACAGCAGCAATAGATGAGCAATCGTCTCTGACTTTACATCTGCAAGGTGGTGGACCAACTAGGTAGGAGTGTCTAATAGAGTGGACACGGTATTTAAAAACTCCAGCAGCGCTGCTGTGTCTGATCCACTCATACCAGCACAACACACACTAACACACCACCACCATGTCATTGTCACTGCAGTGCTGAGAATGACCCACCACCCAAATAATACCTGCACTGTGGTGGTCCTGTGGGGTCCTGACCATTGAAGAACAGGGTGAAAACAGGCTAAAAAGATATGTAGAGAAACAGATGGACTACAGTCAGTAATTGTAGAACTTCAAAGTGCTTCTATATGGTAAGTGGAGCTGATAAAATGGACAGTGAGTGTAGAAACAAGGAGGTGGTTTTAATGTTGTGGCTGATCGGTGTATATTAGGATATTATTGTAACATCCAATGTGATTAGTTAAAATTGTGAAAAGTAGATAGTAAAAAGTCACTCTGCAAAAAGATTACAAATCTGGAAAATGTCTTATCACAAGTTGGCAATGAACAGCTATGTCAACTAGAAATGCTGTCACCACATAACAGCTAAACCAGCGTCTGTTCATAATGAGTTTAATCTTTAACATGATACAATTTTCAAGGGTGGACAGGAGTTAGCATGGGCACTTTTTATTGTATTGTAAAGTGTCCTTGGGTTATACATTATACATTATTACATTATTATCATTATTATTATTATTATTATTATTAAAACAACCCCCTAAAACAAGCTTTTTACATAAATGATCTGCTGTTACCCATGACATACACTATATGGCCAAAAGTATTTGGACACCTTTCTGCCAAACCAAAGAGTGTGAGTGTGTGTGTGTGTGTGTGTGTGTGTGTGCTCTGTATCTTTCACCCAATGAATCGAACCCACCACAACCATGACCAGGATAAAGCAGTGGTAAAACAGTCAATTAATAAATACATGAATAAATGATGTCTTGATAATATTTATTTTCCTTGAGTGTAAAGTGTTCTCCGCACTAGCTACACACAAGTTCACAAGTTTGCTTTTCTGATGTATGGTAAGTTTATTAGCCAGACAAGATTACATCCATAATTAATAAAAGATGGTCGATGTTTAAACAGCCCTCAACTGATTCTCTGATCTCAAACCACAATCTACGCGGTGTGTAACAATATCGTTGGTAGTGTACTAATTCAATTTTACAGACTGTCTAGTGTAATTTAATTCAAGTTTGTTCCAACTCTAATAAGACTTCATTTCGTCTACCTTCAGGGCCAAATTCTCTCATGTTTTCCCCCGACGTTTCTCAAGAAATCATGTATGGGCCCGAGAGACCAGAATAAAAGAAGAATACTAAACCAGCATAACATGCTCCTTATTGCTTGTAGCAAACTACTTGCAAGTCTCAAGAACAAAAATATGAAGTTACATTTTGTAAAACATATCTGTAGCATTTTAGGACAAAAACATGTGAACGATTAACCTGCAATTATGTAACAGACTGAGAAAAGTAAAGCGTGGAGAATCTGACTATTTTCCAAATCCTGATATGTCAAAAAAGTGGCTTAATCGCAAAAGCACACAAAGCCAAAACATACAACAGAGCAAATTTTTAAGGCAACAAAGTCAATCTTATCTAAACCTACCTCAACACCATTGAGAATTGTACTTTCTTAAATGTTTATTTGTTTATTAGGATTTTAATGTCATGTTTTACACTTTGGTTACATTCATGACAGGAACGGTAGTTACTCATTACACAAGGTTCATCAGTTCACACGAGGTTATATCGAACACAGTCTTGGACAATTTAGTGTCTCCAATTCACCTCACTTGCATGTCTTTGGACTGTAGGAGGAAGCCAGCGCACCCGGAGAAAACCCCCGCAGACACGGGGAGAACATGCAAACTCCACACAGAAAGGACCCGGGCCGCCCCACCTGGGAATCGAACCCAGGACCTTCTTGCTGTGAGGTAACAGTGCTACCCACTGAGCCACTGTACCACCCATTTTCTTAAATGAAGACAAAAAAATTAAGACCCAAGTGTGTGCTTTATGAGCATGGCAAAGCAAAACATAACCAGTTATTTAAGAATTGTATTCAAATGATAAAAACTTCAGTGGTTTTATGTGCATATGACTAACTAATGATCTAACTAGCAAACACAGTCAGGGAAGACCTGACCTGTTAATGCAAAAACAGCCTTTTCATCAGATTCTTTCATCCCCTCACTTTAGTCAAACAAGTACTTACAGCAGTGATGAAGGTCTCTAATGAGAGAAATATGCCAGCAATCTGAGCAGCAGGGTAGGGCTTGTCTCAGCTGCCTGTTTCATATGAACATGTCAGCCAGCTTGTATATCCTTTAGTTAAGTAAATGAATGTTTTTGTCTCTTTGTAAATCACCCGGACCTAAGCACACTTAAAATTTTCATATTTTGGAATGCTGTCTTTCATTCATCCATTTATTCTCATGTTTAACCACCGCTATAACCTTTATCCATTTTACCTGGAATCAATGAGCACAATGCAGTAACTCACCCCGAGCAGGACACCAATTCTTGACGCTTCTCCTCCCCCCTACGACATAGTAGACACTGATTAGCCATAACATTAAAACTACCTCCTTGTTTCTACACTCACTGTCCATTTTATCAGCTCCACTTACCATATAGAAGCACTTTGTAGTTCTACAATTACTGACTGTAGTCCATCTGTTTCTCTACATACTTTTAGCCTGCTTTCACCCGGTTCTTTAATGGTCAGGACCCCCACAGGACCACCACAGAGCAGGTATTATTTGGGTGGTGGATGATGGTGGTGGTGTGTTAGTGTGTGTTGTGCTGGTATGAGTGGATCAGACACAGCAGTGCTGCTGGAGTTTTTAAATACCATGTCCACTCACTGTCCACTCTATTAGGCACTTCTACCAAGTTGGTCCACCTTGCAGATGTAAAGTTAGAGATGATCACTCATCTATTGCTGCTGTTTGAGTTGGTCATCTTCTAGACCTTCATCAGTGGTCACAGGACGCTGCCCACGGGGCTCTGTTGGCTGGATATTTTTGGTTGGTGGACTATTTTCAGTCCAGCAGTGACAACTCCATCAGCATTGCTGTGTCTTATCCACTCATGATCCGTATACAAATGTTTTAGCATGACTGTGTCATGGTGAACAAAATAAAATCCAAAGAGACATCATCTGACACGTTTGATGTGGTGTATAAGTAGTATAAATAGTTTTCCAAATTTCCTTCATACTTCATTAGTAATGGGTAATAATGGGTTCATTAGTAATGTATTAATAACCAGTAACAATTGACTATACTTAGTAATAGGTGAGATTTACTACTTTTCTGTTAGCTATTGTGTGCAGTTCTGTACCATGCTGCACAAAGCACCACAAAATAATTTCACTTAAGTTACACTTATTTCAGAGTAACCAACATAGTGCTAGGACTATAGATACAGCTTATTTTCACTAGAACAGACTTTAAACATCCAAAATTACAACAATGCAACAATATGGTTCATGTCTCTCCAGAACATACTGTTTGGGTCTTCAGGCTTATTAATAGCTCATTAATTATTTCTCTACTCATATCTATCTATCTTCTTCTTCTTAAAATGTGTCCAAAATAAGTGAGATTTAGTTTGGTATTCTGGGTGTCAAATGAGAGGTTAGGTTTGATTTGGCTAAGGATCAGTTTGTTTGTATTCTTTGCCAGCCAAGCTAATTGGCATTGATGTTCATCCTGACCCACTTTTTTATTGTCCAGCTTTCACATCAATAAAAGACCACAGAGATGATCTTAATCTGGACAAGTCTCATCTTTGTTTGGAGAAACAAATCGTTACATCTGAAAATATTTTCCAGTTCCTTCATTCTTGCTCTGCCAAGTGTAAGTCTGTATCGTATTTCCTGACTGCTGGATCGTTTGCTGTTAAAAAAGTATCTTGGGTTCATAATGTCTGCAATGCAATAAAAGTCAAAATAAATGTAAGAAACAATGCTGGACTTTTAGTTGTATTTTCTATACTGTCCCAACTTTTTCTGGGTTATAATCAAAAGCTGTCCACCACTTCGACATCTTCAGGTTCTGCTTCTCTCAACTCTATACAGTATGTTCATTGAAAATTCAGCCTTGACTAACTCATTCCCCAATGTAGAACCATTTTCTTTCATGACTGTGGCTTGTTGATCAGTGTACAGTTTCCACATTAGAAGGATGAGATGCTATTCTCATTTTGGTGAGGACATTTAATTATTCTTTGTGGTCAACACAGGTCTAATTAGTATACTAGTCATTTCTATTTCAACCACAATGAGACACATTTGATTTGAGATGCACCCTCAAATACAGTATCTGGGAACACAAATGGCACCAAGAGTTAAAGGAAGAGCAAGTATAATAAAACTAGGCAAAGTGCAGGGCAATCAATGGCGATTCACACAAACAGCATTGAAACAAAATCAGCTCAGCACACAGAGCTAATTGGTAGCCATTCATATTAAGCAAAATGATAAAGTGCTCAGTTATTATTATGTAATTTTAAAAATTGTAATTTATTCTTATAATGGTAGTCATAGTAAGTATATTTGAAAATATGCTACAGTACTTAATAGTATGCCTAATCAGTACATACATTTTTAGGACACTAACTATTTAGTGTATGGCATACAAACTGGGATTTGTACTAGGATTTTGGGACTTTGTATTGTGATTTGTGTTGGGAAGAGGCTGCAGAACTTATTTGAGAAGACATTAATTGGGGAATGTTCTGCCCTCTTTCAGTGTGCACTTTTTTCATAACTAGACCTGAAATAATAGGCCCTAGGGGAGAAAAGAGCCAACTTCCACACCCCAGTGAAGAGTTTTATAGATAGATGCTGCAGAAGGCCAAGTCACATTTGCTGTGGGCTAATTTATGCCTGCTTAGACAGCAAACATTTTATGATGACGTTCTGAAGCAGGTCTGAGCTTATTGAACTTTAATTACACAGTGTCTGAAATCCAATAAGGGCATAGGGCACCAAATCAGGCATCTTTATAAGGTGTGGATTAAATGAAGAGCCAGGTGGCAAAACCATGCTTATTCATCTACATTCTAGAAACTGTGGAAAAGTTCCTTGAAAGATTTAAAACACTGCATTTGAGCTGCACACTGCACATTTGAGCTGGAAACTGCACATTTGAGCATGGTGTGTTTTAAATTGTACTTCTAAATACAAGCAATATATTTTATAAGTATAATATGATTTTTTACATAAAAACATTGATATTTTAAATTTATATTAAATAGATAAAAGGACACCACAAGTCAGTGATACTTTTTTAAACTGACTTAAATTCTCCAATGTTACCAGGGTCCTTCTGATGAACTAATAATTTTGTAAAGTGTCCATAAATAGGGGATTTCTCCAGTCCTGCAAGTACCTTTACTTTATTTTTAAATATTTGTTTTCTTAAGAAATTTTGGCTTGAAGTTTGGACTTTATATATGTCTTTTTAGATGACGACGTGTAATACTGTGTAATGTATTGTTTGCATAAAATCAACCTTGTGACCTTACTGTAGGTATGGCATAAGAGAATCATATGTGCAACTTTTTCTTTTACTAAAATACAAAGCTGGATTATTGCTGAAGAGTTCAATTTTTTTAGCTGACTATTGTTTTGATTTATGAAGTGTTTGTGTTCAAATTTCAGATGTGCATCTATGTGCTTTTTTTTAGCAGATGAGTGAGGTGGGGTTAAGGCAAGGCCAGATTTTCTTTAATAGATTCCTAATACAAAGACATACACATTTTTATCTGCTATGCCACATAAATCCTCTTTGCATGATGTTTATTGTAACTGATGTTTTAAACATCACCAATCACCACAACTGTTCAACTATTCTGCTCAACACTTACTTCAAATTATTGCACATATGGAAAGTAGCCTACAAGCCTAGAGGAAGTAAAAAAGTGAGGATGAACTTTTGGCTTGAAAAGAGCATCAAAGAGTTCTTGTTTTTTCAAAATGAAATATTTGCCCCTTAACTGTATTATTGTTCACACGCAGCAAAAGAGAGCTACTGTATCCTAAATATGACACCATTAACTCAACCTTGTGCTAACAGATTTCTTTATCTGTGGTAAGAATTCCATTTCGAGCACACTGTAGAGTCGTAGATTAAGGCGCAGCCATCCAGCTGTATTTGCGCAACTTGTTGATACAAGTTTTAAATATATTACCTAAATTATTCATTTCAAATATGTTTTAATGAATACTTTTGCACTTTTACGGTTATTATATTTGATTTTTTTCTGCTACTCAAAACATCTTCTTGCTCACTCGGGCAACAGTGACTGAGATTAGAATTGTCAACAATGCCTCAGGCCTGTTTTGCACTGCCCAATATCTGGCCCTTGGCGTATAAACTCTTTTCCAGTGTATGCTGGCTCCTCTCTTATATTACTTATCATTAGTCTGGGGTTCTGAAATTCTTTTATGGCACATCTGTCTGGAGACTATGTGTGGTTCTGTAAACTGTCCTCTTGTGATTAATCTTAAATTGTACTGGAAGGAATATTTTTGATGTTTGATAGTGCTATATGGTTGACCATTAGGTAGCTCCTACACTTTTTCTTGGTTGCTACTTACTGTGTTAAATTATCTTAACCAGTAGCAACAACTTTTATAAAACCAGTTACAATTAGCATTTATTTTTAGCATTTTAGATTGATGTTACCTTCACCTATATCTGAGGTTTTACAGACAAAGTTAGGAACACGGGGCCGCTCAGGTGGCACATCGGTAAAAACACACGCTAGTGTGCCAGAGCTGGGATTTCAAATACATCGTATCGAATCTCAGCTCTGCCATCGGAGTATTAAGCCGGATAGGGACTCCTCATAACTGATGCACCTCGACCTCTGCTGATTGATGCCGCCTGCACAAAGGCGGGAAAAGAGTGCGTTGATCAGGGTGTGTCTCTCTGTACACAAGGCTGATTCGCATATATGCCCTCGCCTAGTGTGGGTGACAAAATGTATACGGCTGCTGCCCGCATGTCGGAGGGGGCGTGGGTTAGCTTCGTTCTCCTTAAATCAGAGCGGGGGTCGGCATTAGTGGAGAGGAAGTGATGCAATCGGGCAATTGGACGCACTAAAAAGTCGGGAGAAAAAGGGGAGAAAATGCATAAACAAAATATAAAAAAAGAAATTGAGATGGTTTGGGCATGTGCAGAGGAGAAATGAGAGTTCTATCAGGAGAAGGATGCTGAGGATGAAGCTGTCAGGTAGGAGGAGGAGAAGAAGAAGGCCAAATAAAGGGTTTATGGATGCAACGAGCGTGACATAGAAAGGTGTTCAGGACTAGGCAAAATGGAGACATGTGATCCACTGCGGCAACCCCTAACGAATGTAGTCGAAAGAAAAAGACCTTCACCAATATAAAGGTTTGATTTAATATAAATACTTTTTACGCCAATTTAAACCAATTGAGTTTTTTAAAACTAAGATGTGTTTTGTATAGACTTATAAAGACATACTTTTGTGTTTATATTTGTAAGTGCAAAATCAAAAGTCAATTTCTATGCCAAGTCACTAATGTTCTGTAAATGCAATGGCATGTTGTCTTTTTGAGGTGCAAGGTCAATTTGTGTCAATTGAATTCCAATTACCACAGTACTGAAAGATTATGTATGATTTTTATGTTCTCTTGAAGACTTATGGCGGCAATTTTATTTTGCCCTGTGGGATTTTAAAGTATGTAACATCTGTTGTGCAATCCAATACATTCTGATTTATTCCACTCTGGTTTGCTGAAGGAGAATTTGGTGGCAGTGCTGGCTTAGCAGTTACCGTACTGGACTAATGACTAGAGGTTGCTGGTTCAAGTCCCATCATTGCCAAGTTGGCACCGCTGGGCCCCATGAGCAAGGCCTCTAACCCTCAATTGCTTCGGATAAATGCCGTAAATATAAGAAGTAAAAGACTTTGTCACTGGGCCAACACTGTGTAAACACTAAAAATGCATTTCAGCCAAATAATCAATGGACAAATTTACATGCCAAAAGCTGTAAAAATATATAAAACATTACAGAGAGGTTTGCAAAACTCAGAAAACACAGAAATAAGACCAAAGTTGAGGTTTGAACCTCAGCATGTCTGTGAGATATCTCAAAGTGGGTATTAGCTCATCACCTAAAAGTTAATCCCAGCAAGACAGAGCTGTTACTTATTCCTGGAGATCAATCTCCAACCCAGGACCTAGTTATCTCTCTTGATGACTCCCAGATCAGACCATCTGATAATGTAAGAAACCTTGGTGTTGTCCTGGATAACCAGCTGACCTTCTCTTCTCATGTAGCCAACATGACAAGATCGTGCCGGTTTATCCGCTACAACTTCAGGAAGATTTAGCCATTTCTTCCCATGGAAGCCACACAGATTCTTGTGCAGTCACTTGTAATCTCATGGTTGGACTACTGCAACTCCCTCCTGGCAGGTGTTCCTATGTCCACTATTAAACCCTTGCAACTCACCCCACTGCTTCGTTCTCTTCACTGGCTTCCTGTAGCTTCCGGCATTCAGTTTAAAACACTGATTCTCACCTACAAAGCCAAAAATGGGCCAGTCCCAAGTTACTATCGAGGTCTAATAAAACCCCGCTCCGTACCACCCAACCTCTGAGCCACTAGTCTCGCTCGACTTGATCCTCCACCCAGAACTCAAGGAAGACAAGCATCAAGGCTCTTCTCTGTACTTGCACCCAAGTGGTGGAACGAGCTTCCCTTGCTGTCTTCAAAAGACAATTGAAAACCGTAATCCCCTTTTTACTAAGCACTTAAGCTGACATGTACTTGCTTACTAACACTCTTATTCATTTCTTGCAAAAAAATTGTTTTAACATTGTTTCAGCAGCACCATTGTCTACTTAAACTAGAGTAAGGTGATGTCTACTGTGGAAGCACTTCTGTAAGTTGCTCTGGATAAGAGCGTCTGCTAAATGCCAAAAATGTAAATGTAAATAAACCCTGAAGCTGTGTCACAGCAATATTTCCCACTGTGCCATATCATCCTCATGGTAATTTAAAGCCTATTATATACATACTGGTCACAAATTAAAGTAAAAATTGGGTGTTTTACTAAGATGTTGAGCCACCAAATGCTTACTTTTAATTTGCTAGCTTAAATTCACAGTGACAGTTCTCTAGAAGATCTCTAGAACTGTACTAGAGGAATGTAGGCTTATATGGACAATATTCATACAGTGAGTGTTTTAGTTTCGCACACATAGTTTTGCCTGTGAATGGAGACATTGTTATTATTAAAGTGACTACTTCCATCAGAATAAAAATGTTATATTGCTCAGCTCAGTCAGAAAGAAAACAAGTTCTCTTGTTGTACCCCTCACATTCACTTACCTAATCTTGACAATATGACGAAGGATTTTTTTCTTTTCTTTTTTTTTAAAGCTTTTACTTGGTTTTACACGCCTAATCTTTTAAACGGGCTTTCATCTTTGTAATGAGGGGTTTATGCACAGCAATCCTGGTATATCTCTATCTATGTAGTTGTTGACAGACTGAATCTCTAAGCAGTCTTGGTGACTGAAGCTCCTGCAATTTATGCTCTGAATGCGAACCCTCTTTTAAAGTCACTTTTGCCATCATCTTCCAAATCTTGGTTAAATGGGCCTGTTGAGCATTTTCCCCATATAATACTCAACAGTACAGAGCATTTTTACATTTACATTTTCATTTACATTTTCGGCATTTAGCAAACACCTTTATCCAAAGCGACTTAAAGGATAGTGACAGTATACAGTCAATTGAAGGTTAAGAGCCTTGCTCAAGGGCCTAACAGCAGCAAACTGGCAGTGGTGGGGCTTTAACCAGTGACCTTCTGATTGCTAGTCCAGTACCTTAAACACTAGGCTACAACTGCCTATAAACCATGAGTTGGCAGCAGTGGGATTTTGTCTTTTCCATCTCATTGTATGCGTATTCATTATTGTTCATCAATCACTAGTTCATTTTGATCAGGGTAGCAGTGAGTCCAGAGCCTACCCCAGAAACACTGAAGGCAAAACCTGAACAGGACATCAGCCATTTACACTCATACAATGTGCAATTAAAATTAGCCAGTCCACCTACTGGCAATTTTTTGAGGGATTGGGGAGGGAGAATCATACAGACTCAGTAATTATACTCACAGATCAAACCCAGCTGGCCAGGACCATACTGTCCAATTTTATTTAATTTACACAAAAACATAAAAGCAATTCTTTATACCTCTAGATATAATCACGTCTACCATTGCTTCAAATACTAGAAAAATCTAACTGCTTATTATATAAGAACAAGAGAATAAATAAAAAAATAATAAAAGAGAAACATTCCATGGTATTTCATCACAGAATGCAAAATGTTCTGTACTGTATCAATACCTTCAGTATTATATTAGTTTTGACAGTACTAATTTGTGCCAATAACAAAATTTGTGCCATAGCAATCATTATCTAGGTGCTTATTTTACTCTGTGAGGTTTTCTGTGTATGTCTGTGGATGGAGAGAGAAACAGCAAAGATGAAAAAGAGCGAGTGAGAAAGAGAGAGAGAGAGAGAGAGAGAGAGGGAGCGGTGAGAATCCAAGAGACATGGATAGTGATACTTTTTCATTACGTGGATGGCATATACAATAATCAGCAGTGGAATGTTTGGCATGCTGAAAGATTGTAATTATCCAGACCACAGTCCTGAGAGCTGCCGACTGCCGTCCCTTTAATGCTACTCTTCACCTAATCTTTACTTTAGCTACACTCAGCACTCAGACCATCCAGCAGTTTTACATCTGCAGCATAAAACTAAAGACTAAAGAGAAGACAGTGCAACTTCAAGGATGCCAAAAATATCGTAGGTAGAAACCATAAACGTTAACTACACATTACATAAAAGAACACATCAAAGCACAGAGGTATAAATATCAGTATCAGTCTTATTGCAGGGCATGTCTTCTATGTCTGTGCAGAATTATTCACATGAGCTTGCCATGTGTTTTCAGTCCACTCCATAGAAATTTTGTCTTTTCCATTGTGTCAATAAGAAGGCATTCATACATTTTTTAGAAACAATATCTTGATCCAACACCAAATAGTCCTTAAATGCCATAATATAATGCTAATTTAATCCACCGACATGTTTCCTGATCTAAATGCATGGGATTTTTATCACACGACACAGATCATCTATATGAAAGTAGAAACCCAGATGTCTTTAAAAAAATAACATATTTATGTTTACCTTCTGATGTTAAAAAGCAAGTCAGCTTTTTTTTTATAGAAAAGATATTTTGCATTTGGATTGGATGATCCCCAGATATTCATACCTGAAAATATATATTTTAGGGTCAAATTACATAATCAGAATTTGATGGTAGATGGGGAAAAATGAGCTCCAGACATTCAAATTTTTAGTGACAAATCTCATCCAACATAGATGACGATTATTTGTAACATACATAAAAACATATTTAGAATACAGTGGTACCTTGTAACTTAACGTCCCCTAAACTCAAAATCTTTGAAACTCAACGCCCTTCGTCGAGAAATTTGTACCCTTATACATTTTCCTTAAACGCAACGTGTTCAGTTTGTTTTTGAAAAATGTATTTATTTAATTTAAAATGAACAATGAACAGTCGCTTTGTTCAGCGCTCAGCTTGAGCAGTGCATAAATACGTCATCTAAGTGTGCATATGGGACAAAACTGCATTTGTTTGGAATAACCATAAAATTCACTCTGAAAGCTCCACATGTATCTGTGTTTATCTAGATTTTCCTCACTGTTTCACTTTTAAACTTGTGTTACAGCTCGGAATGCAGAAAAAAATTGTACAAATCAGCTTTTTATTTCAGTGTTCTTTATATTATGTTTGTGTTTTTTTCAGTGTTTAACTGTCAAAAACAACCCCATCATTGTACATTAGTCTAAAATATATGCAGTTTCACCGGACCATGGGACGCATTAACAGGTTTCCCATATATCCTTATGGGAAAAAATACCTTGAAACTCAACGCCTTTTAAACTCAACGCCAGTCCCAGAACCAATTGATGTTGAGTTTCAGGGAACCACTGTATTGAACTAGTTGTACTTATTGTGTTTACATTAATGTCTGTTCTACATTACTGCCATACTTGATAAATTATATAAAGCATAAATACTTCATATGAAACTCAATGATTTGTTTAATATTTTGCTGGGACGCTATATGGTTGGTGCAACTGCAATTGAGCACCACAACTTTTGTATTTTCCAAAGCCACTGCTGACAATTACAGGTTGGTTGTATTTTGGCCCTTTCTTTTGGCAAACAATTACAAAAATCAATCTAATAAATAAAAAAATGTATGGAGAATTTTGAGATTAATTAGGAAAGCACATTCTTAAAAAAAAAGAAACTCGAGTTATTCTGGCAGTACATATAGGGGGTACACTGTCTGGTTTACAGACGAAACCAGTCTTATTTAAATATGCTGTTTTATTTAAGTGTATGTCACTTTAAGAAGTCAAATTTAAGTTTCACATTGTCTGTAAGAAACTGTTACTTGCACTCATGATCAGTGGTATTGTTGCATGTTCTAAAAGTGCGTATGAAATCCTATCAAATGCTTTACACTTGTTTAATCAGGCTTGCTTTTACAGTTTGCTTTTCTTACCTTATAATTTGTTCTTTTTTTTCTTTGTTGCTTTAGAGAGTTGCTATTTATCCTTTACAGCCATTAACATATACAATTCATTAAAAGCTTTAAAAAATAATGTCAATACCTATTTTTTTATATGGGGTTCTGAAATCAATATATGCTGTAAATCAAATATAGTTTCACAGGTACAGAAAAACCAGTTAATTTTTAAAATGCAAAGAACAAATAGAATAGAAAATTTGTTTTTTAAGTTTTTATCACTGCTTTATGCTGAACAGGGTCACGGTGGGTCCGGTTTTCCCGGAATCACTGGGCACAATGCAATAACACACCCAGACGCCAGTCCTAATATTTAAAACATACCTAATATTCGTCATTAGAAAATTCAGGGGATAATCTCATGTTCATGACCCCCAACCTTGAATATTTTTTTGTAATCTGGCCTCCATACTTAACTAACTGAACAGCCTGGCCTATTAACAACTGAGACTCCTTGTGACTTCCACTACCACTGTGACTCTTGTTATTTAGCTGTAGCTCAACACCCCTGATGTATTATGTGACACGTCTTCCATAACCAGAACAAGATTTGCTCTTATTTCTGCATGTCTTGTTAAAAAAAGCTAAGCAGGATCCTACTGTGTGCATTTAACCACTATGTATACAACCATGCATCTCGAACCTTTACTAAATAGCTAAACCCTTCCACTCCAAAGTTAATCATTAGATGTGGTTAAATATACAAATAGTTTTACTGAACTGTGTGCCAGTC
Source organism: Trichomycterus rosablanca (assembly GCF_030014385.1). Taxonomy (NCBI): domain Eukaryota; kingdom Metazoa; phylum Chordata; class Actinopteri; order Siluriformes; family Trichomycteridae; genus Trichomycterus; species Trichomycterus rosablanca. Next base: position 40,461,062 of record NC_085990.1, on the reverse strand, counting down.
AGTCACAAATACTTTAAAGCTAGATTACCTACAAACCCCATGCTCAGCAGTCTGTGGTTGCCTGATTCTCCTCCTCATGATGCACCATACATTTTCAACAGAAAACAGATATGGACTGTAGGCAGGCCAGTCAAGCACTTGCCTCCTGTGTCTATAAAGCCATGCAGTTGTTCTCATGCAGGATAAGGCCTGATATTGTCTTGCTGGAATAACCATGGAATTTCCTGGAAAATAATTTGCCTTGATGACAGTATGTGTCTCTCTAAAATTCCAATATACGCCTCCACGTTGGTACCTCAACACATATGCAATTCACCCATACTGCCAGAATGCATAGCACCAATTGTAAAGATTGATGGAGGAGGGATAATAGTCTGGTTCTTTTAATGGATTCTGACTTTGTGCTGACAGCTTAAGCATTTTTGCCATTACAGTGATCATATGCACAAAGCAAAGTCATTTATTCATAGCTTTTACACATCTTGGCATGCTATCTGCTAGCCTTTCACAGTGCTGCTGGGTGACTTTTTGTCTGATGGCTTGTGCCCATCCATTTGCTGCTTGATCACATTCCAGAGGATCTTATTTCAGGTCAGGTCTGGCAATTTGGCTGGCCATGACAGGATTGTGATCTGGTGATCCTCAACACACACCTTGATTGACCTGACTGGGTGGCATGGAACATTGTCCTGTTTAAAAAACATTTTTGATGTCATCATACAATTGTGCCATTTGAATTGGTGGTCGTCCTGGTTAGCAGAGTTGTTTTGTCCACTAATAATTGTGTAACTATGTTGTCCCCAATGTCTGATGCGTGACCTTGTACTTTTGAACTGCAGTCTTTGAAATTTTAAAGGATGGAAGCAACCTGACACTTACTATGTCTCTCTGCCAGTAAAGTCAGAATTGAACCATTTTTTCCACTCTTTTGGCATGGTCAGTGGTTATGTTCACCCATACTGGTTGGATGTGATGTTGAATCACAAGATGAAAAAGATAAAAAGATCTTTATTACTTCGTTACTTTACTTTGTTATTTTGTACTTTGTTAAATGTGTGACTCATTTTAAATCTCATTAACAGTTTCTCACCCAAGCCCCAAAAAGATGTATGTTTTACAGAATATTAGTTATAACATGGAAAAACTGAGAAAACCTGTTAGTCATCTTCACCATACGTCTCTGCTTGCTGAGCTGGCTAAAATGAATAAAGAACAAAAAATGGTAAACAACAGAATAATTACCATATGATCCGAGGCTTTGTCTGGCTGTATGACCAAGTTATTTACAGAGGTGATTGAACACAGTCTGTTGTCGACATAGAGTCAGTTTAGCAGAACGAGCATGCTTTAGATCTCTCCAAAAATATTTTTTAAGACCACAGGAAATGTGAAGATGATTTGGCATTTAAATGTCTGGTACTGGTCCACTCACAGCAGACTTTCATGGGGTCAGCAAGCAGTTCTCACAATGAGTTCATTTTAATACTACCAATACATACTAATACTACTACACACACAAAACACTACACATATGCAATACTTGTATGCTCCACCAAAGTGATAAATAAACACCCTAAACCTTTTGAAATTATGTTCTGTGGACTGTTAAAAGTGGAACCTTTTAGGAAACATATGTCTTTTAACATCTAGCATTATGTCATTTTGCCAGAAGTTTCACAAAAGGGTTATGTAATGAAACTGATTTAAAGCACAATAGCAGGTCATCTAAAAAAGGATTTGCTAGGGCCTAGTCAAAATCCGCTTGAATCCCATTAAGATGCTTTGAAGACTATTAAAACCATAGGACTCTGATCAAATGTTTTTAGAAAGCCATTTCCTTTTTCTTCATTCAGCTGCTCCATATTTGACAGGTCGCCATAGTGGATCTGGTCCACATACTTGGCAGAGTTTTAATGCCGGATGCCGATCTTGATGCAGGCCTTGGGACCGGCAATAAGTGTGCACTGAAAAGTGCACCTCCCAATGGCTAGGCTCTCCTCAGACTTAAGAAAATCTAACACATTTAGTATTTTAGCATAGCTTTACAATTTAATCATAAATTCAACTTTTTGCAGCCTTGACTATTAAGAACATCATGTAAAATATCTCCTAAAATATAGTGTTTAGTAAAACTGCTTGGATTTACACTGATCAGCCATAACATTAAAACCACCTCCTTGTTTCTACACACATTGTCCATTTTAATAGCTCCACTTACCATATAGAAACACTTTGAAGTGCTACAATTACTGACTGTAGTCCATCTGTTTCTCTGCATGCTTTTCATGCTGTTCTTCAATACTCAGGACCTCACAGGACCACTACAGAGTAGGTATTATTTGGGTGGTGGATCATTCTCAGCACTGCAGTGACACCGACATGGTGGTGGCCTGTGGGCAGCGTCCTGTGACCGCTGATGAAGGTCTAGAAGATGACCAACTCAAACAGCAGCAACAGATGAGCGATCGTCTCTGGCTTTACATCTACAAGGTGGATTAACTAAGTAGGAGTGTCTAATGGAGTGGACAGTAAGTGGACACGGTATTTAAAAACTCCAGCAGCGCTACTGTGTCTTATCCACTCATACCAGCACAACATACATTAAACATTTAAACACAGAGTACAGAGTAAATAGATTTTAATACAGCAACTCACAGTGTTATACCTTTGTAAACTGAATATCATATAAAGTAATTTTGTTTATATTGCACAGCAGATCTCTTCACTTTATCACTTGTCAATAATTGCTGAGTAAAATTAGATAGAAATATAAGAATATAAGAACTATTAAAAAAACAAATACAGCAATATAGAAAGCTTTGTTGCTGGAAGCTGGGCATAACAGCATACATTTTCTGTTACTAATGAAAGGGAAGCTAAAAACTTTCCTTCCCTCTGGCCATTGATTTTTGGTATATTAATTTTTATAAAAGCTATGTCCATTAGAGAAAACAGTAACTGACTGCTGTTATGCAACAACAGCTAGAACACCAGAGCTGCAATTTGAAGCCCACTTTACGACCAAATCCATTTGAACATTTTTTACTGGCTCAGGTGATTCAGCCACACCCATGACTAACAGATGTGTAACATGAATTACAAACCCCATTGCCAGAAAAGTTGGGAGAGTTTGTAAAATGATAAAATTATGAATATGTGATTTGTTTACTCTTTTAAACCTTTATTATTTTTTTTTTAATGCATTTTCTCCCCATTTTCCTCCCGATTTAGCACACTCAATCTTTGTCTTCCGCTGCTGAGAGAAACCAGATTGCATCCGAGGAGAGCACGTCGCTGTGCACGCCTCTTCCGACACGTGCACAGCCCTCCTCTTCTCGCCCATGCACTCTGCACAGGCGTCTCTTCCGCCAATCAGAGTCCTTACATAGCGTATGAAGACCCACCCACCAACACATAGTCCGGTCCCTGCCCTGCAGATATGGTGGCCAGTTAGTATCTGCTGCAGGCACTGACAATTATGCCCACCAGATGGCGCCCAGTCGACCGGTGGCAACACCTATTTTTGAACCGAGGAGTTCAAAAACTCTGTGCTGGTGTGCAAGCGGAATTTCACGCTGCACCACCTGGGCGCCCTTAAACCCTTATTTAACTGTCAGAAGTACAAACAAAAGATTTTTTATGTTTTGGCTGACCAAAGTGATTGTATATTATAAATATAAACAAATGTAAAATCTGATGTCTGCAACACACACAAAGTAAGTTGTAACTGAAGCATAAAAGTAAAAGGGTGCCCAGGTGGGGCAGCAGGATATTCTGCTAGCATAACAGAGCTGAACAAACTGAAGTTTGAAGCTCAACTCTGATACCGATCGGCTGGACACGATCTAGCAGGCACATTTGGCAAAGTCTGTAGTAGACAAAATTGGCTACTAGTTTGCTGGGTTGGAAAAGACCAGACTAAACAGGAGTTGGGGTCTTTGACGCTGTAAGGTAAGTAGCTGGTTAAGAGATCAGTAGGTGACTCTCCGTTTGAGGAAGGCACAAAGAAAGTCCATAAAGACATGGTTTGACAAATTTGGTGTGAAAGAATTCCAGTGGCCTACACAAAGCCCAGATCACAACCTCACTGAACACTCCTGGAATTAATTGGAACCTTCATGTCCAATATCAGTGTCTGGCCTCACAAATGCTCTTTTGACAGAATTGGCACAAATTCCCACTATGTTCCAAAACTATTTGGCAAATATTCTGAAACGAGTGGAAGCCGCTGTCATTAATGTTGGGGTGTATGGGGGGGGTTCTTATTTAGGTCTCCACATATTCTTGACCACATCATATGAAATCCAGTAGAAACAATGGGTTCCATCCAGTCCAAGAAACTAGGAACATCATTGTGTGTCCATACATACAGTTGTATGCAAAGAAATGTGGGCTAATATACACCGATCAGGCATAACATTATAAGCACCTTGTTTCTACACTCACTGTCCATTTTATCAGCTCCACTTACCATATAGAATCACTTTGTAGTTCTACAATTACTGACCATCTGTTTCTCTACATACTCTTTAATGGTCAGGACTCTCTCAGGACCACTACAGAGCAGGTATTATTTGGGTGGTAGATCACTCTCAGCACTGCAGTGACACTGACATGGTGGTGGTGTGTTAGTGTGTGTTGTGCTGGTATGAGTGGATCAGACACAGCAGCGCTGCTGGAGTTTTTAAACACCTCACTGTCACTTCTGGACTGAGAATAGTCCACCAACCAAAAATATCCAGCCAACAGCGCCCCGTGGGCAGCGTCCTGTGACCACTGATGAAGGTCTCGAAGATGACCAACTCAAACAGCAGCAATAGATGTGCGATCGTCTCTGACTTTACATCTACAAGGTGGACCAACTAGGTAGGAGTGTCTAATAGAGTGGACAGTGAGTGGACACGGTATTTAAAATCTCCAGCAGCGCTGCTGTGTCTGATCCATACCAGCACAACACACACTAACACCACCACCATGTCAGCGTCACTGCAGTGCTGAGAATGACCCACCACCTAAATAATACCTGCTCTGTGGTGGTCCTGACAGGCTAAAAAGGTATGTAGAGAAACAGATGGACTACAGTCAGTAATTGTAGAACTACAAAGTGCTTCTATATGGTAAGTGGAGCTGATAAAATGGACAGTGTGTGTAAAAACAAGGAGGTGGTTTTAAAGTTATGGCTGATCGGTGTATACATATTGGTAAATCTTAAAATGAAAACAACTAAAACACCTTTTCAAATGTAAAGTCTAAGATTTTAACTTATTAGGCATGAATTGACTTGTTATGACTTGTCAGCGAGGTGAAGAATTGTCATTAGGAAATGTCAGCTAATAACAATTCCACCCTGTCTTTAAAAACTTGAGCTCCTCTAAGCAGCTGCAAATCTAATAAAAAGCTAACTGGTGCCTACAAAGTTTTTCCAGCTTGCAATTTCCACTCTTCAAAGCTTCATTAAGAAACAGCAGTTTCAAGTAACTGTGGCGGCCAAGGTGTAATCCGACACTGACCAGAAAGGCAAATAAAAAGAGCACCACCAAAAGGACCTGCAGAAAGGTTTAACTTCCAAAGGGGTGGTGGTGCTTAAACATGTTCTGAGTAGCAGAGCACCTAATAAGCATGGGGAGGGATGCTCTGGGGGGGGGGTGAAAGCCAATAGAACAAGAAACATTGGGTAAATAAACAGAGGAATGGATGTTACCAAGTATTAATACATTCTAAAATGTATTTGCACATGCCACAATTAGCATTTTATCATGTATACTTTTAGGCTTATTAAATATAATGTAACTACACGTTAACATTTACAGAAAATGATGTTAAATGTTTACAGCAGTGGTTGTGTGTACTTCTTTTCTCACTTAAAAATAAACAAAATATTACATTTGGGTTGCTACAGCCTTACGGTGCTGAGGATAGAGGAGTCTGAACTGGTCTTTTTGCCTGCTAGCACCCTAATGCCTAGTTCACACTACACGATTGGTCGCCCCTACATGTGGCAGATTGGAGGCAACTCAGCATTCGCTCAGTGCTTGAAACTCGGCTCTCGATTGCTATGTGTGAATGTTGATCGCTTGTCGATTCTCGCCGAGAACTCGGCGACTCGAGAAAAATATCTAGCATTTAAATATCTGAACCAGTCGGCGACTTAGAATCGTGTAGTGTGAAAGGTGAAAGGTGCTGCGAGCAGGTTGCAAGTGGCAGCAAGCGCTGTGTTGATCTACAGCCAATGAGAACACAGGATATGGGGTGAGGGGAAACCCAGGGGAGGAGTGTAAAAACGTGGGACAGGGGCATAATATAGTTTCTATCAGAATACATCAGCACAGACAAGCTTTACAGTATTTGTGACTTATCGTCTACGCCAAACCATAATACCAACACTGCATTGCAAAAAATATTTATTATCTTCCAACTCACTACAGAACAGATAATCCCTGCTGGTCGCGCAGCCCAATCCAATCGGATTCATTTATTTTTCCTACTTGCTTTTACGCTGAACATTGCTCACTTATTGCTGACGTGCATTTTCGGACATGGTATCATTAAACCCCTTGTCACTTCTTGCGTGTGTTTTTGTGTCAAAACTTAGTTTGGGAGACCAGACAGACTCGCCTGCGATTCCTCCCGGTGATAGATCGTGTAGTGTGTAATTCCCTATCAGCGATCAGTCGTGTAGTGTGAAATACACAACGACTTAAAAGACTCCTGATTGCAAGAGATCCAGTTGTGTAGTGTGAACTATACAGCGATCTGACGACTTGGAAAGTTGTGTAGTGTGAACTTGGTATAACCCTCACCAGAAAAAGTGGACAAAAGATGAGATAAGATCAAATTACCACCAAATATGTGGGGCCTTGGCCATGCACTACTCAGACATAGCCAATCATGTCTGTATGTAGATACCCGATTGGCCAATAGCACCGCTGGGAATTTGAACCTAGATTCCAGCAGGAAAGGGGGGAGTGTATTTTACCACTGCACCACACAAGCACCCTTGTACTGGTTTAATGATTATTTTAATTTGTGATTAAGATAAAGGTATCTTTACCACAAGTACAAACCTGAAGCTTAAGTTACAGACTATATTTGTAAATTTTAGGTATGCATTAGTTTTCCAATGCAGAAATAAATAAATACATAACACTTCCAAGTTTTACTGACCCTGATAAAACATCCATCATGAGTTCCACTGCTCTACTGATTTTATCAGTAAAGTTAACAGATCACCTGAAACATGCACTTGTCTCGTTTGACGCTAAAGCTACCATATGCCCTGCCACAACACAGTCTAAATATTTTCCATAAATGGTAGTAAAAATAAGTAATATGATTTGGGTGCTGTGTGCTAGGACTCTTTTTTTTTTAGCTAAGAAGACATCGAAGGGTAAAAAGAACTGCATGACTGAGAGGTGCTGTTAAGAAAGAACAAACAAAGCATGCACTACAAAATGAAACATGGACCAGCTGTATTTAGTGACCTGTCAAACATGGTTTTCTTTAGTGAAATAGTGCTTTCAGAGCTGGAAACACTTTTGTGCTAAATAAACACCTGTAATGCAAAGAAACACAAATGCAGCAGAAACTATGACAAGGCTACATGAGGTACATTTGTAGATGCATTTGTAGATTTATAACTTGTTCATAATGAAAAGTCATAAGATATTAATTTATATATGATGCTTAAAAATATCAAGTTTCAGGTTGGCCTGATACTGCAGACCACATTTGGACAGTGACATCTGCTTCACCTTTTCTCTCAACACAGCAAGCTAATCCTCATCATTCTCATTTTTTACCCCTCGGAACCCAGGCCAGGACTCTGACATGTTTAATCCTGTCTAGTCAGAGAGAACACACACAGGGTGAGAATCAACAGCCTCAATGACACAGAGGCAGGGCAAGTTTATTTATATAGCTCACCTTCACATTAAAATACAACCAACAACAAAAATGACAACAACCAACATGGTTGATTTAAAAAATTCACTTAATATTAATACTGTTCTGATTAAATGTGTTTGAAACATAAGTTCATACAGTCTGGTTAAAAGATCAGTTTCTTTACACCAACTGTTTGACCCAATCCAATTTGCAATTCAAATTAAACTTGATGGTTTATTTCTGCTTCACAGACTATTTTAATCAAGGATAAACTCCAGGAGCGCTGCTGTGTCTTATCCACTCATACCAGCACAACACACACTAACACACCACTGTGTCACTGCAGTGCAGAGAATGATCCACCACCCAAATAAGTAGTGGTCCTGGGGGGTTCCTAACCATTGAAGAACAGCATGAAAGGGGGCTAACAAAGCATGCAGAGAAACAGATGGACTACAGTCAGTAACTACAAAGTGCTTCTATATGGTAAGTGAAGCTGATAAAATGGACAGTGTGTGTAGAAACAAGAGGTGATTTTAATGTTATGGCTGATCAGTGTATCATTATTATTTCTCACATTTTACCACTGCTTTATCCTGTCCAGCAAGAGAAACCAACATGAGAAATATGCATTGTGCTTAATATACAAAAACATTTGAATACGGAAATACTAAATACAAGCTTATTTACTTTTCCAGTGGTTCTTAGACCTCTATTAATAAAACCCTTACATATAAAGTAAACAGGTTTTAGGTGCCCAGGTGGCGCAGCGGGATATTCCGCTAGCACACCAGCGCTGAGATTCTAAACTTCTCAGTTCGAAACTCGGCAATGCCACCAGTTGGATGGACCCCATCTAGCAGGCATAATTAGCAGTGCCTGGAGCAGACACGGTTCTGCTAGGGCGGGATGACCGGACTATGTGAGTGGGGTCTTCAAATGATGTGTAAGGACCCTGATTGGCAGCTAGAGAGGCTCCTGTGCAGAGTGCATAGGTGAAAAAGGGTTCTGCTAAGGACTGCGCGCGGGTCAGAGGAGGCGTGCAACCTCGACTGCAATCAGGGATCCTCCAGCAGCGGAAGACAAATTGACTACACTAAATTGGGAGAAAATGCATAAATAAAAAATAGGGGGAAAAAAGGAAACGGGTTTTGTGCTTATTTCTTAATGAGGGAAAACAGATCAAAAATTATTCAACGTGTTGGTAATAGCTCATGCTCAACATGTGGTAAAACTGATGACCAAATGCAGCTTTATCATAATTACTGCTATTTTTTATAACTATATAAGTCCCAAATATGATAACTATTACAAATTCTGTTGTATCTCCATTTATACTATACAAAATTCAGCCAACCTATAAAGACAGTTCTATAAGTCAGACACATTGTGTATTCCAAGCTAAAAAGCAGTCTAATGATAAGATACAAGCCTTTTCTTCTTTAAGGAATTGGTATAGTGTGCACTATATTATTTATGCTTAATATACTTTTCTGTAACAATTTAGAAGCTGCACAATCTTGCCCTCAAAGCAATGTAAAATTACGTAAATTAAAATGAGTAACCCTGTCCATCAAAGACTAGATAAAGTAACCCACATTTTAAATCATTTTATGTAACCACTGTCTGTGAGTGGAGACATCTATCCAAGGTAGCATTTAGCTTGGATGGGCAGCAAAGGAGCCAAGGGAAACGTCTGGATGGACTCACCCACACTTCCTGTGCAGGCTTGCCCTAACAGAAAGCAACAGACACTCCAAACAGCTATCAGATTCTAGATAGAGCCTCCACACATATCAACACCAAAGTCGTTGGTAGGGAAGTGATTCGACTTTAAAGTAGCATAGTTCAAAATGTGTCTCATAGATCAGAACTGTAAATGCTGATACAGTGTTTTAGGAAAAACTGTATTGTCTGTGGTCACCTGCTTACAGAAAGCAGCAGGATTCTCTACAGGTAACAACCTTCACATTTAATGTACATTCACTGTGTATTTGCTAAATTTCTCATGCAGGGAAAACAAAATGTGGCTTTTAAATGAACAAGACACAGAATTTAAAATCTACCTCAACTTTTTTATGTTTAAAGACATGCTTATGCATTTTCACAAACTATAGGCTAGTTTTTCACTCTGGGTAAAAAGCTTTCCACAAGTATTGTCTCCTTCATTGTCCCCTCTTGGCCTTAAATACAGAGTTTCCCAAAAGCCGCACAGAACTCTAAATATGTATTTCTGCTGTTTTAATTAGAGACTGCCTCTCCCGGTTGGGCATCAGAGCTCAACAGCAGGAAGAGCTAAATATAAGAAAACAAAACAAATGAAATTGACAAAAAGGGTATATAACAGACCGAATAGAGCTGGGCAAAGGCAAAACAGAATAAAAAGCAGTGTTTAACCTATAAACAACCTGAGGATATTTTGTTTCTTATATGGTTATGGCTTTGGAAAAGTACTTCTTTATTTTCCCAGGCTTCAAGTATAGATCCTGTGTATCCATTTCAATGCCACAAGGTTGGGGCTTTTAGCAAAGCAAAATCCGAGTGTAAATCTGACTTTTCATTTACCTAACTAAAACTAGGGACCAATTTTTGCTGCCTGCTTTTATGACTTAATTGTGAACATAAATAAGAAATTAAATATATTAGGTAAATTGCAAGTAAACTTGCAAGGGCACTTTCTAAAAATTAAATAAAAACAAACTAACTTGTTAATTCGCTTGAACTTTTATTCAACTGATAGTTGAATAAATAAGTACGAAGATGAAGTATGAAGATATGATAAGAACATTTTTTTTACTGACAAACCTAATTGCATTTTGTAAATATAAAATACAATAGAATGTGATGTCTGCAACACACTTAAAAAGTTGGGAAAGAGGCAAAATAAAACTAAAGTTGTACAACTAACACTGTTCTGGAACATTCCACAATTAGCAGTTTAAACTGGTGTGAGGTGAGGTCGTCATGACTGAGTATAAAAGGAGCATCCACCAAACGCTTTGTAAGCATTGATAAGTCGTGGTTCACCACTTTGTGCCAAACTTTGTGAGAAAATTGTCCATCAGTTTAAAGACAATGTTTTTCATGCAAGACTGCAAATAATTTAGATCTTTCACCATCTACAGTTCATAGTATCATGAAAAGATTAAGAGTCTGGGAAATCTTGGTGCATAAAGGCCAAGGGTGGAAACCACTGCTAAATGTGCATGAGCATTAAGCCCTCAGGTGGTACTCCAAAAGTACTGACATCAGTCTACAGAAAGAACACAAGCAGGATCTAATGTAAACTATTAATGTTCTTAATGTGACTGTGGAAAGACTCACCAGGTTAATGGTGGCAAGGCTGTTCTGATTATTTTCTGATGCACAAATGATGCTTTGCTAAACTGTTTGAGTAAGGATACATCATTCTCTTCTTTAGTAAAACGTCCTTTGTGATAAATTAATGTCTGAAAAAAGATCAGCACCAGTGTTAGAGTTCAGTATGTTAGTAAATGTACAGCAAAGATATAACATGAATAATTGTATTTATGTTGTGCAAGTAATGTATAATAAACAGCCAATGTATTTACTTACAGTAATACAAAGTTTGCTAAACTAAATAGGCTTGTTAAAGTGGGTTCAGTTGTAAAGAGAGTAGAATCATGAAGGCTGTTACTAAATGTTATTGTTTACATTGTTTACATAATGTGTTTTTGATGACCAAGCTAAAAAAACAACTGTTTGCAATGTTTTTTTTTAATGTTACAGACATGTATATTATTTATGTTACACAAACTGACAATAGTTTAACAGAGTGGAATAATAATAACAAGATGTACGGAACACCGTGATCTAATGGCATGCCAATCATGTAAGTTATTTGCACTCTGTGTCATTGTTTAGGCTGGTTTATTATAAGCTATGTTTTGTCATAAAGTTTACTAAAAGTACACATCTCAGCTTTTCTCAAACTAAAATCTTACCGGAATTTTTAAGTTTGTAGTAAAATGAAAGATGTATCAAATACCTACAACAAAATCTATTTTTTCTAAACTCCATTCATACGAGCCCAAACTTTAGGCAAATGAATTTTGAGCAACTTATAGAAACAAAAATAATACGTTTGTTTTGAGATTAACTCTTAGCCCTGTTATTTGGCACACCATTGAAATGTCCTTAAACTTGCACCAGCAAGCTTCAACCAATATAAAACTCTTTTTACAAAAGCCACAGTGGGTACAAGGGGCATGTATACATGCAGCCCCTGGATGTGTCTATATGTAGTTGTTTCAGTTAAAAAGACTGGTGACAAATGTAAGAAAAAACAATATACTGTCTTCACTATAGTCCACCACAAGCATACAGAACAGATCTGGTGTTACTTGACATTCTATACTCAATGAGAGCTTTTATCAAAAACATATTCCCATAACTGGTGTTTTGATTATTGGACAGGCATCTAGTTGTTTGAGTTTGGATTTGTTGAGTAAATTGGCCATATCATATGATTCAAATAATTTTCATATTCATAAAACTATTTATTATTTGTAACATTTTTAAAATGAATATCCTAATATGACTACTAATGTACAGCATAAGCATTCACAATCACAGAATGCGTCAATATTCATAGAGACTTTCCTAAAGACGGTACTTTAACCCAAATGGTTTCAATTTTCTATTTCAAACAGAAGTCAATATTCCAAAAAAAAAAACTATTTCTATATGTCATTAAATGTGTATCCAGCCAACACATGCATCGCTCCATATTCATCTGAATCACCAGCTCGTTTTAATAAAGTTCTTGGATCATCTACTGTAAATAACACCATTTATCTATCATTTCAAAGCAATTCATTGCTTGCCAGCATGTGAATAAGTATAAAAACCTGGTCAAACAGCAGATATACTTCATAATGAAATACAAGGATCTTAAGTGCAAAGCAATTGTGACTAAAGGATTCTGTGAGAATGGTTTTAATTACTACTACTACTATTTATATGTGTTTGAGTTAATAATATCATCCAGTATCTATTATTGCACTATACTGAGAATTAAAAAAATCTAAATGGAGTATCTTATTGTGATAAATTAACAATTTAAAATCATAATAAACATTTTATTTGTCTTTATAGTTGTTGTTGTATAGAACAAGTTATATACACTATATATGGGCAGTTGTAGCCTAGTGGTTAAGGTACTGGACTAGTAATCAAAAAGTCACTTGTTCAAGCCCCAAGTTGAGCAAGGCCCTTAACCCTCAATTGCTTAGACAGTATACTGTCTTGAACCAGCTATCACAGTACTGTAAGTCGCTTTGGATGAAAGCATCTGATAAATGCTGAAAATGTAATGTATATGGTTAAAAGTACGTGGACATCATAAATAAATATTGAGTTTAGGTGTTTGTCACACCCATGGCTAACACATTACAATCTCCATTTTCAGAAAAGTTGAAACATTTTGTAAAATGCAGTAAGAATATACACCAATCAGCCATAACATTAAAACCACCTCCTTGTTTCTACACACATTTAATCAGTTTTACTTACCATGTAGAAGCACTTTATAGTTCTACAATTACTGACTGTAGTCCATCTGTTTCTCTGCATGCTTTGTTAGCCCCCTTTCATGCTGTTCTTCAATGGTCAGGACTCTCCCAGGACCACCACAGTGCTGGTATGAGTGGATAAGACACAGCAGCACTGATGGAGTTTTTAAACACCTCACTGTCACTGCTGGACTGAGAATAGTCCACCAACCAAAAATATATCCGTAGTCCTGTGACCACTGATGAAGGTCTAGAAGATGACCAACTCAAACAGCAGCAATAGATGAGCGATCATCTCTGAGTGTACATCTACAAGGTGGACCAACTGGGTAGGAGTGCCTAATAGAGTGGACAGTGAGTGGGCACGGTATTTAAAAACTGCAGCAGCACTGCTGTGTCTGATCCACTCATACCAGCACAACACACACTAACACCACGTCAGTATCACTGCAGTGCTGAGAATGATCCACCACCTAAATAATACCAGCTCTGTGATGGTCCTGACCATTGAAAAACAAGGTGAAAGCAGTCTGTTGATGCATGCTCAATAATCCAGGTACACAAATCCACAAAGTTGAATCAGTTCATCTGGAGAAGAACTGAAGAACTGAAGAACTGAAGAAGTCATTCGGATTGAGTGACGAAACGTATCTCTACAACAAACTTGTGTCCAGATGAACTGATTCAACTTTGTGGATTTGTGTACCTGGATTATTGAGCATGCATCAACAGACTTATTTTTAAGGCTTTACTTTGACTGGAAAATAAGCACAATAACCACAGGGCACTTATACCTGGCCAATATCCAGCATTAATGCACTGCTCTCTAAGGTCATGGAAAAGTGACATGCCTTGTTTGCTATCAAGTTAAAGTGAGGGCTTCATTACATAAAAGGCTTCTCAAAGAGAAGGAAATGATTTTGTTGCCTACATGCAATCAGTGCCTCTGACGTCACACAAGACAAAGCTACCCTGTTTCCAACAGGATGGCATTTGTATATAAACAATCACTCTGTCCAGATGTCAAGCCAAATTACCTCTGCTGACCAGTGTTTTTTCAAACACCTCTTAGCAACCATTATTTAGCACCAGGGCCATGTCATACACAGACGTGATTCAGAAAGCAGCAGCGTTTAGGGCAGAACTTACAGCTCACATTGTTTAATCTCTGAAATCCATCTGGTAAAAAATGTTTTCAAGAACAAAAATCAAGTCAAATCTGTTATTTATCTTTTGCAAGAGTCGATGTGATGCTCTGCCTCGAAGGGAAAAAACTACAAAAATTTATTGATTAAAATTCCCCAACCACTTCATCTGTGTAAGTGGATCCATTTCCACCTGGTTGTGGTGAATCTGGTGAACCTCTGGGTGCTGGTCAGTCAAGGGCAATACACACTTATGTGCACTTCCTCACTCAAAATTAATTATGTAAAACTTATGTTATGTAAAATCACCTGACCACAGTCCATACCCTGATTTTGGAGGAAGGAAACAACTGGAATACCAAAAGAAAACTATATAGGAAAGACCTGCAAACAATTCTTACAGGCAGTGACAGGGGGTAATGGGGTGGCACGGTGGCTAAGTGGGTAGCACTTGATTTACAGCAAGAAGGTCCTGGGTTCAATCCCCAGGCGGGGGGTCCTTTCTGTGCGGAGTTTGCATTTTCTCCCCGTGTCTGCGTGGGTTTACTCCGGGTGCTCCGGTTTCCTCCCACAGTCCAAAAACATGCAGCCAGGCTAATTGGAGACACTGAATTGTCCTATAGGTACCTAGCCGCTAGGATGCGTAAACCAGTGCATTGTAGTGCCGGTCTCAAGCCCGGATAAATAGGGAGGGTTGTGTCAGGAAGGGCATCCGGCGTAAAAACTGTGCCTAATCAATAATGTGGATCACAATCCGCCGGTGACCCCTAACGGGAGCAGCCGAGGAAGTAGAGTGACGGGGGTAATGATCAACCCATTGTGTCACTTAAATACAACAGCTTACAAAAATAATAAGACACACAGTAATAAATGAACCTACACCGATTAGGCGTAATATTATGACCACCTCCTTGTTTCTACACTCACTGTCCATTTTATCAGCTCCACTTACCATATAGAAGCACTTTGTAGTTCTACAATTACTGACTGTATGCTTTCTCTGCATGCTTTGTTAGCCCCCTTTCATGCTGTTCTTAAATGGCCCCACAGGACCACTACAGAGTAGGTATTATTTAGGTGGTGGATCATTCTCAGCACTGCAGTGACACTGACATGGTGGTGGTGTGTTAGTGTGTGTTGTGCTGGTATGAGTGAATAAGACACAGCAGTGCTGCTGAAGTTTTTAAACACCTCACTGTTACTGCTGGACTGAGAATAGTCCACCAACCAAAAATATCCAGCCAACAGCACCCCAAGGGCAGCATCCTGTGACCACTGATGAAGGTCTAGGAGATGACCAACTCAAACAGCAGCAATAGATGAGCGAGCTGTGTGTCTGATCCACACATACCAGCACAACACACACTAACACACCACCACCATGTCAGTGTAACTGCAGTGCTGAGAATGATCCACCACCTAAATAATACCTACTCTGTGGTGGTCCTGACCATTGAAGAACAGGGTGAAAGCAGGCTAAAAAGGTATGTAGAGAAATAGATGGACTACAATCAGTAATTGTAGAACTACAAAGTGCTTCTATATGGTAAGTGGAGCTGATAAAATGGACAGTGTGGTGGTTTTAATGGTATGGCTGATCGGTGTATATTGTAACAAACAGCCCAGCTCTTTAGTACAACACTGATGGTCTTCAAAACACAAGACTTTAAAATCTGCTGCTTTTTTTAGGGGATTTCCTTTTAAATGCCTATTTGCATGTGTTATGTAAAATCTAAGAGGAAAGAAGAGGAAGGAATAAAACAGAATAGCACAAAGCTTCTTTTCAGGTGAATGTTTGTAATGGACAGTAAAGAGATGCGGAAACAGACGGCTAGATTCAGTCACTGTGACAATCATCAGCCTGTAATGATTTGAAAAAAGAATGTGTGGTAAATTAATGGCATTAAATTTGACATGTTGATTCATATGTAAGCAATATAAAGCCACTTTCCATTCAAAGGAAGTTCTATTTAAAACATCCAGTTCCAGGTTATTCTCTTTACTTCTTAGAAAAAAAAACCCCAGCGTTTTCTCTTCACGGGTCTGGAATTAATAGTACGTCTCTGGTCTGCAGATCCTTGCTGGTGTGGCGTGCTGTTAAACGCTTGCTGTGCTGTCAAGAATATCTATCAGATGTTCACAAAGAATGCAGGCTCCAAGTACAAAGCCATTTTCATTTTTCATCAAAGAAAAAAGCAACATTAAGTCAGAAAAGATGTGAAAAATTACAACTGGTTTACATTTATATCATTACTCTTTTTGAACCACAGGGAAACAAGGACTATAAAGAACTGGGGCAGGAGACTCAACTTTAAACATGCTTTCTAGCTTCCTTACTGCAGTAGGCTTACCATTCCTAACCTGGTGCTGTTGCTTGTCTAAGTATTGCACCACAGGTAATGATCCACAGAAATGTTGAGTGTATTCCGTTTTGGATTTGGTGCCCATATGAACTGGTGTAAGGTGATTTTAAAATGTCAGTTTTTAATGTATGGATCTCATGCTTTTTGTGTAGGTTTTACCAGTAGGTCTTTTACCAGTGGCATTGCTTCTTGCACAAAGTCAAACAAAAAAACTGCCAGGAAGACAAAAACCATGAATATTAATATTTTCTTCCAACATATCAATAATGTACGAAAACAGACTCTGTATGACTAAAATTACCCTGTCAAAAAACAAAGTGTTTACTGGGATTACAGAACTGTTTACTGCATGGCCAATACTATAAAATAATCCTACAGCTCTGACATAGTGTGTGTGTGTTTTACCCCGAGGTTAAAGACTGCACGTCGAGACTTCTGTGCCAACAATGCTGCTCCTGCTAGATGTGACGGTACCTGGCTTGTTTGCACCAAAAATGTCAAAAACTCACTACGGACTTTATCACAGACAAATAATTAAGAACTCCAATTATTTTTTGCTAGTTGTAACTTATTTCATTCTGTGTTTGTATGATGTCAATTTTATTTATTCAAATTATCCTCCAGGCCACCCAAGGAGGATGGGTCCCTGCTGAGTCTGGTTCCTCTCAAGGTTTCTTCCTGTAATTTTAAGGGAGTTTTTCCTTGCCACTGTTGCCCTCGGCTTGCTCAACAGGGGCTTTTGGTCTGTAGGTCCTGGATTCTGTAAAGTTGCTTTGAGACAATGTTCATTGTAAAAAGCGCTATACAAATCAAATTGACTTGACCATAACAAGAGGCGTTTTTCAGTGCAGGATTGCCCAGAATGTAGTGATTTTAAAATCTACAGTCCAGTCTACAGTCCATAACATTATTCCCCGGGGAAACACGACTGCATCTTTTCACCTGCGCGAAGCGAGTTCATATGCGGATCAGCTTTTGTGTACGGAGAGCCACACCCTGATCAACGCATTATCCCTCAACTGTAATTGCTTCAGTTATGAGGAGTCCCTATCCGGCTCACCACCCTGTATGAACAACAAGCCCGTCGTTGTTCACGTAGGCACCCAGCCCAGCTGGATGGCAGAGCTGAGTTTTAAACCAACGAGTTCGAAATGTCTACTAGCATGTTTTAACACTGCGCCACCTGAGCGCCCCAAATTAGGTTTAAAGAATTTAAAGCTTTTAAAGAACATTTAAGAATCTACTCTGCAAAGCACAAACCATTTATCCAAAAATGCAGCTGACTTCTTTAGCCTCACACTAACTTGAGCTGAACTGATGCAAAGCAGAAATGTGTTGTGATCCTATGAGTCCAGCTGACCAGCTTCATATTAAGAAAGCGAATGTGCTATAGTGGCATGCCTGAAGTCCAAGTTCTATATCAAGCAAATAATAGAAACTTTCCACAGTGGTGTCTACAACAACGGGTGCCCTCAGTAGCCACAAGATAAGTTTATTGGTTGGCAGTCATTGCTGCTGGGGCGCTCTAGTGGCACAGCAGGTTATTATGTTAGTCCACTATTGCTAAGATCCAGGTTCAAATCTCAACTGTGCTATCGGTTGGCCAGGCGTCTGTACAAACATGACTGATTATGTCTAAAGAAGAGGGATGACCCAAGCCCTGCAGTAGATTGGCACCCTGGCAACTGGACCCTTCATTGCTGCTAAATGGTACATCAAGGTCCTGACCAAAATGTCATCTTAAGCATAGGTCACCTCTGCTACTGTACCCGAGAGTGGGTCCTGTTCTACGCTGTGGGCACTGCCTGCACTTAGTTCAACCAAAATGACAGGTACTATTTTATCTTTACATTCTGTCCATAATTTGTGGTTAGGCCATCTCTCGTGTGCTTTGAAGAGGTCGTCTGATACTCGGTGATTAGTGGCATTGTCTCAGCAGTTCAACCTTTTCCGTTCTTTTTAAAACGGCTCGTCTGTTTATTTGCTTTTTATGTTTGATGCCAAAGCCACAACCTCCCACAAAAAAAACAACAATCCGAAAGCAGATAGATTATGTGCAGGATCGTAAATAAGGGTCTTACAGACGACAGTACCGTATACCATGAAAGCAAAGAAGGCTGGGATTCATGTTTCCACGTCAGGTTCTCGTCAGGTTGCATCAAAGCATTCTAGCAAAGGTGTGCACATGCAGGCGTAAAAAGTTCCTCTGAGTGCAGGCCAGTAGCAACAACTGCGCACCACATGCAGATCCGGACCAGCACATACCAGTTTGCTCACCATGCATGTGAAATTGCCTTGTGAATACTTTCCTTGTGATGTCCGATTCCTGCATCTGAGGTTTGGAGAGGTTCCATCGACCTCGATTTTCATGCAAGAACGAGATGTTCATCATGCAAGTGTCATGCATGGCTTACATGGTCGCAACAGATAAACACACATCCTGTTCGAAACAAACCGGTGGACTCCAAAGATGCTCATAAAGAAGCAGGAGCCAATAAAAATGCTTATGTATGAAAATTCCTGAAAATATGGTCAGAATTAATTGCCAATCAACCATAAATCTACACAGTGGACTGATCTATCTGTAAACATCTGCAGGACATCTGTAACACTGGAAAAAAAGATGACTGCAGGCCAGCAGTATTGTCAGAATTGTACTGGTCTTCACTTTACCATTCATACTGTTTTTGAGCTTTACCAATCATCAGTTGGATATACACCAATCAGGCATAACATTATGACCACCTTCCTAATATTGTGTTGGTCCCCCTTTTGTGTCGAGGCGTGGAGTCATGAAACCTTTTCAGCAATTTGAGCTACAGTAGCTCGTCTGTTGGATCGAACCACACGAGCCAGCCTTTCCTCCACACATGCAGCAATGAGCCTTGGTCGCCCATGACCCTGTCGCCGGTTTACCACTGTTCCTTCCTTGGACCACTTTTGATAGATACTGACCACTGCAGACCGGGAACACCCAACAAGAGCTGCAGTTCTGGAGATGCTCTGACTCAGTCATCTAGCCATCACAATGTGGCCCTTGTCAGACTCACTCAAATCCTTACGCTCGCCCATTTTTCCTGCTTCTAACACATCAACTTTGAGGATAAAATGTTCACCTGCTGCCTAATATATCCCACTCACTAACAGGTGCCATTATGAAGAGATCACTCCATTCACTTCACCTGTCAGTGGTCATAATGTTATGCCTGGTCGGTGTACCTACCCATACAGTACAGACCAAATCTGTCCTTGGCCTGACCATGTTGACTGGAGAAAACAGAATCTAATCTGGTTATAAGGCTGATTTATGCTTCTGTCTTCATCTGGAAACATGTGCAATCTTATGGGCAGACATTTGCACATGAGGTGAGAGTGCAGAAGGCAGAGTCACATTTAACACAGCAGAATGTACTGAGAGCAAAAACAAATTAACTTTATTTACTGTATATATCTTTTGTATATAGATATATCAGTACTTGTTTTTTCTTTACTAACTTTTCTTTTTGCTTTGTAATCATTCAGGACTCACTGTGTCTCATTATCAGTTGCTCTGTATTTGTGCTGCTGGCTTTCCCTACTTTTCTGCTGTGAGCTTTCTTCTCGTGGTTTTGCACCTTTGGCTGCTCCTTTGTTGGTTCACAGCATGCTCCCAGGCGTCTATGTTGTCCAGATCGAATAGTTTACTCATTGGTGGACATGGAGTTCTCTTCATGGGGGTGCGCTGGCTCCTGCTGTGGTTTGGAACCAGCCTGCTCATCTTGAGTGCAGTGGGATAATCTATATCCAGCTCAGGTCTGATTGAACTAATAAGGCATAGTGCCACCCTTTGCCTTCTTAACAGCTTTAACTCATTTATTCTACAAAACCTGAAAGATTAATGGTGGGATGTTAATGCCTTCGAGAAATCTATGAAAAACATCAAATAAAGATTCAATAATGACATCTAATGTTTTTTCCCCTCTAAGGGCGCATTTACATGAGAAGCAGCAAAACCACTTTTGCGCTGGCTGTGCTATTGTTTTCCATGGAGTAAGGCGGTGCCGCTTGCTGCTGCAATTGCTTCTGTGGTGCGCGCCGCACACTTTTGGCGTGTTGGGCTGGGGATTTTTGAAGTTCACCTGAATGAACTTTGACCCAGTTTGCCGCTGACCTTTTTAAAGCACCTACAATGAGACGAACTGTTTGAAATGACGTAGTAAAAGCGACTCAGGCAGTACGAACAACGCTTGAACATGAACAAAGCTTCATTTGACTTATTTATTAAAACAATGACTGAGGAATTTTATTAGTGGAAAGAACTTATGATCATTAATAATTAAGATAAGTTCAGTGTTCCTGTGATTTTCTTTTAGTACATTAAACCATGTTAAGCGTTGTAGACTCGGAAAAGCTGATTCTCAATTTCTTAGCACTCCGAGCTGTAACACAAGTTTAAAAGTGAAACAGTGAGGAAAATCCAGCTATTATTCCACACAAACATATATTAATCTTATATTCACACTTTGATGACATTTTTGAGGCCAAGCGTTGAGCAAAGCGGCAATTTGCGCAGAAGCTCAAGGAGAGAGCGAAACGCAAAACACTTCTCATGTGAATGCACCCTAACAGGGGAGCTACTGAAGGTGCTAGCTCTAAACTGTGCTACTGGCTGGCTGGATACCCACACAGACATGATTGGTTGTGTCTGCTGGCTACTCTCAGTTTAAACCTCTGCTATAAACATGAACTAGGTGCTGATATTGTAAAGTGGTACGATCTAGATCTGCTAGTGGTTTTGCCAAATCTGTGAGTGGCCTCTACAGACCTGACCTCAACCCCATCCAACACAGATGAGAAGAAGTAGGAAGCCAACTGGGGTGACCAATGCATGACCTCAGTAATGTTAATGTAGATTAATGGAAGTAAATAGAATTGAATTCCTTTGTTTCGATGAGTCTCTGTGTGGTAAACTTGTGGGATGTTGATGTCTTTGAGAAATCTATGAGGTAGAGAGCTTTGTCACTGTTTAGACTTAAGAACATCAAATAATGATTCAATAATTACATCTAATGTTTTTCTGCTCTAATAGGGCAGCTATTAAAGGTGGTAGCTCCAAACTGTGCTACTGGCTGGCCGGGTACCCACACAGACACGACTGGTTGTGTCTGCGACAGTTATGGCCTCTGCTGGCTGCTCTCTGTTTAAACCACTGCTATAAAAGTTAACTGTAAGTGCTAATATTGGAAAGTCGTATCATCTAGATCTGCTAATGGTTTTGCCAAATCTAAGTGGCCTCTACAGACCTGACTTCAACCCCAACCAACCCACCTCAACCCACAGTTAAGAAGAATTAGGATAACAACTGGGATGAGCATTCAGTAATGCTCTTGTATTTTAAAGAAAAGTAAGTAGAATTGATTTCCTTTTTTGGATGCCTCTCTGTGTGGGAACCAAACACTGGCAGGTGATAAGAAGTGGCCACAGATTGGACACGTGTCAGAGGGGGTGTGAGGTGATCCGGTTCTCTTTGATCAGATCAGGGCTTGTGCAATCAGCAACAGATTCACAACTGGGAATTGGAAATGACTAGACTAGACAATTTAAAGTGTGATGGGACTTTATGCTTCTTGGTTTATGGAAAAAAAATCCGATACACTTTTCTCAAAAAGAACAGTCTGCAGTAGCACTGTACATCTAGAAGTCCTTTAATTCTCTCAATAACCAAAACCTGGAAATAAAATGTGACAAATAGATCAGCAGAAACAGTCTATCACATTTGTAACAGTAAAATAAGACACATTTAATCATTAAACTACAACAGATGAGCCCCAATAGATATCTGCATATTAGTGTTTAAAATGTTGTTCCACTTGATTGAGCAAAATTCTGAAGTTCACCAATCCATGTTCATCAACCCCATCAGTAACGGTATTAAACACCACATCTGTGATGAGTTCATTTCCTGATTCTGGGGACAGAAAGCATAAAAGAAAAGGGTTTTATGTTGATGTGTCCAATGCAGAGGAATTAAAGGATTAAAAAAGAAAGCATTAAATGTGCTGATGCAAGCAGAAAGCCACATTTTAGCAATTGACAGCAAAGAATCGAGATCAAGTACCGAACAGAATAAAATACAGCAAGAAGTAGAACAAGACAGAGACACAAACACTTATTTTTAAACACCGAGATATGTGGATTATCTTACAACTTCATTAGCTGTAATGAATACAGCTGTAGTGTTATTTAGTTAACTGTATGACCTACAGATTCTGGTCAGTTTAATAGGAACACTACAGCTACACACGAGTTCTGCAAATGACTTGCTCTATAGTAATCCCAACGATGCTCAATCTGTTGAACTGGGAGGCAATTAAAGTGTACTGAATTAGAATGCACTCATGTCATGTACCTCAAAAAACTAGTATGAGGAGCCGCTCAGGTGGCTTTTGTTTGTTTGTTTATTAGGATTTTAACGTCATGTTTTACACTTTTGGTTACATTCATGACAGAAACGGTAGTTACTCATTACCCAAGATTCATCAGTTCACAAGGTTATTTCGAACAGTCATGGACAATTTAGTATCTCCAATTCACCTCACTTGCATGTATTTGGACTGTAGGAGGAAACCGGAGCACCCGGAGTAAACCCACGCAGGCACGGGGAGAACATGCAAACTCCACACAGAAAGGACCCGGACCGCCCCACCTGGGGATCGAACCCAGGACCTTCTCGCTGTGAGGCGACAGTGCTACCCACTTAGCCACCGTGCCGCCCGCTCAGGTGGCACAGTGGTAAAACACGCTACCACACCAGAGCTCAGCTCTGCTATCCGGCTGGGCGGCTACATGAAGAACAGTTGGCTGTTGTTTGTACTGGGTGGGAAGCCAGATAGGGACCTCATAACTGATGCAATTATGACCTCTGCTGGCTGGTTGATGGTCAAGGAATAATGTGTTGATCAGGGTGTGGCTCTCCGTACACAAAGCTGATCTGCATATGAACTCGCCTCGTGCAGGTGAAAAGATGTCAGTTACTGAACACGTGTCGGAGGGGGGGGGGGCGTGTGTCAGTCTCACTCTCCTCAATCAGAAGTGGAGATCAGCATCAGTAAAGAGGAAGTTTGAGGTAACTTTGTGACCGAGCACATCATGCTAGATGTGACCATTACAAGATAGATAGTTGTGGCTAGGTAGAGCTGCACATGGTCAGGATTGATGCTCTCTCTTAGGGTACTTTTACATTATGAGTGTTTCGCACTGTGAGGCTGGGGGCATGTTACTGCTTTCAGCTGGCCAACTGACAATATTGACAGTTTATTTACATGCAGTTCTGCATTAAATATATTTTAATAACTCTATTGCTTCAATTAAAGAGCACATTGAATCTTATTAAGGAGCTACAAAGCATCAACAAACAATTCAAAGACGAGGACACTTACTACCTTAAATGCAAAATGCAGTCCCCACATTTCACAGCTCACTAGTCACCAAGCTATATTTTTCTCACAATGCTGTGGGTCTGTTTTTTCTAGCAGGTAGCTAGATGGTCTTATCTGTACTAAAACTTGTAAAATATATAGCCAAAACCTTCTGTTCCATAATAATGCATATGATTTTAGAGCTTAATGCCCAACAAACATGTAGTCAAGTGTTTACATACTTTTGACAAACCTCAGTTGTATATACAATCTCACCTAGTAACTAGTAGTTGATCATTCGTTTGAGAGCCTCGAAACATTTCCATTTGTCCGGGATGTAGAAGGGTTCGAAAACGTGAGGGAAGGGCGTGTCGTATCCACAAACTCTGGTGATGGGAGCCTCCAGGTTTAGAAAACATTCCTCCTACAAACAGAACCGTAACATCAGACATTAAAACATGGATTATTTACCTCAAAATGCCAGAGAAAAACTAACCCAGTTATGTAATTCTCTCAGGAATTAATATGATGGCAAAACCAAGGAGGTAAATGACCACAAATGTTGTCCAAATGAGTAGACGTGCTCAGGTAAAAAATTCAAAAAGTATCCAGACCCCTTGACTTTTTACACATCTTGTGTACACACTTGATTGAAATGGATATAATGGCCAGTTTTACACAACAACCTACACAACAACAAAATATTGTTTTACACTTTGGTTACATTCATGACAGGAACGGTAGTTACTCATTACACAAGATTCATCACTTCACAAGGTTATATTAAACACGGTCATGGACAATTTAGTATCTCCAATTCACCTCACTTGCATGTCTTTGGACTGTGGGAGGAAACCGGAGCACCCGGAGTAAACCCACGCAGACACGGGGAGAACATGCAAACTCCACACAGAAAGGACCTAGACCGCCCCACCTGGGGATCGAACCCAGGACCTTCTTGCTGTGAGGCAACAGTGCTACCCACTTAGCCACCGTGCCACCCCATTTTCAGCTGTAACGTCTACAAATTTTGCATAGCTTGATTTGTGGAGTTTATCTATTTTCTCAGTGGCAGATCAGAAGTTTCAATAAAACAAGAGTCTTTAGGTCTAATCACAGATGTCTCATGATTTAAATGTGAGCTTTGGCTGAGCCACTTAAGACATTCAGAAAAGTATGCTTTAGAGGTTAGTCATGTTAAAAGGTAAACTGTTGCCCCAGTCTGAGTTTGTGTAAGGATGGGAGAGGGTTTTATTCAAGGATGTTCCTGTATTTGCCTACATTCGTCCCACAATTCTGCAGCTAAGACTGTTTCAGGAAAATGTGTTTCTTGTTTAAAGACCTAGAAATGTTTCTCAGTAAGAAAGCCACAAGTTCAGGATGGTTTACGCAGTTCAAGCAGCGGCACAGTCTTCATAACATCAAAGTCCAAGGCAGAAGTGTGTTGGCTGAAGAATTAACAGTATCCTTATTTCCTGCAACGCTGGTAAAGATTAGGCAGGCTGTAGCTGCAACAGAGTGACGACTACACACCTCCGTGCTGAAATTAAACGCTGCTCAAAATGAAGTTTTGAACACAGGTATGAATGACGTTTGTATGAAGCTGTGCCCACATTCTGCACAATATTTCAAGGGCTTTGATAATGTGGTCGGGAACAAAGTCTTGGCGACGTTGAGCAATGAGCTGCAAATGGACTGCAAATGGAAGAGGATGGAAGTTAGTCTCATTATTTGAGGCCCCTGATGAACGAGGAGTTGATGGAACTTCATTAACAGAAACGCCTAAAAGAGGAGCATGAAACAAAACCAGAACTGCAATGCTTCACCATCAGCAAAATGCAGCAGACTTTTATACACATTGACAAACTGCTTGCAATTTTGGAGGGAATGGATCTCAAACAATTTATTTGACTTAAGTCATTTTTTTCCCTACTCTATTTTATGGATTTTTTACAACAAATATACAATTTAAATATGAATTTGTACATACATATAAATATGCACTGGCACACATACTTACCTACGTACACTCACAACTGTATGTACATATGCACAGCAGATTTAAAATCGAGAACGACACAAGCACAACAATAGAACTGGGTAAAGTATTATGTACCGTCCTTTCACAATATGATTTAACATGACAATTACTATGTAACAGACAAGTAAACAAAAAGTCAAAATAAGGCTAAAATAAAAAACATAAACACAAAACCCCTCAGCCAGTAACAGTCCTTGTCAACAGCAGGCACTGACAGTCATCCACAGATACAATATTTATATTCCTCTGAGACACTTTAACTCTAAGTGAAGTTTTCATTTTCTTAACAAACTAAAACAGGACCCAATTTCCAACTGATTACATTAAGTCTTCTAGTTAGTGAAGTAACAAAAGCAATTATATATTTTATGGATGTAGATAGAGAAGGTAATGGAGGGACAACCCCAACCAATGCATAGAAAAAATTTACTTCAACCTGTTCACCAATTATCTCTGATCTAAGTAATAAATAAAGAGATGGGCAAAGTCAGAGCATGTGTATTAGGTATCTGTTGCATGATGGAGAAATGTTATCATGAAACATAACCAGTAAAGCCTTGGTGTTGTAAATTCAGTGAATCGCTGTACATTGAATAACACCATGTCTTGTTTAAAGAGAGGATTTGTGCCCACATTTAAAATTTCTGACCTGACCACTTCAGGTAGTACCTGCCCCAAATCCTCCTCCCAAAAACTCTTAATGGATTTTAGTGAATATGGATGCAGAAGGGTAATTAATTAATTATAAACACGTGAAACCAAGCCTGTCAATGTTCAAACTGGTATCAGAAAGCTGTTTAAAGTTGTATTGGTAGGCATGTTGTAAAGCAAATAGGAACTTGTCCTTAAAAGTGTTATTACAAAGATTAGCCCTCTCAGAAAAAAACTGTTGAGTAAAGAAGGAAGAAAAGTGTGATTGGCCACCAATAGAGCATACATAGAAAATTATTGTACACCAAAATGTCATTTAAACTGGATCTAAACTGTAAAAGTGGTTTTAACCATCACATACTACATGTAGGTGGAGGTGTGGATATGATGGTGTACTAGGGCCTTTAATGGCACATGGTGAAGTGAGTTTTTCTCTAAAGTAAGCCATGTTGGGGGTGTCAAACATCTCATAATCAAGTCAATTATTGCAGATCCTAATACTGGCAACCTAAAGTTTGGTAGTCGCAGCCCTTTGATTGATTTAGGCAATACTTAGCAAGTATTGTCTGGGAAAGAAAAGTGGTGTGCATTGAAAAAAGTAGAAGACAGATTAAGCACTGACCAGCTTTAAGTCACTGTGGATACAAGACAATAGAGGAGTGAGGTTAGCATTGTTAAGATCTTGACCTGTATTCCAAGATACCTAAAACTATGTGAAGCAGTTTTAAAAGTCAGCAGAGGATACTTCTCAACCACTAAATTAAATGGAAAGAATTCATGCTTATGTAAGTTCAGTTTCTATCCTGAGATTTGGTCGAAAGTTTGAAGAGTAGCTATAGCAGCAGGGACAGAGACAGGCAGGTTGGAAACATACCGCAAAAGGTCATCATCATAAAGGACGACATTCAACTCCATATCATTCCTAAGTTTACAAGTAACATGGGGACTGGATTGGAATGCTACATAAAGGGATTCAACTCGAATAACTCGACCTACAAGATTAAATTTGTCCCAAAGCCAAGATTTTCTACAGCATATCAGAAGTAACTCCACTCTTACCCTGTCAAAAGCCTTCTCAGCATCCAGTGATATCAAGGCTTTGTGAGTGTTAAAGAGGGCGAGGTTATAGATTGTGTTTAACAGGTATCCAACATTGGAAAAGGAATGTCTATTTTGAATGAACCCGGTCTGGTCTGGGGAAATAATGGACGGAATGGATTACAGGCAAAGTGCTAGCAGCTTGGATAATATTTTGAGATCAAAGTTCACCAGATAGGATGATAGAAGGAACAGGCAAGCGGGTCTTTGCCTTTTTTCCAAAGGAGGGAGGTAAAGGCTTGAGTAAATGTTTAAATTAGGTGTGTAAAGTTAAATAATAAATTAAATACATGATTCATTAAAAGTAATTTTTGCCAAAATGTATTTAAAAACTCTGGGTTCAGGACATTTCTCTCTATGTAATGCAAATGCTGCTGTTTTCAGTTATGCAAGTGAAATTGGTTTTGCTAGGTTCATTGCCACGGGCCATTCAATGGGAACATCCAGGTCACCAAAAACATCTTCAAATTGGGAGAAGTAGAGGTCTGCTCAGAAGAATAAAGATATATAGAATATATATATATATAGAATAAGTTTACCCCCTTACAAAGACTTGAACAGTCTATAATTTTTATGGAAGGTTTATTTTAACAGAGAGAGACAGAATATCAACAAAAAATCCAGAAAAAAAAACCATTAAATAAAAGTTATAAATGAATTTGTATTTAATTAAGGGAAATAAGTATTTGATCCCCTACCAACCAGCAAGAATTCTGACCCCCACAGACCGGTTATGTGCCCATGAGGCACACAAATTAGTCCTGTCCCTGTATAAAAGACTCCTGTCACAGAATCAGTTTCTTCCGTTCAAATCTCTCGACCACCATGGGCAAGACCAAAGAGCTATCAAAGGACGTCAGGGACAAGATTGTAGACCTGCACAAGGCTGGAATGGGCTACAAGACCATCAGCAAGAAGCTTGGTGAGAAAGAGACCACTGTTGGTGCGATAATTCGAAAATGGAAGAAATACAAGATCACAGTCAATCACCCTCACTCTGGAGCTCCATGCAAGATCTCACCTGGTGGGGTAAGAATGATTCTGAGAAAGGTGAGGTCAGCCCAGAATTACACGGGAGGAGCTTGTCAATGATCTCAAGGGAGCTGGGAGCACAGTCACAAAGAAAACCATTAGTAACACACTTCGCCGTAATGGATTGAGATCCTGCAGTGCCTGCAAAGTCCCTCTGCTCAAGAAGGCTCATGTACAGGCCCGTCTGAAGTTTGCCAATGAACACCTGAATGATTCAGAGAAAGCTTGGGAGAATGTGATATGGTCAGATGAGACCAAAATTTACCAATCCAACCAAACCAATCCATTTTATCAGCTCCACTTACCATATAGAAGCACTTTGTAGTTCTACAATTACTGACTGTAGTCCATCCGTTTCTCTACATATCTTTTTAACCTGCTTTCACCCTGTTCTTCAATGGTCAGGACCCCCACAGAGCTGGTATTATTTAGGTGGTGGATCATTCTCAGCACTGCAGTGACACTGACATGGTGGTGGTGTGTTAGTGTGTGTTGTGCTGGTATGAGTGGATAAGACACAGCAGTGCTGCTGGAGTTTTTAAATACCATGTCCACTCACTGTCCACTCTATTAGACACTCCTACCTAGTTGGTCCACCTTGTAGATGTTAAGTCAGAGACGATCGCTCATCTATTGCTGCTGTTTGAGTTGGTCATCTTCTAGACCTTCATCAGTGGTCACAGGATGCTGCCCATTGGACGCTGTTGGCTGGATATTTTTGGTTGGTGGACTATTCTCAGTCCAGCAGTGGCAGTGAGGTGTTTAAAAACTCCAGCAGCATTGCTGTGTCTTATCCACTCATACCAGCACAACACACACTAACACACCACCACCATGTCATTGTCACTGAAGTGCTGAGAATGACCCACCACCCAAATAATACCTACTCTGTAGTGGCCCTGGGAGAGTCCTGACCATTGAAGAACAGGGTGAAAGCAGGCTAAAAAGGTATGTAGAGAAATAGATGGA
The DNA here is from genome assembly GCF_030014385.1 of Trichomycterus rosablanca. Lineage (NCBI taxonomy): Eukaryota > Metazoa > Chordata > Actinopteri > Siluriformes > Trichomycteridae > Trichomycterus > Trichomycterus rosablanca. Next base: position 40,430,948 of record NC_085990.1, on the reverse strand, counting down.
CTACAGTCAGTAATTGTAGAACTTTAAAGTGCTTCTATAAGGTAAGTGGAGCTGATAAAATAGACAGTGAGTGTAGAAACAAGGAGGTGGTCATAATGTTATGACAGATCGGTGTATAGGCATGAGACCACGAATGGCATTGTAAGTAAGCAAGATAAGCTGGTGCTTGTTATTGGAGGATATTGTAAACCAGTGAAGTTGATGGAGGATGGGGCGATGTGAGCAGAATGCTTAGTAAATGTGAGGACTTCGGCGGCTGAATTTTGAATGAACTGTAGTGGGTTCAGTGGTTTAGCTGGGAGACCAGTAAAAAGGAGTTGCCAGCATTTTGGCATCATCATTACTGAGCAGTGTGATGACATGTAAAATGTTGTGCAAGTGATAAAATGCAGTCTTAGTGATCGACTCATTGTGTGGCTCAAATAAAAGGGTTAGGGTTAGGGGTAGGGTTAACCCTATAAGTTAATTTTTTAGTAATTTTTTGTACAGGTTTAACAGGAACACCATCCACATATACAGTGAGACTGAAGAAATGAGAAACCAGCACTTTAGCACTAACAAGACTTCAGTTTGATCCAAATTAAGTTGCAAGTAATAATTAGCAAACCTTTTCTTTTAAATCAATAATGCTTGCAGTTATTGACAGATGAAACTATGGGGGTGTGGTGCTAATGTAAAGCTGTATATCGTATGCTTAACGGGGAAACTTAAAGCTGTGATTACCAATGAGCTGTCCCAGTGGAGAGATGTAAAGTATATAAAAGGAAATGGGTCAGAGGACAGAACCTTGGGGCACTCCTTGGGCAGCTGGAGCAGTACATAAGGTGTGAGCAATTTATAACAGTGTAGTCTCTGTACTTCATACGATGCAGACCTGACTGAAAGGTTCATACAACTGAAGCTGAGAAGCCACAGTTTATTTATCATAGCGATGTTGGGCCAGGAGTTTGAAGTAGTGAGGTATTTAACCCAGGTGTCTCAAGAATGGGATTAACTACAACCATTTTAGGAGAGTTGGGGAAAGTTCCTGAGGAGGGACACTAAATAATCAAGAAGAGAGGGATCAGACTCGAGGAGGTGAATCAACCAGGCTGAAGGCAGACAAGAGTTTTAGCGCTATAAAGTTGGGTAGACTGGGAGAATAAAGACCATGCTACAGTAGGAAAATGCTGGTAGATGTTTATTTTATCCAGGACGAAACCCTGAAAAGCCTGGCACTGAGCAGAGGAGCTGGGAGTAGATGCCTAACGGAAAATAAAATAAATACAGAACAAAAGTTAAATGCTCGTTTGTTGGGAGGGTGGCAATGGGGATTCCATGTAGTGGGTGCAATTATGTCCTCTGCTGGCTGATCGATGGCGCCTGCACAGAGACGAGGGTTAAAGGGATCAGTACTTGACCCTCCGTGTGCGAATCTGATCCACATATGAACTCACATCGGGTGGGTGAAAAGATGCAGTCAGCTACTTCACACGTGTTGGAGGGGGACATACAATGTGGGTATATAATTACTGATAGTAGCCCATCTGTTAGACTGCATGCTTTATCACCACCCGTAAATAATAATCCCCAATTATTATTTAAAGGGGACCCGCATAGGACTCCCACTGACCAGATGACGTCTGGGTGGTGGACTACTCTTAGCACTACAATGACACTGACACAGTAATAACATGGTAGTGTATTGTATTATGGTAGGTATTATTGTATCAGGTGCAACAGTGTTGTTGTGATTTTTAAATACTTTTTAAATGACTAGACTCATTGTTAGGAACACATACCCTGTTACAGTAAGAGACTAGAGCTACATCACCACTGCATCTAAAACACTTATAAAACACACACCATCATTTAATTGTTATGTCAGTGTCATTGCAGTGCCGAGAATGGTCCACCACCCAAACAACATGCTTAGTGAAGGACTAATTAGGGTCCCTTTCGATTGACAAATAGGGCATAAAGTGGGATGGGGGCATATCTGTTGCTCTTACTTTACCTACATAGTTGTACAGGCAGGTTTGCTGCTGCCACCATAAGTGTTTATTTTATCCAGGACGAAACCCTGAAAAGCCTGGCACTGAGCAGAGGAGCTGGGAGTAGATGCCTAACGGAAAATAAAATAAATACAGAACAAAAGTTAAATGCTGCGGTCACTAGCAGCTCATCCGAACAACAAGACCGCGGTGAGTGAAAAGTACAGTACAGTCCTGAGATTAGCAGTGGCAGCCAACCAGCCTGCCAACACCTCAATAAACCGAGAGCTACAGTGTTTATATCTTTATATTCTTCTCAGTAATGTTGGATGACAGTGTCAGGTCGTCAAACATATGAATCTGTCTGACAGGCGAGATGATGCACAGTGTTGCAGGTTAAATAAGCCTGTTAAGTCCAAACTTAACAAGCTTGGAGATTAGCCAGCGTACTATTACGGTCACTAGCTGAGCGTTCGTGGTCCATGATGGTCACGCTGCAAGGTTATTCTTCAAAGGCAACTGGATTGCTATTATTTCTATTTAAATTTTTTTCTATTTTATTTATGCATTTTCTCCCAATTTAGTGTAGTCAATTTGTTCTGCTGCTGGGGGATCCCTGATTACAGTCAAGGTGGGTATATTGCTGCTTACACCTTCTCCTACCCGCGCACAACCCTTAGCAGAACCCTTTTTTACCTATGCCTCTCTATCTGCCAATCAGGGTCCTTACACAGAGATTGAGGACCCCACCCACATAGTCCGGTCATCCCGCCTTAGTACAAAAAGTAGCCAATCAGTGTCTGCTGCAGGCACTGCCAATTATGCCCGCTAGATGGCACCAAGCCAACCGGTGGCAACCCTGAGGTTTGAACCAAGGAGTTCAGAATCTTGGCGCTGGTGTGCTAGCGGAATATCCCGCTGCGCCACCTGGGCGCCTGTTATTTCTATTTTAACAGACAACGAATCCACATTTAGTGATAATGTCAGATTGTATTTTGTCCATCTGCTTCAGATTAAGCAGCAAAGCTTCTTCAGCAACTTGCTGTAGCTCTGGTTCAGGCAACATCAGAGGCTTGCTGTGGCCTGCCTTCAGAGCTTAGTTTTTCCCACAACCAGCTATTGAATAATGAATCTGACCAAGGGGTGACTAAGCAGACACAGTCAGATGCAAAAGTCAGGTTCAGATTGATCAGAAAAATTCAAAATTGTGCAAACAAAAATGACATTACAGGAGCTAATGACCCAGCCCCAAGCTACCTTACAGGTCTAATAAAACCCCGCTCTGTACTGCGCAACCTCCGAATCACTAGTCTCGCTCGACTTGATCCTCCACCCAAAACTCAAGGAAGACAAGCATCAAGCTCTTCATTGTACTTGCACCCAAGTGGTGGAACGAGCTTTCCCTGTCTGTCCAAACATCTAAGTCTCTCACCTTCAAAAGATGATTAAAATCTATATAGACGATCTCCATACTACTGTATAACTTAAGCTGACCTATACAGGGTGTCCCAAAATGAACTGACATTTTAATTTTTTAATAAAACACATTTTTTATTTGAACATTAATAATGTTTTTACTTCATTTGAAAGTAAAGACATGGAGGTTATGTATGAAACAGAACATCTGAAGAATGACTACCTCGACCGTGGCAGCACATGTTCACTCTTGATGAAATCTTCCATGACACGTTGACATAATTGCTGAGAAATTTCAGCAATGTTGTGTCGAATTTCTTCTTTGAGGTCCTCAATGGATTGTGGTTTGTTGGTGTACACTTTATCCTTAAGAGAATCCCAAAGAAAGAAGTCTAACGGCGTCAAGTCACATGATCTTGGCGGCCAATTCACATCACCATTTATAAAGTGAATTTTTACAATTTCTACGAGTTGTTCGATTGTGTACCTTTTCATGATTTAACCTCAACGTTTACTAAAGCAATTTAAAAATCTCTAACTCTGCTTTTGCCACGAAAAAATGGCAGCAAATGTAAAATGTCAGTTCATTTTGGGACACCCTGTATTTACTTACTAATGCTCTTATTTATTTCTTGCCAAAAAAAAAAATTGGTTCTAACAGGGTCTAAGCAGATTTGTATTCTTGGACTGTTGTTAACTTAAACTCGAGTAGGGTAATGTCTACTACGGAAGCACTTCTGTACGTCGCTCTGGATTAGCGCGCCTGCTAAATGCCGAAAATGTTAATGTACCGCAAAACACGACATCCGATATCTCTATTTCTGCGCCACGGACTTACATTGTCAATTAATTCCAAGACTTGAGACTCAGGTCAAAAAACAACTTAAGCCGAGATGTTACTGTATCTTTAAAACAATAAGCCTTTTTGCGGCCATTTCGACTGCAACTTTTACTTTTAATCTTTTCCTCTGGATGCAGAGGAAGTCATAAAAAGTTTTTCATAAGCTACTGGCAGAGATGTTAAAACCCACCGCCACCCGTGTCACTCTTCAGTCTCACTTTGCCATGGGAGATTTAGTCAGCACTCTGCACAGGAAAGCCAGAGAAAAACCTAAGCCAAACATTAAAACTCTCAGAGCTTTTTACACTAGACTATGTATGAAGCCAACATGTAGGAGACTTTCTTCCCTGTTTTCGGAATAAAGAACTGGTGAGACATGAGTATAGCGTGAATCATCACACAGCTCCTCAGACCAATGAGTCAAATGCAAAACATGTCAATGCTCAAGATTTCTAGTGTGCTAGCAAATAAGGGTCAAGCTTAACGCAAAGGCTTTACTGTATTCCTTTTTCCATGGTCTGCTTTTCCCATAATTTATCTTTAATAGAGACTTAATCCTAATCAGGGTCATGGTGGATCCAGAAAATACACACTCACCAGTTCACCGCAGGACAACCACACAGGCATTCATTCATTCAGCCTTATTATTATATAAAGCCAATTTAGTGTAGCCAGTAAACATACTGGACCCAAAGTGTAGCCAGAGAAACTGATTAGCTCATTAAAGTGTGTATAATTTTCAGATGTCCTTCAGTTATACACCGATCAGGCATAACATTAAAACCACTACCACTACACGGTCCATTTTATCAGCTCTACTTACCATATAGAAGCACTCTGTAGTTCTACAATAACTGACTGTAGTCCATCTGTTTCTCTGCATGCTTTATTTGCCCCCTTTTATGCTGTTTTTCAATAGTCAGGACTCTCCCACCACAGAGCAGGTATTATTTAGGTGTTGGATGATTCTCAGCACTGCAGTGACAATGACATGGTGGTGGTGTGTTAGTGTGTGTTGTGCTGGTATGAGTGGATAAGACACAGCAGCGCTGCTGGAGTTTTTAAATACCGTGTCCACTCATTGTCCACTCTATTAGACACTCCTACCTAGTTGATTCACCTTGTAGATGTAAAGTCAGAGACGATCGCTCATCTATTGCTGCTGCTTGAGTTGGTCATCTTCTAGATCATCAGTGGCTGCCCACGGGGCACTGTTGGCTGGATAGATTTTTGGTTGGTGGACTATTCTCAGTCCAGCAGTGACAGTGAGGTATTTAAAAACTCGAGCAGCGCTGCTGTGTCTTATCCACTCATACCAGCACAACACACACTAACACACCACCACCATGTCATTGTCACTGCAGTGCTGAGAATCATCCACCACCTAAATAATACCTGCTCTGTGGTGGTCCTGTGGGGGTCCTAACCATTGAAGAACAGGGTGAAAGCAGGCTAAAAAAGTATGTAGAAAAACAGATGGACTACAGTCAGTAATTGTAGAACTACAAAGTGCTTCTATATGGTAAGCGGAGCTGATAAAATGGACAGTGTGTGTAGAAACAAGGAGGTGGTTTTAATGTTATGGCTGATCGGTGTATAATGTTTGGATACAAAATCTGGACACATTTAGACATAAAAGTCCATGTTTTGTTGATTATTTAAATGAAAAGTTTCAAAATTTTTTCAATTGATATTCATTTTAACCTTTTATCCTGGTTGGAGTTTGTGGCGGGACAGGGTGCCATTTCACCACCATTTGAACTCAAGTTTTGATCTCAGCAGTAGTGCGCTAGCATAATCATAGTTTATATCATAGTGCATTGTTTCTATTTATTTTTGGATTTAACATAAAGCATAAAGTGCCATAACTTTGGCACAGACAACATTTTATAACTTTACATAATGGTACATTCAGCATTTGCGTAAACAGAGACAGAAAGGCGCTTAGGTGGTGCAGTGGTAAGACACGCTAGCGCACCAGAGCTGACATCTCGAACTTGCGAGTTCCAACCTCAGATCTGCTACCGGCAGGCTGGGTGGCTACATGAACAATGATTGGCTCGTTTGTTGGGAGGGTGGCAATGGGGATTCCACGTAGTGGGTGCAATTATGTCCTCTGCTGGCTGATCGATGGCGCCTGCACAGAGACGAGGGTTAAAGGGATCAGTACTTGACCCTCCGTGTGTGAATCTGATCTCACATCGGGTGGGTGAAAAGATGCAGTCAGCTACTTCACACGTGTTGGAGGGGGACATACAATGTGGGTATATAATTACTGATAGTAGCCCATCTGTTAGACTGCATGCTTTATCACCACCCGTAAATAATAATCCCCAATTATTATTTAAAGGGGACCCGCATAGGACTCCCACTGACCAGATGACGTCTGGGTGGTGGACTACTCTTAGCACTACAATGACACTGACACAGTAATAACATGGTAGTGTATTGTATTATGGTAGGTATTATTGTATCAGGTGCAACAGTGTTGTTGTGATTTTTTAATACTTTTTAAATGACTAGACTCATTGTTAGGAACACATACCCTGTTACAGTAAGAGACTAGAGCTACATCACCACTGCATCTAAAACACTTATAAAACACACACCATCATTTAATTGTTATGTCAGTGTCATTGCAGTGCCGAGAATGGTCCACCACCCAAACAACATGCTTAGTGAAGGACTAATTAGGGTCCCTTTCGATTGACAAATAGGGCATAAAGTGGGATGGGGGCATATCTGTTGCTCTTACTTTACCTACATAGTTGTACAGGCAGGTTTGCTGCTGCCACCATAAGTGTGTAACTGTAGCACAACACACCCACTGGTATCTCCAGAAATGTTCAAGGTCTTGGAAATCTTATGCCCATTGCCCTTTTGGTGCAATGAAATGATCTCCTCTCTCAGCCTTTGTGACAGCTCTTTAGATTTCCTCATGGTTGCAACACACCTAGAGAACATCTCTGAGTGATGGTTATAGAACACATCACAGCTGAAGCAAATTAAGGTTCGTTGTTGAGTTTCCAATAGTTTAATCAAGTTGTAACCCAACGTTAGGTCATACAGACTAGCAGTGAGTTTTAAGCATCAAACACAACTGCACAACAGTAGTATCGTACACCTATACACCCACACAGCTCTGATGTATGGGTCTTCTCATGATCTGCATGTAGCTTTCAGCTCTTCTCTTTCTTCTCTCCAAACACTTAGAAACCAGCTTCCTCATCCTGCTTGTGTAGCTATTAATAAGCGTAATGAATTTGGTGCATTTGGCTATCTTATTCTCTCTTTAATTACAGCACTTTACAAGCAACACTAGTTACTGATGGCTTCTGGCTTTCATTAGATATTAAACACTGAGTATTCATCAGTATGTTAAACAGAAAGCTCGTTCAAAGGAAATTATGCAAATAAACAGTCTTTGAAACATCAATCCTCTCAAATTTGATTAATGACACCTCCATGTTGGTCAAATCAGCACTTGAGAATAGCTGGCCACTTCATGCAGAGCAAAATGTGCTACTCGGATCTTTTTGTAACGATATCTAATTCATTATTAAACTATATTCACAGTCCAATAAATGATGCCAGGAGAAACACAGATTGCAAAGATGCATCTAAACTGAGTCATTGCTTTTGACATACCTACTGATGATGCCATGAATGTTATGAAAAGTACATTTTTAACTATTTTACCTTAGCGTCAATCCCACTGTAAGTCCATATGATAAGCAAAATTTGAGTCCATACTGTTACTTTTATTTTTTTCCATTTGCATGTACCTTATATAAGGGAGGTTGGGTGGCGCAGCGATAAATCATGCTGGCCCACTATCGCGAAGATCTGAGGTTTAAATTTCCTGTGGTGCTATCAACCAGCATTTACACAATCGTGTCCGAGAGGGGGATGGCCGAACAGCCAAGCCATTGTCACTTGGATAAAATAAAGACAGTTGCATTAGGAAGGAGGAGTAAAAACTGACAAAGTAGGTATGCAGACCAGAATGATCCTCTCAGGCAACCCCTAACACAGGATCACATTATAATGAATAAATCTCTCATTAATAACTACGTAAGCTGGTGGGGGTTGCGTTCTATGTTGGGTGCATGCTGGAAACATGTCCCTGGCATCACATCTCACTTTTTCACTCATAAGTGTGTTTATAAGGTGACAATAACCACATTACTAGGCTTACATGCACTTCAGTAATCTGCTTATAGAAAGCTTTACATGGGTCAGTGATCTGATTACTAAGTGTCACAACCTGTAGCAAATATGTTAAGTTCACATAATCAAACTATTTTATTGACCAATCAGTGCTGAAATGCTCTTTTTCAATTCATTTTAATAAAGCGTTAGTCCAATTTGATGACAGGCACAAGAAATATACACACAATGCACACATAATACACCATCATTTCAATAACACCTTAAGGAATCCATAAGAAAGGCCGTTCTGAGAACAACCACACAGTATTAATATGGTGTAAATACAGTAAGTGCACATTATAAATACACTATATAGCCATGTGGACAACAAGCAGTGGTAGCTCAGGATAAGGTTCTGGACTATTTATCAGAAGGTCAATGATTCAAGACCCAACACTAGTTGGTTGCCACTGTTGGGCCCCTGAGCAAGGCCCTTAACCCAGAAATGCTTGCACTGTGTTCGGCCACAATTGTAAGGCGCTATGAATAAGAGCGTATGCTTAATTCCATCAAAGTAAATGTGGATATCAAGTATGTGGACACACAGTGGACAGTGGTAGAAGTGGTTAAAGTACAGGACCAGTAATTGGAAGATCACTGGCTCAAGCCCCATGTCTGCCAGGTTGCCACTGTTGGGCCCTTGAACAAGGCCCTTAACCCTCAATTGCTTGCAATGTATACAGTCACAATTGTAAGACCCTTTGAATAAAAGCATCTGCTTAATGCCATGGATGTAAATGTGGATATCAAGTATGTGGCTACCCCTCCCACCATGTGTATACAGATCAAGTGCCTCTGCTACACCCATTCCTAACAGGTGTATTAGGTGTGTTTTAGGATTGTGTCCCTGTGCACAGAGCAATGGCACACATGTCTGTTTGAAAAGTAACTTCAGTGAACTTAAGAGTCCTAACCTCAACCCCACTTAACACATTTGGGATGAACCGGAACATTAATTGCATGGTTGTTTTTTGGACCAACATCATTCCAAGACCTCACAATATTTTGAATAAATGGGTGGAATATCTGGTGGAAAGCCTTTTCATAAAAGTGGAGACTGTTATAGCATCAATGACCTAGTATTGATGTAAACACACCATTAAAACCCACTCACACCTGAAGGCAATTTAGGGTAGTCAGTCAATGATGCCATATTGTTGGTAGGTTGGACGGGTACTTAGAAAACTTGCACATATGTAAACAAAGTGGGGTTAACCCTAGTCATTGTGGCTGTGGAGCATCATGGTAACATCATGTTTTACACACTTTGGTTAGATTCATGACAGGACAGGTAGATACTGGTTACACAAGATTCATCAGTTCAATATCAAACACCGTCAAGGACAATTTTGTATCTCCAATTCACCTGGGGACTGTGGGAGGAAACCAGAGCTCCTGGAGGAAACCCACACAGATACGGGGAGAAACTTCACACAGAAAGGACCTGGACTGCTCCACCTGGGAATCAAACCCAGGACCTTCTTGCTGTGAGGCGACAGTTCTACCCACCAAGCCACCCTATTTCTCTAATAAGCTTCGAGTTTGGATATGATGTCACAGACCAATGGTGATTGGTAAGTGCTTTGAAACTGCTCTTAACTTATTAAAGCACAAGTCAACATTTGTGTGTTAAAATCACCGAGATGTCTTGGGGAATTATCAGACCACCTTTAAGCGTAATTTTCAAAAAAGGGAAAAAAAACCCAACTAACATGGCTCAGCCAGATGGAAAACCAAACCACAGAGCAGTACCAGTAAAGGATAATATTACTGCAGGTTTATATGTAGCCTTAAATGAAAAAGCCTCAGAATCAGGTAACAGCCAATATTATGACCACATTTAATAAATGTAGGTCTTAACAGAGTCAATATTTTACTCCTATTCACTCAGTTAAGACCCTAGCATTTACAATATTCACTTAAATCATACACTTGATACAGTGCTGAGTATCAGCAGGATACTAGTATTAGAACATTCACAGTACAAAAATAAAGTAAAACCCCATTTCCAGAAAAGCCCATAGAGCCCTGTTGTGTTGAGTTGGTGTATGGTATCAGTTTAAAACATCACTCTAGATGTCATCAGCTCAGCTTGAAGTTCTTTGGATATGGTATGTGATTTCATGGCTACATGTGTAAACCATACTTCAGAGGGTTCTTCCATTAATTCTTTGAAATTTTTCAAAATAACCTTGTACCCTGCTTGTGCCTGGTGATAGCATTTCCAGTCTGCTCAGACAGCTCTCAACTGTGGCCTCAAAACTGGCCACCTTTCATAGGCTAATTAAAGTCATATAAGGACTGACAAGGTGGGGACAGGTGAGTCTAATTCAATTAATGACAGGTTAGTCCGATTTTGTCCTTTGTTTCAAACTGAACAAAGTGTAGCATTAATCATGTCCTGGAATTGTTCTCAATTCTGTATCCTTTCTTCCTTTTATATACATCCAAGTAGGCTCACTGAACACTTTATTTTAGGCAACCTTTCACATTGTGAACTTAAGAGTCCTAACCTCAACCCCACTTAACACATTTGGGATGAACCGGAACATTGTGTACTTAATATTCAGGAGTGTCAATTATTGACCACACCTGTATATAAAACAGTGGTTTCATTGCCAGGTGAGTAAGAAAACCCACAATGTCACCTCATACTGAAAGGAAATGGTATGATGGTATGGTATGAATGGTCAGATGTCATCCAAGAAACACCAAACACAGGTCTGCCATTAATTAGAAGCTACTGGAACATAGATGTCAAGCTCTCCATGAAAAAAGCAGCTGCTGACAGACAAAGACACAGACAAATAATTGTCCTCATTTTTTGCATCCAAACAGACTAAAGACAGTGGTAGTTCTAGTGGGTAGAGCTTTGGGCTATTAATCAAAAGATTGTCAGTTCAAATCCAGCCTCTGCTATGCTGCCACTGTTGGGCCTTTGAGCAAGGCTCTTAACTCTTATGCTCCAGGGGCGAAGTACAATGTGTATATGTATACAGTGGTACTCTGTAACTCGCCGTCCCCTAAACTTAAAATCTTTAAAACTTGACACCCTTTGTCGAGAAATTTGTACCCTTAAGCTCGACTTTTACCTTAAACTTGACGTGTGTGCGACTGTCACTTTTTTCTGCGCTCGGCTTGAGCGGTGTGTGAAACGTCATCAAGGTGCGAATATGAGACGAATCTGCATTTGTGTGGAATAACTGCCAAATCCACTTTGAAAGCATCCACATGTATCTGTGTTTAGCTGGATTTTCCTCCTGTTTCATTTTTAAACTTGTGTTACAGCTCTGGGTGCTGATAAATTGTGAGAATCAGCTTTTCCTAGAGAGAGTCTAAAATGCTTATTGTTCAAAAATTAATGTGAGTATGTATTAAAAGAACGACACAGGAGCACTAAACCTCTCTTAATTATTACTGCTCATAAGTTCTCTCCACTAATAAAATCCCTCACTTGTTTTAGTACAATAAGTCACGTTAAGCTTTGTGCACCGGCACACTCCTTAGGAAATAACGACACATTTTGCCACTTCTCATGTGAACGCGCCTTTACTAAACGGAATGCAGTATTCCAAGATCAAGCATCTTCACGATTAAGAAGCATAAAGAAACACAGAGGTAAAATGCAGGTTTTATTGTATTTAACTGTTTTTGAATTGCCTCTGTGTATGAAAGGTGCTATACAAATAAACTTGCCTTGCCTTTCAATTGTATTTCAGTGTTTTTATATTATATTTGTGTTATTTTCAGTTTACAAGGACCAAAAACAACCCCATTATTTTACATTAGTCTAAAATATATGCAGTTCGGCAATTGTTTTTAATGAAAACAAATTAAAATTATGCATTTTTTATGAATGCTAAAAAATTGTCCTTGTGAACACAGCCTTAGCCTATCTACCGATTGGCTGCTGTTGCCAATGTTGAGTCTGTAGATATCCCATAAACAATAACACGTATACACCGACAAGGCATAACATTATGACCACTGGCAGGTAAACTGGTGACAGGGTCATGGGCGGCCAAGGCTCATTGGTAGCTACTGTAGCTCAAATTGCTGAAGAAGTTAATGCTGGTTCTGATAGAAAGGTGTCAGACTTCATGCCTCAACGGGTCAGGGCTGTTTTGGCAGCAAAAGGAGGACGAACACAATATTAGTGGTCATAATGTTATGCCTTATCTGTATATAGCTTGAGGAAACATCTATTGCATCTAAACAGTCTCTTCCTTTTCTTTTCCAGCATACAGTGGAGCCAAAAAGTATTTAGTCAGCCACTGATTGTGCAAGTTCTCCTACTTAGAAAGATGAGAGAGGTCCACTTCAACTATGAGAGACAAAATGAGAAAAAAAAATCCAGGAAATCACATTTTTTGGATTTTTTAAGAATGTAAATTATGGTGGAAAATAAGTATTTGGTCAATAACAAAAGTTTAACTCAATACTTTGTAACATAACCTTTGTTGGCAATGACAGAGGTCAAACGTTTCCTGTAAGTCTTCACCAGGTTTGCACACACTGTAGCTGGTATTTTGGCCCATTCCTCCATGCAGATCTCCTCTAGAGCAGTGATGTTTTGGGGCTGTCGCTGGGCAACACAGACTTTCAACTCCCTCCACAAATTTTCTATGGGGTTGAGGTCTGGAGACTGGCTAGGCCACTCCAGGACCTTGAAATGCTTTTTACGGAGCCACTCCTTCGTTGCCCGAGCGGTGTGTTTGGGATCACTGTCATGCTGGAAGACCCAGCCACGTTCCATCTTCAATGCTCTCACTGATGGAAGGAGGTTTTGGCTTAAAATCTCACGATACATGGCCCCGTTCATTCTTCCCTTAACATGGATCAGTCGCCCTGTCCCCTTTGAAGAAAAACAGCCCCAAAGCATGATGTTTCCACCCCCATGCTTCACAGTAGGTATGGTGTTCTTGGGTTTTTCTTCTTCCTCCAAACACGACGAGTTGAGTTTTTACCAAAAAGTTCCATTTTGGTTTCATCTGACCACATGATATTCTCCCAATCCTCTTCTGGATCATCCATATGCTCTCTGGCAAACTTCAGACGGGCCTGGACATGTACTGGCTTAAGCAGGGGGACACGCCTGGCACTGCAGGATTTGAGTCCCTCTCGGCATAGTGTGTTACTGATAGTAGCCTTTGTTACTTTGGTCCCAACTCTCTGCAGGTCATTCATCAGGTCCCTCCGTGTAGTTCTGGGATTTTTGCTCACCGTTCTCATGATCATTTTGACCCCACGGGATGAGATCTTGACCCCAAGGGAGATTATCAATGGTCTTGTATGTCTTCCATTTTCTTACAATTGCTCCCACAGTTGATTTATACACACCAACCTGCTTGCCTATTGTAGATTCACTCTTCCCAGCCTGGTGCAGGTCTACAATTTTCTTCCTGGTGTCCTTCGACAGCTCTTTGGTCTTGGCCATGGTTGAGTTTGGAGTCTGACTGTTTGAGGCTGTGGACAGAGGTCTTTTATACAGATAACGAGGTCAAACAGGTGCCATTAATACAGGTAACGAGTGGAGGACAGAAGAGCTTCTTAAAGAAGAAGTTACAGGTCTGTGAGAGCCAGAAATCTTGCTTGTTTGTGGGTGACCAAATACTTATTTTCCACCATAATTTACAAATAAATTTTTTAAAAATCCTACAATGTGATTTCCTGGATTTTTTTTCTCGTTTTGTCTCTCATAGTTGAAGTGTACAGTGGGGAAAATAAGTATTTGATCCCCTGCTGATTTTGTAAGTTTACCCCCTTACAAAGACTTGAACAGTCTATAATTTTTATGGAAGGTTTATTTTAACAGAGAGAGACAGAATATCAACAAAAAATCCAGAAAAAAAACATTAAATAAAAGTTCTAAATTAATTTGTATTTAATTAAGGGAAATAAGTATTTGATCCCCTACCAACCAGCAAGAATTCTGACCCCCACAGACCGGTTATGTGCCCATGAAGCACACAAATTAGTCCTGTCCCTGTATAAAAGACTCCTGTCACAGAATCAGTTTCTTCCGTTCAAATCTCTCGACCACCATGGGCAAGACCAAAGAGCTATCAAAGGACGTCAGGGACAAGATTGTAGACCTGCACAAGGCTGGAATGGGCTACAAGACCATCAGCAAGACGCTTGGTGAGAAGGAGACCACTGTTGGCATGATAATTCGAAAATGGAAGAAATACAAGATCACAGTCAATCACCCTCACTCTGGAGCTCCATGCAAGATCTCACCTGGTGGGGTAAGAATGATTCTGAGAAAGGTGAGGTCAGCCCAGAATTACACGGGAGGAGCTTGTCAATGATCTCAAGGGAGCTGGGAGCAGAGAAATGCTGGATATGACCCCAAGAACACCATCCCCACTGGGCATTTCTTTGCCTCCAAACACGGCGAGTGGAGTTGATGCCAAAGAGCTCAATTTTGGTCTCATCTGACCATATCACATTCTCCCAAGCTTTCTCTGAATCATTCAGGTGTTCATTGGCAAACTTCAGACGGGCCTGTACATGAGCCTTCTTGAGCAGAGGGATTTTGCGGGCACTGCAGGATCTCAATCCATTACGGCGAAGTGTGTTACTAATGGTTTTCTTGGTGACTGTGCTCCCAGCTCCCTTGAGATCATTGACAAGCTCCTCCTGTGTAATTCTGGACTGACCTCACCTTTCTCAGAATCATTCTTACCCCACCAGGTGAGATCTTGCATGGAGCTCCAGAGTGAGGGCGATTGACTGTGATCTTGTATTTCTTCCATTTTCGAATGATCGCACCAACAGTGGTCTCCTTCTCACCAAGTGTCTTGCTGATGGTCTTGTAGCCCATTCCAGCCTTGTGCAGGTCTACAATCTTGTCCCTGACGTCCTTTGATAGCTCTTTGGTCTTGCCCATGGTGGTCGAGAGATTTGAACGGAAGAAACTGATTCTGTGACAGGAGTCTTTTATACAGGGACAGGACTAATTTGTGTGCTTCATGGGCACATAACCGGTCTGTGGGGGTCAGAATTCTTGCTGGTTGGTAGGGGATCAAATACTTATTTCCCTTAATTAAATACAAATTAATTTATAACCTTTATTTAATGTTTTTTTTTTCTGGATTTTTTGTTGATATTCTGTCTCTCTGTTAAAATAAATCTTCCATAAAAATTATAGACTGTTCAAGTCTTTGTAAGGGGGTAAACTTACAAAATCAGCAGGGGATCAAATACTTATTTTCCCCACTGTACCTATGATGACAATTAAAGACCTCTCTCATCTTTCTAAGTAGGAGAACTTGCACAATCAGTGGCTGACTAAATACTTTTTGGCCCCACTGTACATACCAAAAGAAGGCTGTCAACCATGGGCTTTTATAAACATATCTCACATATTTTTGGCCATACAGTGTACATATGGGCCTTAACTAAATATTAAGAGCAAGAAGATACCTCTTCTTCTTCTTGTTCCTCAGCCTTTGTACCGTTTTTCGATTACGGGGTCTGCATTTCCGGCTTCTTCCCGTTAGGGGTCGCCGGCGGGATTTGGCACAGTTTTTTTTTATGCTGGATGCCCTTCCTGACACAACCCTCCCTATTCATCCGGGCTTGGGACCGGCACTACAATGCACTGGTTTGTGCATCTAGTGGCTAGGTAGCTATAGGACAATTCAGTGTTTCCAATTAGCCTGGTGGCATGTTTTTGGACTGTGGGAGGAAACCGGAGCACCCGGAGGAAACCCACACGGACACGGGGAGAACATGCAAACTCCGCAGAGAAAGGACCCGGACCGCCCCACCTGGGGATCGAACCCAGGACCTAAGAGCAAGAAGATACCTGAACACTAATAAAATTTCAGCTTGTTGTTTTAATACAAGTAGTCACGTTAAGCATTGTTCGTACTGCCTGAGATCATATCAAACAGTTCATCTCACTGGAGGCGCATTAAAAAGGTCAGCATCAAACTGGGTCAAAGTTCAATCAGGTGAACTTTGAGCACAGAGGCAGTGCGCACAGCTCAGGGAACATCAACTGCATCTAAACAGTCTCTTCCTGTCCTTTTTCACCATACATACCAAAAGAAGGCTGTTAAATTGGCAAGGAATGGGGTGCAACTCTATAAAAGCCCACGGTTTTGGAACGGGTTTTAAAACATATTTCACATATTTTGGCCGTACAGTGTACATATGGGCTTTAACTAAAATATTACACTGCAGCTGAGGGCAAGAAACACAGAACAAGTACATAGATGTCTCCTGTCAAGTCTACCTAAAGAGAACTTAATGCTGACAATCAATGAAGAGTGCATTGAATTGATAAGAATCTTATGCAGCAGTAATTTAAAACAACTGCTTTCTTCAAACGCTTGGTAAGAGTCATTCTCTCGCTTGGGGGCCTGCATTTCTACAATACC
Organism: Trichomycterus rosablanca; assembly: GCF_030014385.1. Lineage (NCBI taxonomy): Eukaryota > Metazoa > Chordata > Actinopteri > Siluriformes > Trichomycteridae > Trichomycterus > Trichomycterus rosablanca. Next base: position 40,414,116 of record NC_085990.1, on the reverse strand, counting down.
AGCCCAGCAGCCACAGGCAGTCTTTGAACATTCGTAGGTCTGAGTAATTTTATGTAATTTACTGCTTTACTTAGCCTCAAGAGAGATGACTCGACCTGCCAAGCAAGTATACTTCTGGACAACAGCTAGTCCTAAGAGCTTTCACAGACTACCGCACTTCCCAAAAAACTCCCAAATACACTTACTGGAAAGCAGCTAGAGAAGTACAGTCTGGCAACACAGAGCACCACATCTGGACAGTAAGCTTCCACAAGAGTTCAGTTTCACTACAATCAGGGCTTGTGCATGATTACATGTAAGATATTTAAAATGCCAGCATAAAAAAAATATGATCACATGGCCAACCATCTGAAGATAAGTCTTACTCTTACAGTAAGACATGCCCTAAAATCACAAGCTTAGAAGCTTCGGTTCGGGCGCATTCACATGAGAAGCGTTTTGCGCTTTGCTCACCGCGAGCCTCGGCACAAACTGCCGCTTTGTCCAGTGCTTGGCTTAAGCGGTGCGGTAAAACATCATTAAAGTGCGAACATGAGAAGAACCTGCATTCTCTCTGAAAGCTCCACATGTATCTGTGTTTATCTGGATTTTTCTCACCGTTTCACTTTTAAACTTGTGTTATACACCAACCGGGCATAACATTATGACCACTGACAGGTGAAGTGAATGACACTGATTATCTCTTCATCACATCACCAGCTAGTGGGTGGGATATATTAGGCAGCAAGTGAACATTTTATCCTCAAAGTTGATGTGTTAGCTTACCTGGGGAACACATGGCACCAGGATGCACTATGGTAAGAAGGTAAGCCGACGGAGGCAGTGTGATGCTTTGGGCAATGTTCTGCTGGGAAACCTTGGGTCCTGCCATCCATGTGGATGTTACTTTGACATGTACCACCTACCTAAGCATCGTTGCAGACCATGTACACTCTTTCATGGAAACGGTATTCCCTGATGGCTGCGGCCTCTTTCAGCAGGATAATGCGCCCTGCCACAAAGCAAAAATTCTTCAGAAATGGTTTGAGGAGCACAACGACAAGTTTGAGGTATTGACTTGGCCTCCAAATTCCCCAGATCTCAATCCAATCGAGCATCTGTGGGATGTGCTTGACGAACAAGTCCGATCCATGGAGGCCGCACCTCGCAACTTACAGGAGTTAAAGGATCTGCTGCTAACATCTTGGTGCCAGATACCACAGCACACCTTCAGGGGTCTAGTGGAGTCCATGCCTCGACCAGTCAGGGCTGTTTTGGCAGCAAAAGGGGGACCAACACAATATTAGGAAGGTGATCATAATGTTATGCCTGATCTGTGTAGTTCGAAATTGTGAGAATCAGCTTTTCCGAGAGTCTACAACGCTGATCGTTAAAAAAAAAAGCACCTTAATGTATTAAAGGAACGACCTAGGAACACTAAACTTCTCTTAATTATTACTGTTCATAAGTTCTCTCCACTAATTAAATTCCTCGCTCGTTGTTTTAGTACAATAAGTCATATTAAGCATTGTTTGTACTGCGCGAGTCACTTTTACCACGTCATATTAAACACTTCATCTCATTGGAGGTGCTTTAAAAAGGTCAGCTGCAAACTGGGTCAAGTTCAATCAGATGACGCGCCCAGGTGGCACAGCTGGATAATTCGCTATCACACCAGCGCCGAGATTCTAAACTCCCGGGTTCGAACGTCGGCTGGGTGCCCTCTAGCAGGCATAATTGGCTACTTGGGGGTGGGAAATGACAGAATTAAAAGAGGAATGGGGCTGTGTAAGGACACTGGTTGCCCAGGGCGCCTGCACAGAAGTGGAGGAGCGCAGAGAGCGGGGCCTGGCTCACCGTGCGCAAAGCCCACCTTACACGCAATTTCACCCAATGAATCAGTAAGACCGCACACATCGGAGGGAGTGTGTGTCAGTTAAGACACCCCCTCCTTGGACACCGTTGGGGTCCCCAGCAGCGGATTGGTTACGCTAAATTAAGAGAAAAAGGGGGCAAAATGCAAAATAGATGACTTTGAGCCCAACAAAGCGGCAAAGGTGTTTAGTATGTGCTGCTCAGGGAAGTGCAGCAAAAAGCTAAGCCACCACAGTTCATAGGAAACAGCGGCACAACCGACGCAAAAGCTGTTTTGCCGCTTCTCATGCAAATTCGCCCTAAGAAATATATTTTGTTCTACTGTTAAAAAACTAAGGCACAGCTACAGATCAGAGATAACCAAACATTTCAGGCAGTGTAAAAATGCCTGACTTAAACTGCATTGATACTAAACCTCTATTTTACTATGTAGTGGTCGGTGCTGCTTGCCTTGCCGTTGTGCTTCCCGGACCGCAGATTTGCCGAACAGCCTTGAGGTTTGTTCTGCTTGGCGCTTTGTTCAATCTCATCAATCTGATCTTTTCATAGCACCGTCAATGAAATGAATTGTTTATATGATGAAGTCTGAAGCAAATCCCAGACATGGCGGTGATTGAGAAACCGCCAGAAACCGATTATGTTTTACAGAACCCTAAACTGTTTCATCAACATGACATTTCGAGAAAACATACAGCATGGTGACCAGTGAGCTGTGAAAAAGGGAGACTGGGCCTGCAGTTTAGATAGCAATCCTGCATTCACTAATCCAGGAATCACTTGTTGTGGCTTCTTAGCTCTTTAATGAGATTCAATGTGCCTAATGAAGTAATAAAGACTCATGTTTCCTTAATGACGAGCGTTCCTGTTTTAAACAAAAATTCATTAAATCCAAAACTGCATGTGAATAAACTGGCCATACTGTGTATTGTTTTCAAGCTCGCCGCTCAGTGGCACAGTCAGCAGAAGGTTATTTTGCTGCGTACCATTTCCATTGCATCTCACATTGAATAAGGCACAAAACGCTTATCATGTGAATGCAGCCTTACTAAATGTGAAATCTTATTTAAAGAAAAAGGACAGTCACAATCTAAAACCAAGTATACCTCTAGCATTATCTTTTTTATAAGATATGAAGGTAGTGATTTCATACATTCAGTGAAGCCAGACTTGCTGAGAGGACAGCACAATCAATCAGATAGATCCTTAAGATGCAATATTCCTAGTATTCAGTAAAAATGAAGTGTGACTAGAAAATATTAAGGAATAAAAATAACACATCCTTCATTTGGCTGCTCCTGTTATATTAGGGGTCGCCATCAGCAGATCATTCTGGTCTGCATATATTATCTGGTACAGTTTTACACTGGTACAGATGCCATTACTGACACAAACCTTTTATTTCTATCCGGGCTTGGGACCGGCACTGAGAGTGCCCTGACAAGTGGACCTTGCTAGGCTGCCCCCTTCTTTAAAAATAAGACAAACGCCCAGGTGGCACAGCGGAATATTCCGTTAGCACACCAGCGCTGAGACTCTGAACTCCTCGGTTCGAAACTCGGCGTTGCCACCGGTCGGCTGGCCGCCATCCAGCGGACATAATTGGCAGTGCCTGCAGCAGACTCTAATTGGCTACCGTGTCTGCTAGGGCAGGATGATCGGATTAGTGTCTGAGGGGGCGTGGGTTAGCTTCGTTCTCCTCAATCAGAGCAGGGCAGAGCAATCGGGCAATTGGACGTGCTAAAAAGGGGAGAAAATGCATAAAGAAAATATATTTTTTTTAAAAGAAGGACCAAGTGGCCACTGTTTTTGTGCAAAACTCTGACCCACTCAGAGCTGAATTGAGTCTCTTCGAATGATAAAAACATCTGCCAGATAAATACATGTAAATTCTATTAATGCTGATGTGGAAAACTGGCTTAACTGTACTTGGAAGCTTAAATCCACTGCACCATTGATCCAACTTAAAATGATCTGAAATGCATCGATTTGGAAGGTTAGTGCAGTACATCAAAAACCAAATCACTAAGCACCAAATCACAGTTATTACATGTTCCATTTTGTACTTACGTCTGGCAGCACTAAATGACTAAATGATCCGAGCTTTCCAGCCAGTGATGAAAACAAAGATGGATAATGCGATCTAACTCAAATGAATCTCCAGTGGTTCTGCTGTTTGCACAACACTAGCACTTTCACAATAATCATTAAGGAAACTTCATCAATGCTGGATCTGGGTTTAGCTCCTTCCTAAATGGTGCAAAACGTTTAATGATTATCCTTAAGAAAAGAACATCTGTCTTGATGGAGAACAATGGTGTGAGTACATCTTTGGAACATTCCAGGGGTGGGCATAAATACAACCTAGCAGATTTGTCCCACAGACTAGTGTAAAAGTCTGCTTGAATCAAAGAGAAAGCTTACAGCACCATATGGCATCAGCTTAGGTTAAAAAGAAAGTCAGTTGAAAAGAGAAAAGCCAGATCATAATTGTGTGCGGTACTACACTATATGGCCAAAAGTATTTGAACACCTGACAGTGAGCTTGTTGTACATACACTGATCAGCCATAACATTAAAACCACCTCCTTGTTTCTACACTCAATGTCCATTTTATCAGCTCCGCTTACCATATAGAAGCACTTTGTAGCTCTACAATTACTGACTGTAGTCCATCTGTTTTTCTGCATGCTTTGTTAGCCCCCTTTCATGCTGTTCTTCAATGGTCAGGACTCTCCCAGGACCACTACAGAGTAGGTATTATTTAGGTGGTGGATCATTCTCAGCACTGCAGCAGGGCTCTAGACTAACGTTTTGCACTGGTTGCACTGGTGCACCTAACTTTTTTTCTTAGGTGCACCAGCACAAAAGTTAGGTGCACCCAAATTTTCGACCGCATCGCATTTAACACCGCAGTTTTACAGGTTCACTTTTTTTTTTTTTTTTTTTAAATCACTGTCCATACAGGCAATATTGACTTGGAAATAACTAACAATCTGGTCAACATGGTTTCGTCTGATGATCTGTTTGCTGCTGCCTGCCGCTGAAAGGCAGTGGGGAGAGGGGACACTTGGGCAGTGCATTTATCGCGGCATGTAATGTGTTTTATAGATGCATTGGGCTTTTTTAGCCTTTCAATTCAAAATGTATTAGAACCAGTCACAAATATACTATTGCCGGCCACTGTCTTCTTTACAGTTAATTATAGTATTACAGACTAATTATAGCACACTTATAAAAATTATAAAAATAATAGAGTAAATGTGTATGTATGTGTGTATATCTATTTATATGTGTGTGTATATTTAAAATTATATGTATATGTTTGTGTGTGTGTTAGAGTGTAATCTTAAATGCAGTGCATTATATTATCGGCTTTACTGTATCTTTTACACAGATTCCCAAAATCGCTTGCAGTGCACTCACTGTGTATTTTGACTACATGTATTCTAATATATTTTGGTCTTTTAGTTATTTTATATTTTACTTAACGAAAATATTGTCGTGTTTTTACTTTCACTATCGCGGCACTTTACCGCTAGCATTAGCCCCTTGCTACTGTAGAGGGTCGGCTCACCTAGCCGCTGTCCGGTGGGGATGCTGCGGGTCTTTTGCTGTGCGGTGGTGGAGGTGTGGGAATAAAGGCACACGACAGGGTCGAGTCACTTTTACTGTTTAGTCAGGACTTAAGTGAGCGTTACAACACTTTACACCGCCGAGCTCCAGAACCCGAACTTCCATTCTGGGAACATCCGGCAAGTCTCATATACAAAACTAAACTTACAGCAGAACGTCCGAACGCACATGTATAAACCTGGTGCTGCATTCTGATTGGCTGAGCTGAATGTCGCTCACATATCACCGCTACAATATTGTCCCGCCCTTCACTATCTCTGATTGGTTTAGACCATGATATTGGCCTAATGTGTGTCTGTTGTTTATTTTTCCCTCGGATGCCTGGTCGCACCGGTGCGACCTGAGATTTTTTTTAGTCGCACCATTGAGAAATTAGGTCGCATGTGCGACCAAATTGGTCGCACTCTAGAGCCCTGCTGCAGTGACACTGACATGGTGGTGGTGTGTTAGTGTGTGTTGTGCTGGTATGAGTGGATCAGACACAGCAGCGCTGATGGAGTTTTTAAACACCTCACTGTCACTGCTGGACTGAGAATAGTCCACCTACATGGGCAGCGTCCTGTGACCACTGATGAAGGTCTAGAAGATGACCAACTCAAACAGCAGCAATAGATAAACAATCTAAGAGTTTTTTAAATACAGTGTACACTTACTGTCCAACCTATTAGACTCTCCTACCTAGTTGGTCCACCTTGTAGATGTAAAGACACAGACGATTGCTCATCTGTTGCTGCTGTTTGAGTTGGTCATCTTCTAGACCTTCATCAGTGGTCACAGGACGCTGCCCATGGGGCTCTGCTGGCTGGATATTTTTGGTTGGTGGACTATTCTCAGTCCAGCAGTGACAGTGAGGTGTTTAAAGGTGGTCCTGACCATTGAAGAACAGCATGAAAGGGGGCTAACAAAGCATGCAGAGAAACAGATGGACTACAGTCAGTAATTGTAGAACTACAAAGTGCATCGACATGGTAAGTGGAGCTGATAAAATGGACAGTGAGTGTAGAAACAAGGAGGTGGTTTTAATGTTATGGCTGATCAGTGTACTTCCTTCATACAATTGATTTATTACACCTGTTTGCATTACTTGTGGCTAAAACACATTCAAAAAATAATTAAATGGAGTGTCCCAATACTTTTGTCCATACATAGTATTTTAAAACAAACTCATTTCAACACCCTGATCATCAGTTATGTGCTTCAGAGCCATCTCTGCCCCAAGTTTACAAGTAATTTATGTGCATGATTCTGTTAAAACAGCACAACCCATCATTTTCAGCACTCTCATGCATGATGTGAGCGGTGCTGGCTAACTTCAAACTACCAGCACTCCCAACGTGCAGCTGTGGAAATGAGCAGCACATTAAACCTTCAATCCTATTCGCTCCAATAATAATCTGGTGGGATTGATTGAAGACCACACAGTCAAGTAACCATGCTCTTGTAAAATGTGGTGGGTCTCTGAAGTCAGTGTGGAACTATGTAGCACACATTGATAGGAACAGCTGATTATGGCAAAACCATAAAAACCATACAGGATGAGGTTCAACAACATGTGAAAGAATTTGGGAGGATTTTTTAGCTAAGAGCTTTATGTAGCACCCTTTGTGGGGGAAGGGGGGGTAGTGTTGCCAACTCTCCTGATCTGATAAACCTCTGTCTACATTTGCTCTGACAGGTGCTTGTGTGCATGTGCAAGTACATAGTTGGTGGTGGCCGTTTCAACCAATCATGAGCAACCTATGTGAATCTGTAACCATGCACAACAAAAGGCTAATTAACAGAGTAGGTATTATTTGGGTGGTGGATCACTCTCAGCACTGCAGTGACACTGACATAATGGTGGTGTGTTAGTGTGTGTTGTGCTGGTATGAGTGGATAAGACAGTGTCCAAGTAGGAGTGTCCAATACAGGGGTTTTCAACCTTTTTGGACATGCGCCCCCATTCGTGTGCCAACCGCAATCTCTCGCCCCCCCCGAACTTGCGCCTCAACCCCCCCCCTTCGTCAACCATCGCACAGAAACCATTGCGAAAGCTCTTGACAACCTAAAACAACATAATTACTGTTTTGCACATCATACATACAATGCAATCTTGCTGATTGAAAATATTAGTTCCAAAAGATAATACAGTCTGATCCCATCTGAGCCGATTCTATCAGCACATTATATAAATTTGTGGTTCACTTTTGTAAATCGTAAGCGGTTCTTGCTTTTGATGTAGATGAGAGCAGAAAACTTTACTTCACAGAGTCAAGCAGAGGCAAAAGTACATCAGTTACTAAATTGGTTAGTTCAGGATCATCTGCTTTGACTGACAGAAAACTTTTAGCTCCACAGGCAGAACGAGTCTGACTCGGTTACCGCTCTGTGGTAATAGCAGTTTAATTAAGCCCGAGCTTTTTAAAGTAAGCGAGTCACACAAAATGTTCTGTAGTAGTTGGTGTTTATTTAAAACCGCAGCATTCATTATAACAGTAAACACGGAGAGATGACTGAGAAAGAAACTTACGCTTCGCTTAAAATGAATCGACTCCTAAATCACTTATATCGATACTGTGAACAGAGCGTCTCTCTTAAAGACACACACACGTCCTATAACAGCAGTCGTTGTTCTTGTCACCGGTTTATCTTCACCGTTTTCCACGTTTTTTTCAAACTGAACTGGATAACATTAAACGTGCGTGTGTGCGTGGTCAGTTAGATTAATCAAATATGTCTCCTGTGGGTGAAACATGAATTACTTTAGTTTTAGAAGTAAAAAAAATCTCGTAATGTCACGCCCCCTGGTCAGGCACTCGCACTCCCCCAGACAAGTACTCCAGTTTGAAAACCCCTGGTCTAATAGAGTGGACAGTGAGTGGACACGGTATTTAAAAACTCCAGCAGCGCTGCTGTGTCTGATCCACTCATACTAGCACAACACACACTAACACACCACCATTATGTCAGTGTCACTGCAGTGCTGAGAATGACCCATTACCTAAATAATACCTGCTCTGTGGGGGTCCTGACAATTGAAGAACAGGGTGAAAGCAGGCTAAAAAAAAGTATGTAGAGAAATAGATGGACTACAGTCAGTAATTGTAGAACTACAAAGTGCTTCTATATGGTAAGTGGAGCTGATAAAATGGGCAGTGGGTGTAGAAACAAGGAGGTAGTTTTAATGTTATGGCTGATAAGTGCATGATAATTAAATGTATTCTATTCTATTCTATTTTATTTAAATCTAGTTAAATAACCCAGCTTGTAAGTAAAATGTGCTTTTACAGATGAGTGCTTTACCTTGATGGTTTATGATCCTATATAATTACGAAAGTGCAATTTTTTCCAGGTTTTTATTACTCGTATTTAAATATTTATTTAAACAAGGACTTCTTATTTGTTTATTTTGCTACTCCCGTTCTCCCTTTCAGTTTACAAATTCCTGCTGCCCGTCTGAATGTGTGTACAATTCAGTGCACACTAAACCTGTGGTAGGTACATGCTGAACTGCATGACTGCACTGTGATAATCACTGTACCGCCACCACATCAGAGCACATGATGTACGGTTTCAAAGGTTTTAATCTTACGGCTTGGCACAAAACGTATATACAATAGTAAACTGTTGTTACACTTATGTCAAACTTTCTTTTCCAACCCTATATTCAGTACAAGTGGCCGGCTTGTGTATTGCAAAAGCAATTTGCTTAAGAGTGCTATGCACTTTCATATTCTAGTCCTTCCTCCACTATGCTGTAAAGATGTTATCATAGTCATCTGGATTTTCTGCTAATTAGCGTGTAATGGAACGGATGAACTCCTATTTGAAAATTAACTTAAAACTTCATAAATCTTTGTAATGTGAAGACAGTTACTGAAGAGTGTCAGAGGATGATCTATCTGCACTGAATTCTGAGATTTGCATGCTTTGGCATGTAGTGCACCGCAGGCCAATTTTTAGCAGATGTGGGAAAGACATCCACAAACGTCTAACGTTGAGTGATCAGTGCTATTGGCTGGCATTAAAGAGCCAGCATAAATGTGGCAAATTTTTATTTAATGCAAACAACTGTCGATTCGTTACTAAACAATAACCTCACACAGTGTGACACACTGTCTGGAAGCCGTCTGGTATGTTTTTAAGAACTGTCAGAAAGACTTTTTACCATGTCTGTCTGGCTACCCCAAAAGTCCGTTCAAACAATCATGTGAGCAGAGCTTCCCTCCTTTCTCACACACGCTTGCACAAACCGTTACACACACCTCATCACGTCAAACAATGACACATGACATGACACAGCTCGAGTCAGGATAGGAAGCCTCTATCTTTCATGCAGTTCTAATTGCCTTTATGAGTAAAGAGAGAAACAATAACCTAACTATTCCACTGAGGTCTTCAGAAACGGTTAGATTGCTCTGAAAAATCCCTCCGTTCCAGCAACCAATCCAGAAATAACAGGACACAGCACTCCTATTATCGAGGAGTGTGTGAAACCTGCTAAAGGGAGTGGTGAGGGAATGTCAGTCTCCTATAAGGCCAGATACCTCCTTCCATTCTCTTCTACTTCTGTGCAGAGAGGAATGTGTATAAATATTTAAAAAAAAGGTTAAGATTATTTTAAAAGTGGTCATGATTATTATTTTCCAAAATTCAATACAAAGCAAGCAACAGTGACTATGTTTTCTTTAACTTAATCTAAAGAAAGTGAAACGTTTACATACACGTGAAGGGGACTTGGCATTTGGGACGATTTCTGGTCCTGTTCTTTTTCTGTGACTAAGTCTGAAGAAGTGTTTATAGGAAATTTTGCCCATGTAGTCAAAAGAGCCTTTGTGATTTCAGGCACAAATGTTGCATAAGATGGTTTGGCTGTCAATCTATTTTTCAGGGCGGCACGGTGGCTAAGTGGGTAGCACTGTCACCTCACAGCAAGAAGATCTCGGGTTCGATCCCCGGTTGGGGTGGTCGGGTCCTTTCTGTGTGGAGTTTGCATGTTCTCCCCTTGTCTGCCTGGGTTTACTCTGGGAGCTCCGGTTTCCTCCCACAGTCCAAAGACATGCAAGTGAGCTAAATTGGAGATACTAAATTGTCCATGACTGTGTTCAATATAATCTTGTGTAATGAGTAACTACCGTTCCTGTCATGAATGTAACCAAAGTGTAAAACGTCACGTTAAAATCCTAATAAATAAACAAACAATCTATTTTTCAATTTATCCTAAAGGTGTTCAGTGGAGTTTAGGTCAGACCACTTTGTGCAGGTCACTGGAGATTCATTCATTCATTCATTGTCTGTTTTCAGAGTCACAGTGAATACAATTCACCAAGCGAAAGTGTAGCCCACTTTTGTTCTAGCAGAACAATGCCCTTATGGACAAAGAAAGGTTAACAAATTTGGAAGCATAAGATTTTTTTTTTATGACTAATGTAATCCAGGTACCAAAAAATCTACAGCAATTGAAGACTAGTGATTAAGGTACCGGACTAGTAATCAAAAGGTCACTGCAAGGTTGCCATTGTTGGACCCTTGAGCAGGGCCCTTAACCCTCAATGACACGGTGGCTCAGTGGGTAGCACTCTCAAGAAGCAAGAAGGTCCTGGGTTCAATCCCCAGGTGGGGCAATCCACACTTAGTATCACACTCACAATTTTAGTATCTCCAATTAACCTGACTGCATGTCTTTTGACTGTGGGAGAAAACTGGAGCTCCTGAAGGAAACCCTGACAGACATGGGAGAACATGCACACTCCACACAGAACGGACCCTGGCCGTCCGACTGGGAAATCAAACCCAGGACATTCCTGCTGTGAGGTCAGAGTGCTACCCACTAAGCCACCATGTCACTGAAGTTTCCACACATCAGACTCGTAAAACTATCTTTTGCAACAGATTGGGAAGGACCTATTTTGCTCTTATGCACAAGGCATGGTTTATACGGATGGAAGCATAGGATGTAATCCAGGTATATAAAAAAGTAAAGTGCCATAAATTAATAGTTGCTGAGAAAAAAAACATTGCCCACATGGCTTAAAAATTCCAGAAAATGATACCATGGCTTTAGAGGCTTCTGATAGGCTGATTGACATCATTTGAGTCATCAGCTGAATGTGTACCTGTGTCAGCCTCTTTACTTGACATCATAAGAAAATCAAAGGAATTTAGCCAAGACATCAGAAAAAGAATCAAGTCATAAGACAGGAAGTTTGCCTAATGACGCTTGCGTGCAAATGGGTCTTCCAAACAGACAAGTAACCTCACGCATAGGGCTGTCGCGGTGAAAGAATTTCCCCTTGCGATATTCAACCTGTCTCAATATCGCGGTATGCGGTAATATCGCCATTTTTTTTTTTTTTTGAAAATTACTTAATTAATCTGCATTTTAGAGCTATATAAACAAGCTTTATTGTTAGGCTATGATTCGGTATATTATTGCTTTATAATGACAAAGATGAGACAGCTTTAAGACCAATGAAATGCGTGTTTAATGTTAAATACAGAACAGAGCAGGGATGCGCGTCTTTTCTCTATTAAAAAAAGGTTTAAATTTAGCTCCTAGGCTAGATATACAGTGTGAAACGAAAAAAAAAAAGTGTTTAGGCTAAATATTGTAAATACACATCTAATCAAAATATGGTAAAAAAAAAATATAATAAAGTCTGTAAGAGTTTAAACCTGCGTTATTATGCGCGCTAGAAGAACCAACACGTTCATCTGATGTGGTTTAGAGAGAATCTGAGTGGGGTAGCGATGTTCCCCTCGGTACTAAAACTCTCTCTGATGGGGCTCGTTACACTAATACACGTGTACTGTACCTGCATGCGACTTTACAATGCGACAAACTATCTATTTAGTAGGTATAATTAACATAACAATATATACTACATTTCAAGTTATTATTCGTTTCAATACATTTTTATTCAACGAAAAAATACATTTAAATCATTCCAGCAAGACCAGAAAGAGAATATTTGCAGGCTGCAATGCCATATTAACCGTCATTAAGTGTTTTAGTTCACCAAGGCTGTTTGAATATAGTCTAAATTACAAGTATTTATTGAGTGTGAACTCAATTTGATCATTAATAAACTTGCCTATAATTCCTGTTGCGATTGTTTACATTTTAAAACACAAAGCCTGACACTCAGCAGCAACGCATGAGAACAGGTTGCGGGAAAATGACGCTCCTAGCTCATTTTCATTATGAATTCATTTAACATTTATTACGCCCGAATGTAAGCGTAAAACAAGATGGACCCTGCAACAATATAAACAAAAAAAAATAGAAGAAAGAAAGAAAAAACGTGAACACCGCGGTGTTGCGGTTGCTTGGCATGCCCTGCGGTTGGCTGGTCTATACCGCGATATTTCAAAATTGCGGTTAGCGCGACAGCCCTACTCACGCATACATACAAAGTGGCTTAAGTTAAGGTAATGGCCATCACAAAGCCCTGACCTCAATCCCATAGAAAGTTTATTGGTAGAACTAAAAAAGCAAGTGTGAGCAAAAAGGCCTCCAAACCTGAAGAAGAATGGGCCAAAATTCCAGCAACTGTGTGAGAAGCTTGCGGTAAGCTACCCGAAACGTTTTACCCAAGTTAAACAATTTAAAGGCAAAGCTACCAAATTACCAACCACGTTTATTTAAACGTCTGAGCCACTGGAACTGTGATGAAAAAAGAAATAAAAGCTGAAATTAATCATTGTCTCTAGTATTATTCTGACATTTCACATTCAGAAAAAACAGTAGTGATCTTAACTGATCTCAGAGAGGGAGTGTGTACTGGGATTGAATGTCTGGAATTGTGACAAACTGAGTTTAAATGAATGTGGCTAAAGTGTATGTAAACTTAAAACTTTGACCCAGCAAGATTTTTAAAAACTCACAATAAGGTTATGAGGACTTTGTAAAGACTTTGTTTATAGCAAAAACGTGTGTGTGTGTGTGTGTGTGTGTGTGCCAATTGTTCAGTCACAAACAAAAAACCTGTTGCAGAAATAATTGAAACATTAAAACTCATGACAAACATGTCCCATATGAATGTACGACAATTTTTGGTAAATCTTTTTAATTGACTAATGCAATACTATTTTCACCTTTACCTCATTTATCATATCTTATATATTTATTCATTCATTGATTCATAATCTGTATATTTATTCAGGGTGGCTAGAACCGTGGGTAGCACTGTCGCCTCACAGCGAGAAGGTCCTGGGTTCGATATCCAGGTGGAGTGGTCCAGGTCCTTTCTGTGTGGAGTTTGCATGTTCTCCCCATGTCTGTGTGGGTTTCCTCTGGGAGCTCTGGTTTCCTCCAACAGTCCACAGACATGCAAGTGAGGTGAATTATAGATACAAAATTGTCTGTGACTGTATTTGACATTGAACTAGAACTGATGAATCTCGTGTAACGAGTAACTACCTGTCCTGTCATGAATGTAACCAAAATGTGTAAAGCACTGTGTAGGCACTTAATGTGACGTATGTATAGATTTAAAACAAAAACTTATTTTTAAACTAAATAACTCGTTTGTTAGCGGAACCCTTTTCCACCAATGCACTCCGCACAGGTGCCTCTCCATCTGCCAATCAGGGTCCTTACACAGCGTTGGAAGACCCCACCCATATAGTCCGGTCATCCCGCCCTAGCAGAAACGTGTCTGCTGCAGGCACTGCCAATTATGGCCACTAGATGGCACCCAGCCGACCGGTGGCAACACCGAGTTTTGAACTGAGAAGTTCAGAATCTCGGTGCTGGTGTGCTAGCGGAATATCCCGCTGCGCCACCTGGGCACCGTAATTTAGCTTTCATCCTGTAGCACTAGCATGCAAAGATTACACCTCGACACGAAACTGAACACTGGCAAAATCACTGATTTAAAAGCAAGTTTTTCAATTTAAAGCTCATGTAACGCAAAACTATTTCCCTGTTGACGGACTCAAATCTGTCATGCATTTAGTCACAAGTTAATATTTCATACAAATCACCTAAAATGTACATAGATGTGAAGAAGTTAAACAATGTAGGTGTTTTGATTGGTAAATAAATAAATATTTTTCTTTCTGACTGATGAACCATCATTGTGATGTCACTTTCACAATGTGAGTAAAAATACTGGACTGTAACTGTTCTGTTGTCTTTTGACTCTATGCTTAAAAACTAAAACTTTTTGAATTTGCAAACAATGTCGACAGTTACATATTTGAGGCGTCTACTGTCAACATAATCAGCTTTTAAAGCGCTGTGATGTCATTTTGACCAATTTCCCTTTGCAAACCATCTTTTACAATTTTACAAGGTTTCAGAGGTCTCTTTAATGGAATTCTTTTTACAATTTAGTTTAGTAGTTTGTTTATTAGAATTTTAACGTCATGTTTTACACTTTGGTTACATTCATTAAAGAAATGGTAGTTATTCATTACACAAGGTTTATCAGTTCACAAGATTATATCTAACACAGTTATGGACAATTTAGTATCTCCAATTCACCTCACTTGCATGTCTTTGGACTGTGGGAGGAAACCAGAGCACCCGGAGGAAACCCACACAGACACGGGAAGAACATGCAAAGTCCACACAGAAAGGACCTTGACCTGGACCTTGACCGCCCCGCCAATCAAAAGGTTGGCTGGGCCGTGCAAGCACCTTTACACAATTTAGTTGGTAACCTGTCTTGAGTTATCGTGACTTCATGTTTGTGTTAGTTCAGTGGCTGATAAGATTAAATTCTTCACCAGTTCAACTAAATCAGGAAAATACACCTCTACTACTAAGCTTTTCCATCAAGTAAAATGAAATCCTTCTAAAAGAACAAGAAGAAAACTATAAAGTTTGTTGTAAGCTGAATATTTACAACTGTAATGCAACTGAAGTGACATATTTACAGAGAATATTTTCAGAAAGGAAAAAGATGATTCACAGGCTATTAAAACATTCAAAACAAACCATAAAAAGGCATGACAGAAAAGAAAGAGCAGCTCTCTTAAGCCTACACAACCAAAAATAGGATTACCTCGTTGCATTAGAGATACTTTAACAGGCTGTAATGATTTGGCCCCTATTAAAGTCACTCGGGTCTTTATGCTGATCATATCTGCAGCATGTATAAACGTATGCATAGTCATGTGAGGAGCTATTTTTAGTGCTACATGTAATATATCTCGGATTGCTCAAATGTCATAAAACAAGCATTGCTGTGCACGTTTCTGGGGGGGGTGGTCCTAATGTTTTGGCTCGTCAGTGTATATATAAAAACAAATCATGCCTGATTTAGAAGAAACTTGTGTGTCAGATGTAGTGGATGATGTGGATAAGTGTGAATCTGACCTGCACAGTGGTGGCGATCTCTGCAGCAAAGCCTCCGGTCACTGGAGCCTCGTGACTGATGAGCAGTCGGCCCGTCTTCACCACTGACTAAAGAAGCAGAAAAAAAACACAAACAATGACATTAACCACCTGATGTCTCATTTTGACAAATTAATTAATATTTCAGTATATTTATCTGTACAGATACATTGTAAGAAAAATTATATTAACCATTGAGACGGTTTGAATAAAATTAATCAACCAATAAGAACAAACTACCTATCACTATAGTCCCATTACTAAGGCAGCACCTTTGCATTACCTTCAGGCAGTTATTTAATCTTACTGAAGACCATACTGCTACCTATTGTCAAGGGAAAATATATTTAAATTCAAAGCAGATAACCAAACTAACAGTTCAAGAAGGTCCTTTGTCCCCAGAGCCATAAGGCTCTAGATCTTCACCAGGCAGGGGAAGCAGGCGGTAGGTAAAGGCTGAGGATCATATATGTAGCCATAGGTGTATGTGAATGTACATATATGTATGCGCACACACACACACACACACACACACACACACACATATATATATATATATATACACAGTGTATCACAAAAGTGAGTACACCCCTCACATTTCTGCAGATATTTAAGTATATCTTTTCATGGGACAACACTGACAAAACGACACTTTGACACAATGAAAAGTAGTCTGTGTGCAGCTTATATAACAGTGTAAATTTATTCTTCCCTCAAAATAACTCAATATACAGCCATTAATGTCTAAACCACCGGCAACAAAAGTGAGTACACCCCTAAGAGACTACACCCCTAAATGTCCAAATTGAGCACTGCTTGTCATTTTCCCTCCAAAATGTCATGTGACTCGTTAGTGTTACTAGGTCTCAGGTGTGCATAGGGAGCAGGTGTGTTCAATTTAGTAGTACAGCTCTCACACTCTCTCATACTGGTCACTGAAAGTTCCAACATGGCACCTCAGGGCAAAGAACTCTCTGAGGATCTTAAAAGACGAATTGTTGCGCTACATGAAGATGGCCAAGGCTACAAGAAGATTGCCAACACCCTGAAACTGAGCTGCAGCACAGTGGCCAAGATCATCCAGCGTTTTAAAAGAGCAGGGTCCACTCAGAACAGACCTCGCGTTGGTCGTCCAAAGAAGCTGAGTGCACGTGCTCAGCGTCACATCCAACTGCTGTCTTTGAAAGATAGGCGCAGGAGTGCTGTCAGCATTGCTGCAGAGATTGAAAAGGTGGGGGGTCAGCCTGTCAGTGCTCAGACCATACGCCGCACACTACATCAAATTGGTCTGCATGGCTGTCACCCCAGAAGGAAGCCTCTTCTGAAGTCTCTACACAAGAAAGCCCGCAAACAGTTTGCTGAAGACATGTCAACAAAGGACATGGATTACTGGAACCATGTTCTATGGTCTGATGAGACCAAGATTAATTTGTTTGGTTCAGATGGTCTCAAGCATGTGTGGCGGCAATCAGGTAAGGAGTACAAAGATAAGTGTGTCATGCCTACAGTCAAGCATGGTGGTGGGAATGCCATGGTCTGGGGCTGCATGAGTGCAGCAGGTGTTGGGGAGTTACATTTCATTGAGGGACACATGAACTCCAATATGTACTGTGAAATACTGAAGCAGAGCATGATCCCCTCCCTCCGGAAACTGGGTCGCAGGGCACTGTTCCAGCATGATAATGACCCCAAACACACCTCTAAGACGACCACTGCTTTATTGAAGAGGCTGAGGGTAAAGGTGATGGACTGGCCAAGCATGTCTCCAGACCTAAACCCAATAGAACATCTTTGGGGCATCCTCAAGCGGAAGGTGGAGGAGTGCAAAGTCTCGAATATCCGCCAGCTCCGTGATGTCGTCATAGAGGAGTGGAAAAGCATTCCAGTGGCAACCTGTGAAGCTCTGGTAAACTCCATGCCCAGGAGAGTTATGGCAGTTCTGGGAAATAATGGTGGCCACACAAAATATTGACACTTCAGGAACTTTCACTAAGGGGTGTACTCACTTTTGTTGCCAGTGGTTTAGACATTAATGGCTGTATATTGAGTTATTTTGAGGGAAGAATAAATTTACACTGTTATATAAGCTGCACACAGACTACTTTTCGTTGTGTCAAAGTGTCATTTTGTCAGTGTTGTCCCATGAAAAGATATACTTAAAGATATACTTAAATATCTGCAGAAATGTGAGGGGTGTACTCACTTTTGTGATACACTGTATATGTATATATACACATACATGCATACATGCATACATATATACACACACATACATACAATGATCAGCCATAACATTAAAACCACCTCCTTGTTTCTACACTCACTGTCCATTTTATCAGCTCCACTGACCATATAGAAGCACTTTGTAGTTCTACAATTACTGACTGTAGTCCATCTATTTCTCTACATACTTTTTAAGCCTGCTTTCACCCTGTTCTTCAATAGTCAGGACCCCCACATGACCACCACAGAGCTGGTATTATTTAGGTGGTGGATAATTCTCAGCACTGCAGTGACACTGACATGGTGGTGGTGTGTTAGTGTGTGTTGTGCTGGTATAAGTGAATCAGACACAGCAGTGCTGCTGGAGTTTTTAAATACCATGTCCACTCACTGTCCACTCTGTTAAACACTCCTACCTAGTTGGTCCACCTTGTAGATGTAAAGTCAGAGACGATCGCTCATCTATTGCTGCTGTTTGAGTTGGTCATCTTTTAGACCTTCATCAGTGGTCACAGGACGCTGCTCACGGGGCGCTGTTGGCTGGATATTTTTGGTTGGTGGAATTGTAGAATTGTGAATTGTGTTTTTCACAGTGCAAACACAGCATGTTTAACCAGTGCTAAACCCCTTACATAAAAAATATCAAACCTTAAAAACAGACTACTGAAATTACAGCTTTTTTAGCTACTTGACGCAAGCCTTCTATTTACCCAGGCTTGGGACCGACACTAAGAGTGCACTGATGTGTCCCACAATGGCTAGGTTCACTTTCCGTATTTGTGAGCCCAGCCAGAGATATGAACTCCCAGAACTCCAAAACCTTTTTTTTTTTATTAATGAAACTATTCATGTATTGTAAAAGTCAGCTTTACCTTTAATATGAATTAAATCGATTTGAATACAATATTTTTCTCATGGTTTGGGGAAAAGCAAGCCGCTCTTGTATATACTTGGTACAGTCAATTAGAATATGCCTCAGTGTATCGTGTGACTGCAGCCTTAGTATGTAACCTGTATGTGGGACCAAAATGCGCTTTGAAGGATCTGCAAGAATTACAGTCCTGTTTAGGCTTAAACATTTAAAATGGCATTTATTGTACTTAATTAAGATTAAGTATTGGGTTCTGTCTTCTGTCTCGTCAGTGTCCGAGAATTATTATTATTATGCTCTGCCTATCACTCTGTGGGCTCCTTCAAGATCACGGTTTACTTCCTTTTACCTCCCGAAGGTTTAGTAAAAGAGTAAATGTGTGACGCCATGCAACAGATTGCCACCCTGTCCAGGTGAATTCTTGTCTCGTGTTCCTGGGTGGCACAGAAACCACACAGCCCTGACCAGGATGAAGCGGTTGGTAAAAATAATAAATAAAGAACAATGGAGAAAACCTTACATTTAGGTTATGAGTCAAAAAGGCGCTTTGAAAAATAAAGCTTGTGACAGGTTTACTCCACAACATCCTCCTGACTGTAGGTTCTAATAAGGACTTGAACACAAACAGCTCTGTCGTGCGTGTTTCTAGGACAACGACTGAATCAGCAGAGGGCAGTGGTCATGACTTATAATGACCATATGTCTTCATGTTTAAATACAGATGAGAAATTCTGTCAAACACAGCAGGCTTCTCTTGTTGTGTGTTAAAAACACACACACGGTCGCAGCTCCAGGCCTTGACAAAGCAGTGGCCGGATTAGTATGAGAGCTTGAGATCTAGGAAAAGGGTCACGTTGCCACCAGCGACACACGTGATCTGACGGTTTGCACACAGCCAGACAGGAGGTCAAATACCTCGAGCAGCAGGTGCTGTTTACCGGAAGGCTTGAGAGACAAAACAGGTAAGGTTTCAGCCTTCAGATGTGAATCTGGGAAATAAAAATCAGGACCTTCAATTTTCATTAAAAGGCAGCATTTAGAGTCGCAGCAGACAAGCCACAACAGTTACAAGGTAAAAAAAATACCAGTGACACACCCAAGCTTCATTTGATAAGAAGCTGAGCTACGTCTCTATGGTGTGTCCACCGAGGATAATGATGTGATGGAAACCTAAAGTGAAGACTGCACGCTGGTATCGTCTGATGAACACAGTGATCAAGGACGGCAAGCATCTCATCTGACTTGACTAAATCCCCACATTACTGCGAGAGGGAGACGCTCCACCCACAGCACACCAAAGACTAGCAGGCTCTGATCTCCCATATACTTTAGTGTCTTTCTCTCACCTCATTTCGCTCTTACACCTTCATCTATACTAGATGTCACCATAGTCAATATGACTATTGATTCCAATTTAATTACAAAAAAGCCATTAAGCATATTTTATTAATAACCTTAATTAACGAAATAGATAGAACTAGGGCTGCAGCTATCGATTATTTTTGTAATCGAGTATTCGATTGATTATTCCAGCGATTAATCGAGTAATCAGATAAGAAGTACTTTTGGTTTAATAAAGAGCAAAAATAAATACATAAAAGATTAAATAAGACACGTCTCTTAAAACAAACCACATTTTTATTCCTTGCATACAGGACAGTTTAAAGAGAAAGTTATATAAATATATATATATATATAATACACAAAAATACATAAACATAAGCCTCTAATTTGTGCAACTTTCAGAACTAAAAGTTTCAGCTACAGCTCACGCATAACATAAACCTTTAATATTTTGTTGGGAGGCTTTGTGGCATTTGTAAGAGGTTCCGTCAGGATTGTATCTCCTAGATGAGGTAGATCTGCCGTTTGTGTGCGTGTACATGTGTGATTGCCTTAGCCCTTAAAAAAGCTGTGGTGGTTGCAATGAAGTAAAGTCAGCGTATCAACAAGATGATCTGATGGTGTGGATGTTGTTCTGAGTTTTTGTTTTTTCCAGCTTTAAATAATCTCAAACTTTCTGTGGTTTTCTCTGTCCAGTCTCCTCTGTTCGCCCCTCGTTACTTTCTCTCTCGCTTGCTCCATTTTGCAGTCTGCGTTATCAAATCCCGGCTTCGTTTCAAATCGCTACTTTCATACTGAACAGCACGCAGGAGCGGCGAGCGTGTCCACTACGTATTCATTGAACTGTACGTGAAAAGTACCCGGATTAAGTCCTGTTAAGTATTGTTTAAGTATGAGATTTCGGAGGCAGCCCTCGGCTTCTTCATGTCACCTGCGCACAGCTTGAAACACCGTGAGCTGTGTATAGTTGTATGGATTACACGAAGCCTCGATGCGAAAAATTTGAATCGATGATTTTTAGTAATCGAATTACTCGAGTTTTTCGAGGAATCGTTTCAGCCCTAGATAGAACACATTTCTTAACTACATTAACTGTGTACATATTCAAAAAACAGTGACCTGTAGCCTTTACATACAGTACAATCAAGAAAACATTCCTCCAGGCACCCAGGTGGGGCAGTGGGATATTCCACTAGCACACCAGAGCTGAGATTCTGAACTCCCCGGTTCAAATCTCAGCTCTGCGGTCAGCGGTTGGCTGACTGCCCTCTAGCAGGCACAATTGGCAGTGCCTGCAGCAGACAAAATTGGCCATCAAGTCTGGACTAATAAATAGGTGGGGTTCTTTAAATGCTGTGTAAGCACACTGGTTAGCAGCCCGAGGCGCCTGTGCAGAAGTGGAGAAGCATGGAGATCGGTGCGTGTCTCTTTGTGCGCAATATCCGGCCTCGTGTGAATCCACCAACCACCTCCTTGTTTCTACACTCACTGTCCATTTTATCAGCTCCACTTACCATATAGAAGCACTTTGTAGTTCTACAATTAAAGACTGTAGTCCATCTATTTCTCTACATACTTTTTTAGCCCGCTTTCACCCTGTTCTTCAATGGTCAGGACCCCCACAGGACCACTACAGAGCAGGTATTATTTAGGTGGTGGATCATTCTCAGCACTGCAGTGACACTGACATGGTGGTGGTGTGTTAGTGTGTGTTGTGCTGGTATGAGTGGATCAGACACCGCAGCGCTGCTGGAGTTTTTAAATACCGTGTCCACTCACTGTCCACTCTATTAGACACTCCTACCTAGTTGGTCCACCTTGTAGATGTAAAGTCAGAGACGATCGCTCATCTATTGCTGCTGTTTGAGTTGGTCATCTTCTAGACCTTCATCAGTGGTCACAGGACACTGCCCACGGGGCTCTGTTGGCTGGATATTTTTGGTTGGTGGACTATTCTCAGTCCAGCAGTGACAGTGAGGTGTTTAAAAAAAACTCTATCAGAGCTGCTGTGTCTTATCCACTCATACCAGCACAACACACACTAACACACCACCACCATGTCATTGTTACTGCAGTGCTGAGAATGATCCACCACCCAAGAAATACATGCTCTGTAGTGGTCCTGACCATAGAAGAACAGCATGAAAGGGGGCTAACAAAGCATGCAGATAAACAAATGGACTACAGACAGTAATTGTAGAATTACAAAGTGCTTCTATATGGTAAGTGGAGCTGATAAAATGGACAGTGAGTGTAGAAACAAGGAGGTGGTTTTATTGTTATGGCTGATTGGTGTACAATGCAAGTCTACATAATTCAAAGATGCTTCCTTAAGAGAAGTATGGCTCCTTGCTGTGCATTAACAATCACAATAGGATTTATCTGATGTCGAAAATGGACAGTGACGGAGCCATTGTAGTCTAAAAAACAAAAAACAAAAGTAGACATGACATGTGTTTGCATTGCTGTTGCTGGGAGCACAGTGAGCAGATGCGGTATGTGACAGTTTCTCACGCAGGCTGTTTGCAAGCAGATGTGGTAGGAATTCATTAGAACTGATTTTTCCCCACACTTAGCTATAAACTTCCTATGATATACAGTGAATTAAATGGAGGGCAGGGTGGCAAGACAGAAGCTGCTCCCGGAAAAATGCCATGCTGTAAGATTCTAATGCCATGTGGCAAAAGGTTTTATAGTCAGATGAGACAAAGATTGATCTTTTGTAGTTAACTCCAAGTGGTATGTTTGAAGAAAACCAAACACAGCCGACCACCAAAAATACACCAAAACCAGATGTTTCTCTTTAGTAGGAACTTGGCAGCTGATCAGTATGGCAAATGAGAACATGGATCCTGCCATGTACATCTAAACACGCGGCCCTCTGCTAGACAACTGAAGAGGGCCTCCCAAAAGCAAGACAACGATCCTAAACACACTACCAAAAAAAACAAGAGGTGGCTTAAGGATAGGAAGGTGAATGTTCTTCAGTGACTAGGTCAGAGCCCTGACCTAAATCCAATAGACAATCACAAAGCTGACTGGATATCACAAAGCGTGAGTAAAGCTTAATTAAAAGTCCTTGTTGCTTTTACAGCTTAGCCAGCAAAGCTTCGGATGTCCGTGTCTGCTCTGCATCAGTCAGGGTCTTGTATTTCTCTTGACCACAATTCGAATTGCCAGTACAAAACTAAACACAGCGATCTGTTCTCCACAAACTAAACACATGACTTTACTTTTGACGTCAGTAAATAAATACTTACAAGTCCATGGGTCTTTCTGAAAATCTAGTGAGCTCTCTACATAGACAGCATTTTACATCATCCTACACACACTCCCGAGAAGAAGGCTGTCCGAATTCTTAGATACCTTAAAATGCTGTCTACTAAGGTGCCTTATTTCGAAGCGATAATCTGACTGAATAATGAGGGAGCATCCGATGCTTCCTGAGCAATAAAGGCAATCCCAGCATTCAGTGTGGCACACAAAGTTCTTTTCAAATGTAAATAAATTCTCTTTGTTTTAGTTTTTTTTATTTCTATAATGGCAAGTTCACACTACACGACTTTCCAAGTCGTCAGGTCGCTGTACAGTTCACACTACACAACTGGATCTCTTGTAATCGGGAGTCTTTCAGTCGGTGTGTATTTCACACTACACGACTGATCAGCGATAGGGGGTTTCGCACTACACCATCTATCACCAACTGGAATCGCAGACGAGCTTCTCTGGTCTCCCAAACTACGTTTTGTCACGAAAACAAACGCAAGTGACGAAAGGTTTAATGATACCACGTCCAAAAATGCACGTCAACAAGTAGCGAGCAATCAAAGTTTGTGCGCTGATGTGCAGCGTAAAAACAATTAGGAAAAATGGGAACAGCATGGATTGTTAGATGGAGATTAATAATTATTTTCTGCAATGCAACGTTGGTGTTATAGTTTATATCAGAATACATCGACACACACACAAGTTTTATACAGTATTTCTGACCTTATCGTTCTCTACAAAACATATTATGCCCCTGTCACACCTTTTTACAACTTCTCCCCTGCGTTTCCCCTCACCCCGTATCTTGCGTTCTTATTGGCTATTCGACATAGCACTCATTGCCAGTCGGGCAACTCGGATCCAGATTTTTGACAAGCTAGATATCTCTTGGCCGAGTTTCGATCGCCGAGCAAACGCCAAATCTAGCGCCGACCAGTCGGCGAGCGAAACTCGGGACAAAAATCGTGTAGTGCGAACTAGACATAAAGGTGCGCAAGCGTCATTTATTTGCAATCAGTGACAGTTGAACCATTTTTGGCACACAGAGGCAGATGTTAGCTGGCATGCTTGTGGGTTGTGCCACCTCAGCACATTGGTTTGAATGGCCTGAGCCTAACTGTGTTGGCTTAGTAAACAAAAACTGCGGTGACGTAGTCACTCTAAGCAGTGTCTGAATCTGAATCTGCCCTATTAGTTCGAGGTTAGTTAGAATCCTCTCTACTTAGACAGCTGCCTAGGTAGGTTGTAGGCAGCAAGGCAGCTTACTAGGTTTTTGAACAGACATAGGGTCTGCTCAAAAACCTAGTGAGCTGCCTTGCTGCCTACTGCCTACCTAGGCAGTTGCCTAAGTAGAGAGGATTCTAATAAGACATTGAACCAGGAGCAGCTTCTGTCTTGCCAACATCTCTCCTAAGTTCTGTTCACCACCACATTACAGTGAAGCCGCATACACTCACCTGAGGACAATACACCGGATCAGCCATAACATTAAAACCACCTCCTTGTTTCTATACTCACTGTCCATTTTATCAGCTCCACTTACCATATAGAAGCACTTTGTAGTTCTACAGTTACTGACTGTAGTCCATCTGTTTCTCTACAGAGCTTTTTAGCCTTTTTTTAGGTATTATTTAGGTGGTGGATCATTTTCAGCACTGCAGTGACACTGACATGGTGGTGGTGTGTTAGTGCGTGTTGTGCTGGTATGCACATGCACTGACTGTCCACTCTATTAGACACTCCTACCTAGTTGGTCCACCTTGTAGATGTAAAGTCAGAGACAATCACTCATCTATTGCTGCTGTTTGAGTTGGTCATCTATTAGACCTTCATCAGTGGTCACAGGACGCTACTGTTGGCTGGATATTTTTGGTTGGTGGACTATTCTCAGTCCAGCAGTGGCAGTGAGGTGTTCAAAAACTCCAGCAGCGCTGCTGTGTCTGATCTACTCATACCAGCACAACACACACTAACACACCACCACCATGTCAGTGTCACTGCAGTGCTGAGAATGACCCACCACCCAAATAATACCTGCTCTGTAGTGGTCCTGGGAGAGTCCTGACCATTGAAGAACAGCATGAAAGGGGGCTAACAAAGCATGCAGAGAAACAGATGGACTACAGTCAGTATTTGTAGAACTACAAAGTGCTTCTATATGGTAAGTGGAGCTGAAAAAAGACAGTGAATGTAGAAACAAGAAGGTGGTTTTAATGTTATCGGTGTATGTAAATAATCCCTATCTTACACTTCTGGTTGGATGCTACTGCATTTCATTGTCTCCGCACTTGTACTCTGAGAACGACAATAAAGTTGAATCTAATCTCATTAATGACGGCTGCAGATGGAGAAAAATCAGAAGCTGAAAAAATTCAGCTGGTCCCCTGTTACAAGCTGCTCAGCCAAATCCTTGAGCACATGAAGGCAATGAGCACAAATCACCCTGCAGGGTTCACTATTTGCAATCTGACGGAATATTTCACCACAATCCAGCACCCTACAGAGCGCCGTTCAAGTGTCAAAATAAAACTGATGGTGTTTTGAGAAGTGATACTCATGGCTACAATGCTACATAGTTTTACGTTGACATAACTGGGTGTGTTTGTGAGATGAGATGAGACTACATGGTAATTAAATGTGTCATCTCAACATTAAGACAACAGGAACATTTTAATGATGACTAAGTATTAGGTTTAATCACACAGAGGTTGATATAAACCAAGGCGTTGTTCACCTGTGTGTCTTATTAGGGGGGCGAATCACAATCACAACTCACAAACAAATTTAACAAGCCAGTGAGGTGTAAACTCAGACACGGGAAGCTAAATGTTGATATGGGTTATTTGTTTAAGTAATAAAAATACTGGAGAGCTAAATAAACCGTTATGTTTGATACTTGTTTGCTAATCCAGTTAGCTGAAGAATTCAGTAACAGCCTGACCTCCAATGACAAGATTTTTGGAAGGAGGTGGACACTTGTCTTTAATTCCCTCATTTATCCAAACTTCTATCCAACCGGGGGATAAAATCAAGTCCCTTTGCTGTTTTAACAGGGCAATGCAACCTTTTGAACAGTAAGGGCCATGAAATAGCAGGTTGCAAAGGTTGGTATAAAAGAATATACCTTGTCTGCAAAAGGCCTAGACCTCAAACTAAACTAACACATACATAATGCTGTGAGTTATGTATAACATCCAATTTTTTGCTCCAATTATTCTATTTTATTTATACATTTTCTCCCAATTTAGTGTAGTCAATTTGTCTTCCGTTGCGGCGGGATCACTGATTGCAGTCAGGATGGGTATATTGCTGCTCATGCCTCCTCCTACCCACACGCAGCCCTTTGCAGAACCCTTTTTCACCTATGCACTCTGCACAGGTGCCTCTTCATCTGCCAATCAGGGTCCTTACACAGCGTTTGAAGACCCCACCCACATAGTCCGGCCATCCCGCCCTAGCAGAACAGTGTCTGCTGCAGGCACTGCCAATTATGCCCGCTAGATGGCACCCAGCCGACCGGTGGCAACGTCGAGTTTTGAACTGAGGAGTTCAGAATCTCAGTGCTGGTGTGCTAGCGAAATATCCCGCTGCGCCACCTGGGCGCCCAATTATGCTTTTTAATCTGTGGGTTAGGATTAACCCTAACCCTTAGACCAGCCAGCAAAGGCTGCAATTAGAGCACAGTAATCTGTTTAACCATCCCTCCCAACAGACAATCAGGTCTGTGTAGGCACCCAGGTGGTCGATAGCACAGCTGAGAATCAAACTTAAATCTAAAACAGTGAATGTGGAGTACTGTAAATACCTGCTGTCTCTGTTGTTGACTGTAAAATATAAATGTAGCTATTTTCTGCATGTGATTTTCCTTTCTAAATCTGTATAATTTAAGAAAGGTTATATAAGCTTTTTTTGGTACACTGCGGAATCGAATGTGTTGCTATCAGCAGTCACATTATCAATAAAGTGAGACAGTTCCAGAAGCAGCTATACTTATCCATGTCACCATGATGATAAGGTGGTAGGGTAAAGATAATGAGAAGTTCCTTTTTCAATTCATTCTTTTCCCTTTTTGGCATTCGGGTACTGGTTTGTCCTCATCACGCCTGCCCAAGACTTTGAATAGCTTTTAAATACTTTATAGTAAACTGTAACCTGACATTTCTGTTCGTGAGGCTTACCAGAAATTTGTATCATGTGGTGAAAGGCTCTGAGGTCATGCTAGTGCTGTTTATAACCTTGACACATAAAAAGTGTCCTTACTGTACTTAGCAGTTCATTATGACTGAAACTTATCTTCTTTCATCCAGTATTGATGTACATTAGGGTTGTTTGCTATCCCTATTGGTATTTCCCAAATACTTGCTCCTAAACATCTGTTTACACCAATGAACCATAACATTAAAACCACCTCCTTGTTTCCACACTCACTGTGTATTTTATCAGCTCCACTTAACATATAGAAGCACTTTGTAGTTCTACAATTACTGACTGTAGTCCATCTGTTTCTCTGCATGCTTTGTTAGCCCCCTTTCATGTTGTTCTTCAATGGTCAGGACTCTCCCAGTACCACCACAGAGTAGGTATTATTTAGGTGGTGGATCATTCTCAGCACTGCAGTGACGATGACATGGTGGTGGTGTGTTAGTGTGTGTTGTGCTGGTATGAGTGAATAAGACACAGCAGCGCTGACGGAGTTTTTAAACACCTCACTGTCACTGCTGGACTGAGAATAGTCCACCAACCAAAATTATATCCAGCCAACAGCGCCCTGTGACCACTGATGAGGATCTAAAAGATGACCAACTCAAACAGCAGCAATAGATGAACGATCGTCTCTGACTTTACATCTACAAGGTGGACCAACTAGGTAGGAGTGTCTAATAGAGTGGACAATGAGTGGACACGGTATTTAAAAACTCCAGCAGTGCTGCTGTGTCTGATCCACTCATACCAGCACAACACACACTAACAGTAATCTATTGCTGCTGTGTTTGGGACAGTGGTAGTGGTAGCCTAGTTGGTAGAGCTTTGGGCTATCAACCGGAAGATTGGCGGTTCAAATCCAGGCTCTGCTATTCAGCCACTGTTGGGTCCTTGAGCAAGGCCCTTAACCCTGTCTGCTCCAGGGGCGCCGTAAGATGGCTGACCCTGCGCTCTGAACCCAGCTTCCAAACAAGCTGGGATATGCAAAGAAAGAATTTCATTGTACTCTACACCTGTATATGTATATATGACAAATAAAGTATATCTTCTATCTTCTTCTTCTAACACACCACCACTATGTCATTGTCACTGCAGTGCGGAATGACCCACCACCCAAATAATACCTGCTCTTTAGTGGTCCTGGGAGAGTCCTGACCATTATAGAACAGCATGAAAAAGGGCTAACAAAGAATGCAGAAAAACAGATGGACTACAGTCAGTAATTGTAGAACTACAAAGTGCTTCTATATGGTAAGTGGAGCTAATAAAATGAACAGTGAGTGTAGAAACAAGGAGGTGGTTTTAATGTTATGGCTAATCAGTGTATATCCAACTGTAAATAAATTGATTGTTCATTTGCAGATTAGCGTTTAGTTGTTAAACATACATTAAACTAAATCCATATGAGAAAGTATTCTCATATGTACACACACGTCTGTCTCTCCTGATCCAATTTTCATCATTACCTCATGTTACTGTATGTTTGTGTTTTATTAAATGTGTTGATTTACCTGTTTTTATAACCATTCTTTTAACACCAATAAAATGTAACCACTTTAAAGTATTTTTTAAATGTCTGAACGAGGATAATTTAAAGGCTAAGAAGCAATAGCTTTCTGCAAAGCTTCAAATCCATCTCTTAATTTGTTGAGTGATGCCTTATTTTTACTAAGCCCTGCCAAAATAGACACCCCTCAGGATGAGATAAAACCAGGAGGAAAATATTAAGTCTCCACATAAAAAAATGGAAACTCCATTCATTACAGTCATTAACTGTGTCTTACTGAAGATCAGATACAGATACTGATACATACTTGAATAGAATTAATTAGGCTCTACCTAATTCACGACAGTGAAAATCACGTCACAGGCTGTGAAATGAGCCTTTTATTGTGTAATATGCAATTTGCTGTGAAATTCTAAATTTAAGGTGTGTGTTTAGCGATTAAACATTTTATTCCTGTAGCGTTTAAGTGCCTCATGTTTACTGGTTAATTTGCAATATGAGGCGGTCCTAGCAATCCTACGGCAATTCAGTTAGCAATCGGTCAGTCAAAATGTCCAATATGTCAAAGTCTAAAGCAGCTTAAAACCATGCTTGGGGTAGTTATAGCTTAGCGGTTAAGGTACAGAACTAGTAATCAAAAGGTCACTGGTTGAAGCCCCACTGTTGCCACTATTGGGTCCTTATGCAAGGCCCTTAACTACCAATTGCTTAGACTGTATTCTGTCACACTATTGTTTGAAAAGTAAAAGTGTATTTGTACACAGCGAGAATTTGTAGATGTTTGTTTGTTTATTAGGATTTTAACTGAATGTTTTAAACTCTGGTTACATTCATGACAGAAACGGTAGTTACTGGTTACATAAGATTAATCAGTTCACAAGTTTAATGTCAAACAGTCATGGACAATTTTGTATCTCCGATTCACCTCTACATTTTCAGCATTTAGCAGATGCTTTGATCCGAAGCGACTTACAATTGAGAGTATACAGTGGTGTTAAAAAAAAAAATAGCAGTCCAACACTATTAACCTGATAAATCACTGTTTTTAGTAGAAGTGATATTTCTACATAGCAAAAAATTCACTTAAAAGTGTAGTAGAGTAATGAAAACAAAACAAACTCAACAATTAGGACGTGCATGCCGCTCACTCTGAGTAATCAAAGCATTGATTAAAAGGGGTTTGTTCAAAATAATAGCAGTGAGGAGTTCAATTGGTGAAGTCATTCATTCTGCAGAAGAACGGGTGTCAATTTTGGCCCTTATTTAATTTAGGACGGTGGCAAATGTTGCACAGGTTGGTCATAGCACGTTTCCTTTTGAAATACTGGGTTAAATGGGTTGTTCCAGACATTGTTCTGATGAACAGCGTACTTTGATTAAAAAGTTGATAGTAGAGGGAAAAAACATACAGAGAAGTGCAGCGAATTATAGGCTGCTCAGCTAAAATGCCTTGAAGTGACAACCAGAACCTGAAAGACGCAGAAGGAAGCATGGAACTACTGTTCGAAAGGATCGAAGAATAGCCAAAATAGCAAATACTCAGCCAATGGTCACCTCCAGAAAGATCAAGGAACATCTGAAGTTACCAGTGAGTACAGAAGATGATTCAGTGAAGCCAATTTACCAGCAAGAACTCCTTGCAAAGTCCCGTTGTTAAGAAAAAGACAAGTCCTGAATGGGTTCAAATCTGCCAAGGAACACATTGACTGGTCCAAAGAGAAATGGCTCAACATTTTGTGGACTGGTGAAAGCAAAATTGTTCTTTTTGGGTCTAGTGGCCGTAGACAGTATGTCAGACGTCCCCAGAGCACTGAATTCAAGCCAAAGTACACTGTGAAGACAGTAAAGCACGGTGGAACAAAATGATGATATGAGGATGTTTTTCATACCATGGTGTTACGCCTATTTATGGCATATGAGGGATCATGGATCAGTTTAAATATATCAGAACACTTGAGGAGATCATGTTGCCCTATGTTGAAGAAGAAATGTCCTTAAAATGGGTGTTTCAACATGACAATGACCCAAAACATCCTGGTTACAGACAAACAAGATTAAGGTAATAGTGGCCAGCCCAATCCCCTGACTTCAATCCCATAGAGAACTTGTGGGCTGATATCTGAAATGTGTTATTTTTTTTGAGGAAAAACCCAAAATTGCAGAAGAACTGTGGAATGTAGTTTAATCATCCTGGACTGGAATACCTGTTCAGAGGTGCCAGAAGTTGGTCGACTCCATGCAACACAGATCTCAGAAACAATTGTTATACCACTAAATATTAGTTCAGTAATTCAAAGTAAAGTGAAACCTCAAACATTTTTTCATGTTATAGATACATTTTTTGAGTTTTTAAAGAAAAATGCTGGCACTGCTATTTTTTTGAACAGCCTAATATTCATTTGTCTAAACTTTCTGTAAAGGATTAACACAAACTGGCTGTACCTTAACTGCTAAGCTACCACTGCCCTATTCACCTCACTTGCATGTCTTTGGACTGTGGGAGGAAACCAGAGCACCCGTTGTTTCCAAACCATTGCACCCATGTGTTTATAGCAACATGTGCTATGCATTATGGTAGGCATTTTACAGTGCGTCCAACTCTTTGTTACCCGAGACTCCATATTTGCCTCTGGTCTGTGTGCGCGTCTCGGTCTGAGTCTACTGAAGACTGTAGTGTTTATAGCAAGAGCAGCGTCAGCAGGCAGTTCTGTTAACCAACAGCTTATTTACTCCTGGCCTCTCAACACCACTGCTGCCCAACTTACTCACTTCAATGACTGACTGACCCAAGTGACTGCAGATGATGAATACGGAGAGATTTTTCTTGGACTCAGACTCACTCACCAGCTCACTCACTCTCTCTCTCCTGCTTCCGTTCTCTCCATCTCAAGGACGCACCATTCTGGTCTCTTACATTTTTATAAGGAGACGGTAGCATCGAGGAGCTCTAAACATATGAACTGTGGGCAGTTCTTTAACTTTGTTGGCAGTGCAGTGGGAGTGGTGTTCTGAGAAGCTGGGAACAGGGTGTAGTTTAGACGGCCTTTTTATACTCCTGAGAAGCTGCCTTTTAAGTGGGTATAATTTGGGCACCGCGTCTTTATGTAAATGGATTATGAGGACCGTGCGACGATCACATGTAAAGGCTTATTGGCACTAAGCACATAAGTGTTTTAAGTTAATATACGAGCGTTCTTCAAAAAGTTTATTTTAACTTAATTAAACTAAATTACATCACTTTTCTACATAGTCATTTTTCTCAGCGCCGTATCAACTTTTAAATGCCATCAGGATAGATAGATAGATAGATAGATAGATAGATAGATAGATAGATAGATAGATAGATAGATACTTTATTGATCCCGAAGTAAATTAAAGTTTTTGGTTGAATGTGTAGCCACTGATGCACCGCTGTTTTCACATCATCATCACATTAAAAACCTTCTTCCCCTTAAAGCTTCTTTGAGCATCTAAAAAGGTGGAAATCAGATGGCACTAAATCCAGACTATAAGCTCTCAGTCTCTCAGACACAACCAATTACTACTCCTCCCTCCCTTACCGTTTTCAACCAAATTATAAAAGTGTGGAAACTTTTTGAGTGCCCCCAGGTGGTGCAGCGGGATATTTACATTTACACATTCAGCATTTAGCAGAAGCCTTTATCCAAAGCGACTTACAGTATTGTGACAGTATACAGTCTGAGCAATTGAGGGTTAAGGGCCTTGCTTAAGGGTACTCATTTGTGAGTAGTACAATTATTCTATTTTAAATCCCCCCGCCGGTCCGTGAAATTATATCTTATATGAAACCGGTCCGTGGTGCAAAAAAGGTTGGGGACCGCTGACTTAACCGCTAGGCTACAACTGCACATATTCTGCAAGCACACCAGCACTGAGATTCTGAACTCCTGGGTTGGTTAGGCACCCTCCTTGGCATGCACAACTGGCAGTGCCTGCAGCAGACAAAATTAGCCTTCAAGTCTGCTGGGTGGAAAAAGACAGGACTAATAAGTGGGTGGGGTCTCCAAACACTGTTTAAAGACCTGGTTAGAAGGGGTTGAGGGACTGCACATGTGTCAGAGGGGGCGTGGGGCAGGCGAATATTCCCTCCTTGTACGCAATAGAGATCTCCAGCATCAGAGGACTAATTGGCTACGCTAAATCAGGGGGAATGAAGGGAGAAAATGCATAAATAAATATAAAAAAAATATATATGCTTTTTTGTAAATACATTCACACTGCAACAAGTCATTTTAGATTTGACATCACAGTTTTGCTTCCAAAAGCTACAGACTATCAGGTGATGGATGCTTCCATCAAACAGCATGTCAACAACTAAACAATAGATAAATCAGTACCAGGACACAGACACCATATAAAAAAAACTAAGGCTGCAAGCATGTTTGTTGGTCTGTCTGGACACAGTCACACACCCTAGTCTACACCTGACTTTAAGATGCATTCAGGTCAGTTACAAAGACATTGTCAATTGTGTCTTGGAAATCCATTCAGTATAAATCACATTGGAACAGGTCAGGAATGCATACGGCCACTTTGCAACTTTAGTGTCGAGTGTAATTTCCTAAACACATATCAATGCCGCCTCCTCACGAGTTCATCCAGATTCCCAATTTTCCCAGGAGCGACTTCTGAACTGCCCAGCATTGCTTTTTATTTTGTCTACAGGTTACATAGTCACTATGAATTTAATCTAAAACACACTAGCCACTAGAAGCTACAGTATTTGACAATTTCTCCTCCTATATGCTTGTATTGTGCTTCTAGTTTACAGATAAACATAAACCGACAGACAATTCTAATTTTCCTGACCAAGAAGGGTCTTCTATTTAGGACTTCCATTCCTGACCAAGGAAGGTCACAACCGTCACACGATTGTGCCTGCTAGAGGGCACCCAGCCGACTGGTTGCAGAGCCGAGATTCCCACCCGGGCACTCAGCATCTCGGTGCTGGTGCTTCGTATTGCATTTATTGCTCTGTGAGATTTTTTATTTGTACACTAAACCGTCTCTATTAGGGTTTTTAATACATATTGCTTGGGTATGATGGGAAATAGGGAGGGCTGGAATTGTTGAGGTCTTCTATTTAGGCCTTCTATTCTGAACCAAGGTACAGTAGGTCACAACCGTCACATGTCCCCTCCAAGTGAGGTGCAAAATCGATCCCTTTTTTTCACCTTATGAAGCTCCATAATCCAGTCAGCAGAAGACATAATTTCAGCAGTTTTAAGAAATACCTGTTCAGCCATATTGTCCCTCCTTTTACAGACACACAGCCAGCTGAATGTCTGAGTAAGCGCCTGGCCGGCTTTAGTGAATAAAATAGCTTAGAGGAATCAGATTGGTCATACCCAATATTATCTATGAAAAAAAGAACAATAGATTTTTCGCTGATAGATTTACATAATACATAATCACTGCATAAATAAATTAAATATACAGAGGAAGCTTTATGTAAGGTATTACTGCTTTAACAAAGTCCGATTGTTTAAAATTCCAGTGAGAAGCGCACCAAGACCAGTAGTTCAGTAATTGTTCGCTAGCCGGCACACATCTGTTTACATGAGTGATAGGCTTTTTTTTTTGCTCGCTTTGTTGTTGCCTTTTTCTAAGGCAAAAGTGAAATACACAGTCCTAAAGAAAAAGCTAAAGGAGTATGCAGCAAAATTTAGTGGTTTTACATCACGCATTAACATATCTATTTACGGGCAATCCCTTTTTACGACCCAGTGCTCCCCCCTTTAAGTCCGTTAAATCTTTTTTTCTTTTGGTTGCGCTGGGTGGCATGGTGGCTCATTGGGAAGCACTGTCTTCTCAAAGCAAGAAGGTCCTGGGTTCGATCCCCAGGTGGGGCGGTCCGGATCCTTTCTGTGTGGAGTTTGCATGTTCTCCCCATGTCTGTGTGGGTTTCCTCTGGGAGCTCCGGTTTCCTCCAACAGTACAAAGACATGCAAGTGAGGTGAAATGAAGATACAAACTTGTCCATGACTGTGTTCCATATAACCTTGTGAAGTGATGAATCTTGTGTATCGAGTAACTACCGTTTCTACCATGAATGTAACCAAAGATCCAAAACAAAAAAATCCTAATAAATAAATCCTTTTGGCTGCACTTGTTTTTAAGAGTTGCTGGTCTGCATACCTGATCTAGTACAGTGTTTCCAACGAATGCCCTTTCTGACACAATTCTCCTATTATTATTTTATTATGGCTAGGGTACCCCCTCAAACCCCAGCCCCCGACATAGCCTGTAATATGTCTGTAAAGGAGACACCAGACTGGTCGATAGCCTTGCTGTGATTCAAACCCCTGACCTCTAAAAGTATTCAGGCTGGGTGAGATATGAGCTGCCAAGAAAATAACAGACTCGCCTTGGGGCCCTGCAGGCAGAACGGTAAATGCTATACCAGGGTGTCTGGGAGATTCATAGTGTAAAGGACTGGTGATAGCTTAAGGTTTGGTTTTAGGTTTTGACTGTGGCAAACATTTAAATTAGCCTGACATCAGATTTGTTATTTCAATCTCAAATTTGTATTTTGAGGATGTTATAAAATCCTCTGTGTGTGTTTTTCACCCAACACCACTCCAGCAGGCTGAAACTGTGCAGCTGTTTGGAGTCAGCATTTCCATTTTGAAGTTTGTTTGGGTGAAAGATTAATTGGGGCAGTGAGGCTGCTTGGACACCTCATTTTTGACATATCGGAAAGTCATCTGGTTCTTTGATAGCTCAATGTGAGATATTTACTGTTAATAATTAGACAAGGCAGCATTTCAAACGGCAAATTAAACAAGTCTGGTGCAGCTCACCATAAGCTAATCAATCATTAGATATATTTAACTCCAGAAAATGAATAATGATAAATGAATAATGATCTCTCATTATACTGTCCCAGATGTTAAACAGGGACTGGAACTTTGTTTCATAAGCTGTAATCTTTCCCTGACCTGAAGGGATATTTGAAGGAAGTTCTAAATGTCATTTTAGAGATCACCAAAATGAATATACAGTGGTACCTTGTAACTCAACGTCCCCTACACTTAAAATCTTTGAAACTTAATGCTATTCATCGAGAAATTTGTATCCTTAAACTCAACAGTTCCAGTTTGTTTTGTCGGCTTAAGCGGTGCAGTAATACGTCATCAAATTGTGCATATGAGACGAAAGTGCATGTGTGTGGAATAACCGTCAGATTCACTCAGCTTTTTATTTCAGTGTTTTTATATTATATTTGTGTTATTTTCAGTGTATAAGTGTCAAAAACAACCCCATTATTTTACATAAGCCTAAAATATATGCAAGTCCACAGGACCATGGAACGCATTAACAGGTTTCCCATACATCCTTATGGGGAAAAATACCTTAAAACTCAACACCTTTTAAATTTAATGCCACTCCCAGAACCAACCGACTGAGTTTCAGGGTACCACCTTGCTAGGAGACGGATCTGTGTTACAAGAACAAAAAAGTAAACCTTAGCTTTATTAATCCTCTGAACACCCCCCCACCCCCAAAGCCTTTTTCAGTCTTTTCAAGGTCTCTTCCTACATCCCTCCTCAAAAAGGTGTTAATATACAGAAGAAACTCAATCTGGTGGGGAAATTTTGGGAAGATTTTTTATTAAAAGCATTTTCCCCCTTTTTTTATCGATTTAGCATAGCCAATCCACTGCTGGGGACCCTGAAAGTGTCCAAGGAGGGTGTATATTTCCTGACACACACTCACTCCGACGTGTGCGCAACTTTTTCTCCCATACTTCGATGGATTTACTCGTGAGGTCGGCTTCTTGTACGGAGAGCCACGCCCCGATCTCTGCGCTCCTCCACTTTCTGTACAGGCGCCCTAGGCAACCAAGGTCCTTACACAGCATTGATAACCCCACCTCTTATTAGTCCGGTCTTTAGTGCCTAGCCAATCTCAGTCGAGCTCCAAATCTCTGCACTGGTGTGCTAGTGGATTATCCCACTGCGCCACATGGGCACAATATTGGGGAGGTTTTATTTTATACTTAAAATCCTGGATATCCATTTGATATTTGATATTATCTATCGTTATAACTGCTTTGGATTGCATTTGTTGCTCTGTGTGATGTATTTATTTGTACACTAAACCTTCTCTATTTGGGGTTTTTGTTGTGTTTATACATATTGCTTAGGTATTTAATTTATTTTAAAGACAGCCCTTGGATACTCCATTCCGTTAGCACACCAGTGCAGGGATTCTGAACTCCCTCGGCTACCGGTCGGCTGGGCACTCTTTAGTGGGCACAATTGGTAGTGCCTGCGGCAGACAAAATTGGCCATCAGTCTGCTGGGTGGGAAAGACCGGACTAATAACTGGGTGCGGTCTTCAAAGCTGTGCAAAGTGCTTGTAAAGAGGTGGAGGAGCATGAAGATCGGAGTGTGTCTCATGTGCGAATCTCTCCGGCCTCATGTGCGATCTCTCCACTTTCTTTACAGGCGCCCTGAGCAACCCGAGATCCTTACACAGTGTTAATAACGCCATGTTATCCACCAAAATCTGGGCGAATAAGAAGGGGTTGAGGGACTGCAAATGTGTCGGAGGGGCCGTGGGGCAGGCGGGATCACCAGCAGCAAAAACTAATTGGCTACGCTAACATTGGGGAACAAAAATAGAGAAAATGAATTAAAATTATAACAACAGCCCTTGAAATTCTAAAAGGAATACTTTAAGAATGGGTTTGGCAGAAAGCCGAGGGCAGGGCAGCAAGGGTATGCGAGAGCGAGAAAGGATGAGGGTATAATAAAAAGAGAAAGGAGAGTGGTCAGCAGGGTTAGCGAGGGGGTTACTGAGGGGTTAACGTCCTCAGTGCCCTGTGCACTTTCCTGCGCCGGAGGCAGCGGTGGCTTCTCTTTACTGCTCACTGGGCCACAGGGCTGTGATTAGGCCAGGCCGCTTGCACAAGGGGAATGTCATGTTTACAGCCATTCCCACACACACCCAACATAATGAGAGTCACTCTCTGCCTACGCCTGCCACAGTACCATGCCAAGAGAGGAGGCCGATGCTTACTGTACGTGTACACACACCACAGTCTGAACTGTACCAGGTCACTAAAGGGGCAATGCTTTGGTCATTACCAGAGACCTACAGAAACACCCAATGTTGGCAAATTGTTCAATCAGGAGAACAATAAGCATCTAGCAAGTGGGTCAGTGGGAAGTAAACAACCACGTCATCCTGAGTTAAGCAGGATCCCAAAGACTGGTCCTTCTCCACAGTGCAATTCATCAAACTCATGACAGGAAGCGAGTACAAAGAAATCTTGCCACCAGCCACAGCTCATTGTCCATGCATGACGTGCACGTCTTTAATCGAGAATCCACCGCGTATCCATAACTCACATGACACTATGCCATCTTCATGACAAGCAAGGTCCCAGTGCCGCTGGACTTTTGATGCAGCCCTTTAAAGTGGGAGTGCAAGATTAGTGCGGAGAGCAAGAGGCTGAATAAATCAAAGCTCGGCACACACTGAGTCGTTCTCACCGTTCAGCGTGCACACACACACACACATATTATACTTTATTTGATTCCATATACAATATGTAACATCAGCAGGAAACAAAATATTTCTAAAAAACATCCAACATGGTATACAGTTCATTTCTCAATAAGATGTTTTCACATCCCCAAGTTTAAGGATAAAGAAAACATCGCCTTTTCCAAATGTGCAAACTTCCAATAATTGCTGAGACAGAGCAATATTTCACCACCTGTTTTGCTTTTGCTCTACTAAATCCCCCAAGACCAAGACCACACACTGCGAGTCTGTGCACATGTCCAAGACTTCCAAACACCAGGACTATCAGTTGACATCTAAATCCTAAATTTTCAATGATATTAACTAGTGTTTGGTACTTTATCATTTTTGAAGTATAAGACTCCTCCAGATACAAATCAAATGCACATGAAATTTCATACAGTACAACCCTCTTCTGACTCTGGGAAATACAAACAATATCTGGTGTATTGGCGATTCCTAAAAAGGTCCCAGACGTCGCATTGAACCACTCAGATCTAATTATAGAGTGCTTAAAGATTAATTCGTTCTTTACACATGGAAGCTGAGCTGTTATCAGGTCCACAAGTCTATCATGCCGTGCCGTGTACAGGCCTTTAAGAGAACTACAGCCGTTCAGAATGTGTGCTACAGACTCCAGCTGCTGAGTGGAGCCATGCAGCAGACAGAAAGGTAGATGAATGGATGGGTACCACAGTGAGAGGTTATATTTAGTTGGCAGAATCTGTAAGCGTGCTTTCACACAGAATATAAGAACCTCCTCACTGATTACAACATTTCTGAATATTGTGTGCGATACTGAATGATCAGCAGATGCCAGTTTAGCTAGCTTTCCCTGAAGCTTCAGACTAGACCAGTATTGCTGCTGCTTTGCTCTTTGAACCTCCAGCAGCATTTTTCTTGATGTTTTACACTGCAGTTGGTAGGATGTTCCGTTAACGTTAACACAAGCCTCAACAACAACTGACGGATCTTTCACTAGTATTTCCGAAACATTTACAAATTCCTGGCTTAATGTTGTCCATTTTAATTCTGTATTCGTTCTCCTACATAGATCATTTAGATCTGGCCAATCAGATGAAACACCAAATCCCTGAGCCTGTACATACAGTTTCCCATTATCCTTTCTTCTAAATCCTAAGAAACTATCCTCACCAGGCGATGCTAATGGGATTTTTCGTCGTCTAAAGTCCAAAAATAGTGAAGCTCTCGCCATTTCCCGCACAAATTTGTCATCACTATTCAGCATGTTAATAAGATGTGATTGTCGGGTAGCAGTATATAACCAAGTACAATTTGGAACACCCAAGCCTCCATCTTTTCGGCTTTGAAATATAAAGCACCTGGTTGACCGTGTGTTTAAATTAAGCCACTTTCTTACGACTTGCACGATCTTAGTATCCATTTCTTGAAGAACATTTTGAGGTAAATGAACATTAGCAAACAAATGCTGAATTTTTGCCACTACAATTTCTCTTATTGCTTCTAACTTCATCACAATTGGGAGAGGAGAAGTATCAATCATCTCCAATCTAAAATTGAACTGGTTTATCATTTGTTCCACCTGCTGACTCCAATCTCCTGCTATATTAAATTTGTGGCCCAGATAGCTGTAAGTCTCATGTCTGTTATAAACTCTAACTGGCTGGTCAAGAATTGAAAAGATAGGAGGCTTGTCTGTCTTAGATCTATACCAACGATTTCCTCCACTTCTCCTTTCATAAAAAACTGCACACTTAGTATGCTTTACCTCTAGACCAGACCATCTTAGAAATATATCAGTACATGAAAGCATGTTCTTAATTACAGTTTCATCTCTAGATGCAAGTACAACATCATCAGCATAACTTTGAACAGGGTTAGGAGATAGAACATGAGATGGTACATACATACATAACCACTTAATCCAGTAATTAATAGCCAGGATAAAATTTACAGCACTCCAGGGACACCCTGTTTTAATTCCTATTCCCAAGGGTATAGGTTTTGTAATGTCTTTACCACAAATAACCTGCAGGAAGGAATCAGTATATACATCTTTCACTATATCTACAAAAACTTTAGGGAGGTGTATTTCTTCCAATGCATTGAGCATGATGTTATGTGGCAATGTCCCAAATGCGTCTCTAAAATCCAGGAAGATTGTAAACAGCTTAGAGGATTCATGTTTGAAGTCATCAATGCCAGTCTTTAAGCAGAAAACATGCTCGTTCATTCCTTGGCGCTCAATATAGGCTTTTTGTTTGCTTGACAGTATTCCTGTATCCACAAGCCAGGGGAGTATTCTACAGAGCAAACATTTCATAAAGACTTTATACACGGTTGGTAAAAGAGAAATGTCCCTCCATGTGGATGGATCCTCTGGTATATTGTCTTTTTTTGGAATCCTATAGACTAATGCACCTTTCCATGATGTGGGCACTTTTCTGTTGCACAAACATGTGTTAAAAATATTTGCCAAAACTGAAGCAGTTTGTTGTTTTGTAGCTTTCAGATTTTCATATGTAACTCCATCGGCACCACTAGCTTTATTATTAGGTAAACTCATAATCACCTTTTCGATTTCATGAGGAGTAAATTGTGATATTGATGGTAAATAATCTGGATCATTTACTTTTA
This sequence comes from Trichomycterus rosablanca, assembly GCF_030014385.1. Taxonomy (NCBI): domain Eukaryota; kingdom Metazoa; phylum Chordata; class Actinopteri; order Siluriformes; family Trichomycteridae; genus Trichomycterus; species Trichomycterus rosablanca. Next base: position 40,372,713 of record NC_085990.1, on the reverse strand, counting down.
TTTCATCGCTCCAGGGTGGCAGTTCAGTTATGATAGATGTTTTAGACTTGCATTTCTCCAAATAATAACTATACACCTGTTCAACATTACCAGAGCTAGATGGTAAACTCGGATACATGCTGTTATTTAAAATAATCTTGATTGCTCTTGTTCTGCGATGTTGCCACAGGTAGCTGAGTTTATTTCGTCCTACCTTCTGAGATGTTTTATGCCGCTGTATCCCACTTACAAGTGTTGGTTGAATAACATCCCGCACATACCGCAACTGTTTTTCAATCCATTCAGATAAACTCACAAATGTCGCTTCACTTGGTGGAGTTTGTACCATAGGGAGCGTTTTTAATATTCGGGCCACATACTTAAGCAGCGCTAATCCAAACTGCCGTCCGTCTACATGTGACACTAAGAATGTTCCATTCTTAAAGAAAACTCCGTTCAGAATCGCCACCAGCTGCATCCATTTCTGCGAACCACCAGTAAGTGTGAACGTTTGTTTCTCGTATAGCCGCTTTATGTCAAGGCTTTTCCTAAAAAGTCTTTCGTCCCGCTGAAAATCACGCCATTCACTTTCCTGCAGAGGTCTTTGGTACTTGGAGAAATCACTGAGTTCAGTATAACAGTCAGTCAGTCGTTGTAGTTCTGGATCATAGGTGAGCTGCCGTAGTTGTTGTTTACGGATCTTCCCGCTCTGTATAGCTTGTTTAAAAGCCACTTTTAGTGATGTAATAAGGCACATAGTGAGCGCGAACATGTAGAAACTCATGCTAGACGTTTTCTCTACTTTATCGACGGCAGTTACGACGGGTGTGTTATGATGTTTCCTAGTGTGAGCATGCTGCTACATGAGGGCAGCCATCTTTCACACACACACACACACACACACACACGAGCCCTAAGTGTAGAGACAGAGCTAAACGCTGAGGAGGTCATTTGGCAGTGAAGATCTCAGACAGAAACAACTTCAAACATTCCATAAAGTCCAGTTAAAGTCAATCTGGGCCAGTTAAAGTCTGACTTACACTACTATACTGCCACCCACCAGAGAGGAAAACAGATCCTTCAAACACACTTTAAACAGCATCATCTTTCTCGGTTTACGGCTGGAGCAATGATGGGAAGTTTCTCTGCTTGTTTTTCTTTTCCAGCAGCTACGCCGCAATGATCTCCCAACACTAATTGAAAGAGCGCTGAATTGCTGTTTTACTTTGTACTTGATCTGGCATACTGTTCAAAATTTTTTGGCTACTTCTGAAAAGTAGCCCCCAAAAATGAAAATAAAAATATACGTTTCACTATTATTTAATTTTGTCAAGGCTCTAGGCAAGCCCGGTTCTACCGGTGTACAAGGCAGTAATACTGTTGACAGGGCGCTGGGTTTATTCCAAGTGAAACAATAGGGTCAAGTATAAGGTGGAAGGTGAACCATTCGGCCAAGCAGTTCATCAGTATTTACAATGTGCGCTCATCCTTAACCCTTTGATGCACAACCTGGGTCAAAAGTGACCCAACTGAGTTTTTATTTTCTATATATTTGCAATAAATTAATTTCGTCATTCAAGCTTCCATGAATTTTTCAATTAACTTGTTTTTGATCATCACAAATCCTTATTTCAGTTTTATATTTTTTGCTTTTTTAATAAAAATCATTTTTGTATCACTACCCTTCTAATGCACAACATGGGTCAAAAATGACCCTTATGTATTTACTATGGAATTTGACAGAAACTACTGACATTTGTAAGTGTTTGTAGTCAAAAACATATTTACTGATCTTTTGAAAGACAACCAAAGATTAGGCTCTTGAATCTTGAATATGTCCAATACTATTTGCTTGCTAGCTGTTTACATATTCTAGTATAGATAGCTTTTATTAGCTAAGACAGCAAATACATGAATAACTGACAAATGTGCATATGAAAATATTCTTGAATGGATGAATATGGGTCATTTTTGACCCATGTTGTGCATTAGAAGGGGTTTGCTTAGCTTGTGCATCAAAGGGTTAAGAATACATCCATTTATTTATTATTAGGATTTTAACATCATGTTTTACATACATCTTTGGTTACATTCATAACAGGGCAGCCAGTTTCTAATTACACGAGATCCGTCAGTTCAAGTCTTTAATATTAAACACAGTCACGGAAAATTTTGTATCTCTAGTTCACCTCACTTGCATGTCTTTTGACTTTAAGAGGAAGCTGGAGCTCCTAGAGGGAACTCACACAGACACAGGGAGAACATGCAAACTCCACACAGAAAGGACCTCGACCGCTTCACCAGGGAATCGAACCCAGGACCTTTTTGGCTGTGAGGAGACAGTGCTACCCACCGAGCCACCATGTTAAATTAACTTACACAGTAAAGGCACAAAAACAAAAATACAGAGCTACAATGTGCATCGCATACACCACAGGACTAGCAAGGTGCACCTGAAAATAAACTTTATGCTAGACACTCCTAAAAAGACGCAGCTATAAATGGTGTTAAAAAGTAGTTAAGCAATGTTGATATAAAGCTGTTATCACACACCAATTAAATGAGAATGTGAAACATACACTGATCTGCCATAACATTAAAATCACCACACTCACTGTCCATTTTATCAGCTCCACTTACCATATAGAAGGATCAAAATCGCTCATCTATTGCTGCTGTTCGAGTTGGTAATCTTCTAGACCTTCATCAATGGTCACAGGACGCTGCCCATGGGGTGCTGTTGGCTGTATATTTTTGGTTGGTGGACTATTCTCAGTCCAGCAGTGACAGTGAGGTGTTTAAAAACTCCATCAGCATTGCTGTGTCTTATCCACTCATACCAGCACAACACACACTAACACACCACCACCATGTCAGTGTCACTGCAGTGCTGAGAATGACCCACCACCTAAATAATACCTGCTCTGTGGGGGTCCTGATCATTGAAGAACAGCGTGAAAGGGGGCTAACAAAGCATGCAGAGAAACAGATGGACTACAGTCAGTAATTGTAGAACTACAAAGTGCTCCTATAAAGTAAGTGGAGCTGATAAAATGGACAGTGTGTGTAGAAACAAGGAGGTGGTTTTAATGTTATGGCTTGGTGTATATGGGATGTTAACTAAGAAGCAGATGGAGCTTCAGCAACGTATAGTACATTTGGTTATTTAATAAAAGCACCAATCATTTTAAAGGGTTATGAAAAAGAAGTCTAGTTCCACTACAGTTTTCTTTATGCATCCTAGGAAGTTTTTGCTCCCTTTTTCAGCCCCGCAGCATGCTTATTATGAATAAGGCCCTACCTAATTCACGGCAGTGAACATCGCATCACGGACTGTGAAATGAGCGTTCCCTGTGTAACATGCAATTCACCCGGTGTTTAACGATTTAACAGTTTTCATTCACGTAGCACAATAGGCAATATTCAATGTATGTATGTTATTTAATGACTTGTGAAATGTGGCATGATTTTTGAACAACCAGGTCCATGAAATTAAGTAACATTTTTCGTGAATTTAGTAGGGCCCTAATTATAAGTGCAGTCCAATTTTTGGAAGCTGGTAGGTGAGTAAAACAGAATTATAGCAGAATAAATGTACTGTGATGGACTGCACGTGTGAATTTAATATATTCACTCATTCACTTGAATATTGTTTAGGTTAGTGTCAGCTCATGAAGCATAATGAAGTAAACCAATAATTGCGTAACACTAAGACTGTAGTCACATACACAGCAAGACTGTTTGGCGCTTGCAATGCCATTATTTATGGCTATGGATTTACCTTGAGCACTGTCCACAGTGCACATTTACCGCCTTGATGCTCGTTTTTTTAACGTTTGTCGCTGTGTTCTAAGTTCCATCTGATTGAACTTTGCCCCTGTTTGCCGCTGAACTTTCAAAGCGCCACAGAGACAAACTGTTTATATGACATTGACGTAAGTGAAGCACAGACATGGTGAGGAGAAAATGATTCACTGTTTCACAAAACCCTGACACGTTGTCTTCAACTTTAAATTAGAACCACGGCATTGTGAGAAAAATACAGCATGATGACTAGTGAGCTGTGAAATGTGGAGACCGGGTTTGCATTTTAGATAGTAAGTTTCCTTATTCTGGAGTCACTTGTCATGGCTTTGTAGCTATTCCATATGATTGAATTTACCCTTAAATTAACGAAACGTTTCATAAAGCTACTCCTTTCTTTGGCTGGGTTTTTTAATCTTCTAACATCTCCAAATGATGAGCACTAAAAATTTTCTAGTATAAACTAAAATACATTTCATAAAAAACTGCATGTGAATACACCAGTCAGTTATGTATATTGCTTTCAAGCATGGAGCTTGGTGGCACAGCCAGCTAAAAGCATGTGCAAACACCACAATACGCAGCATCATGCTCCCAGCCTCGCGGTGAACAAAGCATAAAACTCTCATCACATCAAAGTCACTAGTAAAAATTGTGTTTTAGTATATTGAATTGGAAAAGGATCATTTAGAAAGTTTTTCTTGCTCAGACAGCACTGTTCATTTCTAGTGCTTTTTTTTTTGGGTAATATCAGCATGAGACCTGCTACGTCTATGAGATTTGAATCCCGGACATTGATATGATATTGCTTATGATGTAGATCAAGGGTTTTCAACCTGGAATACATCGTATCGAATCTCAGCTCTGCCTGCCGGCTAGGCTGAGCAGCCACATGAACAACGATTGGCCTGTTGTTCAGATATGGGTGGGACTAAGCCGGATGGGGTCTCTCTCACATGACTGGTGCAATTACGACCTCTGCTGGCTGATTGATGGCGCCTGCACAGAAATGAGAAAAGAGTGCTCTTAGGGTGTGTCTCTCCATACACAGTGCTGAGTGAGCTGCACTGCACTCGTCAAAGTGTAGGTGATGAGATGCATACGGCATGCTGCCCACGTGTCGGAGGGGGCGTGGGTTAGCTTCGTTCTCCTCAATCAGAGCAGGGATCGGCATTGGTGGAGAGGAAGCATGACACAATCGGGCAATTGGACACGCTAAAAGGCAGAAAAAGGGGAGAAATGCATAAAGAAAATATTTGTAAAAAACACCCAAAAAAAACAGTTTGTGTATAACACACACTGTAACTCTAAGGCTGTCCAGCCACTCCGGACTGTGATCAAGAGAGACACTTTAGCTGTGTGTTCTAGTCACACAACTCTCTGTTCCATGTTGCTAAATAAAGCCCAGTGCTTGTCCCTCTCCAAATGGGACAAAAAAAACCAGAATGCGTAATGCACATAATTCAGCCAGGCTTACTCCAAACCTAACATCAGCCACACAAATATTAGACTCCAGGCTGTCCAGAGGGCCCTGCTATCTGCCTCGATGGTGACCTAGACGATTTCCATCTGTCCGGAGCACTGTCCAAAACTCTGACCGCCCCGAGCAGAAAACAGCGAAACGTTCAGCTCATCTATTCAACAGCCACACACAGCGAGACTGGATGCCGTGAGCCCAGGATTTGCCCGTCACTCTGCTGCACACGTGTGTGCAAATGCGCTGGTGTGTGAATCCAATATGAGGTGCTGAAATTTTATGGTGACTTTGATTTATGATCTTCTGCTATTGCTGGCTCGGGTAACGGCGGGTGAGGAAAAGGAAAGTCGCGTAAAGACGCACAGATGAACGGCTGAGCGTTCTGCAGCGTGCACATGCTGAAGTTTGTAAGATCTATAAACTTCCTAACAGAATAACACACAGCAGGCATACACATTAATTCTAAAGAATATAAGAAATCAGAGTGTTGGGAGGGGAAGAAATCACCACTTGTCCCTTTCCTTGCTTTTCTGAGTCAGTGAGGACCGCCTGCTCACATCCAGCTGGTGACACAGAGTCACAGAGAGGAATTTGAAAAATCTCAGCAGTGCTAACCGGAGGAATGTGAGCGCTGGCTGAAGCTGCAGGAGTGAACTAAAAAGCAGATCTGATGAGAGCAATGAGGTATGAAGAAAAATAAAAGTGAAAAGCTCCGAGTGTGCGTGAATGCAGGAAAAAATCGATCAGTATAACAAAATGAAACTGCATGCTAACAACTAGAGATGGACCGATCGGGGTTTTTGGCACCGATTCCGATCTCCGATCTCCTTTCAGGGACATCGGCCGATAGCCGATTCCGATCGGGAAGGGGGGGGTGTAATAAAAATAAATAAACTTAAAAAGAGCCTCACAGTGAAGATAAACCGGAGCAGTGTGTGTGTGCCTTTAGAAGATACGCTTTGTTCACAGTATCGCTATAAGTGATTCATTGATTCACGAGTCGATTCATTTTTCGCGAAGCGTAACTTTCTCTTCTCAGTTATCTCTCCGTGTTTACTGTTATTAATTAAATGTCATGGTTTTAAATAAACACCAACTACTACAGAACATTCTGTGTGACTCTCTTACATTAAAAAGCTTCATTAAACTGCTGTTACCACAGATCTGTAACCGACCGTCAGACTCGTTCCGTCTAAGGAGCTAAAAGTTCAGCAGATGATCCTGAACTAACGAATTTGCTAATGAATAAACTTTTGCCTCTGATTGGCTCTGTAACGTCTTCTGTTCTCATCTACATCACAAGTAAGAACCGCTCACGATTTACCAAATTGAACCAGGAGTTTATATAACGTGCTGATAGAATCGACTCAGATGTGACCGGGTTGAATTATCTTTTTAAAGTAAATATTACAATCAGCAAAATTACATCGTATGTATGATGCACAACGTTAATGATGTTATTTTAGGTCATGAAGAGCTTTCACTGTGGTTTCTGTACGATGGTTGATGAATGGTAATGTGATGGTTGGCACTTCGTAGCTCAAAGTCTGGATCAATCCACTGAGCTGTTAACTTAACATGATCTTTATATATCACACGATCGGATCGGCTACTCTTAGGAAATATCGGCCGATCGCCGATAGCATATTTTGATTAAAAATCGGCCGAAACCGATTCATAGCCGATCGATCGTCCCATCTCTATTAACAACTGAATTATTTTTTTCTTTCAGCTGCTCCCGTATTTACGGGTCATTAAAGCGGATCATTCTGGTTTGCTCATCAGATTCTGATTTCCCCCAATTTTTTCCCCTAATCTGGTCGTATCCAATGACTCTGATTGCGTTGAGCTTCACCTCTACCAACACAACCCTCCACTGCTGACTGACTCCGACAAGTGCAGTAGCCGACTGCATCTTCTCACCTGCACGAGGCGAGTTAATATGCGGATCAGCCTTGTGTATGGAGAGCCACGTCCTGTACACATTATTCCTCAACTCTGCGCAGACAGCATCAACCAGCCAGCAGAGATCGTAATTGCACCAGTTATGAGGAACCCTGGTCCGGCTCATCCCACCCTGTGAACAACAGCCAATCGTTGTATATGTAGCCGCCCAGCCCAGCCGGATGAGAGCCGAGAGAGCTGAGATGTGATACAATGTATTCGCAATCCCAGCTCTGGTGTGCAAGCGTATTTTACTGCTGTGCCACCTGAGCGGCATCAGAATCTGATTTGACAGAGTTTTTATGCCAGATGCCCTTCCTAATCCAATGCTCCTTATTTTATCTGGGCTTGGAACTGCCACTGATAGCGCACTAAAAAAGGGCACCCTGAGCACCCCTAAATGCAAATCATTTCACCAGACCCGTCCATAGCACCACTGAGATTTGAATCCCAGATATTGATATAATATGAAAATGCTTATTATTTCGAATACAATTATTATCAGCCAATAGGCTTATCAGACTTATCAGGTTTACTTTGAGTCCAAATACTTGGGTAAAGCACTCCGGTGGGACAGCGGTAAAATACACTAGCACACCAGAGCTGACATTTCAAACTTGTTGGTTGAAAACTCAGCTCTGCCATCTGTCAGGCTGGCAGAACATCGCGTACATAAACAAAGATTGGCTGTTGTTCGGGTGGGGGGTTGGGTGCCGGATATGACCTCATAACTGATGCAATTACGACCTCTGCTGGCTGATTGATGGGCCATCACAGAGTCGAGGAATAATGCGTTGATCAGGGTGTGGTTCTCCGTACACAAAGCTGATCCACATATGAACGCGCGTCGTGCAGGTGAAATGATGCAGTCGGCTACTGAACACGTGTCGGAGGTGGCGTGTGTTAGTCTCGCTCTCCTCAAACGGGGTGGAGATCAGCATCAGTAGAGAGGAAGCAAATTGCAATCAGGTACTGTAAATTGGATACGACTAGATTGGGGGAAAATGCAAAAAAATTACATTTAAATAATCAAATAATTACCTTGGTAAAAATAAGCTGTATTTTAAATAATCTTGTTTGGGCCGTATCTACTCCTTGGTTGCATGTTACACTTAACAATATTAATAGACAACACTGTGGTGAGACTATTAAAGGATTAAGTTGTGTGTCCTAAAATTCTATATACATACAGAATATATAATTATATATAAGCACTACACTAAGCACTTTATGAGGTACACCTATCTGGTATGTACATCTGTATATAATTACAATCACAGAGATGAACTTTGTGGATATACAATTACGGACAGTAGCCCACATCTCTTGTGCTGTACACTTTGGTCCTGGAGCAAAACCTGAAGCTCCTGAAGGAAACCCACACAGACATGGAGAGAACATGCCACACAGAAAGGAGTCAAACTGCACCACCTCAGAATCAAACCCAGGACCTTCTTGCTGTGAGGAGACAGTGCTACCCACCAAGCCACCATGCCTTCACAATCTTGATTAAGTGTCAAATCAAACGGAGAGCACTGAGCTGGCCAAGAATAGTGGACTTTCCAGCTAGGCTAGTAAAATTAATAAATACAGTCATCCCTTCCAGACTGCGGGAAAAATCTGGAAAATCAGCATCAAGTTTATGCAGTTTAAATATCACAAGCTATGAGAAACAAGGACTGAGATGCATGGATCACAGAGATCATCGTGAGATGTCACAAGATGTCACATGAGACGTCCTCAAGCCAGTGCATGGGAAAAAAGAACCAGGTTTCTTTTACTTTAAATTTGAATAGATAAATTGTGTACCTGCTCATTTATGTTATTATTTGTTTATTGGGATTTTAACTTCATGTTTTACACTTTGGTTACATTCATGACAGGAACGGTAGTCACTCATCACACAAGATTTATTAGTTCTAGTTTATTGTCACTCCCGGAGGAAACCCATGCAGACATGGGGAGAACATGCAAACTCCACACAGAAAGGACCCGGGCCGCTCCACCTGGGAACCAAACCCAGGACCTTGTTACTGTGAGGCGACAGTGCTACCCACTGAGCCAGCACACTGCCCGAAAGTCAGCATTAAGTTTATGCAGTTTTAATAACACAAGCGATGAGAAACAAGGTTTGAGATGCAGGGATCACTGAGAGATCACGATGAGATGTCACAAGATGTCACATGAGACGTCCCCAACCCAGTGTGTGAAAAAAAAAAAAAAAGATAAATAAATAAATTAAATTAAACAAATAATATTAATTATTTATTTATTAATACATTTATTAATTATTTATTAAATATTTAATAAATACAAAATTAAATAAATAAATTGTGCAGCTGCTCATTTGTTATTAAGCAGTAAAATACATACTGTATAATTAATATTGTACATAACAGTACATATTCATGCAATTCCAATTTTCTAAACTTCTTTCTGTAACGTCTGTGGCTTCCCATTTAATTTCTTATGCTGACCTGTACTATATTGAAACCACAATTGGAAAAGCCATGATGTGGAAGGAATAACTATCACTATTATTAAAAGCAATAGCATTATAAGGAATGGCAGTAATAAATCCTGGGTAGGTGAGTGCTGCACTAATTTTGTTTATTACCACAAAACATGCACATATGAGATAATGTTACAGATATTAAAGATACGCCGGAGGTGATAGTTCATCATCTTGCCGGTATTACCGATGGGGTCTGGAAACTTGGCTCAGTGTCAAGAATAACTTCTTGATTTATGATGTCCATTCTGGTTTTCGCAGACTCAGAGTCGAGATAAATGAGTGCAGCATTTTACTGTGTTTTTGTCCAGAACCAATGTTAAATATGTCACTCACAAAGACAGATATAGCTTTCAACGAGACAGCAGGGAGAGACGGAGAATCCAGCAACAATTGACAAATTGACTTCTGTGTATAAACTGTCAAAGTACTGACAGATAAGGCTTGTAGGTAGAACGTCTGGCACTAACCCATGTCGTGAGGCACTTCTCTGGTTTGTGGGCTTGTGACGAATCACATTTGAAGTTAGCTTGCTCACTTCTTCTTCTAAAGCACCAGGAGACTTTCCTTTCTTTGTTTTTCTTTGTTTTCATTTTTTTAGAAAGCTGCTACACACTTTAGGGATTACTCTGCAAGTCTTTAAAAGGGATACAGATTTAACTAGATTTAATTGTGTGAGCCACAATAAAGTAAAGCAGTACAGTACGTATTTGGACTACGCTTAAGATTGCCTCCAATTACATCCAAAAGGGAGCTGATGTCTGAATCAGTAAACCATGAGTAACCATGAGTAATAACTTTCCACTGATATAAGCACCAAAACAATACACGACAGCCTGACCAACTGGCACAGATTTCTAGCTTAGCACTCAGCCCAGAAAGAACGCTAACATGAGCTTTAATAAAACACAGTACAAAAAAAAACATACAGAGTACAAAATCAAGCCACCAGACTTTTAATATAGTTGGCATATCTGTTTGTGAATGTGCCTGGAAACAATCAGGGAAAAAATAGCAAAAATAAAAGTCCCACATAACAAAAACAGTCCGACCTTGTGAGTCAGTGCAATTTGCCATTCACAGAAAGAAGACTCCTAATCGATTTAAGCGGTTGCCGTTTTAAAAAGTGTGGCCCCTTGGGTGGCGCAGAAGTCAAATACGCTAGCTCGGCACTGCACGGTTTATGTTATTACAGTTGTTTGATATTAATTAGGGCGGCACAGTGGCTCGGTGGGTAGCACCGTCGCCTCACAGCAAGAGGATCCTGAGTTTGATTACCAGACGGAGCAATCTGGGTTCTTTCTGTACGGCGTGCATGTGTCTGCGTGGGTTTCCCCTGGAACTCGGTTTCCTCCTACATTCCAAAAACATGCAAGTGAGGTGAAGTGGAGATACAAAACTGTCCGTGACTGTTTAATTTCAAATGAATCTTGTGTAACCAGTAATTACCTGTTCTGTCATGAATGTTATCAAAGTGTGTAAAACATGACGTTAAAATCCTAATACAGTAATCCCTCCTCGATCGTGGGGGTTGCGTTACAGAACCCCCCGCAAAAGGTGAAAATCCACGAAGTAAAAACCATGTGTTTATATGGTTATTTTCATAACCCGATTCCATCGGCTTTAGCATTTAGCATCTTGTCATTAAAACCAATGGATTGAGGTAGCACAGCACGCTAACATGTCAATATAACATTTCCCTTCATGTACCGATTACAGTTACATTTCCTGACAAGCCCGAGAACTTGCAAATAAAAACACTCGGTACAAGTTTATACAAGTTAAAAATCAGTAATATTTTATTTACGTTTGAAAAGAACTCCATTCGTTTGTCCGCACCGTCAGCCATGTTTATTTTTCTGCGAGAGAAGAGCACCCGACCCGCAATGAATTCTGGGATTGCCTTGATCACTAAGGCAGCGTCGGATGCTCACTCGTTTTTGAGTGAAAATAACGTTGAAATGTTGAAGGATTTGGAACAGCCTCCTTATCGGAAGCGCACAGGATGACGTGAAATGCGTCTATGTAGAGAGCTCCCTAGCTTTTCGAACACACCCATTGTCTGTAGAAATCCGCGAACCAGCGAAAAATCCGCGATTTATATTTAGACATGCTTGTATATAAAATCCGCGATAGAGTGAAGCCGCAAAAGTCGAAGCGTGATATAGCGAGGGATTACTGTAAAATAGCCGCTCAGGTGGCGCAGAGGTAAAACACGCTGGCACACCGGAGCTGACATCTCGAACTCATCAGTTCAAAACTCAGCTCTGCCATCCGGCTGGGCTGGGCACCTACATGAACGACGATTGGCTGTTGTTCATACAGGGTGGAAGCCTGAGCAGGGACCTCATAACTGATGCATGACTGACGGCGCCTGCACAGATTATTATTCAGGAATAATGTGTTGATCAGGGTGTGGCTCTCCGTACACAAAGCTGATCCGCATATGAACTCGCCTCGTGCAGGTAAAAGATGCAGTCAATACTGCACGTGTCTCGCTCTCCTCGATCAGCAGTAGAAGTCAACATCAGTAGAGAGGAAGCGTAATGCAATTGGGTATTTGGATACGACTAGATTGGAAGGAAAATTTGAAAAAAAAAAATGCACCAAAAAAAATCCTAATAAAATAAAAAATTTACTATGTAAAAGTTAACAAGCTAAATAAATTTTCTGGGGAATTTGCCACATTTCAGGACATTATCTGGTTACTTTCACATCACTGGTAGATTTTAGCAAATATAAATGAAACATTAGTCCAACATAATCCTGCTTATACCGTTTGCTGCTCTCAGAGAATGAGCCAGCTGTCTTAACCCACAGGACACGTGATGACTGATGGATACATTTTACTGTAAACTTCCTGTGTAGTGAACCATTGCTCACTCCTCCCAAGCTCCCAACTAAACGCTTTCACTTTCTACGGTTTGGAATTTCATTTAAAATGGCAGAATTCCCACTGTAGTGCATTTCACAGGGAACTACTGGGGTGATTGGAATGCACCCACTGTCAATATCAGCACCTCAGCATGTTGAGGAGGCAGCCTCAAAATACCATGAGGCAGCATGTAACTAAATCAGTCTGGTACAGAGTCGACTTAGTCAAGGGATGTCCAAACAACAACACGTGGGACATTTGCATCCCGTTACCATTTTTGAAATGGTTCGTGAGGTATTTTAGAAATAAAAATAAAGTTGGCCCGCTATAATTTTTTTTTAACTGCTTGAACTGCTTGAATTCTGAGTGTCGCAACTGCATAAAACAAATCTAAAACGTTCTCCATCTTCTTTCCCCCAACTCAAAACATTAACGTTACACCTACATTAATGTTTTAGAGTTTTTGGATAAACGTGGCGGCTCCACAGAAATGAAAACTAGACAGCGAATGCAGAAGATTTCAGGTGCGCTGGGAAAATAAATATTTATTCACTGAGTTCAGAGGGAAGTGTGTATGTTTCATTTAAATAAGTACAATATTTTTATTAGGATAAACTGGTGAGTGAAATTGGCAAAATCTGCCAATGACACTGCACTGTCAAAGATAGCTAATTAGGGGCAGCCAGGTGGGGCAGCGGTAAGACGCGGTAAAACACTGGCCGCTCAGGTGGCACAGCGGTAAAAACACACACTGGAACCAGAGCTGGGATCTGGAATACATCGTATCGAATCTCAGCTCTGTCTACCGGCTAAGGCTGAGCGGCCACATGAACAACGATTGGCCTGTTGTTCAGATATGGGTGAAACTAAGCCGGATGGGGTCTCTCTCTCATGACTGGTGCAATTACGACCTCTGCTGGCTGATTGATGGCGCCTGCACAGAGATGAGAAAAGAGTGCTCTCAGGGTGTGTATCTCCGTACACAAGGCTGTGATAAGTGCAGGTGATAAGATGCATACGGCATGCTGCCCACGTGTCGAAGGGGGCGTGGGTTAGCTTCGTTCTCCTCAATCAGAGCAGGGATTGGCATTGGTGGAGAGGAAGCGTGACGCAATCGGGCAATTGGACACGCTAAAAGGGAGAAAATGCATAAAGAAAAAAAAAACACACTAGCACACCAGTGAACTAGTCAGTTCACAAACAATGATTGGCTGTTTTAAAAGGGGGGGGCCCTTAACTGATGCAATTATGACCTCTGCTGCCTGATTGATGGCGCCTGAACAGCGTCAGGGGATAATGGGATCAGGGTATGACTCAATACGCAAAGCTGATCCACATATAAACTCGCCTTGTGCAGGTGAAACACGCGTGTCTGAGGGGGAGTGTGTTAGTCATGTCTCTTCTCAGTCAGAGTGGAGGTCAACATCAGTAGAGAGAAAGCGTACTGCAATCGGGTAGTTGGATACGACTAGTTCGGGAATTGGCAAGTGTAATTGTTAGTAATCAGGTAGGCCTATTACATTTTTATTTGTTTTATTATAAAAAAAAGAGTCTGTGGCTCATGTTTGCATATTTTTAACTCCATCTGCCCCCCAACGACAAAAATTTGGACACCCCTTCACTTAGTAGTTTGGACACCCCATGACTTAGGAGTGTCCACACTGTTTGTTGGGGATGTGCATTTCACTTTGCTCCACTGAATCCCTGATACCGTATGTGAGATGTGTCACAAAGCATCTCATTTTGTACAATTATGCTTTCACAAAACTATTCAACCAAGTTATTTAAAACATTTATTGTTATGAATGTTTGTCTGGCAGGAGAAAGCAAAAAAAGACCCACCTATGTTATCACCAATAAATACTAATCCAAAAAGCTTTGCACAAACTATTTGTTCTTTTAATATGTTTTAAGACACGGCTAGCAGGTCAATATTGATCAAAATACAATGACGGATGTTTATTTAATGAGTTCTAATATTAGTGGATGGCAACTGTTTGCTTATGTGGGCACAATGGGTAAAATGTTTAACCTGACCTTCCTGAAGAGACAGCTGGGAGAAAACATTCCAACAAATATTGACATCTCTCTTTCTTGGTCCCTCTGCCACCCATACACAAACATGTGGACATGAACGCACACGTGGACATACAGTGGATTCAGAATGTTTTAGACCCAGTGTGTGTTGTGGATTTCATTTTCAATGGATAGGATTGCCATTTTAGATTTTAGTCATCTACACTAATATACACCAACCAGGCATAACATTATGACCACTGACAATGGAGTGAAGTGAATGACACTGATCTCTTCATCACGGCACCTGTTAGTGGGTGGGATATATTAGGCAGCAAGTGAACATTTTATCCTCAAAGTTGATGTTAGAAGCAGGAAAAATGGGCAAGCTGACAAGGGCTAAATTATGATGGCTAGAAGACTGGGTCAGAGCATCTCCAAAACTGCAGCTCTTGTGAGATGTTCCCAGTCTGCAGTGGTCAGTATCTATCAAAAGTAGTCCAAGGAAGGAACAGTGGTAAACCGGCGACAGTCACGGGCGGCCAAGGCTCATTGATGGAAACGGTATTCCCTGATGGCTGTGGCCTCTGTCAGCAGGATAATGCACCCTGCCACAAAGCAAAAATGCTTCAGGAATGGTCTGAGGAGCACAACAACGAGTTTGAGGTGTTGACTTGGCCTCCAAATTCCCCAGATCTCAATCCAATCGAGCATCTGTGGGATGTGCTGGACAAACAAGTCCGATCCATGGAGGCCCCACCTCACAACTTACAGGAGTTAAAGGATCTGCTGCTAACATCTTGGTGCCAGATACCACAGCACACCTTCAGGGGTCTAGAGGAGTCCATGCATCGATGGGTCAGGGCTGTTTTGGCAGCAAAAGTGCGTCACCTGAGTGGCATTTAGACACTTTATATCTTTTTTATTTTTTACGCGACACAGTTAACACAAACAACGCATCTTACTCTGGTACCACTGTGGTTTACAAGACGTAACAAAGCCTCCACAAGTGGGTGTTCGTAAACCATTTTTTTCGGCTCACGACCCACCTAAGGAACCCTGTTTGATATGATTCAAAACTTCTTGAAGCCACTTTATATATGGGTCTTCTTGGCTACACCTCTACAAGCCCTACATAACTGGATTTGGGCTGTTTATCCCATTTATCATAGCAGATCCTCTCATGCTCAGTCATCTGTGAACTGCTATCTTCTGGTTTCTCTACAGATGTTTAATTGGCTTTAAACCTGGTCCACGTAAGAACATTCAGAGACTCGCCCCTAAGCCACTCCAGTGTTATGTCTATATGCAGTCATCCCAGTCTGATCTTGTGTGCACTCTGTAGGAGGGTTTCTTCAAAGTTGTGCCTGTATTTGGCTGCATTCATTCATCTCTCAATTTAAGTGCTTACTTTTACATCCAAACAGTTTCTTTTTCACCTTATCACATCAAAGAATTTTGCTAGAGTCCTTTACAAGTCATTCATCTAACTCCAAGTGGGTTGTCATGTGCTTTACAGTCAACAGTTCCTTGAAGTTTTTTCCAGACAATGCAGTGTAATTGACTTATAGACTCAGATGTGCCTTTCCAAACTATGACCAAGCAAATTAAATTGTAACAGGTGGCACAGTAATAATTAAAATAATTGAGATGCACCTGACCACAGTTTTGAGCGATACAGCAAAAGGTCTCATTACTTTACATTACAACTAAGTGTACATTGATACATTGGTTGCAAATCAGTGGCGGCTCCTGCCAAATCTCTCAGATAATTAACATCTTAAGTCATGTCAGTTTTCCCTCACAGATAACTTTAAACATGGAGAGACAACAGCTTTACCATTAATCATAAAATGAAGTAAAGCCTTCACACTAACAATTTAATTCAGTCTTCATCAGATAGTATTTTATTTTAGGTGCAGCAGTTTCAGAATAAAGATTGGCATCGGGGCTGATGTGCGATGAATAAAGAAGTACAATTAAACAATTGGGGAGATACAATAAGTGCAATCACAATTCACAATTAAAAAATTACATTACTTACTTTTAATTTACGTGTAACTTATATGATCCCCCCCCCCCCCCCCTCCCTTTGTAGATACTTGATGTTTAAATTTGGTCTGGGTGGCCCTAATTCTTAAGTTGCTAATTTATCCCGATTACACGATGGAGTTGCTCCGAACTGAGGTGATGGTAGTCATGGTGACGAGATGGCGACACCAGGTTACGTGTGACGCAAGCACGTAAGTGCGAGCCCTCCCGGAACTCATTCAGATTGTATTGCAGCGTCTGCAGTTCGAAAAAAAGAGCCTTAACATGAGAGTCTATGAGAGCAATCTGACCAAAAGGGGCGGTACTGTACGGAACACAACTCGACGCTGATTGGACTACGATATTCAAAGGCAAGACAAACTGTCCAGAACAGTCACAGCTGTGATAGAAAAATTTCTTCCCTTTTGCCTTTTTACGGTGCGTCGCCCGATCGCACTAAGGAACGAGCCGCCCCTGATGCAAACTATAAAAAATGCAATTACATTTATTTAAAATCAAATCCATCACACAACAGAATGCACAAAAAGTTGAGGAGTCTAAATGCTGTATTCACTGTATGCAAAAGTGCATATACATGCACACACACACACACAGCTGCCAGCAAACGTACCAAAACAAACAGGACACTGGGATGAACCATATTTTTGGACTTTGTAACAAAGCTTTTGTTACAACATATTTCCACAGTCTTCCTTAGACTTGGACACCAAAGACAAGCAACATAGACTTGGTTTATTTGTGTTCTGCTACAAACACCGAGTTGAAGGAAGGGTACATAAAGCCTGAACTGGCACATTCAGACTCAGATCAAAAGAGCCTATGAGCTACGAACATTGCTTAGTGGGGGTGAGGGGAGGGCTCTATTTATATACACTTTACAAATGACAGGGTTCATTTTCCTTCATCCCAGCATCCTTATTGGGTTCAAAATAGGTCATTTTAAATATTTACACATTAATGGCTAAAAATAGTAATAAAATATCATTCTTTGCAAAAGTGAGGAATTCATTTTTTCCTCAATAACAGCAAGTCATCCAGGTACTGACTGCACTTTACATTACATACTGCACACATATGCACATAGATAGTATATACGTATATATATTTATTAGGGCTGTCGAAGTTAACGCGATAATAACGCATTAACGCATTCTCAATTTAACGCGATTAAAAAAAATAGTGCCATTAACGCAAATTCTAGTTCATGTTGAGACTTGACTGGTAGAACCAACGTTTTAATGTCGGACTTGCCACCGTTGTTCATTTGCGGTTTGTTAAAATAATATAACTGAGCGTCGTAGGGATGCACTTGCATAATAAAGAAATAAATACACGGTATATTCACAAGTTGTCGGGAGCAAAACACTTTATTAACTTAATCTGTTACGGCACTGAATACCGGAGTCAAGCACGCTAGTCCATGAACTATGGAAGCCCCAAAAGGGTCAAAACACACTCACTTCGTGTAGAAACGTCCACTTTTCACATTTCACTTAAAAAACCTTGTTTTCTATAACATTTACACAGATTTTATTTAATGCGATTAATCGCGATTAACTATATGAAATTCTGAGATTAATCGCGATTAAAAATTTTAATCGTTTGACAGCCCTAATATTTATACAACAGTTAGTTCCGACCTTACAATCTGATTGGTTGAGAAGCGTTCTAAACGTGCTGATATTCGTGATAACAGCACGGCCTTTTCACACCACAACTGTATTACTCTGCTGACGCGTTGCCAGTAACGACAAGCTTCATGCACACAAACGCGCACGCAGGCGACACAGACTTTTTTCCCGATCGCATATTAAATCCATTATCTGATATACAATCTAGCGCACTGTGTAGGAAACATAAATAAATTGTCTAATATATTGTCTAGTGCACTATGTAGGGAACATAAATCCGTGATCTGATACACAATCTAGTGCACTATGTAGGGAACATTAATGTGTTTGTAACGTGAACAGTTAGCTTAATAGCCCAGTTAGCAGCTCCTAAGAGTTCTGTTATCACCCATATCCTTTGGTGTGTGCGAGAGTTTTTTTATTTCTTTTTTCCCTGAAATGAGTTTTTGCAACTTGGGATGTCTGCTTTGTAGTGTTAAACGATATGCCTTTTTTAGCCTACTGTGTTAAGGCAGGGTAGGGAATTTTTACAGTTGCATAGCAGCAACTCATTCTTTGTGGAACTACTTTTTGGCGGAAGGTATTATCAATATTAAAGCATATTTATTATGAAATTCAGGGCTTCTTTGATTTATTTTCTTTCTTTATTTTGTAAAAACTGTTGTATAAAAGCCTTCGGCTCGTGCCTGCGACCAAATCACAGCCGTGATGTTATTCGCGATAACACACTCCCTCTCGTGTTCTATTGCTTAAATATATATAGTTTTCCTATATAGTTGTAATTTGTCATATTGCTGTATAATAATAATAATAGCATCTATATATATTTTTATTTTATTCTCCTCTATTTTATTCACTCTAACTGTATTTACTCTGTGCTGGAGCTGCTTTCCTGCTTGTGTTCAATTAGGTAAACTGGCTTATCAATTAAATTAGGTGGGCTGGTTGATTGCATAAACATTAAATATAGATCATACACTAATATGAATAATATTTCACCAAACCTCTATAAAACCAAAGCGTTTTATTTATGGAATTGCGTGTTCATTTAAAAGTTTCGATCAGAAGTGACAACGCCCTTCCAAACCACAAAGAAAGTGTTGTGTCAATATTAGCACAAGAGAAACGCCAATTTGTTTTTTAAAGAGGTGCTTTTGATGAGAAGTGCCAAACTTAAAGCTACACAAAAGGTTCCATTGTCCAAATTAGTCATTTCATTTGCTGAGCTGTGTGCGTCCTCGTTTGTTTTTCCATTGTAACATACACTGCTCAGCCAAAACATTAAAACCACCACCATGCTTCTACAATCACTGTCCATTTTATCAGCTCCACTTACCATATAGAAGCACTTTGTAATTATACAATTACTGACTGTAGTCCATCTGTTTCTCTTCATACTTTTGTAGCCTGTTTTCACCCTGTTCTTCAATGGTCAGGACCCCACAGGACCACTACAGAGCCGGTATTATTTGGGTGGTGGATCATTCTCAGCACTGCAGTGACAATGACATGGTGGTGGTGTGTTAGTGTGTGTTGTGCTGGTATGAGTGGATCAGACACAGCAGCGTTGCTGGAGTTTTTAAATACTGTGTCCACTCACTGTCCACTCTATTAGACACTTCTACCTAGTTGGTCCACCTTGTAGGTGTAAAGTGAGGTGTTTAAAAATTCCAGCAGCGCTGCTGTGTCTTATCCACTCATACCAGCACAACACACACTAACACACCACCACCATGCCATTGTCACTGCAGTGCTGAGAATGATCATCCACCCAAATAATACCTACTCTGTAGTGGTCCTGTGGGGGTCCTGACCATTGAAGAACAGGGTGAAAGCAGGATAAAAAGATATGTAGAGAAACAGATGGACTACAGTCTATCTAAGTATCGATTTCAGGTGTTTCAGCCAAACCCGTGCCATGACGCCAGTGTGCAAAGCAAGGTCCATTAAGACATGGTTTCAGTCCTACTGAACAATGATTGCAAGCCAGACTCTCACGTCTAAGAATCTGCCTGAACGTTCAAATGTGTCTTAACTCAACAGGCACAAGTTCTCAAGTTCTCACCCCAGTTCATATTAAGCTTTGCAATAGGATGTCCAAGAACTTTATGGTCAGGTGTCCATATACTTTTTCACCAAGGAAACTGGACCTTGATCTTGGTGCTATTAAAATGATGTGGCAATTTTACAACTGCTTAATAGAGGAACTTTGAAAAACAATATCACGAGGTTTCCACTCAGTCCAGCCAGAGTGGAGATTATATAAGGGCTAACAGATCTAATACCAGTGCGGTTTCTGACACCGTTTCGATGCTTCTTAGCAGCCATAAGGCTTTAGTTCAAGTGGAAAGGATGGATACGCCCCCTAAAATTATTAACCAGATGGTTGTGTGTGAATCTTCACCACCCAAGCGAAAATGGTCTTTTATTTAATACGGGTTTTTACTCGCTCCCCTGTGCAAGAGAACTCAGGCCTGTCATTAAAGTATAACTGTGCCTTTTTAAATGGTTTCGTATTACTGCCACCTGGCCTCCCGACAAATAAACAGGCCCGAACTCAGAGTTCTTTTCAATCAGATGGACATTATAGTAAACTCTTAGCAAATGAAGCGGACAGGTTGATAAGGTGAGCTTTGTGCAAACGGAGCACAGCAGGCTAAGTGATCCTGGCACGTAGTCAGCAGTCTCAGTTCTTAGAATCCCATTTCGAGAGGCTTGTGCGTACACACACACACACACACACACACACACACACACACACACACACACACACACACACACACACACAATCCATTAGTTCCAACATTTGACTCTTCTCTGCCTCTGTCACTGTTTGTTGAAGTGAAGATGCCACTGCGATCATACACCAAAGCGTGTACGTTCCAAAATATTTTATGATGCGATCCAGCAAGCTCAGAATAGATAATCCTACAGGTCCCAGCACGAGTTCTGCTTCTTTGTGGATGTTACAAAATAATAATAAAATCTTTATTGTTTGTTTGTTCCATTCAAGTGGACATTTATTTTGATGTAGTTGTTTATGAGAGGTTTGATATCCATTGGTGGAAGTGTGAGATCAATGATTTTATATACAGTTTTTCCTCTTGCTAACTGGTCAGTTGTTCATTCCCTGATATTCCGCAATGACCTGGTACCTAGCATTTATTTTTTTCCCAATTTTCCTATTTTTCCAATTTTTCTAGTCGTATCCAATTACCCGATTGCATTACACTTCCTCTCTACCGATGCTGATCTCCACCTCCTGATTGAGGAGAGCCATGACTAACACACGCCCCCTCCGACACATGTGCAGTAGCCGACTGGATCTTTTCACCTGCACGAGATGAGTTCATATGCGAATCAGCTTTGTGTACGGAGAGCCACAACCTGATCAACGCATTATTCCTTGACTCTGTGCAGGCACCATCAACCAGCCAGTAGAGGTTGTAATTGGATTAGTTATGAGGAATCCCTAACCGGCTCCCCACCCTGTATGAAGAACAAGCAATTGTTGTTCATGTAGCCACCCAGTCCAGCCGAATGGCAGAGCTGAGTTTCGAACCGCCGAGTGATTGATTGCGTAAACATTAAATACGAGGGATCTTCAAAAATTTTTTTCATTGGAAACGGTAAGGGAGGGAGGAGTAGTAATTGTTTGTGTCTGAGAGACTGAGAGCTTTTAGTCCGGATTTAGCGCCATCTGATTTTCACTTTTTTGGACGCTCAATGAAGCTTTAAGAGGAAGACGATTTTTTTATGTGATAATGATGAAAGCAGCAGTGCATCATTTGCTGATGGCATTAAAAAGTTGGTACGACGCTGGGAAAAATGCATTGCAAAGAAATGCATTGCATTTGTTTTTGCAATTCTTAATAAATAGAGATTAAACTTTTTTCCTCCCCCGATTTAGCATAGTCAATTTGCCTTCCGCTGCTGAGGGATACCCGATTGCATCCAAGGAGAGCACATCGCTGCTTACGCCTCTTCCGACACATGCACAGCCCTCCTCTTCTCGACCCTGCATTCTGCACAGGCGTCTCTTCCGCCAATCAGGGTCCATACACAGTGTATGAAGATCCCACCCACCCACACAGTCAGGTCGTCCTGCCCTAGCAGATACGATGGGCAATTACTATCTGCAGCAGACACTGCCAATTATGCCCGCCAGATGGTGCCCGGTCGACCGGTGGCAACGCAGAGTTTCGAACCGGGAAGTTCAGAATCTCAGCGCTGGTGTGCTAGCGGAATATCCTGGGTGCAAAGTGCAGAAACCTTTTGAAGAACCCTCATATACAGTAACTCATAGAATAATATAAATAATATTTTACCAAACCTCAATAAAACTAAAGCATTTTATTTATGGAGCTGCATGAATTATTTAAAAGTTTCGGTCAAAAATAACACAACCTTTATGGAAAAACAGCTTCATAAACAGAACTTACAGGCCACCGCTGAGCTAAAATCTCAAAATAGAAATCCGGAGCGCCACCAGGTCCGAACCATCACGTGCTGTATAGGTTCAGCAACACTGCAATTTACTGGCCCATATTACCATGCATTCAACATGGTATGAGGCAAGCGCAGAGGCAGCAAAACCTTTGGCTCCAGGCACATCTTGATCATGTTAACCAGAGGAGTTTGCTTTGGAAGAGCTTCTCTAATGTTGCAGCTTACAGAAAATGAAGCAGTCTAAAAAGATTTTTAAAAAGTGGTGTTGCTTTAAGATGGAAACAAAACTTCCACTGTAGCACATGCTGAACTTTTCCAAATAAGCCTCTATACTGTACGGGAAGTGCCACCCCCTGACAAAACGAAGGGACAGACAGTTTACTAAAGGACTACAGTTTCCTACTATTAAAATCAGACCTACATACACTTCATTAAACTAGAAACCAGACTCTGTAGCACAAGAAATTTAGCCCATTGGTGGTGCTATTTTGACACATGTATAATCTGGATCCTAGCCTAGCCTCTAATGCAAATCAGTAACCAAGTCCCAATTACTTCATCTAGTAGCGCTCCAGAAAATAAAGCAATGGCGAGTATGCTGATAAGTGAGCTCTAATTTATGCACATTTATAATTTAATCATGGTGTTTATCATTCATATGGCTACTACTTCAAAACAAGAAGGCTATTTGCTTAACAACAGTTCTTTTTTTTCTGAATTTCCCCCTTTATTTGCCAATCTAGTCATTTCCAGTTCCTGATTGTGAACCCACCCCCCTGTTTCCAATCTACAGCCGCTTCATATCACCTGCCAGTGTTGGGTTCCCACATAGAGCCATATCATGTACAGAGAGCCACACTATGCTTCATGTGACCCCCCCCCCCCCACACACACACACACACATGCTCTGGAGATCCCATATAGTAGCGGCAGCTGGAGGAGATCCCGTCCAACCATTGCTGCTTCATATAAATGGATTCCCAGCCAGGTCGGTGGCTCTACTGAGAGTTGAACTCGAACAGTCCGCAGTGATGTGTTAGTGTGTTAATGCTGCTGTGCCACGTAAACACCCAGCCTAACTACGTTACAAAATATTTTTACAGACCCAAAAGCAGAGTAACATTTATAAACACACATTATTTTCTTACGAGACAAATAAAAAGTTATTAAATTACTTCAGTCAGCTGGGCGCCCTCTAGCAGGCACAATTGACTAATGCCTGCAGCAGACAAAACTGGCTTCCAGTCTGCTGGGTGGGAAAGACTGAACTAAAAGGTGGTGCGTACAGAGAGCCACACCTCGATCTCTGCGCTCCTCTGTATGGGTGCCCTGGGCAACCGAGGTCACTACACAGCGTTGATAGCGAAGCCAACGTCATGCTCAAATCCACCAAAGTATGGGTCAATAAGAAGGTATCGGGGGACTGCGCACTGAAGTATGCCTGCAGGAATTTGTACCCATTTAGTTGAGAGAGCATTTGTATTGCTGGGCACTGATGTTGGTCAAGAAAGCTGTTTAGTGAAGCTGAGGTCAGGGCTCTGTGCAGGCCTCTGTTTCTTTAATCCAAACCTTTCTTCATTCAGGGGTACAGTCATGCTTGAAGAGAAAGGGCCTTTCCTAAACTGTTCCGGCAAAATTGGAAGCATTTAATTTATTCTATATAATTGATTTCATACACCTGATATCAACTGTTGTGGCTGAAACATGAATTCCTTATAGAATACTATATATACTGTACATAGGATGAGAGGGGAGGGAGAGGGAGGAAGAGAAAACCATGGTAGTCCCCTTGATCATCCAGAGAAAGCAACAGGAAACCAGAAACAGGTTCCAGTGCAGTCACGGTTTAATAAGCAGGATGCTGCTCCACGGACATGACCCACGCCTCCGTTTATGCAGCGGACACCAAACAGAACGTACGAGCAGCTTCTGACTCATGCTGAGCTTGTGCTCGGTTGGATCATGTTTTGTTTTAACATCTGCCTCAAGTTTAGAATGCAACAAGTAATGAACTCATTCCAGGTCATTAGATTTAGTTCCCCGTCTGCATGCAATTAGAAACTGGCACTCTAGGCTTGTTTTAATGTGAGGCTCGATGTGACCCTTCATTTTGAAGTTTGAAGATAGACAGATTTCAGGGCACGCAGTCAGAAAAAATTAGCACAGCATAAACCGTTCAGCGTTCTCGACACAGCTGTTGTGTGTGGACGAGCCCATGTCTGAGGAACAGCTTTAAACTGATAATGACACTCAGCTCGGTTTCATAAGAGAGCTGCTTTTACCAATCATTCATCCTTATTCAAACTCAAAACATTTGTAAATATAAATCTACAGACTAAATTGAATGTAGCGTTTTTCTTTTGTTTTTGGAAACTTTAGTGAATTTTGACATTTGTTTTCCCAACGGAAGAACCAAAATTGAGAAGAGTGTTTAGTAGTAGCTGCTTTATTTGTTAGCTGTGTTTACTGCCATACAAATCTCATCCAGAAAAGTTGGAACGTTTTGTAGAATGCAATATAAAAAAGAATCTGTGATTTGTTTATTCTTTTTAATATTTATTTAACTGACAAAAGTAGAAAGAAAAGATTTCCAATGATTTCACTAATCAACTTTGTTTTGTATTTCAAGAGAATGAACAAATCACACTCATTTTTTATTGCATTTTACTAAATGTCCTAACTTTTCTGGAAAAGGGGTTTGTATTTTAATCCTAGGAGGTATAGGCAGCATTGTTTATTTATTTATTTATTAGGATTTTAATATGTTTTACACACTTTGGTTACATTCATGACAGAGATGACAGTTATTCGTTACACAAGATTCATCAGTTCACAAGTTTAATGTCAAAAGTTCAAAAGTTTAACGTCAAAAGTCAAAAAGTTTAATCTTAAACACCGTCATGGACAGTTTTGTATCTCTAATTCACCTCACTTGCATGTCGTTTGACTGTAGGAGGGGAGATCATGCAAATTCCACACAGAAAGCACCTGGACCGCCCCACCTGGGGTTTTAACCCAGGACCTTCTTGCTGTGAAACCACAGCACTAGCCACTGTGCCACCCCGTGTCAGACCAGGATCGTTATGTCTGTACAGTGCATGATAAGACCGATGACACCACTGAGATTCGATCCCAGACCTTCACAGTGGTAGTCCAGTGCATTACACCCTTGATTTTTATGTTTAGAATCTATTTTGTGAGCAGTGGTCTCTTAGCAGTCAAGATACTTGAGGTTTCTGGCTCAATTCCTACCACCCACAAGGCCTTTAGCCATCGATTGCTTTTTTACTGCATTTTACTACATGTCCTAACTTTTCTGGAAATAGGGTTTGTATTGCAATCCTAAAAAGGTACAAGCAGCATGGTTCATACGTATCAACAGGTTCAGTTCAAAGGCGCATTCCTGATTTTGGGTGATGACCTCAGTCATAAATAAATATCAATATAGACAATGAAATACATGCTATATGTGCCAACTGGTTAATATCTCAACCTGACTTCTTGGTAAAGACTGCAATAAAAGAACACACAAGAAGTACGCAACATTGCTTTTAAACAAACCAGTGGGGGCAGTGGTAGCCTGGTACCTGACCAGACCGACAGTGCCACTGAATTTCGATCCCAGACCTCCACAGTGGTAGTCCAGCACATTAGACCATTGATTGTTATGTTTAGAATCTAAAATTTTTGTGAGCAGTGGTCTCTCAGTAGTCAAGATACTTAACTAGTAATTGGAAAGTTGCTGGCTCAACTCCCACCTTTAGCCCTCGATTGCTTGCCATGTATTCCATCAAGATTGTAAGTCGCTTCGGATATGTGTCTGCTAAATGCCATAAACGTGCATTTTATAAACTAGCAGAGCTTGCAATCTAATAAAAACAACAGATACTAACAATGCATAAAACATAAAGCTATGTTGTTGATCAGACTCCTTGTTACTAATAAAAGTAACATACATTAGGAAACAAGGATGAAAAAATACAATATTTTAATACAGAAATATTTTTAAAGCACTATAAAGATCTATGAGAAAGTGGGCTTTTTATAATATATTTGTTTATTAATTACAGCACTCTCTGTAATGCCAGCATCTCAATAGGTCAGGAGAGCCAAAGGACAGATTATCATAAACCTGCCATTCAGTTTCATAAAATCCGGTTAAAAGACTGACATTTGACTAGGCCTTTATGTGTATGTGTGTATGTGTGTATGTATGTGTGTGTGTGTGTGTGTGTGTGTGTGTGTGTGTGTGTGTGTGTGTGTGTGTGTGCTGCCATTATTCAGTTCATCCTTGAATAATAAATTATGGCATGCTAGATGACTTGCTAAGCATGCTTTAATTTTTAATTGTGGCACAACAGAATTGACAGTTTGACATACACTCCAAAAAAGACTGTTTGGTGAGGGCTGTCCACACACATTTAAACATCAGGCTACACGTGTGTGTGTGTGTGTGTTTTATGCCCTACCTTGCACACAGTCTCGATGTCCCAAGGCAAAATGGTCTGAAGATCGATGACCTCACAAGACACACCAAGCTTGTCCTGTGCCATGTTAGCCACCTCCTTCATTACATGAACCTGCACAACAGGGAAAGGAAAGATGTTTTCTTGCACACTTATTATTTGACCTCAACTTGTAGTTTTTGTAAGTGGCTGTTATTTAAATTAATCAAAAAACAGAGATATAGATTTATATATAAGTGTTATAATAACTAGTTCAGTCACCAGAAGCCACCAGAGTGCCTTTAGTTAGCATTTTGATGATGGTAATATAGGGCTGTCAGTCCAAAATCTACAATCAGTGCCTTATTATTTAATATAACATAATTGTGAAGCCCATTCCTCATGTCATGGCATGAAAGTATTATCATAAAAGGAATCAAGTCCAACTGGGTGAATATTAGGTACCATATTGATGAGATGAGAATATTTATAGATCAATTTGTATAACCCTTCTTCCTCATCTTCAAGGCACATGTACACCTTATATTTAATAATTTTTTAGGTTTAGTTTTCCTTTAATTCATCACCTAGGTACTTATACATTTCATCAGATGCCTGTTCGATCATCGTTTGCAAATAAATCTCATTTATTACAGCAATCTACACTGTGGTTTTGGCACTTGGACCTGGATTTTCCCGACTAATGAATTTTCCAGTTGTATATACTTGTGGGCTTGGAATGGATTTGGTTGGATGATTTAAATTTGAATGTTTTATTCAAAATGACAACTAAGACAGAATGTAATTTCCACAACTGAGGATTAAGAACCTTGCCCAAGGGTGCCAACTTGGGATAATGGCCAGGCTTGAACCCTTGACCTTCCAATTAAGTCTCTAAAAGTACCTTAACCATTAAAAACACAGTATTCATGATGGTTTATTAATCAGTTAAAAATAAAACAAAGTCTGCTAAACTGTGCCAGCATATAGGATTATTACTATGATTATTTAGGATTATTTAGGATTATTTAGGATTAGACCATAACAAGAAATAAGAACTGTGGCAAAAAATGTCATGGTAGGGGTCAGTACAATTCAAATAAACCATAAATATAATACAATAAAGTACAATAAAACAAAACTAAAGAAAATATTGGTGGAATAAAGTTCAGAAACAGACCTGACACATATTATTCACATAAATATAAAATGCAGATTTTTCAGATACACCATATGGACAAAAACACGCGTACATATTACTAGCCATGGATTTGGTAAGATAATATCCAACAAGCTTATTGGGAAGATAGAATGTATGTGCTCAGTCTTTATGTTAACAACAGCATCAACAAGACAGAAGTACTGGGGTGGAAATCTATACCCATCATCATGTCAAAAAATGGCATGGTCTGATGAGATACTAATATTTGACAAGAAGGCCTGCAACTGGTGTTCCAATTTATCCCAATGGTGTTTATTGGGGTTTAGATCCTAAATTTTAGTACTCTACTGGAGTTCCACCTCACAAAACCAAGATTGGTGACTTTATGGGCCTTAGTTGTGCCACAAAGGCAGTCATACTAGAATAGTGAAGAGTGTTTTTTCAAAACCTTGCCACAAAAATGTAGCATAAAATTGATGCCATGCACTTGATAGCATTGGGTGTGACTAAAACACCTAGACTTTAGAAGGGGGTCCAAATACCTGTAGCATTAGATCATATATGGTGATATTTAGATGGATAAGATTTAATACAAGATTTAATCCCTAAAAATATTGTTGAGGTCAGCAGGAAACATGTCGGTCACAATTATTTGTAGGACAATTAATCATCAGCTATCATTTATTTTAATAATTATGACTGACCTAACTGAAAAGCCAATATTTATAAACTAGGTCATAGGCAGTGAACTATCAAGCCTTCAAAAATTCTCTCTGCTTTATTCAGAAATAAAATCAGCACTGTTAACCTATCAGTCAAGTATTAACCTATCATCTCTCAGATCTCTAGAAATTGCAGTCTAATCAGCTAGTCCTGCCTAAGATGAAGAGCAAATATGAAGAAGCGGCATTTACCTACTATGCCACTGTTAAAAGGAACCAGCTGTAGTACAGCCTCAGTTTTAGACACTTGTAAATGCACATAACACTGCACACTGTATATTCTGTAATTGCCTTGCTTCGCATATATTATTTTTACAATCAGAAATTCACCCTTTAAGCATTTAAGCTGACCTCTACACTGTAAGCTGAAAGAAAAACATTCTGCTCTATTAATTTCTATACCATCCTGTTTTCATCCGGATTGTCCTTTAAACAGAGTTTACAGAGTGGTAACTGATAGTAGGTGTTGTGCAGATGAAAAGAACACATCATTGTCTTTTGATGACCCTTCATTTCAAATTCTCCTCAAAACACTGTGCTGAATAAAGGTAAGTCCATTCAATCTTTCTGACCCTTGACTCCCTCTGCTTTCCTGAACAAAGTGAATGATCTGGGATGCTGTATAAGACCATCTTATAGTAAAGCCGAGGCTCTGGACTCCCGGGGAGCTTTAGAAATTGAAATCTCATTCCCTCAGAGAGTAAAGCCAAAGACAGAAGATCAGCATGCTGTTTCCAGATCAGCAAAATAAGCTTTCTGATAAGAGCTCATTTTTAATCTGCAGTTCTTTAAACAAACGTTACCTGTGTTCCCCAGGCAATCAGTGTGACATCACTTCCCTCCTGTACAACCTCTGCCTGTGATAAAGGAAGCTGGTAGGGTTCGGTTGGTACTTGCTCCACTGCACAAAGCAAAATAAGTAGTTTAACCTTAAATACATTTGAAGGTTTTTAATTAAAACAGACAATAAAAGTAAAAAGAAAAAGAAAGAAAAAGAAAAAGATCTATACGAGGGATTTTCAAAAAGTTTCCGCACTTTTATATTTTTGTTGGTATGACGCTGGGGAAAATGCATCGAAAGGTGACTATGTAAAAAAGTGATGTTATTTATTTTTGAAATTCTAAATTAAATAGTTTTAAAAAAAAGTGCGGAAACTTTGAGGAACCCTCGACAATGTTTACAAATAAAAACTTAAAGCTTTTGTTCCATTTTTGTGGATTTTCTTTTGATTGGCTTCATTGCTTTTAAGAAGTCTATATTTTTACAAGTTTATATTTACTTTCTAAAATTCAAATTATATTTAAAAAAAATGTTAAGCTGGTCACACAATACCACCCCACCCTACCCCATATCTGCTGCATACAACACGTGTACAAGTAGTTATGACCATTTAATATAACACTGACCGGTATGGACACAAAAAAAGTTTCCATTTGCATTTTTTTGGGTGGTCATAAGAGTTTGGCTCATCAAAGTGTAAGCAAATTACACCTACTAAATAAGAATATATAAGACTTTTAGAATAATTAAAAATTTTCAGCTATGATAATTTTCAAATACTAAAAAATCGTAATGCATTGATAAATGTAAGAGCGATCGGGTGGCGCAGCTGTCTATTACACTGGCCAGGTTTGAATCCCAGCTATGACTACCAAGCTCCTACACAGAGATAACTGGCTATGTCTAAGAAAGGGACCGATTGGCGCCCTGGCCATGATATTCCTGCACTGTGTCCAGTATTTCGCAGGAAAACAGGACACGTCATGAACCTGACCAGGATGAAGCAGTTGATGAAAATGAAATTACCTGTAGTCATAAAAGAAGCAAATGCTATAACAAGTTACATTAAATTATAGGTATTGTCAGCTTTAGACTGTAAACTTTTGGACTAGTAAACAGAAGGTTGCCGGTTCAAGCCCCGCCACCACCAAGTTGCCACTGTTGGGTCCCTGAGTAAGGCCCTTAACCCTCAATTGCTCATCGTGTTCAGCTCACTGTGTAAGTCGCTTTGGATAAAAGCTAAATGCTGAAAATGTAATGTAAATGTACAGGGAACAATAGTAATAGGGTGTTGAAAGTTCTGCAGATAAACTAGATTGACATAAAAACATGGATTGCATTATTAGGGGCTATTCTGCTACAGGCAACAGAAGACCAAGACCTTTGTAGAACGCTGACCCATCTGTGCATACAACCATTCCAAAAGGTTATGATTGTATAGGGACGTGATATGCAATATACGTACCATTCCAAACAGTGTGAACAAATTATTAACAGTCTCAAAACCTCATTCGTACGGCCCTACCTAATTTACGGCTGTGAAAATCGCATCACGAAACGTGAAATGAGCCTTTTCCCAAGTAATATGCAATTTGTTGTAACCTTCAATATTTAAGGTTTGTGTTTAGTGATTTATGGTTTTTCATTTATGTAGCATTTAAGTGTCTCACGTTTACTGGTTAATTTGCACTATAAGGTGGTCCTAGTGTAACCGAGCGTCTTTAGAGTTTGCTTAGTTTATAAAGAAAGAAAGAAACTGTACATAGACAAACTATCAGGAGCCTGATACTTTACTGGTCTGTTCTTTTGAGGCACAGCATAGACTAGAGAGAGATGATCACGTGTGTAGAGAAGCACATTTTCAATTAATTATGGGACAAAATGCATTCAATACAGAAACACATACATCAAACATTGTCAGCACACTACAGCAGAAAGAAGTCACACTAGCAATCGTACGGCAGTTTAGTTAGTTTAGTTCCAAGATGTCAAAGTCGAAGTTTGGAAAACTCCCAACCAATTCTGTGGACGCAGGAAAAGACAGGGTGTCAAAACAAGGGCGAGTGTTAAGGTAGGCTGTGCTTTGTATTGTAGCTTCCATTTATTATATTATTCAATTTATGAGTGTTATTTAATGACTGCTGTGAAATGTGGCACTTTTCTTTAAAAATACGTAAAATCTGTGATTTTTTTAAAATGATACATGAAATTAAGCACATTTTCCCGTGAATTTAGTAGGGCCCTATTCATTCATCACTGGGAGTCAGGGGTCTAACTCCTTCCCATAAATCACTTCTGCCTGATATAAAGTCTCTAATCAATCAAGACAGCTAATGCATTTAAATAAACCACACAGCTGAGTTACAGTCCTGAGAGGCGTCGAACAAAAGCTGAAATGAATACTTTCTGCGGTCACTCTCAAATAACTGTTTGTATAATGATTAGAAATGCCTACTTAGTTATCCATCTAAAATACGCATAAATACACAATCTACACATGTTCTGTATACACACATTTATGGAAACGACCCTGAACGTTTTTCCAGCCCGTTAGCTCATAATAAAAAATGAACCTATACAAAAGACGGTTTAAAAAAACACTGCTGTCTGACCCAATTTTCTGCAGATATTTATCAAACCTCATAATAACCTCATAACCTCACTCAGGAAAACACAAATCTACAGCAATCAAGCAATGCATCAATAACAGTGTTTGCTGGCTACAAGTTACAGGCCTAGTGACCTATAGTCCTCCCATTCAGCCAACAGTCTGGTTGACTCTCACACTGTCTTGAGGCGGGAGATACTGAGCCAAGAGCAAGTTTCAGCATTTCCACTGACTCACAACAAACATCTTCAAATACCTTCAAAGTCGATTAGACTTTGACTCGCTGCTGTGATATTAAATCAATTTATGAGCTGACAAGAAGATATGCTAAGCCTATTTCTGTCTGCCAGACAGTTTGCGCTTTGTTACACTGTAAAAACAAATAACTCCAGTAAGGCCAGGACGTTAGAATGAACAAATTTGGCAGGGTGTCCAATAATCACAGCTGATTGGTTGGAAAAAAAAAGTTTGAAAAGATCGTCATCATTACTGAGCCGTATAAAAATCGTATTTCTACTTATTTTTGAATAAACTAATGACTTAATGTGTGAAGAGCCATTACTCGCACACTTAATTCAACATACAGCAGTCGTTTCTACAACCCCAAATCAGAGAAAGTTGGAACAGTATGGAAAATGCAACTAAAATAAAAATGCAATGTTCCTTACATTTACTTTTATTTGATTCATGTTCATTGAATTTGTTAACAAACCTTCATTCCTGCATTTCAGGCCTGCAACACATTCCAAAAAAAGTTGGGACAGGGGCAATTTAGGGCTAGTAATGAGGTGAAAAAACTAAATTCCAAAAAGGTGATGTCAACAGGTGATTGTAATCATGGTTTGGTACAAAAGCAGCATCCAGGAAAGGCGGAGTCTTTGATGAGCAAAGATGATAAGAGGATCTCCAGTTTGTCAAGAAATGAGTAAGAAAATTATTAAAATGTTTAAAAACAATGTACCTCAAAAAGATTGAAAGGGATTTACATATTTCTCCCTCTACAGTGCATAAAATCATTAAACCGTTCAAGGAATCAGGAGGAATTTCAGTGCGTAAAGGCCAAGGGCGCAAGCTTCAGCTGAACGCTCGTGATCTTCAATCCCTCAGAAGGCACTGCATCAAGAACCGCCACTCAACAATAGCTGATATAACCACATGGGTGAGGGATTACTTTGGCAAACCTTTGTCAAGCACTACAATACAGAGTTACATGCACAAATGCCACTTAAAACTTTACTGTGCAAAAAAGAAGTCTTATGTTAACCATTTCCAGAAGCAGCGTCGACTTCTCTGGGCTCAGAGGCATCTAGGATGGACCATCACACAGTGGAAACATGTATTGTGGTCAGATGAATCAGCATTCCAGGTCTTTTTTGGAAAAGATGGACGCCCTGTGCCCTGGACCAAAGACGAAAAGAACCATCCCGACTGTTATCAGCAACAAGTCCAAAAGCCAGGGTCTGTCATGGTATGTTGCTGTGTCAGTGCCCTTGGCAGTGCCTTCTGTGATGGCAGCATTAATGCAGAGAAGTACATTGAGATCTTAGAGTAACATCTTTTTCAGGGACGTTCCAAAAGTGTTGGCATGCCTCTTTATTTTATTGTAGCACTAACAAAATAATAAAGGCTCATGCATGGCTGCGAAAGAAAGAAAGAAAAGGGTACGAGTACTAGACTGGCCTGCCTGCAGTCCTGACCTGTCCCCAATAGAGAATGTGTGGAGAATTTTGAAAGGAAAAATGTGACAACGATGAGCCCGTACTGTTGTACATCTTAAGACGTGTTTGCAGGAAGAACGGGACAAAATAAAAGCTGAAACACTAAATCACTTGGTCTCCTCGGTGCCAAAACGTCTTTTAAGTGTGGTGAAAAGGAATAGCAACATTACAAAGTGGTAAATGCTTTACTGTCCCAACTTTATTTGGAATGTGTTGCAGGTCTGAAATGCTGGAATGAATGTTTATTAATAAATGAAATGAAGTTGAGCAGATAAAACATGAAATATCTCAGGTTCATCCTGTCTGCAAATCAAATAAAAGTCAAAGTAAACGTAAGAAACTCTGTGTTTTTTTATTATTTGCATTTTCTATGCTGTCCCACCTTTTTTTGATTTGGGGTTGTATAACTGCAACCGCTTGCAGCGACTATGAACCAGGCTACGTACCGCCACAAAAGCCAGCGAGGCGGCGAAAAACAAGGAATGGGGAAAACAGATCAAACGAGCCAATAAGTTGAAATGACGCCTTAACAAAGAAATGAAAAATGGCCTGTAATTACACATCATTTGACTGTGAAGATAATTTAGCATCAGAGATGAAGTACAAAATCCTTAACTGCTCATGATAGCTGTGATTAAGAAAATTGACGGCTGAAAAGCAGGAGTCGAGTACAGTTGACTGTTCTGGTTTAGGCAAGACGTGGGTCCACAACACTGTTTCTATTGTGTAAATGAAGAGCACTTCAAAATGCAGTTCTTCTCCTCCCTGTGCAACAGTTCCAGTAATTTATGTAGTGAAATCAGTACAACTTTGCAGTTCAATTTTGCTGGCAAAACTACAAAAGGACGCATCAAAAGCAGCTTCACAGACGTTTTCTTTTATTTCATGTAAGTAAAAGGTCTCTGACCAACAGAGCAACATTTTATTATAGAAATTAGGGTGATTCCTTTCAGCTGTTCCTATTAGGAGTCACCACTGCGGATCGCTCGTCTGCATGTTTGCTTTGGCACAGGTTTTACACCGGATGCCCTTCCTGATGCAACCCTCCTTTGTATTCTAGTGGTTAATGTACTGGACTAGTAATCAAAAGGTCAAAAAGCTGCTGGTACAAGCCCCATCACTATATCAGGTTGTCACTGTTGGGCCCTTGAGCAAGGCCCTTAACCCTTAATTGCTTAGGCTGTATACTGTCCCAATAATGATTGTTTGTTTATTAGGATTTTAACGTCATGTTTTACACTTTGGTTACATTCATGACAGGAACGGTAGTTACTCATTACCCAAGATTCATCAGTTCACAGGGTTATATCGAACACAGTCATGGACAATTTAGTGTCTCCAGTTTACCTCACTTGCATGTCTTTGGACTGTGGTAAAAAACCGAAGCACCCAGAGGAAACCAACGCTGACACAGGGAGAACATGCACACTACACAAGGTAGTTACACAAGGTTAATCAGTTCACAAGGTTATAAAGAACACAGTCATGGACAATTTTGTATCTCCAATTCACCTCACTTGCATGTCTTTGGACTGTTGGAGGAAACCAGAGCACCCGGAGGAAACCCACGCTGACACAGGGAGAACATGCACACTCCACACAGAAAGGACCCGGAACACCCCACCTGGGGATCGAACCCAGGACCTTCTTGCTGTGACGTGACAGTGCTGCCCATTTAGCCACCGTGCCACCTGTCACAGTACTGTAAGTCACTTTGGATAAAAAGCATCTACTAAATGCAGAAAAAGTTAACGTTCCCCCCCCAGTGGCTATACCGCCATGCACCTTCTGTATTTGTGTGCATAGCCTGGGATTTGAACCCCAGGAACTCTGGATGCGATCCTGTCCACAATATCTACTGACGTGTTTTTTTCTTAAAGGATTAGTCATTATTTGGTAATCTGCCACACCAGATGCAGCCCATCACAAGCCTAAAAACAAGCTCCTACATAGAACCTGGAGTGACAAATCTAAAAGAAGAGACCCGGGGTAATGAGACCAGGGGTAATGATCATTTCCAAAAAAATAAGCTAAATATCACGTGGTGGTTGCTGTTAGAAACCACATATCTGGTCTTTATCTGGCCAACTGCAGGTAATCTCAGCAAAACACTATTTTACTATCAGCTATTAAAGAGAACATGTCAACATTATGAAACAACAGATGATGTGGCCAGAAAGAAAATCATCTGTATGGCAATAAATCATTAAATAATAATTATCAACTGGAATTGAAGCAAAAATGCCTGGATGAGTTTAAAATGCTCCTACACACAGTGCAGAGGATGGCGAGAGAAACCACAAAAAAAAAAAAAAAATCCAAGCATCACTGTTGGAGAGTTACAGAAAATATTAGCATCTTGAAATCACAAAGTTTCAAAACTAACAGCAGATGCCACCTCCATTCCAACAAATTACAACAAGCCTTTAATGTCATCTACATTTACATTTAGCAGACACTTTTATCCAAAGCTACTTACAGAACTGTAACAGAATATTGTCTAAGCAACTGAGAATTAAAGGCCTTGCTCAAGCACCCAACAGTGGCAACCTGGCAGTGGTGGGGCTTGAACCAGCGACCTTTTGATTACTAGCCCAGTACTTTAACCGCTGGGCTACAACTGCCCGATCTAACCACAACTGTAAGTGTCTGGAGTTTGCTAGTGGTCGTTAGACATGGAACCATGTTCAGTTTTTTGCAACAAACATTAAAGGTGGGTTTGGCATAAAAAAAAGAATGAACACTTCAAAGAGGCTGATGGGATTGAGGTCAGGGCTCTGTGCTGGCCAGTCAAATTCTGTTACAACAAACTCACCCAACCATGCCTTTATGGACCTTACTTAGTGCACTGGGGCACAGTCATGCTGAAACAGAAAAGGGCCTTCCCCAAACTGTTTTACAAAATTATAAGCAAACAGTTGCCCAAAGGGGCCTAGGCCATACCCTAAAAAAAAACACCATAGCATTATCCCTCACCCACCAAACTTCACAGCTGGTTGCCACAATGCCATCAGGCAGGTAACACTGTTCTGGCATTTACCAAACCCAGACTTGTCCATCAGACGAGTTAGTGCCAGATAGTGAGGCATCATTCAGCACTTCACAGAACACTTCCAATGATTCAGGGTCCAGTGGCAGCATGCTTTACACCACTCCATACATTTCAATACGATGAACACGGGATCGCATACTTATGGAACAAGTGAATTAGTTAGTTTGTTTGTTTATTAGGATTTTAACATCATGTTTTACACTTTGGTTACATTCATGACAGGAACGGTAGTTACTTATTACACAAGATTCATCAGTTCACAAGGTTATATCGAACACAGTCAGGGACAATTTAGTGTCTCCAATTCACCTCATTTGCATGTCTTTGGACTGTGGGAGGAAACCGGAGCACCCGGAGTAAACCCACGCGGACACGGGGAAAACAGGCAAACTCCACACAGAAAGGACCCGGACCACCCAACCTGGGGATCGAACCGAGGACCTTCTTGCTGTGAGGCGACAGTGCTACCCACTTAGCCATCGTGCCGCCCGAAGAAGTGAATTAGAAAACTGCTCAGAATCTCATGGCAGGAGATGATGACAACTGAGCAGGTGTATAAGATGACCAAAACAGAAAAGAAGCTACTGAACCACATCAGGTCCCAAAGGTTGTGTTACTTTGGGGATGTGATAAGGCACCCACACGACAACACCAAAGGAAGTGTTATGACATTCTTGGTTTTCCTTCCACAGGTCATAGGGTGGATTGGCATCACAACATGGACTTGATTATCAGGGGCTAGTTTACTACCAGCGACATGAGACAGAGAGCATTGGAGAAAGCTGACCATACTGTGCAGCCAGTGATGCCGTAGTGACATGACTAAGGCCCTTCCTAATTCACATCCCTGAACAGCACATCACAGACCATGAAATGAGCCGTCATGTGTAAATTGCTTTAAAATTCAAAATTTAAGGTTTGTGTTTAGTGACTGAACATTTTTCATTCGCACAGCGTATGAAACATAAGGCGCAATATGCAACATGAGGCGGTCCTAGCAATCATACGGC
The DNA here is from genome assembly GCF_030014385.1 of Trichomycterus rosablanca. NCBI lineage: Eukaryota > Metazoa > Chordata > Actinopteri > Siluriformes > Trichomycteridae > Trichomycterus > Trichomycterus rosablanca. Next base: position 40,334,476 of record NC_085990.1, on the reverse strand, counting down.
ATCATAATTATGTTAGTATAACAGACCTTTCTGTGGTGTAGTTTTGTCCCTTTTGGGAATTCTATAAAGTGTGCTTCTCTACACACATGATCATTTCTCTGTAGTAATGCCAGTTTGTGCTCAAAAGAGCAAGCCAGTAAAGTATTATGCTCCCGCTTGTTTGTCTACGTACAGTTTATTTCCTTCTTTATAAACTCAGCAAACTCTAAAGACGCTTGGATATATTAGCAATCAGTTAGACAAACAAAATGTCCAAGATGTCGAAGGCTAAAGCAGCTAAAAACACGACTTTGGAAAACTCCCAACCAATTCTGTGGATGCAGAGGAGTGTGTGTCAAAACACGGATGAGAATTTTGGTCTTTGAAAAGAACATAGGCTGTGCTGTGTATCGTAGCTTCCATTGATTCTATCGTTCAGTTTATGAGTGTTATTTAATGATTGCCGTGAATTTAGTAGCACCCTAGACATGACATACAAATATATAAAATGATGGACTATGGACTAATTTCTCACTCTAATATTCAAGTACTATTTGTTCAGCCAGTCTGATCCAACCAGACCATTTCACAGTGGTTTGAATTATATACTACTTCAATCGATATCAAACAGAAACACCTCAGTTACTAGTTTTCAGCAACTTTAGAATGTGATCACTGAGAGAAACGACTCGACAACACAGTCTGTATTTCTAATTCCCGCGAGGCAAAATAAGTGTGTAATTACGTTGGGCTGAGCTGAATCTAATGATAACCTGTCTGGATATTTACTGAGATATCCACCCATCTCACTCAAGAGACTCAAAGAGAGATTAGTTTCACTTTGCACCTTGTGAAAGTTAGAACGCCATGAAAAGGAGCATACTGATAACTGGGGCTTTGGCCACCCCCTTCCCCAAGATATGTCTGCGTGGACACTTGGCTAGCTAATAGCACTGCTGAGATTATACCAAGGAAGAAAAATCTATCAAGTAATACAAATTTTTACTAAAACCACAAGTGCCACAATTGTTGGCGCACCTGCATTTGGTAGCGCCGCCATCTGCCAGTAAAAATTTACTTAGTCTTTTATAACATCTTTTAAGGCCAGATAATACAGAACAGGGAAAATGAAACCGCCCTATTTACAAAATCTCTCCTGATCGTCCGGGAACTTTAGTCGTTTCTTGTGCGCTCTCCTCTTTAGCTCAGCCTACAGGTTTACTTTGGGGTTTACATCAGGAGAATGAAATTGATTGTGTGTTTAGTGAACCAGATGTGTGTTGATCTGGACCTTTGTTTTGGATCATTCTCCTGGTACTCTAACGAGGTTGCCAGGGACTTTAGAGGAAAAACAGGCCCACATCATCACAGATTCTCCACCATACATCATGAATCGGCTTCTTTTAGTTTAGACCTTTACAGTTGCCAAAAACTGAATTTTCATTTTATCTGAGCAAGGCTCTTAACCCTCTTGGCTCCAGGGGTGCCGTACAATGGCTGAAGTGGTATTTGTACATGTAACTGTATTGTAGTGCTTGACAAAGGTTTGCCAAAGTAATCCCTTGCCCATGTGGTTATATCAGCTATTGTTGAGTGGCGGTTCTTGACGCAGTGCCGTCTCTGAGGGATGGAATATCACGGGCATATCAAAGGGAATATCAAAGCTTGCGCCCTTGGCCCTTATGCAGTGAAATTCCTCCCGATTCCTTGAATGGTTTAATGATATTATGCACTGTAGAGGGAGAAATATGCAAATCCCTTCCAATCTTTCTTTGAGGTACATTGTTTGTAAACATTTCAATCATTTTCTCACACATTTGTGGACAAACCTCTGATCATCTTTGCTCATCAAAGACTCCGCCTTTCCTAGATGCTGCTTTTGTACCAAACCATGATTACAATCACCTGTTTGGAATCACATTATTATTTAGTTTTTTCGCATCATTACTAGATAGATAGATACTTTATTAATCCCAAAGGAAATTAAAGATAGTAGATAATAACGTAGTGGGTTTGGCTTGTGCCGGATTCAAACCGCTAACCTCTAACGTTGAAGCTCAATGTGTTATCAGTGCGCCACTGAGCGGGACTAGCCCAAAATTGTCCCCGTCCCAATTTTTTTTGGACTGTGTTGCAGGCCTGAAATGCAGGAATGGAGGTATATTAACAAATGAAATGAAGTTGAGCAGATAAAACATGAAATATCTTGGATTCAAACTGTCTGCAATCAAATAATAGTCGAAGTAAATGTAAGGAACACTGCATTTTTATTTTATTTGCATTTTCCATACTGTCCCAACCTTTTCTGATTTGGGGTTGTATTTTATTCTACCAAGTTAAACCTTAAAGGATTTAGAGTTGATAAAGACACTAATATCCAAACACATCCTTCGATACCTTTATCCTTTTCCCCATCACACAAAACACATCGCTGTAAGCAGCTGTACTGTTGTACTTTCTGTTCCTTTAAGCATTCCAAGAACCTATCCGCCAGTAGTAGAAAAAAAATCCCTAAAAACCACATCAGCATACGCCACAACCACTGATGTGCCACTGCAAATAACATGTTCTCCAAAAACTGTAACAGAATCTCCGTTCAAAGCCTTTGAAGCAAAATGATACAGGTCTGCCATGCTGCAAGTTATGATTTATAGCACAGCTGAAGCCGAGTGTCTGAGTTTTAATAATACATACACAATTCTGATTAAAGAAACACTTTACTGCAGCATGAGATACTGATAGAAGTTCACCATTGAAGCCTGAAAAGCTTCATTTTTTTAAGTACCAATATGTGACAATTTATCGCATGTGAAATTTCTGTCATCCTGGATTTAGTGGGATGTAGAAACATGCACCAGCTTGCTCATTAGCAATTCCCTGAACTGAACTCAAGTACTGCATCAACTAACACAACACTTATAACTCGAACATAAAGAATAAAGTGTGCTAAAGTGTAATCATGCATACAGATAAAATTTGTTCGACATAAAATGTGGTTTGGGACACAGCCAGAAAGTCACCTATAAACAATGTCCTCATAAATTTATACAAATTTTTATTTTACTTTATTAGGATTTTAACGTCATGTTTTGCACACTTTGATTACATTCATGACAGGACAGGTAAGATTCATCAGATCAAGACTTTAATGTCATACACACGATGAGAACATGCAAACTCCACACAGAAAGGACCCAGACCACTCCACCTGGGAATCGAACCCAGGACCTTCTACCGCATAAAGTAAAAAAATGATATACATTATATATACTATATACACTGCCTGGCCAAAAAAAAAGGTCACACACTCTAATATTTGGTTGGACCGGCTTTAGCTTTGATTACGGCACGCATTCGCTGTGGCATCATTTCCACAAGCTTCTGCAATGTCACAACATTTATTTCTGTCCAGAGTTGCATTAATTTTTCCCCAAGATCTTGTATTGATGGGAGATTTGGACCACTGCACAAGTCTTCTCCAGCACACCCCAAAGATTCTCAATGGGGTTCAGGTCTGGATTCTGTGGTGGCCAATCCATGTGTGAAAATGATGTCTCATGCTCCCTGAACCACTCTTTCGCAATTTGAGCCCGATGAATCCTGGCATTGTCATCTTGGAATATGCCCGTGCCATCAGGGAAAAAAAAATCCATTGATGGAATAACCTGGTCGTTCAGTATATTCAGGTAGTCAGCTGACCTCATTCTTTGGGTACATAACGTTGCTGAACCTAGACCTGACCAACTGCAGCAACCCCAGATCACAGCACTGCCCCCACAGGCTTGTACGGTAGGCACTGGGCATGATGGGTGCATCACTTCAGCCGCCTCTCTTCTTACCCTGATGCGCCCATCACTCTGGAACAGGGTAAATCTGGACTCATCAGACCACATGACCTTCTTCTATTGCTCCAGAGTCCAATCTTAATGCTCCCTAGCAAATTGAAGCCGTTTTTGCCGGTTAGCCTCACTGACAAGTGGTTTTCTTAAGGCTACACAGCTGTTTAGTCCCAATCCCTTGAGTTCCCTTCGCATTGTGCTTGTGGAAATGCTCTTACTTTCACTATTAAACATATCCCTGAGTTCTACTGTAGTTTTTCTATCATTTGATTTCACCAAACGTTTAAGTGATCGCGATCACGATCATTCAAGATTTTTTTCCAACCACATTCCTTCCTCGAAGATGATGTTTCCCCACCGTCCTTCCACTTTTTAATAATGCGTTGGACAGTTCTTAATCCGATTTTAGTAGTTTCAGCAATCTCCTTAGATGTTTTCTCTGCTTGATGCATGCCAATAATTTGACCCTTCTGAAACAGATTAACATCTTTTCCACGACCACAGGATGTGTTTGTTTGTTTGTTGTTTAACGCCATGTTTACCTATTGGTCATTCTCATGGCAAGATAGGTACCTAGCTTTGTTCGGGTTATTTATTCATGTTCTTTGTTTTGTGTCCTTTCTGTGTTTATTTCTATATGTGTATTATCAGTCCTGTATTTTTCAAATAATTGATCAGAGTTTCTGTTTTGGTTTTCACAGGATGTGTCTTTCGACATGGTTGTTTAACAAATGAGAAGCTACTCACTGCATCAGTTAGGGTTAAATAACTTGTTGCCAGCTGAAACAATCACCCATGCAATAATTATCCAATGGGAGGCTCTTACCTATTTGCTTAGTTAAATACAGGGTTTTTTTTGGCCAGGCAGTGTGTGTGTGTGTGTGTGTGTGTGTGTGTGTGTGTGTGTGTGTGTGTGTGTGTGTGTGTGTGTGTGTGTGTGTGTGTGTGTGTGTGTGTGTATGTGTGTATATATATATATATATATACAGTGTATCACAATAGTGAGTACACCCCTCACATTTCTGCAAATATTTCATTATATCTTTTCATGGGACAACACTATAGACATGAAACTTGGATATAACTTAGAGTAGTCAGTGTACAACTTGAATAGCAGTGTAGATTTACTGTCTTCTGAAAATAACTCAACACACAGCCATTAATGTCTAAATGGCTGGCAACATAAGTGAGTACACCCCACAGTGAACATGTCCAAATTGTGCCCAAAGTGTCAATATTTTGTGTGACCACCATTATTATCCAGCACTGCCTTAACCCTCCTGGGCATGGAATTCACCAGAGCTGCACAGGTTGCTACTGGAATCCTCTTCCACTCCTCCATGATGACATCACGGAGCTGGTGGATGTTAGACACCTTGAACTCCTCCACCTTCCACTTGAGGATGCGCCACAGGTGCTCAATTGGGTTTAGTCCATCACCTTTACCTTCAGCTTCCTCAGCAAGGCAGTTGTCATCTTGGAGGTTGTTTTTGGGGTCGTTATCCTGTTGGAAAACTGCCATGAGGCCCAGTTTTTGAAGGGAGGGGATCATGCTCTGTTTCAGAATGTCACAGTACATGTTGAAATTCATGTTTCCCTCACTGAACTGCAGCTCCCCAGTGCCAGCAACACTCATGCAGCCCAAGACCATGATGCTACCACCACCATGCTTGACTGTAGGCAAGATACAGTTGTCTTGGTACTTCTCACCAGGGCGCCGCCACACATGCTGGACACCATCTGAGCCAAACAAGTTTATCTTGGTCTCGTCAGACCACAGGGCATTCCAGTAATCCATGTTCTTGGACTGCTTGTTTTCAGCAAACTGTTTGCTGGCTTTCTTGTGCATCAGCTTCCTTCTGGGATGACGACCATGCAGACCGAGTTGATGCAGTGTGCAGCGTATGGTCTGAGCACTGACAGGCTGACCTCCCACGTCTTTAACCTCTGCAGCAATGCTGGCAGCACTCATGTGTCTATTTTTTAAAGCCAACCTCTGGATATGATGCCGAACACGTGGACTCAACTTCTTTGGTCGACCCTGGCGAAGCCTGTTCCGAGTGGAACCTGTCCTGGAAAACCGCTGTATGACCTTGGCCACCATGCTGTAGCTCAGTTTCAGGGTGTTAGCAATCTTCTTATAGCCCAGGCCATCTTTGTGGAGAGCAACAATTCTATTTCTCACATCCTCAGAGAGTTCTTTGCCATGAGGTGCCATGTTGAATATCCAGTGGCCAGTATGAGAGAATTGTACCCAAAACACCACATTTAACAGCCCTGCTCCCCATTTACACCTGGGACCTTGACACATGACACCAGGGAGGGACAACGACACATTTGGGCACAATTTGGACATGTTCACTGTGGGGTGTACTCACTTATGTTGCCAGCCATTTAGACATTAATGGCTGTGTGTTGAGTTATTTTCAGAAGACAGTAAATCTACACTGCTATACAAGCTGTACACTGACTACTCTAAGTTATATCCAAGTTTCATGTCTATAGTGTTGTCCCATGAAAAGATATAATGAAATATTTGCAGAAATGTGAGGGGTGTACTCACTTTTGTGATACACTGTATATATATATTAGGGCTGTCGAAGTTAACGCGATAATAACGCATTAACGCAATCTCAATTTAACGCGATTAAGATAAATAGTGCCATTAACGCAAATTCTAGTTCATGTTGAGACTTGACTGGTAGAACAAACGTTTTAATGTCGGACATGTCACCGTTTTTCATTTGCGGTTTGTTAACAAAATGTAAGAGCGTCGTAGCATCTGCACTTGCTTAATAAAGAAATAAATACACGCTATATTCACAAGTTGTCGGGAGCAGAACACTTTATTAACTTATTCTGTTACGGTAAAGAATACCGGACAGCTGAGTCAAGCACGTTAGTTCATGAGCTATGGAAGCCCCAAAGGGTCAAAACACACTCACTTCGTGTAGAAACGTCCATCAAACTATTGGATAGTATTACTACCTAGTATGTGAGTGAATAAAACTCCCTTACAGTTTTCTCTTGTCCCAGCAGTTTTTAACATCAGTACATTTAGCATAAAATGTGTTCACCATTTTAATTGTAACATTTCACTTAAAAATCCTTGTTTTCTATAACATTTACACAGATTTTTTTTTAATGCGATTAATCGCGATTAACTATATAAAATTCTGAGATTAATCGCGATTAAAAATTTTAATCGTTTGACAGCCCTAATATATATATATACACATACATATATATATATATATATACTGTATATACAGTATATATATATACAGGGGTTGGACAAAATAACTGAAACACCTGGTTTTAGACCACAATAATTTATTAGTATGGTGTAGGGCCTCCTTTTAGCGTCAATTCGTCTTGGAAATGACATATACAAGTCCTGCACAGTGGTCAGAGGGATTTTAAGCCATTCTTCTTGCAGGATAGTGGCCAGGTCACTACGTGATGCTGGTGGAGGAAAACGTTTCCTGACTCGCTTCTCCAAAACACCCCAAAGTGGCTCAATAATATTTAGATCTGGTGACTGTGCAGGCCATGGGAGATGTTCAACTTCACTTTCATGTTCATCAAACCAATCTTTCACCAGTCTTGCTGTGTGTATTGGTGCATTGTCATCCTGATACACGGCACCGCCATTGGATGCACATGGTCCTCCAGAATGGTTCGGTAGTCCTTGGCAGTGACGCGCCCATCTAGCACAAGTATTGGGCCAAGGGAATGCCATGATATCTGGGCATGCAACAGTCTGGGTGGTACGCTTCTTTGGGGCTTCTCCACACCGTAACTCTCCCGGATGTGGGGAAAACAGTAAAGGTGGACTCATCAGAGAACAATACATGTTTCACATTGTCCACAGCCCAAGATTTGCGCTCCTTGCACCATTGAAACCGACGTTTGGCATTGGCACGAGTGACCAAAGGTTTGGCTATAGCAGCCCGGCCGTGTATATTGACCCTGTGGAGCTCCCGACGGACAGTTCTGGTGGAAACAGGAGAGTTGAGGTGCACATTTAATTCTGCCGTGATTTGGGCAGCCGTGGTTTTATGTTTTTTGGATACAATCCGGGTTAGCACCCGAACATCCCTTTCAGACAGCTTCCTCTTGCGTCCACAGTTAATCCTGTTGGATGTGGTTTGTCCTTCTTGGTGGTATGCTGACATTACCCTGGATACCGCGGCTCTTGATACATCACAAAGACTTGCTGTCTTGGTCACAGATGCGCCAGCAAGACGTGCACCAACAATTTGTCCTCTTTTGAACTCTGGTATGTCACCCATAATGTTGTGTGCATTGCAATATTTTGAGCAAAACTGTGCTCTTACCCTGCTAATTGAACCTTCACACTCTGCTCTTACTGGTGCAATGTGCAATTAATGAAGATTGGCCACCAGACTGGTCCAATTTAGCCATGAAACCTCCCACACTAAAATGACAGGTGTTTCAGTTATTTTGTCCAACCCCTGTATATATATATATATATATATATATATATATATATATACTGTATATATATATATATATATATATATATATATATATATATATATATATATATATATATATATATATATATACACATATATATATACAGTGTATCACAAAAGTAAGTACACCCCTCACATTTCTGCAAATATTTTATTATATCTTTTCATGGGACAACACTATAGAAATAAAACTTGGATATAACTTAAAGTAGTCAGTGTACAACTTGTATAGCAGTGTAGATTTACTGTCTTCTGAAAATAACTCAACACACAGCCATTAATGTCTAAATGGCTGGCAACATAAGTGAGTACACCCCACAGTGAACATGTCCAAATTGTGCCCAAAGTGTCAATATTTTGTGTGACCACCATTATTATCCAGCACTGCCTTAACCCTCCTGGGCATGGAATTCACCAGAGCTGCACAGGTTGCTACTGGAATCCTCTTCCACTCCTCCATGATGACATCACGGAGCTGGTGGATGTTAGACACCTTGAACTCCTCCACCTTCCACTTGAGGATGTGCCACAGGTGCTCAATTGGGTTTAGTCCATCACCTTTACCTTCAGCTTCCTCAGCAAGGCAGTTGTCATCTTGGAGGTTGTGTTTGGGGTCGTTATCCTGTTGGAAAACTGCCATGAGGCCCAGTTTTCGAAGGGAGGGGATCATGCTCTGTTTCAGAATGTCACAGTACATGTTGGAATTCATGTTTCCCTCAATGAACTGCAGCTCCCCAGTGCAAGCAACACTCATGCAGCCCAAGACCATGATGCTACCACCACCATGCTTGACTGTAGGCAAGATACAGTTGTCTTGGTACTTCTCACCAGGGCGCCGCCACACATGCTGGACACCATCTGAGCCAAACAAGTTTATCTTGGTCTCGTCAGACCACAGGGCATTCCAGTAATCCATGTTCTTGGACTGCTTGTCTTCAGCAAACTGTTTGCGGGCTTTCTTGTGCGTCAGCTTCCTTCTGGGATGACGACCATGCAGACCGAGTTGATGCAGTGTGCGGCGTATGGTCTGAGCACTGACAGGCTGACCTCCCATGTCTTCAACCTCTGCAGCAATGCTGGCAGCACTCATGTGTCTATTTTTTAAAGCCAACCTCTGGATATGACGCCGAACACGTGGACTCAACTTCTTTGGTCGACCCTGGTGAAGCCTGTTCCGAGTGGAACCTGTCCTGGAAAACCGCTGTATGACCTTGGCCACCATGCTGTAGCTCAGTTTCAGGGTGTTAGCAATCTTCTTGTAGCCCAGGCCATCTTTGTGGAGAGCAACAATTCTATTTCTCACATCCTCAGAGAGTTCTTTGCCATGAGGTGCCATGTTGAATATCCAGTGGCCAGTATGAGAGAATTGTACCCAAAACACCAAATTTAACAGCCCTGCTCCCCATTTACACCTGGGACCTTGACACATGACACCAGGGAGGGACAACGACACATTTGGGCACAATTTGGACATGTTCACTGTGGGGTGTACTCACTTATGTTGCCAGCTATTTAGACATTAATGGCTGTGTGTTGAGTTATTTTCAGAAGACAGTAAATCTACACTGCTATACAAGTTGTACACTGACTACTCTAAGTTATATCCAAGTTTCATGTCTATAGTGTTGTCCCATGAAAAGATATAATGAAATATTTGCAGAAATGTGAGGGGTGTACTCACTTTTGTGATACACTGTGTATATATATATATATATATATATATATATATATATATATATATATATATATATATATATACAGTATATATATATATATATGTATGTATATATATATATATATATATATATATATATATATACACATATACACACACATACACACATACACATAGATGCATTTTTTCCCCAATTTTATCTCATGCTAGGCTGTAGTAGACTAGTGGTTAAGGTACTGGACTAGTAAACAGAAGGTCACTGGTTCAAGCCCCACCACTGCCAGGTTGCTGCTATTGGGCCCTTGAGCAAGGCCCTCAATTGCTCAGACTGCATACTGTCACTGTACTGTCAATTTGAATAAAGGTCTCTGCTAAATGCCAAAAATGTAAATGTGTAACACCACTTTATCCTGGTCAGAAGACGGTCGGGTCCAGCCTTCCTTAAACATCCCCTTAGCACACCAGCGCCGAGATTCTGAACTCCTCAATTCGAAACTCGGCGTTGCCACCGGTTGGCTGAGTGCCATCTAGCTGGCATAATTGGCAGTGCCTGCAGCAGACTCTAATTGGCTACCAATGTCTGCTAGGACGGAATGACCGGACTATGTGACATCCCCATTGACAAACCCAAAAAGCATAGCCAATCACATCTGTATGTTGATGCCAGATAGCACCACTAGGGATTCGAATCCTGGATCCCAATGTTAGTGTGTCAGCATGATTTATTGCTGTGTCACCCAAGCTCCTTGGAGAACAATACAGTAATATTTACAATAAATTATCTAATTATTTCATATTATTTTATAATCAAGTACAATTTCCCAGTGTTGTGTATTTCATTCTTGCGGTGTTGAGGCATGTTTAAAGAAATTTCAGCGCCAGTGTAAGCCGGATTTGACAAAGCCCAGACGTAAAACGTGTTAGTAGAATGACGTCTGGCCTTGCAAGCAATTTGGGTGCCGTTAAGCAAGATTTTTCCAAACTTTTTTTTCCAACTGACACACATTTTGTCCATGATTTTTACCACGGCCCAGGCAACACAACAAAACAGCAAATTCATCAAAACTAAACAAAAAAACAAAATATACTTCATTAATGAAAATGGTGGCAATCTGGTCCCACTGTGGTGTCCAGAGTGGTCTACAAGGGAGCGTTTGTGTACAACTTCATTTCTTTTTTTATGTCCCTGTTAAAATTTGTGTATTTGGGCGCCCAGGTGGCGCAACGGGTTATTCCGCTAGCACACCAGCACCGAGTTTCTGAACTCCTCGGTTTGAAACTCGGTGTTGCCACCAGTCGGCTGGGCGCCATCTGGAGGACATAATTGGCAGTGCCTGCAGCAGATACTAATTGGCCACAGTATCTGCAGGGTTGGGACCGGACTATGTGTGGGTGGGTTGGTCTCTATACGCTGTGTAAGGACCCTGATTGGCGGAAGAGACGCCTCTGGGGCGTGAAGAAGAGGGCTGTACACGTGTCGGAAGAGGCGTGTACAGTGACGTGATCTCCTTGGATGCAATCTGGTATCTTTCAGCAGCGGAAGACAAAAAAATTTAGTAAATCGGGAGGAAAATGGGGAGAAAAATGCATTAAAAAAAATGGTGTATTTAATTATTATTACTTTAGTCTGCCCTGCCATAAGAGGAGAGATATAATAATGAGAAATAATGCTGCTGATGTGAATACAGTGTAAAACAATGACACATTATGGAGTGATTTAATTTTCTGCATTCTTTAATTTATATAATGACACACAACATTCCATACACTGGTCTTTCACACTCGCTTTTCATTTCCTATTTATATATTTTTCTATATTGCACAAAAAAAAAAAAAACACTGCACCTTTTAACTCAGTGTGGATTGCACATGTGAATGTTTACAGGTATGAATGTGGGAATGTGTGTGAGAGAGAGAGTGAGTTGTGTGTGATTTTTATTGTATTTTTCATGCACTGCGAGCATCCGTGTAACCAACGTCAAATATCTTTGTATGTGTGAGCATACTTGGCCAGTAAAGCCTGATTCTATGTACAGTATTTAGGATTTTGCTGATCTAACAATAAGGCTTCTTACTAACCTGCAGCTCTGTACAGGATCTTGGGCTCAAAGAAGATGCATGGATTCTTATCAGCAATGCAGGACAAGAGCAGACCCTTAGCCTGGATTGGGCCTCTGGGCACGACCACCTGAAAAGAGCAACCAGAAAGTCAGCTTGATTACAACTGAACATGTTACAGACTGGTCAATGAAAAAGACATGCTGCAATGTGCAAAGATCATTAGAAGCCTGTAATTATTAAAGTATATTATGTATTGAAATCAGTGTGACAATGACAGTTTGGCAACAAGTACAGAGCTTTAGTCACTGAAGGTTTTGTTGTGTAGTAAAAGCATTAGACTGGCACAAACATTTAAGCACATTAGAAAGACCATTGCTCGTAATCACTTAAGCAGATAACAGTAATGTAAATTCAAAACATCCACACAAAAAACTGAAGTAGCATGCTAACTGTCATGGGTTCAAATAAAGTATTAACATGTATTTCCATTATCCAGATGTTAAACCCTTTAGCTGTGAACCATATCGTGATTAGTTGGGTAGGCTAAGAAGAAGAAGTCATCTTTAGTAACTGTATACATGGAATACTTGTTGGCTGTTTCATGCATGTCAAAAACTGCTGATTTTGTGGGACTTTAACACACAGCAGTCAGCGGATTTTACTTAAAACAGCATGAAAAAGAAACTAGGGATGCACCGATCCAACTTTTTCAGTTCCGATACCGATCCGATACCATTGTTGAATTAATAAACCGTATACTTTATTATGTGGGAAAGACTTAAGGCATCAGGATTGACTTAAACATTACTAAGTTTGCAAAACAAAATATAATTAACACAGATATAAATGTACTGAACTGCTATTTATTTGTCAATAAAATAATAAACAGGCATCTTAATATTTCAGTGTTATTTTCACTCAACGAGTAAGCATCCGACGCTGCCTTGGTGACCAAATCAATCCCAGCATTCATTGCAGAAAAATAAACATAGCTGAAAGGGGCAGAGAAACGAATGGAGTTATTATCAAACGTAAATAAAATATTACTGATTTTTAACTTGTATAAACTTGTACCAAGTGTTTTTATTTGCAAGTTCGAGCTTGTCAGGAAATGTAACGGTTATCGGTACATGAAGGGAAATGTTATATTGACGTTAGCGTTAGCGCTGTGCTACCTCAGTTCATTGTTTTTAATGGCAAGATGCTAAATGCTAAACCTGATGGAATCGCTGTGTAAGTAGCGCGTTCGAATAACCTGATTTATAAGTTGATGACTTATTAGAATCCTCTCTACTGAGGCAGCCGCTTATGTAGACAGTAAGACAGCGAGGCAGCTCCTTAGGTTTTCGAACACACCCAAAATGCGGTGCATCCCTAAAAGAAACCCAACAAAAAAAAACATTCAGAAAGGGTAGTGGAGTGGTATAGTGGTCTAACCTGCTAGCACACCACCATTTGAATCTCAACAAAGCCACCATTCTGGCCTGGAATGGGGTGGCTGTGTGGGAACCCAACACTGGCAGGTGATAGGCACAGATTGGACACAAGCCTGAGAGGGCATGTGGTGATCTGGGTCCCATTGATATGGCTGGGATTTAAGCAAGAGGCAAGAGAATTCGAAATCGGGAATTGGAAATGATTAAACTAAGAGATAAAGAAGATTAAGGGGGAAGGAAGGGAGTTCTCCAGAAAAAGAGACATCCAGAGTATTTATTTATTAGAATTTTAAGGTCATGTTTTACACTTTAGTTACATTCATGACAGGACAGGTAGTTACTGGTTACACAAGATTCATCAGTTCAAGTCACAGTGATGGACAATTTTGTATCTCCGATACACCTCACTTGCATGTCTTTAAACTGTAGAAGGAAAACCCGGAGCTTATGTAGAAAACCCATGCAGACACGGGGAGAACATGCAAACTCCACACAGAAAGGACCCAGAACGCGCCACCTGGGAATCGAATCAAGGACCTTCTTGCTGTGAGGAGACAGTGCTACCCACTGAGCCACCGTGCCGCAGTGATAGGTCTATGCTACAATGTCAAATAAATAACTTTTTTGGGAAGCATAAAAGAATCTCAGAAAGCACAACACATGAAAGCCTGAGACAGATTTACACCAACGGCAAAAGACATCAGGCATCAGGTTTCGGTCCTCTTAGCTGAGCAAACATTTCAACACCCTGTGGAACGCCACAAAGGATTGAGGCTCTGAGAGCTAAGTGAAGGTCTTCACAAGTATTAGCATGGTGTTTAAAGTAACTGGTGGGTGAGTGATTTCTAATCCATTTAGTAATGCATTTCTGATTGTAAGTACTGATCTCCCTCATTCAAAGAATTTGAGCTGTTTCTAGTGGAGTCAGTATTTTGGGATTGATTTCCATTACTGCAAAAGCATCAGCCACAAACTCTAAGCAATAATCTTTCACATCTTCAAAATGTGAACAAACAGAACCACCAAAGGGCCGCAGTGATTTTTTACATTAAAGCTTAACAACAGGGACTGCTGGTAACTTTGCAGGATAGACGCTATATATGTGTATGTATACGTGTGTAAATGATTCGCCTTATTAGCCAAATCTTTATATTTAAACATCAAAGCTTTATGGGAAGGTCTTAAATGCAGACTCGACTCTTCTCAAAGGAAACTAACATGCCGCATTAAATTGTTCAGTATTGCGCCCAGGTGGAGCAGCGGGATATTCCGCTAGCACACCAGCACAGAGTTTCTGAACTCCTCGGTTCGAAACTCGGTGTTGCCACCGGTCAGATGAGCACCATCTGGTGGGCATAATTGGCAGTGCCTGCAGCAGATACTAATTGGCCACCGTATCTGCAGGGTGGGGACCGGACTATGTGTGGGTGTGTGGGTGTGTGGGTGTGTGGGTGGGTGGGTGGGTCTTCATACGCTGTGTGAAAAGGAAGGGGTTGAAGGACTGTGCACGTATCGGATGGGGCATGGAGCAGGCAAATATACCCTCCTCAAACGCAATCGGGACCTCCAGCAGTAGAAGACTAAATGGCTACATGAAATCGGAGGGGGAAAGGGTGAAAATGCATAAATAAATAGAAAGAAAAAGTGCCTGGAACTGTTGTATCTGGATTTTTGGGATAGCTTTTTTTTTGTCAATTAGCCAGTTACATTTTTAACATACGGTTTCCTGTCCATCACAGCCAAGGTGATTTAGAATTATTATCACACTAAAATTTCCAGCAGCCTGAAAAACGTCAGAATTTTAACTGACAACTACTGGTGCCTGTTATAACCTGCCCTGTGTTCGATGAACTGCTAAGAACTTTGTTAATCGAATAAATTATGGAATAACCATTGAAGTTTATTTGTGTGGCTCTGCAAAGCAAATTTGATAAAGCATAAACCCAGTTTTATTGCTGATCCCAGAAATCCTAAAGATACAATTTTAAACTGAGATGCTACAAACGACTTTGGTGTGCATACAAGCCCAGTATAACATGGAACATTTTATACCATGTTATTACACTGACATTCATTGGAAAAGGGCAAAATTATGTCCCCACAAGTTGCCCTAGAATTACAGCCTTAATTTCCCAAGTTGTATTGTCTAAGCTCAGTCATATCCAATTTTCCTTTAGTTTCCACTTCCACTGCATCTAAAAAGACCTTTTAGATTTAGAAAAGCCAATATTGAAATGGTACACATAAAGCCTATATTACAGTTATTAGTAGTAGAAGTAGTAGTATTAAAAGCAGAGCTAGGAACTGTAAAGAGCAGCTTTGTCTCACACGTGGCTTTGGAAAGACGTACCTTAAGGCCAGGACAGTGGGCGAAAAAAGCTTCAGGACTCTGGGAGTGGTAGAGGGAGCCGTGGCCCACACAGCCCCATGGTGCCCGGATGGTCAGGTTCCCACAGTCGTAATGATTTCCCGAACGGTACCGGTACTTGGCAGCTTCATTTACAATCTTTAACAGACACACAAGTAAAGTACAGCATGCAGTCATTAAATCAAGTGCTAATAGCTTCAGAGATCCAAACAATCAAACTGTGGGTGCTTCAATTGCAAAAGCATTACCCACAAACTCTAAAAAAAAAAAAGATCTTTCAGGTCTTTAAAGCATACTTAAAATGTGAACAAACAGAACCACCAAAAAGCCACAGAGATTTTACATTAAAGCTTACCAACAGGGACTGATGGTCACTTTGCAGTAAAGAAAGAAAGAAAGAAAAAAAGAAAGAAAGAAAGAAAAAAAAGAAAGAAAGAAAGAAAGAAAGAAAGAAAGAAAGAGAGAAAGAAAGAAAGAAAGAAAGAAAGAAAGAAAGAAAGAAAGAAAGAAAGAGAGAGAAGAGAGAAAGAGAGAAAGAAAGAAAGAAAGAAAGAAAGAAAGAAAGAAAGAGAGAGAGAGAGAGAGAGAGAGAGAGAGAGAGAGAGAGAGAGAGAGAGGAGAGAGAGAAGAGAGAGAGGGAGGGAGGGAGAGAGAGAGAGAAGAGAGAGAGAGAAGAGAGAGAGGGAGGGAGGGAGAGAGAGAGAGAGAGAGAGAGAGAGAGAGAGAGAGAGAGAGAGAGAGAGAGAGAGAGAGAGAGAGAGAGAGAGAGAGAGAGAGAGAAAGAAAGAAAGAAAGAAAGAAAGAAAGAAAGAAAGAAAGAAAGAAAGAAAGAAAGAAAGAAAAGACAAGCTGTGACTCACATGGTGGCTTTTCCCTGAGGCAGCAAGACCCACTAAAGTAAAACATTCCCGAATTGTTACTGTTGGATATTCAGTTGTCTTAAGGAAGTGAAAAGCCATTTGTCTTTAGTAGGCTGAGGACACACAGGTTAATCTCAGCCAGCTAATGCTTCATTTGGTTTCGTAAAGTGAAACACAAACACTGTGTGAGAGGGAATGAGTCTCAGGTCCAGTCACTAACAAAAACAGGCCTACAGCAACATTAAATGAGCTGCAGGAATTTCTGGCGAGTACTGGTTGTGTACTACACGTGATGACAATCTCCCGTATTCTTCATTTATCTGGGTTGAGAGTCAGGGTGGCAAGAAAAACATCCAAGCCCGGCTACATTCTGCAAAAACCTACATCAAGTCTGCCAAAAGCATGTGGGAAAATGTGTTTTAGTCTGATGAGACCAAAACTGAACTTTCCTTGTCAACTTTTCCAATCTGACAGATCTGAAGTGCTTTTGTAAGGAAGAGTGGGCAAAGATTGCCAAGTCAAGATGTGACATGCTGTTAGGCTCATACTCAAAAAGACTAAAGCGTCAACAAAGTATTAGTTTAAGAGTGTCTATATTCATGCAACCACATTACTGTAAGTCTATATTTTTATTCCCCCCTAAAAGATTTCAGTTTGTTTTCAACTGAATTACAGAGATTATAGGTCACGTTAAAGGTGGAAAATTTTTTGAAATGGTTCATCTTCGTCTCATTTTCTACATCACAAAAACCCAGCACTGCAACAGGAGTGTGTACACTTTTTATACCCACAGTTTATTATCAAAATAATGAAAGAATATAATTTTCCTACAGTCTACTTAGATATTTCCCTTTTTTTGCATTTCATTTTTGCACAATATTTCTCCCGTGCAATTTATTCCAGTTGCACATCATCCTCAGGGGCCAAGGAGAACTGCAGGCTAGGCTAGCACACACCTCCTGCGAACAAGCGTGCAGCCACCAACCACTTCTTTACACCATTCATTGGGTGATTCTTACAGAGCACAGAACACTCTGTTCTTTCTGTATTCTTCTGTTGCAACCAGATAGTTTAAGTCACTGTTGTAACGGCAAGAAAGAGGTTCTCCATCTGGCCTTAAGTCCCCCAGTGGTTAAGGTACTGGACTAGTAATCATAAGGTTGCCAATTTAAGCCCCACCATCACCAGGTTGCCACTGTTAGGCCCCTGAGCAAAGGCCTTTACCCTCAATTGCTTGAAAAGTCAATTTGGATAAAAGCATCTGCTAAATGCCAGAAATGTAAATGTAAAAACGCACCACAGAAACTGTTTCCAATAGTTGAATTGTTAATGTAAACAATAATTTCTTATATAATATTTGTAAAGGTTTAACAAATATATATATATACTGTGTACCTCACTGAACAATTCAAGAACCTTTAATTTATCTCTTCAATCCACACCGAGTGCTGGGAACAGGACTACATCCTGGACACTGTGCCAATTCAAAGGCATTACACACCCATTTACTCATGCAATGTCAATCTATCTAGTGGCAGTTGTAGTACAGTGGTTAAGGTAAATGTAAATCTATCTACTGGCATGTGTATAAGGGGTAGGGTAGTTAGAAAACAGTCCAGCCAACAAGTTTATCAATTAAACATGCACGGGTAAATTTTTGATCCATCTTACTACTGTTAATAGAGTGGGAATATCTGTTGAAGTGTATCACATACCCAAGGGAAACAAAAATGAACATTTGCCCTAATAGATTTGGGCAGGCTTGTTTACATCCATTATTTTAGTCAGATTACAAATAATAATAATGAAGTCACATGGAGCCTAGCGTGGCTACTCAGAGGCTGTTGTTGATCAGACTTGGGGTTGTGCAAGTGGCAGCCGATTTACAATCCAAAATGCCACAATTTTAATTGATAACATTCTAAAATGTGAGTCAAGCTATTCCGCAGAGACGAGATGTCCTAAACATTATCCACAAAACCATAACACAGTAATCAAATAAAGTAACCAGAGTTTCCTTTATTTCAGTCAGAACTTGACTTGAACAAGGGTCAGATTACTTTATTTTATTTCATTGGGATTTTAACATCATGTTTTACACACTTTTGTTACAACCATGACAGCACAGGTAATTACTGGCTACACAAGATTTATCAGTTCAAGTTTTTAATGTCAAACACAGTCATGGACAATTTTGTATCTCCAGTTCACCTCACTTGTATGTCTTTGGAATGTGGGAGAAAACCAGAGATCCCAGAGGATACCCATGCAGGCACGGGGAGAACATGCAAACTCCACACATTAAAGGACCTAGACCGTTCCACTTGGGAATCGAACTCAGGACCTTCTTGCTGTGAGGCGACAGTGCTACCCACCAAGCCACTGTGCTGCCAGGGTCAGATGACTTATCCCTAACTTGACAAAACAAAAAAGAATTCCCCCAAAAAACCTTACTTGATCAAAAGCAGGAAAGATGTAGTCAGCAAACTGAATCTCTGCAATGGCTGTTGCTCCTGCAGCAGCTACTCCAATTCCAAATCCCACAATGCCCTGCTCACACAGTGGAGTGTTGAAAACACGATCTTTACCTAAGAAGGAATACGGGGGGAAATAAGCAAATAAGCTTTAGAATTTTATTCAGTTCTAATAACATACGGTACTATTATACACAAGATAACTAAGAACAAAAAAAAACATCTTAAATAAAACCAGACCCCGTAGAGGTCAGGTCATTTTTTAAGTGTGTTTAGAGACGAGAAAAGATCCGTAATCCTAAAGGACTCATTCACCACCACAAAAACATGAGTTGTTTTCCCCATCTAGCCCATAAATGCAGTAACAAACCACAAGAATAAGACTCTAGATATGGTCAGTGGTTCTATTTTTAACATGCCAATTGGCCAGCTGCTTGTCTATCTTTTGTTAGTGTTGGCCCACATACCCAATGATCCTGATCCAAAAACACTGAGTTGCATAATACTGCCCATATATTGCTTAAATTACCATTTAAAACCACATAGGAAAGTAGTTTAAAAAGCTCACAAGAAAAACCATTGAACATATTGACAGCTGACAAGAGAAAAAAATGATTTGATGAGAGAAAAGTACTAAAACTAAGACGGCGACTGATTCAAAAAATAATATTTCCTGGCTGGTTTGTGGAATAGATTTCACAGAGAGGCCATTTGTGTGGAATGGAAAGAGAAGAGATCACAGTTTTGAATGTGGAATGCAGGTGGACGTCAGTAGTCGTGTCTCTGTGCGTCTGTGTGTGTGTGCGTGCATGTGTGTGTCACTTGTGCAGGTAGCCATTCGTATGCCATCTCTCCCATCTAAAAAGACGACATGGAAAATAATGATCCCCTACAATAGGTCAACAACTCTGACGTCAATGACAACAAAAGGCGGAGAGCGAGTGAGAGAGGGCGAGAGAAGTAGAGCGAGCGAGGGTACCTAATTTATGTTTATTTCAACTTCAAGTTGCTAAGCAATCCATGAATCACCTTATGTTTGTCTGGCAATGCAAAACAAATGTTTAAAAAATAATTCATTAATTAATAGCCAAACATAACTGGCTATAAATACAGAACTGAACAAAACAATGTGGTGTTATACTACAATATAATTTCTTTTTTTTTTTTTTTACAAATGGGATGTTTTAAAAGCTCATTTAGGTGTACTGTGTTTGGTATCAATACTTATGTTCACATAGTAAGAGTATACACAGTGGATCAAAACAGTCTACACAATCCTGTTATAATGCCTTTGTGATGTAAAAAATAATTTTCAACTTGTTCCACCTTTAATGTGACAAGTCAACCACAAAACAAACTGAAATCTTTTTATCACCCTTAAGCTCATATCTTGTTGAAGCACCTTATGATTTTTAGCATTCAGCATTAGATCTTGATGGGTAAGAGTCCATCAGTGTGGCACATCTTTGCCAACTCTTCCTCGCAAAAACTAGTCCCGGACGGGATTTTCTTCTGACCTTTTAATCGGTTTTGGAGGGTAACATTCACTTCTTGGTAAAAAAAATAAATAAAAAAACACTGTTGTGCCATATTTTCTCACTTGATAAATGTCTTCACTGTGTTCCATGCTTTATGTAATCCCTTACAAATCCTTCACTTGACCCGTACCTTTGTAAGCTTTTTGTGGACCAAGACTTTTTCTACAAAATGCAACAAAGTAAATGTCAGGAAAATCCTACTAGAAGAGCTGAACTTTATATGGGGTTAATTAGGGAGACACGGTGGCTCGGTGGGTAACACTGTTGCCTCAATGCAAGAAGGTCCTGGATTCAATTCCCAGGTGGAGCAGTCTGGCTCCTTTCTGTGTGGAGTTTACATGTTCTCCCCGTGTCTGCATGGGTTTCACATGAAGAACTTAAACTGATAAATCTAGTGTAACTAATAACTACCTGATATGTCATGAATTTAACCAAGGTGTGTAAAACATCACATTAAATTCCAAATAAAATAAGTGAAAATAAATATATAGGGGTAATTGATGACAGGTGTCACTAACTACTATTCAACATAAGATTAATGTGAGTGGTTGCATAAGTGTGCACTTACTGTAGCTCACCAATGGATGTGGCTGTGTTCAGAATTAACTAAAGTATTTTAGGGGTTTTTTTTCCCTCTAAATGATTTCAGTTTGTTTTTCAATTGAATTTTAACAGATTATAGGTCACGTTAAATATGGAAAAAAATGTTTAATGATTTATCTTTGTCTGATTTTTTTACATCACAAGAAACTGGAAGTGTAACAGTGATGTATAGACTTTTTAGATCCACTATATACAGATACCACCAGTAATGGCTGGCCGTGCGTTTACACTGACATGATGGGCTACATCTGGGAAGGAGGGGTGGCTGAAAACCCTGCAAGAGTATCCCTACCTTAAGCCCAGTGTTTTCCAGAGGAACCAAACTAACCGCTATCCTGACCAGAATAAACCAGCAGATAAAAATTTAATGCAAACATCTGGCATCTAATCCTTATCCTACAATTTTACAATAGGACTCCTTCATTGTAGCTACAGCTCTAGACATCACACTTGATCTCTAAAGGTTCAAATCAAATATGATGTATAAAGGTGCTGCCATCTAGTGTCCAAATGCGGTTATGAACGTCAACAAACTAAAAAACAGTTCAGAAATAACTCGACACGAAAACTCACCATATTTGTCTCTAAGGCCAACCGTGCATCGAAACACTCCACCAAATGCCACGTCCTCTCCAAAAATAACTGTAAAACACACAAAATCAGATTATATATAACTCTAGTTTCACTGTAAATTATGTTAACACAGTAGACTGCAGCTTTAAATATATGATCTTTCAAAAAAGTAATAACACAAACAATTGGTGCTCGGGTTGTGCAGTGGTTTAACATGCTAGCATGCCGCAGTAAAGTGTATCTCAGCAGAGCCACTGATCTGGTCAGGCGTCCACACAAACATTGTGTCTGAGCAAGAAAGGGTCAGACAGGGTATTTTTCAGGTGCCAATGCAATATGCAATTTCTGGTCTGGTCCAGGCACCTGTGTAAGTGTGGGGCAATCACAGAGAGTCTAGTGTGGCTCTCTGTGGGAAAGCATTACTGGCAGGTGATAAAAAGCGGCCACAGACTGAACCCAAGGCATGTAGTGATCTGACTTTTCTTTATCATTCATGATAAAGGGGTTGGGCAAGTAGTAATGGAATCACAGTTGGGAATTTGAAATGACTAGCAATGGTAAAGTGGGTGCCTTAGAGGAACATGAATCCTGGGGACACGGGTTTAATCCTCTCTTTCATTCACTGCCTGTAAGTAGTTTTGTATGTTTTTCCCCTTGTCTATGTGGATGGACAGCATCAAAGCTCGTCTCTATACTCTATACTAGCGGAGAATACAAAATCAGATATGCAAGTGTTTCTAAATACAAACCCCATTTCCAAAAAAAAAAGGAAGAGTGGGCAAAAATTGCCCAGTCAAGATGTGACATGCTGATAGACTCCCACTCAAAAATACTGAATGCTGGCATAAATTTAAAAGTTTCAACAAAGTATGAATTTAAAAGTCAACCATATTATAGTACGTTTTTTTATTTTCATTGTATTTTAATTCAATTGCAGAGATTATAGGTCACATTGGAAGAGGGGTGCTCAGACTTTATATCCACTGTATATGCAGAGCAGTAAAGAAGAACATTTAATAGCATATTAAGCAATCAAAATAAGACATATTAATGTAAAAGAAAGTGTTATTCCACCTGCTGTGGGGTCACTGGCAAGGACGTTGTCCAAAGCACTGGTTACGGACTGGAACAGGTTCATCTTGGTGGTGGAACCTGGAGTAAAAACATGTGAACATGTCAACTTACAACAAAAGCATTTTCGATTTAGAACCACCTCCCTCAGTCTGTGGTGCAGTGTTCTTAAGCACAAAGAAAAACATGCTGGAGGCAAAACAAAGCTGACTGTGGCTGTAACTACAAAGTCATAGAACCATGCTGTGTCAAAGATAAACCTTTGTTTATACACACTTAAATGTTAACAGGAAATGATTTTTAAAAAATAATTTAAATAAATAAATAATCAGCAGAAAGAAAGCTAAATGGTAACCACACACCGTTTTAGCTGCTCTGGCTTTGAAAGTTATTTTTTACTATAATGTTTAATCCTTACATAAGAAATCACAATCCTAATTATTGTAAAGACAGAAACAAATGAGCCACTGGAAGGTGAACTTGTCAATGTGCTCTGTGTCAGTCCTGAGCCCAGATAAATAATCAGAGTTGTGTCATGAAGGGCATCTGGTGAAAAAAGCTGTACCAAGTCGGATTTGCACACCAGATCCACCGTGGCCACTCCTAAATCTATAGCAGCCAAAAGAAAATGAGTTTTGTTAGACTAGACCCAAGCTTGATCACTGCAAGCTCTCTTAAATCTAACTATGACTTAAACAAAAGAGCCTAAACAAGCAGCACATTATGCCATGATAAAAAAAAATAGAAATGACATTTCCTAATCTTTCAAACAAATATTTGAAAAGCTGTTGCCCTTATAAGAGGTCAATGTTCATAATCTTTCCTTTATAGTTCCTTCTTTATGGTTAAATACTGAAACCACTGCCCTCAATATAAAAATAATGTGTTCAGAATTAGGGTTGGGCGGTATGACGATATTACCGTATACCGCGGTATTTAAAAATGGTGACGGTATTCAAAAATGGTGACGGTATTTTTTTAAATGTGAAGCGCCAAATTTCTGCTTCAGGTTTGTTTACCTTGAAAACTGAGACTTTAGGACATGCGCGCATCCACAGTAAGGGAGGGGTGGGAGGGGTAGGCGGTTGGAGCTCGCTGATTGGCTGTGGGGTGCTCACTGGTGATAACACAGAGAGACGAGTGAAGAGCCACACTGGCTAGCGTTAACTGTGAGCTAACAAGCAGAAACTGAAAAACGGCTCGTCTTTTAATTTTTCAAAATCAACATTTTTTATCAGTTCAACCGGAAATGAACACAAGCGCGTGCATGCGCGGACATGCACTTATTTACTAAATATATCTTCAGTGTAAATCGAGCACAAGTGTTGAGAAAAAGGAGCAAACAGTAATAATAACGTTACGCCCAATCCGCTGTTCTGACTCTTGTCTGCCATAGATTTTCCTGCCTATGTAAGAACTATTTTTTCCTAAATAAAAGCGCTATATTAAGAAAAAAGAACGTCTCACCTGTCGTGTAATGTGAATTATAAAATAAATTGTCTGGCCCTTTAAGAAAGTGAAGCGCACTATAGGGCGTAGGGAGCGAGTGTGTAGGGAATAGATCGGATTTGTACCGTTTCCGTGCTCGTGTTTTGCACTGAGCTTGTGTAACATGTAAGGTAGCGTTCTCGTTAACCACTCAAATGTTTGGACTTTGAATTATTTTAACATTATTTTACATCACCGTCATCGCAACATGAACATTTACATTCATATTTTTTGTTACGGTATAGAACTTAATTCTGGATTACAGGCATAACTAATCGTACACGTTCATACACTTTTAAGAAATATCTGTAACTATAAACTAAGCAGTTAACTTTTGAAATATATTGAAGTGTTTAGCCTGCTATTATTCTGTTTTGTGTGGGCAGAGAGAGATTACAATGCCAAAATGTTATGTGTTAATGTTTGTGTTAAAGTGTAATTGATACACATGCATTTATACTTATTCGTATTTATTATAGATCAGATAAGATAAGCAATGTTTGACGTTCAGATTGTTAAATCTTTTTATAATAAAACATTGAAATATTGTAATTACACTCAAGTGCGTACACTGTACAGTTTGTCAAATAAGTAAATATGATAAGTTAATTACTTTACTGTCAAACTCTATGTACAGTAGAAGCTGTAAAGCCACTCATGTGTTTAATTCGTGAATTGTGGCACATATGATGTTAGTTGATCATTTTAGACTGCCAGACAACCCATCAGAAACACAGACATGTTTAAACGTAAAAATAAAAAGTAATGGCCCATCTGATATCTGGAATCAGAACCATACAGTCAAACCTTGTTAATGTAAAGACTTTGCTGAATGGTCCACCAAAGCAAAAATGTAAGGTTATTAATAACTGTATACATAATGTCAGACTGTATGATAATAAAATGCCCAATACGTTTATGGATAAGATAAGGGAACTCCATAAACTGTGAGGGTGGCACGGTGACTCAATGGGTAGCACTGTCGCCTCAGAGCAAGAAGGTCCTGGGTTCGATCCCCAGGTGGGCGGTCAGGGTCCTTTCTGTGCGAGTTTGCATGTTCTCCCCGTGTCCGCATAGGTTTCCTCCCACAGTCCAGACAAGCAAGTGAGGTGAATTGGAGATACAAAATTGTCCATGACTGTGTTTGACATTAAACTTGTGAACTGATGAATCTTGTATAACGAGTAACTAACTACATGTTCTGTCATGGATGTAACCAAAGTGTTTAAAACATGACGTTAAAATCCTAAATAAATAAATAAAAGTAAACTGTGTCATATATTATGTTATATAGGACAGTGGTAGCCTAGAGGTTAAGGTACTGGACTAGTAATGGAAAAGTCGCTGGTTCAAGCCCCACCACTGCCAGGTTGCCACTGTTGGGCTCTTGAAGAAGGCCCTCAACACTCAATTACTTGGACAATACACCGTCACAGTTCTGTATAAAAGCGTCTGCTAAATGTCGAAAATATAAATGTAAATATTATAATGAGTTGGAGTTGGTTGTACTATTAGCAGGCTTACCAGGCTGTATAAGAGTAACAACTTGTAAAAGGACTATTAGTGCTCATACCAGGTAAACTGACATTTATATTATTACTTGGCATAAAACAAACGCAAAAGTGGCGGCGTTCTAAACTAAGACAAAGTGCCATTTGCTTTTAATATTCTGCGTTTAACTTCAACATATGAACACGCAATTTAGAATACGGACGATTACAAACAGTGCACTTTGTGAGTTTACCTCACAAGACTGGTAAACGTTAGCTTGCTAGCTAGTAAACTCTAGACTTGTCAGTGGCTATCAAAAACAAAATCCCAAATAGCTTCTACCTGCTTAGTCAAGTGCACTACGCAGAGTAGATGGACCCAGTGTCATATTTACAATATAGTGCACTAGCAAGTCTGCTAGTAGGCATTTGGGATAAAGCCAGTCACCAAGAACATTTAGCTTACCGTATTGAGTAGGGACGGGGTCAGGCTGAAAGGTGAAGTGAGCAGCATGTCTCTTTAGCAGTTTCTGTGTGGCGCTGCAGCTCGGAGACACTCTGAGAAGTGATAATCCTACATTACTGTTCACTCCGGTCTGTACATCACTCACACCGGCTTTAAGAGCCGCACTCCTCAGTAACAACCGTGCTGCAGCCGCCATTGTAGAATACACGGAGCTGGGAACTGGATACTACGTCATCAGAAAAAGTTGAGCTGATTGGTTAACAATATGGGCGGCACTTAAAGTGTATACGGTGATAGGACTGTGGAGGGACCAATGAATGTGAGCGGGAGAATGTCATTCCTTTAGAATACTAATACAGACCATTCTGATCAACTGTATTTCATTACATTTTATAATCTCTAATTTTACAATTAGAACAAGTTATTTAATAATGAACTAAACATACACTATAGTGATCAAAAGTTTTAGATCACTCAGTTTTGGTGACATATAGTGCAATGGTGCAATAGAGCCAGTGGAAGCTCAGTGGAATAGGTCCAGGTTCAATCCCCACCACTGTCTGACACAATTGAGACCTTAAGCAAGGTCGTTAACCCTCTATCGAGTTCATTGTATTCAGTCACAACTTCAAAACGCTTTGAATAAAAGCCACTTAATGCCATAATTGTAAATAAAAAAAATCTTTTGAATTTAAACATTTTAGACTCTGCAAATTAGCCACCTTTTGTAGATATAACAGCTAAACACAATCAATTCATCCCTTTTTTATAAAAGAAAGTTCTTCTTGACACCATTGCAGATGTTCCCACAATTGTGATGTACTTGTGGGTTCATTTGCTTTCGTTCTTCTCTGTAGTTCATCCCAAACCCGCTTGATAAGGCGCGTCATGCTTCCTCTCCACCAATGCCGATCCCTGCTCTGATTGAGGAGAACAAAGCTAACCCACTCCCCCTCCGACACGTGGGCAACAGCCGTATGCATCTTATCACCTACACTTTGAGGAGTGCAGTGCAGCTCAGCGTTGTGTACGGAGAGACACACCCCGAGAGCACTCTTTTCTCATGTGCAGGCGCCATCAATCAGCCAGCAGAGGTCGTAAATGCACCAGTCATGAGAGAGAGAGACCCCATCCGGCTTAGTCCC
Source organism: Trichomycterus rosablanca (assembly GCF_030014385.1). NCBI lineage: Eukaryota > Metazoa > Chordata > Actinopteri > Siluriformes > Trichomycteridae > Trichomycterus > Trichomycterus rosablanca. The sequence continues at coordinate 40,306,908 of NC_085990.1, read as the reverse complement.
ACCCATATCTGAACAACAGGCCAATCGTTGTTCATGTGACCGCTCAGCCTTAGCCGGCAGGCAGAGCTGAGATCCGATACGATGTATTCAAGATCCAGCTCTGGTTCCAGCGTGTGTTTTTACCGCTGCACCACCTGAGCAGCCGATAAGAATTATTTTATTTATTTATTTATTTATTAGGACTTTAACGTCATGTTTTACACACCTTGGTTACATTCATGACAGAACAGGTAATAACTCGTTACACTAATTCATAGTTCAAGTCTTTAATGTCAAACACGGTCATGGACAATTTTGTATCTACAGTTCACCTCACTTGCATGTCTTCGGACTGTGGTAGGAAACCAGAGCTCCTGAAGGAAATCCACGCAAACATGGAGAGAACATGCAAACTCCAGACAGAAAGGACAAGGACCATTCCATCTGGGAATCAAACCCAGGACCTTCTTGCTGAGGCTACAGTGCTACCCACTGATCTATTTTAATACATTTTAAAATAGCTTATTTTACATTTATTTTAGAACTTACTAGAAAGTAGTTAGAATAAGTTATTTATTCAATAACTAAACATACATTACTGATCAAAAGTTTTAGTTCAGTTTTTTAGTGACATTTACTGAATGCAATAGAGCCAGTGGAAGCTCAGTGAAGAAGGTCCACCACTGTCTAGCCATTACAACTGGGACCTTGAGTTAGGTCATTAACTCTTTAGAGTTCATTGTATTCTGTCACAACTATAAAACGCTTTGGATAAAAGCATCCATTGAATGCCATAAATGTAGATTTTTAGATATAACAGCTAAACACATCCTTTTATATAAAAGAAAGTTCTGGTCTAGATGTAGACCAGAGTGTAGTGGACAAAGCTGCAAAATGCTGTGGTAGCCTCTTTGGGTGAGAAATCTAGTCGGTATGTACAAGGTGCCAACTTTAGATTCAGCGAAAGAGCCTCAGATAATCAGGCTTCCTTTTCTATACCATCTGTTTGGCTACTTGGTGGCATACAAAAAGCCTGCGTGATGAACCAAAGATTGAAGATTTGGATTTATGAGCCCATAGGACTTTTCAAACTGACAGTAGCACACTGCATGACCCATCCAAGCCAGTTTTTTTTTTTTTTTGCAATGTTAGCAATGGCTTTTTGCTGCTGTTTGACCTGTCAAATCTGTAGCTAAGTCTCCTCTTGACAGTTAATTGACAGGTGTTAAGCTTTTCCATAATAAAGACTTATTGCTATCTGACATTGTATTATTATTTTTTTGTTTTGTTTTTGGTAACCCAAAAAGTAGTAGACTAAAACAATCACACACAGACAAAGCAGCTAAATCTGCTTTATTTCAGTCAAAAGATGAACTATGATTCTGTGATATTCAGTTGAAATGTAAAGAAAGCAAACTCACAGTTTCAGGGAGCTTACTATCTTGTCTTCTACAGTTACAGTGAGTAAGGTTATTTATCACTCTTCAAACACAAATAACAGATGTGTAATACTATAGAAAAAGGCTTTACCTATACCGCAAGGGGTACGTTTATTTGTGCGAATGTTAAACATACAGAGATGGAGGGACAAGTCACAAAAAAGTAATGAAAAAATATTTCATACAGCTCTGTGTTTCTTAAAATAATAGTAACATAAAGGATATTCACAATGTTCATGAGAAAATAATGACCAAGAATTACAGGTAATCAAATTAACTAACTCCAATCTCATTCCCAAAGTACTGTTTTCTTAAGGTATCTATGAGAACACACTGGCTGCTGTGTCCTTACACCATGATCAGCTCTTCATGTAGCAGTCTTCTCACTTTAATGAGGACTCACTGGATCTCTTCACACATTCAGAAACATCCAATACCTTCCCACTGTTACACATTTTTGCCAGGTTCTGAAGAAACAAGACAGAAAAAAGGTTGTTAACTATGGGTGCAGGTAAATTAGACATACAAATAACAAATGTAATATAAAAATAAAATATAAAACATAAAACAATTGCAAAGTAATTTAGGAGGCGTTAAGTAAATAAGTACTTACACTAGCAGCTCTTGCAATGCTGTTGGGGGATTGTAAAGCAGCCAGCTCGTTCAGAATTCTCTTCAAGTCACTGTTACATGTAACTGCTGCAGAAATAAATGTTATAAGCATTAGAGTTCACTTATAGCACAGTGTGTGCTACATACCACTCAGTTTAACATACAGTTAAAAGCTATAAACCCTTTTTGAATGACCTACATTGCCTGTTCAAAGTAAATGATCTGATATAAATGATTATGTAATTTGACATTATTAAAGACAAAAAATTTCCACTTGACGAACATGCAAATGCAAAAAAAAAGTGACTGAAGATGCAGCATACAGATTATAATAAAAAAATGCTATAACCCCAATAAATAACTAAATTATATCTTTTTATTCTTAAAGAATATTAATTTTCAGTTTTTGTGTCCATTTTCCTTTCATCTTAGTTTATTTACACTTTGTATTTCAAACTAACGTTACTTTGTAGTGTTATATATAAGACCGTATGCTTTTGTAGGTTACTGTGTTAAGGCAAGCTTGACAATCATTACTGTTGCTAAGCAACAACTCATGATGGGACGGTGGAATTACTTTTTTGGCAGAAGGTATTGTCAGTATTAAATCATAATTAGTATGAAATTCAGGGCTTCTTTGATATAACAGTTTTTCACAAGGTTGTGTGTTATCGTGGATAATATACTTCATTTTCTTCATGTTTATTACCATCTGCTCAGGGTTGCAGTGGGTCAGGTTTTCCTGTAATCACTGGCCATAATGCCATAACACACCTGACAGGACCTCTCAGGCACCCACCTCTCAGACATAGCCTCTCAGACTGGCTGATAGCATCGCTAAGGATTTGAACCCTGGATCCCAGTGGTAGTGGGCTAGCGTAATTTACTGCTGCGCCAACTGAGCACCTTACATCATTATGCATTCTCTCATGCATCTGCTTGTGTGTAGTATAATCACAGTGGTTACCTGGCTCAGATGGTTGTTGGGGCTGCAGTTGTAAGTATGGATGTTCAAGTAGTTCTGCAATTGAGATCCGTTCTTTGGGATTCCGCACTAGGCAACGCTACGTACAGAAAAGGGATTCAGTTTAATTTTAAGTGTTTAAAACGTGGTCAGTCGTGTTAAAGTACATGGCAACGAAACACAGACCTTCAGGACATCTAGAAGATCCTTCTCAGCAATGTCAGGGAAGTCAATCTCATGGGACGGATCAATGATAGCATGTAGCTTGCTTATCTGATTGGTGATGTTTTGAAAAGGGGTTTTCCCAAAGGTCATACAATACAGGATACATCCAAGTGACCACACATCACCCTTCGGACTAATCTGTGTTTGAGAAAAAATAACAAGAAAGTTAATAAAATAGCTCTGCAACAATAGCTATAATAATAATCAGAACAATTTGGCCAACACTATCTTTTACATGGTACATTTTATAAATATACTATTTAAATGTGCAAAGCAAATTGGGACATTTAGTAAAATGCAATAAAACCAACAATTTGTACTTTTATCAGTTCAAAAGATTTCTATTGTTTTAATTGACCAAAATAATTGTAATTTGTAAATATAAATTGTGAATTTAATCAATTCCAGCTCCCAACTGTGAATCCACTGCCACTGGTACTGGTACAAACCGTGATCTGATCAAGGAGAGTCAGATCACCACACGCCCACTCTGACACGTGTCCAGTCTGGAGCCGCTTCTTATCACCTGCCAGTGTCGGCATCCCACACAAAGCATATTGCGTACAGAGAGCCGTTTCACTCCCTAATAGCCCCTCCAACCCCCTCTCGCACAGGTGCCTGGACCAGTCTTGGAGATCTCATATAACAGCAGCAGCAGGAAGAGAACCTGATCGATCTTCACTTCCTCAAACTCAGCCAATTGTGTTTGTGCGAAAGCCTGGTCAGGTCAGTGGCTCTGCTAAGATTCAAACTTGTGAGTTTAAACACTCCACAGTGGTGTGCTAGCACGGTAGACCATTGTGACACCCCAGCGCCCTGGGTAAAATATTATTTTAACACTTGTTACTTAATCTGTGATGCATTGGACTGGACTACAATCGAATCATCAACTTTTACCTTTGACCTTGGCTTTCCACCATTAGACGAGGTGTCTTTAATGGCCTCTGGTGGCATGTAGTTTAAAGTCCCCACCTAAAAACAGAATAGAATTAACCCAACACACAATGTCTATAAATGAAATTTACTAGATCAATCACATTACTGGACCAACCTGTGAATCCTTCATAACACTTGTCATGTCTGGCTGAATGTGATTGGCTATGCCAAAGTCGATTAGCTTCAGTGAGGCATTTACAATCACAAAATTAGCTGGCTTCAAATCACTGTGGACAATTCCTAAACAAAAAAACAGGGAGTTAGTTGTAATTCCAGCTAAGATATGAGCAGAAGTTTGGAAGGTTTTTAGATTGAATAGATTTGCCCATGCATATTTACCATGTTTGTGGATTGTCTGCACAGCCTCTAGCATGTTCCTCCAGTAGAACTTTCTTTCCAGCGAGTTGACAGTTTTGCGGTTGCGTAGCCATGTGTTGAGGTCCAGGTTGCCACACTCCATCAACATGTAGATGTAGCTATCTGTGATTTCACTGCAGTCAGATAAAAAGCACAATATAAGATTATGGCCCTAACATTTGTGCTAAAAATGGGCAATAAAGGAAAATGTTACAGTTAAAATAAAAAGTATACAAGCACTTGTAGGATAAATGTATTTGGATTTTACTATCTTCTACAACTGTTCTTTTTCTCTGACAATGATGGGAAAACACATTGCTGTTGATTTTCTGAAATTAAGTGAGGTCAAAATAGACACCCAATCCCTTTACTTACACCGCTTAGATTACATTATGAGCTACACCTAGCAGACAGATGAACTTTAGTGGTATACAAGTACTGACTGTAGGCTGTCTGTTCTGTACACCTTCTCACCCCCAGTACACCAATTTTCATTAGAAAGGGACCCACTCCGACCAGATGTCATTTGGGTGATGAACGATTCTCAGCCCTGCTGTGACACTAACATAGTAGTGTGCTGTACTGATATAAGCACACTAGGTGCAGCAGTGTTGTTGGGATTTGTATACACCTCAGTCTCAATGCTGGGAGGAGACCAGTACTGCAACCAAACATATAAAGCCAGCAGTGTTTGTAGTAATAAAGAGATATACTATACAGATAAACACACATTGAACATGAAAAAAGAAAATACTTATAAAGCATGTGTTCCTAATAAACAGACCAGTAAGTTTAATTAAGCAGTATTGTTAATCCACACTGCTACACCTGATACTCACACAAGAACACACACTGCCAGGTCATTACCACATGTCATTGCAGTGCTTAGAATGGTCTACCACCCAGATATTATTTGATCAGCCAAGACCCAGACTTAAACCCCATCAAACATCTATAGAGAGACCTGTTGATGGCAGTTCACACTCATCCTCCAATCTGATAAAGCTTGAGAGGATCTGACATAAAGAATGTGATAAACTGCCTAAATCCAGGCACAGCTTGAGACATTTTAAAGATGACTTGCATTTGATAACGTGGATTAATAGACTAAAGCTGCATTTATATTCTTTTAAAATTAAATCCACAACACAAATTGCACAAATCAGTCTCAATCTAAAACAAACCAGCAAGGTATATTAGCACGCTTTCTGTTGGGTGTCAAAAATAAGCTTCTAAAAGAAGCTTTAACTGTTTTGAGCCCCTCATCTTTGAACTTTCCTTTGCTTACAGGAAGCTGATAAAGCTTGTAATGATGGAAAAACTTACTAGTCATACAGCTTTATAATCTGGTCACTGTACTGCTGTAAGTGGTTCAGGTGTTCAATTTCGTTCTTGTAGCTTTCAACAGTCTGTGCATCTGCCTCCTCCAAGTTCACATATTTCACTGCATACAGCTGTTTCTTCTGGTCCAAAACTTGATACACCTAAAAATTGAGATGCATATTAGCCATTATCTTCCATCACTAAACAGTACAGTGTTTTAGACAAGCAACTGAAAATGGGTAAGCTTTATTATGCTACACAGTACCTTACTGGAACCACCTCTGCCTATCATCTTCAGAACAAAGAATTGTCTGCCTTTGATAGTGATGGATTCATTAGAAAAGTTACTGACAGAGCCCTGTAAAAAAAAATATATATATATATATATATATATATATATATATATATATAGTAAACCAACGAGCCAGTCACATCATTGTACTTTAGATGAGGAGTGTCTCCATTTTTACATAAAGCTTTGTTATTACAGCAGATTTGTACAACCTTAAAATTAACTGATATTTCTTTTTATAGTGAAATGTCAATGTAAAATGTTACTCAGTTTAACTTGACTACAGGGTTTGAGTTTTTGCTTCTTAATTTTTTAAGTTTTTACTGTAATATTAAGGTTAACTTTTATCAAAACAATCATTTAAACAGAGCCAGAGTTGAATACATTTACAAAAGTTAAATATTTATATGAGACAAAAGAAACTAAGAATGTCCCTCCTTACCTGTGATGTCTGTGGGACACAGGACACCTGACTCTGAGGAGTGCAAGGTAACTGTGCATAGCTGACTTTCGAAGCTGTGGATGGAACAGACACTACAGCTGGTCTCTGCTTCACCACAGGTGTGACAAAACTAGTAAGAAAGAACAAGAGCAGTTGCATTAAAAGCCAAAGTGGTGCAGCTACCTCGTATATCCTATAAAGTTATTTATTCAGATCCAGAACATGGTACCTAAACTGTAACCCTACCTGTTTGCTTGAAAGCCTTTGTAGTTGGGGGTCTGGCAGCTAATGGCTGGGTTTAGTCTGGGTGGTACTGCAGCAGAGGGAGTTCTCAGAGACTGCAAAGGGCGTGGTGTTGGAATGGGCTCTACAGCTCGCTTCTGTTCCTATGAACAATCAGAGTGGATTTTCAGAACGTAAGAAAAAAAAACAGAATTATAGTAAATGGAAAATAAAACACAATGATAAATAAAAACTAGGGAAAGTTAACTTACTAATAATTAACCAATAACAGACAAATCATTGTTCGGTTATTACTGTCTGTTAAAAACGTATTTTTTAATTCATTTTCAATAGTTAATGCTACGGATCTCTACACACAGAGTATTGTAAGAGCTTAGAGTGCTAAACTGAGACTTATTCACTCTTAGTGCATACGTACCAGTTCTGTTTTCTTTTTTAAATATTTCATAGCATTTTAAAAAGCTATCAATTTTAATACAAATCCATTACATGAAGTAGAAATGAACTGCTGAATTTGACTATGCTAAAATAGACACATAATATTATTCACAAGCCTCCAGCAACAGTGTCACCTCTGGAGAAGCCTGTCTGTTCATGCGTGTAGGAATCTTCCATTCTGAGTCTCTATCCAAAGTGCAAGGTTTGGGTTGTGCTTTATTTGTTGAATTCCATGGTGGATTGTCCTCCTCCTTTCTTCTTGCATCACTTTGTGGACCTGCTGCATCTGTGGAACAACAGGAGTCAGAAAAGGACTTCCATCACACACGCTCACACATTTACTCACTCACACATTTACTCTCTCACACATTTACCCGCTCCCACATTTACCCACTCACACATTTACCCGCTCACACACTCACTCACACACTCAGTGTAATGGTCTGTTTTGTTTACACAGGACAATTCCAAGTCAAAACTAACCTGTTATGTTCTCTTTATCCTCAGTGGGAAGCAGCTGGGTTTTTCCACTATTCAGATTCTTTATGGCTGTTTGGATATGTTCTACAGGTTTAGCATTCGATGTCAAGGCTTTCTGCAGAATGGAAAGACTTTTCCTTCTATTACCTGCAAATACAAAAAAACATTCTTATTGGGAGATGCATTTGTTAGAAATGGTTGGGTAATCTAGATGCAAATGGAAAACTACAAAAATAATCATGTCTAATCATGAACATGCCCACCTCGTGAGAGCTGAAACTGAGCATGGGCGATATGAACAAATGCATAAGCTTTGCTGTTGACTCTGGCAATATTGAAATTATCCTCAGCTTCATCAGGGTCTTCAATCCTACAAAAGAGAGGTTGACAATGATGCGACCAATGTCTTTCAAAAATGCATATATACACTAGGTCTGGAAGCAATTAACAAAGCCAAATAACATTTACTTACCCTTTCAACTCAGCATATCTGACCAGCATCCTAGCAAAGCTTTCAAGTTTGCTATGCTGTGCCAGGGGAAATCTAGAGAACGCTTTAGAGTAACAATCCAGCAGCCGGCCTAGAAAAGCTGCATCTGTTTCTGGATTGCTGGTCTTCTCCATGTTTGTGAGATACGTATGGCAGGCCTCAGGAGAGTTTGCACTCATTATCTGGTTAACAACATCAGTGGGGTCTAAAAACGAAAAAAGCCTTTGTTGTTACATACACATGTTAAAGTATGTTAACGCTTGATTGGAAGCTTGGGTCAGAGCACAGGGTCAAACATTATACAGTGCCTCTTTTAGCCAAGATGGTAGAGCAGAGCAGAGCCAGGATTCAAACCCAAAACCTTTTTTAATCGACAGCCCAGAGCCCTAAAACCTGAGCTACTACTGCCCTTAGTTAATGTTACCTTTTTGGCAACAAAAAATAGTTTGGCCCCAAAAATTTTACAATTAAAATACAATGTTAAATGATTAGTTTAAACATTTACTTTATTTACACACATAGAGTGTATTAATTAACAAAGGTAATTAAATACATTGATTTTCAAAACTGCTCATACCTTTCCTTTCTGGTCTGTGCAAAAGTGTTGTGGTGGAGTCCACTTCCCCAATGTCGTCTCCATGACGAGGTTCTGGACTAATAACAAGTGGCTATACAAAACATATATTTCAGTTACACATCGGTATACAGAACCAGAATGTAGGTATTCAAAATAAATCTGTGTAAATATTAATATTATATTTGATAAATCCTGTAATTCATTTAAAGTAGTTAGAAAATGAAAGTGATGGTGCTTAATTGTCATACCTTCAGATTAAGAAGGTTGTACGAGTCTCCATCTGCAGAGCTTTTCTTTGAATTGGACAGTGCAAATGTGGAGCAGGCATTTGGGCGATATGTTGGCCTAAGCGGGGGGGAGGGGGATATTTTAGATGTTGGCAACATGAAGTCGAAAACATTATGGACAGATTTTGAATTACACTGCCATTAAACAATTCTCACCTAGATAAACTACTGCAGAAGCTGGAAACCTCAGGTTTGTGAATGTCAATATTTTCATTTTCAGGTATTGACAGAGGTACCATGGGAATCCTTCCAGGCTGAGACAGAAATAAGAGTAATTGGCTTCTTTATCTGTATATACATATTTTTTTGAATAATATTAAAGTTAAATTACGACCTTACCATGGCAATCTGTCTTTTGCGTTGTGAGCCAGACATCAAGACAGAAAAATGGTCATCCTGTGGACTGGTCTTCTGAGTGCTAATTTTAAAGATTTTCATAAAAAAAGGTTTATGATTATACAATATGCAATGTGATTTTAAGTTAAGATCACAATATACATGATTTATGTGCTTTATGTATGTATTAACACTGCTGAGCCAAGTCATTTGGAATACTGACCAAAACAGCTCTGACCTGCAGAGACATGGACTCCACAAGGCATCTGAGAAATCGTGTGGTAACTTTTGCAAGGACATTACCAATAGTTGCTTCAACTTTGGTACACTGTGAGATGGTTCATTCTACACTGTCATGGTGCCATCACTTATGTAGGTAAATGATGCCCGACCATCCACATGATTTTGGAAAAGTTCCTGTGAAACTAATCCTGTCCTGTGAAAGCCTTCATGACTTTGTTACCTGCTCGCTCTCCCTGAAGTGGTTCTGACGGAACCCTGTTTACCCACCCGAGGTTGAATCCTGCAGGTCGAGACTGCTGTGCCAACAATGCTGCTCCTGCTAGATATAACGGAGACCTGGCGTGTTTGCACCAAAAATGTCAAGAACTCACTACAGACTGTATCGCAGACTGGACTGAATCATGAAGAACTGTTCACATTATTATTTTTTTGCTAGTTATAACTTTTAGTTTAATTTAAGTTTTTGTATTTATGATTTGTGTAAATCCTATTTATTCAAATTATCTTCCAGGCCACCCAAAGAGGATGGGGGTCCCTGCTGAGTCTGGTTTCTCTCAAGGTTTCTTCCTGTATTTTTAAGGGAGTTTTTCCTTGCCATTGTCACCCTCGGCTTGCTAAACAGGGGTTTTTGGTCTGTTGGTCCTGGACTCTGTAAAGTTGCTTTGAGACAATGTCCATTGTAAAAGCTCTATACAAATAAATTTGACTTGAATAGAATAATCAGTCGATCTTCTTTAATTACCCTTTTTTTTTTTTTTTTTTTATTGAGGTTGCCTTTGTTTTCTGTTGAATTCCTAAATAATTCCCAGATATTAGGAAGGGGTGATGACATTTTCACAGCACTGTAAGAATGTATAATCGTTATTTGATTCCTACCTTAAAGGAAAACCACTGGCAAGTTGAAAGTCTTCTGATCCATCAGCTTTAGCCACATGGTTGAGTTTCTGTGCCTTTTCAGTCACTAAAAATCAACACAACCCCCCAGTCATTCAAAAACACTCCAACAATTAACAAAAATATACAACAAAAATAAACACTTTACTATGTTGTGCACATTAAATATATACAACTAATTACTACACTTATACAGCTGATAAACCCACTACAGCTGAGATATGGGGTCTGAATCTCAGCAGTACTATTGACCAAATGGGCATTTACACAGACGTGTCTGGTTTGCATCAGTAAGGGCAAAATAACCTGCTATGTTCTCTTTATCCTCTTGAAGGAGTTGATATTTGCCCAATTTTAGATTCTGCATTGCTGCTTCCAAAATTTCCAGTGGTTCAGCACCCATTCCAAAAGCCTCCTGAAGTATCCTGGCACTTTTCTTTTCATTGCCTGGTGGGTAATAAGAGAAAGATGATTAATATTAGAATAACCTAAATATTTGCATATGCAAGTCTAAAACTTTGGACACCCTTTCTCTACTTTGTGGTGCCTGGGTTGCGCAGCAGTTTGATAACTAGCCTGTCCACTCATCTTCAAATAGAGTAAAATAAATCAGCACATGGCATTTGACCAGGATTGTCTATTACTATTTTATGATTTAAATATTCTGTGGGCATGCACATAAATGTTGGCCTTTTTATTGTTTACAACAATGAATATTTTAGCTCTCACTGGATTTCTGTCCTGCACAAACTAAAGCTATATGCTTAGCTCTAATCATGCCTAAAAACAAACAATTGTAATTATACACCGATAATAACATTATGATCACTGGCAGGTGAAGTGAAAAACACTGATTATCTTCATCATGGCACCTGTTAGTGGGTGGGATATATTAGGCAGCAGGTGAACATTTTATCCTCACAGTTGATGTGTTAGAAGCAGGAAAAATGGGCGAGCGTAAGGATTTGAGCGAGTTTGACAAGGGCCAAATTGTGATGGCTAGACGACTGGGTCAGAGCAACTCCAAAACTGCAGCTCTTGTGGGGTGTTCCCAGTCTGCAGTGGTCAGTATCTATCAAAAGTGGTCCAAGGAAGGAACGGTGGTAAACCAGTGACAGGTTCATGGGCGGCCAAGGCTCATTGATGCACGTGGGGAGCAAATGCTGGCCCGTGTGGTCCAATCCAACAGCCGAGCTACTGTAGCTCAAATTGCTAAAGAAGTTAATGCTGGTTCTGATAGAAAGGTGTCAGAATACACAGTGCATCACAGTTGCAGGGCTGTTTTGGCAGCAAAAAGGGGACCAACCCAATATTAGGAAGGTGGTCATAATGTTATGCCTTATCGGTGTATATACCAAGTTCTATTTATAATATTTATATAATAATTAAAGAATTCTAGAAATAAGAAATAAAAGACAGGAAATCACTGATGTTTATGTCAATAGGTTTTACTTTTAATGCAACAAGCATTTTCTTACCTTGCAAAATCTCAAACTGTGCATATGCTATGTGAACAAAGGCAAAATCTTTGCAATGGGATCTGGCTATGTCAAAACTGTCTCGTGCTTCACTGACATCTTGAATACTGCATAAAGAAAAGAGGCAGTCACTTCAGGTTCATTCTTAAGGCTATGTTTACATGAAAGGTCACATTCATGTCAGGACAGGTTAAGCTTCAGGTGCATTCAATGAATGAAATTTGCACTAGTTACTATTTAACATATGAAAGTAAATGAATAAAATTCTTTAATATTAAAAGATGACAAGCAGAGACTCACGCTTTTAGCTCTGCAAATCTGACCAGCATCTTTGCATAGCTCACATTCCTGCTGTGTTTTCCTAATGGCATGCTTGAGAAAACTCTAGTGTAACAATCCATTAGTTTGGTGAGAAGTGTCAGATCTGACTGAGGATTGCCTTTCTTTTCCAGGTTAGTCAGAAAAGTACGACAGGTGTCTGGAGAATTTGAACTGATGATCTGGTTTATGCTGTCTGTGTCATCTGTAAGAAAAAGAAAGAAATAATTACCAGAGTAGAAACGAACACCTCAATATTCACGTGCATAAAGGAAAAGGATTATTGTTGAAAAACAAACTCACCATCATTGTAGTATCTTTTGATCTTCTCCAGCTTTTGACACAGCATGGCAATCTGTAACCTTCTATCAGTATTTTCCTCCTCATCCATTTCTAGAAATACAAACAACATTCTAACATTTGTAAACACTGAAACTCCAAATGATCAAAACAATTCAAAGTGCTTTGATTTGTGCAATTTAACATTGTTGCCTGACATCTTGAACTCGCAAATCTCAGCTCTGCTACCAGCAGGCCGGGGCACCTATCTGGACAATAATTTGCTTGTCCAAGTGTGAGAATGCTGGAGGAGATTCCTCATAAATGCTGCCATTACAACCACTGCTGGCTGATGTATTGCACCTGAACAAAGACTGTGGATAATGGGGATCATGGCACGACATGGATTTCCATGTGAACTCACCTCAAGCAGGTGAAAAGAAGCAGTTAGCTACTGCAGACATGTAGAAGGGGGGATGTGTTAGTCACGACCCTCCTTGATCAGGAGTGAAGGTCTGCAGCAATAGAGGTAGCAAAATACAGACGGCTAATTGGACGACTAAATTGGAAGGTAAATTGGGAGAAAAAATTACTGACCTTTTTAATACTGTAAAATTTAACTAAAATTGCAAAGCCGCTTAGGTGGCGCAGCGCTAAAACACACCAGAGCTGACAGAGCTGACATTTCAAATTCGTCAGTTTGAAACTCAGCTCGGCCAACCGGCTGGGCCGGGTGGCTACATGAACAACGATTGGCTTGTTGTTCATACAGGTGGGAAGCCGGATAGGGACCTCATAACTGATGCAATTACAACCTCTGCTGGCTGGTTGATGGCGCTTGCACAGAGTCGAGGAATAATGTGTTGATAAGGGTGTGGCTCTCCATACAAAAAGCTGATCCGCATATGAACTCGCCATGTGCAGGTGAAAAGATGCAGTCGGCTACTGCACGTGTCGGAGGGGGCATGTGTCAGTCTCTCCTCAATCAGAAGTCACCATCAGTAGAGAGGAAGCGTATTGCAATCGGGTAATTGGATACGACTAGATTGGGAGGAAAATTAGGGAAAACGCAAAAAAATAAAAAAAATAATTGCAGATCTCACATTCAGATTTCAGATAACCTAGAAACAAAGGCTTAAAAGTTAACCACATTACTAAGCCAGTCCAATATCAGATTAGTATCTGATGATGATTAGTGCATGATGTATCTGATGATGATTAGTGCATGATGGGTGTCACACAGAATCAAGGGAATTAATACAATTAATGTAAAGTATTTTGTTCATGTTTAACTGTGAGAGAATTATAGATGTGTAAAAGAACCGTACAATTCTTTAATATAAAGACAACTGATGTGAGTTGTTAAGGTACTGGACTAGTAATCAGAAGGTCACTGGTTCAAGCTCCATCACTGCCAGGTTGCTGTTGTTGGGACCTTGAGCAAGACCCTTAATTGCTCAGACTGTATATTGTAACTGTAAAGTAAGTCGCTTTGGATAAATGCGTCTGCTAAATGCCAAAGACGTAAATGTAAACTGTAGTACAGACATAATAAGATACATCGCACAATCAAAATAACAGACAAAGCTTCCACAATAACATGTATCGAACTCACCAGTTAATATACTGTAATACATTGAAAGTCTGAGCGTAGCGACTTTATCGTTATGTTTTGTTGTTTATATTCTCATTACTGCTAAGCTAGTCACTGTGCAGGCTGCACCATTAACAGACTGCAGTTCATTGATGTGCTGCTAGCTGCCTACTGTCGGCTTTATATGATACCTAACGCCCCTGCAATCACTAACTACCACACTAATGATTCTATTGTCAGATCTGTCATTAACATTATAATTCACCGTTCAATCCGCATATAATAAATAAACAGCACATACTCAGTGACTGACAATTATTTACCAAGCGGTACAGTGGAATACGACTAGCTAAATTCATTAGCATGACATAACTAGCATACAGTCGTGATTAGCATTCCTGACGTCAAACTCGACATTTTACACAATTCAGTACATAATTCTACATATAAAACTTACCGTCAGTAGTGCAGGAGGACCCGCGCAGTAGACTGGTGTTGTGTGTGCTGTATATATTAAACCACAGGAGAAATAACTCCGCTTTATCCAGAGAGAGAAAATGTCTGTTTTGCCCACCAGAACTTTCAAAATTCGCCACCTCAAAAAAGCTCGCACTCTGATTGGTTAGTTTGTACTGCGGGACTCCGCCTTCGGACTAGCCGCGAACTGATTCTTTTAAGGATTCTAGTTGTTCGATTCAACGGGTAAAATGATTTGAATCATTACGTTTTTGATTCGTTGTGGGAGCAAACGACAGAATAGCTAAAGAATCGATTCATGAGATTTAAACGACTCGTACATTTCCTGGCGTCTGCACAGACATTTTTGATTCGTTGTGTGTTTAGTAAGCAATCGACAGAACAGCAAAAGAATCGATTTAAATGACTCGTAAATTTCCTGGCGTCTGCACAGACATTAGCTAGCTAGATAGATGTAAATGTTTATATATATATATAGATAAATAGATATATAGATATATATAGATATATAGATATAGATATGTATATATATATATATATATATATATATATAGTCCATCTCATCTTTTACCCCTGCTTTTTCCTGGTCAGGGTCTCGGTGGGTCCGGCCTCCACAGAATCATTGGGTGCAATGCAGTAACTCACCACATACAGAATGTCATTCCATTATAGGCCTCGAGCCCCTATACACAGTCACGTTGGTATGTAGACATGTGTCCAGCCGATAGCATCCAGGGGATTCGAACCCTGAACACCAGCGGTAGTGGACCAGCGTAATGTACCACAGCGCCGCTCAAGCACCCCTTCTCCATGCACAACAAACTGAATCAATATTGCAAGAGGTCTACTTTTGTTCTATCTGAACTTTGTTTTGTATGGATTTGCTTTGATTTGTGCAAATTGTAGTTACATATTTCTGTGCTACTTTTCTAGCAGAGAAGATGTGCATAAGTTGTAGATATAAAGATAACTGCAATGCAGTTAATTGCTTATTGTTTACCATACCACTGTTGTTCCTGCTGTTTCCAGGTCCTCCTGCAACGCATCAAGTGACTGCTGTCTTTTCTTTTATTAATACAAGCAATTGTAATAACATGACATAATTTTGATTTCACCTAGAAGCAGGACTGAACATTACAGGAAATCTTTCCTAACAGCTGCAATCAGACTCTATAATAATTCATAATAATTTAGAATAAATACCTACCATTATTGTATGCTATGCATACACCAACGTCTAATGTTTACATGTATATACATAGATATTACTGTGATTTTTTAGCTTGTTTTTATACTGTCAGTGAATGTTTTATGCTTTTGGGGTGGAACATCCTTTTGGCTTAACAAAGTCTTTTTTAGCCCAGTGCTTCAGACACCTCTCTTTTGGAATCTTTACCAATTCTTCTCATGCTAAAGCTTCCAGCTCATTGAGGCTTAAAGTCTTTCAAGCTGCAACTGCTTTATTAATCACACCAAAAAGTTTTTATGGGACTTAAACCTGGAGAATGAATAGGCCACTCCAGGAAATTCCACGACTAATTCCATAAACAAGCTTTGCTTGACTTGGAAGTGTGCTTGGAATCACTTGCTGGAAAATTAAATTACCACCAAGTTTTAACTTCCCTACAGAAGGCATAACTTTCCGCCTCAAAATGTTTTGGTATTTCTGTGAATCCATGATGCCAGTCACACAGTCAATACTGGCAGTTCCTGCAGCAGATTTACATTCCATCATCATCACTCTGATGCTTGACCTAAGGAAAGTGTTCTTCTGAGCCTTGACTTTCTTGCACCAGACAAGCCACTGATCCATATGGCCAAATACTCCCATTTGTAATTTGTCACTCCATAAAAGAGTGGCCCAGATCTCTGCAGGCCTAGCCAAACTTTTTCTACTATATTGCTGTCAACCCTTCCTGTGCTTTATGGTCGAAAGTGGGGTGCACTGTGGTACTGTGCATTGTGCCATGCAACTGATAAAGACTTTTAAATCTAGCTCTGCAGAAACGTTAAGTAATAAATCCTTATTTCCTTTAGTGGGGTTAAATATTTTAATTGCAACTGTAACTTTTACTTGACACATTTTTTCTATTTATTTATGCATTTTTCTCCCACTTTAATGTAGTCAATTTGTCTTCACTGCTGGGGATCCCTGATTGCATTCGAGGAAGGTATATTTTCTGCTCACGCCTCCTCCGACCCATGTGCAGTACTCAGCGGGCCTTTTCTTATTCACCCATGCTTCTGCACAGGCGCCTCTATCTGCCAATCAGGGTCCTTGCACAACCTTAGAACACCCCAACCTTAGTCCAGTTATCCCGCCCTAGCAGACACGGTAACCAATTAGAGTCTGCTGCAGGCACCATTCATTATGCCCGCTAGATGGCGCCCAGCCACATGATACATTTTTTATAGCATCTGAATACCTCCCATATATACTGTATACCTCCCATATATCACACCAAAAAGTTTTTATGGGACTTAAACCTGGAGAATAAATAGGCCACTCCAGGAAATTCCAATATATATATATATACAGATTTCTTTAAGTTTATAGATGTATATTTTTGTTTATATTTATAATTAAAAGTGTTGAAGGGCATTTCAGCTAACCAATATAAAGTGAGGCGAATTACAGCTGCACATCAATATAATAAAGCACACATACAGAGGGGACAACGGTATGTTACACATGGCATAAATTGTGGGGGGAAAACATGCAAAATATTTACTAAAGTTTTAGGAATTTTCCTAACGTTGCATAAGCCTTATGGTGCTGAACTCATATCTGAATTATGATTTCAACCAAACGCCAAACAGTATAACTAATAAATAAATTATAAAACAGTCGAAAAAACAATAAGACAAAAAGACATGTCTGGTCAAATATATGCCCATCACATCTTAAAATTAAAATATTACTTTATATTAAGTACGACTAGACTGCCCTATCATAATACATTGTATGGTTTGACTTAAATGCTTTAATATCAAGGTTCTGTAGAAAAAAAGCACTTTACATTAACATTTCAAAGTCATGAACTGACTTATTACACAGTAAAATGAAGCTTCAAATACATGAGACCTATAAAAGGGCATGTAAAATAAATGTGTAAACCTGGTATTTAAACACTTTCAAGTACACTGATTGAAAGGTAGTATTTGCTTTAGCATTATAGTGTGATAAACACAGTTTTAAGCAATAAACAGATGCATTGTCACAGTTAGGTGTAATATTTATACTTTATTACTCTCAGACTAACTGATCTGGCATTCTTTTTTGAAGACTATATTAAACAGCTGCAAATCATAAAACAAATATTATGAAACTTATATACAAACTTTAATGAAAAAGGAAAACATTAAGTTAGTGTGAAATTAGGCAACGCTCCATTACTCAATTATCTGGACTTGTTTGGGTGCTTCCAGTTTCCGCAGGGTTTCATCCCACTGAGTAAATTGTTTCGACAGCAGTAACATCTGAGCAAGAGTGAAGGAATCTGTTCTTTTATATTCACTGTATACAGCAAAGAGGTGTTAATAACCCTTATATGATCACAACCGTACTATGGGTGTGTTTGAAAACCTAGTGAGCTGCTACTGTTACTGTCTACATAGGCAGCTGTCTAAGTAGAGAGGATTCTAATAAGTCATCGACTTATAAGTCAGGTTATTCAAACGCACTACTCAGACAGCGATTCCATCAGTTTTCGCTAACTAAGCTAACACAGTTAGCCTCAAGCCATTCAAACCAATGTGATGAAGTGGCACATCGCGCTAGCATGTCATCTAACATCTCCCTCCGTGTACCGAAAACGGTTAAATTCGCTGACAAGCCCGAAATTGCAAATAAATGACACCTGTGCAAGTTTACACAAATTAAAAATCAGTAATAATTTATTTACATTTGAAAATAACTCGTTAGTTTTTCCACACTGTCCGCCATATTTATTATTTTTCTGTGAGAAAAGTTGTGCCGCATTGAATGCTGGGATTGCCTTTAACGCAAAGGCAGCATCGGATGCTCATTCGTTCTTGAGTCAAAATACAGTTGAAATTTTAAGATACCTTACTAGTGAGCATATTAAGGCATCTAGGATTTTGAACAGCCTACTTCTCGGCAGAGCGCATAGTATGACATAAAATGCCGTCTATGTAGAGAGCTCCCTAGGTTTTCAAACACACCATAAATGAGTACTTTTAAAAATCCTCAAAAATAAAGCCCCTTTTTCATCAACATTACCTCCCAACAGAGAAACCTTTGTGCAAAGGATACCATTTTGTTGTATTCTTCAAACAGCCTTTTCACTTCTGCAGATAACTCTTCATTTTTATCCTGTACATTAAAACCAGAATAAAAAAAACAGTGGTCATCTTTCTAATAAAACAAATCTATGCTGCTCATGCAGTAAATTAATACTGAAAGAATTGTACAGAGTATTTGCTGGCAAAGAAACACTACACTCATGTAAAAATGAAAATGTATTTAATACACTAAATTCAATATATTTAAACTGCATACAGACTCTTGGTCATGCAGTCTTACCTGCTGACTGATGTGAATTTGAGACAGACGTTGCACTTTGGTTGTGAGCTCTGGAACAGCTGTTGGTCAAGGCAAAATAAAAACGATTACATTTAGTGTATTTATTAAATTAACCAAATTCTTCTGACAACCAGTACTCATTGGTTAACCAGTAACCAACAAGCTTCTAACAACTTCATTAAATAAACATAAAACTAAACACAGCCTGTGGCATTAAAGCCATGAGCGGATCTAGTTTAGCTCTCAGAAATGCACAGTTCAAACGAAGAACATTTTATGGGACTAAATCATCATCATTATTTTCATGTTTTTTCCACCACTTTATCTCTTTCAAGGTCACGGTGGGTCAGGTTTTCCCGGAATCACTAGGCACAATGCAGTAACACTCCCCTGACAGGACACCAATACATTGCGGGGCCTCGGCCACCCCAGACATCGCCAATCATGTCTGTGTGTAGATGTGATTGTACAACAGATTTTATAGCATTTATATTTGATGTCTCCCTTAAGCAATACATAGCCAGCAGAGTGGCACAGCTAGAAAAATAGGTCCCACAAAGCAAAATGGGCTCCGAGTACTGGGTTTGAAGTCTGATTGGCTACTTTAAAATTCCACTATATGTAAATAAGTGAGTAAATATTTGAATGTGTATTGCCCTGAAATAAACAGGTGCTTTGTCAAGCATGTATTCCCGCCTCACACTGAGTGATTCTGGGTAATACACACCAGAATAGATCCGCTTTGCAAGGCAGCATAAAGTATTGCACTGCATAAAGGTTAATTATTTTATAGCCATTAGAATTATTTTTAAGAGAAAGGGATGTACAGAGCACTCACCCTTAATGTGTGGACTATCCAGCAAAGGCTGTAGGTTATGAACTTGCTCCAGTAATGCTGCCTGTTTGCGAAGGAAGTCCTCCTCTGTGGAGAAAACAATAGATGGAAACATGTATAAGGTAAAGGTATACTTTTGGAAGGCTAGGAATCCATTTCATTTACTTATTTTTTGAGGGGCAAGGAAACCATTTTAATTCTTCATTTTGTATTTAATTTAAATCTAAATCTCAATCCAATTACCCATTTGTTTCTCCCCTACAGCTGCAGACCTTTACCCTGAATAACCATTCCTAACACGCACTTTTCACAAGGATGGTTCACACAGGAATCAGTATCACACAGAAATTCACACATTGTTCCCCAGCTCTGTGCAGGCGCTTCAAGCAGCCAGCAGAGGCCGCAATTGCAGCAACAATGAGCAGTAAGACAGCGTTAATAATGTCTTCACATGTATACTGCTTTCACGTGATCACCGTCTTGAGCTTCGTTCAACGCGAGGCTGGGCTCGTACTCATGTTTACACCTTCTACATAATACATGGCAAAACTGTTTTCAACTGTTTGTGCCACTGAGCAGCGAGCTTGAAAATGATACACTGACAGTACTGATGATTTTTTTCACATGAAGCCTTAAATGTATTGAATGTATTTTAGTTTAAAACACATTGTCAATGCTCGTCATTTGGAGATGTGAGAAAATAAAAAAGAGAAATGGGTTCATGAAACTTTAATGTTGCTTTAATCAAAAAGCACAATGAATATTAAAAAGGAGCTATGAAGTTACAGCAAGCAATTCCAGGATGAGGAAACTTGCTAAAATGCAAACCTGTTTTCCACATCACAGCTCACCAGTCACCATGTGCTATTTTTCCTCACAATGCTGTGATTCTAATTTTAAGTGAAAAACAACACTTCAGGGTTTTGTGAGAGTAAGAATCAGGTTCTCTTCACAATGCTTGTGCTTCGCTCCTGGCTTGTACCGCAGATAACCAGTACCCCCCAGTTCAATAGGGAACAATGGCACATTCAGTGCAAAAGCAGTTTTGCCACAAATCATATAAATGCAGCCTTACTTACAGGCAGTGACAAGAAATATTTGACCCAAAAGGAATGCACAATTGTTAGTTTTGACCTATGGCAAAGAATACTTATGTGACCATTCTATCTGATTTTAACAGATTTTACCATTTACATATGAATTAATATTATGTTTGTGAATTGATGCTGCAGTATTATTACCATGTATGCCTGACAAGAATTAGCGCAAAACTGCGGTCACTGTATATTTACTGTGTACATTTACTTATGGTCATTGTATACTGACAAAATGTCTATTTAGCCAACAGAAAGCAGACTTGTTTTGTGATTTTAATAAGGGCCTTTTATGAAGATGAGAGACATATTACTAACCTGCTAGAATAAACTCCAGTTTTATTGCATCTGGCAATGCAATGTAGTCTGTAAACTGTGGATCTAAATACTTCAGCAGATCTTCAACTGGTAAAGCAGAAAAGGTAAACAGACAGATGTAACATGGTGCAAATGTTTAATTAGTTAATTGTTTGGCATGAGAAAGTCCACTCTTACTTTTTTTGTGAAGAATCTTGACACGTTCCCGCTTGTTTGCTGTGTTTGCAAGGGCAGCATTTATTCTTGTCAAGGATTCAGCACACTAAAATATGAAAGAAATGTGAGTATGACTAGTCTATGACAGTCCTCTTAAGTCAACAATACATAGTAATTGTGTGAAACAGTGGCTGGCACAAGCTGTAAAAACAACTGGACGCTATAATAGCAACATGTGTAGTAGTCTTGCATGCAGCTCCTTATGATATATAACCGGAAAAGGGGGGGGGGATAATGCATAATCAAATTTGACTTTCAGAAACTGAGTATTTCCGTAATTTTTCACAGTAAATCAATCTGGTCAGCACAGTTGATTTGGCACAGTTTTTGCACCTGACACAACATTCCATATCTGGGACCAGCACTGAGAGCGGACTGACATAGTGCACATCCCAATGGCTAGGCTGTTTGGCTCCTGCTAGACCAGACCTGTGTATTGTTTGGCCTTCGGAGCAGATCCGACACTCTTGTTTTCCCCCAATCGGCCGGCATAAGGTCAATCATAATTAGAAATCAAACTAAAACAAGTATGTAAATAATAAGTATGTGCATCATGTACACAATACAATTGCATTGTTTTATTGCATAATTTTAACATTAACTCTTACCAATAATGGCTTATTAAATCAAATTAATATTGAGATGAATTTCACCCTATTGGTTTGGCCCTACACAACAGTCTTAGTTTCTTATGCGGTCCCTTGGGAAACTTAATTGTCTACTCTTGCTTTAGACATAGCCACTCAAGTATGTGTTCACGACCAACTGGGCGACAGTGCCCCTGACAGCAGTTATTCAGTTAGATACTACATTGCTGCCATATCCAGTTAGTCACTACTTTAAAACAAGAATGTGTCTATACAGTGGATATAGAAAGTCTACACACCTCTGTTATAAAGTCAGGTTTATGTGATGTAAAAAAAAAAAAAAAAATCAGACCAGGATAAATAATTTCATATGCATTTTCAAACTACCGAGCTACCATCCAAGGTGCTTTGTAACTTCTACACCTGCACCACTGAATCCATCATAACGGGAAACATCACAACCTGGTTCGGAAACAGCACCAAGCAGGATAGGCAAGCTCCCCAGAGGGTGGTGCGTTCAGCTGAGCGCATAATCCGGACTGAGCTTCCTGACCTGCAGTCCATATACAGGAAACGGTGCTGGACAAAAGCCAGGAGGATAGTAAAGGACCCCCGTCATCCCAGTAATGGACTGTTTTCTTTGTTACGGTCTGGGAAGCGGTTTCATGCTCTAAAAGCCAAAACGGAGAGGATGAGAAGGAGCTTTTTTCCACAAGCTATTCGAGTCCTCAATGAAAATAGCATTCAGGACTAATTTACACAACTTGCACAATCTAATTTATATGTATATATAGGTGTATATATGTGGACATACAGGGGTTGGACAATGAAACTGAAACACCTGTCATTTTAGTGTGGGAGGTTTCATGGCTAAATTGGACCAGTCTGGTGGCCAATCTTCATTAATTGCACATTGCACCAGTAAGAGCAGAGTGTGAAGGTTCAATTAGCAGGGTAAGAGCACAGTTTTGCTCAAAATATTGCAATGCACACAACATTATGGGTGACATACCAGAGTTCAAAAGAGGACAAATTGTTGGTGCACGTCTTGCTGGCGCATCTGTGACCAAGACAGCAAGTCTTTGTGATGTATCAAGAGCCACGGTATCCAGGGTAATGTCAGCATACCACCAAGAAGGACAAACCACATCCAACAGGATTAACTGTGGACGCAAGAGGAAGCTGTCTGAAAGGGATGTTCGGGTGCTAACCCGGATTGTATCCAAAAAACATAAAACCACGGCTGCCCAAATCACGGCAGAATTAAATGTGCACCTCAACTCTCCTGTTTCCACCAGAACTGTCCGTCGGGAGCTCCACAGGGTCAATATACACGGCCGGGCTGCTATAGCCAAACCTTTGGTCACTCGTGCCAATGCCAAACGTCGGTTTCAATGGTGCAAGGAGCGCAAATCTTGGGCTGTGGACAATGTGAAACATGTATTGTTCTCTGATGAGTCCACCTTTACTGTTTTCCCCACATCCGGGAGAGTTACGGTGTGGAGAAGCCCCAAAGAAGCGTACCACCCAGACTGTTGCATGCCCAGAGTGAAGCATGGGGGTGGATCAGTGATGGTTTGGGCTGCCATATCATGGCATTCCCTTGGCCCAATACTTGTGCTAGATGGGCGCGTCACTGCCAAGGACTACCGAACCATTCTGGAGGACCATGTGCATCCAATGGTTCAAACATTGTATCCTGAAGGCGGTGCCGTGTATCAGGATGACAATGCACCAATACACACAGCAAGACTGGTGAAAGATTGGTTTGATGAACATGAAAGTGAAGTTGAACATCTCCCATGGCCTGCACAGTCACCAGATCTAAATATTATTGAGCCACTTTGGGGTGTTTTGGAGAAGTGAGTCAGGAAACGTTTTCCTCCACCAGCATCACGTAGTGACCTGGCCACTATCCTGCAAGAAGAATGGCTTAAAATCCCTCTGACCACTGTGCAGGACTTGTATATGTCATTTCCAAGACGAATTGACGCTGTATTGGCCGCAAAAGGAGGCCCTACACCATACTAATAAATTATATATATATATATATATATATATATATATATATGTATGTACATGTATATATGTATGTATATGTATAGATTGGTATTTGTGTATAGTAATCACATCTATATGGCATTATGTTGTCTCTGCACTACTTGTCACTTTACACACTTGTTCACTTTAAATTGCTCTTTTTTAATTATATTGTTAATTTTTCTAATGTTTCTACATTCTTACATTTAAAAACATTCTATATTTTTTTGTATAATATATATTTTAACTATTTTGTAGATTTTTTTTTAATTACTGTGGCGGAGCAGTCACAAAAGCATTTCACTGCCAGTTGTACTGTGTATGACTATGTATGTGACAAATAAACCTTGATTTGATTTTATTGCTTTCAAAACCTACTAGTGTGTGGTATTTATATTGCATGTATTGCCTACCAATATTCACTCACTATCTTGCTGTGTGGAACACTGGTACTTAGAAATCAAACTAAAATAAGTATGTAAATAATAAGTATGTACATCATATCAGACCAAAATAAAAATCAGACAAAGATAAATCATTTCAGATGCATTTCAAGCTACTAGTGTTCATGTTGCATGTATTGCCTGCCAATATTCACTGTCTATGTTGCTGTGTGGAACACTGGTACTTTTACTTGGAAAGTGTATAGCGACTGACGCGTCTTATTTTTGATTAAATTACACTGCCAGAATGGCACCGACGCATGTGTAAGTGGTAAACAGTTGAAGATGCATATTGTTGTGGCGTTGATTTGTTTTAACGACCTGCTATAATCATAATAAAATTCAGCGATAAGTGTCAAGTGCACAAAACACTACGGCGCTGGTAGCACTGTACGGAATACTGTGATATGAGTTGCCTGGTGTGTACTGCGCATGATTAGACTAAGACACAGAAATGATGTTAGCCATGCCACACCCGTTATAACTGCAGTCTGCCAAAGAATAGCCAGCAGCTAGCAGTGCGTTAGCTGTCATAGATAACCAGCTAGATAACAACATTTTAACCTACTGTCATTAAATAACATTACATGTAACCTGTAGTGCAGACAGACAGCAGGACTCGTTACTACAGCAGCTGTAATTACTAACGTTACATTACATTACATTACTGCACTGAAGTGACAAGCTGGTTAGCTAGCGCTGCTAATGTGGCAAGCTAATAGTTGCTAACACCATACGTTTGAAATAAAACATTTATATCCTTAAACAACATTACCTTCACTGGTTTATTAGTCTGCGCGCGTTCACCATACATTCGTTTCTCCAGCGTTTGAAGACGAGCGTCCAAATCATTCAAGTTTGCCTCATCCATTTTGCCTTCTTCACCGCTACAAACAGGAAATGACGTACTGTATTTTCTTCCCCTTCAGAAGATTTCGGCTGCGTTCCAATCGCATCCGACAGACCTAAATAGTGTGTCAAATAAGTGCACCATGTAACATAAGTTATACGGCCAAAAGTCTGTCTACAACCGTGCTTCTCATTGTGCTAATTATAGTTGTCATTTTAAACCCATAAACATTAAAGCACTTGTTAATAATGTATTGTTATCTTGCTTGATGAAACAATTACAATGCTGTAAGGTGGGGTGCATTAGACAGACAGACAGGCAGGCAGGCAGACAGACAGACAGACAGACAGACTCACTTTATTAATCCCAGAGGGAAAGTCAAGTATTACAACAGCTCAAGGTACAATAGAAAAAAGTATTAAGTAAATAAAAGACTCAGTTAAAAACTATTAATTAAATATGCTAAAGGTGTATAAGAAATAATAAGTAAGCATTGCAGTACAATGTTGATAGAAATAAATACAGTATATAGGCAATATGTAATATAATAAAAAAATAATAATAAAAAAAAAAATTACATAAGTGTCTTGTCATTAAATGTCCAGATGTGCAATGAAATAAACAGAGTGACAGATCATGTTCCATGAGTCTGGTATTAACTGGTAATTAAGTGAGCAATGTGGGGATGAGTTATACAGTGAGATTGCTGTTGGTACAAACGATTTCCTGTATCGCTCCTTCTTACAGCGGAGCTGAATGAGTCTGTAACTGAAGGTGCTCCGCTGTCTGATTAGGAGGTCATGGAGGGGGTGTAATGGATTGTCCAGTATGGAAATGAGTTTGTTTACAGACCTCTTTTCGACCACCAACTCGAAGCCATCCAGTGAGCAGCCCAAGACTGAGCCAGCCTTCCTGATCAGTTTATTAAGTTTTTTTGCATCTCCCGCTCTGATGCTGCTTCCCCAACACACTGCTGCAAAGAACACAGCTCCCACAACAACAGACTGGTAGAAAATGGTCAGCATCTTGCTGCACACATTAAAGTATCTGAGCTTTCTCAGAAAGTAAAGTCTGCTCATCCCCTTTCTGTACACAGCCTCTGTGTTGGCCTTCCAGTCCAGTCTGTTGTCAAGCCAGACACCCAAGTACTTGTACGTGTCCACCTGTTCAACATGCTGACCCATGATGGTAACAGGGGTGGTCTCAGTCCTCTTCCTCCTGAAGTCCACGGACATCTCCTTAGTTTTGGAGACATTCAGGAGAAGAAAGGAGTCAAGGTGAAACTGAAGCTTTATTGGGCACAATATTCTACTAATACGTATTGCTCTCTTTAGTAAAAAGAAGTGATTTCTCCAACTTATAGTTCAAGCTAGCCTTAGTACACACTCAACAACATTACTAGCTTAACCAAAACTAGCACAAGACACAACTGTAGGTTCACACAAACACCCATTTTCTAAACAACAGCACTTGCTGTGATGTCATCAGGATAATACTACATTGCTGCCATACCACCACCCCATCCCCATATATGGCTAGACAGAGTCCCTCCTCCCTGACCCAATAGACCACTGAAGTCGTGTCGTGATATTGTAGTCCACGCCATGTTGTTATGCCCATATTTGGTAACCCGGGTCTAAGAGACATTTTGAATGGGATAAATGAATAGAGATTTCGAAAATTGCCTTTCTCGCATCCTGTAGTCATAAAAAATGTTCCAAAGCTGTTACGTTTTGTTTTATGGAGTTTCTTCTGTTTATTATCACTGGATCCTCTGAATTACGAAGTCGTTAAAGAGTCAAAATATGAATATTGCTACATGTAAGCTAATGCTACTACGCACTGAATTGACGTCACTAGACTGGAAGCCTCTTAATTTTTTCTTTTATTTCTTTTTTAAGCCTCTTAAATAACCACACGAAGCAGCGCGATTCACCAGTATAACAGTGGAGTGATATTCACAAGTTTTAGTTTATATTTTCAGTAGCTAGCTTCATTAAAGTAGAAAGCAAGGATGGTTGGGTGTTACGCTTTTGGTTGTACTCAATAAACACGGGCTGCTCTTTCCGTCAATTCGATTGGTGTAGTTCAGTGACGTCTAATTATTGTGCAGTAACATTAGCTTTCGTGTAGCATTATTAGTGTTACGATCCTTTAAAAACCTCGTAATTCAGAGGATCCAGTGATGTACAGGAGAAAATTGTACACAGGACAAAACGTACAGGGTTCTGAACATGTTTAGCACAGGATGCGTTAGAGTCGATTTTTTGAAAACCCCATTAATTTTTCCTATAGGAAATCTGACTTAGACCCGGGTCTCCAAATATGGGCATAACAAGGACTACAGAGTGACGCACGACTTCAGTGGTCTATGACCATGCTTGAACTGTTCCCAAAGCATTACATAAAGAACAAGTGGTTCCTGGTCTGACAGGCTGCTTCTCTGGTGCTGGAGGACTGGGGTGGTCATTCTATTCATCTAAATACAGGACCAAGTAGTCTTGTGCAGCCCCATCTGACTCTGTCTTGGTGCTTAAAGATACAACTCATCAGAAGGTTTTTCCAAAACAGTGAATAGCCCCTGTTGGTAAATAGAGATTTTCCTGGAACAACCCTTGCAACAACAGGGCTTTAAGATCTAGACCATTTCCCCAATCTGGACCCTTTGTAGCTCTTCTGCTTCCTAAATCCCACAATCCCAGCATTTTCCTTAGTCAAATAATGCACCACCTCCATCTGCTGCTAAAGTGCCTCCATATAGCTTGAAGCCTCTGATTTTGGCAGCCACAGGTCTAGCATAGAGGCAGCATTGGGTGAGGTTGCTGTAGAGGACAGTGGTTGTACAACTCTTTTCCCTATGAATTGTATCAGGTCATCGATCTCCTCCACTAATCTATGTGTGTGGAAGAGAGGTTATGGCTAGGCTACTCAAAACTAACACAAGAAATCACAATTGCATGTCAATACAATTTTATCAAAGTTAAAAGACTAAGGGAACATTTAAAAAAAGAGGCAGGCTAGCTTGTTTATATTCCACCTGCAAGTAACAATACAGACACACCCTCAGTTTTGCCAAATGCCAACATTTTGTGATCCTATGGTTGAAAGAGAAAAACTCAACCCCCTACTGTTGTTCACTTTCTAATCACTAAAGCCAGAATTCTACAGTACTCTATGCACTTTTAAGAAAAGGTGAGGTCACAGTCTTAGTATTCTGTACAGCTAACATTTATCATTTAATTTTATTGTATTTATATGCTAGTTAGTCAAACTAATAAATGATTTGTATGATCAACCTATATTCATTTGGGTTAACATCATCATGCCAGTTTATTTTAAATCACCGTCAAAAGAGTTTGTAACTAAGGTAATAAATGGGTGTGTTCCTTGACACAGATGATATTACTAATTCATGAATAAATAAATAAATAAATAAATAAATAAATAAATAAATAAATAAATAAATGAATGAAAGAAAGAAATAACACTATTAACAGTGTCTTCTTTACCACTTAAGGTTTTGCACTGATTTGTTTATGTAATGTGTTGCATTATACAAAAGGCAGCGGGTACGATTTTAAGAGTGTTTGTCTACAGACACTCCAGACTGTGTTTAGTTTTACATACTTGTTGGCTAGTGGTCCAGCTGAAATAGCCAAGATCATTTAGTTGAAGATGGATGTGTTAAAAGCTGGCATGTGATGTTTAGTAAATAAGTGTTTGATGCTCTGAAATAAATTGCCATCCAGTGTTTCTGAAAGAGGCTCTGGCCCCATTTTAACCCTGATCAAGATGAACTTGTCATTAGATAAATTAATGTATTCATGACTCAAATGATAAATTAATCAAGTATACAATCCCCTATTTAGGCAGCTTCAACATGTCATGACTGTTGATCTAATATTACCTCTGACTAATAAAATCTGACTAGACACTGTAGTGACTTATTATATAAATAATGTAAAAGGATACAGAGCACCCATAATGCACATGTGTATGAAAAAGGGAGTAGAGGCCATTATAGACAATGGACCAGTGTCACATACAGTGTATCACAAAAGTGAGTACACCCCTCACATTTCTGCAAATATTTCATTACATCTTTTCATGGGACAACACTATAGACATGAAACTTGGATATAACTTAGAGTAGTCAGTGTACAGCTTGTATAGCAGTGTAGATTTACTGTCTTCTGAAAATAACTCAACACACAGCCATTAATGTCTAAATAGCTGGCAACATAAGTGAGTACACCCACAGTGAACATGTCCAAATTGTGCCCAAATGTGTCGTTGTCCCTCCCTGGTGTCATGTGTCAAGGTCCCAGGTGTAAATGGGGAGCAGGGCTGTTAAATTTGGTGTTTTGGGTACAATTCTCTCATACTGGCCACTGGATATTCAACATGGCACCTCATGGCAAAGAACTCTCTGAGGATGTGAGAAATAGAAATGTTACTCTCCACAAAGATGGCCTGGGCTATAAGAAGATTGCTAACACCCTGAAACTGAGCAACAGCATGGTGGCCAAGGTCATACAGCGGTTTTCCAGGACAGGTTCCACTCGAAACAGGCTTCGCCAGGGTCGACCAAAGAAGTCGAGTCCACGTGTTCGGCGTCATATCCAGAGGTTGGCTTTAAAAAATAGACACATGAGTGCTGCCAGCATTGCTGCAGAGGTTGAAGATGTGGGAGGTCAGCCTGTCAGTGCTCAGACCATACACCGCACACTGCATCAACTCGGTCTGCATGGTCGTCATCCCAGAAGGAAGCTGACGCACAAGAAAGCCCGCAAACAGTTTGCTAAAGACAAGCAGTCCAAGAACATGGATTACTGGAATGCCCTGTGGTCTGACGAGACCAAGATAAACTTGTTTGGCTCAGATGGTGTCCAGCATGTGTGGCGGTGCCCTGGTGAGAAGTACCAAGACAACTGTATCTTGCCTACAGTCAAGCATGGTGGTGGTAGCATCATGGTCTTGGGCTGCATGAGTGTTGCTGGCACTGGGGAGCTGCAGTTCATTGAGGGAAACATGAATTCCAACATGTACTGTAACATTCTGAAACAGAGCATGATCCCCTCCCTTCGAAAACTGGGCCTCATGGCAGTTTTCCAACAGGATAACGACCCCAAACACAACCTCCAAGATGACAACTGCCTTGCTGAGGAAGCTGAAGGTAAAGGTGATGGACTAAACCCAATTGAGCACCTGTGGCCCATCCTCAAGTGGAAGGTGGAGGAGTTCAAGGTGTCTAACATCCACCAGCTCCGTGATGTCATCATGGAGGAGTGGAAGAGGATTCCAGTAGCAACCTGTGCAGCTCTGGTGAATTCCATGCCCAGGAGGGTTAAGGCAGTGCTGGATAATAATGGTGGTCACACAAAATATTGACACTTTGGGCACAATTTGGACATGTTCACTGTGGGGTGTACTCACTTATGTTGCCAGCCATTTAGACATTAATGGCTGTGTGTTGAATTATTTTCAGAAGACAGTAAATCTACACTGCTATACAAGCTGTACACTGACTACTCTAAGTTATATCCAAGTTTTATTTCTATAGTGTTGTCCCATGAAAAGATATAATAAAATATTTGCAGAAATGTGAGGGGTGTACTCACTTTTGTGATACACTGTATGTTGTGTAGATAATTGCAGTCTAGGGGGATGGATGGATTGAACAGACTGGAATGGTGATTACCCTGAAAAAGTTTATGCTCCCCTGCCATCTGTCCTGCCAGAGGGGAACTGGAATTAGGAAAGCCAATGAAATCTGTTTGTTTTAACGCTCTTTAAATAAGTACCAGGTTATCTTTCTGTGTCTTTTCTTTGGAATATTTTAAACCAGTATGCACTCTCTATTCCACTGGGGGTTTTTTTGGAACATGTTATTTGACTAGTACTCTGAATGGGGTGTGTACCAGTTTCTAAAGGAGTTTACAATGCTATAAATAAACATGATGTCTTGCAGATTCAAAATAGTGTTTAGTCATAAATAAATAATATAAATTCACATTTTAAAACACAATGGTTTATTAATATACATTTCTAATTTCAAATAAAAGCTGCAATATATTTGTACATTTTTATGGACAGAAGTGTTGGGATGCCCCTTTTAAATTCTGAATTCAAGTGTTACAGCCACAGCATTTGCTAACAGGTGTAATCAACCAATTATATAAAGGAACAGTTTATGGAAGGCCCTTTCTTGTTCCAATATGACTGTGTCCCTGTGCACAAAGCAAGATCTATAAAGATATGAAACAAAGCTTGGTTTAGAGACACTCCAGTGGCCTGCACAGAGCCCTGACCCTCAGCCCCACTGAACAGCTTTGGGATGAACTGGAACACATTAGCTGAGGCTTTCCTGACCATCATCAGGGCCAAGCCATATAAAAATGCTATTTTGACTGAATGGGCACAAATTCCCACAAACATAATTCAAAGAATGTTTGTTGTGAGAACATTTTAGAAGATGTTGTTACAGCTGAATAGTTCACATAGATCTCATATTATTTTAATACCATTTTGTTTACCATCATGTTTTTGAAATGACATGTCCAACAAGTTCATGCTCAGGTGTCCAAATGCTTTTGGCCACATAGAGTATCTTTTACTAACTAATAAAAATGATCGCACACTTTATATCATTAGTTTGCTTATTATAATATTTTCCTTTATGTGGCATTTTATTGTATTAATCATGTATATTAACTGTATTTTTATTTTTTCCAAAAATACGTTGTATTGCAATTTCTGGTGTAACTGTTAGATAGATAGATAGATAGATAGATAGATAGATAGATAGATAGATAGATAGATAGATAGATAGATAGATAGATAGACAGACAGACAGACAGACAGACAGACAGACAGACAGACAGACAGATACTTTATTGATCCTATGCAGGAAATGTCTTTGTTACAACAGCTCACATCAAACTGACACTGTATAAAAACAAGCTAAAAAATTCATAGTAATATCTACATACATGTAAACATTAGACGTTGGTGTATGCATAGCATACAGTAATAGTGGGTATTTTTTTTAAATAAATTATTATGAATTATTGAATCAGTGTATGACTAAAGGTACTCTGTGGAAACAGTGGCGTGAAGTATATTATAATATAATATAATATAACATAACGTAATATAATATAATATATTGTATTTAATAAAAACGCACAAATAAAAAAGTACATAATTCAAAAACATAGTAAAACATAATAATTCGTATTATTGTTATTAATCGTATTAATAATATATATTTTATAGATGACTAAAAATCACACCTAGCTTCTGGCACTTATATCTATAATGAACTGCTATTAGATTACGACTTTTTGCACAATAAATGGTTTGATGTGACTTGATCTCTGGGCTTAAGGTTGTTACGTTTCTAACAATAGTAAGGCCTGAGATTCGGGTTGCTGTAGCTGTTCCAGGATCAGTCTGTTCTAATCATCTGGCTCTTAAATTCAACCTAAGCGCATGCGCACTACGTGTCTCCCTCTTTGTAGAGGAGCGAGCAGAGAGCAGCAGGCGCAAACGCGTTGATGCAAATATCCACGAAGGATGCGCTGTTCATGCTCACGGGATTAATGATGCTCGTTTAAGTAATCTGACTTTTTAATTCGGGATTTCCGACTGTCCGATCGCCTATCAAACGGATCGTTTGTGTTGTGACCTTGTGCTGAATGTCATTAGGAAAGGATTTTAAAGCCGCTACGGTAAGGAGAAGATAATAGATCACATTTTCAGATTACTGTGTTCTGGATCTACATAGGGAATCTACATGGCAATACATGCAAGGTTCAGGAATAATGCAGGATAGGCCTAGTGTGTAGTTAGAATTAATAGATTAGATCGACGTTTAGGCTCATCTTGCATCCACGCAGACGAAATTCGGACAATATCATTTTCGAATGATCTTAGCCTGGACCTCATAACATCACAGCTGGATCTAGTGTGTAATCCGCCAGTGTTGTGTTGTGCCACTATGTTCCCTGCATGTATAATCTGCAGCATGAGCAGGTGCTCCTCCTCATCGCCATTTGGTGCTGCTGCTGATCATGATGGAGGGTGGAACGCAGGACACTCCTCTGAATCAAAGAAAAGCCCATTTATAAATAGGAATGCTACTGATAATCTATCAGTGATCTAATTTGTTAAATAGACTGAGAATAATTGCTCTAATACGCTTATTTATACAGTATGCTGTTTCGGATGTTGCAGGAATAATGGGACATACAAAAGCCTGACGCCTATCAGGATTACAAAATGGCTTTTCCTCTTCATGGTTTCAGTGGCCACCCCTTAAACCGCATCCTGCAGTACTGATCTATCCATAAATCAGAAGTAGAATTGACAGTAGTGTAGCTTAATTTCACATATATACTGCTGCACTATTTATTATAGGTGTTAT
Source organism: Trichomycterus rosablanca (assembly GCF_030014385.1). Lineage (NCBI taxonomy): Eukaryota > Metazoa > Chordata > Actinopteri > Siluriformes > Trichomycteridae > Trichomycterus > Trichomycterus rosablanca. Next base: position 40,272,848 of record NC_085990.1, on the reverse strand, counting down.
CATTGCAGTTTCACACAATTATCTGCTAAACACGTGTCACCACTATTGCTTTTGTCCTGGAAACCAAATCAGTCTGGTGCATCAGATCAGCCATTAAATATAATAAAATGAATCAATGTTATTTAAACAAAGAACAACTAAACCTTAGCAAATGACTAATAGACTGATTTGGCCGATACACCTCTTTTTCCTTACGTTTAGAGCCTATGCATGGGAGGAATACACCCATTAAGGGTGCCAGTTCATTCCAAGGCACCATTTACTCATTCACACATGTTTGAGAGATGGGAGTACACCAAGTACTCGAAGGAATCATATTCAGACTTGAAAAGTACAAGCGAGCCGCTCAGGTGGTGCATCGGTAAAGTACGCTAGCTCACCAGAATTGGGGTTTCGAATACATCGTATCGAATCTCAGCTCTGCCTCTCTGACTAGGCTGGGCGGCAGTATGAACAAAGATTGGCTGTTGTTCAGGGTTAGAGGGTAAGAAAGTCGGATCATAGGTCCTCATAACTGGTGCGACTGCGGCACCTGCTGGCTGACTGATGGCGCCTGCACAGGGCTGAGGAATAATGCCGATGGGGGTGTGGCCCTCCGTACACAGTGCTTGTCAAGTATATGAACTCATTTACATTTTCAGCATTTAGCAGATGCTTTTATCCAAAGCGATTTACAGTACTGTGACAGTATACAGTCTAAGCAATTGAGGGTTAAGGGCCTTGCTCAAGGGCCCAACAGTGGCAACCAGGCAGTGGTGGGGTTTGAACCTTCAGATTACTAGTCCAGTACCTTAACCGCTAGGCTACACTGTCACTGAGCGGCTCGCTTGTTCTTGACTCGTGCAGGTGAAAAATGCACTGTCTGTACTGACTGTACGTACCGGAGGGGGCGCATGTCAGTTGAGAGGTGTCCTCAGTCAGCGGTGAGGGGTCGAATCAGTATAGAGGACGCATTCAGGGTAATTGGACATGACTAGACTGGGGGAGAAAAATTGGGAGAAAAAAAAGGGGGGAAAAAATATATAAGTACAAGCGAAGCTCCCAACCTACAGAAACTGAAGGCTAGGATGTCTAGATGTCATGCTGCTGTTTGACACCCACTTTACTATCATTATGGAATAGGAGAGGATCTTTTTGGGATTGTAGTAGTTTGTCAGGACCAGTGACACTGATGCTTTGCATCAATGAAATGGTGATCAAATGTTGACCAAATGGTTGATTGTCTAAAAGAGCCACATAGTTAAGGATTGTAGTATGCTTCAATGCCTAGCATGAGCATTATTAACAAGACTTTAGTTGGGTTGGTGATGGCCATGGTAATCCTGTTCAGCCACATTGATTAAATTGTTACGCTGACCATTAAAATAAAATAGAACAGCTTTTGGGTGGAGCAGTGTTCTATTATGCTATCCCACTCTCACTGCAGAGAGTGCTCATCCATCTTACCCTTTAGAGAGCTAAGGCTCTTGAGTTCAATGTCAGTGGTGCTACTGACCTGAGTGTCTAACAGGCCTAATTGGCTGTGCCATTGGGAGGTACGTTTGACAGTTCTACCTTGTTGCAGCTGCAGAACCTCTGCTGCCTGGTTAAGGTGCCTACTCTAATGATGGATGATTCATTGAGGGCATAGCAGGCACGCAGGAAGCTGTTTTAAGTAGGGGGCTGCCAACTGAATCAAAAAATGTGACGCAAGACAATTCAAATGACGCACACACACACAAACACTCACTCAAACCCACCTAAACATGCACAGGGGGACTAAGATAAGTAGCTTAAACAAGCAAAATAGCTGCTAAATAGCTACCAGCAAAAATATGAACTATATCGTAGCTGCTGTCACAGGTGGTGAATAATTGAACCCCCACTGCATGGCAGCAGTGTTAGTAGTAATCATGTCCTACCTGCATTTTGGCATTCTGCTGTCATAAAGCCTTCAAAGGGATGCTGTACAGTGTCGGAAATCTGGCAACCCTTGATTTATTTTAAGCGCAAATGTCCTACTGTTTGAATAATATGTCAATTCAAGCAATTAAGAGTTAAAGGTCTTGCTCAGAGGTCCAACAGTGGCAACTTGGCTGTGGTGAGACTTAAACCGGCAGCCTTCTGATGACTAGACCAGCACTTCAACAGCTGAGCTATCGCTGCCCCATTTTCATGCTTACCACTGCTTTATCCTGGTCAGGGCTGTGGCAGGTCCACTTTCTTGGGAGTCACTGGGCACACAATGCAGTAACACAAACATCTATTTCAAGGCCTCATGAAGCAGAAGGAACACAGCTAAACGGGCAAGCTGGAGGGCTGTGTCTCAATCCACACACAAAAACATTATACAGTATGATCAAAACAGTAGCCTCGCCATTGGCATAATGTAATTTAGTGTACAGGATGTTATTTGGGAGAAAGCAGCTCTCCCCAATTAATGTCTGGCTCTCCTCACAAACGTGGGGGTGGTGCAAGAGCAGAGGAATTGTATTTAAGAATTGTAAATGACTAGATTGAAAGAATTGGGAGAAGGTACTGGTCAACATGCGGATAGCTGGGCTACCATCTTAGCCTAGAAAAGTTCATTCCACCACCTAGGTTTCAATAAGGGGAATGATGACCATAGGTCTTCTTTAATTTCTGAGTGGTGGGTCAATTCAAGCCATACTAGTGTGCTTTACCAAGTGCTTTTAGGGTGTTCTGGGTTTTAAATCTGCTGCTGGTTCTCCAGAGATTTCAAAAAATTGCATGATGGTCGCCAGCTTAGAGTGAGTGCTAGCATGCGCCATCTGTTACACATGAAGCCAGCCACTGCATCTTTTAAAACTGCTGCTAATGCAGCGTCATAAGAGCTTGACATATCCTTGTATTTTAAATACTGACAGAACTGTTTTGCTTTGTGGCTACACTATTGGCAAGCTTGGTCACCAAGTCATTTTTATATACAGTGTGTCACATCATTTTCACGCATCATTAAGCCTCAGCGATGCTAAAGCAGTGAGTCATGAATTTGCACTACACTCTTGATATGTGCGTTTTTGGCTCTTGGCAATATTGTAGGCTAATACAGATCATATCTGAACTGACATGATGTATAGATCCTTTAGGGCAGGGGTGTCAAACTCATTTTCACCGAGGGCCACATCAGCATTATGGTGGCCCTCAAAGGGCCGATTGTAACGTATCCTGCTGTGATTGCAGTCACATTGCTGTTTTTCTTGGAGGCTGAATTCTGCATTTATATTGTTCTACTTTACCACAGACACAGTCTCATAACACAATAGACGCACCGGTTTCTCTTCCTGAAGCACAAACTTGTTTTCACTTTCATTAAATTTCCTCCTCATGCTTAATTTTCTTAATTATCTTCTTGTACATTTTAGGATCATGTGTAAATATGTGTAACATCATCTACTGGCAGACTGTGTCACTTTGCAGGTCACAAAATCAGCCTGCATTTTGAAAGACGCAGTTTGTTTAGGATTTTACAGTGTATTTTTAAGACAATCATTCTGCCCTCACTAATAGTTTATCCCCCTTTCTCAGCTAGACAGACAGACAGACAGACAGACATCTCCCTTCAGAATACAGTCGGTTTATTTGCTCCCCAGCTGTGTGATACACTGTGTGCATCAAAATGAAGTAAAAATACAAACAATAAAAACAATAAAGAACCTAATACAGTAAAAGCACACAGCTGTAGTCAAGTGTTACATCTGGTACAAATATGAGATTTAACCAAACGTAAAATAACGAGTTAAAATTGTGTGTAAAGATACTAATTGCTATAGTAACGTAACAACAGTATTTAATTACGGTAAATTTGTAACTAAAACGCTGTGATATACTCACTAAACATTTACAAACAACTGAGAATATAAACGCCACTACAGTACTTACAGACGATGCTTGGGTATTATATTGCAATATAATTATTTGTATTTATTTATTATTGTTTACGTTACTGACTACGCTACCCCGCGTTCTTTTGCCGTTAAAGTCACATGGCTTCTTAGCGAAGGTTAAAGTTAGTTGCCATGACTACAATGTCACGTTGTCTCTTAAAGGCGCAGGAGCGCATTAAATTATAAGCGCGTCTCTGTAACGACTCGAACCATCACAACAATCATACAGTCGTTTAAGCTCTCGCGGGCCGGATCTGGCCCGCGGGCCGTGAGTTTGACACCCCTGCTTTAGGGCTAGATATAATCTTTCTTCATCTGATTGTTTTCAAGTTTTGTGCTACCATACAGTCGTGTGTAGTTATTTGAGTGTGGTTTTACTTCTGCACTTCTGTGTTTATTTGAATTATTAAACATTATGTTTTCCACTAAAGGACAACTAGGACCTAAGGTGCAGCGATGGATATTGTAACACATCTAATCAACAACACTATTGAATTCTACAAATGGAGCCTTACTATTGCAGGTACGTGCCTGATTTTTACAGTTCTATAACATGATGGATGGACAGTAGATGTGATATGCTGTATCCTTGGGAATATGGATATCTGGGTTTGACTAATACAGTGGTACCTTGAAACTCAACGTCAATTGGTTCTGGGAGTGGCGTTGAGTTTAAAAGGCATTGAGTTTTAAATTAAGGTATTTTCTCCCATAAGGATGTTTGGGAAACCTGTTAATGCGTTCCGTGTTCCCGTGGAAATACATATATTTTAGACACTTATACACTGAATAATACAAGTATAATATAAAAAACACTGAAATACAATTGAAAACAATTAAAAATAAATAAAAACAATAAAACCTTTACTTATATTTCTTAATTGTTTCCTTATGCTTCTTAATCATGGAGATGCTTGATATTGGACTACTGTGTTCCTTAGCGAGCTCAGTACATAATTCACATGAGAAGTGACAAAACCGCTTTTGTGCTGACTGTGCCGTTGTTCCCTATGGAGTGTGCACAAAGCTTAACGTGACTTACTGTACTAAAACAACAAGAATTTTCTTAGTGGAGAGAACTTATGAGCAGTAATAATTAAAAGAGGTTTAGTGTTACTTTGTCGTTTTTTAAAAACATTGTCACTAGGGATGTCCCGATCACGTTTTTTTGTTCCCGATACCGATCCCGATTATTAATTTTGATCCCGATCCGATACCGATTCTCAAACCGATACTTGTATTTTCTAGATATTGTCTAGATAAGAACTAGATAATACTGTTCACACAGTGCACACTTCAAGTACATTACAATTATTCAAATTAATCCAGTGTATATGTTTAACAACTAAATAGCTCTGCAGTGCTGAAGGGAAAAATGCTGCATCCAAGCTATTGCTTAATGTTTTTGTATTTTTACAAAATCAATCAAAATGAGTGAGATAATTAGTTTTACTTTAAACTTTACATTCAAAGAAAAAAAATGTTTAATGCAGTGATACACTAAAAATGAACAGAAATCTGTGTAGCAGCTTAACTTGAATATAAGAAAAAAAGTTACTTAAAAGCATTACAGTAAAACCTGAATACCAAAATAAAATGGAAAGGCTCTTTTTTTATGAAGGAAAGCCAGTTCTTAAAGTGCTTGTATTGTGACAATGGTTTGATGGACGTTTGTACACGAAGTGAGTGTGTTTTGACCCTTTAGGCCTTCCATAGAACATGAAATAGCGTGCTTGACTCAACTGTCGGCTATTCGGTACCGTAACAGAAGAAGTTAATAAAGTGTTCTGCTCCCGACAATATGTGAATATACCGTGCATTTATTTCTTTATTAAACGAGTGCAAACCGGTGTGATCCTTAACTCACACACACTCTCACACATGAACGCAGCTCTGCTCCCACCGCCTCGTGAAACGCTCACACTGCAGACGTTACACTTCACTGTTGGACTTGTTTTACATTTCAATTTAAAGTATTTCCACACAGCGGACATGCTGACGTAACACAAAAGATCGGGATTAAGATCGGGTTTAGTAAAGCCGATTCCGATCAATTAAAAAAATGCCTTGATCGGCCCCGATCCCGATCTTTGAGATCGGATCGGGACATCCCTAATTGTCACATCAAGCATCAAGTTTTACACTCAGAAAAGCTGATTCTCACAATTTCTCAGAACCCTGAGTTATAACGCAAGTTTAAAGGTGAATCAGGAGAAAAATCCAGCTAAACACAGATACATGTGGATGCTTTCAGACTGGATTTGACAGTTATTTTACACAAATGCAGATTCGTCTCATATGTGCACTTTGATGATGTTTTACTGCACCGCTCAAGCCAGGTGCTGAACAAAGCAGCTGGTTATTGTTAATTTAAAATTAAATAAATATTTTTTAGAAAAAAGAAACTGAACATGTTGAGTTTAAGAGAATTGTTGAGTTTAAGGGTACAAATTCCTCGATGAAGGGCGTTGAGTTTAGGGGATGTTAAGTTACAAGGTACCACTGTACTGTGTTTTCTATTAGGTTGGCAAGTGCAGTGCTAAAATACAGAAAACAATTTTAATCAACTCAATGACAACAATTACGTTTTAGATTTCACATATATTCCACATAGCACCTCTCTGCTAAGTGAAGATTTGCATAATATAAAAGCTCTTCCAATGATAAATGTTATAAATGAGATATTATACCTGATATGTTGATTGATGGTCATTATTTTGTGCTATCGCCCTAAAATATCAGAAGCACCATTGCCACATGTAATGCTTATTAGTGGTTGATTGCACTTTTGAAAGCAGTAATCATATGCAGTGCACTGTGTAACCGTTTGGATTACAGTCTCCTAATCTGGATCACACATAGAATACATTACACATAAAAAGGAGTGAGGTGCATCATCTGTTCAAGAACATGATTTGCAAGCAGGCAAATCCAAATGATGAACATTATGTGTAGTGCGTGAAATAACGTAAATGCAATCCAATCAAAAATATCTCTATCAGCTCACACTGCTATAATCATTGCTGTTCAGGGAAACATAATGAGTCCCACTTCTTGTTGCTTTTGTCCTGGTTTCAGACAAGCGTGTGGAGAAATGGCCACTGATGGGCTCTCCACTTCCCACACTGGCAATCAGCTCCTCATACCTGCTGTTTCTCTGGCTGGGGCCAAAGTTTATGCGGAACAGGGAGCCCTTCCAGCTCAGAAAGACTCTTATTGTCTACAACTTCAGCATGGTCATTCTTAACTTCTTCATATTTAAAGAGGTGGGTCACGATAAGATACTGTAGAGCAGAAGCATAAATAGTTAGAATACAGTTGGGTGACGAAAGGCTAGAGAATAAGTACACATACTTTTAGATAGATAGATAGATAGATAGATAGATAGATAGATAGATAGATAGATAGATAGATAGATAGATAGATAGATAGATAGATAGATAGACAGACAGACAGGGAGATAGACAGATGAATAGATAGATAGATAGATAGATAGATAGATAGATAGATAGATAGATAGATAGATAGATAGATAGGCAGACAGACAGACAGACAGACAGACAGACAGGTAGATAGACAGGTAGATAGACAGGTAGATAGACAGATAGATAGATAGATAGATAGATAGATAGATAGATAGATAGATAGATAGATAGATAGATAGATAGATAGATAGATAGGCAGGCAGGCAGGCAGGCAGATAGACAGACAGACAGACAGACAGACAGATAGATAGATAGATAGATAGATAGATAGATAGATAGATAGATAGATAGATAGATAGATACTTTATTGATTCTGAAGAAAAGACATACACACTATGTTCTGTGGTGTGTATTAAAATTGAGAAGGGGGCGCTCAGGTGGTGCAGCGGCAAACAAGCTAGCAAACCAGAGCTGACATTTTGAACTCATTGGTTTGAAACTCGGTTCTGCCATCCGGCAGGCTGGGCGCCTACATGAACAACAGTTGACTGTTCTTCATAGAGGGTGGGAGCCGGATAGGGACCTCATAACTGATGCAATTACGACCACTGCTTTCTGATTGATGGCGCCCGCACTGAGTCAAGGAATAATGCATTGATCAGGGTGTGGCGTACACAAAGCTGATCTGCCTATGAACTCGCCTCGTGCAAATGAAAAGATGCAGTCGGCTACTGCACAGTGTCGGAGGGGGCGTGTGGCAGTCTTACTCTCCTCAATCAGGGCCAGTAATGGCATCGGTAGAGAGGAAGCATAATGCAATTGAGTAATTGGATACGCTAAACGTTGGGAGAAAAAGGGGAGAAAATGCATAAACAAAAAATATGAAATTGAGAAGGGTCAGTTGACCTTCGGTTTGTCAATTAAGGATAAGATACAAGTGTATTACACTTGTTGGCACTATTTACTGTCACTTATCTGTATATTGTGCTACAAATAAAACCTGCCATACTAGGAAGGAAATTAGCATCTGTCAGCATTATATGTTGGTTTTTAAGCACTACCGAATCATTTTCTATGACTTGATCTGCCTTTTTCTCATCTGTTGCATCTTTTCATGGGTCTGTTTTCCACTTCAGCTCTTCCTTGCAGCACGGGCAGCAAACTACAGCTACCTCTGTCAGCCAGTGGACTACTCTGATGACCCTAATGAAGTCAGGGTGAGTATCTTTTCTTGAGAGGAGTTCCTCTTAGGACTGAACACGACTACACCTGATCGTGAAAAATTAATCACAATGTTATTACTCAGCAATATGATCCATCCCTTTAATCTAGCCAAGAAGTGTGTTCACCTGTGGGGGTGTAAGGAGCTCAATTTGTATGTCAGTGCTATAAGGGCAGAAGATTACCCATATGCCATGGGTTATGATGGTAATTAGAGCAAATTCTGTAAGATTATTACATAAATGTTAAGACCTGATGCGTTATTATATGACTAAGCAAGAAACAAATGTATAGAATGACACAGTGCTGACACTGGAAACTGTGGGTAATAAAAAATTAACTGAGGACATGAATAAAATGAAGATTTTATCTAAGTACTCTGGTTTTCTTGCCAAAACATACAAGTTGGTGCATTGGCCTCTCTAAATAGGTGTAAATAAGTATGAATAAGTGACCAATATGCTGGTTTCTTGTCTGTGGTGTGTTTTAAGCTCCATACTCACCACAACCCTGATCACAATAAATGGTTTATAGTGGTTTGTATAATGAATAAATGGGACACTCCAATAATAGACCTCTAATAAGGTCTACACGCTAACCCACCACTGTTGAGATCGGGGTTCAGAGGTGCTATCAGCCAGCCGAGCGTCAACACAGACAGGATTGGCTAAGTCTGAGGGAGGTGTTATATCGAATTCCATACTGATATGGCGCCCTGTCCAAGGTATTCATGTCATGCGCCCTGTATTTCTCTGTGAATCTGGATCTGCCACACCCCTGAGCAGTATAAAGCAGATGATGAAAATAAAAAATGAATGAATGAATGATTATAAAACAGCTTCTACACAGTGCAACAGGCTTTTGCTTGTTACTGTTTAATGCTAATGTTTTTCCTAAACAGGTGGCAGCTGCTCTATGGTGGTACTTTGTCTCGAAGGGGGTAGAGTACCTGGACACAGTGTTTTTCATCCTGCGTAAGAAGTTCAACCATGTGAGCTTTTTGCACGTTTACCACCACTGCACCATGTTCACTCTGTGGTGGATTGGCATCAAGTGGGTAGCAGGTGGACAGTGTAAGTATTCAGTATTCCTGACCGTGAGAAATTGCAATGCTGTACTACTATTAAAAGAGTAAAACCTAGTACAACTATTATGAATCCAAAGATAAACAGATTTAAATCTTCCTTTTTTGAGAGAAAGACAGTGCTTCAACAAAGTATTAGTTTAAGGGTGTGCATATTTATGCAACCACATTACTGTAAGTCTTCATTTTTATCCCCCCCTAAAAAATCTGCTTGTTTTTCAACTGAATTTATTTACATTAAATAGGGGAAATTATTTATCTTAACATTCATTTAAACAAATGGCTGAACCTGCAACATGTTCCTAGTTTAGTGACTTGAACTAAACTGACTAAACCATTGTGGTTTCTTAGACTGTGTAATTACTCATTATTTATTCTATAAAATGTTACATGTATAAATATGTAACTACAACATAGGCTTATATGCAAAAAAGAATTTTATTGTACTGTACATGTGTGTATGTATATATGACAAATAAAGGCGACCTTCTTATTATTATTATTATTGGAATAACGATTAGTTAACCACATATTCTGCAGCCTAGTAGTGATCTAATTATAGTATCTATTATTATGTTTATTATATTGTTCTGTATATCTGTGTTAATCAAATGTGTTTCTCTCTTGCAGCATTTTTTGGTGCTCATATGAATGCAGCCATCCATGTTCTTATGTATCTTTATTATGGACTGGCTGCCTGTGGGCCAAAGTTCCAGAAGTACCTGTGGTGGAAGAAGTACCTGACAATTATACAAATGGTATTTTGATAGTTACATTATTAAGGACTGGTTTAGGTCATTTCTGAATGTCTTGTAGTAGTACGTCATTGTAGTTTTAATCTTTAATCTTGTCATTTTACAAGACCGTTTCCAGGGCGGCACGGTGGCTAAGTGGGTAGCACTGTCGCCTCACAGCAAGAAGGTCCTGGGTTCGATCCCCAGGTGGGGCAGTCCGGGTCCTTTCTCTGTGGAGTTTACATGTTCTCCCCGTGTCCGCGTGGGTTTCCTCCGGGTGCTCCGTTTTCCTCCCACAGTCCAAAGACATGCAAGTGAGGTAAATTGGAGAAACTAAATTGTCCGTGACTGTGTTCGATGTAACCTTGTGAACTGATGAACCTTGTGTAGTGAGTGGCTACCTTTCCTGTCATGGATATGGCTGAGGTGTAAAACATGACGTTAAAATCCTAATAAACAATGACAGTATCTGACAGTACCTGTCAGAGATGCGGCGGATGGTTTGTATTCCAGACAACTGTGCCTCCATTATTTATTTATATGGATTTAAATGGAAAATAAATGACATGGAATGAAAATTAAAGAGCATTTGCACTAAATACTGTTTCGACCAATCATGACTGTGCAGATGCCCACCTGTCGAAAGCACTGTTGACATTCTAACCCTGAATCCCTGGATCTCAGAGGAAGTGGCCTATTGTACTTTTATTGCTGTACCACCTGAGCGCCCACAAAAACATTCAATAAAATTATATTTAGGTATAAATTGATGTCATACATAACAGCTGAATAGTGAGTGCTAGCTTTTAATATCAAGACCATGATAATAATATATCTGGCAACCTTACAGATGTACTCTGCATACAGTTAATTTGGTATTTCTGAATGAGTTGCTCTCTTCATGTATATGCATTAAAACTTTTTTCCACTTCAGTTATCATTTCTGAATATAACCCTAAAAAAGCTTAAGTACTATTAAAACTGCATATTTGTTGAATTGATTTAGTCTAAGTGTACATTTTAGAGTCAACTTTTAAGCTTTTAATGAATTAAATCCAAAGAGTTTGTTTGCAGTAAATTTACAAGTATGGTTTTTTTCTCAGATCCAGTTCCATGTCACCATTGGACACACCGCACTGTCACTTTACACTGACTGTCCATTCCCTACATGGATGCACTGGTGCCTGATTGGTTATGCCTTTACCTTTATTGTCCTTTTTGGAAACTTCTACTACCAGACTTATCGTCGCCAGCCCCGCCGTGAAGGTCAGTCCAAACCAGGCAAGGCGTTGTCCAATGGAACTCCTAATGGCATGCTGGCCGTCAAGAATGGAGCGACTGGCAAGATGTCGGAGAAGCCTGTGGTAGCAGAAAATGGAAGGAGGAAGAGGAGGAGCCGGGCAAAACGTGATTAGAGCAGATAGGCGATAATTGACAAACAAAATTATGCAGATTGAAAATGTGTGAAGTAAATGGGACATTGGTAGGGAAACAGTAATGAATGATTGAGTAAGGCATGTCTGGACGAAGTGCTGAGGTTAACAGCCCTGTATCGGGGTCGCTGTGAAATGAAATATTCGTAACGAACAAATTGTGATCCAAATCTTTACAGCTGAGTGTCTTGTATGCTTTAGCAAAGCTGTAAAGAAAATAAGATACTCATGATCAACAGGACCTGAGCTCTCTTATCAAAGCAGAATTATTTCAACAATGCTTTTTTATTATAGTCATTTTCTGCCTGTGTGTGTCTCCATTTAATGTCCCTGTACTTACAATCTTAAAAGTTTTTAAACCAGTTTCAGTGTATGTTTACATTCAATCACACACATACTTCAGTCAAAAACATGACTGGTTTGTTCATCCAGTTCAAGCTTTTAAAATGCTCTAAGTTCAAACTAAACTGCTTTTTCTAGTGGTACACAAGAATGGAAAAAAATACATGCATTACTATGTTTAAAAGCAAATTTTATCTTTATGTATTTATTCTTTTTTGTTTTTTGTTTTTTGAAGGCCTATTACATCCATTTTTACACAATTTTATTTTTTATTTATTATCAGCTGTATTATGTGAAACTTTGCTTTTCTAAAACTGTATTTTTCATAAACCTAAAACAGGAAAACATTTGACCCGAAAATAGCACAGCTTCTTAAAACATACTTTAAATATGTGCTGCTGTGATGACTGATATACAGTATAAGAGCCACATGCAACCATGAAAACCTTCTAAGGCCTGCCTTTTCCATTGTACATCAACAAAGTCTTACCTTGCTCGATATTTCTTTTAAATACACAAAAAGCTATGCTTTTGTGTTTGTAAACATTTGTTTTTTATGTTGTATATGCTGTGCAATTTTGTACATTGTGCTTTTAAAAATAAAATTGGTATGATGAAGTGACATTTCTTACTTCAACTGACTTTGTGTATTGCATTCATAATAGAGTATAGCAAAGAGCACATAGACAATAGTAGGTTAGTGGGTTACTAACTGAAAGTTTGTGGGGTCAAATCCCAGTTCTACCATGCAACCACTGTTGGGCCCTTGAGCAAGGCCTCTCGGCTCCAGGGGCACCGTACAATGACTGACCCTGTGCTCTGACCTCAGCTTTTAAAGTAGCTGGAATATGCAGAAGAAACATTTCATTGTACTGTACACTTGTATGTGTGTATATGACAAATAAAGGCGTTCCATCTGCCCTAGACAGATTAATGGCAAAAATAATTGAAACCATTAAAAACTCTTTTAAGCTGGGTTAAATTGGCTTTGCATCCCATGTCATACAACTGTATATAAAAAGATGAATAAGCTAGAGATTCTGAATTCAATAATGCAGATCAGCTATCTTTTTTATTATTAGAAATACACTAGCCAGATGCCACCCCCTACTGCTTTAGACAGTGTTAATTCAGTCAAATTTCATGGCTTGTATTCATGGTTAATATGACAGCCTTCTAAGCTGCATTGATTGCCAAATATCATGTTAAACATCCTAGTTTGTTTGCTTTATACAGCTTAAAATACGTGTGCTTTTAAGGTGTTAACAGTTTTGTGGAACCACGTTTAAGACTGGAATTGGTTTTCTTGATTTGGGTGAATTCCAGTTTGAACCACTTTGTCCTCTACTATCCATATTAGTAAAACATAAAGATTAGGTTCATATATAAGTGGTACAGTTAGTACAGCATTCAGACTTCTTTATAACATAATATATTTTAGTGCTTGCATTATTATATGAACCTGACATAATGTGTTACTTTTTATTCTTCAGTTTTCAGAAAGGTTCCAAAATGTACATTTGATTGCTGTTGGTGACATATTTTGCACCTTTAGAATGTATGTTTCACTTAGGGAAAATACATGTACATTTAAAATACATTGTCACACAGACAATTGCTGTGATCAGGTGTCATACACACACAATAATCATGCATAGTATTAGATACATGGCTATTTACATGTTGCTACAATGTTAAACATTGTCATTTACAGACTATATAAAATACTGTTTGGTACAATTTGGTCATATAGTGATATATTCATTTTCTTTTATCCCCAAGATCTTTCCCTCAGCTTATAACATCTAATATTCCCTCATGTAGTATCTAATTCATAATCCCTTTTTAAAGCACTGCCAGAAGGTAACCACAAACCAACAGTCCAGCTGCTTCATGTTCCATAGTACCGCCCATCCCCTTTCTCTCCATCAATCACAGACAACCAGGGTCTCTGTGGACCAATCAGCACCCACCTTCTTTCTCCCCCTTTTTCTCATCAGCACAGCAGAATGGACAAAGGTTCCCATGGTAACTGTACACAACTCTTCCTCCCCCATCTGCTCATGTGGAAGCCATCTTATGGTGCCTCACCATGCTGCACTACTTACTGCTTAGCATTGCTGCTTTATTTTTTATATGATATATGCTTTTTATTGATGATTTGAATGTACAGCATTGGAGGCTTTTGTTCAGGGATGCTGTAAAATTGGGGATGGTTAAGGAGTCCTGAGTAGACTGGTGAAAAAAAAAAAGTATGAGATAAAAGAGTGTCCAGGGCAGGGGACCCAGTATATTAACTGAGTGGTTAGTGGATGCAAACCACATTTCCAAAAAAATCTAATAGGTCGGTGTGGTTTTAGCAACATCTAATAGGTATAGAAAATTACAGAAAAGAAGGCATGCAGCCAAAGAATCCCCATGGGATTGTAGCTTCATTTAAACTTTTCAACACATTTCTGCCTTGTTTATCTCATGTGATCAACATCAATGCATGAACTGTTTGAAGGTAACTTTACAGATTGGATTTCTTTGACCAAACAGCCATACAGACTTTATATGATAATGCACAATGTCAGACAATGGATACATTGTGTAAAGCACACAATTACTGGACTCAGTTGACATAAGTGAAAACATGATGTCTGCAGTAAATAATCAGGCTACTCTGTACTGTCTGGCAGTGTAACAGACAATTCGGAATATTTTTTTCAGAAGAATGTGCCTGCCTGAATGCTTAGTGTCAGCGTGTCAGTGTTTGATGGAGGAGGGGTGGTGGTGCTCGGGGTCTGATTTTGATGGTTTTGGCTGGGCCCCAGGTTGCCAGTAAAGAGGAAAATGTTAAAGAATCATTTACTGGTAGTAGTGAAATTCATTCATTTAAAGTCATTTTCCTGCTTCAGCATGATAACCTCCATGCACAAAGTAATGAAGTGGCTTGCTAAATTTGGTGTGAAAGAACTTGACTTGAAATCGAAATGCTGACTGCAAACCAGCAGTGTACACTATATTAGAGTCCAACCTCATGTTCACTAATGCTTCTGTAAATGAATTGATTCGAATCCGTCAGGTTTCAGATTCTAGCAGACAACATTCTTATAAGAGTGAAGGCTGGTTTGATCACAAAGAAAACGATATCTATTTTATGCACGTTGTATCGAGTTTGTGTAATATTTGTAATATTCATCGGTATTTGACAGTGGTAGCCTAGTGGGTAGAGCTTTGGGCCATCGATCGGAAGATTGTCGGTTCAAATCCAGACTCTGCCTTGCAGCCACTATTGGGCCCTTAAGCAAGGCCCTTAACCCTGTCTGCTCCAGGGGCTGACCCTACGCTCTGACCTCCGGTTTTACAAAAACAAGCCGGGATATGCAAAATAAGAATTTCATTGTACTGTACACCTGTATATGTGCTGTATATATGACTAATAAAGGCATTCTTCTTGAGGCAGCCTTGTAATCATATATAATCACGGATCAAGGGTGCCTGAACAACTGTTCCATTTTGCTTTTACAGGTGACATATTTTGGATCTAATTCTACTCTAATCTATTGTATTCGTAATAAACCAAGTATGATCCATATTTAACGTATCAGTGAATGAATCCAGGGAAATGTAATTCGACTCAGGGTGAAGACCCCGCCCTGTGGTGACGTCATAGCTCATCTCTTTCCGGAGGATGTTGGCTGGTGGTCCTGCAGCTCCGGATGCTGAGCCATTTATCAGTGCAGGACAAAAAGGGATGCTGACACGGTAAGAGCTATGTACTGAAACTCATTTATCTAAAAGTGGTTTATTCTACTATAAGTATGAGACTACAACAGTTTAGGATGGGGTTTATGTATATTAGTTATTTAAGAATCACCTTGGAAAGGTGAGGTTATAAATAATGTGCTTGACGTTATATATACTCAGATAGATCGAACCACTAAGTGAATACAACATTCGACTATTTAACAAGAAAAACTTTACAAACACCTGATGACTAGGGTCTTCTAAATTTCTACATTCTCCATCAACTCCAGTGATGGATGCATTCCTGATCTAGTGCATGTGTGGTCATTCTATTTATATAATGCATTATTTAATTTAAGTCTTGAGTCACTCGATGAAAGGGAAGAATGGAAACTAGTCTAGGAGCAACACATGGCTGAATATGTGTTTGCTAATGAAAATCGAATGATGCTGTATTGTGTATAACCAGCTCACGTTCTAGACTGAAGTCTTTATGGATAGACTATGCGTTGAAACGATGTCTGAATGAATGTCAACGTCAGTTTATTCAAATCCACTGACATTAAATTAGCTAAATAAATACAAAATAAATAAACAAGTTTCGTACAATGTTCAAACTTAATCGTAATTCAATAAAGGATAGATATAAAGAACAGATCAGTAGGTTATGTGTCTAGTCTTGTGCATTAAGCTTTATATAGGGCAGGCAAAGCCAACCAACAGGTCTACATTGTCTATGTTTAAATCTCGGCGTCTGTTAAAGATCATTGCATTAAAGAGATTGCATTTTTAGACAACTCTAATGTCCTCCTGTTTTGGGCCGGCTAAGGGTAATGGACGATGGGCGACGTCTGATCCCACACGAACGCCGTCATGAATCCTGCCACAAGCGGCGCTGCCGACCCGCGTCAGTCAGACAATAGTACCGTGAAGCAGCAGCAGCAGCAGCAGCAGCGGGCGCCCTCACCGGCCAGATTTAAAGACGCCACACCGAAAACGCCCTCGAAAGGCGGCTCCGCTAAAGCCGGTTCAGGAAAACAGGGCGGTAAGAACAGCAGAAGCAGCTCTCCTGTAGCCGCGGGCGCCGGTAAGGACCGACAGCCGTCGAAAGGTGCGGCCGCTGTCCACCCCAGCGGTGCTGAAAGCCCGACAACGAGACGGGCCGACAAGACTAGGAAAATCGAGGAGCGCCATAGCTCGACCGAAGACGCCGACGATCCTCCTTTAATAAGCGATCGTGTTGTCTCAGATCAGCCCAGCTCTTCTAAATCCTCCCAGAGCAAAGCGAAGAACCAGAAAGTAAAAGACGGGGGTGTGGGCGTCGGTAAACCAGCATCTAATAACAACACCTCGGTGGGATGCGGACCAGGTTTCTGGAGAGAAGGTTGTTTACAGTCTGAGCTGATCCAGTTTCACATGAACAAGAGCTTGAAGAAAGAAGGAGGCATGCACGCCAAAAAAGCGAGTTCCCCCGTCACCGGGATGGACATCTCCCCCGAATCGCCCAGTAGGCCTACCGAATCTCAAGTCGAACGTGATCTACGGGATGAAATCGAAATGCTCAGTGATGAAAACGACAACCTGAAGGTAAACCCGTTAAACACAAGCCAATCCCAATACACACTAATAAATAATGAGGCATAAAAAATGACCCCCCTTTTTTGGGCGCACGCTGAGGTTGTGATTGTGTTTGTTTTGTTAGCATGAGATAGAGGAGATGAGGGCGGAGATGGATGAGATGAGAGACACTTTCTATGAGGAGGACGCATGCCAGCTGCAGGACATGCGGCGCGAACTGGTCAGAGCCAATAAGAACTGCAGGATCCTACAGTACCGCGTGCGCAAGGCGGAGAGGAAGCGTCTGAGATACGCAGAGACTGGAGAGATCGACAATGAGCTACTGCGCAGTCTGGAACAAGACCTAAAGGTACAGTGGAAACAGTGATTTAAAACGGCAACTGATGCGTAATAACAGGACATACACAAATTATATATTCAATTATTATATATACCTGTTATTATGCATCCATTGTAGATATAAAGCACAATAATAATAATAATAATAATAATAATAATAATAATAATAATAATATAACAAATTTATAGTAAGTCATGCTGAATTTTTTTCTTTCCATTATAAACAACCATAATTGCTTAAAGTTTTGCTGTGTATTTACTGTGTACATCTTTTGAAAGATCTGAAAATACATGTTTATTCTATTAAAACAAATAACAAATGTGTCTGTTTCCCTTTAAGTTTAAGGTGGCAACTTAATGTGGCTACATAAGCATCATTGAATATGAGATATATATATATATATAGGGACAGTGGTAGCCTAAGATGCAGTATGTAATGTAAACATTAATGATATTCAGTTATTAGAAAGAAATACTTTAATTTTTAATTACACAATTATTAAAAATAGGGACAGTGGTAGCCTAGTTGGTAGAGCTTTGGGCTATCAACCGGAAGACTGGGGGTTCAAATCCAGGCTCTGCTATGCAGCCACTGTTGGGTCCTTGAGCAAGGCCCTTAACCCTGTCTGGTCCAGGTGCGCCGTACGATGGCTGACCCTGCGCTCTGGCCCCAACTTCCAAACAAGCTGGGATATGCGAAGAAAGAATTTTATTGTACTGTATATGTACTGTATATATGACGAATAAAGTACATCTTCTATCTTCTTCTAGATAGATAGATAGATAGATAGATAGATAGATAGATAGAATAGGGCGGGGCAATATGAAAACATACAGCATCTGATAAGCATGTGACTTTTGGTAAATGTTTGGCTCTACTGTTTATACAGTAAAATCTATAGATCATTAAAGCTGGACTGTATACACTCATAAACAGTGCTGATTCTTGCTGATCAGTGGTACATACAGAATACAGCTTTTTACATTTAAATTTTCAGCATTTAGCAGACTTTTTATCCAAAGCGAATCTAAGCAATTAAGGGTCAAGGGCCTTGCTCAAGTGGCAACCTAGCAGTGGTGGGGCTTGAACCGGCAACCTTCTGATTACCAGTCCAGTACCTTAACCACTAGGCTACAGCTGCCTAGTACAGCTTTTTACTATTTTCTTGTATGTCAGAAAAGGTGAGATTGTATTTAAACAGGACTAGCTAAATGTTTTAAAATGTAAAGATGCACACACAAAAACATCACAGATATGTGACTCAAGGCAGGGATTAAACATGGGTCCTGGTGGGCCATGTTGCTGTGTGGCACTTACATATTTGGCTGTCCTGTCAGGAAGCTAAAAATTTCTTTGGTTGGGTCTTCCAGCATGACAGTTCAAAACAGAAATTCAAAACAGAAATAAATCTCAACAAAAACAATGACAAAATCAATTTTAGTAAATCAATTTAAGTCAATCAACTTAAGTCAATAAAACATATAGTGTAAGCTAATAGGGAAACACCACAAAAATGATCTAGAAGTCTTAAACATTATGAGAGATCTTGTATTGAAGAGTGTGCTCAGATTTCTTGCTCTGTATTTTGCAATCTTATCAAGTATTATCGAAGATGACGCTTAAATGTGCCAATTGTATTTTTATCATTTCCTTTAATGGATTTAATTCATATACTTCCAGTTGTAAAAGTTTACATTTTATTCTGAATGGCCTATTAAGAATCATAACAAAACTGTCATTATTGATTGTTTGCTAAAGCAAAATCCAGTTATTTGACTCTTAGGGGCCACCAGAGCGGATCATTTGTCCTCATATTTGATTTGGCTTTGTTTTTATGCAAGAAGCCCCTCCTGACGCAACCCTCCTATTTATTCGGGCTTAAGGCCAGCACTAAGGGTGCACTGATATGTCATTCATGGCTAGATTTACACAACACCATGTGCTTTCTGTATTTGTGAGCCCAGACCGGGATTTGAACTGGAACTCTGGATTTCAACCGGCACAGTTGTGACCAGCAGCATAGCTCTTGCCATTGCACCACACAAGCTCACTTAATCTGCAAGTGGGAGAAATCAGAAACAAATCCTGTATCTGCACCTGCACTCCACATTACAAAACTTTAAATGTGCAAACCTAGATAAGCCACAGGCATTTGGAATGTCAAAATGTGCTGTGGACTGATAAAGCAAAAATGGAGGTCTTTGACCATAATCATCAAAGACATATTGAAAGAAAAAAAGTACTGCTATTAATAAAATGACCAGCCTGCCAACTTAGACATGTGTTTAAATCTAATATGCTTATAAAGACATTGCACGTGGAAGTGATTTTACTAAATATAAGCAAGTTTTAGAAGCAAATGTGACATGGTTGGTCAAGAAACTAAAGGTTAAAACTATTAACACTACAAAGCTTTGAAAATAGCCCTTACACGTCCCTGCCTTATTACCCAAAAAGTCTGTGGCTACATGCAAAATGGCCCAATATCTTAAAACCTGAGGCATTCATATAAATAACAACAACAGTCAGACTGAGCTGGCATTAAAAAAACATCTGCAAGCTGTGATATCTGATAGTATTACTAAGTATTTGCATAGTAGGGTGTCTAAACTATACTTAACATCATGCCTTTTTTGTTTCCAGGTTGCAAAGGATGTGTCAGTGAGACTGCACAATGAACTAGAAAATGTGGAGGAGAAAAGAACCAAGACTGAGGAAGAGAATGAGAGACTCAGGCAGCAGCTGATTGAGGTGGACACAACTAAGCAAGCTTTACAAATCGAGCTGGATAAAGCTAAGGAGGTGTGTGCATTAACATGTTAAACTCTTTTAAAACTAATTTAATTTGTGATCATTATTTATATAATATATCCATGCTTAATATCTCTGATCATATATTGTGTCTATTTATCAGGCATCCTTAAAACGAAGAGGAAAAGATACACAGAAATCAGAAAAAAAGGCACCACATACCCCAACAGAGGTAAACAAAAACCAAACAATATCACTCCTATTCTGCTGTTCCTGGAATCTGTAGCCCTGCTTGTGAATGTTTTCCCTTAAATGTTATGACATTTTAGGCACAGATAGTCAGAGGACGTAATCTTGAACCTTAATCTTGAGCCAGTCTTGTATTGATAATAATAATAATAATGGTCTTACCGTATGATTCATTTAGCTGCCGTTGTTAGGGGTCGGCACATTTGATTGGGCACAGATTTTCCTGATGCAGCCCTCCTGTTTATCCATTTACATTTACGGTATTTATGCTTTATCCAAAGCGGCTTACAGCTATGAATACAATTTGAGCAATTGAGGGTTTACAGTGGCACCTTAGAGGTGGTGATGCATGACCACTGAGCTACCACTGCCTTGCAAGAACACCAGTCTTAAAAGGTGCTTTGGGTAGGATTTAAATGTACAGCAATTCATTCAATCATTGTCTGTTTTATCACTGCTTTATTCTGGTCAGAGTCGCGGTGAGTCTGATTAATTGGGTGAACACAAATACACACTCACAATTTAAGTAGCTCTAACTGGCCTAACACGGACACACAGACACAAGGAGAACATGCAAACTCCACTTAGGAAGGATCCTGGCCACCCAGGTGGGAAATAGAACCTAGGCCCTTCTTGCTGTGAAGTGCTAATCTCACCCACCGCAATGCTGACCAGGATAAGCAATAGTAAAGCAGACAATAAATACAAGAATGAATGAATATTGTATAATTATTGCAAAATTGTTGCTCATATTCTATATCTGGTATTGAAGTATCAACATTAAATTGTAACTTATTAAATTATTATAAGATAAGATAACACAAAAACAGAAAAATTTAGCATCAGCCTAAGGAAGCTGAGCTGAGCCTCTAATCCTGCTTCAACTCTAGTTGACTTTGCAAGTATAAGACCATGTTAGCCTATTACTATATTAACTTTACATTTAAGGTTTATCAGGTTAATAAATGATATCACTATTTTAAAAATAAAGACAGGCTATCACTGCGTATTTTAAAATGTATTTAATTGTTCCTGCAGGAAGAAAATGATGATCTGAAATGTCAGTTAGCCCTAATTAAAGAAGAAGCTGTACTGATGAGGAAGAAAATGGCAAAGATTGACAAAGAAAAGGACCGTCTGGAGCAGGAACTGCAAAAGTACCGCTCCTTTTACGGTGACGTTGACAGTCCACTTCCCAAGGGTGAGGCTGGTGGTCCCCCCACTACACGCGAGTCCGAGTTAAAGCTTCGTCTTAGGTTAGTGGAAGAAGAGGCCAACATCCTGGGTCGCAAAATCGTGGAGCTGGAAGTGGAGAACCGTGGGCTGAAGGCGGAGCTGGATGACTTGCGAGGGGAAGAACTAGGAGGGGGCGCAGCTGACCCCACTTCGAGGGAGCAAAGTGAGGTGCTTTCTGAAATGCGGCAGCAGCTGCAGCTGGTGGAGGACGAGGCCGAATTGCTACGCCGCAATCTGGCTGACATGGAGGAGCAGAACAAGAGGGTGACAGTTGAGCTTAACAAACTTAAGTACAAGGCTGGCTCACATGAAGGCTCCCGCCATAGCAGCTCAGCTGTCGATGGCGCTAAAGCTGAGGCCATGCAGGAGGAGCTGAAAGCTGCCAGGCTACAGATCAATGAGCTGAGTGGGAAGGTGATGCAGCTGCAGTATGAGAACCGTATACTGCTGTCCAACATGCAGCGCTATGACCTGGCTTCACATCTGGGCATACGACCCAGCCCTCGTGACAGTGATGCCGAAAGCGATGGTGGTCGCAGAGAGAGCGATGATGACTCATTGCGTCTCCCACCACATCGCAAACGTGAGGGTCCCATCGGTGGAGAGAGCGACTCGGAGGAGGTGCGCAATATACGATGCCTTACCCCAACTCGCTCTCTATATTCCCCCGAGGGGCGTTTTTTATCCCAAAGCCTTAAAGACCGTCAGCAGATGATTGATATTCGTATGGAGGCCGAGCGTCTGAGCAGGACCATCGACAGACTAATTGCTGACACGAGCACCATCATTGCAGAAGCTCGAGTCTATGTGACAAATGGCGAGCTGTTTGGCCGGATGGATGATGATGATGACGGTAGCCGAATACGTGAGCATGAGCTTCTGTACCGCATTAATGCCCAGATGAAAACCTTCAGGAAGGATCTTCAAAGTTTTATTGACCGTTTAGATGTCCCGAAACCAGAGGATCAGGAAAATGAAGAACCCCTCTCTGTAAGTCAAACAAAACACAAAGCAAAAATGATGTGGTGTGAATATGTCCCCTTTCATTTCTACATGGCCAAAAGTAAATGGACGCCAAATCATGAGTTTGTTGGTCATCCTGTTTTAATACTATGGTCATTAATATGGAGTTGCCAACTCCCTTTGCATCTACAACAGCTTCTACTCTTTATGGGCAGCTGTGTTGGACAAAACGGTCTGGCTTACAGCCACCATACCAATTGATCCCAAAGGTGTTCAGTAAGGTTAGGGTAAGAAGTTTGTACAAGCTACTGGATGATACAATAATACAATATCAAACTTGTTAAACCATGTCTTTATGGTCCTTGCTTTATGCACAGTCATGATGGATCAGGAGCAAGCAAGTTGGAAGCATAGAATTTATTTTACGTAAATCATTTTATTCAGCAATTATTAAGAGGTGTCCACACACTATTGGCTAAATAGTCTACTTAATATCACACTCTGTGCTCATTATTCTTTGTTCTTGTAATCTTTGGAACCTTAAATGCACCGAATCAGAGTATTGGGTCTTAAAATGATTTGTCACATGTTATTGTTTCCGTTATTAATAATCATGTTTAAACAATGTGGTTATTAACTGAAAATACATTCAGAAATTATTTAATAATTGTAAAAATGCTGAATCTTCTAACTTTTCTCGCACTTTTTGTCTTCCTTTTTCATAACCATTCACCCAGATGTTTCAGCCAATCATTTTGCTTATCCTCATTCTTGTTTTATTCTCCTCCCTATCATATGCTACTATATTTAAACTGGTCTTTCTTTTTACTCTTTTCTTTGTTTTATAAATCCCCTACATTTTTCCTTTGCAGCCATATTGTTTTGTTTTGTTCTGTTTTGCTTTGTTTCCCTTTTCGATTGATTTTAGACATGTCATTAAGGTTATACAAGGTACAGGAGGAGATGCACCATCTTACACATGGACTACAGTTACTCAACCAAACAAAACATGCTTTCAGCCTACAACGAACAACGCAAATCAACTTCACATCTTTACTCCAGGCTACTTGTGTGGTAAGTACAGATAGTCAGGTAACAGCAGCATAACCATATAAATCATATAGACATTTGTTAAGAGCCTTATTTACTGTTCACTTGAAACGAAAAAGGATAAAAATGTTATCTGAGTTACTTTCGCAAAACTCATCTTTAGAGACCTACATTTAATCAAAAAAGAGTACAATATACATTCACTGAAGTAACTTGCACATTTGTGAAGGCACCCTAAGGAGTACATTTGCCCTTAGGACCAACAAATGCTGACGTATGAATGACGTAAGATTATCCCAGCTTGTTACTGCAAGATGATGCCAAGCCACATTCTGCATGTGTTATAACAGCATGGCTTTGTAGTAAGAGAATGCAGCTGCTAGATTGGCCTGCCTACAGTCCAGACCTGTCTCCCATTGAAAACACATGGTGCAATATGAAGCACAACATACTTTGGTGTCCTCAGTTCTCGAATGATAACAGAACCTTGTTAAAACAAAAGGAGAATTAATATCCCCCTTTCCCATTTTTGCAACAAGCTGCAGCCATGAAGTATGTGGACACCCCTCATAATTATTAAGTTTAGTTATTTCAGCCACAGTCTATATATATATATATATATATATATATATATATATATATATATATATATATATATATATATATATAAATTATTGACTGTATTTTATGTTTTGTGGCAACAGTTTGAGGAAGAAATTTTCCTGCTCCAGTTTGAGTGTGTCAGTATGCAGTTTAATGTAAGATTAATAAAGACATAGTTTAATGAGTTTGGTGTGAAGGAACTTCGGTGGCTTGCATAAACCCCTGACTTCAATACTCCTGAACACCCTAGGAACAAATCAGAACATCAATCGTGGGCCCAACCTCACAGTTGCTCTTATTTCATGGACACAAATTCCTATAGACATACTTCACAATGTTGTGGAAAGGGAGTGTCCATCAGCTCATGGTATATATATATATATATATAGTATACTGTGTGGCCAAATGTATGTGGACATATAAACATGAGATACAGTGTATCACAAAAGTGAGTACACCCCTCACATTTCTGCAAATATTTCATTATATCTTTTCATGGGACAACACTATAGACATGAAACTTGGATATAACTTAGAGTAGTCAGTGTACAGCTTGTATAGCAGTGTAGATTTACTGTCTTCTGAAAATAACTCAACACACAGCCATTAATGTCTAAATAGCTGGCAACATAAGTGAGTACACCCCACAGTGAACATGTCCAAATTGTGCCCAAATGTGTCGTTGTCCCTCCCTGGTGTCATGTGTCAAGGTCTCAGGTGTAAATGGGGAGCAGGGCTGTTAAATTTGGTGTTTTGGGTACAATTCTCTCATACTGGCCACTGGATATTCAACATGGCACCTCATGGCAAAGAACTCTCTGAGGATGTGAGAAATAGAATTGTTGCTCTCCACAAAGATGGCCTGGGCTATAAGAAGATTGCTAACACCCTGAAACTGAGCAACAGCATGGTGGCCAAGGTCATACAGCGGTTTTCCAGGACAGGTTCCACTCGGAACAGGCTTCGCCAGGGTCGACCAAAGAAGTTGAGTCCACGTGTTCGGCGTCATATCCAAAGGTTGGCTTTAAAAAATAGACACATGAGTGCTGCCAGCATTGCTGCAGAGGTTGAAGACGTGGGAGGTCAGCCTGTCAGTGCTCAGACCATACGCCACACACTGCATCAACTCGGTCTGCATGGTCGTCATCCCAGAAGGAAGCTGACGCACAAGAAAGCCAGCAAACAGTTTGCTGAAGACAAGCAGTCCAAGAACATGGATTACTGGAATGCCCTGTGGTCTGACGAGACCAAGATAAACTTGTTAGGCTCAGATGGTGTCCAGCATGTGTGGCGGCGCCCTGGTGAGAAGTACCAAGACAACTGTATCTTGCCTACAGTCAAGCATGGTGGTGGTAGCATCATGGTCTTGGGCTGCATGAGTGTTGCTGGCACTGGGGAGCTGCAGTTCATTGAGGGAAACATGAATTCCAACATGTACTGTGACATTCTGAAACAGAGCATGATCCCCTCCCTTCGAAAACTGGGCCTCATGGCAGTTTTCCAACAGGATAACGACCCCAAACACAACCTCCAAGATGACAACTGCCTTGCTGAGGAAGCTGAAGGTAAAGGTGATGGACTAAACCCAATTGAGCACCTATGGCGCATCCTCAAGTGGAAGGTGGAGGAGTTCAAGGTGTCTAACATCCACCAGCTCCGTGATGTCATCATGGAGGAGTGGAAGAGGATTCCAGTAGCAACCTGTGCAGCTCTGGTGAATTCCATGCCCAGGAGGGTTAAGGCAGTGCTGGATAATAATGGTGGTCACACAAAATATTGACACTTTGGGCACAATTTGGACATGTTCACTGTGGGGTGTACTCACTTATGTTGCCAGCCATTTAGACATTAATGGCTGTGTGTTGAGTTATTTTCAGAAGACAGTAAATCTACACTGCTATACAAGCTGTACACTGACTACTCTAAGTTATATCCAAGTTTCATGTCTATAGTGTTGACCCATGAAAAGATATAATGAAATATTTGCAGAAATGTGAGGGGTGTACTCACTTTTGTGATACACTGTAGTTGGACATCATTTTTGGCCCAGAGGAATACACCGTTCATTATTTCCAAAAACAATTTTAAAGTGGACTTGTTTGACCCACTGGTTTCACTTTGTGCCAGTCCATATTAGAAGAGCTTAAGCTCAGAGGAATTTATGGGGTTTATGGATACTGTTGATATAGTGCTTCCTTTTTGCATTTTAGCATGTTAAATTATTAAGTTAAGTGATGAACTATACTTATGAACTATTTAAAGGGACAGAGGTTATTCAGTAATGGTTATTTGTGGTAAGAGGTGACTGCTGACTAGATATTTGGGGGGCTTTGATTATTTTTAACCCATAGCGTGTAATTTAGGTCTTTATTAACTGACCAGCATGGGGTTGTATTATTTGTTTATTTATTCTTAACAAATCCTAATCAGGTTTATGGTCCTGTCATTATACCCCAACTAAGAATCCTCTTTTTACTAGGAACATTACCTCTAGCCATGCTGATTTGAAATCGAGGTCAAGTTGTCAAGGTCAAATCGAGTTGTGTTCCGTACAGTACCGCCCCTTTTGGGGCGACTTCAGTCTGACTGAAAATCGCCCCGGATTGCTCTCATAGACTCATGTTAAGGCTCTTTTTTTCGAACTGCAGACACTGCAATACAATCTGAATGGGTTCCGGGAGGGCTCGCACTTACGTAACCTGGTGTCTCGATCTCGTCACCATGACTACCATCACCTCAGTTCGGAGCAACTCCATCGTGTAATCAGGATAAATTAGCAACTTAAGAATTAGGGCCACCCAGACCAAATTTAAACATCAAGTATCTACAAGGGGGGGGGGGGGGGGGGGGGGCATCATATGTTACACGTAAATTAAAAGTAAGTAATGTAATTTTTTAATTGTGAATTGTGATTGCACTTATTGTATCTCCCCAATTGTTTAATTGTACTTCTTTATTCATCGCACATCAGCCCCGATGCCAATCTTTATTCTGGATCTGCTGCACCTAAAATAAAATGCTATCTGATGAAGACTGAATTAAATTGTTAGTGTGAAGGCTTTACTTCATTTTATGATTAATGGTAAAGCTGGTCTCTCTCCATGTTCAAAGTTATTTGTGAGGGCAAACTGACAGATGACTTAAGATGTTAATTATTTAAGCTTTAATTTACCCATTGAACGGGTCACCTTGGCCATCATCGCAACAATTGCCCCCCCTGAGAGATTTGGCAGGAGCCGCCACTGGTCAAGTGTCTGCTTAGTATTTTATGGTAGGCTGTTTATGTGTGTTGGATGTTAATGGCTTAATTTTTATCATGGACTGAACAATTCACTACTCAAACTATTCTCTATTTCTAGTGAAAAATAGCAAATAGCCATTACACAAAGAAAAACTAGATCGTTTGAGCAAACCCAGGAGAACTTGTGGAGCTGAACTGATCAGTTAACACAGCGATGTGATTTCTGGGGCGGGAGCTTCATGTTTTGATACTCCCTCTGAACACTCGCGTCATCAGAACCACTGTAACAGCTGTGTGGGAGAGTTTGCATGGTTTTACTCAGGATCTTGTACTCGGTTTGAACACATTGTACAGTTTTCTGGCTGTGAAGAGTGCGCTGTTATCTGGTAAGAAACATGTTAAATGCTTTGTTTTGGTTATAGCTGTATTGTTAGCGCTGCAGTGGACAGTAATGCTACGCCTCTAGAAAAAGCAACGACGTGTTTATTTAAAAGTGCAGCTGGTTTGCAGGGATTCTGCTGCTGATTTTGGGTTTGGTTGTTAGATTTGGAAAACAGTGCTACACTATTAATTGTTAGGCTATTTAACAACAAAAAGCAGAGTGAAAACTATGTTATGAACTTATACCACACATATTACATTTGTCTGCTACAGACTGATGCTTTACATTGTACCATGCTCTAGGATGACATGCGGGTTGTTTTTAAATTATTACACATTTTTCGAACCAAAATTTAGTTATTTACCACACACACACACACCAGTACACTTACTTAATCGCAATAGTCAGTCCACATACTGGCATGCATTTGCGAAGCAGGAGAGAGGAAACCAGAGTACGCAGACATGGAGAAAATGCCAAACTCCTCACAGAAAATAGCCGGAGGCAAGGTTGATGACATGGGTCCTGAGGACATGGGTTTATCCTGATTTCAGGATTGAAGAGTTTTGCGTATTGTTTGGGTTTCCTTTTACCTCCCAAAACACACGGAAGGTGAGTTGGCTGCTTTAATTGCCCCTAGGTATGTATGTAGCGGTTTCAAACATCTAGTTTATAGTTTATTTTTATTAGCATTTAAAATATTAAAATAAACTGGAAACACCTCAAATCTCCAAATTGCCGTTCCTGTGCCGTTACCAGGGTTGCCAGATTGCTAGTGTCAAAACGTATTTCAAAATCCGCCAAAATGCATGGAAAACCGCCCAAACATACTCATAAAAAACATTATACTAATTAACTGCTGATATCTTACAGATAACTAATTAAAAAATTAATGACTTTTTAAATATTTTTATTTGCAATGTCGTGATACCCTGAAACCTGCCAATATCCCCACCAGTTTCAAATAAAATCCGCCCAATCTGGCAACACAGGCCGTTACAATTGTACCTTCATATTCTTAAGGGAATTTAGCCATTGGCAACAGGACATGGTAACCCAAGTGCTGGGTTGAGAAAATAACCCAACAGTTGGGTTATTTGAATAAAGCAATAAGCCACGAGAGACCGTGCGTTACTGCGATTTTATCACGGGGAAGGATGTTTTGGCACGACACAAAGCGGACAACATAAAATATAATAAAATACAACAATGTTCAATTTATAAATGATTTTATTTACAAAAAACACTTACAAAAAGCATTCTTCCGCGACATTATGTAGTCCGTTAAAAGTGTGCCATGTTGCTAGGCAACATGAGGTCGAACGTTACATTCGCAATAAACATTCCTCCACAAACATTATTACACTATTTCTTGGACGAAATACCCGCTTAATGATTAGGATTACTGTTTATAATAATCTGGACATTTCCATGTATAGTACATGACTTAAAATAGTGTTCAACCAAGTTTGTACTTTTTCTTTTCAGTGGCGTATTAATATGGAATGATGTGAGGCGGTCATAGGTGTGCGTATATCGGGGATTTTACAACGGCTTCGAAATAACCCAGCCATGAAACCCAACTGCTTCAACCCAGCGTTTGGGCAGCAAAAAAACAACCCAGCATTTTTTAGAGAGTACCCTCGCTGACCGTGGTACGGTTGTCTCCGTTCCTTAGTAATATAATTTACACCGGTAATGGAGGGTTTGGATAGCTGCAGAGCGTATAAATAAATCCAGTCTTGCTTCAGTGTGTTGAGGTCTGGACACTGTCGGTGTCGCTTTCTGTTTACTGAAGGGATTACGTGCTTCATTTGGCTCGGCGTGTTGAAAACTAAACCCGGAATATAAGTAGTAGAGAAGTTTGAAATGCGTAGTGGCTGACCGGTGGGGTTGAGTAGTAAAAGCAGGGGGGGGGGGAGAGAGCAAATGCGCCCGGTGGCGCGCGCACACCTAACGAGGCAAAGACGAGTTCAGCTAATAAGCTAACGAGTCAAATGAGGACCGCAGAGTCATGTCGTGTAAAACAAGCTCACCTTTTCGTATTTAACTCAAAACTGCTCAAGAGATGTGGAGTGCCGTCGGAAACGGGTTAGGTTTTCATAATGGAGGTTTAAACGAGACGCACGTTTGGGAATTTGTGCCTTATTCCATAAGAGAGGAAAGCAGGACACGGAGTCCGAGTCCGAGTCCTCATCGTGGGGTTCAGCTCGAGCAACCTGCACCCGACACGCACGAGCTGCAAACACGTGAGCACCTGCGACTCAAAAAGAGGTTCGAGGAACTCAGGAGGCGCCACGTCCAGGAGAAGGACGTCTGGATGAAGGAGAAAGAAATGCTTTTGAGAGAAATGGCAGACGTACAAGTAATCGATTCGCACTCGAATGACCGACCTCAGCTTGTTCTATAATTGATCGTATGAAAGATTCATTGTTTGCTTTGCTTTTTGCAGGGTGGAGAGAACAGACGGATATTGCTGGATCTGAGGACGGTGCTGGACGAGGTTCAGTTGAAGGTGAAAAGTGAAGAGAGTAGGCACAGTGAGCTCCAGCTGCAGTACATAAAGGATCGGGGAGAGTGGGAGCTGGAACGAGCAGAGTTAAAATGCAGGATTGCTCAGGTATTTCAAGCATGTGATGTTTGTGGTTTGAAGTTGCAATGCCCAGATTGTTGGTGACAGTCGTGATCACCAGTGGCTTTGGTCCAAGGTCGTTGTCATGAATTGAACATTGGGGGAATTAAATATACTGGGTTGGGCGGAGAGGGGTTCCCTGCCATTTCAAAACATTCCTGCCATGATGGGAACATTGAGTCTATTATTACGCAATGCTAGTAAGTGGAATCTGATATGGCAATAATACTTTAGCTCAGTGTTTGACTTCAGAAATATTATGTGCAAGAAGAGCAACATCAGTGGACAGTTTTTTCCCCACTAAATTGACCTGTAAGCAAATCACACTGTCAAAGGTCATAGTTAGGGTCACACTAAAGCAACCAAAACTACACATCTATCTGATAGTCTCGAGTCACAGATTAGGATCAGAAATCTCAATGTTAAACAGTTGTTAATAAGATGCAGTATGTAATGTAAACATTAATGATATTCAGTTATTAAAGAGAAATACTTTTATTTTTAGTTACACAAGTATTAAAAATAGGGACAGTGGTAGCCTAGTTGGTAGAGCTTTGGGCTATCAACTGGAAGACTGGCGGTTCAAATCCAGGCTCAGCTATGCAGCCACTGTTGGGCCCTTAACCCTGTCTGCTCTAGGGGCACCGTACGATGGCTGACCCTGCGCTCTGACCCCAGCTTCCAAACAAGCTGGGATATGCGAAGAAAGAATTTCATTGTACTGTACACCTGTATATGTTTATATGACAAATAAAGTATATCTTCTATATCTTATTATATCATACTATATATACTACATATACTATTATGCTAATATTATATTTTACTATATATATTATACTATTATTTATTATACTATTATTGTCTTAAAAGACTGAGTCATCTGGAAAGTGTAAAATATTACAGAATTAGCTGTCGGATCAGCTTCAACAAAAGGTTTTTAGATTCATTCATAACTTGACAACCTGAATGTTATTCACAACCCTTGAATTAATTTGTACTTGTTGAGGGGATCTCAGCTCAGTTACTTGCAGTTGAATATTCCTGCATATTCCCAGAGATGTCTCCAAATATTTAAATCCCAAAACATTTTATACTGCAGCTTTAAATATTTGGTGAGTGTGGTTACTTCTGCTACTTACTAAGTCCTACACACTTACAATAAGCAAACCAAATGACCTGCAGGAGACATGCATTTCCATAGCTGATATATAAAAAGTCAGAATACTTTTTAAAGATGTTTAATATACTTCAACTGCCCTGCCCTAAGTACTGTTATGTAGAGTTAAGACTGGTGATGAAACCCAAGTGGTCTTTTAGAGATTTCCTCCAACCTTTTAGCCATTGTCTGCTAAACTGCAGACATAAATTAATGGCCCCATACAAAGAGAACACTTCCACTTCTTTCAAACACCCTCATAAAGATAAAGTCAAGACTGTCTAGTGTGTTTATCATCCTCAGTCCGAGTGGTTTTAATCACCTCCGGTGGTTTATGCAGTATTATCAGAGTGTCATTGGTAGGCTCTCCTAATACAGTATTGCAGTGTAGAGTTCAGAACAAGGAGATGGAAAAGAATAGCACTGTGGAATGCTGGACGGTTGGACGTAACACAGCCAGGAAGTCCTGGGATATAAAAACATCATGTTCTTTGGAAAACGGTAGTAAACTCAATATGGTCTTCTGCCTTAAGGTTTAGCATATTGTGCATTCTAAATTACAGAGACTGTTTTGTGTAAAAGTCCCAGTAGTTTCTTACACTGTACAACCAGCATGCCACAGAGTCACTCAGATTACACCCCACATTCTGATACTTTATGTTCACATGGACTGAAGCTTTTAACTGGCGTCTGGATAAGTTTATGCTTAGGGCTGCAGCCATCTGACTGGCTGACTGAATATTTACATGAATATGCCAGTGTACCTCTTTACCCAACTTCCTTTGGTGCTCAGGTGTACAGCAGTCTAATTTGCTGGCCCACCAATGCAGAGAGTTTTTGATCAGCTGTGCTACTGGCCTAACTGCGCACTTAATGGCTGGTGTAAAGAAGCAGTCGTGTGTCAGGGAGTGGATGCTAGTTTATGACCTTTTTCAGCCAGAATGGGATACGTGCACGGTGTACATAAAAGCATCTCAAATGCCCAACTCATTAAACCTTTAAGTCTAAGAGCTACGACAGCTGAAAATCACACTGGATTCCACTCTTGTCAAGAACAGAAATCTGAGGCTACAGAAAAATGTTGTCTGGACTGATTAATCCTACATATTTTCTGTGACATGCAGATCTAAGGTCTAACAAATCTAACTTGGTGTAAACAGCATAAAACTATGCACCCAGTCTGCCTTGTGTCAACAGTTGACACACATTGGCCCTGCAATACAAATCAAGCATTGTTTAAATGAGTATTGTTGCTGAACATGTACGTTCTTATGGTCACAATTTACCCATTTAACAATGTCTACTTACAGCATGGTAATGCACCATGTTACAAAGCACAAATAATATTAAACAGGCAACACAAACTTCACAATGAGTTTAGTGTACTTCAGTGGCCTCTCCAGTCACAAGATCTGAACCCAGTGGAACACATTTGGGATGTGGTAGAAGAGGGAATGCAGCTTTAAGGCACAGCTGACTAATCTGCAGCTTTTAATGTCGCAGTCATGCCAACATAAAGTTTAAAGAACTTTTTAGTTATTGGTTTATGTTGGTTTACCCAGTATAAGAATGGAGTCCTTAGTGTAGTGTTAGCAATGTTCCTGTTAAAGTGACCAGTAAGTGTATATTTCTATACTGTTATCATATGCTTGGTAGGTTAGCCTCCATTCTTTTGTTTACCTTTGTGTGCTAGTTTGCTGTGACTAAATGGGACTGCTAAACAGTGACTGCTGTGGAGTTTAAGATGCAGTATAGGCCTGGTCATTTGTGCAGGTAAAGACTTTCACAAGTTAACGACCACATGACTTTATATTAGAAGAGGATAAAATCTACATATAGACATGTAGACATCAACATGTCACCAGGTATTTATAACTGTGGCATAGTGTGAAATATACAAGGTCAAATTTACCCATTTAGAAAGCAATCACAGGTCCCTTTAAGGCTTAAAATATCGTGGGCTGTGATGATTTACCAGTGTTTTCCATCGAGACAGTCAAGATATTTTCTTTGTTCTTAGCCAGACTCAAAATACCATTGCTGCACTTGTTTCCCTAAAAGAATTATGGAAAATATCTGTGTTTGGTAGAACATACCAAGCCAAGGTACTGGATGGTATAAAGAAGAGAATCCAGGAAAGAGTCAAGTGAAACAATAAAAGCTGTTTTCACTGCAAACCACATCCTACCACAGATTAGACAGTGGCTGCAATGAGTGGCTTAGGTTTGCTACGCCTTCATGGTCAATGCATTTGCCAGAAAATGTTTTTACAATTTTATTTTTAAATAGAGGTGGTGAACTCTTGTTTGCCCCTCTTAGGAATGTGAGATGTTAAAGTATTGGTCTTGGTGTCTATTTATAGAGGACTGCCTCTGTGACACTCGGAGACAGAGACTCAGTTAAACAGCCACAGCATTAATCATATTTTAAACAGAGCTTTAAAGTCACAGAAGTTTTCCCTAAGGCTGATCATATGGCACAAAATAAATGCTGAGACAATCCACATGTCTTTAGTTTGTAAATACACAGAGCTTATTGAGTTAGGGGAATTTATGCAGTTCAAGGCCATGTCCTAACATTTCATTGATCCTTTAGATCTTTACAGGCCTTGTTTAAATCTGGTATTATTTTTTTAAAAAGCTTTTCTACTTCTGTTCTTGTTTGTGCTTCGGGTCAGATGTTCAATCACTGAACTCTCCTTGAACTTTACAAGCTGTCTGCAAAATTTTGTGAATAGTAAACAACTGAAATGCGTACCATAAACTCTATAATATGTAGCTTCAGCTATAAAACAAAGACAAATCATTTATTAATAATTACTTGCACTGATATTAAAAAAAGCTTTGATACATGGCTACATTTAAAGCTGTTAACAGCTTTTTGACTCTCAAGTATTGTGTCACATCCAAATGTTTAAGTGCCTCTGGTGTTGAGGAGAGAGACACAGAATTCCTAAAAATAATCCAGGGTTTCAATTTTAGAATCAGGTCAAATGGATACGCAAATCATGTCAAAGAACCCGGCTCTTTTAACACCTGCCATTGCTACAGTCACAAGATCTATAGTAGTAGAAAGACCATAACTCGCCACGTCCTCATGCACTGTTAAAATAATTTAAACTTTTAGATGTGGATGCCAATTGATACCTTACAACTGGCTGAAAAAATACCATCTTGCTCATGATGAGCATTTCCCATCTAATGGAGTACAAAGTAATATTAGTTTTACTAGAAATCTGATACTGTTGCCTGGATGTTATTCATTACCCCACTGTAACAGTCTTCTCTTTTTAAACTAGGAGAGAGGAATGTTCATTGTTGTTCTTGAACAAATCATAAGTGCTCAAATGTGACTTAAATACGTCAAGGACATGCCTCATTTTCCATGTAACTCTGGTGTTTCGCTAGATCAAGGGCAAAGATTTTGTGGTTAAATTAAGCTTGTCCTCCTTAACATATGGAAGTTGTTTGGGGTTTAACAGCAGTGTTGTAATGGAACAGAAGTAATGGCTTGGTGGTAAACACATTTAATTTACTATGTTTCCCTAGACCTCATGGATTGCTTTTGTTTGGTCTTGACAAGTAAAAATGTGAAACAACTCCTGCACTTTCAGACACAACGAATTAAAGCGTTTAACCAGTTTTTTGGCTGGTAACTGATAGGATCTGGTTAAAAAACTTGAAAATAAGTGTCTTATTTGCGTAACTTGTGTTTAAGATAAGATAGGATAGCTTTATAAACCTAATGTTGACTTAAAGCTTGATCACGTAATGCAAAGCAATAAAATACACGGCCATAAAGTTTTTTTGTAATATAATACATAGCTTTAGTCAACTATTTCGCCCATATTAATGATGATGATCATTTTAATCACCAGTTAAAATGAACCTACCACAACAGCAAATGACATACATATCAAATACTATATTTAGTCATTACAATCATATTAATTTCAATAAGGAAACACATCTGTACTGCAGGCAGGCCAGTCAAGCACAGGCACTGTGTCTACAAAGACCTGCTGTGGTAGTGTGTGCAAAATGATGCCTGGCATTGTCTTGCTGAAATAATCATGGACTTTCTGAGAAAAGATGTCACCTTGCCCCGCAAAAATGTCAGTATATACTTTCAAGTCAATGGTATGTGCACACAAATACAAGTCACCCATGCCATAGCGCTGGTGCCTATGCCATGACAGATGTTAGGTTTTAAACCTTGAACTGATAACAGTCTGGATAGTCCTTTTCATCTTTGGGACTGATAAATAATTTTCAGTTATTTTCCATAAACAAGCTGGAAAGTGAACTCATCTGACCACAGCACACACTTCTACTGTCTGTTTGAAATGAACTCAGGTACAAAAACTCTGTGGATTTTCTTCAAATAATTGATGTATGGCTTTCTCTTTGAGTTTCATGATGTTCATGATGACACCCACAAAGTTTAGTACTAAGTAATGAGCCATGTCCTATCTTAGCTTGCTGGTCTGTTTTATAACCAGTCATCATATTCTCACTTGTTACCAGTTGACCTGCTTGTGGAATCTTTCATTTACTTTTTTAGCATTTAGCAGATGCTTTTTATTCAAAGCGACTTACAATTATGACTGAACACAGTTTTTTGAGCAATTGAGGGTTAAGGGCCTTGCTCAGGGGCCCAACAGTGACAACCTGGCCAATGGGGCTAGCCAATACAGTTCTTTCAAAACTGTAATTGAAATATTCTATAACTCCTCTTTTGCTTCTGTCCCAACTTTATGAATGTGTTACATGTATCAAATTTGTTATTTTATTTTATGCAAATGCCCCATCTTTTCTTTTACTGTATATTTACCCTTAATATACTCGCTGTAAACACAATACACATTCAATTCTACTGCCATTACAGTGCAAAAACAAGTTCACCTAGCTATTTATACACTTTCATGCCAGAAAGCACATTTTGCATGAATTTGTGGTTTGCATGTTCTCCCCGTGTCTGCGTGGGTTTACTCTGGGTGCTCCGGTTTCCTTCCAGTCCAAAGACATGTAAGTGAGGTGAATTGGAGACACTAAATTGTCCACGACTGTTTTCGATATAACCTTGTGTGAACTGATGAATCTTGGGTAATGAGTAACTACCGTTCCTGTCATGAGTGTAACCAAAGTGTAAAACATGACTTTCAATCAATAAATAAATAAAGATTGGAGCCATGTCCAGGGTATTCCTGCCTTTCTTCTAGTGTCTCCCCATTGGCTAAGTTCACATAACGCAATGTGCCTTCTGTATTTGTTTGGGATTTAAACTCCTTCACGTCAGTCTTGTATTATTTGAGATACAAATATTACAAATAAAATAGACTGATGGTTCAAATACCAATTCACTAAGGCTGTGGCTTGTTTATATGTGGTTATGAAAAGCAGAATTAAGTGCACAACTGTCTGGCACTATTGTTTAAAATTTAGTAAACTGAATGAAATATGTAAAGAGCCACACTTTAATTTTACCCATATTGCAGAAAAAGGCACACAAAGCACCTTGCAATGCTCATGCAATATAAATAACACAAAAACCTGTTCCCCTTAACATTTCATTTATTTATTTTTTTGCCTTTTCCTTAAAATACCCTCCACACACACAATTGTCTTCCTATGAGACTAATCAAGTTCTTGAATCTGTCTCTGTGCAGTTGGAGGCCAAAGGAAAAGTTAAAAGCTCAGAGACTAGTGATACACTGAGGAGGGAGCGAGAGGAGGAAAGGAGGTTGCTGGCAGACACCCACACTGCAGCAATGGACCTGCGCTGTCGGTTGGAGAACAGTGAGAGAGACTGGGTGAGGGAGAAATCTGAGCTTCTGGAGCGCTTCGACTTGGAGAGGAAGGAGTGGGAGTGTCAGCTGAGGGACATGCAGCAAAAGATTGAAGAGGTGAGTCTGCAGATGGATGCCGAGCCCAGGAAACGAGCTGCCACACCCCAAAAGTTATTTTCTACCCCTCTAATGATTTCCAGCTGTGTATAAATTGGAAGTATTTGTAAAAGGTTATTTTGTGAAGTAAATCTCCTGTTAAATGAGTTTCATCTTAAAGTAGCGAGAGTCATAACCAGAATCAGATGTGACAGCCCATAAACTCTCACAGGAGACACAAAATGCTGTTAAATCTTTTCTTCTAATTGATACAAAATGATTTATTATTAGCTTTGTTACAGTTCTTAGCTTTTAGTGAGTGGTAGAAAGAACAGGAACAAGAACAGGAAATAAAATTACTGAACCTCAGGGGTGTTTCTGGTAGAATGGATTTAATACTAGCATGCTTTGAAAAAAAAAAAGATTAGCTGTTTAATGGCACAAAATAACTGAATTTAGAGCTGAAATTGTAGAACAAGCTGTTTTTTCTCTCGATCTTTTTTAGCATGTTCAAATTTTACCCAATTGCGTTATGCTTCCTCTCCACTGGAGCTGACCCCTGCCTTGATTGAGGAGAGCGAGACTGTCACTACATGTGTGTAGTAGCCGTCTGCATCTTTTCACCTGCACAAGGCGAGTTCATATGCGGATCAGCCTTGTGCACGGAGAGCCTGATCCCTGATCTGCATTATTTCTCGACTCACAGCCAGCAGAAGTCATAATTCGCTCAGTTATGAGCCCTATCCGGCTCCCCACGCTGTATGAACAACAAGTCAGTCGTTGTTCATATAGCCGCCCAGCTGGAGCAGAGCTGAGATTTGATACAATGTATTCGAAATCCCAGCTCTGGTGTGCTAGCGTATTTTACCTCTGCACCACCTGAGCGGCGAACAAGGCGTTTTAAATATAAAGTAAGCATTTACCAATAACCATGATCTTATAATCCAGAGTCAAAGCCAATAAAGAACCAAGATAAAACCTGATGAAGAAAACAATCTGTCTTGAGTTATTGTTTCTGTATTTTGGCTTCAGCTACATGTATCACATGTCTGCCTGTTTCAGCTATGTAATGAAGTGAAGACTCACCGAGAAAGAAGCTCTGCTCGACCAAACAATGCTGTAAAAACCAGTACTATAAGACTCAACACACATTCTGGAAGCACTGGGTCTAGCACTCCAACTGACCCTTCAGAGGCCCACAGCAGCAGTTACTATGAACTTCGCATGCAGAACAGCACTGATTCCAGTCATAACAGCAGTGAACCCGGTGACCAGCACTCCAGTGTTCGGAGTGAGCCATCAAACCAGAGTAGTTCTGAAAAGTATAAGCCTGGTGAACTGGAAGCCATTAACATTGCAGAGCTGGAGAACATTTTGCATGGGTGTCTGGGTAACGATCTTTGGAACGTGCCTACTTTGGATGGACATGAGAATCTGTTGAACTCCTTCCAAAGATTTCAGAGCATGGATATGAACTGTGCAAGTGATAAGAAGAAGAACACAATGGCTCTCAATGCTGTAAGTGTTCCTGGCAGCACTGTGTAACAATTACATTTACATTTATTTGATTTTTAGTTATGTAATTTATTCATGTGTTTTATTTGCCTCAGGCTCTTAAAGAAATTGCTAGGGTAAGTGAGGAGCTGTGCAGCTTCCAGGATGAAATCATAAGGAGGTCTGATGAAAAGAGGTACATTATCATTATCACCAGTAATGCCTTACACAGAATAATATCTACATTTTTTTCATGGAGTAATGTTCTGTATGTTCCTTTAATCATTCTACTTCAGAAGCCACATCGAGTCAATTTTCTTTCCAAAAGATGCTAACGTGGACGACAAAAATGGCTTGGAAACATGTGACACAGATTTTAACATGTGCTGCGAAGATCCTCATGCCCTGGACAAGCAAGAATGGATTAACCCGGACAACATTAAAGAAAATTCTGTCAGCACTGAAGGTCACACTAAACTACCCATAAAGAAAAGAGATGCCCCTCCAATTCCATTTCGAAGCACATCTTGGTATGTGACCAGCCCCATTTCAATAGAAATAGAACCCAGTGCATCGGAACCACAGATTTACAAAAGGTGTCAAAACCCGTGCATACACAGGAAGTGCAACAGCCCCTCCATAGTGCGAAGATTTGAAGCAATGCTACAGGAGAACGAGGGAAAGATTCTGACCGACTCTGGGATTGTTCCTGGATCAGTGCCTCGTGATTCCAAGTGCAATATCAACTGCTGCCAGAGCCGGTGGTCCTGTGATGGAAGCAGGTTTGGCAGCAGCAAGTCCTCCACATATGTGCCTATCCAAAAATGCCTCTCAGAGGTTAATATACTAAACACAGGATCTGACTGCAAGCAGAACGTTACGGATGCAGACAAAAGACAAAACCTGATTGGAGAACCTAATCTCCTGGACTCACCACATAAGAGCATGTCTGTTGACTTACTGCAACAGTCTCAAAAGACAGCGTCACCTACGGTCAGTACAAATGTCTGCCGTAGAAATGAGACACTGGAGCGGAAGACGGCTGAGTTTAACCGCATACTCTTTCAGGCAGGCATGGGACTTAAGTGCGATGAGGACAGTTTCAGCTCCACTGATACACACTGTACATTCGATAATACAACTGCCAGTCCATTACCGTATGTTAAGGACAGTACAACAGACGAGCTCAGATCAGATCTTAAGGTGCAGTATTCAAAGTGCAAGTCCACAGAGACTACCAATGGGATACAGAACCAAACAAAGAAATCCAGTTCTCACGTTCCAGCTGTGCAACAGAATGTTAAACCAATAAATGTTACATCTGAACTCTTCCACCATCCAACAGTAAAGCAAGACGACTTAAACGCTGAATGGATGTCATCACATACAGATAACAGGCAACCCTACATTACTCATTGTGACCCAAGTATGAGAATGGTTCAAGCTGATTTGGACACATGTTCATCACTTCCGATGTACCAAAAAGAGTTTAGTAAAGTGAAGTCTGCCAGCTCAGATCTGCATTCACCTGAAACTAAATCTACACGGCATCCTGCTGATGCAAAATTCAAAAACATGCCCAACCCAAGGTCAAGAGTTTTAGATGATAGTCCATGGAAACCTTCAACTCTGGCTGCCTACCCACGACCAATGGAGTCCCGTTCTAACTACGGAGCAGTAGAGAGGATTTTAAAGAATTATGAAAATTTGGGACAATCCAATGAAGACAAGCAACTGCCATCCAGTCCAGGGCGGGAGGAGGACCTTATGGAGCTTTTAAACTTGTTAGAAATCCAGCCAAGTTCCAGTCAAAGAGTCACACACACCTCCCATCACCATTCGGTAGCTCACGAAGAAGCACAGTTTACAGTAAAGGTCAGTACCTGATCTTAAACAAGAACTTGTGTGGATACAGTAGTAAAACCTCATAATATCATACTGGAATAGTTTAATTTTATTTTATTTTCATTAATCGCTTTAATATGGTCAGGGTCACGGCAGGTCTGGGCGCAAAGCAGGAATAGCCTGGACTGTCTATGGGGACACCCAGCTGGCCAACTGCACTGCTGAGATTTAAATCTGGATTTAATTGGTGGTGGGCTGGAGTAATAAACCGCTGTGCCTCCCCAGCGCCTACTGGAATGCTAATAATAAAAAAAAACTCTTTCATCCACACAGCAGATTATTCAGAGCGTGAAGTATGAGATGCAGGTGTAGTTTGTTCTGCTCTTTTTCATACTGTTTGTAATTACTGTAGATTTCTTCACACATCTGGAAATTTTTAGAATGTACCAGGAAAAATAGCAAAACATCTAACAGCACTATTAAAGATTTTTTATGATAAAATCCACAAGAAAATATTTGCTTATTGCACAACACAACAGTGTTAGAAACTATTTAGTTCAAAGTGAAGCATGTTAAGCTTTTAAATAAAAAAAGTAGCACAACATTTGGCACAGTTTCCAAGTTTTTAATTCAAACCTTTAATGTGTGGCCATTTGGAAATTGCCTTTTGGCATGAGGAAAAGCTTGTGGTGCAATTACCAAAATATCTACATTTGGCCAGCAGAGCTCTCTGCACAGATGTTTTTTGTAGATTACTTTGTATACTGCTGAAAATGAGCCAGTCTGATAGGGCATTAGACACTAAAACTAGGATTAAGTTTGTTTATCTTTTCTTAAAATGCAAAGCATTTACAGCATTGTAGGTTGAACTAAAAAACAGACATTGCTTGATATATTTAGGATATTCATGTTAAACAGTGAGATAATTTCAACCTTTGTCTCTACAGCATAGCAAAGAATCCACAGAAACCCCAAAGAAGAATTTCTCCCGACCGGCCTGTCCTGCAAAAAGGCGGCTACCCTCACGCTGGGCCAACCGTTCCTCCTCGACCTCATCTACATCCTCCCCTTCTTCCTCACCAACAACACAGCTCACAATCTATAGCTCACAGGAACTGTCCACCTACTCTGCATTTCACACAGAGACAGTCATCATGTGAGAAAAGATTTAAAAGCATAGCTAATGGAAGTCACACTACAGCTAAAAACAATGTATTCAAAGACAAAATGTTTCTAGATTTCTTCCTGTTTACCTTTGTATATACTGCCAATGACTTGCAATTTAACACATTTCTCAATTAATTCTCACTTTTAGTTGCAGTTTATCAGTAAAATTTGTGCTGAAGCATCGGCATATAAAGCAGATCTGTATATATTTACCTCTCCAGTCATTAAATAGCTGCAGCTTTTTTTAATTAACCAAAAGCTGCGTTATCCAACAAACAATTTTCTTACTTACTGCTGATACATTTTCTCATGCTTTTAGGTGCCTCCAGATGTTGGTTACCATATCTAAAAGCTAGTGCTGATTTA
Source organism: Trichomycterus rosablanca (assembly GCF_030014385.1). Lineage (NCBI taxonomy): Eukaryota > Metazoa > Chordata > Actinopteri > Siluriformes > Trichomycteridae > Trichomycterus > Trichomycterus rosablanca. The sequence goes on along the minus strand of NC_085990.1, from coordinate 40,230,050 downwards.
CTTGACTAAAATGATTTGTTATACTTCACTCTTGTCATAATGGTTGACTCATATTAATAAGACATGTATTATATATCAACTCCATCCTCTCATGTGAAACCTATTAAAGCATAACCTTTACAACCTTTATCTTCTATTAATTATTCAAATGCAATACATAAGAGCAACATAACATGACCAGGGCAGACATGCAGACAATAAACAACTTTTATTGGACACCTTAAGGTATCATTTAAGCTTTTTGATTTCAGCATATAGGATGCATATTCAGCAGATTACCAGACTGTTTGGAGTGGGTTAACATTAAGACGTGCAAAGCACAAACCCTAGGACACCTAACCCTTGGCTGCAATGTGGAAACCTCAGACTAAAATAGCGGGTGTGCTTTGGTGCCAGAAATCCTATCCTAATGATGATATAAATACTGCGTCACTTTCCTGAAGTAGACACATACACAAATTCTTCTTTTCTGTTAGTTGTGTCTGTGTGTCAATAAAGGGCCTCACCAATAAACAATAAACTGTACTGAAAAAGGTCACCTAATATTGGGTACAGAGCACTAGGCTGAAGATTGGATCAAATTAAAACCACAACTAGCTCTTGCTTGCAAAAAGCATGCTTTGTATGGATTGCTTGCTGCTTGCCATTGTTCTATTCATTACACATTTATTTTTTAATAGGCACAAGCTTTTCCATAATCATTTTATTGTTGTAGCAAAGCAATCCCTAGCTAGTGGGCTGGAACTAAAGTACTCTCATTAAATTTCTTTTTACTACTACTCTTCAACTGTCAAGTTAATTAATTCCCCCCAGTAGGCAAAGACATAAAAGTCAAGCCAAAATAAAAATTGACTGCCTCCTAAAGTGACCATTTTTGTATTGGAGCTTTGTATACAACTTTTAGTCAACCAGTATTACAAAATCCTGAAAAACTTGTAGAAAAAGCAATAAAGATGGCATTTTAAATTGTCCTGAATCTTTATTTAACTGAAAAAGATTTTCAGTGCTCTTACTGAACAATGTAATTTTGTAAATATAAACAAAATCAAAATTTGATGCCAGCAACACACTCACAAAAGTTGGGATAGAGGCAACAGACACCACCTGTGGTTTTGCAATTGGAATTTTTGCCCTTTTTGCTTATTTGCTGAAATAACCATGGACTTCTCCATAAAAGATGCTGCCTTGATGGCAACATAAGTTTCTCCAAGATCCCAACATACGGCCTCTGTTTTAATGGTACTTTAACACATGAAGACATTGATGTCTGTTTTTTTTCTGAAAACAAGCTGAAATGTGGACTCTGACCACAGCACACATAGCACAAATTTCCAGTCTTATGGTCCATCTAAAATGAGCTCAGGCCCAGAGAACTCGAAACTTGATGTTTGGCTTTCTCTTTAATTAATAGTTTTAGATTGCATTTTGTGCAGCAGAAAACATTGTTAGGTGACAACATATACTACCAAGCCTACGTGGCTATATTTATCACAGTAGTCTGACAGTTTCTCATGTCAGGCACAGTGAACAATGGTTTACGACCCTGCCCTATAAATACCATTTCCCGATTCCCTGAATATATCCACAATTGTATGTATAGTAACCAGGTTGACCTGCCAAAACATGTCTGTGATAAAGGTAAGTATGTTCAGAAAGGTTAAAGAGAATTAACAAATCACAGGTTCTATTTTTTTACAACTTTACCAGAAATGGGGTTGCATTACAATTAGATCAGGCTTATACACCTTGCTACCTTATCTGTGAGTATACTAAAGTGTAATTAAGCTATTAGTAATGTAATCTAGATGACATGGTTGACTAGATACAGCAGCTGGTTTAGTGACGTGCCCAAAAGACTTTGATTCTCACCTCTAGTGTTCTTCACATGGGTCTTTTTCAGGTACCAGGTACCAGAAGGAATTTCTTCTCAGGTTCTAAAGACATGTGAAAGGTGGACTCAGGACCCTTGGTATAAGTGAATAAATAAGTGTGTGATTCTTTGCAATGGAGTGGAAACCTGATTGATATACATCAATATATTACATCAATATATTACAACATGGTCCATAGAGACCCCAAAAAAAAAAATTCAAAATCGATCTTGCCATACATTTACATTTTCAGCAGACACTTTTATCCAAGGCGACTTACAGTATACAGTCTAAGCAATCGAGGGTCAAGGGCATTGTTCAAGGGCCCAGCAGTAGCAACCTGGCAGTGGTGGGGCTTACATTTACATTTTTGGCATTTAGCAGACTCCTTTATCCAAAGCGACTTACATTACAGTTACAGTATACAGTCTGAGCAATTGAGGGTTAAGGGCCTTGCTCAAGGGCCCAACAGCAGCAATCCGGCAGTAGTGGGGCTTGAACCAGCGACCTTCTGATTACTAGTCCAGTACCTTAACCACTAGGCTACAACTGCCCTGTTCTAAACTTGACCTGTATGTAACACTAAATTGGTTTTAGAGTTTCACAATTTGGTGTTAAATGCAGGTTTTGTTTACATCTAAATGTATGGCAAGATCGATTTTGGAATTTATTCTCTTTACAACTAAAGCTGTGTAATGTTACGAGATTCTGAAAATGTACCCTAATCTATTGGAACTAATAATAATAATAATAATAATAATAATAATATAAATGATTATTATTTTTGCTGTTTCAATATTTACGTCTGTAAAGGCTAACCTTCAAACAGGAACTATTGTTTGAGATCCAGGACTTGTCGGACTGTTTTACAGACGGCACCAAACAGGACTCAAGGTCGGTGGCTAACAAGCTAACTGTCTTAGTTAATGCTAAACCAGTAATTTTACAGTTAATGTCATAATTTCAAAATGTAAAATTAGTTTTTAAAACTTAATACTGTAATGTTTTTAGTTCTTGTTATTAGATTGGACAAAAGTAGCTGACATAGTGCTCGACACATACTATAATATACTTTACAAATAATACAGCTCTTCATTTCATAGTGTTTACCTGATGTTAAATGATCTCTGAGGTGTTTCGTCCGCATGTGTTCGGCAGAACTGTTACAGGATACTTTTTTGTGTACTAAAAGAAATGTACAGAATTATATTCTGAGCTTGTGCTCTGACCTCAGCTTCCAAAAGAGCTGGGATATGTGGAAAAAAAGAATTTCTTCGTACTGTACACCTGTATACTGTATGTACATATGACAAATAAAGGCATTCTTCTCCATTATCTCAGTACTCGATAATAATGTGTTGACATTGTACACATTAATATGAACAAAATGTATGTGTTACATCAGGGGTCTGAAACTCGCGGCCCGCGGGCCAGTTGTGGCCCCCGACATAACGTGAAAGTTCATTGTTAGTGCGGCCCGCGCGGGTTTCTCACACGCACCTATTTTGCCGAGTCGTTGCGCAACTCATTATTTTTTCACTTAGCAACGTATTAGCAACGTCACTTGGCTGAAACGTGATTCAGAGCGACACCAAGTGGAAGGAAAATATATCCTGTCAGCCAGTGCAAGATACAGAGGACAGAAAGGTGCGATCGCAAAAGAAAACAAATTTACCAAGAACAATTTAATCAAAAAGAGCAAGAATTTAAAATATATAAAACAGACAATGCACTTGATATTAAGAATTAAGAGAGGTGAAGTAACATGGACACCAGAGTTAGCTCAGTGGCAGAGAGATTTGGTAGAGCAGAAGGATGTGTAGGATGTAAACAAAAAGATTAAAATCTAGATCACTTTATTTATGAATGTGAAATGCATAAACACCTGAGAGATAAATTTAATAATGATAAGAAAAACGAAGTGCTCAAAAAAGCTATGAACAATGAAAACATTTTCAAATTCCTCTCAGAATATATAGAAAGGGCTTTCTGAATAATATCCCAAACACTCAGGTATTGGGCAGAGGTGAAAAGAGTACTAAAATATTGTACTCAGGTAAAAGTACTACTACTTTAAATAATTTTTACAATTTAAAACGTACTCAGAGTAAACGTTACTTCGTTACTTGTGTTAGTAAAAAAAATTCTTAACAATAGGGGGGGTCTCTCCTGTGTAATGCAAACAGGACAAGTGGATATATCTCACAATAGTTGTTTTTTATTAAAATATAATAGAAAAAACATGTTGATAGAACATTTAAAGCATTTAGGAATGTAATGTGTTATTTTAGTACAGACCATCCCATAAAACATTTTCAAACTGTATAACCACTGAAGTTGGCATTAATTGTGGATTCTATAGAGCAGCCTTCTTTTCATCACTAACAAATACCAAACAACATCCTACTGCAGATCTCCTAACTCAAAACAAGTCACGGTTACAAGTGTTGTGACTTTCACTAAATGACCCAAAGAAAACCTTCAAGATGTAAGACAATTCTGGGAATAATGGATCTTTAGGTCTCTGGCAGCAAAGAGTAGGTAAAAGAAGCCTATGTTCTGAAGAATTGTTCATGTTCTGAACTGTTATTAATAAAGATTGAGAAGTTTGGATCAGTTGTACTTTTGTTTGGAATACCTGAAACCCTTTTTTTGTGGAATACTTGATGCGGCCCAGCCGCTCCTAGACTCTACCTCCAGCGGCCCCCAGGTAAATTGAGTTTGAGACCCCTGTGTTACATAAACAAGGATATAGAAAAGGAATTGGTTATTCAAAATGTTTTAGGATACTAAATATATTAAGAAAAGGTCTAGATTTTATGCTACTAAAAATAGTAAAAAAGTATGCTAATTGCAGCATTTCCCATTATAAAATGTATCCCTATTGGTTGGAAAAATTGCAAAAAGTAATATGTTAGGATTATGGACAAAATTATTAAGCTGTCCTTGGGCAGTAAAAGTTACAGAGCCAGAAACAACCCTGATAGTAAAATTATTTGCAATATTAGGACATTGGTATTTTGCAATATTATTTAACTATAATTAATAGAATATTTTAATTAAAACCAACTTCTATTTACGTGAAATAGTTTGCTCTGCTTTTAAAACAGGCATGAATGGTTGCCTGTTTTTAAAAGGTAGCAGGACGACAGTTAAGCAGTGAGCAGCACAGCAGTCATGTCCATTCCTATGTCAAGTCAAGTCAACTTTATTTATATAGCGCTTTTTACAATAGACATTGTCTCAAAGCAACTTTACAAAATCCAGGACCAACAGATACAAAAACCCCACACAGATCCAAAGCGACTTACACTTATCACTGAATACAGTTTAAGCAATTGACGGTTGCTCAGGAGTCCAACAGTTGCAACTTGGCAATGGTGGGGCTTGAACCAGCAAGTTCGATGTTTTGACTACTGCCAGAAAAAAACCCCCAAAAGACTGATTCTTTAAAATCCTGTTGAAAATTAATGATGGATTTGGAAACTGGGAGCCTAAAGAGATCCTTTACTTAACAGTCAGTCAGGTAAACTGTCCACTAAGCTAGCTTTTCCCCTTGCTTAATCTAAGCAGACTTGTGTTTTCAGGAAACAAAGAACAGATGCAATGGCTTCTGAATTTATCCAGTTTGTTCTGTACCCTTTAATTAATCCATCCAAACTTTCCTTTTGTCTCTTCAGAATGGCTTTGTTTGGAACTTTTCATCCTTTATTTCAAACGAGAAATGCTCTGGGAAGATTTCTCAAGCAGAAAATATTCTACTGTAAGAAAAGTGGTCCTCAGGAGGAGGAGATTTTAAATAAGTTTCAGCAGTTTTCAGGAGGCTCAATAGATCTTCAGAAGCAAGAGTCTGGCATCGCAGTGATGACTGTCAATAATCCATCTCTAATGAATGCCTTTTCAGGTGCATAATGTGGCACATCACCAGTTTCCACTTCCATCTGTTTTCATTATTTGACTAGACTGTCTTTTTCAGGGACTATGATGATTGAATTGGAGGAACGAGTGAGTGAGCTGGAAACTTGGACTGAAGGAAAAGGTCTTATTGTGAGAGGGGCTGCTGGAACATTTTGCTCTGGGGCTGATCTCAATGCAGTCCGAGCAATATCAAACCCACAGGTACAGGGTACAATATTCAGTTGGTAGCACTGTGTTTTCACATCCACAACCACAAATGCTGCTGTTACAGGGGTGTCTTCTAACCATAGACACTGGATTAGGAACAACACCAATTAGTATCTTGGCAAAGTATTGTAACATCTGAACATATCTGGAATTCTCTGTGTGCGCAAAGGAGTACTTAGCTTTCTCATTCAAGTGTCTTGATCTTTTAATAAAAAAAGGTGGTAGGTGGCTTATTTTGCCTTGGAGAATGCATGTACAAGCCTTTAACATCTCAGGTTGCTAGCGGTCACAAAAATGTTAGGCTTAGTGAGTGGAAATTTGAAAACAGCATATATTAGCATGAGGGAAATATAGCATTAGCCTATAATCAAATGCAGTTGCACTAGAGAGCAGTTCTGTCGTTCTAAAGTCATCTGTCAATCTGTTTCTTCTCTTGGCATTTTTTTTCTAAATTCCTTCAGCAAATCAACTTTGATGATCAATCCAAACTGTATTTTTGCTTTAGGATGGTATGAAGATGTGCATGTTTATGCAGAAGACTTTAACAAGGCTGCTAAGGTTGGTCTGTGAGAAACCATAGCTTTGTTTCATGTAGCTATTAAATGGAGAAACAAGCTGGTACATGCAAGCTGACCTGTCTTTTTCAGTTTAGGTTGCCACTTATTTCTGTGGCTCTGGTTGAAGGAAAAGCATTGGGTGGAGGTGCTGAACTTACTACTGCCTGTGACTTCAGGTAAAATGAATCAATGGCCAGTACTGGATGCAATACAATGCTGCTCAGTTTACATCTGTTTAGAAACCTGTATTTCTGCTGACAGGTTGATGACATCTGATGCTGTGATCCAGTTTGTCCATAAACACATGGGCTTGGTGCCTGGATGGGGTGGATCGGCAAGGCTCGTCCAGATTGTTGGAAGCCAAAATGCCTTAAAATTGCTCAGTGGTGCAAAGAAGGTTGATCCAGACTATGGGAGGCAGATTGGACTAGTCGATGATATGTTAACTGTTTGTGACGATGATGCTCTAATGCATGCAGAGCAGTGGCTTAGCCAGTACACAAATGGTACGGCCCCAGTGATCAGGGCTGTGAAGAAGGTAGTGCTGTTTGGCAGAGAGCTCTCTATGGATGAGGCCCTAAGAACTGAAAAAGATGTATTTGGGACAGTATGGGGAGGGCCAGCCAACCTTAATGCACTGGCATCTAAAACTAAACACAAGTAAGTAAAAAAAATCAAGGATCAGATAAGAAACTAAACAAAGTTTTAATGCAATGATCCTTACGTCTGGACCTGAAATCCAAAACACTGTTGGTTAATGGTTGACCACTTTGCCATGGCGCTTAAAGAGGGTATGGGAAATCTGTGATTAAAAAAGTATATAGCAAATTTCTGTATTGTAGAATTCCATAATAAATGTGTCAAGAATTGTACTTGATTAACATTTTTTACATTGACATTTTATGAGTAAAAATATTTTTAATTATAGCTTAAAGCTTGTCCTTTTGTGTCCTATACAACAGATTTATGTCTAACAAATGTTGGAGTACAATCCGGTTATCAACATTATTCAAAAACAATATTAGTTACTGTAAGATGGTGAAAAGACATAAATTGGAATACATCAGTAAAATATGCATAAGGCAGAGGTAGAAAGTAATGAATTACATTTACTCACTACTGTAATTGAGTAGTTTTTTGTGTACTTGTACTTTTTAAAGTAGATTTTACAACCAGTAATTTTACTTTTACTTAGGTATGTTTTGTATTAAGAATTGTAATTCACTACATTTTACATCCGTTACTGAGTAAAAAAAAAAACTCTGTGATGGAAAATAAACTGATGTTTTAAACTTTTAAAAGTTTAACATGTTTGGAGTTTGGTGTTTCGTTATTTGATAACATAGTCTGATGTCAAAGAATGGCAAAGTTTTGTCTTACATCTCTAAGGTTTTCTTTGGGTCATTTAATGAAAGTCACAACACTTGTAACCTTGACTTGTTCTGCGTTATGGATTTGCAGTATGATTGTTGTTTGGTATTTGTTAGTGATGCTCTATAGAATCCACAATTAATGCCAACTTCAGTGGTTATACAGTTTGAAAAAGTTTTATGGGATGGTCTGTACTAAAATGACACATGACACATCCCTAAATGTTTTAAATGTTGTATCAACATGTTTTTTCTATTATATATTAATTAAAAACAACTATTGTGAGATATATCCACTTGTCCTGTTTGCATTACACCGAAGAGACACCCTCTCCTGTTAAAAAAGTAAGTAAGTAACATTTACTCTGAGTACATTTTAAATGAGTTACTTTTTACTTGAGTAGATTTTTAGACTAGTAATTTTACTAGTAATAGTACTTTTACTTGAATACAATATTTTAGTACTCTTTCCACCTCTGGCATAAGGTAACTAAAGATACTATACAAGATCTTTCACAGCTTGTGAACACTGGTTAAATGTTAGATTTGTTCAAATGTAAATAGCTGTGTTGTTGAAAACAGCAGAAAATGTTAAATTAGGCTTTTATTTTAGTGCTAATTATGAAGAAAGATTTTGTTGATGTACTCAGCTAGTTTGAGCAATCCAGAAGTGTAAAACCCATTAAACCAGCAGTAACCTAAGCACTTTAGCACTTTCGAAGACTCCTTTACTTTTATGTTTGCTTTGTGTTGAATGAAACCTTCCCAACCAAAGATCTTTTTAAATCAAACCAGATGCAGTTAGCATGAAAACTGTTTGCATGGTGTCTGTTTACATTTGTTAGTATAATATGTGGAATTTAAAGTCGATATACACTATATTGCCAAAAGTATTCACTCACCCATCCAAATAATTGAATTCAGGTGTTCCAATCACTTCCATGACCACAGGTGTATAAAACCAAGCACCTAGGCATGCAGACTGCTTCTACAAACATTTGTGAAAGAATGGGTCGCTCTCAGGAGCTCGGTGAATTCCAGCGTGGTACCGTGATAGGATGCCACCTGTGCAACAAGTCCAGTCGTGAATTTTCCTCTCTACTAAATATTCCACAGTCGACTGTCAGTGCTATTATAACAAAGTGGAAGCAATTGGGAACGACAGCAACTCAGCCACGAAGTGTTAGCCACGTAAAATGACAGAACGGGGTCAGCGGATGCTGAGGCGCATAGTGCGCAGAGGTCGGCAACTTTCTGCATAGTCAATCGCTACAGATCTCCAAACTTTATGTGGCCTTCAGATTTTGGACAATTTCATGCTCCCAACTTTGTGGGAACAGTTTAGGGATGGCCACTTCCTGTTCCAACATGATGCGCACCAGTGCACAAAGCAAGGTCCATAAAGACATGGATAAGCAAGTTTGGTGTGGAAGAACTTGACTGGCCTGCACAGAGTCCTGACCTCAACCTGACAGAACACCTTTGGGATTAATTAAAATGGAGACTGCAAGCCAGGCCTTCTCGTCCAACATCATTGTCTCACCTCACAAATGCGCTTCTGGAAGAATGGTCAAAAATTCCCATAAACACACTCCTAAACCTTGTGGAAAGCCTTCCCAGAAGAGTTGAAGCTGTTATAGCTGCAAAGGGTGGGCCGACATCATATTAAACCCTATGGATTAAGAATGGGATGTCACTCAAGTTCATATGCGTGTAAAGGCAGACGAGTGAATACTTTTGGCAATATAGTGTAAATACTGCAAAAATATAAAGTAAATTGTTTTCTTTCACTGTATATCATTAAAGAAACTATAAAATGTTTATAGATAAACATAGATTAGCATAGATACTAATGGTTATCAGAATGTTCTTTGTGGACGTTTTAGGATTTGGCACCTGCTGCAGTGGCTCTTGAAATTCAAAGTACAGTAAAGTTCACCTAGCTCTGAAGTGCTCACTTTAAAGGGGACTAAATAAGCCATTTGGAACAAAGCCTAAAATGTTAAAATTATGAATCCAATGCTCACCACTTATATCGCATTATTACAAAAACCCTCTTAATGACATTATTTTACACACTTTAGCGGGGGCTAAAGTGTTTATCAGTAGTTATAAAGTTTTTTTTCTTTATAGTTAAACCGACCCAGCTGATGGTGTGGGTAATCTCACTTGAAAGTGCCCTTCGAAGAGATAATTATTTCGAAATGAAGCACAGCCTTTCCAGTCAGCTTGTTAGGAACACAACAAACTTGTAAGAACAGTGATTAAGCGGTATTGAGATAAATTAGTACAAGCTAGGTTTGGACTCAAAAATATAACAGTATAGAGAAATAAAACATTAAAAGTGACTGTTTTTACTTTCAGAGCACATATGTGAGGTAAATGTGAGCTTTTACACGATTTGCGTGTTTAAATTCCTCTCTTATAACGACTGTCGGCTAATTAGTCAAAGTAGCTTGATACGGACCGTGATTAGCAGCGAATTGATTGGATATCGCTACTATTATCTGTGTCATCTAATGACATAAGCTAAATAATATTTTTTAAGTATAAATATGTCGGTTAATTTTTCCACTGGGTTGTTTTTAATAGTTTAACTGCTGTCACTGAAAACAAACAGTAACCGAGGAGCAGATTTGATTAGCAAGCTGTTCGAGCATACTACTTGGTAGAATTTCATGTTGAGTGAAACACATCCTGTCAGCTGGACGAGTGGACATTGCGGTTTTTATTCATCATTTACATTTATATAGCTGAAGAGCTTTTATTGTCGTATTTTAATCATTTAAAGAAGTTCAAACACGCCACTCGAGCTCCCTCTTCAGGCTGTAATTCATGGGTGTAATATTTGGATACGGCTGTTGAAACCTCGACTAACACGCGGGGCCAGTGGCGCAATGGATAACGCGTCTGACTACGGATCAGAAGATTCTAGGTTCGACTCCTGGCTGGCTCGTGCAAACCTTTTTATTTTAAGTTCTAAATGTTAAGTTTGTATAATATAATTAGACTAAACAAGAATGAATAAGAATTATTTAATAAAAATTAATTTGTTGTTTACTTTTTCTGCATGTGCTTGTTGTTCCAGTGTATATTGAGGAACAAATGTTAAATTGGTTCAATACCCTTTCTTACACTGAACATTATATTTAACACTATATTTAAAATAAATCGATACAAAAATATGTGTTTGCTGTACTTTTCTTATAAAAGTTATATATTTTTATGAACCACTTTATTTAAAGTCCAAATTTAAAACTCACACTCATTTACATATATGTGTGTGTTTGGTCGGCCTTTTATAAACATTATATTTATTTATGTTTTCGAACCACTTTATTTAAAGACTCTTTTAAAGACATGGAACCTACGTACACAGACAATAATGGACTTAACTATCGTGTTGTTTGCTGGAAGGGGATTTCTCCTCATAACTGATGTATTTGCGGCCTCTGCTGGTTGATCGATGGCGCCTCCATCAGAAACGAGGGATAATGTAGATCGGTGCACGAGACCCGAGCCCCATATGAACTGGTCTCGTGCAGGTGAAAAGATGCTGTAGGCCACTGCACACGTGTCGGAGGGGGCGTGTGTTAGTCACGGCTCTCCTCGGTCAGTGTGGAGATCAGCAACAGTAGAGAGGAAGCAAAATGCAATTGGATACGACTAAATTGGGAGGAAAAATAAGTGAAAAAAAGACGAGACCCAGTACTACCTATTTTCAAGCCCAGTAATACTTAATTTCTCTGCACACTTGCATGACATCCTTTCTTGCCAAGGATGGCCACATGTTAGCACAAATCTCCTCCAAATGTGAAGTGGATTCTTACAGAGATCCCTAATACTTTATTTTTTACTTCAGTTTTATTTTTTTATTGTCACGTCACATTAACACAGGTGTGAAAGGTGAGTGAAAATCTTGGGTGCATTAAATACAAAACACACATTTGCTTACATAAATCTTACATAAACTAGCACCATCTGTTCAGCATATACATGTAAAGTTATGAGCGTACAGATATACAGCATTAAAGTATAATCTACTGTGAGTCCGTTAATGTAAATGTTTCAAGAATTATTCCGACATATAGTGTTTCAATTCAGAATTAGAATAATTTTACAATGTCCAGATGTGCAGGTACTGTACAGAATGAGTTATGTGTATAAAGTCAAGTAAAATTTATTTGTATAGTGCTTTTTACAATGAACGTTGTCTCAAATCTCAAACTTTACAGAATCCAGGACCAACAGACCAAAAACCCTCTGTAGTAGTTACAGAGGACCACTCTACTCTCTCTCTGTATTCCTCTGCCACTTCTAAAAAAGCAGGGGTAAAGGTGTTAATTTGGGTGAATGTCAGGGCCAATAAATAGCTCCATACCAAACTTGTCAACAGTGTCTTTATGGACCCCACTTTATGCACAGGTGTACAGTCATGCTGGCACAGGAATAGGTCTTTACCAAACTGTTGTTACAAAGTTGGAAGTATATAATTGATTTTATACAGCTGTAGTTAGTGGGTGTAATTGCAACACTTAAGCTCAACATTTCTATAAAAACATTAGGTGCAGACAACTTTATTTATTCAAACAGGTCTGGAATTACAATTTCAAACAATGAACATGAGGAAAGCAAATGTGTGTAATACAGAACGACACAATATCCTAATGTTTACATACAATTGTGTATGCATTTCAATACTATATAAAACACACATTGTATTTCTGGCATAACAGCTTGTCGTAATCATTATAAGATAGATTTAGGTTAAATGAATATAAAGATAAATAACAGACATACAGATGTTCACACTGAGCCATCATTAACAACCTTCCCTTGTCATTCAGTCACACATTCACACCATAAATTACTATACATTTTACAATATCTAAACTAAGTAGGTTTATTTATTTACCTAAAAAATCAGTCATACCTTCATTGCAATTTGAGCTTCATAGTAAATACACTTAGCAAGGGCAAACTTTTGGAAAAACCGCCGTTTACTCAGCATGGTTCTTTAAATAAAGCATTTTTTGACTGCAGTAAAGACGTATTTTTATTGTAACTTTTTATTGTATGAATCTTGGCCCTGACTCCCCCTGCTTCACTCTGGTCATAACTTTACATGTTTACATGATTTACATGTATAAAAAGCCGCTTGGGTGGCACAGCGGGCTATTTATCTAGATCCGGGTTCAAATCTTAGCTGTGCTATTGACCAGCTGGGCGTTTACAAAGGCATGATTGAATATGTCTTGGGGGTGAGCTGGCCAAAGCCCTGAGATGGATTGGCGCTATTCCTGTCCTGCGCCCAGTGGAACCTGACCCATCACAACCCTGAACAAAATAAAGCATTTGGTAAAATGAAATTAAATATATAATATATAAACAACATTATAACAAAGTTTGACAAGTTCTTGACCAATGTTTGAAAATAAAAAAGAACAATGAGGTTATATAGTAGGCCTTCTCTAAGGCTAATTTTCAGCTTTCGTTTCCGTTTGGCTTCATTCATGTCTCATCACAGCCACAGTGGGGCAGCAAACATCAAACACTGATTCTAGTATTTGTTGGTGTCAAACTGAAGGGACATTTGGCTCGACGTGTTTAAGGTGGCATGTGTGGCAAAGCAGGTGCCCATCCAGTGGGTAACAACGGTGCCCTTCTTCATCATTCAGCTCCATCTTACAATCCTGCAAAGAAAAATGTTGATATTTTATTGTTAGCAGTTTAGGGAATTAAAAAAAATCCTGCTAATTTAACTTTTTTAATAGAAGAAATTAGCTTTAAATTTGCCACTGCAATATCTTATTTAAAAAAATGCTAATAAGGCTTATTGTCAGTTTAATTTTTGCTGTAGCAGTTTAATTTTTGCTGTAGCAAATTAAAGCTGGGATCTGGGTTCAAATTCCATCAGAGCTATTAGCCGGCCAGGTGTCTACACAGAAATGATTGGCTATGTCTGAGGAAGGGAGATGGCCAAAGTCCTGTGATGGATTGAAATGAAATGAAATTCCAATTTCAAGCTGAATGAGCCCTTTGTTTTGACTAATTTAGTGGAGCTAGATTTATTTTGGTCTGATATACTGTAACCACAAACTTTTTTGGTGTTTGCAGAAGCAGAATTAGACTTTCTTCATATTTACTAATATGCGCTTACTAAAGGAAAGGGCAGTTGTAGCCTAGCGGTTAAGGCACTGAACTAGTAATCAGAAGGTCGCTGGTTCAAGCCCCACCACTGCCAGGTTGCTGGTGTTGGGCCCTTGAGCAAGGCCCTTAACCCTTAATTGCTTAGGCAATACTCTCAGTACTGTAAGTCACTTTGGATAAAGGCGTCTGCTAAATGCTGAAAATGTAAATGTACAAATCAGTGAAAAAACAGCTGGTTAAAGCTAAGAGTAGCCGAGATGTTTTTATGCACTGTTCTTTAACTGTAAGTAGGTCTTTGATCACTATCCTCTGCCAGAATTTTGCACAATTGGGGAGCACTTAAACTCAACCAAACATGACAGAATGTGAAAGATCAAATGCTCTTCAAAAACACTTTCTATAGTAGTGCTGTGATCAGGTCACTCTAGTATGTAGGTTTTACATAAACCTTTATTATTTTGATGTGAGAGCTTAATGTAAATTAACATGGTCTGATGATGAATTAAAGCAATGAAAGCGATATGTTTTGATAGTTACAGTGGGGCCAAAAAGTATTTAGTCAGCCACTGATTGTGCAAGTTCTCCTACTTAGAAAGATGAGAGAGGTCTGTAATTTTCATCATAGGTACACTTCAACTATGAGAGACAAAATGAGAAAAAAAATCCAGGAAATCACATTGTAGGATTTTTAAAGAATTTATTTGTAAATTATGGTGGAAAATAAGTATTTGGTCACCCACAAACAAGCAAGATTTCTGGCTCTCACAGACCTGTAACTTCTTCTTTAAGAAACTCTTCTGTCCTCCACTCGTTACCTGTATTAATGGCACCTGTTTGACCTCGTTATCTGTATAAAAGACACCTGTCCACAGCCTCAAACAGTCAACCATGGCCAAGACCAAAGAGCTGTCGAAGGACACCAGGAAGAAAATTGTAGACCTGCACCAGGCTGGGAAGAGTGAATCTACAATAGGCAAGCAGGTTGGTGTGAATAAATCAACTGTGGGAGCAATTGTAAGAAAATGGAAGACATACAAGACCATTGATAATCTCCCTTGGGGTCAAGATCTCATCCCGTGGGGTCAAAATGATCATGAGAACGGTGAGCAAAAATCCCAGAACTACACGGAGGGACCTGATGAATGACCTGCAGAGAGCTGGGACCAAAGTAACAAAGGCTACCATCAGTAACACACTACGCCGAGAGGGACTCAAATCCTGCAGTGCCAGGCGTGTCCCCCTGCTTAAGCCAGTACATGTCCAGGCCCGTCTGAAGTTTGCCAGACAGCATATGGATGATCCAGAAGAGGATTGGGAGAATATCATGTGGTCAGATGAAACCAAAATGGAACTTTTTGGTAAAAACTCAACTCGTCGTGTTTGGAGGAAGAAGAATGCTGAGTTGCATCCCAAGAACACCATACCTACTGTGAAGCATGGGGGTGGAAACATCATGCTTTGGGGCTGTTTTTCTGCAAAGGGGACAGGACGACTGATCCGTGTTAAGGGAAGAATGAACGGGGCCATGTATCGGCCTTCCATCAGTGAGAGCATTGAAGATGGAACATGGCTGGGTCTTCCAGCATGACAATGATCCCAAACACACCGCTCGGGCAACGAAGGAGTGGCTCCGTAAAAAGCATTTCAAGGTCCTGGAGTGGCCTAGCCAGTCTCCAGACCTCAACCCCATAGAAAATTTGTGGAGGGAGTTGAAAGTCCGTGTTGCCCAGCGACAGCCCCAAAACATCACTGCTCTAGAGGAGATCTGCATGGAGGAATGGGCCAAAATACCAGCTACAGTGTGTGCAAACCTGGTGAAGACTTACAGGAAACGTTTGACCTCTGTCATTGCCAACAAAGGTTATGTTACAAAGTATTGAGTTGAACTTTTGTTATTGACCAAATACTTATTTTCCACCATAATTTACAAATAAATTCTTTAAAAATCCCACAATGTGATTTCCTGGATTTTTTTTTTTCTCATTTTGTCTCTCATAGTTGAAGTGGACCTATGATGAAAATTACAGACCTCTCTCATCTTTCTAAGTAGGAGAACCTGCACAATCAGTGGCTGACTAAATACTTTTTGGCCCCACTGTACTACTTGATTGTTACTACTCACCTCACAGTGATAGCATTCCACATGGTAGTCCTTGTCCATGGAGACCACTCGAATAGTTTCATCTGAGCCCTATAAAGAACAGAGGTCTGGTGAGATACAACCAGTTTAACTACACAGTTTGGAAACTTAAGGTATCCAATGTTGTTTTCCACAACTAAGTGGCACTACACACCACTACAGGATGGCTTTATGAGACAGAATTATGAGTCTCAAACATTGTTTAACACCCTTGACTTTTTCCTGATGGTTACAGTTGGAATGGTCTTCAAAAAACAAGTCGCTGTTTGGTTTGATTGAAACAGTAAAACAATGTTCATCCTAATCTCCACCTCTATATTATAATCCTTAATCTAAGCTTTACTGATGACTTTTAAATAAAAGCCCTGATTTTAAGACTGTGTCTCTGCATAGATACAGAATTTATACCTGCCAAATACAGTTAAATGGTTTGACAAATACTTTGCTTATGAAGGCTTTCGGTCAGCACTGGGAGGTAAGTGTGAAATTCCATTATGGTTTGCTCAATGCATTCTGCAGGTATATGTTTAACTGCTCCTTGCCTTTAGTTCTTGCCCCTGGGCCCTTTGAAATGGGTGACATTCCATACAGGCCATTGATAATTATGGAGTAATGGGGGTAAAAGGTGGGGAAAAGGCTTAAAACAATAGGCAAAATGCTATTGTGAATGCAAATGTTATGTGAACAAAAAACCATAACAAAAGGCCTCACCTCTTTGTGCACCAAAACTCATCTTTACATAAAGATGGATTATGCTGTAATTCTATTCAACTGATAAAGATTATACTGCATAGTAGTAAGTCTTCAATGTACTGTAGATAGCAAACATTTATGTTGTATGTCTCATAGAACAGACATGATTCCACATTCACCAACATTTCAATCAATTCAATGGCAGTTTGCTTGTAGCTGTGGAGCAAAATGTTATCATTATGATTATGGCTGGTGTTAGGGAGGAGGGCTGGGGTATCCAAGGTCCCTCACATCTTTTTTTTTTCTTTTTCTTTATAATTTAGCGCGTCCAATTTCGTCCCATCAATCATCCTCTCACTAATGCCCGTCCCTGGTCAGGGCCGACGAGGCCGTTCCACGCCCCCTCCGACACGTGCACAGCCAATCGACCGTCTTATCACCCACACTTGACGAGTGCAGCTCGGCAGAGCACCGTGCACGAAGGATCGCACACTCCACTGCACCCCCTCCCGTCTCCATGCAGGCGCCACCGACCAGCCAGCAGAGGGCGCAACCGCCCCAGTCCTGAGAGAGTATCCCGTCCAGTCTCAAATCCCGCCACCCCCCCACCTGAACAACATGCCAATCGTTGTTCATATAGCCGCCCAGCCTCGACCGGAGAAGGAAGAGCTGGATTCGAAACGACGCACCCTCGAAATCCAGCTCTGGTTGCAGCGCGTGTCTTTTACCGCTGCGCTACCTGAGCGGCTGGTCCCTCACATTTTTAATGCTATTTTGAATGCTGTTTTTAACTTTTACCATTGTATCTAACCCACAAAAGTCACAAAAATGCATGTTTGCTGCTCAGTGTAAGGTGATTTTTTTTTTTCTGATAGAACTATGGACTGGACCGCAACATGCAGTTCGACAGATAAGTTCTGACCTTGACTTCTTACTTGACAGGAGAGTATTTTAAACTATTAATAACACCTTTGCGAGTTTAAACATCCACACTGTTGCTTAATTTTTGTGCTTTGTAGCTTAATAGGCTGTTCCTTTGACAGTTTTAAGTAAATGTACTTTTAATATACTTGTTCTTTACCTTACATACTTGGTTTATTAGGAGCTACTATTGGAAGCTAATCTGTGTCTATCTTACGTCATATTTGTGCATTTTACAGTTCATAAACCTACTGTTAAGACAATAATGCATTGTTGTCTGATTACAAAATATCTGTATTTGCCACCACCACCTCCACTATCTACTGCACCGCTTTTCAGACCCAGCCTCCACTAATAGCTCACTTTCCATGGCACAAGCCAATGCAACTCATGGCTTGAATGAAGACTTTCTGCCTCAGCCAGTTCTGAAAGCATTTTCCAAAGCACACATTTGGACATACAGCACAGGCTTTTAGTCAGAGTCTGTATCAGTCCAGACCATGACCTCAGTATGAGTGCTTTTGCTTTCTGTGTTGCATATTTGTAGGTAGTGTGACAAAAAATAGTTTTTCCAAAGCAAGGATTTACAGACTGGAAAGGGTCATCAGACAGCGATGAAGGCTCTCAGACTCACACTCCAGTCAGAGTTATTAATGAGCTGCTGCTGTGTGGTTTCATTACGTTTTGCATAAACCTATTTTCACCTTTTATTTAATTTATTAACTCTTATTTATTAAATCTTTCATCGCTTAAGGCTGCTCACTGTACCTGTTTTACTTTTAAAAGAAAGTGCACAGATCTTGCTGTATTTGTAGCATAACCCAAGGCAGAAGTGTACCACACCCTTTACTGTGTTAACCAATGAAAAGAGAAAGCCCCATTATTCTACACAACCACATCTGTTTTTCACTGCTAGCTGTTTGACATGAAGCATACCTGATATGCCCAAGGCAACTTAGTGTTAATCATACATATGGATAGAGGAAAAATATTGATCACACATATTAAAATACATACATTAATCCAAATAAGGAGGAATTATACATGGTAAAACTTTGTTTTGTTATACCAGGGGAATGTAATCCTCTTACATCCCCCATTTAAATCAAGCTCTGAATATAGATCTGGCTTTCATAATATGTGTTCCATTGACATTGCTGTATATTATCAAACAATTTTTATGGGTAGGAGCCAGAATCCGTTTGGTTTGTTTGCTTACACTATACCAGCATATTGATTATGTGCCACTTATGTGTATAGATTAGTACAGCAAAAGCTGATTTTAGGACAAGTGCTGCGGACGTAGTTAAACAGTAGTGCTTGGCCACAAATATCAGTGTTCAGATATCGTATTACCATCAAGACTCTGGAGCATGACCTCCTAAAGGTTAAGAGGACACCTAATCTTCAAGGCACGAAGGCATTTCTCATTTTTAGTTAATGTTCAGCACATTAAAAATGTCCACGGGCACAAGAAAAACTTCTAGACCTCACAAAGATCTCCTGCCTTTGGAATGTACTCTATTTATATTACAACCTCATGTATGAACTCTTTAGTTAAATGCATCACAGGTTAGTTATATTAAGATACTGGTGCCCTTGGCAAACAACAACTGGCCATGTTTGTTTCCTGCATGTTTGCCACAGCAAAAATAAATCTACTTACTGTGGGGTTATTGATTTCCTTAAAGGCACCAAGGCTGGAATTCATAGACTAGAGTATTAACACAGCACTAGTTTTGATCCGAAGGCTACAACATTACAAAGACTGCGATGCAAATGTAACACTTTCTTATCCAGTACAGTCATTTGTTAAGTTGTTGGACAATACAATACAGAGTAGTAATTAAACTGTATTCAGATGTGTTATATTTGGTGACTTACCTCTGAGGGAAGGATTGGCTGACTGCACGCTGCACATTTAGGAGCCAAAACCCTGAGAATGGAGGTAAACATAACATAAAACTTCAACTGCATCAATATTCTTTATTGTATTATTTCATTAAAATATTCAGAGTAAAGGATTAATAAAACTGACTAAAATGTGACAATGAAGGACAAAAATGCATAAACAAGCAGGAGAAATGGAAAAAGGGGGGTGTTGGGCTAGGCAGTCCAGCACTTTGTTTTTGCAGTCAGCATTTTTCCCCCATCATCATGAATTACTGCACTCTGATCGAGCAGGAAACAGTTTGGAACACAGATGTACATTTATTCTATTTTCCAGCATATGGCTACCACCTGATTTCAACACGACAAAAATGTGTCAGTTGAACAGTTAAATAAGAACACACACACACACAAACACCAGGGTCAGACCAGGTTTAGGCGATTGTCACTTTGATCACCAAACAATAATTAAAAAAATGACAAAACAGACCTTAATATCTAATATAATCTGTTGTCAATTATACAATTATAGTCCTGCAGTTTATTACTCTTACTGTAATGTTCATTATCTCTCAGTCCACAGAACTCAATTTCTGTTAATTAGTAATAACTTCAACAGTAATAATATAATTGTGAATTTAATGGTCTGCATGACGTATCTAAAGTCAGTTCTGGGTATACCAGTGTCCATCTGTTCGTTTGTCTGTTTTCTGCATGTCTCTGTGTTTTGTGTTTGTTAGTTTGGTTAGTTATTTCAGTGGTAAATTTTCACTTTTAGACTTTAAGACTTTTGTTTTACAATCTGTGTGTGGTTGTGTTCACAGTTGCTTCACTGCTCTAATACTCGCCTGTATTTGGCGACATTTATGGCTGCAACACTGCTCTGCTCATTGGCTGTGTGTGGCTGCGTTCACTGCTGCTATGTTTTTGTGTTTTTTGTCTGCATGTGTCTTTATTGATCTGTGCTTTGAAAATTGTGTCCTTGAACATGGTGTTATATAATGGCAAAGGTGTTATATAAATAAAAGTGATGATAAAATATGAGGTCCCAGGTTCAATCCCCAGCATTTCCACATCTGTGGGACAGTGGTAGCCTAGTGGGTAGAGCTTTGGGCTATCTAACTAAAAGATTGAGAGTTTAAATCCGAGCTCTGCCATGCAGCCACTGCTGGGTCCTTGAGCAAGGCCCTTAACCCTCTCTGCTCCAGGGGCACCGTACAATGGCTGACCCTGCGCTCTGACCCCAGCAACAAACTGGGATACGCAAATAAATAATTTTGTTGTACTGTACACCTGTGTATGTATATATATATGACAAATAAAGGCGTTCTATTCTTATTCAATGAAACAAACCAAAAACAGTTATAGCCAGTCTAACACTCCGCATCTGCTACATGGCCATAACATTAATGACAAACACTTGCTTTTATACACTGGGCTTCTAATTTGTGTAATTTCTATTTTAATTGCATTTATTTCTCAGTCATTTAATCTTAAATTATTATTTGGGTTCTTTTCAAGACTTCCCTTAAAGTTTTGCCACTGTTGTCTTAGGCTTGCTTATTAGTGGGTTTGGACCCAACTCTTTGTACTGATGCATTAAGACAATGCTTTTGTTGTAAAAGTGCTATAAAATAAACTTGATCCAGTTAACCCTAAATAATAACTACAAACTTTCTTGTGACACCTCACTCTAAAGGATAGCAAGCAGTGCAAGACTGTTTGTACTGGTACCCAACACAGGTGACTTTCTCAAGCATCTCCGACTGATAGCCGTACCACACTTTATCAGCTGTTATTTTTAGCAAAACACCCGAACAAGGCAATTAGGACAACTGAAAACATATCAGAATTTAGAAATGAACCAGGTTAGTATGTAGGGCTGTCAGGGACACAATATTACAGTCACTGCATGATAAATGTAAGAAAAACTTGTTAGAGTTTAACGTATTGTTAACTCTTTGTGCACACACACAAACCTAGATACACACATACACACACACAAGCACATACACACACAGACCTGTGATAGTCCTTGACACAGTAGATCTTGTTCTCTGTATCCACAGTAAAAGGAACTCCATCCAGGCTCTCATTGCAGATGATACAGCGGAAGCAGCCAGGATGGTAGGACTTTCCTAATGCCTGCAGGATCTGTGGACAGATAATGGGTTACTGCTTTGCTAATAGCATCCACACCACTAAACCAAAGTCTGCTGAATCAGCAAACAGCATACACTGCACCAAGTTTAACCCTGTTTAAACTTAAAATCAAAGAATATTTAAAATGTTTTTACTGTTGGATGAACTATCTTGACTGTGTTTAAATGTTAGGCTTTAAAGTCAAGGCTAGCACACTGCACAGTGTATAATCACAATGCCAAAGAGTGTAATGCCATCTTTAAAATAATGAAAGAGGTATCTTGAAAGTACAGTACACTCGTAACAAGCCCATCTGCTGTGAAGATTGGTAGCAAGACTCAGTTACAGAATCATGTCATTCTGTATTGCCAAATATGGTTGATGTATCATTTCCTCTTAACCGATAGCTTCCTGTGTCTTGTTAGTCTGTATTTCTGAAGCAAATTAATGCTTCTCTCCCACTTTGTTCACACATACAATGCACTTACCATGTCCATGATCAGGTGGCCACACACGCTGCATTTATCAGCTGACTGCTGAAAACCAGAGTACTGAAAGAAACAAGTTAAAATTTAGTTACAAAGAAATATATTAGCATGTTTACCTGATTTATTATACTTTAACATCAAATTGTAGACAGTGTTTATTTGTTTATTAAACAAAACTTAAAAACCCAAAATGTATCACATTTAATAAACAAGAAAAACCAAAAATATCCTAAAACAACCAGATCTGTTCTCATCATTTCTTTACACCCACAACCTGACTTAATTTAGTACAAACACTCATGTTTCACTCCTACCACTGCCTACACTTACCACACCACAACCAAATGACGACACACACACACACACACACACACATACACACACTCATTCACCTTCAGTGTCTCCAATTAACCTGACTGCATGTTTTTGGGCAGTGGAGGGAAACCGGAGCTCCCAGAGGAAACCTACACAGACACGGGGAGAACATGCAATCTCTGCACACAAAGGACACGGACCTTCGTGCTGTGAGGCGACAGTGCTACCCACCGAGCGAGGAAATAAATATATATATTTCTAAATGATTAGTTGGTACCTTGACATGCTAGCACACCTCTGTGGAGTGTTTGAACTTGTGAGTTTGAATCTCAGCAGGGAGACCAACCTGGTCGGGCATCCACACAAACACAATTGGCTGTGTTTGAGTGAGGGAAATCTTAGTGTAAGCTCAATCTCCTGCATTGGAGGTCGCATGGAGCCTAGAGTGGTAATCCATATGAATTACAGTTGGAAAAGACTACACTAGTCCCACATCTGCCTGGTTGCCACTTTTGGGCCTAAATTTTGGTTGGATTGTATATGTTTACAACTGTAAGTTGCTTTAGATAAAGAATCTACTAAATTCATTCATTGTCTGTTTTACAACCACTTTATCTTATTCAGGGTTGCGGTAGGTCTGATTTACTAAGGGAAAAGAAAAAAAAAAAACACCCCGGACAGGTTACCAGTCCATCACAGGGCATCTGCTTAATTCTGCAAATGTACACGTAGATGCCACCTTTATGCAACAAAATATTTGGCAGGCATAACAGAAAAAAGCCTTTTCTTTCATCTAACCACACGTATATTGGCCTGAACGTCATGAAAAGCTACTGCACTTAAGATCTCTGAAATAGTATAGTATGACAGACGAAAAATAAAAAGACAAGACAAAAGTAAAGCTTTAGGGATCACACAGTTGAGGTGGGATTTGGCATAAAAGAAGCTGGGTCATACGTTTACATTTTCGGCACTTAGCAGACGCCCTTATCCAAAGTGACTTACAGTACTGTAACAGTATACTGTCTAAGCAATTGAGGGTTAAGGGCCTTGCTAAGGGCCCCAACAGTGGCAACCTGGCAGTGGTGGGGCTTGAACCGGTGACCTTTTGATTACTACTGCCCTACAACTGGTCATAAAGTACAGAGAGAACACAGGTACATACAGGATCTGGAGAAATTTTGTAACAAGTGTAATTTATCACTCTGGCAAATAGAGATTGTGCAAAAACTAAAAGCAGGGCTGCCAGTAATAATAAAATTAATAAAATTGTAAAAAAAAATTCCACATTTAATGAAATGAAAGCTAAGATTTGTCTCAGATTTGCAGTGTGAAGTTGAGCTAATGAACAACAAAGACGTTTATTCATGACCGTTTTTGCTTTTTAAATTTTTTTTTGGATTGACAAAAGGGGGCAGCAATTTTAGAACTGTGTCTGACTCTACTGAGAGCAAGGAGCATTAAGCTTACCAGAAAATCCTCCTCGCAGAATACTTTTCCAGAGACGTAGTAAAACGCTTTTCCCCTGAGCTTCCGACCTGCAGGCAACACACATAATTACAGCTTAATTAATAACACTTCAGTTGTACTTCAAAGAGGTTTAGCAAGAGCTTACATTAAGACTCCTAAATCTTCTCTTATTCCACTCACACTTCACCTCCAAGAACCTTAAATAAAACCTTTTACAACAGATCTGACAGACAAAACTGTACTATGTAGAAATATTTGACTACTAATAAGGGGTTTAATGTATAAACCTCATGTAAACTTGACGACGCCTACAAAAATGTGGTTTATACCTTTTTTCGGAAAGCTAAATAAAATTGATTTAATAAATAATTATTTGTTCAGAGGCGACAAAGCAACATTCATTTAGTACTCACAGCTTAACTTACCTGAGCTGAATTTCAACTTGTAAATAACGTGTGTAAATTCTAAAAGTAGTGAAATAAGGCAGTGTGTGTCTCAGTGACTAACATATTGTACTAGTAATCAGAAGGTTGCCAAGTTGACACTGTTGGGCCCTTGAGCAAGACCCTTAATCCTCATTTGCTCAAATTGTATTTAGTCACAGATATAATAAAACTGAATAAAACATTTAAAAATGCTGTAAATGGGAACATAATAATGATTCAAAAGGTCGCTGGTTCAAGCCCCACCACTGCCAGGTTGTCATTGCTGGGCTTTTGAGCAAGGCCCTTAACCCTCAATTGCTTAGACAGTGTACTGTCATAGTACTGTAAGTCGCTTTGGATAAAAAGTGTCTGCTAAATGCTAAAAATGTAAATGTACACTAGCCAACCGACAGGTGCTATTGACCGGCTGGTCGCTGCACAGACATGATTGGCTATGATTGAGATGAACTGCTGCCCCTCACATGGTATTCCTGTCTTGCACAACCCTGACTTGTATAAAGAGTATGAGGCGGCACGGTGACTCAGTGGGTAGCACTGTCACCTCACAGCAAGGTGGGGTGGTCTGGGTCCTTTCTGTGTTTGCATGTTCTCCCAGTGTCGGTGTGGGTTTCCTCTGGGAGCTCCAGTTTCCTCCCACAGTCCAAAGATGTGCAAGTGAGGTGAATTGGAGATGCAAAACTGTCCATGACTGAGTTTGACGTTAAAACGTGTGAACTGATGAACCCTGTGTAATGTTTGTCATGAATGTAACCGAAGTGTAAAACATGACGTTAAAATCCTAATAAATAAAAATAAAGAGGTTAATGAAAATCAAATATAAAATAAAATGAAATTATAATGCCATATTTAGCATTTATGAAATGTGTGGCAGTACCACATATAGAAATGCTACCTTGTTTGAACATCTTACCTGACCTTGCAAACTGATTTGTCAATATTGCGTTTCTTTATGGAATAATCACATTAATTGATTGTGGTGTCAGAGTATCATTTTAAATCCAAAAGTCATTAAAATAATGTTTTAATCAGACTTTTTTGTGTTCTCATTTATACAGTTACTCTTTGTAAATCACCTGTCTGCAATTACGCTCTCTTGGTATCCAAGTATATCACAGCTAAGAGCACAAAGTCAGAACTACATGGAGCTCAGACTCCACACTGTTTTCCATCAGTTCATACTCTAGAGCTAATGGGGTAGACTTTCAGCCTGAATGGGTTCTTTCTTGGCTTTCCCGCCTTCATAAGCATGAATACAGACACACACACACACACCTCCCACTCACAAAAATCTAGTCCCACAGGAAAGGAGAACATTCCACACATTTTGTAGGGAGGGGTGCAAGGGGATATAGTTAACCCTTCCAGGCCTTCTGTACATCCCTTTAATCCTTTATTTATTTATCAACATACTAGCAGAACCTGCTGGGAAAATGGTTTGTATGTTTCTCCTGAGTGAATCTGTCCACTATAGAGTTTCAGTTTGCTGGATGTGCCTACAGAATGCTTACAAACGAACAAAAGTGGAAGTCAAATACAACCAGATGTTAAAATACAGACAGAAGTGATTCATATGTGCATTAAATAGGAATATTAATGCCCAAACACAAATCTGTCATCAAAAACATTCCACTCATTTTTGGTTTCAAGAACGTTTTCTTAGCAGTCTCAAGCAATCTATACAATTTACAGAGATCATCCACCACGGTAACACCACAGACCTAGTAAATTGTTTTAATACTTTTATTAATAATATTGCAGCCTTGCTATGACAAGTATTTTACATGCAAAGTAATGGATAACAGATGTAGGTTACAAATACTGTACCTTTTTTTTGTGAGTGATTTGCAGGTGACTGAATGGCTGTATACATGGATTCTGTACGAATAACCATCAAGTCCAATTTTGAAATGAATGCGCTTTGAAAAATAATTCTATATATTTGTCTTGGTAAACTTTATTCCACTGTTCACCCCCAAAGTTGCATTTCTGTGCAAAAATTTCACCTACCCCTGTGACTTTTCTCTATTCACTTTCCTCACAATTCAACAAAGTTTCCTAATGCCTAGTTCACACTACACGATTTTTGCCCTGATTTTCGCTTACCTACAGGTCACCGCTAGATGTGGCAGCTTGGAAAGATCGCTCAGGGAAACTCGGCTCTTGATTGCTATGTGTGAACTGTTCAACAACTTGATCCGAGCGGCTCGCTCGCTTATTGTTGACGTGCATTTTTGGACATGGTATCATTAAACCCCTCGTCACTTCTAGCGTGTGTTTTCATGATGAAACGTAATTTGGGAGACCAGACAGACTCGCCTGCGATTCCTCCCAGTGATAGATCGTGTAGTTTGTAATTCCCTATCGCCGATCAGTCGTGTAGTGTGAAATACACAACGACTTAAAAGACTCCCAATTGCAAGAGATCCAGTTGTGTAGTGTGAACTATACATTGATCTGACGACTTGGAAAGTCGCGCAGTGTAGTGAACTTGGCATTAGTATCAGCTTTTGTTTTTCTAGGTGATTACCTGGAAATTGCTCAGTTTGGTCTTGTTGTGTCTACCTGGGGTTTCACCTCTGGCTCGCTTTTACATTGTGGTGTAAATAAACCGATAAAAACGCATGTTGTGAAAGGGGCTTGTTTAGAATGCAAGTGTAAATACTTCATTTTTATCACTGCTTTATCCTATTCAGGAATATACTGGACGCAAGGCAGAAATACCCTGGACAGGGCGACAAGATTAGAACCCGGAGCTCAGTGGTAGAGTGCTAGTGTACAGACCACTGCACCACTCGAGCACCATGATATACTAAAAATGACAATAAATTTAAGAACTAGGGAATTATATCATTAACTAATTAAAAACTAATTTTCTCTTTACATGGTGTAATTTAAAAGACTGAGCCGCTATACTGGTGGCTTGAGCTGGTACTGCTGGTGACTCGGCTTATGTTCTTTCCTTTACTCTATGACTTTGTCTTTTCTCAGTGGTTGTGCGTGGCGCTGGGGGTTATCACGTATACCACTGTGGGAAGAGAGCAGGGCTACCTGCCCTTTCTGATGAGGCAGCTTAGGCTTACAGTGTATCACAAAAGTGAGTACACCCCTCACATTTCTGCAGATATTTAAGTATATCTTTTCATGGGACAACACTGACAAAATGACACTTTGACACAATGAAAAGTAGTCTGTGTGCAGCTTATATAACAGTGTACATTTATTCTTCCCTCAAAATAACTCAATATACAGCCATTAATGTCTAAACCACCGGCAACAAAAGTGAGTACACCCCTAAGAGACTACACCCCTAAATGTCCAAATTGAGCACTGCTTGTCATTTTCCCTCCAAAATGTCATGTGATTTGTTAGTGTTACTAGGTCTCAGGTGTGCATAGGGAGCAGGTGTGTTCAATTTAGTAGTACAGCTCTCACACTCTCTCATACTGGTCACTGAAAGTTCCAACATGGCACCTCATGGCAAAGAACTCTCTGAGGATCTTAAAAGACGAATTGTTGCACTACATGAAGATGGCCAAGGCTACAAGAAGATTGCCAACACCCTGAAACTGAGCTGCAGCACAGTGGCCAAGATCATCCAGCGTTTTAAAAGAGCAGGGTCCACTCAGAACAGACCTCGCGTTGGTCGTCCAAAGAAGCTGAGTGCACGTGCTCAGCGTCACATCCAACTGCTGTCTTTGAAAGATAGGCGCAGGAGTGCTGTCAGCATTGCTGCAGAGATTGAAAAGGTGGGGGGTCAGCCTGTCAGTGCTCAGACCATACGCCGCACACTACATCAAATTGGTCTGCATGGCTGTCACCCCAGAAGGAAGCCTCTTCTGAAGTCTCTACACAAGAAAGCCCGCAAACAGTTTGCTGAAGACATGTCAACAAAGGACATGGATTACTGGAACCATGTCCTATGGTCTGATGAGACCAAGATTAATTTGTTTGGTTCAGATGGTCTCAAGCATGTGTGGCGGCAATCAGGTGAGGAGTACAAAGATAAGTGTGTCATGCCTACAGTCAAGCATGGTGGTGGGAATGCCATGGTCTGGGGCTGCATGAGTGCAGCAGTTGTTGGGGAGTTACATTTCATTGAGGGACACATGAACTCCAATATGTACTGTGAAATACTGAAGCAGAGCATGATCCCCTCCCTCCGGAAACTGGGTCGCAGGGCAGTGTTCCAGCATGATAATGACCCCAAACACACCTCTAAGACGACCACTGCTTTATTGAAGAGGCTGAGGGTAAAGGTGATGGACTGGCCAATCATGTTTCCAGACCTAAACCCAATAGAACATCTTTGGGGCATCCTCAAGCGGAAGGTGGAGGAGCGCAAAGTCTCGAATATCCGCCAGCTCCGTGATGTCGTCATTGAGGAGTGGAAAAGCATTCCAGTGGCAACCTGTGAAGCTCTGGTAAACTCCATGCCCAGGAGAGTTAAGGCAGTTCTGGGAAATAATGGTGGCCACACAAAATATTGACACTTCAGGAACTTTCACTAAGGGGTGTACTCACTTTTGTTGCCGGTAGTTTAGACATTAATGGCTGTATACTGAGTTATTTTGAGGGAAGAATAAATGTACACTGTTATATAAGCTGCACACAGACTACTTTTCATTGTGTCAAAGTGTCATTTTGTCAGTGTTGTCCCATGAAAAGATATACTTAAATATCTGCAGAAATGTGAGGGGTGTACTCACTTTTGTGATACACTGTACATCTCCGTAAGTGTGATGTCCCCTACTCCATTCAGGCGCTCATCTATCTGTTTCATCACCTCTCCTTTATAGGCTGCGGATTTGGGTTTTATTATTTGTTATTTTGGCTAGTGGTTTTTTTCATAGTTTTCTTTTTGTTTGTGTCTTTTATCTGCAATATTATTCTACATTGGTTGGGTATTCTGGCTTCTAAATGTTCTGAATTGTCAGTATAGATGAACAAAATTGAAAACAAATTTTAATACCATTTTACTGAATGCTTCTGGATGTAAATATGAAATTAAGTGCATACAAAAGGAGTACTTTGGCAGAAATGTTAATAAAAACATCTTATATTTAATGAAATTATTTAGTATGCATGACAAGATAAGTGTAACTGTAGGGATTATGATGCTAAGTGTTTGGTCTTCACTGCTAAAAGCGTCTAATATTCCAGGACTCAGCTTTACTCAGGAGCAGACATGTTTAAACAATCATGGCTCTGTTCTCTACAAACTGTCAGTGAAACAGCTGCTAAGCCTGAAAAGCTAATTTACAAACCCATAAAAAGTATCCAATAAAAAGAGCCCAAAAAGAACATTAAATAAAGCAAGGGGCAAATCAAAAAGTGATAAGAAATCATCAGGTCTATTTTAAACACTTCCTCTTAGTACCTAGACCTATAACCTCATCATACAGCTTCTCTGTAAAGGGGGTGACCTAAACGTAACAACTAAAAATAGTCATTAAAAGCATGCACATGCCTTGGCTAAACCATGGCTAGTATCTGTCTCACTTCCTGTTCTGGTCTCCCATGTCTGGTATGTTTAGAAAAGGAAGGCCATAATCTCCCAGAAGGCTCTCGTTCAGCCTGCTGGTATTTACCGTCTTGTGGGAGATTTGCTGTTGACTTTCTTTCTGTTTTTCCCTTTTTAAGTCCTTTGTGTTGCCTAACACACTATTTGTAGACCATGAGTAATCCCATAAAGCTAATATAGCAACGATCAGCTATAAGACTCAGTTATGGTAAAATAGAAAAAAGCTCATACGGAAGTTAAATTGTAGCTTAACGAGGCTGCAAGTCTTAAATAAAACCAACAAACGTTTTTCCATGTAATAACAGTAAAGTTGCAAATCCAGTGTACTGGAATACACATATAGTTCTTATGGTTACTTTTAGAATAAAGCAATGTTTACTGTGAATAATAAAAAGTTTTAACAGGCCCACCAACCTGGGAGGTCAAAGTGAGGGTTGAGGGATGGCTTGGTTACAGAATCATGTCCTTCTGCCTTGTCATTTATGGCCGGCAAATGGAGCACGGAGGTGAAAATGATTGACATGTCAGTTGCGCTTAACTGACAGTCATCTGCACTTTCCCCATTAACCCAGCTGACATTTCAGCACTTTTTGGCTTCACCAGTTGGTGGTTTACTGCTTTTATTTTCCTGTTAGCTTTTTTGTTTGCGTCTTTTTAGCCTTAGTATTGTCTAACCTGGGTAAGCAACCTGCAATGAGGTTTATTTTTAATTGTTGCAGGTGAAGGACTACACCTGTATGTTGTCTTTGTACTTTAAACAGCTAAATAAAGCTTCAAACAATTTCACAAATTACAGTTTTTCGTTTTTATTACATTTTTAGAAAGTGTCCCAAGTTTTCTGAAAATGGGGTTTGTAGACAGAACCACAAACATTCAATGGGAAAGTTTAGAAAGCACTGTACAGCCACTTCAAGTACCAAGATAATTTGTACAAACAATTGTTTGTAATTACAAAGTACAGGGAACACTGGTTGGTTTGCCAGGGCAAAAGGAGCACACACCTGTCTCCTTATGCTAATAGGAAACTTGTCAGGTGGTCAGATGTAGTGCAAAACCTATTAAAACCATTAAAAAGAAGCTGAGACAAATGTTACACTGTCCACAGTCAAGCAAACTTTAAAACTTGGGGGGATAGTGGTAGCCTAGTTCAAATCCCAGCTCTGCTGTGAGCAAGGCCCTTAACCCTCTCAGCTCCAGAGGCGCTGTACTATGCCTGACCCTGTGCCTTGACCCTAGCTTTCAAAGAAGCTGAGATATGCGAAGAAAGAATTTCATTGTACTGAACACCTGTATATGTATATATGAACATATAGGCATTCTATTCTTCTATTCCAAATCATCATGGACTTAGATACTGCAGTGCAAGTGAGAAGCCCAAATCAACACTATCTTAAGTACAGTAGCAATCAAAAGCCTGAAAAAACTCAATGAGCTGGAGGCTTTTGCAATGGCTGAAGATTCCATAAGAGGGGTCAAAAGATTGTTAGCACTTATTAGAAGTTATTAAGGCAAAATGATGTTCCACCAGTACTGAGACTAATTGTAATAATTGTAAACATGAATATTTGTCAAGAGAACTAGATAATAATAATAATAATAATACATTTTATTTATATAGCGCTTTTCAAGATACTCAAAGACGCTTTACATAAGACAAATAATCAAAACAAATACGTACATACACCATACAAATCATAGTACAAAATCAAAATAGTACATCAACATCAAGAATAATTAAGATAAAAACAAAGAGAGCAGCATAAGACAGTTCATTAAAAATTAGCTAAATTATGAGAGAGAACAACAAATATAGAACAATTTCTTAAAATTAGACAGAAACAGGACAGATTTACATGCAATCAGGAAACTGAAAACTTTACAAGTTTTAGGATCTAGGACTTCACATTTCTGTCGTGATCTAAGTATAAAAACTATTAAAAAGAATAGCAAAAATAAAAGCATTTATTTTGTGTTGTTACAAGTTAAATGCCACTCTGAATAGATGAGTTTTGAGAAGTGACTTGAATTTGGACAGGTCAGGACAATCTCGTAGGTGTTTGGGGAGAGCATTCCATAAAGATGGAGCAGCTATGGAAAAGGCCCTGTCACCCCAGGTCCGGTGCTTGGTCCTAGAGGGTATGGACAGTAGGTTAGCCTCAGAAGAGCGAAGGCTACGGGAGGGAATGTGCTGATGGAGCAGGTCGGTGAGGTAGGATGGGGCCTGATTATGGAGAGCTTTGTGAGTGAATAGAAGAATTTTGAATTGAATGCGTTGAGCAACGGGAAGCCAATGAAGTTTTTGTAGAACAGGTGTAATATGATCACGGGAGCGAGTATGAGTAAGGAGGCGAGCAGCTGAATTCTGGATATACTGAAGTTTTTTTAGGATTTTGTTAGATGTACCATAAAGGATGCTATTGCAATAATCAATTCTGGATGTAATAAAAGCATGAATCAAGGTTTCGGCGGCAGAAAAGGAGAGTGATGGACGTAGACGTGCTATGTTTTTTAGATGAAAGAAAGCAGTTTTGGTGATGTGATTTACATGGCGGTCAAAAGAGAGGTTGCTATCAAAAATTACACCAAGATTTCGGATGTTAGAAGACGGAGACAAAGTGTCATTATCAATGGTAATTTGAAAATTTTTTGTGGTTTTTGCCAGGGTTGTAGGACCTACGATGATCATATCTGATTTTTCACAGTTTAATTTGAGGAAATTAGCTTTCATCCACAATTTCATTTCAGTGATGCAATTTGTCAGAGTGGAGTGAAGTTCAGTATTAATGGATTTGGAGGAGATGTAAAGCTGAATATCATCAGCATAGCAGTGGAAATGTAAACCATGCCGACGTATGATGTCACCAAGGGGGAGCATATAAAGAATAAACAAAAGGGGACCTAACACTGAGCCTTGGGGAACGCCTTGGGACAGTGGAGCAATGGCAGAACTACAATTGTTGATATTAACAAACTGTTGTCTGTTTATGAGATATGACCTTAACCACAAAAGGGCAGTACCAGTGATGTTGACAGAGGATTCAAGGCGGGACAGAAGAATGGAGTGATTAATGGTGTCAAAAGCTGCAGTAAGATCAAGGAGGACGAGAATATTAATTTGTCCAGAGTCTGAGGAAAGAAGAAGGTCATTTGTGACTTTGAGGAGGGCTGACTCAGTGCTGTGCTGGGGGCGGAAACCAGACTGAAATGATTCAAATAGATTATTGGAATTTAGGTGATCTTTGAGCTGTGAGGCAACAACACGTTCCAGTATTTTCGACAGAAATGGAAGATTGGAAATGGGCCGAAAGTTACTCATAATGTTAGAGTCAAGTCCAGGTTTTTTAAGTATGGGAGTAACAGCAGCCAATTTGAGTGATTGAGGGACTGAGCCAGAACTAAGAGAGGAATTGATTATCTCTGTGATAAGTGATGAGATAACTGGAAAACAACCCTTAACAAGTTTTGATGGAGCAGGATCCAAAACACAAGTGGAGCTTCGCATCCCTGTTAAGATCTCAGATAGGTCCAAAAGAGACACAGGTGAGAACTGAGACAGAGGCTGGGTAATAAATTGAGATGAGATAGGCGGAGAAACAGAGATGACAGGGGAAACTGTCAGAAAATTTTGGATATTCTCAACTTTTGTTTGAAAAAATGAGAGGTAAGAGTTACACTTGTCAACTGTAAAGGAATTGGTAGTATTGTCAACTGGTTTGAGAAGTTTATTTATTGTGGAAAAGAGAGTCTTAGGATTTGTTGATCCAGCATGTATGAGTTCGGAATAGTAAGTGGATCGGGCTGCCGTAAGAGCGTCTTTGTAATGTTGAAGATAATCAGAATAAATCTGATAATGTACTGTTAGACCGGTTTTCTTATAAAGTCTTTCAAGCTGGCGTTTACGGGATTTCATTTGGTGAAGCTCAATTGTGTACCATGGTGCGGAATGACTAAATGAAACAAATTTGGTTCTCAAAGGAGCCAGCTCATCAAGACATGAGGCGAGTATGTCATTATAGTAATCGACAAGGTCAGATGAATTACTAGACAGTACAGGACAGACAGACATCTTTTTAACAAGAGAATCTGAGAAAGCAGAGGGAGAGATATATTGAAGATTCCTGAAGGATATTTTACGTTTAGCTCTAGTGATGGGCCTAGTGACCTCAATGTCCATGATGATTGTCAAATGATCAGAGACAGTAAGGTCATGGCTGGACGGCTGATGAACTAGGACACCAGTAGAGCAGACAAGGTCAAGAGTATGACCTTTTTTATGAGTTGGAAAATGTATATGTTGTGTGAAATTAAAACACTGTAACAATTCCAAAAATTCCCTGGCAAATTTACAGTTGTTGTCATCAATATGGATGTTAAAATCACCCATAAGCAGTACAGAGGATGAGAGGGCACTAAGCTGGGTTAAAAAATCTGAAAAATCAGAGAGAAAGGAAGCGTTTGGCTTTGGCGGACGATAAACTACAGCAGTGACCAGAGGAGTAGGCCCTGACAACTTGAAAGCCAGGTGTTCAAAAGAAAGAGCAGCAGGAAAAGACAAAGTGGTTATTTGGCAGATGACAATTAGATGTTTTTCTTTTCTTAAACTAAAAGACTATGGTAAATTGTTTACCAAACACGTTTCAAGCCAAGCTACAATAAACTTTACATTTACAGGGGTTGGACAAAATAACTGAAACACCTGTCATTTTAGTGTGGTAGGTTTCATGGCTAAATTGGACCAGTCTGGTGGCCAATCTTCATTAATTGCACATTGCACCAGTAAGAGCAGAGTGTGAAGGTTCAATTAGCAGGGTAAGAGCACAGTTTTGCTCAAAATATTGCAATGCACACAACATTATGGGTGACATACCAGAATTCAAAAGAGGACAAATTGTTGGTGCACGTCTTGCTGGTGCATCTGTGACCAAGACAGCAAGTCTTTGTGATGTATCAAGAGCCACGGTATCCAGGGTAATGTCAGCATACCACCAAGAAGGACAAACCACATCCAACAGGATTAACTGTGGACGCAAGAGGAAGCTGTCTGAAAGGGATGTTCGGGTGCTAACCCGGATTGTATCCAAAAAAACATAAAACCACGGCTGCCCAAATCACGGCAGAATTAAATGTGCACCTCAACTCTCCTGTTTCCACCAGAACTGTCCGTCGGGAGCTCCACAGGGTCAATATACACGGCCGGGCTGCTATAGCCAAACCTTTGGTCACTCGTGCCAATGCCAAACGTCGGTTTCAATGGTGCAAGGAGCGCAAATCTTGGGCTGTGGACAATGTGAAACATGTATTGTTCTCTGATGAGTCCACCTTTACTGTTTTCCCCACATCCGGGAGAGTTACGGTGTGGAGAAGCCCCAAAGAAGCGTACCACCCAGACTGTTGCATGCCCAGAGTGAAGCATGGGGGTGGATCAGTGATGGTTTGGGCTGCCATATCATGGCATTCCCTTGGCCCAATACTTGTGCTAGATGGGCGCGTCACTGCCAAGGACTACCGAACCATTCTGGAGGACCATGTGCATCCAATGGCGGTGCCGTGTATCAGGATGACAATGCACCAATACACACAGCAAGACTGGTGAAAGATTGGTTTGATGAACATGAAAGTGAAGTTGAACATCTCCCATGGCCTGCACAGTCACCAGATCTAAATATTATTGAGCCACTTTGGGGTGTTTTGGAGAAGCGAGTCAGGAAACGTTTTCCTCCACCAGCATCACGTAGTGACCTGGCCACTATCCTGCAAGAAGAATGGCTTAAAATCCCTCTGACTACTGTGCAGGACTTGTATATGTCATTTCCAAGACGAATTGACGCTGTATTGGCCGCAAAAGGAGGCCCTACACCATACTAATAAATTATTGTGGTCTAAAACCAGGTGTTTCAGTTATTTTGTCCAACCCCTGTACATTCGCATTTAGCAAACACGTCTTTAAAAGTATTATTATTTTGATCTAATCTGTATTTCCTGTAGTGCACATATAACATCCCTTCAAGTTCAGAGACCCTTTCTTCTCTTATTATAGTCTGTCTCAAACATTCAGCTTTCAGCTGACAAAACACCACACATGCCTCCATCTGTTTATCCCACCCAAGACCTGAGACCCCATTCACAGACTGCATTCCTGTCCAGCAGGACCCCCTGTACCTTTTATAAGCAGCAGCCCTAAAAAACAAGTACGCCTAGTCTACTGCGCCCCAGAGGTTTATTTACACAAGTAGACTTTGGCATTCACAAACCTACTGCAGACATCAAGCACGAAAACCTCACAGGAGCCGATTCTCAGTCATCAGAGTGTGAGAGCGTTCAGCCTAAACATCTGGCTTCACGGCACACAGTAACGCCTGACGGCAACAAATCAGCAGCGTCTCCTTTTGTTTTGAGAAATTAAGAAGGATATTTTAATAAGCAGACTCAGACGTACTGGAGAGCCAGTCACGCAGATGAGCAGCTTGCCTCACCAAGTTTCCAATTTGGTATTTATTGGGTACTGGTGTGTGTGCATAGCTGCCAAGCCTGAAGTGGAGGGAGTAAAGAAGCTGATTTAGACGCATATGTTGTCTGAACACACACATACTGCTTGTGTTTAAAAAGGTTAGTGCTGGAAGCACCTGGCCGCACGCCACCTCACAGCATGAACTCTGAGCCCTCACACAAAGCAGCCAACACAGTTTAATGCTGATACCCCGACAACATGTTACAGCTGTACAAATCAGATTTTGACAATAATTTGATCAACCAATTAACCAATTACCATTTTACAATGAGGCAAAACCAGAATCACAATGAGATCTTCAGTTTTTTTGTTTTGTTGTATTAATGCATTCCCATTCTTTTCCTTTGATTAGGGTAGAGGTAGGTTGTTGAAGAGGGTAGAGGTGGTATGGTACAGTGTATCACAAAAGTGAGTACACCCCTCACATTTCTGCAAATATTTTATATTATCACTTTTCATGGGACAACACTATAGAAATAAAACTTGGATATAACTTAGAGTAGTCAGTGTACAACTTGTATAGCAGTGTAGATTTACTGTCTTCTGAAAATAACTCAACACACAGCCATTAATGTCTAAATGGCTGGCAACATAAGTGAGTACACCCCACAGTGAACATGTCCAAATTGTGCTCAAAGTGTCAATATTTTGTGTGACCACCATTATTATCCAGCACTGCCTTAACCCTCCTGGGCATGGAATTCACCAGAGCTGCACAGGTTGCTACTGGAATCCTCTTCCACTTCTCTATGATGACATCACGGAGCTGGTGGATGTTAGACACCTTGAACTCCTCCACCTTCCACTTGAGGATGCGCCACAGGTGCTCAATTGGGTTTAGTCCATCACCTTTACCTTCAGCTTCCTCAGCAAGGCAGTTGTCATCTTGGAGGTTGTGTTTGGGGTCGTTATCCTGTTGGAAAACTGCCATGAGGCCCAGTTTTCGAAGGGAGGGGATCATGCTCTGTTTCAGAATGTCACAGTACATGTTGGAATTCATGTTTCCCTCAATGAACCGCAGCTCCCCAGTGCCAGCAACACTCATGCAGCCCAAGACCATGATGCTACCACCACCATGCTTGACTGTAGGCAAGATACAGTTGTCTTGGTACTTCTCACCAGGGCGCCGCCACACATGCTGGACACCATCTGAGCCAAACAAGTTTATCTTGGTCTCGTCAGACCACAGGGCATTCCAGTAATCCATGTTCTTGGACTGCTTGTCTTCAGCAAACTGTTTGCGGGCTTTCTTGTGCGTCAGCTTCCTTCTGGGATGACGACCATGCAGACCGAGTTGATGCAGTGTGCGGCGTATGGTCTGAGCACTGACAGGCTGACCTCCCACGTCTTCAACCTCTGCAGCAATGCTGGCAGTACTCATGTGTCTATTTTTTAAAGCCAACCTCTGGATATGACGCCGAACACGTGGACTCAACTTCTTTGGTCGACCCTGGCGAAGCCTGTTCCGAGTGGAACCTGTCCTGGAAAACCGCTGTATGACCTTGGCCACCATGCTGTAGCTCAGTTTCAGGGTGTTAGCAATCTTCTTATAGCCCAGGCCATCTTTGTGGAGAGCAACAATTCTATTTCTCACATCCTCAGAGAGTTCTTTGCCATGAGGTGCCATGTTGAATATCCAGTGGCCAGTATGAGAGAATTGTACCCGAAACACCAAATTTAACAGCCCTGCTCCCCATTTACACCTGGGACCTTGACACATGACACCAGGGAGGGACAACGACACATTTGGGCACAATTTGGACATGTTCACTGTGGGGTGTACTCACTTATGTTGCCAGCTATTTAGACATTAATGGCTGTGTGTTGAGTTATTTTCAGAAGACAGTAAATCTACACTGCTATACAAGCTGTACACTGACTACTCTAAGTTATATCCAAGTTTCATGTCTATAGTGTTGTCCCATGAAAAGATATAATGAAATATTTGCAGAAATGTGAGGGGTGTACTCACTTTTGTGATACACTCTAGGTGAGTATATTTCAGATTTATGGTGCAGCAGTGAATTATGCCAAACTATCACCATTGACATCCAGGATTACCCATCTGTGCTAACGGCTGGGTCAACGTCTACATACAGATTTACTATTCCTGAAGGTGAGGGGTGCGAGGACCCCTGATGGTTGAGGTATTTTTATATATGTGATGAGGTACTTACTGCAGGCACTGCAGGTAAAGCAGCTGTCGTGGTAGAGGCTGCCCATGGCTTGACATGCCTGACTTGCTCCATACACAGCCTTATTGCATTTCACACAGCTTCCTGCAAAAGAGAAGCACAACACAAATAAATCAATATAGTAATGCATTAATATTAAACAATGAGGGCAATTCAGACCTATTAACATCACAGTGATGTGAAAACAAATGACCTAACTGCATGCTCTTGACTAGCATCAGTGATACAGTTTGTATACCTTGTTACTCA
Source organism: Trichomycterus rosablanca (assembly GCF_030014385.1). Classification (NCBI taxonomy): domain Eukaryota; kingdom Metazoa; phylum Chordata; class Actinopteri; order Siluriformes; family Trichomycteridae; genus Trichomycterus; species Trichomycterus rosablanca. The sequence goes on along the minus strand of NC_085990.1, from coordinate 40,190,999 downwards.
ACTGTTAAGGAAAAATGTGAATATAAAAAGTATGATCCTCTATATCAGGGGTGTCAAACTCACGGCCCGCGGGCCAGATCCGGCCCGCCACGTCATTTTATGTGGCCCGCGAGAGCTTAAACGACTGTACGATTGTTGTGATGGTTCGAGTCGTTACAGAGACGCAGTTATAATTTAATGGGACTCCAGCACATGTAAACGCCAACCGGCGACATCGTAGTCATGGCAACTAACTTTGACCTTCGCTGAGAAGCCATGTGACTTTTACGGCAAAAGAACACGGGTAGTAATGTAAACAATAATAATAAATATAAATAATTATCTTGCAGTATAATACCAAAGCATCGTCTGTAAGTAGTGGCGTTTATATTCTCAGTTGTTTGTAAATGTTTAGTGAGTATATCACAGCGTTTTAGTTACAAATTTACCGTAATTAAATACAATTGTTACCGTTACTATAGCAATTAGTATCTTTACACAAAATGCTAACTCGTTAGCGCTATTTTACGTTTGGTTAAATCTCATATTGTACCAGATGTAACACTTGACTACAGCTGTGTGCTTGTACTGTATTAAGTTCTTTATTGTTTTTATTTTTACCTCATTCTGGTGCACACAGTGTATCACACAGCTGGGAAGCAAATAAAACCGACTGTATTCTGAAGAGAGCTGTCTGTCTGTCTGTCTGTCTAGCTGAGCAAGGGGGATAAACTGTTAGTGAGGGCAGAACAATTGTCTTAAAATACACTGTAAAGTTCTACATTAACCGCATCTCTCAAAATGCATGCTGATTTTGTGACCTGCAAAGTGACACATCCTGCCAGTAGATGATGTTAAGAAATATTTACACATAATCCCAAAATGTACAAGAAGATGTACAAGTCAATAAAGCCAACCAGCTCATCATTTTAAGAAGTTGTGTTTAGTCCAGGCTATGTTTGGAATATATATATACAGTGTATCACAAAAGTGAGTACACCCCTCACATTTCTGCAAATATTTCATTATATCTTTTCATGGGACAACACTATAGACATGAAACTTGGATATAACTTAGAGTAGTCAGTGTACAGCTTGTATAGCAGTGTAGATTTACTGTCTTCTGAAAATAACTCAACACACAGCCATTAATGTCTAAATAGCTGGCAACATAAGTGAGTACACCCGACAGTGAACATGTCCAAATTGTGCCCAAATGTGTCGTTGTCCCTCCCTGGTGTCATGTGTCAAGGTCCCAGGTGTAAATGGGGAGCAGGGCTGTTAAATTTGGTGTTTTGGGTACAATTCTCTCATACTGGCCACTGGATATTCAACATGGCACCTCATGGCAAAGAACTCTCTGAGGATGTGAGAAATAGAATTGTTGCTCTCCACAAAGATGGCCTGGACTATAAGAAGATTGCTAACACCCTGAAACTGAGCTACAGCATGGTGGCCAAGGTCATACAGCGGTTTTCCAGGACAGGTTCCACTCGGAACAGGCTTCGCCAGGGTCGACCAAAGAAGTTGAGTCCACGTGTTCGGCGTCATATCCAGAGGTTGGCTTTAAAAAATAGACACATGAGTGCTGCCAGCATTGCTGCAGAGGTTGAAGACGTGGGAGGTCAGCCTGTCAGTGCTCAGACCATACGCCGCACACTGCATCAACTCGGTCTGCATGGTTGTCATCCCAGAAGGAAGCTGACGCACAAGAAAGCCCGCAAACAGTTGGCTGAAGACAATCAGTCCAAGAACACGGATTACTGGAATGCCCTGTGGTCTGACGAGACCAAGATAAACTTGTTTGGCTCAGATGGTGTCCAGCATGTGTGACGGCGCCCTGGTGAGAAGTACCAAGACAACTGTATCTTGCCTACAGTCAAGCATGGTGGTGGTAGCATCATGGTCTTGGGCTGCATGAGTGTTGCTGGCACTGGGGAGCTGCAGTTCATTGAGGGAAACATGAATTCCAACATGTACTGTGACATTCTGAAACAGAGCATGATCCCCTCACTTCGAAAAACTGGGCCTCATGGCAGTTTTCCAACAGGATAACGACCCCAAACACAACCTCCAAGATGACAACTGCCTTGCTGAGGAAGCTGAAGGTAAAGGTGATGGACTAAACCCAATTGAGCACCTGTGGCGCATCCTCAAGTGGAAGGTGGAGGAGTTCAAGGTGTCTAACATCCACCAGCTCCGTGATGTCATCATGGAGGAGTGGAAGAGGATTCCAGTAGCAACCTGTGCAGCTCTGGTGAATTCCATGCCCAGGAGGGTTAAGGCAGTGCTGGATAATAATGGTGGTCACACAAAATAATGACACTTCGGGCACAATTTGGACATGTTCACTGTGGGGTGTACTCACTTATGTTGCCAGCCATTTAGACATTAATGGCTGTGTGTTGAGTTATTTTCAGAAGACAGTAAATCTACACTGCTATACAAGTTGTACACTGACTACTCTAAGTTATATCCAAGTTTTATTTCTATAGTGTTGTCCCATAAAAAGATATAATAAAATATTTGCAGAAATGTGAGGGGTGTACTCACTTTTGTGATACACTGTATATACAGTGCCTTGCAAAAGTATTCAGCCCCCTTGAACTTTTCAACCTTTTGCCACATTTCAGGCTTCAAACATAACGATATGAAATTGTAATTTTTTGTGAAGAATCAACAACAAGTGGGACACAATCGTGAAGTAGAACGAAATTTATTGGATATTTTAAACTTTTTTTAGAAATAAAAAACTAAAAAGTGGGGCGTGCAATATTATTCAGCCCCTTTACTTTTAGTGCAGCAAACTCACTCCAGAAGTTCAGTGAGGATCTCTGAATGATCCAATGTTGACCTAAATGACTGATGGTGATAAATAGAATCCACCTGTGTGTAATCAAGTCTCCGTATAAATGCACCTGCTCTGTGACAGTCTCAGAGTTCTGTTTAAAGCGCAGAGAGCATCATGAAGACCAAGGAACACACCAGGCAGGTCCGAGATACTGTTGTGGAGAAGTTTAAAGCCGGATTTGGATACAAAAAGATTTCCCAAGCTTTAAACATCTCAAGGAGCACTGTGCAAGCGATCATATTGAAATGGAAGGAGTATCAGACCACTGCAAATCTACCAAGACCCGGCCGTCCCTCTAAACTTTCAGCTCAAACAAGGAGAAGACTGATCAGAGATGCAGCCAAGAGGCCCATGATCACTCTGAATGAACTGCAGAGATCTACAGCTGAGGTGGGAGACTCTGTCCATAGGACACAATCAGTCGTACACTGCACAAATCTGGCCTTTATGGAAGAGTGGCAAGAAGAAAGCCATTTCTCAAAGATATCTATAAAAAGTCACCTGGGAGACACACCAAACATGTGGAAGAAGGTGCTCTGGTCAGATGAAACCAAAATCGAACTTTTTGGCCACAATGCAAAACGTTATGTTTGGCGTAAAAGCAACACAGCTCATCACCCTGAACACACCATCCCCACTGTCAAACATGGTGGTGGCAGCATCATGGTTTGGGCCTGCTTTTCTTCAGCAGGGACAGGGAAGATGGTTAAAATTGATGGGAAGATGGATGGAGCCAAATACAGGACCATTCTGGAAGAAAACCTGTTGCAGTCTGCAAAAGACCTGAGACTGGGACGGAGATTTATCTTCCAACAAGACAATGATCCAAAACATAAAGCAAAATCTACAATGCAATGGTTCACAAATAAACATATCCAGGTGTTAGAATGGCCAAGTCAAAGTCCAGACCTGAATCCCATCGAGAATCTGTGGAAAGAGCTGAAAACTGCTGTTCACAAACGCTCTCCATCCAACCTCACTGAGCTCGAGCTGTTTTGCAAGAAAGAATGGGCAAAAATTTCTGTCTCTCGATGTGCAAAACTGATAGAGACATACCCCAAGCGACTTGCAGCTGTAATCGCAGCAAAAGGTGGCGCTACAAAGTATTAACGCAAGGGGGCTGAATAATATTGCACGCCCCACTTTTCAGTTTTTTATTTCTAAAAAAAGTTTAAAATATCCAATAAATTTCGTTCCACTTTATGATTGTGTCCCACTTGTTGTTGATTCTTCACAAAAAATTAAAATTTCATATCGTTATGTTTGAAGCCTGAAATGTGGCAAAAGGTTGAAAAGTTCAAGGGGGCTGAATACTTTTGCAAGGCACTGTATACAGTGTATCACAAAAGTGAGTACACCCCTCACATTTCTGCAGATATTTAAGTATATCTTTTCATGGGACAACACTGACAAAATGACACTTTGACACAATGAAAAGTAGTCTGTGTGCAGCTTATATAACAGTGTAAATTTATTCTTCCCTCAAAATAACTCAATATACAGCCATTAATGTCTAAACCACTGGCAACAAAAGTGAGTACACCCCTTAGTGAAAGTTCCTGAAGTGTCAATATTTTGTGTGGCCACCATTATTTCCCAGAACTGCCTTAACTCTCCTGGGCATGGAGTTTACCAGAGCTTCACAGGTTGCCACTGGAATGCTTTTCCACTACTCCATGATGACATCACGGAGCTGGCGGATATTCGAGACTTTGCACTCCTCCACCTTCCGCTTGAGGATGCCCCAAATATGTTCTATTGGGTTTAGGTCTGGAGACATGCTTGGCCAGTCCATCACCTTTACCCTCAGCCTCTTCAATAAAGCAGTGGTCGTCTTAGAGGTGTGTTTGGGGTCATTATCATGCTGGAACACTGCCCTGCGACCCAGTTTCCGGAGGGAGGGGATCATGCTCTGCTTCAGTATTTCACAGTACATATTGGAGTTCATGTGTCCCTCAATGAAATGTAACTCCCCAACACCTGCTGCACCCATGCAGCCCCAGACCATGGCATTCCCACCACCATGCTTGACTGTAGGCATGACACACTTATCTTTGTACTCCTCACCTGATTGCCGCCACACATGCTTGAGACCATCTGAACCAAACAAATTAATCTTGGTCTCATCAGACCATAGGACATGGTTCCAGTAATCCATGTCCTTTGTTGACATGTCTTCAGCAAACTGTTTGCGGGCTTTCTTGTGTAGAGACTTCAGAAGAGGCTTCCTTCTGGGGTGACAGCCATGCAGATCAATTTGATGTAGTGTGCGGCGTATGGTCTGAGCACTGACAGGCTGACCCCCCACCTTTTCAATCTCTGCAGCAATGCTGACAGCACTCCTGCGCCTATCTTTCAAAGACAGCAGTTGGATGTGACGCTGAGCACGTGCACTCAGCTTCTTTGGACGACCAACGCGAGGTCTGTTCTGAGTGGACCCTGCTCTTTTAAAACGCTGGATGATCTTGGCCACTGTGCTGCAGCTCAGTTTCAGGGTGTTGGCAATCTTCTTGTAGCCTTGGCCATCTTCATGTAGCGCAACAATTCGTCTTTTAAGATCCTCAGAGAGTTCTTTGCCATGAGGTGCCATGTTGGAACTTTCAGTGACCAGTATGAGAGAGTGTGAGAGCTGTACTACTAAATTGAACACACCTGCTCCCTATGCACACCTGAGACCTAGTAACACTAACAAATCACATGACATTTTGGAGGGAAAATGACAAGCAGTGCTCAATTTGGACATTTAGGGGTGTAGTCTCTTAGGGGTGTACTCACTTTTGTTGCCGGTGGTTTAGACATTAATGGCTGTATATTGAGTTATTTTGAGGGAAGAATAAATTTACACTGTTATATAAGCTGCACACAGACTACTTTTCATTGTGTCAAAGTGTCATTTTGTCAGTGTTGTCCCATGAAAAGATATACTTAAATATCTGCAGAAATGTGAGGGGTGTACTCACTTTTGTGATACACTGTATATATACTGTACGTATATACAGTATATACTGCTCAAAAAAATAAAGGGAACACTAAAATAACACATCCTAGATCTCAATGAATGAAATATTCCAGTTGAAAATCTTTATTCATCACATAGTGGAATGTGTTGAGAACAAAATAACACAAAAATGATCAATGTAAATCAAAATTATTATCCCATGGAGGTCTGGATTTGGAATCATACTCAAAATCAAAGTGGAAAATCAAATTACAGGCTGATCCAACTTCAGTGGAAATTCCTCAAGACAAGTTCAAATGAGGCTCAGTAGTGTGTGTGGCCTCCACGTGCCTGTATGACCTCCCTACAACACCTGGGCATGCTCCTGATGAGGCGGCGGATGTTCCTGAGGGATCTCCTCCCAGACCTGGATTAAAGCATGAGTCAACTCCTGGACAGTCTGTGGTGCAACGTGGCGTTGGTGGATGGAACGAGACATGATGTCCCAGATGTGCTCGATTGGATTCAGGTCTGGGGAACGGGCAGGCCAGTCCATAGCATCAATGCCTTCATCATGCAGGAACTGCTGACACACTTCAGCCACATGAGGCCTAGCATGGTCATGCATCAGAAGGAACCCAGGGCCCACTGCACCAGCATATGGTCTCACAATGGGTCTGAGGATCTCATCCCGGTACCTAATGGCAGTCAGGGTACCTCTGGCTAGCACATGGAGGGCTGTGCGGCCCTCCAAAGAAATGCCTCCCGACACCATTACTGACCCACTGCCAAACCGGTCATGCTGGAGGATGTTGCAGGCAGCAGAACGTTCTCCACGGCGTCTCCAGACTCTGTCACGTCTGCACATGTGCTCACTGTGAACCTGCTCTCATCCGTGAAAAGCACAGGGCGCCAATGGCGAATCTGCCAATCTTGGTGTTCTCTGGCAAATGCCAATCGCCCTGCACGGTGTTGGGCTGTAAGCACAAGCGCCACTTGTGGACGTCGGGCCCTCATACCACCCTCATGGAGTCTGTTTCTGACAGTTTGAGCAGAAACATGGATATTAGTGGCCTGCTGGAGGTCATTTTGCAGGGCCCTGGCACTGCTCCTCCTGGCACAAAGGAGGAGGTAGCGGTCCTGCTGCTGGGTTGTTGCCCTCCTACGGCCCCCTCCACGTCTCCTGGTGTACTGGCCTGTCTCCTGGTATCTGCTCCATGCTCTGGACACTGTGCTGACAGACACAGCAAACCTTCTTGCCACAGCTCGCATTGATGTGCCATCCTGGACGAGGTGCACAACCTGAGCAACTTCTGTGGGTTGTAGACACCGCCTCATCCTACCTCTAGGGGTGAGAGCACTGACAAAATGCAAAAGTGACCAAAACATCAGCCAGAAAGGAAGAGAAGAGAGAAATGGTCTGTGGTCACCACCTGCAGAACCACTCCTTTATAGGGGTTGTCTTGCTAATTGCCTCTCATTTCTACCTGTTGTCTGTTCCATTTGCACAACAGCAGGTGAAATTGATTCACAATCAGTGTTGCTTCCTAACTGGACAGGTTGATTTCACAGAAGTGTGATTGACTTGGAGTTACATTGTGTTGTTTAAGTGTTCCCTTTATTTTTTTGAGCAGTGTATCACACATATAGGATCTTAGCTTTTTTAAATTTGCAATTTTCCTAAATAGTTGCATAACAACATATACAAACTGTGTCAGTGATGCTTGACTTGATTCAAAAGGCAGTAAGCCCTTGGGTGGCAAAGCAGTTTATTTCACTATCGACCGGCCAGGAGTCTCCACAGCAATAATTTGCTATGATTTAGGGGTTGGTGGATGACTAAAAGCCCTGTCCAGGGTATTTCTGCCTTACGACCAGTAATTTCTGATAGAACCATATATACTCTGCAACTCTGATTCAGTAAAGCGGTTGATGAAAATGAAATAAAAATGAAGGTCTGGCAATAATCATGCCTTGGTATGGCTAATGAAAATAAACTCAATTGTCAATTGGATTTGGTGACCTGATTGATTCAGCTACTAAGAGGCCTATTACTTATTCTCAATGAGCCATGTAGGGCTTAACAGTATTTTTCCCTTAATAAATGAAATCATCATTTAGAAAAATGAATGCTTTATTTAGTTTTTTTGACTGATATTGAAAGTAGTTTGACAGCCTTAAACACAAGCGCAACAAATTTGCAAAAATAAAAGAAATTAAAAAGGAGCGCTTTTCTGCTGATGATGTGATTATTGATGTAACATTCTAAAAAACAAAAGCCACTGTTAATTACAACATCGGGACATCAAATGAGTAGCAATTATGGCAGACTGGCACTTTCATGGGTTGTAAGTTTATTCCGACATTGGCAGCAGAGAAAACGACCTGGTTGGGCCACAGTTTTTGTGCTGCCAGTTGTCTGCCAGTCTGAATGCTGTGTTTACAATAAAAACTGTGTGTGCAAAACCACAGGAAAATGCTGAGATGCAGAGAGAATGCTAAGAGTTTCTTACCTCATTCCCCTTCCCACCACAACAAACAGTACTTTTTCAATTATGTGCAATTAGTTTGGCAGGTAAGGAGTATGTGTTATAAAATAAATATGATGTTGAGCATGAAACTGTCAAATGAAAACACAAAAATAAAAAAAGACCAAGATGAGAGCAGTAAGACAGATGGTGTTGGTGGCACATTGTGTCATAACGGGTGGAATTATAATACAGTTAACTGTACAACAGACAATAAAGTGAAAGACAGAGAATTAAGGTAGAAGAACAAAAATACAAGAGCTGAAGAATTTTATATAATCTTATAACAAGACGATCTGTTGTGACAAAACTTCACTAAGATATAACCACAGCCCTGTCACAATAATCACTTAGCAATCCAATGAAGCTATCCCAAAAAGTCAAGTGAAATTGACACATTTATAATGGGCTTTTCTTTTGTTAACAGCTTAAAGTTTACTTAAAGTCTCAATAGTTGGCCATAATAAACTATAAGCTTCAATCGTGTTACAGTCCATACATTAATCCATTAGTCATTTGAGTAGCACAACCAAATATAGTATGAGCTACACTGCATTTTATTAGCTATACTAATTTGGTAGGTAATTTTATTAGCTACTCCTACTATACAGATGAACTTTGTAGGTACACAATTACTGAATGTGGCCAATCTGTTACTCCTCCAGCAGCCCATTTATCAATCAAACTGGACCATGTAAATTCGCCACTGACCAGATGATGTTAGCACTATTGAGTGTCAGCACTGCAATGACACTAACAATAATGACTGTGCATCAGGTACAGCAGTGTTGTTGGGACTTTTAGATACTACTGGCCTCTTTATTAGGAACACATACCCTGTTGGTGTAGGTTAACAGTTCAAGACTAGAGCTATTTTCTTCTTTCACGCACAATGTCAGTTAATCTTCCTCTAATGTTTCATCAGTGTACACTTTCTGATCACAGGGTGCTGTTGATATTATATTTTTGGTTTGAGCACTATTCTCCACCCATTTTCTAAAAAAGGTTTTTAATTATAGAGTGGTCACATGACCAAGACCATAAGTCATAGGTTTATAGCTATTTATTGTCTTTGAAAAAAAAAGATCTAAAGGATGAACTAAAGCAGAGAAACGAACCCACAGCAAATGATGATCATTTCTTTTAATTGAATACAAAGTAATACTTATGCATTAATGTACGAATAAGTAAAACGCTATTTTAGACCAATGAACACTTTCAGGACATGCAGACACTGTTTAAATCAGCTACATTAAGGAAGCTCCAGAGATAAATGACTATCACAAGACCTGTTGCATACACAGATAGTAAGATGATAAAACACACAACAGTGGTCTTTGTAAGGTCTTGTTTAGGTCTGTGTAAAGTGTGGGGCAGCAGATGAGGAAAGGCATGATGCTCAGTTAACAGCATTGCCCAAAGCAAACGCTTTTTAAATAAATACTTGCTAGAGAGCGGCTGGAATTAACACTCACAAAGAAGCCAGTGTTCTCTTTAGGATTTAGCAAACATCAGGCATTCAGCCTCTGCCCACTCCCTTTTAACTGACTCCAAAACAACTACTCCTAAGTGTTAAGCACCACAAAGAACACTGCCACACCCAGGGTCCAAAACTTTCCATGCTAAAATACCACCTGACTACCACGCTCAACTTTCAAATATTACACATAAATACAGTGGGGAATGGAATTTAATACAGTTGTGGATTTGTCTGTGGTGGGCTGCATAAAAACCAAGACATTTGGCTCTTACAAAAACTAATAATCATAATAATCGTTTCAATTCATTTTCAGCATTTAGCAGACGCCTTTATCCAAAGTGACTTACAGTACATTACAGTTACAGTATACAGTCTGAGCAATTGAGGGTTAAGGCCCTTGCACCAGGGGTCCAACAGCAGCAACCTATCAGTGGCAGGGCTTGAACCAGCAACCTTTGGATTTCTAGTCCTGTGCCTTAACCACTAGGCTACGGCTTGCCAACTTTAGTCAACTTTAGTGTTGCATTATATTAACATTTTCTTGGATCTGTATGCCTCATCATGCTTTATTAAATACATTAAAAAACTATAAACTAAAGAGTATGTACTCTGATTCAATTGTTTATTTAATATCATTTATAGTAATGATGCTGGGTGGCACAACGGTGTATTACACTAGCCATTGGCCAGTTGGGGTCTACACTGTCTGGGGTTTGGGTGAATGGCTGAAGCAAAGCACTGTGATAGATTACAGCAGCACCTGTTCAGGGTATTCCTGCTGAATGAAATAATGAAACAAATCTAACTTTTTATAGTCACAAAACACACCTTCCCATGTAAAACGAATCCTATTCAAATAAAGCTTAATTAACACAATTAAAAAATACATGTTTTACCCCTCTGTTTTAAAAAGCAAGACAGATTTTCATGGAGTTGCTCATGACTTTCCAAAAGCTATTAAGCAAATCAACTGTAATGTTGGAAGAACCCAAAATTCCACTGCCTGAGTGTTCAAAACCATAATGTTCACAATCATGCACATATAAATTGTAAAATAACAATTTTCAGGTGTAAAAATCAGCTTCCTTTGTAGCAGAAGCTTTACAATAGCTAAGAGGAAGTCATCATTCTGTAACTGCCATACAGAGCAGGACGTGTGTTTCCAGTGATCTTAACCTTTTTCCTGAAGGTACAAGGTGAAAAAGTACAAATCAAAAAAGTGGCAAAAAATTATTGCTGAAATTCAGCCTGCTACCTAGGTTTCACCCTTAATTCTCACCCTTAACCAGCACACATAAAGCCTCCTGGTGGATCAATTCCAGTCAGCTGCTGCTTACACACCACCATAAACCAGATTTAGGTGCTGTCCCAGATTCAGTTGATTTGTTAGTGATGTTCTAATAGACTGGAAAAACAGAAACATCTCAAACAGGGACAATACAGCTCGTCAACACTCCATCCTGGTATGGTCTAGCAAGAGGGTAAAATTTTAAACAGATAAGCAGCAAAGTAAAACGAATCAGGACCTTTGATTGTATAAAAATTAGAGCTCAAAGTTAGAGCTTAAAGCTTTAATAAGGACTCAAAAAGAATTTTGGACAAAAGTTAAGATGACATGGCAGTGTACTCCTGCTCAGTTTAACATCATCTAATTAACTGTCTCCTCCTAAAACTAGACTGGACGATCACACAAATGTCTTAGTTATTCATTGCTCTGGAGTTTGAATCCCAGCTTTGCTATCAACTGACAGGGCTCCGACTCACATTATTGTCTCTGTGTCTGTAGGGAAAATGCATTTAATGCTGTGCTCTGTGAGACCCCACCCCGGCAGGTGAAAAGAAGCCATTGATGGCTGTACACGTGTCAGAAAGGTGCAGGACAACCACAGCCCTTCTTGATCGGTGTCGGAAGTGGCAGCAGCAACAAAGACATAGACACCAGGTGGACACAAATTTAGCAGAACAGAAACAAAAACTAGAATAAACACCAATCTAAGCTCTTACCCATTCATCACTGGAAAATTACGAGGACGTAAATAGCAAAAGCAAGATTAAAATATGCTTAGCATCTAAAAGCCAAACTCTACGTTTATCGCTTAGGTCATTTTGTGGCCTGACATTCAGAGAATGAGTCAGAAAATGACATATGGTTTTAAGCAAAAGGAAAAGGCTTAAAAGGACCTGAATGAGGACAGGCAGAGCTGACATCTCTTAAGTGAAATGCAACAGTGGCCAAATGTGAGCATTAAGGACTACACCTGAATTAATATGTATAGGAATAATAGGCCTAAGTGTTATTCAAGTGTCATTCAAATGTTCATATGCCCATGGACCTTAATCTGAGAACTCCTGCTTTATTTCTTATAAAAGGTTTTAACCTTTTAATCCATGGGGGTCCAATCTAAGTGCCAAATTGGGGGCCTTTAAATAAAGTTTTAAATTAGGGACACACTGAATATTGGCATCTAAGCAAATACTGGAGTAAAATGTTGGCTTGGTAACAAGTATTTCCAGTCTGATCCGCTGATATTTTATGATGTGAACATGTGTGATGTTGGTCTACAAACCTTCATCAACAAGCATCAGCATGACAGTTGTGAAGTACATGCTTGGCCTAGTATCAGATGTTTATTAGTTTCGCTTGCAGTGTGGGTGCCACATAGCTTGTCCTGGGTTTAATCCTGCTCACTTTCTGTGAGGAGTTTAGCATTGAATTTTTCTCTGGGTACTTTAAATTCCTTAAGTGCAGACGGTTGACTGAATATCTAAATCACCCCTAATTGTAATTACCAGTAAAAGTAAATTGTGATTGTGAGAGGCTCTGCAGTGGATTTGGGTCCTGTCCAGTGTGTATAAGGCACTGCCTTATGTTTTCAAAGGCTCCAGGACTACTCCAACCCTGATCATGAAGCAGTTATTAAAAATGAATACATACATTGATACATTAATTGAAATGTAGTAATTTAGTAAAGTAAAAGTTTTCATTTCATTTTCATTGTTCGCTTTATCCTAGTTAAGGTGGCAGCAGGTCAGGGTCCACTGGAAAACACTGAGTGCAAGGTACAGGGCACCAATCCCTCACCAGACATAGCCAATCATGTCTGAGTCGACACCCGGCTGGCCGATAGCCCCGCTGAGATTTTAACCCAGATAATAGACCGCTGTGCCACCCAAGCGCCTGAAGTGAAATACACCAATTTATTTACAGCCTAAACTATGAACCACACATATTGAATATGGATATTCATATAGGGAATCTAAAGCTATGGCAAAGCATATTTACAGAAAAGTTTTCGATGAGATCGATTTTTTTTCTTCTGTTTTTATAATTTCCTAATTGAGGATTTTACCCCAATCCAGTTGTGGCCACACAGCCAATTATGTGTCTGTGTAGGCGTCTGGCTGGCTGACAGCAGAGCTGAGATTTGAACTTCAGATCTCAGCACTAATGGCCTAGTGTGTTTTACCTACTGAACACCCTGATTTTGATATCCATATCCAAATTTGATATCCTCTGGTCCGATGTATGAGCACTACCCTAGCTGCATGTTATTGTTCCACTACATTTACCAGAAATGTGCACTTCATAATAGCTGTGTAATGGCTCAAATTAGTTGTAATAACCTGTAATCAAGAAGAATTTAAACACAGACATTTTATATGGGTCAATGATTACTACAAGCTTCAAAAGAGTTTTAGAATGAATATGATATGAATTGTTGTATATGTAGTAATCTACTTAGTGTATGGGTGTGTAATACAGTCCTTCATCACAGTATATGGAGAGTAAAGTGTTTTTGGTTAGAGACGTCTAATGGATCATTTAGTCATTACAAACCCACTACTATGTGGCTGACACTGGCCCCAATTACTGGATCAGTATCAGAACAGATTTGATATAATTTCCAAATCCAGTGGCATTTTATGCTGTAAAATAAGGTAATTTTGACTGGAATTACACATATCAACCAGATATATACAAAAATCAAGTCTTAAAGCATGACGCCATACTGTTTTTGGCATAAATGTTTTGGCATGCTCAGATTAGCATCGCCACAAACCACCATGCCCAGAATAGTTAACCATATATACGTAAAACTAAACAATATACACCGACCAGGCATAACATTAAAACCACCTCCTTGTTTCTACACTCACTGTCCATTTTATCAGCTCCACTTACCATATAGAAGCACTTTGTAGTTCTACAATTACTGACTGTAGTCCATCTATTTCTCTACATACTTTTTTAGCCTGCTTTCACCCTGTTCCTCAATGGTCAGAACCCCAACAGGACCACCACAGAGTAAGTATTATTTGGGTGGTAGATCACTCTCAGCACTACACTGATACTGACATGGTGGTGGTGTGTTAGTGTGTGTTGTGCTGGTATGAGTGGATCAGACACAGCAGTGCTGCTGGAGTTTTTAAACACCTCACTGTTGAACTGAGAACAGTTCACCAACCAAAATTATCCAGCCAACAGCGTCCCGTGGGCAGCGTCCTGTGACCACTGATGAAGGTCTAGAACAGTGGTTCCCAAACTTTTTCTGTCACGCCCCCCGTTGGAAGATGAAAATCTGTCACGCCCCCCCCCCCACCAACAAAATGCTGACAAAAATAGGCCAATTTTAACTTTGTTGAGAAAAAAACCTTTATATCAGTCATTTCTGTTGTACTTGACTTTATAAAACTACTTTTTGACATCACTGAACTGCTCCTTCAATTAGTCTGCTATTTCAAAAATTAAAAACACTTTGCAAAAAAAGATAAAGTTCAATTTGTGCCAATTTGTGAGAGTTTACGTCTTATCAGTGTATTAGTGGCTGTTTTTCTTTTTATCCCTGTCAAATACCTCTCCATTCTGTACATCTAGACCAGGAGTGCCCACACTTTCATGGCTTGAGATCTACTGTTTCAGTCTACAGGTCATCACCATCTCCTTTTTACAGTCCCCTCATCATTTTTCAAAAAAGCTTTGAAGCTTTTTAAAATGCGCTTCAGTTCCTGTATTGATATTCAGATTTACAGAGCAAGTGACTGATAAATCACACTGACCTTATTCTGATGATTTGCTCTAAATGGTATCAGTCAGGTTTATGTATCTGGACAGGAGCTGCTGATGCTCAAGCAGTTTTTCAGGTGTTTATCAGTAAGGATGGACCCATATTTAGGGAAAAGGCTGATTCACACATGTAGGTTGAGCCGAAACAGCTGTCAATCATGTGGAAGTTCCAAATTGTCCAGCAGAGGCCCTCGACTTCATATGAATGTCAGACTGTAGGTTACAATTTCTCCACCAGATCAGCGCTGCTTTATGCGGACTGAGGCGTAGTCATGGTAACAAACCGCAAATTAAACAAACAGTGGCCACGTTTCATGTCAGTCTTGCTGATCTGTTTGAATGACGAACTATCCCAGCGTGTACTGAGCGATAGATGTATTGGACTCCCCGATCTAGACTCTCTGTCAGAATGAATCCTGACACACCTGAAAACACGGTTTGTTTATCGTCCACCGTAAAAAGAAATCCGACGTTAGAACATTGGTTCCGCGCTTAATTTCAGTCAGACGCGCCCCCCCCAGCTATGCTTCTGCGCCCCCTAAAGTTTAAGAACCGCTGATCTAGAAGATGACCAACTCAAACAGCAGCAATAGATGAGTGATCGTCTCTGACTTTACATCTACAAGGTGGACCAACTAGGTAGGAGTGTCTAATAGAGTGGACAGTGAGTGGACACAGTATTTAAAAACTCCAGCAGCGCTGCTGTGTCTGATCCACTCATACCAGCACAACACACACTAACACACCACCACCAATTCATCGTCACTGCAGTGCTGAGAATGATCCACCACCCAAATAATACCTACTCTGTGGTGGTCCTGTGGGGGTTCTGAACATTGATGAACCGGGTGAAAGCAGGCCAAAAAGGTATGTAGAGAAATAGATGGACTACAGTCAGTAATTGTAGAACTACAAAGTGCTCCTATATGGTAAGTGGAGCTGATAAAATGGACAGTGTGTCTAGAAACCAGGAGGTGGTGTTTATGTTATGGCAGATCAGTGTATGTAACCACTTTTAATGTGTCCACCTTTAATTGGACCAGTTTTGATAAAACGAACAGCTTTAAAAATGACTAATCAAACAAAATCAGCACTATTTTTGGTCTTTCCTACAAAGGTACAATTTCTAAACACTCATGCATAATAGCTGTTTGTTCTTCTATTTACAAAGCTTTGGGTGCCACATAGACCCAAAAAAAATCTTTATTTCAGCTCCCAGATAAATCAGTTAAACTGACTGACCCCAGTCTAAACAAGAATTAAAATCGCCTAGCCAGTGGGTTGGATACTTGTAAGACGTAATATAATGCTCAGACACTTTACTGTACAGCTCAACCTGACTTTACTCTAACCCTCTCTTTCTCACACACACTAAAGGTCAAGTGGATAAGACAGCTCTCTGTGAGTCAATGTGGTTTGTTACAATACTGTTCTGCTCCAAAAGAAATACAGGCAAGACATAGATTAGTAGAGGAAAAACTGGGAGCAATCATGACAGCCTTACCGAAGTAGTCAGTCTTTGGTTGGGCATCCATTTCTTTTTCCAGCCGCTCAGCTAGAGCTTCTAATTTTATTTCGGCTACAGTCAGCCCATGATCTGGCTGTATATTAAGCACGTGGCATGCAGGTTTTTGTGGCTGTGGGGGGCTGTGGGTATCAATATGGACATCACTCTGAACACATGGGTTTGTTAAACTGCTCGCTGGACTGTCCTGGCCTTGAGTGTGCTGCGTCTGACCTTTGAGCTCCGGTTGGCTTTGTGCTACCATGGATTGTGGGGAAACCCTGCTTTGAAGAACTCCATTACATTGTGGATTAATATGCCCAGCTTTTGGGGCTGATACAGGCTGAGTAGGGCTGACTTGAGAATCCTGGTGATAAAATTTTGGTTCATCTCCATTTGCTTCTTTGGGTGGTTGTGGAAACCATTCCACCCTCTCAGTGCTGGGCAATGTCTGGCAGGGTGAGTTCTGTCGAATGGGAGAAGTTGCACCACTATTTAGGGTGGCTTCTGGACTTGATGAAGTGATGTCAGGGATGCATGATGATGCTTGGCATGCAAGATTGTTCTTAATGCCAAAAAGGTTGGCAGAGGCAGGATGAGATTGAGAATAAGTATTTCCAGGCTCAACAGATGGATGTTGGATAGAGAGCAAGTGGTCTTTATTGTCATGATTGCTTCCGTAGCTGTAAACCCTGGTGCTGTGGGCATCATGAGAGCTAGCTGGATGATGTTTCTGTCCTTCATAAGATAAGTATGGGTTCATGCCAGCTGTGCTTGGGCCAGAGAGAATGGGCGGCTTGGATGCTGTTTCATGTCTGGAGTTGCTGATAGGTGGTCTGTCTTTGGTGTATAATGTCCCACCGTTGAGCCTCTCCACCAGGTTGTTTCTTGCAATCTCTTCTTGGTGCTTCTGCATGTGGATTTTAGTCATTTTGGAGGCGAAAACTTTCCTGGTTTCCTCAAAGTCTGGGTTGTTCCCAGCGTCCCTCCTCATGCGGAATAACCCATCTTTAGACGCTTCGTACATGTTCAGGTCTTCAATAAATTTGCTCGCTTCGAGCCCTAAATCTTCATATTTTTCCATGTTGTTAGACTGCAAGGGAAACTTGAGGTAAACCTAGTAATAAGAATATATTAAACAGCGTGCCGTGAAGTACAAGTCACTTTAAAAAGTTCACTTGTCCATAGTCACAAGTAAAAAAAGGTCACCGCAAGTCCATGTAAAAACAGCCAGGATTTATATCCAGTAACGTAATCCTTTGTGATACAAAAGAAAAAAATAATCTTCGTGAAAAGTCAAAAATCTTTTAAAAAGAACTCCTAGTAAAATCCAGGTATTTTAACGGAGTTGTAGAGAGAGAACGTGTGTTCAGTCCCGGGGTTTAACTGAACTGAAGCTCTCACACAGGATGCTGACCGCTCCACCACTAAACACAACTTCATACGGACACCCCCTCACTCACACACATACACATACAGCCCCATTACAAACTTCTCCCCGCACACTGTACCATACTGATTATAATTACCACAGTTTAGCGCCTAAAAGTCTTATAAAACAGGTTTCCACTCATAATAAAGCGTCTAAAATGTCTTAAAAGCAGCTACATTTAACTTTTCTTTAAAACACTGACTACAACCGACAACACGAGCGAGAGCTTTCATTTAAAGGCACAGTACACGAAAAATGAACTCTTCTGCTACTTCTACAGTACTACTACTACAACTAGCACTACTACTTTTACTATTACTACTACAACTACTACCACTACTTCTATTACTACTACTACTACAACTAGCACTACTACTTTTACTATTACTACTACAACTACTACCACTACTTCTACTACTACTACTACTACTACAACTAGCACTACTACTTTTACTATTACTACAACTAGCACTACTACTTTTACTACAACTACTACTACTTTTACTACTACTACTACAACTACAACTAGCACTACTACTTTTACTACAACTACTACTACTTTTACTATTACTACTACAACTACTACCACTACTTCTACTACTACTACTACAACAACTAGCACTACTACTTTTACTACAACTACTACTACTTTTACTACTACTACTACAACTACAACTAGCACTACTACTTTTACTATTACTACTACAACTACTACCACTACTTCTACTACTACTACTACTACAACTAGCACTACTACTTTTACTACAACTACTACTACTTTTACTACTACTACTACAACTACAACTAGCACTACTAATTTTACTATTAATACTACTACTACAGCTAGCACTACTACTTTTACTACTGCTACTACAAATAGCACTACTACTTTTACTATTACTACTACTACAACTAGCACTACAACTTTTACTACCACTACTACTACAACTAGCACTACTACTTTTACTACTACTAGTACTACAACTACAACTAGCACTACTACTTTTACTACTACTACTACAACTAGCACTACTACTATTACTACTACTACTACAACTAGCACTACAACTAGCACTACTACTTTTACTACTACTACTACTACAACTACAACTAGCACTACTACTTTTACTACTACTACTACTACTACTACTACAACTAGCACTACTACTTTTACTACTACTACTACTACAACTAGCACTACTACTTTTACTACTACCACTACAACTAGCACTACTACTTTTACTACCACTACTACTACAACTAGCACTACTACTTTTACTACTACTATTACTACTAATATACTGTAACTACAACTAGCACTACTACTTTTACTACTACTACTACTACTACTACAACTAGCACTACTACTTTTACTATTACTACTACTAATACTAATACTACAACTAGCACTACTACTTTTACTACTACTACTACAACTAGCACTACTACTTTTACTATTACTACTACTATTACTACTACTACAACTAGCACTACTACTTTTACTACTACTACTACTACAACAACTAGCACTACTACTTTTACTACTGCTACTACTACTACTACTACTACAACTAGCACTACTACTTTTACTACTACTACTACAACTAGCACTACTACTACTACTACTACTACTACAACTAGCACTACTATTACTACTACTATAACTACAACTAGCACTACTATTTTTACTACTACTACTACAACTACTACTACTACTACAACTAGCACTACTACTTTTACTACTGCTACTACTATTACTACTACTACAACAAGCACTACTACTTTTACTATTACTACTACTTCTAATAATAATAATAATACATACTTAAAACAGTATGTTCTAAACATGTTTTTTTTATAAGTAAAATCATGTTCATGTCTCAAATCACATGATTTCACATAATTCTGTTAATGTTTGTTTATTAGGATTTTAATGTCATGTTTTACACTTTGGTTACATTCATGACAGGAACGGTAATTACTCACTACACAAGATTCATCAATTCACAAGTTTATTGTCAAACACAGTTATGGACAATTTAGTGTCTTCAATCCACCTCACTTGCATGTCTTTGGATTGTGGTAGGAAACCAGAGCACCCGAAGGAAACCCACGCGGACACAGGAAGAACATGCAAACTCCACACAAAAAGGACCCGGACCGCCCCACCTGGGGATCGAACCCAGGACCTTCTTGATGTGAGGCGACAGTGCTACCCACTTAGCCACCGAGCTAAAAAAATAAAAAATAAAAAAATAAAAACGTCTGTACAAAAAGTGGTTAACCGTTGTTAAAAGTTGATTAAAGCAATTGCACAGCATGAAAAACTGAAGTGGGCATTTGATGACACTTTAAAAAAAAAAATTTGCCAAGTTAGTTTTAAAAATGTACTTAGGTTGACTAAGTATACACTGTTCGTTTGATATATTTACTGTAAAATAAGTACTATGTAAATTGTGTCTTCATTAAAAGACTGTAAAGGTTCACTGCTTAATATTGCATTTGTCTTTTCATTGCAAACAACACATAAAACCAATGAAACTGAATATTGAAATCACTGATCAAAGCAAGTGTACCACATAAGTGAGTCAACAAAGTCTACAGGAAATCTAATAAAAATTATACATCCCCAAAGGAATAAAACCAAAGCCAGCTTGCTTTACATTCCTTATGTTATTTACGTCAGCAACATGAACCCAAGTGCCCCTTACGTCACCAACTCTAACTGCTAGCATGTTATGATTCTGTGATTGCTGGAAAACCCACAGTTTGTGTAACCACAAAAGCCAGAATTTGCCCCATGGACAATATGCTTGACACATCAATATTTTGTGGTTTTTGTTTTATTGTGAAACAAATAGTATTATTTGTATTTTTGGTGTTAACATTTAACCAGTAGCTAATGTGTAATAAAAATATTTTTTCTGCTTGATCTTTGGAGGTTTTAAAATGGTTTAACAACTGATATATAGATTAATAAGGGCATTGAGCAAAAATGTTTATAAGATAGAGACATTGTGGTATCTGAAAACATTTGTGCCCTTTTTAGTGGCTGTTGAGCCAGCAGCTTGTTTTTTCATTATATTTTTTGCAGTGAGCAATGCAGCATCAGAGCAGGCAGCCGCGACAGTGAAATTACTCAACCTGGATGTGGCTCCACTGTAATAATCCTGGTGTTTTTTTTCCACCCAATTGTGGGAAAAGCTGCAGACTAGCCGTAATGTGTAGAGACTGAAGTGAAACAGCCCTGCCCTTTCTTTTTCTTTCACCAGCTTGAGAACTGTGCCATAAAAACTTCATGGTGGGAGACATTTAAACCTACTGTTTTTTTAATAATGAAACAGTCCTGACTAACTTACTGTAACCTTAAACTTAAAACTTAAAGTAACAGGACACATGCTGCATTAGTCTAGTTTATATACTCTCATTCAGTCATACATTTTTGAGCAATTTACAATGACATGGTTCTTATAAGACACGGTTTACAGCTAACTACGCATAAATTATTGCAATGTAAAATACTGAGTGGGTTAAAATAGAAGCTGCAAAAACTAATTATTTCTTACTGTAGCCATCTACAAGTTGTAATTGCCAACAGCAGCTTAAAACAAAGTACTAACAATTCTACCATTATTAATAACTACCACTAATAAATTAAAATTACTATAAGTACAAAGTCAAAAGACATTATGTCTTACATTTTAAGTGGATATATGCACTAAATAAAGGGGTGAATACTTTCCTGTCCTTATTATATATCATTTTAAAAGGCTAATTGTTTCAGTCACACAACTCCTATCTGATCCATTACAGAAGAGAAAAGGCCAAGACAAGCAGATATTTGTACTCCAAGTAGGTTTCAAAAACAACAACAAATCAGTGCAGCATTGTGTGAGAAAGAAAGCCAGGTGCCCTGGTCATCAACCCGACCCTGTGCGGTGGGTGAGAAAACACACATCACTCCAGCTGCGAGCCACACATTCCAGCACAGCTACACTATCTCCCCAGTGAAGGAGTGGAATGCTTGTCCATAATAAAAACACACTTTAGCTACCCAACACGAGTGCAAGCATGTGACCTAACTTAATTATAACCTCATTGATCTAAAGACCACAACCTGCAGAACGACGGAATGATGCAAATAAAAGCATCGTTAATCAATTAATTTATATTGGTCCAGTTGTAATGTGTTTCCAATCCATTATAAAAACTACTGCCTATGTGGTGTGTATTCAGTAGCTCCATTAAGGTTATGTGCTCATACCTATTTTTAAGAGATGTATATTTACGTACGGCATGCCACTGCTGCATCACAATCATATTTATTCTCTATGTTGTCAGCTGTGTTGAAGAACGTATTGGGTTTTGAGTCAAACCCACAGACGTGGCAAGCTAAATCCTTACTATACCGTTATTGTTGTATAATTTGTTTTTGCATATGAAGTAATCATTTACTTAAGTCTTATCATAGATAGATAGATACAGTTGAATACAGCAAATGAACAATATGGAATGATGTATTTTAGATCTTTCATATGATCTTAAGTATTAGAAAATCTTTGGGATTTTAAAAAGCAGTTTGCATCACAAAAGCCATCAAACCTCAATGATTGACTTATTATCAAGTCAAAAGTATGTTCCTTCAAGTACTGATGCTGGGGGTTGAATAACAGCACATTTGTCAAGAGAACTAGATGTTTTACATTTAAACGTATATAGTTATATCAACCTATGTTATTAAAATTGCTTGTGTGTATTAATAAATATTGTTTCTCTGTTTACTGAGACTTATTGTTGTATATTTTAAAATAATTTTTAGCCTATTAAGGTGGGGAGATTGAATATTTCTAATTGAAACTGTTGAAACTAAAAGGCAGAAATAACACCATTACCCACTTACCTACCCACTCACACGTACATATAACATGCTACATGTAGGGGCAATTTGGAGTCACCAGTTCACCTTTGACCTGCTTTTAGGAGGTGGAAGAAAATGGAGTACTGTGAGAAAAGCCACATAAGCACAGACACCCAGTCCTCTAGAACACCATGTTGTAGCACCCTCTCTACCAGCTGTGCTGCCCTCTTTTGCTGTTATGAAATACAGTACAATCAGATCAGTTTACGCTAAAGAGGGGAGGTTATCCACGGACATCTTTGGAACTACAGCTTTCGTGGTGACCCCTAAGACCTTTTCCATCAGTCACATGGCAGTTACAATGTAGGAACAATGCCTGAAGGGCAAATTCAGAATTAACAGCATTCCCAGAGTTCTGTTCTGGAATTCCACTGCAGATTTCTACTGCACAGTTTTAAAAATAAATTTTTAAAATATAATATTACACACCACATAAACAAAATTATTGGGACAGCCCTTCTTATTGTTGAATTGAATAGCCACAGAAGGTAAAGAAAATGATATGCTTCCAACTTTTCAGCAACAGTTTAGGGAAGGCTCTTTTCTGTTCCAGACTTACTGTTCCCCTGTGCACAAAGCAAGGTCTGTAAAACATGAAGAAAAGCTTTACTTAAAGAAACTCCAGGGGCCAGCACAGAGCCCTGACACCAGCTCTACTGGACAGCTTTAGAATAAATTGGAACATCAATTGAGGCTTTATTGACTAACATCAGAGACCAGCCATACAAATGCTCTTTGAATAATTGGGCACAAATTCCCACAGACATGATTCAAAGTCTTGTGAGAAGCCTTCTTATAAGAGTGGCTGTTGTTATAGCTGTAAAATCATGAAAAGGTCACTCTACAGTATAATAATATGAATGTAAATGTTTTTGAAATGGCAGCTCCAGGCACCCAGGTGGTGCAGCGGGATATTCCATTAGCACACCAGCGCTAAGTTTTCCACCGGTCGGCTGGGCACCATCTGGCGGACATAATTGGCAGTGCCTGCAGCAGATACTAATTGCCCACCGTATCTGCAGGGTGGGGACAGGACTATCTGTGGGTGGGGTCTATATATATGCTGTGTAAGGACCCTGATTGGCGGAAGAGACACCTGTGCAGAATACAGGGGTGAGAAGAGGAGGGCTGTGTGCAACGTGCTCTCCTCGGATGCAATCGGGTATCATCCGCAGCAGAAGACAAATTGAGTGCGCTAAATCGGGAGGAAAATGAGGAAAAAATGCATAAAAAATAAAAGAAATGGCATCTCCAACAAGCTTAAGGTCAGGTGTCCAAATACTTTTGGCCATATAGTGTATAAAGCAAAATGTTAACTATAAACCTTGTTTAAAGATATAAAATACACTTTTCATTTACAAGCAACGCTTGTAGTAGAGAAAATTAAGTTGATTTCAAACTAGGTAAAATGTTTTAGTAACTAATTTCATTGTTTCAGCTCCTCACTTTTTTTAAATATGTCTTGAGTTTTAAAGTTTGTGGTTGTCATCTTGTTGAGACATCCAGATTTAGCTGGGCAGGAAACGGTGACAAGCATAACGTCCACGCTAACTGCACATACACTACATAAGCTTTGGATATAAATAGTCATAAGAACACTAGAGCGGGCCTTTAAAAATGAATGGGGAAATATGTCATAGTTTCAAAGAGTTTAGCTACTGGGATACTTTAACATTAACCCCTTTTGGTATTTATATGTCTACAACTTTAAATAGTGTTCTTTAATCTTTATTCCCTTTTACACTTGAACCCCGACTTTATATGGCAGTTCACCGGGTTACACCCTTCAACACATGAATAACTATACACACAAAATATAGACATATAATTTACATAATGGGCGGCACGGTGGCTCAGTGGGTAGCACTGTCACCTCACAGCAAGAAGGTCCTGGGTTTGATCCCCAGGCGGAGCGGTCCGGGTCCTTTCTGTGCAGAGTTTGCATGTTCTCCCAGTGTCTGTGTGGGTTTCCTCCGGGAGCTCCGGTGTCCTCCCACAGTCCAAAAACATGTAGTCAAGTTAATTGGAGACACTGAATTGCCCTATAGGTAAATGGGTGTATGTGTGTGTGCGTGTGTCTGCCCTGAGATGGACTGGCGCCCCGTCCAGGGTGTTACTGTGTGCCTTGCGCACATTGAAAAGCTGGGATAGGTTCCAGCACCACCCGACCCTAATTGGATAAGCGGTTAAGACAGTGAGTGAGTGATTGAATTTACATAATGATATACAATAACTCATCACAATTTAGTTTGTTTAAGATGCATTTTTGTTTTGCCCAATAGCCTATTATGAAAATTATAAGATTAAATTGTATTCAGAAATATAAAACGCATATAAAATACATTTAATAGTGTACTGTATTTAAATAATAGTAAGGACAATAAACATTGACCAGTCCATATGTATTGTTCTTTTCCAACAAGTACTTGCTAATTAACTGAGTAAAGCACTTTTTTATACTAATGTTTAAGTAATACCATATGTTTGAGTCTTTAAAGGTAATAGAGCGAGAGAAGGAGTTGCCCAGCTGGTTCTTTTTAAACCAGAATCACATGACATAACCGAACTGACAGGTGTCAGCTGTTTAAAGCATCATCTGAGAATACTGTTGCTGCTCTGATAGGAAGAGACAAAGAATTGAGTTTAACTATCAGATTATCTTAATGTTCTTTGATATTTCCTTACCATTTCAAATGTAACGTGATCTAGAAACAAGTCGAATATTTACAGTCACATGTACTAAAATAGAACCTGGATTCATATACGGTAACCAATGCATAATGTGAATAGGAGAACAAAAACACTTTTAATGCAGCAATGAGAAAAGCATTGAAACATATGGAGATGATAAAAAAAATAAGTATAGGATATAATAAGTATAGGATATAATAAGTATGTCTGACATAGGAATTGGTCATGGTCTTGCTTGATTTTCAGTCCAAAAGAGTGGTCAGCATTTATTTGATTTTCATTAATATTAATCCATGAAAAATGAGTCACTTTTACAATGTTTTAAGGTTCACAGCACATATAAGATCAACATCTGATGACCAGAATAAGTTATGTGTGGTTGAAGAATAATAACTGGCTGCATTACAGAACATTTTCAAAACAATACTCTTACTGTGTGCCACTGGAGTTCAATCCCCAAAGGGCCTTAGCTTTCTTTTGCAAGATAAAAGAGGGGCTTCATGGCTTTATTCAGCATTTATTCTGCTTTGTTCTTTATAGGAAAATAATAACACTTTCTACCACTGTGAGAGGAGTCAGGAAAATGAGAAGTGAAGGCTGTGTCTCAGTTGGCATGGTGGCATTGCTAAATGAAGCCAGCAGGAAGGGGAAAACAAGGACACTGAGTCAACGTGTTGCTGCAATGTGATGACTGTGCTTTCTCTGAAAAGAACTGCTGATAGGCTTTCACAAATTGCACAAACAGGAACTCAGCTGACCAGGAATCGAAAGACATCTGTGCAATCCATTTAAATAACTTGTGCAAGAGCAGAATATGTGCAGTAAATGGTGAAAAACTGTTTAAATAATGTAAATTATTGCAAATAATAACACTGCCATGGTCATCACCATTCTCTTGCAAATAAAGCAGCGTATGGGCAAAATCAGTGCTAGAAGTACCTCAAAAGTAACTGAAAACAGAAAATAACTATTGGGTATGCCAAAGGTGAGAAAAGCAGCACCGAGTAAGGAAAAAGGGTTTTAATGTCATATATATATTTTAATGTCATATATATTATTTTGGTGGTGGATCACTCAGCCCTGCAGTGACACTGACATGGTGGTGGTGTGTGTTGTGCTGGTATGAGTGGATAAGACACAGCAGTGCTGCTGGAATTTTTAAATACCATGTCCACTCACTGTCCACTCTATTAGACACTCCTACCTAGTTGGTTCACCTTGTAGATGTGAAGTCAGAGATGATCGCTCATCTATTGCTGCTGTTTGAGTTGGTCATCTTCGAGACCTTCATTATTAGTCACAGGACGCTGCCCACAGGGCGCTGTTGGCTGGATATATTTTTGGTTGGTGAACTATTCTCAGTCCAGCAGTGACAGTGGGGTGTTTAAAAACTCCATCAGCGCTGCTGTGTCTTATCCACCCATACCAGCACAACACACACTAACACACCACCACCATGTCAGTGTCACTGCAGTGCTGAGAATGATCCACCACCCAAATAATACCTAATCTGTAGTATATAATGTATAATGTAACAGCAGCTCCAGTTCCTTCCTTCATTCGCCCAAGATGCGACAAAACGTGCGCCTCACGCATCGGCCTCTTCAGTCACCAGAGGGCTTGTAAAAGCTGAAATCATCATTCTTTCCATGATCCTCACATGCGAGGAACCAGCCATCATCATCACCATCATCATTATATAAGTAATATTTTTATAAGGTTATGTAAGGTTATTTTTATAAGGTTACTAATATTATATAAAATGTCACAAAGAATCAATAGTAAGCATAATTTAAAATAAATGTGCTATAAACATTTATTCATTCCATTTAACACAAGAAAATGTTATTTTCATACATGACTCCATGGCAGGTTTCCAAAACCCGCTAGATTAACAATGCTAAAGCAGCACAATTATCCTTATTTGCTTGTTGGGTATTTACACTGTATAAAATAACTGTAGCTGTAAAAATAGTCGCTGCATCATCTTCCTCTTAATTTGAAAACAGCTGCATCATTCTTCATCAACTCTTCAAGTGCAACATCTTTAGCTCCTCACTTATTCTTAAGTCTGAAGCTTTAGCAGCTCTTTCACCTATTCAGATCAAGACGCATTAGTCTTTCAATGTTTAATCTTCTACCAGGAAGTTGATGAGAGCAGTCCTAGGAGAGAGTATAGACTTCTTAATGACCCTGTCAGCAAGGAGTTTCATGCCCAAAGGGCTGCCTAGCACCAGTTCCCGCACCTTTTCAGCATCCTGAGCTACTTGTCGAGGTACAGTGACACTTCCACATGCCTTATTGTTAATCTGTCGAAGAGAGAGATTAAAACTTAAATTAAAATTTAATTATAATTAAAAACCATTTACAGAATACATATATGTTTGTAAGAAGTGTACAATAATGGTACATAGCATAAAAAAAACATGAAACATTTTAGATCAATTTAAAAATAAAGACATTTATTTATTTATTTAATTATTTTTCCATTTTTCTCCTGACTTAGCGTAGTCAATCTGTCTTCCACTGCCTCCCTCCCACCCGTGAGCAGTCCCTAGCGGACCCTTTCTTTTTCACCCATGCACTCTGCACATGCACCTCCATCTGCTAATCAGGGCCCTTGCACAGCGTTAGAAGATCCCACCCACATAGCCGGTCATCCTGCCTAGCTGAACGGTGGCAACGGCGAGTTTCGAAACAAGGAGTTCGGAATCTCGGCGCTGGTGTGCTAGCGGAATATCCCGCTGTGCCACCTGGACGCTACTACTCATTTTCTATCTAAACTGAGTTTCTGCATTAGGCTTTTCCCACCTTGACAATAATTGCTTGATAATGTAATACCAACATTCCAAAAAAAAAAACCCCAAAAAAACCAACCCAAAAACAGTTTTATTTCAGGAAGCTCAGGTGGTGCAGCCGTAAATCATGCTAGCCTATTACTGCTGAGATCCAGGGTTCAAATTTCAGCAGTGCTTTCGGACGGTCAAGCATATAAACAGAGAAAGGGAGGATAGGGAATGGTCAAAAAGCCTAGACATTGATAGGTGCACTTGTCAATCGCTCTCAGTGCTAGTCCCAAGCCCAGATAAAATAAGGAGGCTTGTGTCAGAAACGGCATCGATGTAATAACTGTGCCAAACAGGGTATATGAACGAGAATTATCCTCTGTGGTGACCTCTATACGAGAGCAATCGCAAAAAATAACCAAATAAATAAATATATATTACCAAATTAAAATGTTCTATAAGAACCACAGCAAATAAAATATGAAGCTGTCCCTTGACTGTACATAATGATTAAAATATAAGTCATTGTGATTTGAAAATAATAACTGTAGAACCTGACTGTTTATTTCTTTTTACTGCTTACTGTGATTAGGTAATTATTACTATTATTATTATGTTATAACTAATGGCCACAGTTATGAGCAACGCAAACTGTAATTATAGTTATATGCAAACAATTGTGCTAAACTACAGTGTTAAAATATATTGGCACACGGCTCATTCCTGTCATTATAGGTTATAAACTTCCTGCAGACACACAGGGGATTCCCAAAATACCACAGTAATCACACCCAAATGCCAACAGTGCCAGCTCACCTCATTCAGCAGGTTCAAACAGGGCAGAGCTGAAGGGTGGAGGGTATCTCAGCATGCACAAGACAGAGTGTTTAAAATTATGGCGGTAAAAACTACAAAATGCAAAATAAGCTGTCCTTCATATATATGTAAAGTCATTATGACTTTCAGGCTCTGATTTAATACATTTCCTAACAAACACTACAAATAAATGCAGTCTAATATAAATGAATCTGTAGAAAACATAGCCTAAATTAGGTTTGGTTTCTTCTAAACAATCATGGCAGATTTGGACATGGCAAAAAGACAGCAACCTGTTACAGCAAGTGCAAGTGGGGCAAAAAAAGCCATGATGCAAAATGTGCAGCAGTTTAGTGTCTGCCCTTAAGATGAATTTATTTCATGCCCTTGTGACTTTCAGGCTCAGTAAACTATGAATGCAGCAGCTTTGTGAGTGATATCAAATTTGCCAATATCTTTTTAGTCCAATAAGGCCTATGTGGTGTTTGATATAAAAATGTGAAAAAGAAGGAACTGATCTACATAATAGAAAAGAGAAATGAAAAGCAGCTGCTGTCTCAATATTTGCTCTGCTTATTCACCCATGGGTGCCAAGAAAACATTTTACATTTCAAGTTCAGGTTTGGCTTTTGGATTTTGACCAGTTATAAATCAATTCATATCAAAATCCATGTGTCTGTAATGCAGCGGTTTAAAGGGATAAATAAGAGACAATACAAATGACAAACATAAATGAAAATATTCTTTTTTTCTGATACTGTGTGAAAAATGTAGAAAGGCATTTCTCCTCTTAGTGTCGGATTTAAATCAGTGAAATATAAACATTGTGGTTTCTGTGGCACCCTTGTACAGATGTTGCAACATACAGATTCCCTCCCTGAAGCAAACACCTGAGCTAAATGACATGCAAAGAAGCCTCTATTATTTAAATAACCTAAATTGTGTGATTATTCACATCTGTTATTGATTGTTTTCATAGAGATAGATAGATAGATAGATAGATAGATAGATAGTTAGATAGATAGACAGATAGACAGATAGATAGAGTTAGATAGTTAGATAGATAGTTAGTTAGTTAGTTAGATAGATAGATAGATAGATAGATAGATAGATAGATAGATAGATAGATAGATAGATAGACAGATAGATAGTTAGATAGATAGATAGATAGATAGATAGATAGATAGATAGACAGACAGACAGACAGACAGACAGATAGTTAGATAGATAGACAGACAGATAGACAGACAGATAGATAGATAGATAGATAGATAGATAGTTAGATAGACAGACAGATAGATAGATAGATAGATAGTTAGTTAGATAGATAGATAGATAGATAGACAGACAGATAGACAGATAGATAGATAGATAGTTAGATAGATAGTTAGATAGATAGATAGACAGATAGATAGATAGACAGATAGACAGATAGATAGATAGACAGATAGATAGATAGATAGACAGATAGACAGATAGATAGATAGATAGATAGATAGATAGACAGATAGATAGATAGATAGATAGATAGATAGATAGATAGATAGATAGATAGATAGATTTTATTGTCATTGTAGTTATACAACAAAACTTTGTTTGGTAGCTCTCAGTGAGACCAGCAGCAATAATAAAATAAAAATAAGATATTAAAATACATAAGAAACAACAAATATGAGCTAAAACATCAGGCAGATTTCTTATGCAAGTGCTTCATATATAAATACTAAGCTAGTAATCCACCTCCTGCCGAGAGTAACTGTAGAAAGCTTGACAATGTAACCTATCGATCCATATACATCCTATTTTTCACCTTTGGAAAAGGATAGCCCATTCTGAAGCCAGGCTGTAGAGATAACTTTCATGTATTTACACACACTTGTAAGCCTTTTTGGTTTGAACTGGATCATGGGCAGATGAATTCCCCCATCTGTCTAATGAAGAATTCAAAAAAGTCTGTAACTACTGTTGATTCATCAAAGTGAATGAAAGGCAGGGCCCTTCACCCACCCAGATAAATTACAGACATGTTATAAGAAGACATAGAGTCTCGTTAGGAGGAGACAGATTCGCTTCCTGCATTCCAACAGTCTCTAGAGGATCACACACTCTTGTGTTACTGAGTTTATGTAGAGATATTTAGTGGCTCAGCGGTGATGAAGTAGAACTTTGAAAACACAAGATTATATCGAGCTGGCTGGAGATCTCACCTCTTAGTCATCCTCAACATTTTTTATCCAATCTTTTTAATCTAACCTTTATATCTAGCATCTGCGGCATGTGGAATGTTAGTAGCAACAATAATTGTAACTTTTTTTTTGTACTTTAAAATAATGAAAACAGTACTTCACTACACAACATAGGGTCTTAGTTACAAATCTTGCACACTTTTTTAAGCTGACTTCCCCTTATTTGTGTGACCCTTACTTAGTTCCATATGCAGGGGGTAGAGAAGTACAATCTGCATCCTGCAGCATACGTTACATAAACTACCCCCATCAGGCCCGTGTAGTAGTTTCATACATTTCACTAAAAGCTACAGTTGCAGAATGAGGCCTGACTGCATCAGCTTAATGTCGTGTAACATAACACATTTAGAGTCTCTTACCCGTACTACCACCTCGAGTGTGTCTGGAGTCTGCAGGTACTCAGGATCCACAGTAGGCCAACGCTGCTGCAGCACGTCTCCATTACCAAACTGTGCAGAGTTGAGA
This sequence comes from Trichomycterus rosablanca, assembly GCF_030014385.1. Taxonomy (NCBI): domain Eukaryota; kingdom Metazoa; phylum Chordata; class Actinopteri; order Siluriformes; family Trichomycteridae; genus Trichomycterus; species Trichomycterus rosablanca. The sequence continues at coordinate 40,159,300 of NC_085990.1, read as the reverse complement.
GGGTTTTGAATCTGAGACAGTCCTGAGAGAAAGTGGGAGAAAGAATAAAAAAATCAAACAAAGGTAAAAAAAGAACAAGATATAGAGAACTTTGAGAGTATTGTCAGCAACAGATAATCTGTTATCACTGACTAGTGTCCGGATTTAGTTCTTAGACTAGTTATTAGTTGTACTGCAAAAGAGTAAGTCCTCGTTTGGCAAAAACTGGTTCCATTTAGCACCAAAATACAACTGGTTTAAAAACGTAAGCCAATTCATTGATTTAAACACCATGGAAAATTATTTAGCATCTCAAGCTGTTTGATTGAGCCCACTCTGCAAGGTAATTGTTTGGGCGTCCAAATGCATTTGGCCCTCAAATAAAGAGCGATGTTTTGAACCCTGTCTATGCCATAGCCAGCTGTGTCTAGGATGTCTAGGAGTTTCTAGATTAAAACGATTAAATTTATCAATGGTAGTTAATGATCTTTCCAGTAGCATTTATCTAGCTTTAAAATGGTTAAAATTGCTTTAAAATTCATCGTCCAAGATTGGAATTTGTCAAGCAATTCGTCAAACAATTTGGGAAACGTACTTGGTCGCTGATATGTATTTACTAACAAAAATGCAAAGAAACCTTAAAAATGAGTTTTTCTGTAAATATACTAAATCTAAATCTAAATGTAATGCCTGCCACATGTTCCAAATAAATTGGGACAAATGCACGTTAGCAACTGTGTTACATCACATTTTAGCACCTTCTTGGTGGCCTTAAAGATGTGCAAGCTACCCTTGCTATGGACAATACTCTACCACCCCATACTCTGTCTTTTAAACTTCACGCTGGTATCAATTCAGATCGTCTTTTTCTTTGCAAGTCAAGTAAGAGGAGAGATAAGTCAGCTGTGTTTCTGAATATTGTTAAACAGCTGTGCTAAGTACAACTCATAGGGAAGTTCCAAAACCTAACGTAGTGTTTGATCCTTCAACAAACTTCCCAGTCATACACTGCCTCTATCCTATCCTCTGTGGACTACTGCAACTCCCACCTGGCAGGTGCTCCTATGTCCTATTACTATTAAACGCTTGCAACTCATTCAAAATGCAGCTGCTCGCCTGTTTTTTAACCAACCTAAACACTGCCATATCACCCCACTGCTGTGTTCGCTTCACTGGCTTCCTGTAGCTGCATGCATTCAGTTTAAAACACTGATGCTCGCCTACAGAGCCAAAAATGAACCAGCCCCAAGCTACCTTCGAGGTCTAATAAAACCCTGATCTGTACCACGCAACCTCCGAGCCACTAGTCTCGCTCGACTTGATCCTCCACCCAGAACTCGAGGAAGACAAGCATCAAGGCTATTCTCTGTACTTGCATTCCAAGTGGTGGAATGAACTTCCCTTGTCTGTCCGAACATCTGAGTCTCTCGCTGTCTTCAAAAGACGACTAAAACCCACCTCTTTACTAAGCACTTAAGCTGACATGTACTTATTAATGCTCTTATTTATTTCTTGCATTAAGAAAAAAAATCCTTTGGTTCTAACAGGGTTTTAGCAGATTTGTATTCTTGGAATGTTGTCTACTTAAACTAGAGTAAGGTAATGTTCACTATGGTAGCACCTCTGTACGTTGCTCTGGATAAGAGCGTCTGCTAAATGCTGAAAATGTAAATGTAAACGCAACCATCAAATTAGTGTTAGCATAGAATTCTAAAAATCAATAAGGTTGATCAGTTAAAATTTTTCTGTTTTTATTGATTTATTTATTTTTTCATACTGTCCTTAATTGTGAACCTGATTATATACAATGTGTTAGAAAATATGAAAAAAACTAAAACAAAAAAGGTAGTAGGTGAACAAACAAATAAAATAATAGACTGCAACCATAAAACAACTAAAGAGTAAGTAGTTTTACTGACAGCTACAACACACTAAATAGAAATTACACCGTAATCCTGAAGTTTAATCTTAAAAAAGCTTTCTCGTTCAGAATAAGCGATTACTTACAGTAAAATGTGTAGGTCTTGTATTGGGCAGAGCAAATGTGTTAAGCAGATTTCTTCTTTTAACTAGAATGGTCTATAACAACAGTACATTTTGATTCAATTGTAATTGTGCGCTCAGGTAGGGCAGTGCTAAATCATTCTAGCCTGCTACAGTTCTGATCAGGGTTTGAATCTCAGCAGTGCTATTAGACATGATTGGCTATATCTGAGAGGTGGTTGAATGGCCTAGGCATTGAATGGTGCACTTGTCAGTGTGCTCTCAGTACCAGTCCCAAGCCCGGACAAAAATAAGGATAGATGCATCCAGCGTAAAAACTGTGGCCAATCAGGTATGCGGATCAGAATGATCAGCTATGGCAACACCTAAATATGAATAGAACGCCTTTGTTTGTCATATATACATATACAGATGTACAGTACAACAAAATTCTTTCTTTGCATATCCCAGTTTGTTTGGAAACTGGGGTCAGAGCGCAGGGTCAGCCATTGTACGGTGCCCCTGGAGCAGAGAGGGTTAAGGGCGTTGCTCAAGGGCCTAACAGTGGCTGCATGGCAGAGCTGGTATTCGAACTCTCAACCTTTCAGTTGATAGCCCAAAGCTCTACCCACTAGGCTACTACTGACTCAAAGCATGGAAGCAGCCGAAAGAAAAAAAGGCCTTATTTAGTAAATTAAGCTGCCATCCATGACAAATGTTAATTATAATATATTTTTGTTGGAAAAAGTTTACTGCAAAATCATACTTGTGATTATGTAATGATTTGCAATAAGCTGGGAAAACACACACAAAAAAGAATCACTGTTCCATGAAAGAAAGCTGGCAGCAGCACAGGATCAGAAGTGAAAAATAGGGGAATGTGTGGCATGTGATTAGATTCACATTAAGAAACACAGTGCTTTGGCTGGGCCCTCCCCCTCTCCTGGGATGTGATAAAATCAGCTGTCTCTTTCTGACCCACAGCATAACTGCAGGAAGGATATGTGTTTCCTCTCAACCTTTGTCTTACAGGGTTTGTGTGGGACATGTTTAAAACAACTGGACCTTAAGCGTCAGACATGTTGCTCAGGCTGGACGACTTGTTTTGTACTGAGTACCAATAACAATGATAAAAACACAGGTGTACATGCTCATCTCGCACACACTCACACACACACACACTTCCCGTCTCTTCCTTCCAATCCGTCACCATGCTTATCAGTGTGATAGTGGGGATGTATTCATGCTGAGAGTAATACAGTAATCTTCTGTTCACACTACAGTGTACATGTTTGACAATAGCTGGATGTGCTGGACAATTGCTTCCTGTGATTCTTTCTGTGTTTTCCACAGCTCTTACCTCTTCACCTACAATTATTCTCATTACAAAACAGAGTAACGTGGCTATTTTGCACATACTCATTTTTATGGCATTGTTGAATTGTGCTGGAACCACAAATGTTGTTTATCGAGCCTCATGATCGACTAAATTTAATATAAGACAAAGATAACCAATGCTAACACAAGGATTTATTAAAGGAATAAAGTTTGTCATCAACAGCCCTGTGTGAAATAAATTACCTCCCTTTTCCCATTAGACTAAACACGACCAGGTTGAATTACTGCCAGCCTTACTGAATCTAAACATTACTTAAACCGAACCTTTCCAGCAATGCCAAGCAGCTAAATGCTCCCAAGATGCAGCACACTGTGCTGCAAAAGGGTTGTAAAGCAATTTGTCTGGAACTCCAGCAAATCACAGTAGGAGCCATATGGGATAAACGGTGAGAAATCTTCCCAAATGTTGTCAGGTCTTCCAAATATTCTTTAAACCCACTTAGACTACAACTTCAGGAAGTCATAACAAACCCAGATAAACATCTAAGTACTGCCGGTCTCTGACACCTCCGAAAATTTATGATTCCATTATAGAAGAGAGACCGAGCAAAAATGTTACTCATGGAAGTTCCAAGGCAGAAAAACACTGCTAAATAAGATAAACATAAAAGTTTAATTACATTTGCTAAAAACCATATTGATGAACCCAGAGCCAACTGATGTGTAAATCTGGCACAACATTACATAGTAAAACACAGTGCGTTCTTGTGGGGATTCTTGTCAGTCTATAAAGTGAAGCTCCAGCACAAGGGTAAGTCCACATTTAAACAGCTTAAAGGAAACAAAATTAAGGTTTTCAAGTGACCATGTCAAAGGCATAATTTATTTATTTATTTATTAGGATTTTAAAGTCATGTTTTACACACTTTGGTTACATTGATGAAACCAGAAACGGTAGTTACTCATTACACAAGATTCATTAGTTCAAGTTTAATATCAAACACAGTTATGGACAATATAGTGTCTCCAGTTCAACTCACTTGCATGTCTTTGGACTGTGGAAGGAAACCGGAGCTCTGAGAGGAAACCCACACAGACACAGGGAGAACATGAAGACTTCACACAGAAAGGACCCGGACTGCCCCACCTCAAAATTGAATAGCATCTATCAGAATAGCATGAATGCTCAAATAAGGCCACATCTGATGATTGGGGCCCATTACAAAATGAACAAATTGTGGCCATAAAAAGATGCACACAGTCAGCAGCAATACTCACAGCAGCAGGCTGTGGCATTCAAATAATGTTCAACTGGTGCCAATAAAACATTTCCCACACATTACACCACCAATATCATCAGCCTGTAGTGTTGACGAAAGATGTTGGGTCCATTGATTTATTTGTGGAACTGCAGCTTACTGGATGCTTTTTGTCTTTCCAGCCATCCTGTGTAAACTTTTATGTGTTAAAATAGCATGAAATCAGCAATTAAACCAACCTGACCCTAGCAACAATGCCACCAACCAAAGTCAACCAAGTCTGACATTTAGTCCCTTGCATTCCGATGATTAATGTGAACATTAACAAAAGCTCCTGATACAAGTCTATGATTTTATTCTGCTGCTACAACCCCAAATCAGAAAAAAGTTGGGACAGTATGGAAAATGCAAATAAAATAAAAGTGCAGTGTTCCTTACATTTTCTTTGACTTTTATTTGATTGCAGACAGTTTGAACCTGAGATGTTTTGTTTGCTAAAACTTCATTTCATTTGTTAATATACCTCCATTCCTGCATTTCAGGACTGCAACACATTCCAAAAAAATTTGGGACAGGGGCAATTTAGGACTAGTAATAAGGTGAAAAAACTAAATAATGATGTGATTCCAAACAGGTGATGTCAACAGGTGATTGTAATCATGGTTTGGTATAAAAGCAGCATCCAGGAAAGTCTGAGTTGTTGATGAGCTAAGATGATCAGAGGATCTCCAGTTTGTCAACAAATGTGTGCGAAAATGATTGAAATGTTTAAAAACAATGTACCTCAAAGAAAGATTGGAAGGGATTTGCATATTTCTCCCTCTACAGTGCATAATATCATATCAAAACATAAAATATCTCAGGTTCATACTGTCTGCAATGAAATAAAAGTCAAAGTAAATGTAAGAAACAATAAATGTTTTTTATTATTTGCATTTTCCATGCTGTCCCAACTTTTTCTGATTTGGGGTTGAACATGACAAATTTATATATTATGTGTAGAGATGCCTGAACCAGTAGATTGGGAAGCACAGACACATGGCAAAGTGTCCATGCTAACTTCTGTCCACCACTGATAACATCCACAGTGGGCACAGAGACATCAGAACTGCATATCAAAGCAATGGAAGAAGGTAAACTGGTCACACCAATCCTGTTTTCTCCAAGATCATGTGGATTGGGTACATTTACCCAGGAAGAAAATGGCACCATTATGCACTGTTGGACTATCCAACTGACAAAGTATGGTTACCTAGTTGTCATGTACAGTCCACGTCTCAGCAGGTCAGTGCTGTTTTGACAGCATATTATGTGTGTATATACACCGATCAGGCATATTGTGTTGGTCCCCCTTTTGCTGCCAAAACAGACCTGACCCGTCAAGGCATGGACTCCACTAGACCCCTGAAGGTGTGCTGTGGTATCTGACATCAAGATGTTAGAAGCAGATCCTTTAACTCCTGTGAGTTGTGAGGTTGGGCCTCCATGGATCAGACTTGTTTGTCCAGCACATCCCACAGATGCTCGATTGGATTGAGATCTGGGAAATTTCCTTGGACCACTTTTGACAGCTACTGGCCACTGCAGACTGGGAACACCCCACAAAAGCTGCAGTTTTGGAGATGCTCTGACCCAGTCTAGCCATCACAATTTGGACCTTGTCAAACTCGCTCAAATCCTTACGCTTGTCCATTTTTCCTGCTTCTAACACATCAACTTTGAGGATAAAATGTTCACTTGCTGCCTAATATATTCCACCCACTAACAGGTGCCGTGATGAAGAGATAATCAGTGTTATTCACTTCACCTGTCAGTGGTCATAATGGTATGCCTTGTCGGTGTATTTAAATAATGTTAAAACATGTTAAGCTTATTGATGTTAAGATTGAACTGGGTGATACATCACATTTACTGTTAAATGGGATTTTTATCAATATTTTATTGCTTAACAGCTTGCACATACCTGCCCAAAGCTCTGAGGCCAGGTGTGGGGCCATGGGTGCAGCCATCACACAGAGAGAAGCCAGCGCCTGCTCAAACTCCACGCTGTGCAGAACCACACGAGGAGAAGCTTGCTGTGGAACAGAACAAATACATCTATAAACATACTTACAGATGAAAGCAGAGTAAATAAAACATTGTTAAACTATATCTGGCAGGAGTGCTTGATGACCTGGTCCCTGCACACCCAGTGTCTGCATTTCCTATGACGGCTGAAAAGAGCACATCTGAATACATCAATCCTTAACATTTTTTATTGAGGTACCACAGAGAGTGTTTTGAGCAGCTACATTTCTCTGTAGTTTGAGGGATGTAATGCCTCAGACAGAAAAGCCTTGAGGTGAGTGGTAAGGACAGCGGAAGAAATGATTGGCACCATGCTCCTAACTAGGCCAGAAAATGCCACCTGCTAAGATCCACTAGCATCATGACAGGTTCCACCCACTTCTGTCACAGCCTGTTTTCCCTCCTACACTCGGGTAAGAGATACTGCAGCTTGCGATGCAGTACTGCCAAAGCTTTTACCCAACCACCATTAGATTCTTGGGGCCATGAGTTTGACTGGCTGCTTTTAACTTCCACTTGCTGTGTGTAAATGTGATAACCTGCAATTAATTACAGCCCTATACAAGGTGTATTCAATTGCCCCAAGCTTTTGAGTGAGTGGCATTGGACCTACTGCAACTCTGATCAGGTTTATACAGTGGGTAAGATGAAAGTAAAATTTTGAACGTTTATAACCTGAAAACATACAAAAACTAAACTGCGCTGCTCAAGTGGCACAGCGGTAAAAAACACACGCTGTTCACCAGAGCTGAGATCCCGAATACATCGTATCGAATCTGAGGCTGAGTGGCTACATGAAAAACGATTGGCCTGTTGTTAAGATAACCTCGTCCTCCCCAATCAGGAGCAGGGACCAGCATTAGTGAGAGGATGATTGACAGGTAGAAATTGGATGCGCTAAAGTGGGAGAAAAAGGGGTAAAAAAAAAAAAAAAAAAACTACACTGCAGGTGTGCAGAACCAACACTACCATGCTGTGCTGTCTAACGTCAGACTTCAGTTCTCTCATAGACTGATTATGTAAAAACGTGCCACGTCTCAAAACTCAAAATGCATTATTAACTAAAGACATAGACAAATTAGTGAATGTGTATGGGTGACTCACTGAGAGTGTGTTGGTCAGGCCCATTAACCTTGAGATCGCTGCATTCAGCAGGAAGTCTTCTGTCAAGTGAGTGGTTACCTAACAATCAAAAGATAGAGATACGCATTCAACACAATGTTCTGTAACAAAGTAATCACTTTTATTTATCTAAAGCGACAGTACTGTGACAGTATATTGTCTAAGCAATTGGGCCCAACAGTGGCAAACTGGCAGTGGTGGGGCTTGAACCAGCAACCTTTCGATTACTAGTCCAGTATCTTAACTACTAGGCTAGAAACTACTTCCACTTTCATAAAAGTCAATTTATTTATTTATTTATTTATTTATTTATTTATCTTTGTTTAACCAGGAAGATCTCATTGCGATTAAGAATCTCTTTTTCAAGAGTCCTGGCCAAGAATGGCAGCAGCACACAAAAGTTTCAAGACATAAAACATAAACAATTTTCTCAGCACAGATAATAGAAACCATGAATAAACGCCCCATAAATAACTGGTTGCACCGCCCTTAATACGATTACACATTTGCTGTAACTTAATAATAATGTTTTACATTGCTGTGAAAGACATTTAGCCAACTCTTCTTCATTGCATAAAATACCCTGCTAGATTTTTGGGCATGAACTGAATTGGGGCATGGAATTGATTCTGTATTTTGGCTCATTGTGTTGCTGTATAACATATTTATGCCCCAAAACACAAACTGATGACTCTACATTCCAGACCTTGATGCAGTAAAGCCATGATTGACTGCTATAATGTTCTTATTATAAAGAAGTGTATGTGCCTTTCACCAGAACAAATTACATATTTGTTGTACAAATAGTTAAAAATTTAATAGATCTGTCCCTAGACCATTATGCCAAGTTGTTTGGGGATCAACCAAGGGCAATTTTTCTACAAAGCGTCTGAGAAGAATAGACGCTTCTTTTGTTCTTTCAGTAATTCAACTGTGCATAGTTTTGTATTTAAGCACCCAAACTGAATCTAAATTCTTTAGATGTTTTATTGGATTTTTTGTGACTATCAAACCTTTGGAAAATATTAAGCAGCCACTCCTGGGTAGATTTTCATAATTTACAGACAATCTAGCAGGTGCCTTTATCCAAAGTGACTTACAATTGTTAATAAATAAAATCCAAGCTACTGATTAAAGGTTAAGGGTCCAACAACAGCAACCTGGCTGTAGTGGGGCTTGAATCAGCAACCTTCTGATTATTAGTCCAGTACCCTAACCACTAAGCTTCCACGGTCCTGATTTAACTGTGGTTCGGTGGACTTTTAGTCTAAGAATGGCTGTGTAACCCTTTTTAGACCTACAGATTTGAACTAACTTTCTCAGCATCTCTGAAATAGATAGTAGCATAATGCTAGTAGGCACTTTGTTTAAGTAAACAATAAAGAAGCTTAAACTACAAACATTGTACATTCTGAAATAAAAGTATAAAGTAAATAAAAATAAATCCTATTTAATTACCACATCTCATTCGCCATTGAAGTTCTTTTGAACATTTTTCTTCTATCACAATTGTTCAGGCGTAAACCAATGAACATACAAAGTAAGAAATCCAAATGCTGGGTCAAAGGCTGTGGCACAGAACATATAAATCCCATGTCACACTGATGTTCCCCTGCACATATTTCTGCTAATGAAAGAGGACAAACAATGTGAACATTATTCCCTTTAATCCAACTGGAAAGAATGGGGCCCAGAGGGTGAGGGCGAGGGATTGTACCCAGATCTTAAAGTAGCACAGTGTCTGGTTGGGTTACTGGGCTAACAACAGCTTTTGCAAACTGTAGGTGTCCACATACATTTTTACACTGTCAAGGATATGATTAACGACCAAGGTTTTTTGAAGGATGAGGATCAAAGGGACAGTGTGGCTTAATGGCTAAAAGGGTTGGATTTAACACAGGCCGGGCCACATAACCGGTCCAAGCCTCTTGAGAAATCAATCTCAGCCAGACGCTATTTATAATGCACTAAAGCATCAGCCGCTCAATTTAACATCACTTCTCCACACCCTTGCTGTTCCCCTTCAGGCATTAGGATCAGGTTACTGTTCCCAGACCAAAAACAAAAAAAAAGTCTATCAGGACAGTCTCGCTCTGGACATTATTGATGTTTTTTTTTGCGTATAATTACAATGCTTTTCAGAGGTTCGATTGGAGCACCTAGTAATTTTGTCAAAAAAATGCAAGTTGGCGGCTGAGATCACTGGCACGTATCGAGTTGCCTGTTTATTTTGGTTATTCCAACCTCTGGCTAATATGCACCTTTTTACCACTGCAGTGTGTTATTAGGAAAACTAGGTGTTAAACTGGCACAACTTGAAAGCGTCCATCATATTATCAGGAGATTGAGAGTTTTAGCCACATAGTCCATAGTCATAACTCTGTAGTCACCTGTCTCTGGGAGACAGTCTTAAAGAGTGTACAATATCTAAAAATCATGCCTGCTGTTAATGCAGCAAGCAAAGAAGAAAAACTAGACCACTAAGAAGTGAAAAAAGCAGTTATTTGACACTACAGGGAAAATATTTTTAAGCAGCTTTCTTTGGCTAGTTGATGCTGTTGATCTACAGCCGTCTGAATCACTTGTCTGCTGGTCCAGACAGGAAAAAAACCTCTGCAATAGCTTTCCCTTTTTAAAAATTTATTCAAGCATTTTAAAGACACACTTTCATTGCTTTACATATTTATTAGTTAGCTACTCAAATTCCCAAGCAGTTGGTAATGTCGTTATCATTGTTTTAACAGCTCTAATACTTTCCACACTAAAATGATGTCACCAAAGTGAGCACTTGAGAGAAGAAGCACTGGGCTTTCAGAATTGTTTGATTTCTTCACAGGCTTTGAAATACTGGGACTGAGCAAGCATATTAGAGATCCAAATAGTTGGTGGTGTAGCTACTGATTTTTCAGCTAAAGCCAATATTACTTGATAGAGTTCAGCTCTAACAACATGAGTCAATGAAGCAATGTATTATAGTTTGGTATGAACACTGCAGGTTGATTGTAGCAGTGTGACAGTGTGAGGAATTTTCTCTTGGCACACACTGGAGCCTCTAATACCAAATGGAAAATATTGGAACAGATCACGACCCTAAGGATTATCTTTGGGATGAGGTGAAAAGGGCTGTTCAAAACTGTGTAACCATGTAATCTGCAGCTATTGTGCAACAACCATTTCCTCATGGTACATAATTGACTGTACAACCAGCATGATGCTGTCCTGTGTGTATGTACATACACTGATCTGCCATAACATTAAAACCACTTCCTTGTTTCTACACTCACTGTCCATGTTATCAGCTCCACTTACCATATAGAAGCACTTTGTAGTTCTACAATTACTGACTGTAGTCCATCAGTTTCTCTGCATGCTTTGTTAGCCCCCTTTCATGCTGTTCTTCAATGATCAGGACTCTCCCAGGACCACTACAGTGAGTGGACATGGTATTTAAAAACTACAGCAGCGCTGCTGTGTCTGATCCACTCATACCAGTACAACACACACTAACACACCACCACCATGACAGTGACACTGCAGTGCTGAGAATGATTCACCACACAAATAATACCTACTCTGTAGTGGTCTTGGGAGAGTTCTCACCATTGAAGAACAGCATGAAAGAGGACTAACAAAGCATGCAGAGAAACAGATGGACTACAGTCAGTAATTGTAGAACTACAAAGTGCTTCTATATGGTAAGTGGAGCTGATAAAATGGACAGTGAGTGTGGAAACAAGGAGGTGGTTTTAATGTTATGGCTGATCAGTGTATATATATGGCATGGTGGCTCAGTGGGCCTTTATATATAAATTCAAGTTGGGTGTACCTAATAAACTGGCACTGGTATCTTCTATCTGGAGTTGTTTTTTGTTTAGATTTTTTTTCCAGTGTTACACGTTGTGCCCCTTGTGGGATGCAGTGTATCCACTACCAAGAAGAGTATTAACAGTATACAGTTTTTTAAAATTGTTTTCTAAATAAGACAGATTGTCTCTTAGCGGATTGATAGTTCTGTAAATGTTTAACAATGCTTTAGATTTTTCTAGATTTACGTCTCTCTACAATTGTCCCTCTAAAATTTGGTTTGATCAGGATGTGCTTAATATAAACTGGAGCAGATTTAGACATGTGGGTAACTTTTTTTAATAGAATAGGGAACCTCTACAAACTGTGAGTGTGTTATTAGTTTAGGCAAAATGTGTTTGTCCATTATAATAATACAGATCACAGCACATTCTTTTTACCAAGTCTATATTTTATAATATTTACATTCAAATTGTTTGGAATTGGAATAACATTAAATGGACATTAAATGGAATAACATTAAATGGACATTAAATGGAATAACATTAAATGGTATTGGAATAACATTAAGTAATAAAGGACAGTGGTAGATCACTGGTTAAGGTAATGGACTGTTGTGAGTCGCTTTGGACAAGAGCATCTGCTAAATGCTGCAAATGTAATTGTAAAAATGCAAAGGTAATAATTAGGGCTGTCGAAGTTAACGCGATAATAACGCATTAACGCAATCTCAATTTAACGCGATTATAAAAATTAGTGCCGTTAACGCAAATTCTAGTTCATGTTGAGACTTGACTGGTAGAACAAACGTTTTAATTTCGGACTTGCCACCGTTTTTTATTTGCGGTTTGTTAACATAATGTTACCGAGCGTGGTAGTGTCGTAGTAATGCACTTGCATAATAAAGAAGCTGCCAGTCCTCCATTCACGTAACGCTAGGATGGACACTTCAAAATCCTCCTTTTGGAGTGAACTGGTTTCATTTTTGATCAATATTATTTACCATTGGCTCAGGTACATGTCGAAACAAATGCTTTGTATTTCATTGGTTTAACAGCCTCATTTGACTCCTTATAGAGCTACCACTGGCCAATCGGAGAAGGTCCGCCCTCTAAATGCTAGTCTGTGATTGGGTGGTTGAATTTCGCCCGCCCTCTCTGTTTTGTAAACACCGCGCTACCTGAGTCAATCACTCAGCTCTCATGATCAGGAACGCGGTGAAAATGCCAAAAAGTAAACTTTTGAGGCAGCGATGAACGGACCTAAATATGAAAAGACACAACATTTAGTGAGTAAAACAGTCATTTGTTATATAATTCTTGCTTAAATTGGTCAAAAACTCTGTTATATGGGTTCTGGATTCATTCTGTGTGTTGCAGTAGCATGTCCCCCTGTTCCTAATAAGATGTCCGGCTTTTTGGGGTGTAATGAATTTTTTTTGTTACTATGAATCTGGCCACCCTAGTCTAAACACACTCAGTTCGTGTAGAAACGTCCATTAAACCACTGGATAGTATTACTGCCTAGTATGTGAGTGAATAAAACTCCCTTACAGTTTTCTCTTGTCCCAGCAGTTTTTAACATTAGTACATATAGCATAAAATGTGTTCACCATTGTAATTGTAACATTTCACTTAAAAATCCTTGTTTTCTATAACATTTACACAGATTTTTTTAAATGCGATTAATCGCGATTAACTATATGAAATTCTGAGATTAATCGCGATTAAAAATTTTAATCGTTTGACAGCCCTAGTAATAATATAAATAATAACCTGTATGCACAGGTTTGCTTGCTGTATGGCTATGATGACAATTTTTGGACCGAAAAAGCACAAACAAATACTGAAATACTGATGTTTTCTATTCTAAAATATTAAGTATATCTGGTGATAAAAAGTACTCCTATCCATTTAAAACTATTTTACAGTTTAAAAAAAACATTTACAATGTAAAAAAGTAATAAATGACAACACTAGATAGATCTAGGTTTTAGTTATAAATAGGTGAGTGGATGTGTCCTGTTGCTTTTTGCATTAGAAACTTATTTTTAACCTGCAGAATTACAAATTTACCAGGTCGATTTCACATATTTTCCCTGCTCCCAAAACTTGTTACTGCAAATTTTTCTGTAATAACCTTTGGACACAAAAACTTTAGACACAACTAATTATTAATATTAAATAGAAAAAAATAGTTAAACAGTTAGGGTATATTTATAATGATTAAAACCCTGATAATCAGTTGTCTTGTTTTCTATAAATGTCATGTTTACATTCATTAAAATCTGAATTAATGAAAATGTTTTTTTGGTAAGAAATTAGTGGCCCTTATTAGTGGCGACACCAAGTGGTCAGGGAGAGCAAATTATGACTCAATAGCATCAGAATGCATGATAACTGTGGTTATAGTGAATTTACAGTCTCTGACCTGTGCAATGGCATGATTCTTGTTCTCCCAGATCTTTCGGGCCTCTGCACGCTCTTTTTTGTTTAGGATGGATGGGGTGGGGGTTTCACCGGCCTCACGCGCCTCCCTCAGCTTAGTGACGAGTCCCCAGAGTCGAGACTGCCAACGCAGCACGCCCGGGAGAGCATCCGCTACACACACACACACACACACACACACACACACACACACACACACTTAATGAAACATTCATCTTAGACGTACATTTACTATATTTACCTATAAAAATCTTTATGCTTTAATGCCATATTCATACTGTCACATATGTAATCTGGATTATTAGTTATTTTCTAGAGACAACTAAATCAAATACAACTATACTAACTAGTATCATTAAATTAGTTCAATAAAAATGAAAAACATGAAAAAAAAAACACAACTGGGGTCTCCAAACCTTTGTCAATGATGCCTGGGATGTAATATTAAAATAAAGGGCTGGCTGCTCTGAACAATATTAAGCCACTATCAACAAAATATATTAAGTTTATATTTTAATGTAATAGTTTTTCCACACTTAATATCAGCGCAAAATTAGCAGAATAAACAACTAGCATGAGTAAAATGTTGCATATTAAAATAGTTTCACAATAAACATTATTTATTTAAGATCAACACTAAAATTTGTCATGCATGACAAGGATGCAAAAGATACACCGGTGCACAAAATCTACTGGCAGAATAAATCCTGAAGTCTTGAATTCTGAAGCCCTGTTCATGCCGTTCATTCGCTTTTTTTTTATTTATGTAAATTTTGCATTGACGCAGACCTTCTGGCGCAGCGGGATATTCCGCTGCCACACCAGCGCTGAGATTCTGAACTCCTCTGTACGAAACTTGGCGTTGCCACCGGTCGGCTGGGTGCCATCTAGGGCATAATTGGCAGTGCCCGCAGCAGACACGTCTCTGTTAGGGCGGGGTGACCGGACTATGTGGGTGGGGTCTTCAAAGGCTGTGTAAGGATCCTGATTAGCAGATAGAGAGGCGCCTGTGCAGAGTGCATAGGTGAAAAAGGGTTCCACTAAGAGCTGCGTGTGGGTTGGAGGAGGCGTGAGCAGCAATATACCCACCTCAACTGCAATCAGGGATCCCCAGCAGCGGAAGACAAATTGACTACACTAAATTGGGAGAAAATGTCCATCTGCTAATATTCGAAAACAGTTTATCAACGAATAATGAAATGAGCTAAAATAATCAGGGAGTCGTGACTGTCGCGACAGCCTTTACTTGTCTTTGCAGTGAGGAAATGAGAAAATGCAGGGGTCTTACTCTTCACATCCCACAGGATGTCCTGCTCTGGTGGAGCGGCGTACAGGATATACAGGCGCACCGTGTCAATGCCATACTGCTGCACCACCTCCTCAGGGTCCACGCCATTGTGCTTGGACTTGCTCATCTTCTCCCAGCTCACCTGCAGCTTCTTTTCACTTTCACGCAGCACCGGCTCAGGACCTGCAGGGATAACTGGATGATTACACATAAAAAGCTCGGCTAGACATTAGACTAAATAGCTGAGACAAACCGAATGGAAAAAATGTTAATAAGTGAAGGAAAAGTTCAATTTGAGGGGAAGTTCTAATTCTGTTTTGAAAAGATAGTGTGCAAGAAGTGCAAGTGTAAATGATTTCCTCTACCACACATACAGCATTCATGGTAGTTTACAAATAGTCCTCACTAACACTGGAAGTTATCAGAAATCCTTCGATAGAAATATTACAAGAAGTCCAGGCTGAAATTTCTTGTTTACCTAGTTGCCTGGCAACACTTCAGTCATATAACCTTAATATTCAATAAATAGAGAGATCAGGAGAGAAGGACCCGAGGAAAAATGAACATTTGTACAGCGTTTGTCTCAGTGGCTTTTACGACTAAGCAGCTGTTGGGCTGCAATATGAGGCTTAATCTATTTTAAACCACAGCAACAGGCAAAATATAACCAGTTTAGCTAAGAGAAGTGAAATAAGACCTCTAAGCACTATGGCTGGATAATATGAGAGTAAAATATCAGTAATGTCAGCTGAGATCATTTTAGTGTTTAGAATAAAACACCTAGATTTAGTAGAACAGTAGAAGTCATTTTAGAACAATATAAATATTAGATATGCATATAAATGTACATTTGCATTTACGGCATTAAGCAGACACTTTTATCTAAAGCGATTTACAATTGTGATTGGTTAAGGTCCTGGTGGTAGAGCTAGAACCAGCAACCTTGTAAATACTAGTCCAGTACATTAAACCACTTAGCCACTACTGCTTTTGAATTTAATATACAGTATGTAGATTTTTTTTTCCCTTTTCATCAACCATTTTTCCTGTCAAGGGTCGTGGTGGGCCAAGTTCCACTGGGTGCAAAGCAGGAAAACCCTGGACAGGGTACCAATCCATCACACGGCCCAAACTCACATCAACGTTATAAAGTCATTTTAGAGCAATATAAATATTAGATATGTGTACAACTTCACATTTTACAGTGACCTCGAATTGTGACCGGTTAATAGCCTCACTCAGAGGCCCAACGATGACAACTTGGCAACCGTTTTTCTGGTAAGGTTCGCGGTTGGCCCGGTTCCACTGATGCAAGGCAGAAATACCCTGGACAGAGTGCCAAACAATCGCAGGGCCCAAAGTCAGATAAATGAAGTCAGTTTCAAACAATATAAAATATGTATTTAAATTTACATTTACAGCATTAAACAGACACTTTTATCAAAATTGTGATTGGTTAAAGACTTGCTCAGGGGCCCAACAGTGGCAACTTGGAGGTGGTGGGGCTTAAACATGCAACCTTCTGATTACTAGTCCAGTACCTTAACTGCTGAGAAACCACTGCTTAGGAATTATATATACACAATACGTAGGTTTTAATTATTTCCCTTTTTATCAACCGCCTTGTCTGGTTAGGGTCGTGTTAAGCCTGGTACCACTGGGTGCAAGACAAAAATACCCTGGACAGGGCACAAATCATTGTAGAACAATACAAAAATAAATAAAATAAGTATCTAAATTTTCATTTATGGCACTAAGCAGACACTTTTATCTAAGCAGATCACTTTTAATCTTGCTCAGGGGCCCAACAGTGGCAACTTGGCGGTGTTGGGGATTAAACGGGCAACCTTCTGATTACTAGTCTAGTACCTTAACTGCTGAGCTACTACAGCTTATAAATTATATACACAGTATGTAGGTTTTAATTTGTTCCCTTTTCCTGGAGGGCCCGGTTCCACTAAGTGCAAGTCAGAAATACCCTGTACATGGTGCCAATCCATTGCTGGGTTTAATAACCCACAATAACAAGTCACCCAATAAATGACAGACATTTTTCCTTTTAATTTTATACACCAGAAATTACAGGCAAGGTAAGAAGAACCCAAGATGGCACACTAAGCCTCTATTAGTAAAAAACAATCTTTTAGTACTGTCATTTCTAAAATTAGACCCTAAAACACTTCAATTATTAAGGTGAGCTAGATCAGTTTCTGTTAAAGAACATCATGAAATACATGATGCTGCATGTACTAAAAGCTCATCTCTGCTAAAAGCTCAAATATTTACCTGTAAAATCAATATCTTCTTTCTTCAGATACTGCCCGCTGTCAGCTACTCGAAAGGTCTGGCCTTTTATGAGACCCTGCACCAGCAGCTTCTGAAACGGCTCCCTACAGAAGAAAAAAAAGGTTCAGTCAAAATATAACACAGCCTTCGTCAAACATCACAAAAGGTGCTTCAGGTTCTTAGGCACTAATTATATCAGCTTATCTAGAAATAATGTCATTTGCTGTGATGACCACTCAGTGTGTAAGATTTAACATTCAATTTACTGTCATTCTATGTATTAAAGTAAATACATGCATTAATGAGTTTTTGGACACAGTGACAAAACAACAGCTTCTATAGTTTCTTAATAAAAACGAGTGTTTACTTGCCATCTACTATTTAAAATTAGAATAACCAGTTGATCATTTTTACACTGCTGATATTTAAAGCAATCATTTGGCATAATAATTCCTACTAGATTCTGACTTTGCAGTGGACATTCTGGGTTAAAAACATCTTTTGGTTCCAAATATAAATCTACCTGCATGTAGGAAATATAATAAAATTGATTTATTAGATCATATTTTTTTTATTGCTGAAGGTTCTTGGTTTATTCAACTTTGCATATTTGCCTTTGATTAAAAAAATGAGACTGAATGGAAGATCTGCTCTGAATTCTAGGTACCATTTGACTACATTGGTACTGTGTTAGTTGCTTTAATATGCTGCTTTGACATCTCACATATTGTCAGAGGCCTT
This sequence comes from Trichomycterus rosablanca, assembly GCF_030014385.1. Taxonomy (NCBI): domain Eukaryota; kingdom Metazoa; phylum Chordata; class Actinopteri; order Siluriformes; family Trichomycteridae; genus Trichomycterus; species Trichomycterus rosablanca. The sequence continues at coordinate 40,140,986 of NC_085990.1, read as the reverse complement.
TTATAGCTAGTACTGTTAATGGAACTTGCCTGAGCATTCAGTCATTGTTTTACCACCGCTTTATCCTATTCAGGGTAACGGTGGGTCTGATTACTGGGCGAAAGGCAGAAAGCACACACGCACACACACACACACCTACCTAGGGGGACCTTTGTAGCTCCAGATAACCTGACTGCATGTTTTTGGACTGCGGGAGAAAACCGCAGCATCCGCAGGGAACCCACACAGACACGGGGAAAACACACAAACTCCACACAGAAAGCACCCGGACCACTCCATCTGGGAATCAAACCCAGGACCTTCTTGTGTAAGGCGGCAGTGCTACCCACCGAGCCGCCCTCGTACCTGAGCAACTGTTTTAAATAGTGACTTTTTACAACTGATGTACCTGTGTGAGATGAAGCCTTGGTCCTTGCAGAAGTGACTAAGAAAGCGTGCGTAGTACAGGTGCATAACCGCATGCTCTTTTCCTCCTATATAAACATCCACAGGCATCCAGTGGTCAGCCACAGATCGATCAAAAGGCCTGTAGTGAACATGACAGGACAAAATCTGTTCATCTGGTAATCAAATTGCCTGTATTGTTAATGATTAATGTTTAGGTATGCACTAAGGGGCAGTGGTAGCTCAAGGGTTAAGGTACTAGACTAGTGATTAGAAGGTTAGTGGCTCCAGCCCCAACATGACCAGATTGCCAGTGTTGGGCACCTAAGCAAGGCCCTTAACCCTCAATTGCTTGCTTCGTATACTGTCACAATTGTAAGTACCTTTGGATAAAAGCGTCCGCTAAATGTCTTAAATGTAAATGCAAACACATACAGCCATTTGTAAAAGAATACCCAGGTTCTGTTGATTTTCTAAACAATTTTATAATCATAGGAAATATAAAACAAAAGTAAACTTGGGATGTGCAAAAGTAAAGGCACATTTTAGATTTTTGTATTATGTTTTTAATGTTAAATTTAACAAACAAAGAGAAAACTAAAATTTCTAAGAAATTTCATCCTTTTTTTTCTTATAGAAGATGTGCTATGCCATTTTTTACATTTTGTACTTAGAAAATGAACAATCAGGGTGTTTTTAACGATAAACAAACTTTAGATAAAGACTATATACGTACCGCCACTAGAGGGCGACCGTGCACAGTCATTTTTACTTGAGAATTCTGCTACACTATAAGCTCAGAGCTATTTAGAATGGATAATAACAGCTGCACGGACACAGAAGTTCCATACTCATTTAAACCAATATTTAATGAATTCTAAGTATTTTTGCACTAAGTATGTGTAAGTTGTCACCGTCTTACACAATGGTACATTTTTTTTGGCACCATTTTTATCAAATGAATTCTTTATTCCTCTGCAGTACAAGAAATATCAAGGATTTGGTTTATGGCACTAAACGATGATTGGCGACCCTTTAAATAGTGAATTTTACAAATGCCTATACACTTCCCCTGTAACTGAAGTTTGAGTCAACTGGTTCTGTGATTACTTGAGTTCCCGAGAGTAAACTATATATTTAAAACGTTGTGGGAACTTTACTCTCACTGCACATGGGTCAAACAGATCAAGTGGAACTCGCTGCTGGAATATTAATTTAATGTCAAAAGAACTAAAGTGGCTAAAGTCTTATTTAACTGGTCTTTCTCTCTCACTTTCTATGTCCCATGATTTCCCTTATGTGAAAAGCTCAAACAGCATCATAGATTTGAGAAATAAAAGCCCCTTTAGGTCTCCCAATATGTGAAATAACTGGGATATTGTGCAAAATCCAGTAAAAACTAGAATCTGATGTGGTAATTCTCTTACATTTTTATTTAACTGATAAAATTAGAAAAGTTTTTCAATGGTTTCACTGCTAAGCTTCATTGTATTTTGTAAATAGAAACATTTATAATTTGATGCCTGCAACACACTGCAAAAAGTTAAAACAGAGATGTGTTTGGCACTGTGTTCCATCCCCTTTCCTATAAATGTGACTTCAAGTGGAATTTTTGTCCATTCCTGCTATGAGACTGCGAGTCTGTAAAGGTTAATAAATATTCAACAGAATAAACAAACACAGAACATTATGTAGTACTGTGTTTTCACAATGTCCCAACTTTTCTGGAAATAGGGTTGTACAGCCCACATTATGTAGTATTACAACCTGAAACTAAAACATAATTAATTTGAACTGTCATGAACCTACACAAAAATCATCTGTTAAAGTGGGAAATGTTTTATTTAGTTTGCAAAATCAGTAACAAATAAGAAACAAAAAAAGTTGTAATAGAATTAATATTCATCCCTGTTGCTATGAAACACCTAAATTAATTCAGGTGCAAATAGTTGATATCAGATGTCACATAATTATTAAAATAGGGTCCACATGTGGTTTCAAAACAAATGCCTGAACAAATTACCCAAAAACACCAAGACGCTGTCAAAACATGTTCAGAAAAAATTTCTACAGTATTCATTAGGGTTTAACTTTAAACATCTTACAATGCACCCTTAAATCCATTATTTAAAAGGTAAAAACTGTAGGGCACAAACTGAACAGTGCCTAGTGAAAGCTGTTTATAAAAACTTAGTGATGGTAGAGGGGAATGAAAGAATCAGTGTGTACATCAGATAGCATTATTCCCAATTAAGTCATGAATGTGTGGAATTCCAATAGACACTGGTCTTTTCAGATTGTGGTACTGCTTTTGAGTCTCAGTTTTAAGCCGTCTGACACTCTTCTAACCTTGATAAGGCTCTACCTCTACTAGATAGTTTACTGGGTTAGTGAGAGACTTTATTCAGACTTTGCTGCATGTACTCATTTCATAGTAAAGCACTTATTAGTAAGTATAATCACTAAATTTAATCAGTTTGATTCATTTTCAATTCATTTAATTTTCATGTTTCACTGCCGCTTTATCCTGGTTAGGGTGGGGTTGGGTCTGGCTTTCCCAGGATCACAGGGCACCAATCCAATCTGCCAGTAGTACCACCTTGGCCATCCATCCAGGACGCCACTTGTGGGGCCTCGGCTATCCATCAAAATCCCCTCCGAGACATAGCCAATTGTGTGCAGTTTAGAATGATTAGAATTTCTGTATCTGTTCTTTAGCCAAGCTGTTCCCGAATGATAGAAAACACTCACAAATCTGGACTGTTTCAGCTCTCTGTAAGCTCCTGTTTCATAACAGCTCACAAATTACAAACACAACATTTTAAACCAAGTATGACTTTGGGATGATGGACTTACCTCACTGAATTATGTGGGTCTGTGTACCTGAAATAGTACCAGGCAGAATCCACAAATGTGTCCATGGTATCGGTCTCTCTCTGAGCAGGGCCTTTACACCTGACCAACAAAACTGAGTGTTAAAACCAAGCTTACAGTAGAGGCACATGACATAAAGGCAACATGACTTTACTACATATAGCCAACCAGGTATGAGACATTTACACCTACTATATCCTGCAGTCTCATCCTAGGAGACTTTTTTTTCGGTTGTTCTTGTTTGTAGTACAAACAAGCTAGAGCTTAAGTATGTCATTCAGTAAAAACCCTGTTAAAAAGCAGTATTGGTAAGAAAAATTAAAGTAGGAGTCAGTGATCATACAAATATTAAATAGAGAAATTTATCCTTAGTCACTAACTGCAAGACATTCAGCTGATTGCAAATGTTTATTCCACCCCAGGTGCCAGTACAGAAACTAGTCATTAAAAAATACACTACTCCATAACATCCCACAATCACCCATTCACACATAGACGTAGACGGTAGCTTTAAATTGAGCCTAGATGTAAGTAATTAGTTATGTGTGGCGCTCTGCATTAAAATGTCACCCTGACTCTGAACTGGTTTTAAATCCTTTTATACACTGATGCAAGGCGGTAATACACCCTCATCATGACACAAATCCATCAATCCATCACTCAATTCAATTCTCACTTACATACATTAAGCTAATTGATTATCAATGTTATTAAGTGATAATGTCATTTACCTCAAGAGTAGCACTAAATAATCTTTAGTTTGGAAACATTAGCAGGTTGGCTAATCCATTCCAGTCACTTTACTATTTTTTGTTGACACACTATCTGCCATTCGCTACAGCAGTGAGCACCACTTGCCAACCCCAGAGCTGTGTACATGTGCCCATGTATTTGTGTTGCAAGTGCTACACAAACCACATTTCTCATCCAATGCAAACAGAGCTTTACCCAATCTCTGTGAGCCAAAAATCTAAACTGTACCAGTATAGTCAATCGGTCTGTAAACAGACTAAAGAGTGCAAGACAAAAAAGTGTGTCATAACTACTGCTCCTGTAGCAAATGCTTGAAGCCTATTACGTTCTCCCAGACGCAAAGATGGTGAAATTCTGCAACCTTAAATTGTTGGATGTAAGGTATCTCAGTTATTTACCAATTTGTGTACAGACGTAGCCTAAGCTATTACAAAAAAACGCCATTTGCTTCTCACTCACTTTCTTAACTGCTATTCCAATTGGGGTGGGGGGGGGGGGGGGGGGGGGGGGGGACTGGTGCTGAAGCCTATCGCAGCTTTTCAATGGGTGCAAGGCACACATTAACACCCTGGACGGGGCGCCAGTCCATCGCAGGGCAGACACACATACACACACACCCATTCACTTATAGGGCAATTCAGTGTCTCCAATTAACCTGACTGCATGTTTTTGGACTGTGGGAGGAAACCCGAGCTCCTGGAGAACACCCACACAGACACGAGGAGAACATTCAAACCCCCCACAGAAAGGACCCGGACCGGCCCGCCTGGGGATTGAACCCAGGACCTTCTTGCCGTGAGGCGACAGTGCTACCCACCGAGCCATTGTGCCGCCCACCATTTGCTTCTCAAAGTATTCAAATTTAAACACCTTTTACTTTGCACTGGAACAAACCAGATAGTTTGATGGTCATATAATAAACAATGAAACCTTAGAAACACATCTAAAATAAAGCTGAATGTACAAAAGTTTTAAGTCGTAACATTCATTTTTTAATGCAAATGGGCTTCATGGTAGAAGACCCAGATGGACACCACTCCTAAACCACAAAATTGCCCAACTGGACTGTGCCAAAATGCTTGCTGACACAAAAATAAATGACAGGAGAACATCAGACCATGACAATCATTTTCAATAATCAATTTATTCTAATCAGAATTTCTAGCACAAAAAGAATAATTCCTTTATTTGTCATATATACATATTCAGGTGTACAGTACAATGAAATTCTTTCTTCACATATCCCAGCTTGTTTGGAAGCTGGGATCAGAGCGCAAGGTCAACCATTGTACGGCGCGCCCCTGGAGTAGACAGGATTAAGGGCCCAACAGTGGATGCATAGCAGAGGCTGGCTTTGAACCGACAATCTTCCAACTAATAGCCCAAAGCTCTACCCACAAGGCTACCACTGTCCACCAGGAGACACACCACCCTCACTAATTTACTCCCCATTTCTGCTTTGGTTTTCTTTTTGGTACTCTGGTTTTTGCCACAGTCCAAACATCCCAGAATATGAATCTACCTGAGGTAAATCCACCTACTGGAATATTTTGGATAGTGAAACCCAAAATACAGGAAGGAAACCCAAGCAGAAATGGGGAGCGCATTCCAAACTCTCCAGACAGTGAGTGGTAGTAAGGATCAAACTAAGGATTTTGGGATCATAAAGCTGTCTGGCATCAACACTACCTGTGCAGTGTCACTACTGCATCCAGTATAAAAGCCTTAGAGCAGTGGCCCCAACCACCGGGCCGTGGACCGGTACAGGTCCGTGGGTCATTTATGACTGGGCCGCACAGAAAGAATAAATAATTAGAGATCGCTTGAAAAGCAGTTTTCACTGCTTATATTTCAGGTGTTATTGTTTCATATCACCCCTAGGTGGGAGCAGTGTCTCACTGCAGTGAAAAAAGCTAATTTTACATAATTTGTGAGCAGTATAATTAAATTCTCCCTCCCCCACTGGTCCGTGAAGTTATATCTTATATGAATCCAGTCCGTGGTGCAAAAAAGGTTGGGGACCGCTGCCTTACAACCCAAGAAAAGAAGTTCTAACCTGCAGTATTATGTCACAGTTTGTGACAGATAGAGGGGCGACATGGACCTTATTATTTATCTTCCAAATCAGATTTTGCTAATGGCTGCAACCAAGATAAAAACAGTGATCTAGAAACATTTCTTGTCTCGGACATTTACAATTACATATCAATAATGTCTTGCCATTTTGTCTTGGCCAGCTTAAAGGCCAGTCATCAGCTCATGACCCGACATCCCTAATCTGGGGGGAATATAAGCAGCCAGCTCAGCAGTGGCAATCAGCTACGTTTGCCTGCTCACTCAAGGATGCCCAAACTACACTCACAGTTAAAGTCTGGAGCCAATTCATTGCCTAGCAACCGGCTGAAGGTGTAGCGGGTTAATTCTTTAAAAGCCAGGTGCTCTTTCAGAAGATGAAAAACCCCCATGTGAGATATAATAAAATGCTACTTTGCAGCAGTGACTGACATGCATGAAAAGGAGAATCCATAACGCTTAAAAAAGGGCATGTCATTTTCTGTGGATTTTAAAGTCATTTTATTTTCTGTTATGCGAGTGTGAACGTGTAAGTGTACTTACAGAATACTTCAGTGCATTAAGGTACCACGTTGAAGTAATATGTCTGTATCCGACTGGGATAATGGCAGTTTTTTGTTCACTGAGGAGATGAGAGTTGCCATTAGGTGTAAGAAGGGATTGTCACATAGAGCCTAGTGGCTCTTTGTATGTGATTTCTTTGTGTGGGAACCCAATACTGGCAGGTGATAAGAAGTGGCCACAGATTGGCCATGTGTTGAAGCAGCAGCAGATTCACAATCGGGACTTGGAGATGACTAGTTAAAGGGTCAAATCCAGATTAAAAAACAAGAATGTTGAGGATACCTAGAGTATATTAAAAAAAAAAAAACTAATGTTGGGGGTGGGGTAAAGGGGGCACACTTGGCAATGTTTCAATCTGAACATACATATAACACAATAACAAACATGAACTGGGCAGCATGGTAGCTCTGTGGGTAGCACTGTCAGCTCACAGCAAGAAGGTCATGGATTTGATTTCCAGGTGGAGCGCTCCAGTTTCCTCCCACAGTCCAAAGACATACAGTCAAATTAATTGGCATTACTAAAAATTTACCTTCTGTGAGTGTGTGTGTTCAACCTGTGATGGACTGGTAACCTGTCCAGAGTGTTTCCTACCTTTCACTCAGAGAATCAGATCCCAATGTGACTCCACATAGGATAAAGTGATGGTAAAACATAAAGTGATAGTAAAACATGCCCTAATAGGATAAAGTGATAGCAAAACATGCCCTGATAGGATAAAGTGATAGTAAAACGTACCCTGATAGGATAAAGTGATAGTAAAACATACCCTGATAGGATGAAGTGATAGTAAAACATGCCCTGATAGGATAAAGTGATAGTAAAACATACCCTGATAGGATAAAGTGATAGTAAAACATGCCCTGATAGGATAAAGTGATAGTAAAACATGCCCTGATAGGATAAAGTGATAGTAAAACATGCCCTGATAGGATAAAGTGATAGTAAAACATGCCCTGATAGGATAAAGTGATAGTAAAACATGCCCTGATAGGATAAAGTGATAGTAAAACGTACCCTGATAGGATAAAGTGATAGTAAAACATGCCCTGATAGGATAAAGTGATAGTAAAACATACCCTGATAGGATAAAGTGATAGTAAAACGTACCCTGATAGGATAAAGTGATAGTAAAACGTACCCTGATAGGATAAAGTGATAGTAAAACATGCCCTGATAGGATAAAGTGATAGTAAAACGTACCCTGATAGGATAAAGTGATAGTAAAACGTACCCTGATAGGATAAAGTGATAGTAAAACATGCCCTGATAGGATAAAGTGATAGTAAAACGTACCCTGATAGGATAAAGTGATAGTAAAACGTACCCTGATAGGATAAAGTGATAGTAAAACATGCCCTGATAGGATAAAGTGATAGTAAAACATACCCTGATAGGATAAAGTGATAGTAAAACATACCCTGATAGGATAAAGTGATAGTAAAACATGCCCTGATAGGATAAAGTGATAGTAAAACATGCCCTGATAGGATAAAGTGGTGGTAAAACATACCCTGATAGGATAAAGTGGTGGTAAAACATACCCTGATAGGATAAAGTGATAGTAAAACATGCCCTGATAGGATAAAGTGATAGTAAAACATGCCCTGATAGGATAAAGTGATAGTAAAACATGCCCTGATAGGATAAAGTGATAGTAAAACATACCCTGATAGGATAAAGTGATAGTAAAACATACCCTGATAGGATAAAGTGATAGTAAAACATACCCTGATAGGATAAAGTGATAGTAAAACATACCCTGATAGGATAAAGTGATAGTAAAACATGCCCTGATAGGATAAAGTGATAGTAAAACATGCCCTGATAGGATAAAGTGATAGTAAAACATACCCTGATAGGATAAAGTGATAGTAAAACATGCCCTGATAGGATAAAGTGATAGTAAAACATGCCCTGATAGGATAAAGTGATAGTAAAACATGCCCTGATAGGATAAAGTGATAGTAAAACGTACCCTGATAGGATAAAGTGATAGTAAAACATGCCCTGATAGGATAAAGTGATAGTAAAACGTACCCTGATAGGATAAAGTGATAGTAAAACATGCCCTGATAGGATAAAGTGATAGTAAAACATACCCTGATAGGATAAAGTGATAGTAAAACATGCCCTGATAGGATAAAGTGATAGTAAAACGTCCCCTGATAGGATAAAGTGATAATAAAACATGCCCTGATAGGATAAAGTGATAGTAAAACGTACCCTGATAGGATAAAGTGATAGTAAAACATACCCTGATAGGATAAAGTGATAGTAAAACGTACCCTGATAGGATAAAGTGATAGTAAAACATGCCCTGATAGGATAAAGTGATAGTAAAACGTACCCTGATAGGATAAAGTGATAGTAAAACGTACCCTGATAGGATAAAGTGGTGGTAAAACATACCCTGATAGGATAAAATGGTGGTAAAACATACCCTGATAGAATAAAGTGATAGTAAAACATACCCTGATAGGATAAAGTGGTGGTAAAACATACCCTGATAGGATAAAGTGGTGGTAAAACGTACCCTGATAGGATAAAGTGGTGGTAAAACATACCCTGATAGGATAAAGTGATAGTAAAACGTACCCTGATAGGATAAAGTGATAGTAAAACGTACCCTGATAGGATAAAGTGGTGGTAAAACATACCCTGATAGGATAAAGTGGTGGTAAAACATACCCTGATAGGATAAAGTGGTGGTAAAACAGACAATGAGCCAATTAATTGAAACTAATTTTAGATTTATACTAATCACAGCAAAAATCCACAGCAGGGCATCAAACAATTAAAAATGTACTCACTCGTACCTAGAGGGAATTTGCAGTTACCAATCTAACATAATGATGGCATGATGGGGGTTGGGGGAACCAGAGTGCCCAGAGAAAAAACAGGCAGACACAACATATGAAGCTTCTCACAGACAGTGACTGGAGTTGAGCACTGAATCCAGGTCCTCAGGACCCACTTTACCATCTGTGCAGCTGTGCCGCCATAATCTAAAAATATGCATGGTACAATCTGCACTTTGCAATTGTCCATTGAAGCAGGGACTGGAGAGCTTTGCATGATTGAACAGTCTGGGTAAAAAAGAAAATGCAGCACGGTGGCGATAAAACCAGACTCAAATATTTTCAAAAACATGATTATTAGCTATCACAAGTAGTCCTTTTGCTAAGGTCATATTGGTCTTCTATTATCACAAATAAAATACATCTATTAAAATGAGAAAGACTGTTACAGACTGTTACTGTTCCAATTGCCCAGCTGCGTCATGTTTCCTCTCCACCAATGCCGATCCCTGCTCTGATTGAGGAGAACAAAGCTAACCCACGCCCCCTCCAACACGTGGGCAGCAGCCGTATGCATTTTGTCACCTAAAAACTTTGACGAGTGCATATGCAGATCAGCCCTGTGTTGCAGAGGTCGTAATTGCATTCGTTATGAGAGAGTTCCTATCCGGCTTTTAATATCCCACCCCTATCTGATCAACAGGCCAATCATTGTTTATGTGGCTGCTCAGCCCAGCCGGCAGGCAGAGCTGAGATTCGATATGATGTATTCGAGATCCCAGCTCTGGTGTTCCAGCTTGTGTTTTACCTGAGCGGCCTGCGTACAATATAATTAATTTAAAACAAATATAGCAGTGTTCAAAATGTAACTCTAGTTCCAGGAGTGTTCATGTTTCACTAAGTATACTACAAGGGATCTTCAAAAAGTTTAAGCACTTTTATATTTTGGTTGGAAATGGTGAGGGTGGGAGGAGCAGTAATTGGTCGTGTCTGAGAGACTGAGAGAGAGAGCTTATAGTCCGGATGTAGCATCATCTGATTTATACCTTTTTGGATGCTCAGAGAAGCTTTAAGGAGAAGAAGATTTATGTGATGATGAAGTGAAAGCAGGGCTGCATCAGTGGCTACACACTCAATTAAAAACATTTTTAACTGATGGCATTAAAAAGTTGGTACGACGCTGGGAAAAATAAATCTGAAGGTGACTATGTAGAAAAGTGATGTAATTTGTTTTTGAAATTCTTAATTAATAGAGTTAAAAAAAAAGTGCAGAAACTTATATGACTAAAAGCATGTGGGTACACCTGCTAATTACTCATTTTAGGTGTTTAACCACATCTCTTGCTGACAGGCACTTCCCTGTTTTAGCATTACAGCGACAGGTGGAGGTGATTCTATCTTCATGACCATGGTCACAACAAGCACATATGTCCTCACACTTTTGGCCATATGGTGTATATAAAATGTATCTGATGCATTTATCTGATGCAATACTGGTGCTCCGATACTCCCCAACCTTGGTCGTGAGCAGTAGTTTCTCTAAGCAGGACAGAGGATGGTTTTATATGCATGGTGATCAGCAACCGGATTTCAATTAGCTCTCTGTTTGCTAACAGCAAGACCAGATAAAAACAAGATCACTGCTCAGGAAATGACTTGCAGCTTTTTTTAGCTTCTGCAAGGACCCGGCTGATAAGCCCTATCTTCCACTCCATCGTGCACTCGACTCAACTTCATGGACTGCCTGATTGGATTTGGGAGGATCATTTAAAAAACTGAAGTGATGTTTCTCAGACAGATAAGGGACATTTATTTTCTCCATAACTACACTAATTTATCAACCTTAATGCCAGCAGTGATAAACCCTCTGCCTTTAAGGACAGCCTGTCAGATAGGATTCAAGTAGGATTCAGAAATGGTAGAACATATTGCATATGTACACTGGATTCTGGAAAAAAACAGGGACATAATGTCAGGAATACGGGGATACCAGAGAATCATATTGTTCTAATAATGAAACTCTACACTGATCAACAAACCAGAGTCCTGACAGATGATGAACAGACTGGTTCCACATGGGCAAGGTTGCATTCTGTCACCAGTCCTATTTAATCTCATAGCAGAAAATCAGAAAGACCTGAAGGCCCTTATAAGGAAAGTCAACAGCATGAAAAGATGAGACTTCAGCTTAATATAAAGAAGACAAATGTCATGACAACCGGATAAAATCACTAACTTTAACATAAATGGAGATGATATCAACAGAGAACTTTAACTACTTGGATTAAGTATTAACAGCAAAAAATCAAGCAGTCAGGAAATACGACACAGCCTGGCACTTGGCCGAACAAGAAGAAAGGAACTGGAAAAGATCTTCAGATGTAATGATTTCTCTCTGCAGTCCACTATTTGATGACATTTTAACAGAGTAAGACACAGAACTGAAGAGTTGTACCTTGGACATGAGCAGTTGACCCATTCCTGAGCAGATTTCAATGGTGACGATCCTTTCCCAGTTAGTTCAACTTTAGGCAGCACGACTGGCAACTCTTCCACAGGAACAGGCACAGGACCACATGAGCTGCAATGCACTATGGGAATCGGTGTACCCCAGTACCGCTGCCTAGAGATCAACCAGTCTCTAAGCTTTGAACTGGTGAGGTAACCACCCACATTCCTCTCTTGAGCTTTTTGAGTGATGGATTTGAAGGCTTCCTCTTGTGTTTGACCTGTAAACTACAGACCAAATAGTCATTAGGTCTAACATTCAGTAAGGCAGTTTTTAGGAAATAAAAGTACTTTATGATTTGCAATAATTATATTTGAATACTTAGGGCCAAAACTACAACCCCAAATCAGAAAAAGCTGGAACAGTGTGGAAAAAAATGTGTGTGTGTTTCTTACATTTACTTTGACAGTACAAACTTACATCATTTGGTAATATACTGTACATCCACACATCCAGGTATTACTATTATTATTTTTTTTACCTCATTACTAGCACTAAATTACTAAACTTTTAGGAGGCCTAAAATGCAGGAATATGCAGATGTATATTTACAAATGAAATGAAGTTTTTAATTTTTTAATAAAATATTTTTTATTTCATTACAAACCCCAAATCAGAAAAAGTTGGGACAGTATGGAAAATGCAAATAAAATAAAAATGCAGTGTTCCTTACATTTACTTTGACTTTTATTTGATTGCAGTCAGTTATATCATGTTTTGTCTGCTGAACTGTCTGCTCACATTACAAAAGCATGGCTGCGGAAGAAGAGGTGTTTTATCAGGTGTTGGTGGGTTATTCTGGTGTGGCCGATTCTGCACCTTGTGTGTATGACTTGGTCTTTGTGTTGTCCTTGGTTTAACGTTGATGTTTGAGGGTATTTCATGAAGTTTGTTGGTGGTCTGAGCGTTTTATTGTTTGCCAGTTTTCCTTAATGTAGATATTTATTAGTGGTTTTATATCTGTTGAAGAGATTTTGATGTTCGTAGTATTTAGCTTTTTTACCTTAACCACTGAGCTACCACTACCCTCAAGACTGAAGAACACTATGCGTAATACAGTATATTTTAATATTCTCACTCATTTTAAGTATTTTTACAGAATGTTTCTAAAAACACAACACTTAAGACCAGGAATCAGACATTTGGAGCTTTTCTGTAATGGAAAGTCAACATCAAACACAGTCAGAAAATCAAACTGACTTTGCCAAAATGAACTCATCTGATATTTACAGTTTAAAGAAAAGAGAGAAGAGTAAAATATGAGCATATTTGTTATTTTCTTTAAAAAAAAATTGATGATTCAAGGTAAAAAGTGTGTGAGTGGGCTGAATGGCTAGGGGACACTGAATGGAAGCCATGGGACATTATATTTGCGTGTGTGTGTGTGTGTGTGTGTGTGTGTGTGTGTGGGTGGGCAGCCTCCCAACTGGGGACATGGTGCACATTGTGTGTATGTGTAGGTGTGTGTGTGTGTGTGTGTGTGTGTGTGTACCTCAGCAGAGTTGATTACAGTGAGAGTTTCACCTTCACGCTGCAGTACTGCTTCCCAACTCACACCCAGCTCCCTTGCCACACATGCATCCTCCTCACTGCTGTCAGGGATACCTGCAGCAAGCACATGCACATACAAACATGCTTGAAAAAAATGATTTTATCATGATTACCATAGATACTGTCAATGTTTATCATGATCATCATCAAACCTAATTTTCTATGCATAAATGCATAGAAAAGCACATAATGACACATACATGCATTCAAATTCACTGACAGCACTTTTCTTCAAGAATGGCACTGGTGCCAAAAAACCAAAACAAAGTCACAGGTTCTTGACCAGAAAAAATAGCCACAAAATCTAGCTGTCTGGCACCAACAAATTGCAACGCAAGCAGCCGGTAGGTGGGGGTTTAGGTAATCGGGTGTGTCTACTGTCAACATAGTAACATTGTTTACTGGCAAAAACAGCAGTTATGAATTATCATTGGTCCGTGGAATAAACACGCTTTTCTTGCAATTTGGTCCTCATGAGAAAAACAAGATAAACTAAAAAACAGCGCAGCCACATAGGCTGATGTGTACGACCACACGTAACATGCATAAAATGCTTGTGCACATAAACAGAAGTCACAAAATTTTACCATGACGGATGTCGGTGCAACATTCTGTACACAATAATAACAGATAAAGCTAACAAAGCACTCGCCTTTCGTCTTGCACGTAATAATTACTTATTTAATTTAATTTATTAAATGTAATTATTTTGGACAGTTTCATAACATATTTTAACGGCTCATTACTTTCTTGGTTAATTGTGCAATTACCCATAAAATTTTCCTTAAAGTATTCAGAGACAAAAGTGTAGTAAAGGGAGTACTTCCAACGGCTTGCTTTATTGAGGGAAAGGGTTAGTCAAACAGTGTACACGGACTAGGCATAACATTATGACCATTGACAGGTGAAGTGAGTAACACTGATTCTCTCTTCATTACAGCACCTGTTAGTGGGTGGGATATATTAGGCGGCAAGTGAACATTTTATCCCCAAAGTTGATGTGTTAGAAGCAGGAAAAATGAACAAGCGTAAGGATTTAAGAGAGTTTGAAATGGCCCAAATTGTGATGGTTAGACGACTGGGTCAGAGCATCTCCAAAACTGCAGCTCCTGTGGGGTGTTCCCGGTCTGCAGTGGTCACTATCTATCAAAAGTGGTCCAAGAAAGAAACAGTGGTAAACCGGCGACAGGGTCATGGGCGGCCAAGGCTCATTGATGCACGTGGGGAGCGAAGGCTGGGCCGTGTGGTCCGATCCAACAGACGAGCTACTGTTGCTCAAATTGCTGAAGAAGTTAATGCTGGTTCTGATAGAAAGGTGTCAGAATACACAGTGCATCACAGTTTGTTGTGTATGGGGCAGCAAAAGGGGGACCAACACAATATTAGGAAGGTGGTCATAATGTTATGCCTCATTGGTGTATGTAAAAGTTTTTTTTTTTAATCTGTAAAATTGATTTATAATAACTATAATTAAACAGAATAAAAAGACCTCTCTGTTTTGTTTTTTTATTAAGTCTGAATAATTACTGGCACAAACAGGGCATTGTTACTCTGGCTTGTTTGCAATGATGGCAGAATGGGGAGTAAGTAAAACATCAAGATCTTGCAAAGCAATGTTTTTGTGACCGTTTATAATCAAGTGCTCATTTTATTGTATAATTATAACATATATACCAGGTATACCAGAGCAAGATGTCAACAATACTGCCCCTTTTCCACTGCATGACAGCCCATGATACACAGTTCTTAAATCTGTGACCACTTTCGTGGTTGTTTCCATTGCCAAGTAACTCGTACTGTACCTAAGTACCCCTGCTAAGTTTGTTAAACCCTTCTTGGCCAGGGGGTAAGCACAAAGACGCACGTTATATGAGTGGAGCAAAAAACAGTGCCAATTATTGATTGGTCAAATGCATTTACAGAATCTCCAAGGGGGTGAGACAATACAAGCGCCATATTTAAAACCCAGGGTTGAAAGAAAATTAAGGACCACAACAACTGCAACTGACTGCTGGAGTCATGGCAGATTAACATCAGCATTTGGTATCATAAGCCAAATGTTATGTATTCATCCAATGTGGAAAACAAGTTACTGTAGATCGGGGTGTCAAACTCACGGCCCGCGGGCCAGATCCGGCCCGCCACGTCATTTTATGTGGCCCACGAGAGGTTTAACGACTGTACGATTGTTGTGATGGTTCGAGTCGTTACAGAGACGCGCTTATAATTTAACGGGACTCCTGCGCCTTTAAAAGACAACCGTGACATCGTAGTCATGGCAACTAACTTTAACCTTCGCTAAGAAGCCATGTGACTTTTACGGCAAAGAGAACGCGAAGTAGCGTAGTTAGTAATGTAAACAATAATAAATAAATATAAATAATTATCTTGCAGTATAATACCAAAGCATCGTCTGTAAGTAGTGGCGTTTATATTCTCAGTTGTTAGTAAATGTTTAGTGAGTATATCACAGCGTTTTAGTTACAAATTTACCGTAATTCAATACTGTTGTTACTGTTACTATAGCAATTAGTATCTTTACACAAAATTTTAACTCGTTATTTTACGTTTGGTTAAATCTCATATTGTACCAGATGTAACACTTGACTACAGCTGTGTGCTTTTACTGTATTAGGTTCTTTATTGTTTTTATTGTTTGTATTTTTACTTCATTTTGATGCACACAGTGTATCACACAGCTGGGAAGCAAATAAACCGACTGTATTCTGAAGGGAGCTGTCTGTCTGTCTGTCTGTCTAGCTGGGAAAGGGGGATAAACTATTAGTAATGATTGTCTTAAAAATACACAAATCCTAACAAATCCTAAATAAACTGCATCTTTCAAAATGCAGGCTTATTTTGTGACCTGCAAAGTGACACAGCCCACCAGTAGATGATGTTACACATATTTACACATGATCCTAAAATGTACAAGAAGATAATTAAGAAAATTAAGCATAAGGAGGAAATTTAATGAAAGTGAAAACAAGTTTGTGCTTCAGGAAGAGTAACCGGTGCGTCTCTTGTGTTATGAGACTGTGTCTGTGGTAAAGTAGAACAATATAAATGCAGAATTCGGCCTCCAAGAAAAACAACAGACTGCAATCACAGCAGGATACGTTACAATCGGCCCTTTGAGGGCCACCATAATGCTGATGTGAAAATGAGTTTGACACCCCTGCTGTAGATAATCAGATTTAACATGAGATGATTATCATAGTCCGTTGGCTTTACCCTGCAGCCAGCACTTCTTTGCTACTCTTGTCAGATCTGTGGCAATATAAAGAATGCACGAGGGTTCTTCAAAAAGTTTCCACACTTTTTAAACTCTATTTATTAAGAATTTCAAAAACAAATAACATCACTTTTCTACAGTCACCTTCCTGTACGATGCATTTTTCCCAGTGTTATACCAAATTTTTTATGCCATCAGCAAAAGTGATGTTGTTTGAGCGCGTAGCCACTGGTACACTGCTGCTTTCACATCATCATCACATGAAAATCTTCTTCCCCTTAAAGCTTCTCTGAGCATCCAAAAAGCTGAAAGTCAGATGGCACTAAATCCGAACTATAAGCTCTCTCCCAGTCTTTTAGACATTACCAATTACTACTCCTCCCACCCTTACCATTTCCAACCAAAATATAAAAGTGTGGAAACCTTTTGAAGATCCCTCGTATATAAAACTCAGTAAACCATTACAATAATAAATATTATTAAATGTTAGAATTTTCAAACATTAATAAATGAGGGAGGGGTGTATAGAGCCTCCCATCTCCCCAGCCAGTGTAGGAGTGCTACAAATGGCAAGAAAATTACAATAAGGAAACTGGCAATTATTAGACTTGAAGAAATATGTGGGAATGGCAGGAAGCATTATTACCACTGAATGAATAATTTATAGTTTAATGGTGGTGGTAATTGTTGTTATGAAGCAATAATTACTTACTATTATTTTAATATTAATGATTTTACTTAGAGCTGACTGTAACATTGGAACTGTAACATCACAGAGAGCTGTGCTGCAACTGCTAAACGAGACTACCAAGGGACTGAGGTGATGCAGTATGCAGAGCATGCTGGGAATTGGCAGCATGTTTATCACTGTATAGTGAGATCATAAACAGGCCTACCACAGAGATGTATACACGATTCATATGGAAACTTAACACAAACACAAAGACTCACCTATTACAGTGTCGAGATGTCCCTGAAACTCAGTCTTCGCAGAAACAATCACGGGAACCTCACGGCCAGTAAACACATTGAGTGCGGTGACCTCACTGAGCGTGTCTGCAGGACAAAGGGCAACACCTAAAATCTAATAGTAAAGTGTTAACTGTCTCTTGGTAGCTTATTAGCAACAACCGCTCCTCAGAGAGATCAGCTGCACACAAGCTTCCCAATTATAATGCATGCAAGATTGAGCCCAGTAAAATGGCACTTTTAAACAGACACAAGATCGAGAGGACTCACTCACACAACAGTAAACAAAACATACTAGCAAAAGCATTCACCATATAAACAGTAAACTCCTCTTCTTTTTGTCAACTAACAACCTTAGACCAGAAGCCAGAGGGTCAAAACTTAGATGCATTTGGATGTTCCAATATGACCATGACCCAGAACACACAAAAGCAGTTTGGAATGGTTAATTCAGGTAAAAATTAAGTTTTTAAAACAGCCGTTTTGAAGTCTTGACCCTCAACCCTATCAAGAATATGTTGACTGTGCTTAAATTCAAGGCCTTGGGCAAAAAAACCCAAACCATCAAATGCAAGTGGTAAAAGATCCAACCAGATGTGCTAAATGCTTGGTAATGACTAAAAAGTGGCAAATCATGGTAAAAAGAACTAAATAATATATTTATTTGTCCCCTTATTAGTTTATAACACTAAATATTATATATTTCAATTCACAGAATGAGCACAGAGGTGCCAGCACACCATCAATGGGAATCTGAACTCTCAGGGCGCATTCAAATGAGAAGCAGCAAAACCGTTCGTCTCATTGGAGGCACCTTGAAAAGGTCAGCGGCAAACTGAATAAAAAGTGGTTGTTGGACTGCACAGACATCTGTGTTAGCTTAGTAAGCGAAAACTACGGTGATGTACTCACTGTCTAAGTAGTGCGTCTAAATAACCTGCCTTAAAAGTTCAATGTCTTATTAGAATCCTTTCTACTTAGGCAGCTGCCTAGGTAAGCAGTGGGCAGCAAAGCGGCTCACTAGGTTTTCAGACAGACCCACTGTCTTGAATTTGTTTGTGGTTAAAAACCAATTAAAAGTTCGCAGGATGTGATTTTTGTCTTGACATTTTTACCTATGATTACTAATTTTAAAGACAACTTCAGCCACCACTGGACCAAAAGTAATCTGCATGGCAGTAAAACTAACAGGTTCTTACACATCACCATATTCACTCAGCATGTTGATTTAGCTCATTCTTAAAAATAAACATTGAAACAGTAGAGATGATGTGATAACTCGGTGTATATTGATGCATGTGTGTTAAATGTGTCTGTCTCACTTTTCCCATAATTAAGGGCTCTGTGCAGGGCAGGTCCAACCGGACTGGAGCCGTGAAGAAGTCGATGAGAGGGCAGAATGGAGACAAACGCTGCTCCAAACACAGCTTCAGGAGAGGAGGTATAGGCAGCCAGCACCTCACCTGTCTCCTTTCCTTCCAACTTACAGAAAGAGACAGAACATATAAAAGAATATATCAGATGCAGATTTGCTTTCAGTATTTACTGATTGCGTCAGCATATAATCCAACCGATGCTTAACAGTTAATCAGATTCTTCAAAGTACCGCTGATAACTGTGGCCAAAAGTTCTATTTTGGTCTTATCAGTTCACAGCACTAGTTTTGGAAATGTCATTGACTGATCTAGTTGTTGTTGTGTGTACTTGAATTTGCAGATGTGGAATTTGTGATAAGGTAGCATGGAAAGGTTTTCTTCTGAGGACCTTTTTTAGGCAGATCATGATCAAGCTAAGGTGCACAGTAACAGTGCAACACCACCACTTGTCAGCTAAACCTTCCTTTCAGGCCAACATAAGAGTCGATTTTTTTCTTTGGTTTCTTAAGGATATGCATTTTAAGCAGCAATTTATTTAGTTTCAGGTCCTTAGTCAGTTGCTTAGAGGAGTCCATGGTTGTTTAAGGCAAGGTTTTAATTATTAGCTGACAAATCCAACAGACAAATTATTGACATTTGGAAAAGGTTCCAAAAAACCTATTTAGGCCTACAAGTTTGTAGACTTTACAATTAAAAGATTATCTAATATTTTGCGCACCCCACAACTATTATTTTAATTATATATATTTTAATTATTTGCATAAAATTAAAAGTAAATACTAACATTAAGATAATCTGCAGATGTCCAGACTTTTGTATATGACTTTAAAAAAGACATAAACTAACCAAGCAAAGTAATATATTATTAAATAAACTTGCAGTGAGGCAATAATGAATAAAGCATGCTCAGCCTTAAGCCGGCACTGACATGAAATAAAAATGCACAAAATTCAATAAAAGATTTAAATGCATTCATGCAGAATCTAAAGACAGCAGCATACTGATAAAAAAAGATACGAGCAAAAAAGAAAAATCTAATTAAATCCCCCTCTCTTCAGACATAGCCATTTACACCCAACCAGCCAATAGCCGGTCATGGCTAGCGTATTTTACTCCTGCGCCACCCAAGCACCCGATTAAAAAAATTAAAGTAAAAAAAGCAAACCAAAGGCAACATTTAGGAGTAAAAGGCTTACCTTCAACACATGGTCGAAATAGCAGCCTGTGCATTCCCCAATCCAGTTGGCCTGCATCCCTTTCACACCATACCACTCCGGGAGATCTGCCAAGGCATCCAAGAGAGGCTGCAAAAGAAACCACAGCAATATTCAGGACAGTTTAGATAAAATAAAAACATTACTGTACATTTAAACAGAATTTGTTAAACCCAATTTCACATAATTAAAATGTCTGTAGTAGATTTATCTCAATATGAGACACCTAAACCAGTTCCAAATAGGCCAAATGGTGTGTAATAAGCTGCATCTGCAAATTGTTTATTATGTAATGCTTTAAGTGGAACACTATTACAAGTCAGTTTTGCATGTGGTGCGGGGGATAAAAAAAAACCACAATGATGTGGCTGCATAAATTTGCACACCCTTAAACAAACACCTTATTGAATCACCGTTTGATTTTATGCCAGCATTTAGTCTTTTCGAGTACGAGTCTATCAGCATGGCACATCTTGACTATGCAATCTTTGCCCGCTCTTCCTTGCAAATGTGCTCCCAGTGTGTCAGATTGTGAGGGCATCTCCTGTGCCCAGAAGTCTTTAGGTCACCCCACAGATTTTTTATTGGATTAAGGTCTGGGCTCTGGTTGGGCCTTCTTCTGGTGAAGCCATTCTTTTGTTAATGTGATATGCCTTGGTTGTTAAGTGTTGCCACTAATCAGATCCGTTGCTATGTACTCAAGTCCTATTTCAAATTACGTCACGGTGGCTGAGTGGGTAGCACTGTCGCCTCACAGCAAGAAGGTCCTTGGTTCGATCCCCAGGTGGGGCGGTCCGGGTCCTTTCTGTGTGGAGTTTGCATGTTCCCCCCCGTGTCTGTGTGGATTTCCTCTGGGTGCTCCGGTTTCCTTCCACAGTCCAAAGACATGCAAACGAGGTGAAATGGAGACACTGAATTGTCTATGACTGTGTCTGATATAACCTTGTGAACTGATGAATCTTGTGTAATGAGTAACTACCATTTCTGTCATGAATGTAACCAAAGTGTGTAACACATGACGTTAAAATCCTAATAAACAAACAAATTATAGGAGAAGACTATTAGAGCAAAAAAACATATCATTTAATATCCATGTCCATTTAATATACCGAATAAATGGACAAGAAATAGAGGAGAATTTTTTTTCATGCATTTTTCTCCCCTTTCTCTCCCTTTTTAGCGCGTCCAATTGCATCATGCTTCCTCTTCACCTATGCTGATCCCTGCTCTGACCGAGGAGATCGAAGCTAACCCACGCCCCCCCACGTGGGCAGCAAGTCGTATGCATCTTATCACCCACACATTGACGAGTGTTGTGCCACCTAGCGTTGTGTATGGAGAGACACACCCTAAGAGCACTCTTTCCTCATCTGTGTGTAGGCGCTTCTAATCAGCCAGAGCTAGAGGTCGTAATTGCACCAGTCTGACAGAGAGAGACCCATATCCGGCTTAGTCCCGCCCATCTGATCAACAGGCCAATCGTTGTTCATGTGGCCGCTCAGCCTCGGCCGGCAAGGCAGAGCTGAGATTCGATATGATGTATTCGAGATCCTAGCTCTATTTTCAGCATGTGTTTTTACCGCTACACAAACTAAGCAGCGATAATTTTTTATATACACACTAGTTTACTGATTTTTTGACAGTTGCTAATATTTGTGGAGGGGGCTGTATATAGCTGATATTGTGTAAAGAATAAACTCATATTTATTTACTTAAATTGTTATGACTACATTTGCTTCAGTATTTTCTTTGAAAAACAGTAATTTTACCCCAGTAAGGCACTTTTGCTAAAGAAAAGAGGCGGATGGGCACATATTCTAAACCAACCAAGCCAAAAAAGACTTCCAGAAGAAAAGAAGGGCATGGCAGGCTGGTAGGAACTAAACTTTGGCACGGGTAAATAACAAAAAGAGAGCTATGCATAATAACGACGACGGGGGCCAAGAGGCTCATCTGGGCTAAGAGAAGAAAGAAACGGATATGACCACTCAATGCTGCCTGGTGTGATCTCTCTCCCCTCTCTGTCACTCTCCATTAGCAGGACGGACCCTGAGTGACTCGGCTCCCCAAAGAGAAAGAGAATACAAAACAACTGAATGGACGCTACCACTCATTAATGGACCCAGCATGCTCTCTCAGAGGTAGTCCAGACCAGCAATATCACACGGAGAAATATTAGAATCAGAACAGAGTGGAGTGACTGGCCTTGCCAGGAGAGATGGAAAATGGATGTAGATCGTCCAACTATTCTCGCCAATTACTCCAAGTTGGCAGATTAAGCTCTCCATGGAGACTAGACACACACTTTTCTATTATGTAAGCTATTGCTTCTGCTCAAGCTAAATACAGACACTAGTTATAACCTAGAAACCTCAAAACTAGAATGTAGACTTAACACGTCACTGTATTGATTAAAATTAAAATTGATAAAGATTTAAAATAGAAATATAAAACACAAACTCATGTGACTTATGTGACAATGACATTTACACAACATGCTTATTAGTTTGATAATAACAACTAATCATATTCAAAATCATGTACTGTATGTAGTAATTAGTTCTCTGATGCTATGTCAGCGTCCACCCTTCTAGAAGAGCTTTGTACTAGATTTTGAAATGACATCTGGGAATTAATCAGGCAGCACACTGCATAATTAACCATGTCTAGAAGTGGCATCAAGTTATCTGGGCTCAGAGGCATCTGGGATGGACCATCACACGGTGAAAATGGAACACAGTGGTATTGTGGTCAAACTAATCAGTATTCCAGGTCTTTTTTGGAAAAAACGGATACTGTGTGCTGTGGACCAAAGTCGAAAAGGACCATCCAGTCTGTTATCAGCAACAAGCCCAAAAGTCAGGGTGTCATGGTGTTGGGTTGTGTCAGTGCCCTTGGCAAAGGTAATGTACTTTTAACTTTTGTGATGGCAGCATTAAATCCTGAAGTACACTGAGATTATAAAGCAAAATGACATCTTTTCCAGGTACGTCCATGCATTTTTTAACAAGAGAATGCAGCAGAGAATGTGTGAAGAATTTCAAAACAAACAATGCAACAACAACAACCCCGTACTGTTGTACACCTTAAGACGTGTTTGCAGGAAGAGTGTGATGAAATAACACCTGAAACACTTCATCAGTTGGCATCCTTGCTGCCAAAACGTCTTTTAAGTGTTGTGAGAAGGAATGGCAGCATTTCAAAGTGGTAAATGATTGACCATCCCAACTTTTTTGAAATGTGTTGCAGGCCTAAAATGCACAAGTGGATGTACACTGATCAGCCATAACATTAAAACCACCTCCTTGTTTCTACATTCACTGTCCATTTTATCAGCTCCACTTACCATATAGAAGCACTTTGTAGTTTTACAATTACTGACTGTAGTCCATCTGTTTCTTTACATACCTTTTTAATCAGCTTTCATCCTGTTCTTCAATGGTCAGGACCCCCACATGACCACTACAGAGCAGGTATTATTTAGGTGGTGGATGATTCTCAGCACTGCAGTGACACTGACATGGTGGTGGTGTGTTAGTGTGTGTTGTGCTGGTATGAGTGGATCAGACACAGCAGCGCTGCTGGAGTTTTTAAATACCGTGTCCACTTACTGTCCAATCTATTAGACACTCCTACCTAGTTGGTCCACTTTGTAGATGTAAAGTCAGAGACGATCGCTCATCTATTGCTGCTGTTGAGTTGGTCATCTTCGAGACCTTCATCAGTGGTACAGGTCGCTGCCCATGGGGTGCTGTTGGCTGGATATATTTTTGGTCGGTGGACTATTCTCAGTCCATCAGTGAAAGTGAGGTGTTTAAAAACTCCATCAGCGATGCTGTGTCTGATCCACTCAAACCAGCACAACACACACTAACACACCACCACCATGTCAGTGTCACTGCAGTGCTGAGAATGATCCACCACCCAAATAATACCTACTCTGTAGTGGTCCTGGGAGAGTCCTGACCATTGAAGAACAGCATGAAAGGGAGCTAACAAAGCATACAGAGAAACAGATGGACTACAGTCAGTAATTGTAGAACAAAGTGCTTCTGTATGGTAAGTGAAGCTGATAAAATGGACAGTGAGTGTAGAAACAAGGAGGTGGTTTTAATGTTATGGCTGATTGGTGTATTAACAAATTATATGAAGTTGACCCAAGAAAACATGATTATCTTGTGTTCATATACTGTCTGTACTGAAGTAGTATTAAAATTAGCATTTTCCTTTTTCCATACTGTGCATTTTTGAGGTTGCACATTTTTTTTTACCTTAACTGTAACCATGGCATAAACTGGCAAGGAAGAAAACTAGAAAGTTGCCTTAAATTTAACAACATCTTTGCAATTTCAATCTCATTTCATTATAAGGAAGCAGATCCTTAACAAACAGACACTTTAAAATCTGGCAGGTGGTTATGTCTTAAGCATAACAATGCCAAGCAAACTGTATTATTACAAACAAATAAACAGCAAACTAGGCAGAGGTTGGTAACTAAGTAAGATGCTGATCAAACAAGCTTTTAGTTCTGGCTAAATAAGAAAACTGGCATCTGAGATGCAGAATCAATTCAAACAAAACCAAGCCTTTCTCAGTAGCCTCGAACCCAGAGCACAGGAGCAATCTTGATCTTTGTCTCTCTCATAATGAACGAAATCTACACCTTCACATAAAGCATCTCCAGTTGGGATTCACAGCCCACCTCTGAGACGGCAAAACTGTTGCTATAGCAACACACAAAGCTATTAGGCACAGCTGAATGGGGCCACACTGTGGCAAGTGCAAGAGTTCAGCTACAAAGTCACAGACAGGAGAAGCAACATTCAGCAGGTAAGAAGTATGTATGTGAGTCATTTACATGTACAAATTAATCTACCAAGGACAAATACTGTATTACATTTATCCAGTGGTTTTACCTTCACAATTGAATAATCTGGAAAAATAAGGAATCTCAAAATCTATAACATTGCCAGCAACAAGATTTGTCTTACGTCTCACTTTGCTTTAGAAGGTAACAATTTCAACAGCCTATCCACCTTCTGCATGATTTTACATTTATTTATTAGGATTTTAACGTCATGTTTTACACTATGGTTATATTCATGACAGAAACGGTAGTTACTCATTACACAAGATTCATCAGTTCACAAGTTTAATGTCAAACACAGTCATGGACAGTTTAGTATCTCCAGGTTACCTCACTTGCATGTCTTTGGACTGTGGGAGGAAACCGGAGCTCCCGGAAGAAACCCACGCAGACACGAGGGAAAAACGGGACTACATGGGAATCAAACCCAAGACCATCTTGCTGTGAGGAGACAGTGCTACCCACTAAGCCACCGTGCCGCCCAGTACTATAATAAACCAATGCAGACAGAGCTGAGAACATGCTTTTAACAGACAGTGATTGGTGTCAAAGAATCAAAGGACATTTAATCATATATTGTTGGTTTACCACCAACCGATCCTATTCAAAGTCACAGTTGGTTCGACAACAAAAGGTAGGACACACCCCAGACAATTTTAGTAGCTTCAATTCACCTCACTTGCATGTCTTTGGACTGTGGAAAGAAACCGGAGCTACCAGAGGAAACCCACACAGAAAAGACCCGGACCGCCCCACCTGGGGATCAAACCCAGGACATTCTTGCTGTGAGGCGACAATGCTACCCACCGTGCCGCCCGCATGTTTTTAACCCTCTACTGCACAGCATTGCCCTCAGGCAACAGAAAGTTTTCTTAAGTTCCATGTCCAGTGCATGTTTTTTTAAATGATTGCAACCAACCAGAATGGTCAAAAAAATATTAAAAAAAACAATCTAATAAGGTTTGAGATTCTCCATCAAGCATTATTTTAAGGTGAGACTGCCTTTTCTGACACATGGTAACAGGAGTATAAGAAAAACATTAGATTTTTTCTTTATTAATCTTATTTAAAATAACTTGGACTGTAAATAAAAAATATGTGCACGTGTATGAAGGTGTAAAGAAGTTTTATGAAGTTTATTTTATATTGCATATTTAGAATTCTTTTTTCTTTTCAATGCCTCAGGGCAACGTTGTGAATTAAGGGGTACTTTTCAAGGATGTTTTTGCTGACCATGTTTTAGGATGTTATCATGTATTATCACATGTATTTGTGTACAGTATAAGCTCTGAATTCAAATGTGTTTTCTTCTCCTTTAAATTAACTTATGTTCATACTTTTTGATAAAAAATGGACATAAGGGTGTTTCATGGAAGACAGGAACAGGATCGCCATGTTAGGCCAATGTCATCTAATAGTGAAGACAGTGAGATAGACAGCAATGACAATGAGGAGGAGTGGAGTGTAGAAAAAGGTTTGAGCAGTAATGAAAATATAGGGTTTTAATTTCATACAGCAGACAACATACAAAACATAGCTGAGGAATATTGGAGCAATATCAAGCTGTGGCAATAATTGTTTTATTATTGTGTTTTTTTTGGCATTGGAAATATACTCAAGACAGCAGTGAGGAAGAAGACGAGGATGACAATTTGTCAGAAGAAGACAGTAGTTCTTTCTAAATCCCTTGATGGAAAACACACCTTTGCCTCTACAGTACCCCCTGAATGGCTACACATTTCTCCATCAGCCAGTGAAATGTTAGCATGTATACAGATAGTATTGTGCTAACAATGGCATCATAAGAAGTGACCACATGCATCTTTATGTCTTTAAGTCCCAGTTTGCACATACAGTAGTTTGTGCAATTACAAATAAGATGTCAGGAAGAAAGAGCGACCCAGTGGTGGGATTTCCCAACAGTATTAGAAAAAGAGGGGGAAGCAGGGGCCCAGAGCACCTATCCCTAACCAACATATCAGAAGGGGCAATATCTCACACTGGCCAATAATGTGTGACAAAAAGGGAAGATACAGGTTTCCTGGGTGCATAAGAATGCCCAAAGTTATGTGCAAAAAGTATAACATACACCACAGCAGAGAAGAACTGCTTTTTGAAGTTTTATGAGCAAAGTCTTAGTGCATGACACAACACACTACATAATACAAACCTACAAAAATACACGTTTCTAGTGCTTTTTTCTTTTCTAGTGCTTTTTTCTTATTCATCATTTTCTCTGAGAATCTGTGCCATTGTTGCACAACGTTGCCCTTAGGCAACAAAAAAAATATTTTGTCATGGGGGGTCATAAAAATAAAAAATATATATTTTATCAATAAATTGTCACAAAATAAACCAAAATGTGTGCAGTAGAGGGTTAAAAGGTAAAAAAAAAAAGAAGTACTGGAATAAAAACCCACGCAGACAGAGCTGAGAACATACTTTTCACAGACAGTGAATGGTGATAAAGAATCAAACCCCAGACCAGGTGTACCATAAAATTATTTAGGCATAAAAGTCATTATATGAAATGAATCATATGCTAGCAACTTTGGAGAAAGTGGAAAAGTGGAATTCCCTTTTCTGTTTTTGCACAGAGGCCAGCACAAAACACTGACCTTAACTACCTAAAACAGCTTTGTGCTAATCTCTAAAGAAATGAAATACTTTCAACCGCAAGCCAGAGCTTTTCATTCAACCTCACTGCCTTACCTCAGAAATCTGTTTAGTTTTTTTTAACTGAATGATCACAAATCCAAAAGAGACATTTCACAATCTTATGAAACATATTAATGTCTGTGGTTTAGGAACAGGATGCCCAAGGAGCTCATGGTCAGGTGTCCACCTACTTTTGGCCATGTAGTGTATGTACACCATAGACAACTCCAACCTACAAATACTGGATAACCTGTGAGACTTGCAATCAGAAAACATGACCTAACAGAATCAGCCAGCTACTGTGAACGATCCAAAGCTGGCAGGGATGCTCAGAGGAAATACAGAGCTCTGATTAATCAGGCTAGGCAGAACAGAACTGCTGAGTAAAGAGTCGACCTGTGTGAGCCACACCGTTGCCTTTGATTACAGGAATAAATTTAGGCTGCTGCTGCTGCTTCTGCTGATGAGCTGTAAGAAGTAAAGCCACACTGCTCTCTGTCATTTCATCCTAAACAGACTCACTTCTGTTTAGTAAAGAAGCATAGCTCTGTTCTTTTGCATTCTTCCTTCCAATCTAGTCGTATCCAATTATCCGATTGCATTATGCTTTCTCTCTACTGATGTTGATCTCCGCCCTGGTTGAAGAGAGCTGAAACTAACACACGCCCCCTCCGACAAGTGTGCAGTAGCCGACTGCATCTTTTCACCTGCACGAGGCTAGTTCATATGCGGATCAGCTTTGTGTACGGAGAGCCACACTCTGATCAACTCATTATCCCTCATCTCTGTGCAGGCGCCATCAACCAGTCAGCAGAGGTCGTAATTGCATCAGTTATGAGGTCCAGATCAGTGTTCATGTAGGTTAGGACGAGTCATGTAGGAACCGACGAGTTCAAAATGTCAGCTCTGGTATTACCATTGCGCCATCTGAGTAAGTATTTTTTTAAACTTTTTTTTAACAGAGAAAGAAATCGATCATGAGAACCAGTGAAAAGCAATCAGCTGATGTTACAAAACAAACTTTACATTTCAGGGCACTGAGCTGTTTATTTGTATTTGTTTTATTATCAGATACTCATTTTGGTCATGGCTGTGGTGCATCCTTCAAACACTAGTCAAAGGCAGAAATACACCCTAGACAGGGCATCTGTCAATTGCAAATTTCCAGTAGCCAATTACCCTAATGGCATGGCTGTAGGGCAGGGTTACAAAACAGAGTACCTGGAGGAAACCCAAGTGGGAAAATATCTACTCGACTGGAGCATTATTATGCTAGTCACTGGCTTTGTCGACTGCTTCACAGACATAATTGGCATTGTCTGAAGATGAGAAGGCTGAATGGGGATTCACTTAATTGCTGCATGTTCCTCTATGCATGTTATGACATGTAGGAATCCGCCGCTGGCTAGTGGAAAGAAGAACCTGATTAGTGTCACAGTGAGACTGTGCTAGTGTGCATGCCTCCTTGGTCAGATCATGCATGAGGTAGGGGTTGACACTGACAAGTCATGTGACACTGATGTTAGAAATGTGTAAATTATACAAATAAAAAATTAAACATGTTGAACAAATAGAGATGCAGTCAGTATTTTTTCTTTTGGCTTTTTCCGTATTTATGGGTCATCACAGCAGATCATTCTGGTCTGTATACCCGATTTACATGGTGCAGTTTTTATGTGGAAGGAATCCTGGATGAAACAGCCTAAATGAGCTTGAAACTGACACTATGACTTTATCGGCTCAGGTATGTCTGGTTTATTTCTCCAAAAAATTTATTATAGGCCAATAATGACTTTTTTTTCCCCCACTTTGGCATTACACAAATGATAAAAATATTTGTAATCACATGCCCCCTCCAACAAGAGTGCAGTACTGACCACATCTTTTCACCTGCATGAGGCTGGTTTAAATAGAAATCCATATTGTGCATGAAAAGTCACACACTGATCTCTGTTATACCCCATATCACTGTGCAGGCGCCATCAATCAGCCAGTAGAGGCAGTAACTGCAGCAGTTATTAGGAATTTCTGCTCTACCATTGTCCCACCACTTACAAACAGCCAATTGTGTGTTTGTAGGTGGCCGATTGTTAGAAGTTGTCACAGAGGATCATTCATCTCCATCTTGCCTTGTCCAGAGCATCCTCTACTGTAAGAGTCCTCCCTCACCACATCCATAAACCTCCTTTTGACTCCTCTACTCCTCCTAAATGGTGGGTCCATTCTCAGCACCCTTCTCCCAGAACTCTCATCCCTCCTCTGCACACGCCCAAACCATCTCAATCTCACCTTCCTAAGTTTGTCTCCAAAACCATCTTAATAACCGCCTTAAATAAACCTGATATATTTTAAAGCAGGTTTTCTGAAACACAAGCAACCTTTTGTCCTCAAACTAAAGCTTCTTTAGAGCTGCTGGTGGTTGAGATAAACGTGTTGTGTGATATCTTACCTTGGCATAGTTGGTAGTTTTAATGAACCACTGTTTGAGTAGCTTCTGCTCAACGAGGGCCCCAGAGCGCCATGAGCAGCCATTCTCATCCACCTGCTCATCAGCCAATACGGTCTGATCCACAGGGTCCCAGTTCACCAGAGCCTAAAAAACACACACAAACGGCTGACTCTGGAACACTGGATGAAGTGGCTGTACTTGCAGAAATCTGAGGTTGAACTGAATACACACTACATGTGTGCAAGTGACACACAGCTCACTTAGATGTAGAAATGTTAAAAGGCTTGAAGGAAAGATTTCTCATTGACTCTTCAGGTAAAAGCTTCACTTTCTATACACTAAATGTTTGGACAGTATGATGCTTATTTTACACAAACATGTAAAAACTGATGGCATGGTAACTCTGTGGGTACCACTGTTGCCTCACAGCAAGAAGGTCCTAGGTTTAATTCCCAATTGGAATGATCCGGGTCCATTCTGTGTGGAGTTTGCATGTTCTCCCTGTGACTGCGGGGGTTACCTCCAGGAGCTCCGGTTTTCTCCCACAGTCCAAAGACATGCAAGTGACGGGAATTGGATATACAAAATTGTCCTTTTTTTTTTTTAAACGAGGGCAGAGTGCCATGTCACCCCGTGCAGTGCCTTTTTAGTATGATTTGATATAGTTTGTTTGGATGTGGGATGGGGGAAGGGTTATACTCCTATACAGGTTGCTCCAAGCCTAATATACTGTAGAAGGGAAGTAAGGGTCAGCTCACCCTCACCTCCTTCATGACCGTGTTTGATATTGAACTTGAACTGATAAACCTTGTGTAACCAGTAAAACATTTTAGGCGTCAGTCATATTTCATACTACTATTTACCCTGCATACATACAGCTCATGCAAGCAAATAATTTGCATAAATTATTGTTTACAATAAACACATTTTAATTGCTTAACAATTGCTTACCTTCCTATTATGTTAATTTTGTGAGACATTTAATTAACCAAATTAGAAAAATCGCGTTGCTTTGCTGATGTAAAAGAGTTTCACAGTGAAATTTTAAAAATAGTGTGCCGCTCAGGTGGCGCAACGGTAAAACATGCTAGCACACCAAGACCTGACATTTCGAACTCATCAGTTCGAAACTCAGCTCTGCCATCCGGCTGGGCTGGGCAGCTACATGAACAATGATTGGCTTGTTCATACAGGGTGGGAGCCAGATAGGGACCCCATAACTGATGCAATTACGACCTCTGCTGGCTGACTGATGGCACCTGCATAGAGTCGGGGAATAATGCGTTGATCAAGGTGCGGCTCTCTGTACACAAAGCTGATCCGCATATGAACTTGCCTCGTGCAGGTGAAAAGATGCAGTCGGCTACTGCACACATGTCAGAGGGGCTCTCGCTCTCCTCAATCAGCAGTGGAGATCAGCATCAGTAGAGAAGAAGCATAATGCAATTGAGTAATTGGATACGACCAGATTGGGAGGAAAATTGGGGAAAAATGCAAAAAAAAGGGTGTTATACTAAGGTCATCAGATCCAAATGGCAAATAAATAAAGGACAAATGCTTCACATTTACCTAAAAGCTCATTCATCGACTGTGTTCAAATGTTTTCAGCACGTTTCCAAACTATCATTTTTTTATTACACGTAGAGAGGTGCGATTCTCATGCTGGTCCATGGATCTCACACAGCTTTGTTGAATAAAACCAATCTGACCAGACATGTCTGTACAAATAAGCTAAAACTGAACTGAAAAGCCAAACTATTTGTCACATTTGTGTGACCTGGGTTAATTGTCAAATTTTACCAGGCACGTTTGATAAATAAAGATTAACTTCACAGCAAGAATCTGACTTACCATGTTCAACTGTACTGTATAACGCCCACACAACTCTTCACTGCTAAATCTGTTTACAATCCTCATGTGTACCAGTCCCAGTGTTCAGCTAAACAAACAAACTCATTCCCAGTTTTATGATGATTACTGCACAATATTCTCAATTAAGCAAATAAGCATAATAATGAACTGACTGAATTAATGTGAGCTGTAATTGAAGTGACTTAATGCAGGCATATTAAAGTAGAGGCAGTCAATAAACCCCCCTTAGTTACAAATGTATGATGTTTGTGTTTTGCCATTATTGGCTTATTTTTATTTAAATGAGATATATAATCTGTTAAACTCATAACACTGAACAGATTCAGTGCAAAAACAATTAAAATTGAGTAAATATATAGACTAAGCAAACAGTCAGATTAACCACTATTATTATAAGAACCTTTCTTACCTCTTTCTGATAGGCAAGTCCAGCTTCATATAGCTTTACAAACAGGTATTGGGTCCACTTGTAATAATCTGGCAGGCAAGTAGTGACCTCCTGTAACAAGATTACTAAGCACGTTCAAACACTTTTACATTTAAGTAATAATAAACAAGGTAACAGTAAACGTATAAACATGATTAAATCCAGCAAACACTGCTAACATTCATTTGATTATTATAATAGTAAAGCATAGTACATAAAACGATCATTATTTTATACATTATGTTGACGTGCCATTTAATCAGTTTTATTTTTTTTTATTTACTGCTTCATTCTTGTCAGGGTTGCAGCAGATTTGTAACCATGCAAAAGCAGTGGACACTAGACTGAAATACGGCCAGTACAGGGCACTGATCCACAGCCGGGCAACACACACTCACAGCTATGGGCAATGTACAGCAGCCAATCCAATACTCAAAGTAAACCCATGATACTGCTGGAGTGCTCATGACCAATGTTGTTTAGTAAACCCTATACTACAAGCTGCACTATCGTGCCAGGTCAAGACTGCAATGTTTTGCTTCAATGAACACAAAACACTTTTGGGCAAATGTTTGGATTGTTTGAAATAATCTTCAGACGTGCCGCTCAGGTGGCGCACCGGTAAAACATGCGGCTCTTTTCAGCCAGGGTGGAAATCAACATCAGTAGAGAGGAAGCATAATGCAAGTGGGTAATTGGATACGACTAGATTGGGAGCAAAATTGGGGAAAAATGCAAAAAATGAGAACCCACTTTTTTTTACTGAATATCAAAGACAGTTATTAAAAATAAATGACTTTTAGCCACTTTTCACATCACAGCAGCCAGGTGAATGCTGGGTAGGTGTAATTATCACCATTATAAAACACATCCTCCCAAAATGTGTTCATGTGGAGGTTGACAGTGCTAGAAAATGGGATTTTTCTGTCATTACTGAAGAAAACAGCAAAATGTTCACATGGCAACCAGCTAATAGCACAAAATGCAATGACAAAGCATCAGCGCAACAATAACACAAAATTTAAGCATCAGTATTTGCACTGATGGAAGGTTGGCAGTTCCATGTGTGCTATAACAGAAGAGCCACCCACACCTGAAAAGAAGTCCAAACATGACAGATTTGTTCCTACTCACCCTGTCCCAATTAAAGCAGAGCCCCAGGCTATTCAGCTGCTCCCGCATGGACACGATGTTACTGTAGGGAGGGAGAGACAGGAGGTGTTTTGAGAGGACAGGACTGAGAGTGTAAAGTAGAGTGAGGTGTAAGTGGGTGCATGGGTCCTCATGTTCAGTAAAAGTGTGTGTATAATAGTATTAGTGTTTGCTTTTACACAGAGCATCCTTCACACCACACCAGCTTGTCTTGGTTTGGTAGCAAAACAACTCTGACCTAAAACGGTAGATTAGTATCAGTACCTCCTCTAAGATCACACATTTTGTGCCACTGTGATAATGTGCATGAACGCAGCATGACGACTGTTAAAAAGCTCTGCCCAATCATTGCTTAATCATTGTGGAGGAAATTAGTATTCATTATTTATGACTATTTATTACATTTATGACAGGACAGGTAATTACTGGTTACACAAAATTCATCAGTTCAAGTCTTTATTGTCAAACACAGTCATGGACAATTTTCTATCTCTAATTCACCTCACTTGCATGTCTTTGGACTGTGGGAGGAAACCAGAGCCCCCAGAGGAAACCCACACGAACACGGGGAGAACATGCAAACTCCACAGAGAAAGGACCCGGACCGCTCCACCTGAGAATCAAACCCAGGACCTTCTTGCTGTGAGGCAACAGTGCCACCCTCTGAGCTACAGTGCTACCCTATTGTGGAGGAACACTTGGAATGTTTTACGGGTATAAACAAAGAGTCTTCAAATCACATGTTAAGCAATACATGAGGCACATATTAACCAAACTCAATGACTGATAAATCACTTGGGTAAAAACCTGTAAGTTGATATTAAAATATTTATTATTGGTAACTATTAGAATAGAATTAATATAATGAATGCCTTTATTTGTCATATATACATTTACAGGTGTACAGTACAATGAAATTCAGCTTTAAAAGCTGGGGTCAGAGCGCAGGGTCATCCATTGTATGGCTCCCCTGGAGCCCAAAAGCCCAACAGTGGCTGCATAACCTTTCAGTTGACAGCCCAAAGCTCAACCCAGTAGGCTACCACTGTCCCTATTATGCATGCACGACTGCAATAGACCAACAAAGGAATCAACCAATTTCTGCCTCAAAACCAAACTGGATTACTTAGTTGTGTTCTGGCCAATGGGCATGTGTAATGCCCTGCAACAGATGTCCAGGGAGTATTCCTGCTTCGCAGTGTTGCAGACAGGCACTGATGAATGTAATATGTTGAATGAATGAATATTGGCCAGTATTTGAATAAATCAAATAAATAACCTGTCCTTAATACAGTTTTATTAAGTGTTTTTAACTATTATTATTATTACAGTATATTTACTGTTCCAGCATGACTGTACCAGTGCACAAATCAAGGTTCATAATAAAATGATTTGTAAAGTTTGGTATCAAGAAAATCCAAAGGCCTACACAGAGCCTAGACCTCAATTAGACCCTCCAAAATCTTGAGCAAAGCTTTTTTTTTTGGCTGTTCTAATTGCAGGGATGCAAGTTTATTGCCAGATATCCAAATACTTTTAACCACATTAGTGCAGCTTGTTCAACATTTTTTAGCAGATGTTTAGCACTTTAGTTAGCAAAAAATAAGCCACTGTACTCATAGACTGTGCAATTATCTTTATTACCTCTCACATTACATGAGATTTAAAAAAAATATCCTTTCCTACACATTGTGCGATATTTTATGCACTCTGTGTCATATTGTACGATCAGATTCCTCAAGAAGAGACCTGCAATTAAGCTGTCATGTTACAACATTTTTCACAAAACACACTGGTTTAACCACGGTAAAATGAATATGCTTTAATAAAACATTGAAATGCAAAATGGGAAGTTTTAAACAAATTGTGGCTGGGTAAAATAGGACCACATTGAATTCTTTAAAGAGAACATGAGGTATATAGAATATTTTACCACAGGTTCCTGTGTATGCTGGTACAGTGGTACCTAGAAACTCAACATTAATTGGTTCTGGAAGTGGCGTTGAGTTTAAAAGGCATCGAGTTTCAAGGTATTTTTTTCCATAAGGATGTATGGGAAACCTGTTAATGAATTCCA
This sequence comes from Trichomycterus rosablanca, assembly GCF_030014385.1. Lineage (NCBI taxonomy): Eukaryota > Metazoa > Chordata > Actinopteri > Siluriformes > Trichomycteridae > Trichomycterus > Trichomycterus rosablanca. The sequence goes on along the minus strand of NC_085990.1, from coordinate 40,105,181 downwards.
TGGTCCCGTGGACTTGCATATATTTTAGGCTTATGTAAAATAATGGGGTTGTTTTTGACACTGATACACTGAAAATAACACAAATATTATATAAAATACTGAAATAAAAAAGCTGATTCTTACAATTTCTCAGAACCACGAGCTGTAACACAAGTTTAAAAGTGAAACAGTGAGAGAGATCCAGATAAACACAGATACATGTGGAGCTTTCAGAGTTAATTTGACGGTTATTCCACACAAATGCAGATTCGTCTCATATTCGCACTTTGATGACATTTTACCGCACCGCTCAAGCCGAGCGCTGAACAAAGCCCCTGTTTATTGTTAATTTGAAATTAAACAAATACATTTTTTTTTTTAAACTGCACATGTTGAGTTTAAGGGAAACATTGACTTTAAGGGTACACATTTCTCAACAAAGGGTGTTGAGTTTCAAAGATTTTGAGTTTAGGGGACGTTGAGTTACAAGGTACCACTGTATAAACTAATCTGAGTAATTAAATTATTTTAAATGGTCGCTTATTCAAACAATACAAAGTCATAGTGTTCCATCCATACATAGTTTGTCACCCTCTGCTGTCCTCCTATAGGTCTATTTTTTATATTTATAGTTTAATAACTTTGTTCCTTCTATAAATAATATTGTGTTATATAAAATGTGTTGTTTTTACAAGGTTACTTTGTGTAACATGTTTAATGATTTAAAATCATCCAGTGTGACAAACATTTGCAAGAGGTAATTTTACTTTTCCACATTGTAAAAATGTCCTCAAATACCATATGATATTCTTGCCATATCACCTACCAATTGCTGAAGCCACACATTTGCAAATCATTGTGTACACACACACTGCAAATATTATCAAAGCATACAAAACTGTGCAAGCAATCATGGAACAGCAAACTGTATTAAAATGCAGAACAAACAATGTTGATGAAATAAGAGTGAAAGACTGAAGTGTAGAGAAAAAGAGAGCATGCATATTTACCTTTTAGTCCAGTGTTCAGGGTCGAGACCACGTTCAATGGCAGCATTTTCAGCAGGAAGCCCGAAAGCATCCCAACCCATTGGGTTTAGTACCTGTCATTACAATGCAAAACAGAGCTTGTTATAACCAAATTATAGAAAATTCAGGCTGCTCTGTTCTGCAGGGTTTTGATTTAGGACCAGTTCTATAGTGCTGGTAAATAGGATTGCTGCAATACGCCTGCAAAAGATTAATTCATGCAGTTTTATCACACAGTATTTTATTATTATGGAGTCACAGAGGAGTAACATTCTGCATAATAAAAGTCTTTATTAAAAAACATTAATTTACATAGGGCACAGCAATGTAATAAAAACATTACTTGTTAACAGCAAGTGTTGCTGCACACAGTACTACTACAATAGAATACCATTCTATACTCAACAACATACACAGTATTAGTCATAAAGGTGTACTGCACCAAGCTCCTGGAGACCTAAGTGTAATTATTGCCTCCAGTGGCAGTCTGGGGTTCTCTGTAGGACTTTGCTCCTGTTTGGCTAAAAACTGTCCCATATTTTTAAATTTTATGCATTAAAAAATAGCTTGCACCAGCTGCACTGTGGATAGACCAAGCACTGTCTGACAAATGTAGCTGGTGCTAATCACATCAACATTGTCATTACTAAAACATCAGCAACATTTCCCAACACAGATTTCACAGGAACTGGTCATGCCATCAGACAAATCGGTAAAACACGCTAGCACACCAGAGCTGGGATTCCGAACACATCGTTTTGAGTCTCAGTTCTGCCATCCGGCTGGGTGCCTACATGAACAATGATTAGCTGTTGTTCACACAGGGTGGGAAAGCCAGACCAGGGTTCCTCATAACTGATGCAGCTACGACCTCTGCTGGCTTATTGATGGTGCCTGCACAGAGTTGAGGAATAATGCTGATCAGGGTGTGGCTCTCCATACACAAAGCTGATCCAAATATGAACTCGCCTTGTGCAGGTGAAAAGATGCAGTCGGTACTGCACACGTGTCGGAGGGGACGTGTGTCCGTCTTCAGTCAACAGTGGCGGGTGGTATTGGTACAGAGGAAGCGTAATGCAATCAGGGCTTTATTTATTTACGACTTTATTATGGAGAAAATTGGGGGAAACATTGCAAAATTAGGGGAAAAGATAAATCGGTGGTAAAACAGACAATGAATGAATGGTCATGCCTTACACATGCTGTAAACAAAGGCCTTGTCTCAAGTAACAACTTATGCCCCAAAGATATGCACCTTAGTAAACAGTTTTATCAAGATGCAGCCTTATCAATGTCACAAATATGTAAAGAGTATTAGGACACTGCTTCAAAACATTAGGAAGGATTTCTCCAGAGTGTTTACTAAATGTAAATATCAAGAGTATTGATAAAAGCTTTTAATAGCTGTAATCCATACTCTAATTTTACCATTAAATGTACCCTTAACATTGTCATGTCTTCTTTATTTAAGCTTTTTTTTGTTTATAGTTTTATTTATGCAGGAAAAATATCACTAATGTAAAATGTTGATTGTAATGAGCCCACCGGCTGTGAAGATTGGCAGTGTGGGTCGATTATGTCAGCGGACCCCAACCTATTTTTCACCATGGACCGGTTTCATAGAAGATATAATTTCGCAGACCGGTGGGGGCAGGAGGATTTAAAATAAAATTATACAACGAGCATAATAAAAAACAGAAAGTGCATAACAATACTATGTGCCAGTGATGGTAAATTAGTAGGAACAGTGAGCTTTTTTAGCTTAAAGTAGACGCTCCCACCTAGATGTGTTAGGAGACAATAACACCCGAAGTGTGTCTCTTACATCCGTCACTGCAGAAAATCCCGCTTCCCAAAGTCAGGATGTTGGAAATGGAAGCAGTGTTTACATTGCTTTTGTAGCGATTTCTAATTATTTATTCTTTCTGTGCAACCCGGTAATAAATGACGCACGGGCCGTTACCAGTGGTTGGGGACCACTGGATTATGGAATCATGTCCCTCTGCCTTGCTAAATATGGCCCACAGATGAGCATGTAATAACTGGCAGTCCCCTGTGCCTCATTGAGCATTAATTTGCTCCAGGTGGAAGTGTTTCTATTTATCAGTTTTCAGTAAGCATACATTGTCAGCATACCTTGTGTCTTTTTGCGAACTCAGCCAGTGTAGCTGCTCTATTCAGGTGTTACAAAGGAACCACCCTGAATGAGCGGGCTTCCCCAGACGTGGCGTGATGGCTCTTTGCCAGAGAGGACCCTACGTTTAGGGCCCTACACTTTGCCATCTGCTGGAGTGAGGTGTCGCTTGGATTTTGTCTGCGGGTTTCTGAGGTTTTCTTTCTTTACTCTATTTCCAAAAACTGGGGTGTCACAGGTGCTCTGAGAAACCTGCCATATTGTGACAACAAGTTTTTATTTCTGCCCTATTCCTGTTCTATCTATTTTCTCAACTGAGGGATGCAGATGCTTCCGTGCCGTTAATTTTATTGTTACTTTGTTTCCTTTATTTTGGCCACTTTTAGTTTTCCATACTTTTTTTGTTTGTGGCTTTCTAGTCATAGTTTTATTCTACCGTGCAGAGCTACACCTGTAACCTACACCTTAGTGATAAGGCAAGATCTGTCCTGTAACACTTTATGCTACAGAAATTGAAAAATAATATTACTACAGAATATTACAGATTTGCCCATGGTATCGAATGCATTTATTTAATATCAATTAGACCATTCAGTGACCTCTAATGTACTGTGGATGAGAGTATTGCCATCCTGGAGGACAGTAGTTCCAACAGAATGAAAATATTCCATCAAACTGATCAAGTAATAATTCAGAAGTGCATTAAGTTGCATTCTCTCTAAGGGGTCAAACTGACTCAAATCACCCCTAAATTGCTTTCCATGGCATCTACATTCACAATGATCCTACATTTATTTAGGTTTTTTATTAAGGCACTTGTATGTTTCAGACTTATTAAATCTCATGAATCTTTTATTACTGCAGCTGGGTATAGCAATCGCAGTATACACCCCCACACGTCTCTCTATTACTGAAAGTCTTTCACTCCATGACCAGCACATTTTTTAACTAGTTTTACAGCAATTAACTCTGGATAATAGGAGTGAACATTTCTATTTTTACTTCTGTTAATCCAAACAGACAGAGAGCAAAAGGACAGAAAGAGAAGAAGGTGATAAGGATGAAGAGATCTCGTCTGTGTTTTCCGCCCGTGCTGAAGCTGAGGAGAAGCGGTATCCTTGGTAACTGGCTGCACCTCATTTGTTAAGCAAAGTGTTGGACGCTGTAGGGCCGAGATAGTGTTAACACTTCACTGTTCGCAAACTTGGAATGATGAACAACAAAACAGATACTTATACAGCACAATGTGAAAGTGCTAATTAGATTACTGTGTACATCTATGAGAGGGACGTTCTGCCACTTTTCTACCACTGTGATGATGGCAGCACCAGCACGACAGGCTCGTTAGGAAAAGAAACTGCCAATTCCAAACATGAAGTCATGACGGTTTGTGCCACCTGCTACAAAAAGCAACAGAAATGCCATGTAGCCCAGTCTTCAAATTTACCCTAAATTCTAACACAGTATAACACCTTAGTATGCATATATACTTTCTGATTTTTAATGGACTGGCCATTCAAACACGGAATTTGAACACATTTATCACATTTATTTATAATAATAGAGAGCCTTTATTGCTGCCCTCTATCCTTCCTTAATAAGGTTACCTGACTGTGCAATAATACTGTTATTTGTACATGTGCAATACCTCTACTGTAGAAAATCTCCCATTTTTCTCCCGATTTAGCATAGTCAGTTGGTCTTCCACTGCTGTGGATCCCCTATTGCATTCGAGGAGGTTATGTTGCTGCTCACGCCTCCTCCGACATGTGTGCAGTCCTGGTGGACCACTTCTTTTCGCCCATGCATTCTGCACAGGCGCCTCTATTTGCAAATCAGGGTCCTTGCACAGTGCTTGAAGAGCCCACCCACATAGTCCGGTCATCTCGCCCTAGCAGTCACGGTGGCCAATTAGTGTCTGCTGCAGGCACGGCCAATTATGCCTGCTGGATGACGCCCAGCCAACCGGTGGCAACGTTGACTTTCGAACCGAGGAGTTCAGAATCTCGGCGCTGGTGTGCTAGCGGAATATTCCACTGCACCACCTGGGCGCATATATACACTTTTTATATACTTTTAATAAATATTTTGATTTATTTATTATACAGTACTTTTATATCCTAATATTAAAGGACTTAAGTGTTGTGTGTATGTCACCCTTACATTTCTCCACTAGCGCACCAGTGCTGGGATTCTAAACGCCCAAGTTCAAAACTCAGCACTGCTACCCGTCTGCTGGGCACCCCCAAGCCGGCATAATTGGCAATGCCTGCAGGAGACAAAAAAAGTTGGCCATTAAGTCCATAAAGACTGGACCGAAAAGGTGGGTGGGATCTTCGATGCTGTGCAAGGACTCGGGTTGGTAGCCCGAGGGGTCTGTACAGGAAGTGCAAATTTACCAAAATTGTGGGCAAATAAGAAGGGTTAGGGCTGCGCATGCGTCAGAGGGAGCGTAAGGCAAACAACCCTCCTCAAACACAACCGGAATCTCCAGCAATTAAAGACGAATTGAATATGCTAAATTAGGAGATTCATTAATTCATTCATTCATAAACACTTTAAGCTCCAATACAATTAACAGCATGGTTCTACTGCTGCTGCCACAGTGACCGTGCCATCACCAAGCTAAGGTTCATCAAAGCATCACCTTCACTAAACGCTGCGCTTACAAACCCCCATCAGCAGCCGCTAGTCCCCCGGACAAGTAGTGGATTAGTCATAGACAGGACAGTGATGCATGATGGGATGATTCAACTCGCACACTGAGGTAATGGAGGCAAAACAGAATAAGAAACTGACTCAGACAGACAGATAGAAAAGAAAAGCAAGGGAAGAAAGAAAATAATAAGATATAGAAACAAAAAGTTGGGGAAACTGAGCTAAGTGAAAAGAGCATAGCAGCATCAAACTAATATTTGTTCTGTGGTACAAAACAACAGTCTTAAATTTTTTTTCAGCACTTTTTCATTTTTCTGTCTGTTGGTACTGTACCCAGCATGCAATATGCAAATCCATCATACAATCACTGTGCAAAAAAATTGCATCTTTTGAGTTTACAGTTTAGCTAACTAACAGCCCCCAACTGTTATTTTTTACCCCTTTTTGGGGAGGTACAAGTATTAAATAGTAGGGTCTGACACCTCTACAATCCCCCTGATTAAGTTCCCATACTTCTGGACAATAATGTCTCAATCCAAAGTGCTAACATTATTTACGGTTGGTTTGATAAACAACAGAATTGAATTGAATCCAGTGTCTCTTATTTTTTGCTTTAACAGCCGATTTAAACTTTAGAAGTAGTTCTGGGCAGGGACTGTTTTTTTAATGTATTAATTTTTCAATTTTTTTAATCCAATCTGGTGTTCACATAGTTCTCTACAAGATTCTGTTGCCTCTGTCACATAATAATTTAGCTTCCTAAATTTATGCACAAGGGGATTTTGTGTGTGTGTGTGTGTGTGTGTGTGGGTGTGTGTAAATACATGTAAAAAATAGCAGAAATTCTCTGGATACCTTATGACCCCTCATGCGCTGAAAGTGGGCGATGGTGTCACTAATAGTGTAGACTCTGACGTGGCCCATGTGCAGACGTCCAGAAGGATACGGAAACATAGAAAGGACATAAAACTTCTTCTTCTCCAGTCTCTAAAAAACAAAAGAATAACCGAAGCATTAACAACGACTTTTTAGTTCTCATTTTAAATAAGCTAAAATTAAATTCAAAAGGTTTTATGGTGATGAACACATGGAGATGAAGGCTGTATTAGAATAGTGGTGTTAAAACTGGTGGTTGTTTGTCTGTGTGCTGTCTATTTTTCTAAGAACGTTATTGCAGTCTATACTCTCTGGCCAATAGGGAGTGCTGTAAATAAACTGAAAGTAAGCGATTATTGACCAGGTCTAGCTTCCCAAAAGACTTCAGTATTGCATCAGTGCTTGAATTCAATGCACCTGATGCAATCCAGGCTGTTTTTCTTCTTTACAGTGGTGCAAAGTTGGTGCAAAACACCTGAAGTTATACAACTGTCTGAAATATTTCTCATCATTGTGGCCAAACAGGTGGAAAGTGCAGTTGTCATTGCCCTGTCAGTCCAAAGCCTAGATAAAACAAGGAGGGTTGCATCAAGAGGGGCATTCAGCTATAAACTGTGCAAAATACGATATGAAGACCAGAATGATCCGCTGAGGTGGCCAGTAAACATGGAAGCAGACAAAAAAAGAGAAAAAATAGCTGGTCTTACATGTCTGGTACTGACAACCTGCAGCCACTTCAACCCTTTGTGGGGAAAAATGGAAAACCCTGCTTTACAGTGAGTGGCTGTGGTTTGTTATTGCATGATGACGAATATTTCCCGATATTATTAAGAGGGATCTTTGAAATGTTTTCGCACTTTTATATTTTGTTGGAAACAGTGAGGGTGGGAGAAGTAGTAATTGGTCGTGTCTGAGAGACTGAGAGAGCTTATAGTCCGGATTTAGTGCCATCTGATTTCCACCTTTTGGATGCTCAAAGAAGCTTTAAGGGGAAGAAGATTTTCATGTGATGATGATGTGAAAGCAGCGGTGCATCAGTGGCTACACACTCAACCAAAAACTGATTTTTTTGCTACCAGCATTAAAAAGACACTGCTTTACAGTGAGTGGCTTTTGTTTGTTTTTGCATGATAATGAATATTTCCCGATATTATTGTTCATAAATGTGCTCCAGTCTCACTCATAATTAGGACTAACAACATGACAGTACAAAACACTTTTAGAATGACTGGAGCAGGACCAGTTCTAAGCATACCATTCTAAAAATCCAGGACCTGCTAGGACAAAAGTTCAGAAAAAGTTTCTCTAATAAGCCTAACCCACCAGAAATAAAACTTCAGGTCGAAAAACATTTTTCTTTTATATAAAGTCATTTAAATACTTTAAACCCAGATATTGTAGAGCTGAACCATGTAAAGCTTCAGCAAACGTTTCATATTAAACTCAGAGCATAATACACCAAAGAAAATTTACCTACTTCAGATTTTTTTCTTAAAGAGTGAATAAAATGAGCAGCAGCAAAAACCCAGACAGTATTTCATTAAAAAACTTTGAAATGGAATAGTAAAGCCAAGATAATAAAAAAGCAGACAAAGCAAACATACTGAGATTCAACGAGCCTCTCATAAAACCTCTCACAAAGTTCCACCATCAGTTATTATCATCTCTTCAGTTTATATTCGTATAACCCTTGAATTATTTAAAATTATTATTGTTTATTTATTGTTTCAGGTTGCACATTTCAAATACAGTAAAATGTAAAAAATCTAATTTGCTTAATTAGTTTCATTTTTCTGCAACACATTACTTTACCAGCTCACTTACTCTATAAATCCTAAATCTGTATAAGAAATCTGTGCATGTATGTTTTAGCTATTTAACAACAAGACTTTGTGAGGTCTATCAAGATGATAAAGAAAGATAAATAGTACAGAGGCGCCCAGGTGGCGCAGCGGGATATTCCGCTAGCACACCAGCACCGAGATTCTGAATTCCTCGGTTTGAAACTCGGCGTTGCCACCAGTCGGCTGGGCGCCATGTAGCAGGCATAATTGGCGGTGCCTGCAGCAGACACGTCTCTGCTAAGGCGGGATGACCGGACTATGAGGGTGGGGTCTTCAAAAGCTGTGTAAGGATCCTGATTGGCAGATAGAGAGGTGCCTGTGCATTGTGCATAGGTGAAAAAGGGTTCCACTAAGGGCTGCACACAGGTCGAGGAGGCGTGAGCAGCAATATACCCACCTCGAGCACCCAGAGTAAACCCACGCAGACACAGGGAGAACATGCAAACTCCACACAGAAAGGACCCGGACTGCCCCACCTGGGGATCAAACCCAGGACCTTCTTGCGAAGGAGAATTGGTAAAAGTGGTTACTGTGACTCTACAAGTTGCAGTACACCAACATTACCAACATTACCAACATTTTGGCAGACCGTTTTAAGAGTTTTGTAAGAAATGGTCCACAATTAACCCTTCCTTGCAAAGTTATTTGAGATTTATATTTTAAATAAGTATCTAAATAAAAAAGAGTCTGACATTTACTTGTGAGAAAAAAATGTTTAGTGTTGAATAATTCTTAAGAAGCCGTATATAATAAAGCACAACCCGTGACAGATACGCATACAGACACTCTTTTAGTTCAGATCTTTAATGATTCATAAGGAATTGAAGTCGAATGGTTCTGGAAGCATTAATCAGCTCAGGTCAAGAGACGCCTGAATTATTCACACACTGCCAAAATGACAGAGTAAATGTTCCACCATGACTACTCCATAAGCCTCATGCTAGATTTACCACGTCTAACTACATGTGACGTATAGAAAACCTTTGTAAAGTTGAGTTGGTTGTGGATGAAAGTCAGAACAAAGATCTACAGTGATTTATTTAGAAAGTGAAGAACAAGGAAAAACCAAGCACAGATAAAAATAGGAAGCTTACGTCAGGATGGGAATCCAATGTAAAAACTGTGCCAAATTTGGTATGTGGACCAGATTGTCCCTTGAGGCCGCTCAGGTGGCGCAGCTGTAAAACATGCTAGCACATCAGAGCTGACATTTTAAACTCGTCGGTTCGAAACTTAGCTCTGCCATCCGGCTGGGCTGGGTGGCTATATGAACAATGATTGGCTTGTCATTCATACAGGGTGGGAAGCCGGATAGGGACCTCATAATTATTATGACCTCTGCTGGCTGATTGATGGCGTCTGCACAGAGTTGGGGAATAATGCTGATCAGGGTGTGGCTTTCTGTGCACAAATCTGATCTGCATATGAACTCGCCTCGTGCAGGTGAAAAGATGCAGTCGGTACTGCTTTTTTTTACCCCATCCTACTTGTGCTCCCATAAAGAAGCCTGTCTCAACTGTTAGATGAACGTTTGTGTATCAGTAAACAAACTGCTTCATTGCTGTTTTCTATACATTTTTATACCTGGTTATTCGAGGACACTATTTTAAGTTCCAATCTTGATTGAATTTTAAACAATCATCACCATAACATAACTCACATGTTCCTTCATTTCCTTGTGCCATTGGTCCTGGATGCGTGGATGCCACCAGCTCTCAACCTTGCGCCTGGTCTCTGCCCTGTAGTCTCTCTCCCATATGGCACTTTCACTAAATGCAGTCCGAATGACGGCTCTGATGGCAGGTGTGACCCGGGTAAACGGAGAACGGTGGCATCCTTGTCGGCTCAGGCTGCCAAAAGAAGAGACAGCGAGTCTACACATGCTCATCTGCATCTTTCACCTGAAAGAGAAACAAAATGCCATTACAACTCTAAACACTTAGTGTAAGATGAAAATACAACTAAGGGACACAACAGACTTTTCCATTTATCTAATCACTTAAACTTAGGGGCAAAACTTAGTGCCCCCATTTCAATGCTTTCTTGGATTTAGATGTGGTGACGTAAGGCTTTTGAAGTATTTGTCTATTAAGGTTGTACATAATAATAATAATTATTATTATTATTATTATAAACCAATTATTGATATTTATTTATATTAATTTATCATATATAATAATTCACATATATTTATTTACCTCTTATGTGTTTAGACTCATATACATATACACTGCCTGGCCAAAAAAAAGGTCACACACTCTAATATTTGGTTGGACCGCCTTTAGCTTTGATTACGGCATGCATTCGCTGTGGCATCGTTTCCACAAGCTTCTGAAATGTCACAACATTTATTTCTGTCCAGAGTTGCATTAATTTTTCCCCAAGATCTTGTATTGATGATGGGAGATTTGGACCACTGCACAAAGTCTCCAGCACATCCCAAAGATTCTCAATGGGGTTCAGGTCTGGACTCTGTGGTGGCCAATCCATGTGTGAGAATGATGTCTCATGCTCCCTGAACCACTCTTTCACAATTTGAGCCCGATGAATCCTGGCATTGTCATCTTGGAATATGCCCGTGCCATCAGGGAAGAAAAAATCCATTGATGGAATAACCTGGTCATTCAGTATATTCAGGTAGTCAGCTGACCTCATTCTTTGGGCACATAACGTTGCTGAACCTAGACCTGACCAACTGCAGCAACCCCAGATCATAGCACTGCCCCCACAGGCTTGTACGGTAGGCACTGGGCATGATGGGCGCATCACTTCAGCTGCCTCTCTTCTTACCCTGATGCGCCCATCACTCTAGAACAGGTTAAATCTGGACTCATCAGACCACATGACCTTCTTCTATTGCTCCAGAGTCCAATCTTAATGCTCCCTAGCAAATTTAAGCCGTTTTTGCCGGTTAGCCTCACTGACAAGTGGTTTTCTTAAGGCTACACAGCTGTTTAGTCCCAATCCCTTGAGTTCCCTTCGCATTGTGCATGTGGAAATGCTCTTACTTTCACTATTAAACATATCCCTGAGTTCTACTGTAGTTTTTCTACCATTTGATTTCACCAAACGTTTAAGTGATCGCCGATCACGATCATTCAAGATTTTTTTCCGACCACATTCCTTCCTCGAGGATGATGTTTCCACACTGTCCTTCCACTTATTAATAATGTGTTGGACAGGTCTTAACCCGATTTTAGTAGTTTCAGCTTCTCCTTAGACGTTTTCTCTGCTTGATGCATGCCAATAATTTGACCCTTTTGAAACAGATGAACATCTTTTCCACGACCACAGGATGTGTCTTTCGACATGGTTGTTTAACAAATGAGAAACTACTTACTGCATCAGTTAGGGTTAAATAACTTGTTGCCAGCTGAAACATAATCAGCCATGCAGTAATTATCCAATGGGAGGCTCTTACCTATTTGCTTAGTTAAATTCAGGTGGTGACCTTTTTTTGTATATACATACATATACTATAACATATAATATAGTAACAATGCTGATATTTGCACTACGGGTAGATGCATTTCATTTCCTTGAACTCATATCTATCTATACTATGTAGATATCATATATATATATATATATATATATATATATATAATAATTAATTAATGTAATAAAATAATTAGCATCATTTCTGCCAATCAAAAATAAATGTTCCTCCAGTTAATCAATAGGGAGCGCCTGAAGACTGCACTGCACTGTAAACACTTCACCATCATAGAAATGTCAACACACCTAACAGGCATCAAACACAGGCTCATAACTGTGTGTGTCACTATGGCAACATAAGATAACTGTACAGGTAATATTAAGCAATCATCTTGGAAACTGGAAATTAAATTAAGCTGAAACAACTATTTAAAATAGCTTTAACACATAACAATACAGTATAATAAACTACTACCATGACCTAACAATAGAATATGGAAAGTGTTTGTTTGTGATGTGGGGCATAGCGCCTGTGCACTACAGAAATATTTCAGATAAAGTATAAAAACATTCACCTGGTGCAGTTTCTGCCAGTCGAATCTTTAGAAGTGACTAATTTATAGAACAAACACTGTTTGCTGGCTTTCGACTGGCTATTGGCCTTGCCGATTTCAACAGCACTGAATTATTGAGGATAAATGATAAATGCAGCACCAATTCTCAGACGCCCACATGCTTTGATTCCCAGCTCTCGATCACAACTCAGGAGTACAGAGCGTTTCTGTCACACTGAGAGGGAGGAGAACAGGGTGAAATAAAAAAGAAAATCTAATGTGTGTATGCAAGACAGAATTGCTATGGTTACAGAGCTTTATAACAATAATTAATAGTTAATTCTAGCCTACGGGTTATATTTATTTATTCATTTCTTTGTAGTGACCATTTTTCCTGATTAAAATAGAGGAAGGATTCTCAGCTTGTCCCAGAAACCCTGAGTGCAAAGTGTGTGGGAACTCTGAACAGTATGCCAGTCCATCACAGTGCATCACATGTTTATCTACTTGCTCACTTGGGGTGATTAAGAGCATGGCACGGTGGCTCAGTGGGTAGCACTGTTGCCTCACAGCAGGAAGGTCCTGGGTCCAGGTGGGGCAGACCGGGTCCTTTCTGTGTGGAGTTTGCATGTTCTCCCCGTGTCAGCGTGGGTTTACTCCGGAAGCTCCGGTTTCCTACCACAGTCCAAAGACATGTAAGTGAGGTAAATTGGAGATACAAAATTGTCCATGACTGTGTTCGATATAACCTTGATAACCTTGAACTGATGAATCTTGTGTAATGAGTAACTACCGTTCCTGTCGTGAATGTAACCAAAGTGTAAAAACATGACGTTAAAACCCTAATGAAACAAACTACAAAAACAAAGGGAGAACATACAAAATGCTACATACAGAAATTAAAGGGAAGAATTAAAGGCAGGTTTATGAAGATGTTTGGCACCAACACTACCTGCTTTATTTTGATTAGGGTAAGTGTGAATCTCTAACCCATCCAACACACACACACACACACACACACACACCTGCATCTAGGGGCAACATAGCTTTAGTAAAAATGATGTATGTTTAAGTGATGTTTGTTTGTTCATTAGGATTTTAATGTCATGTTTTACACCTTTGGCGACATTCATGACAGGAACGGCAGCCACTCACTACACAAGGTTCATCAGTTATATCGAACACAGTCATGGACAATTTAGTGTCTCCAATTCACCTCACTTGCATGTCTTTGAACTGTGGGAGGAAACCGGAGCTCCCATGCAGACATGGGAAGAACATACAAACTCCACACAGAAAGGACCCGGACCGCCCCACCCGGACCTGGGGCTCGAACCCAGGACCTTCTGGCTGTGAGGCAACAGTGCTACCCACTTAGCCACCGTGCCGGCCATGTCTAAGTGAAAAAATGTGCCAAACTTAATCCAGACAGTAATATAAGCACAGGATCAAACCAAAGATTGTGGGGCTGATTGTATTGTAATCAGTATCAACACAGTAACATTTTTGGAAATTCGTAGATGTGCAAAAAATATCAATAAAACTAGCATAGCATATGAAAGTAGGTGAATTGGCTTCTTTAAATTGGTGCCACATGATGCCCTCCCTGCAAAAGACTGGTACCCTGCCTGTCCAGGTGGCACCAAACCCATTGCATCGCCAATCAGGACAAAGCAGCTATTAAATAGTAATAAAACTGTTGTAGGTTCAGCAGTAATGCAAGTAAGTGGATTGACTTCTTCTAATTGATTCAAGGTGCCACATGATGCCCTGTAAAGCACTGCACCAAGTTACCAGTTGGCACCAAATCTACTGTAACTTCAATCAGGATGAACCAGCTTTTAAAGATAAATAAATGAATAAATGAATGACTTTTGATTAAAAAAAACACAGTATCAGCAAACTGTAAGATTATTATACATACTTCAAAAGAACATGTATTTAATATAAGGTAATAAATATCTGAAAGTCTGAATAAATGAATAAATAAATAAATAAATAAATAAATAAATAAATAAATAAATAAATAAATAAATAAAGCCTCACAATGCAAATAACAGCAATACGCTTAGAGCTAATGTTAGATTTTTATTGACCTGTATGATAATCAACAACAGTGATTCTCAACCAGGGGGCCGAGGCACCCTAGAGGGCCTCAGTGAGCCTAGATTTAATTAAGAGCAGTAAGAACACTCTTAAGTGCACCCAGGTGGCGCAGTGGGATATTCCGCTAGAACAACAGCGCTGAGATTCTAAACACCCCAGTTCAAATCTCAGCTCTGCTACCGGCTACAAAATTGGCCATTAAGTCTGCTGGGTGGGAAAAGACCGGAGTAATAAAATGGGTGGGGTCTTTAAACGCTGTGCAAGAACGCTGGTTAGCAGCCCGAGGCACCTGTGCAAAAACCTCATGTGTGAATCCACCGAGGCATTGGCGAAAAAAAGGGGTCGGGGACTGCATCGGAGGGAGCATGGAGCAGGCAAATATACCCTCCTCAGACACAATCGGGATCCCCAGTAGCAGAAGACTACCTGGCTACGCTGAATCAGAAGAAAAACGGGAGAAAGTGCATTAAAAAAAAAATAAATCACATGTGATGGGGTGGGAAAATCAAAAGGCTATTGGCTTATGAGTTTGCTTGTGATGTCATATAGATCTATTTTAAACTGCCTATAGTCTACGTTGGGTCTTTGAGAATGGACACATCACGAAAATGCAAAGGTCAACAGACAGCAACTACAAAAGATTCCGATTCAGTTGTAAATGCAGATCCCACTGAAGCAGACCCAGGTGAGAAAGCTCCCACCACCAACTTACCTGAAGTAATCCCACTACATCAACCAAAATCAGAAAATACCTAGACATATACCTATATTATGGCTCTTTGAAGGGAGCCGGATCTTTTGGCTCCGTTCCTTTCGCTATTTTTTTTCAGGCAGCGGAAGGCACTACTGGGTAACTATAAGATCCGATATTAACGTCAATGATGAACAATCAGGCAAATTTTGCTACCTTGTCTTAAATGTAGGCCTAATTCAAACACTTACAGTGCCTTGCAAAAGTATTCAGCCCCCTTGAACTTTTCAACCTTTTGCCACATTTCAGGCTTCAAACATAACGATATGAAATTGTAATTTTTTGTGAAGAATCAACAACAAGTGGGACACAATCGTGAAGTGGAACGAAATTTATTGGATATTTTAAACTTTTTTTAGAAATAAAAAACTGAAAAGTGGGGCGTGCAATATTATTCAGCCCCCTTGCGTTAATACTTTGTAGCGCCACCTTTTGCTGCGATTACAGCTGCAAGTCGCTTGGGGTATGTCTCTATCAGTTTTGCACATCGAGAGACAGAAATTTTTGCCCATTCTTCCTTGCAAAACAGCTCGAGCTCAGTGAGGTTGGATGGAGAGCGTTTGTGAACAGCAGTTTTCAGCTCTTTCCACAGATTCTCGATGGGATTCAGGTCTGGACTTTGACTTGGCCATTCTAACACCTGGATACGTTTATTTGTGAACCATTCCATTGTAGATTTTGCTTTATGTTTTGGATCATTGTCTTGTTGGAAGATAAATCTCCGTCCCAGTCTCAGGTCTTTTGCAGACTGCAACAGGTTTTCTTCCAGAATGGTCCTGTATTTGGCTCCATCCATCTTCCCATCAATTTTAACCATCTTCCCTGTCCCTGCTGAAGAAAAGCAGGCCCAAACCATGATGCTGCCACCACCATGTTTGACAGTGGGGATGGTGTGTTCAGGGTGATGAGCTGTGTTGCTTTTACGCCAAACATAACGTTTTGCATTGTGGCCAAAAAGTTCGATTTTGGTTTCATCTGACCAGAGCACCTTCTTCCACATGTTTGGTGTGTCTCCCAGGTGACTTTTTATAGATATCTTTGAGAAATGGCTTTCTTCTTGCCACTCTTCCATAAAGGCCAGATTTGTGCAGTGTACGACTGATTGTTGTCCTATGGACAGAGTCTCCCACCTCAGCTGTAGATCTCTGCAGTTCATTCAGAGTGATCATGGGCCTCTTGGCTGCATCTCTGATCAGTCTTCTCCTTGTTTGAGCTGAAAGTTTAGAGGGACGGCCGGGTCTTGGTAGATTTGCAGTGGTCTGATACTCCTTCCATTTCAATATGATCGCTTGCACAGTGCTCCTTGAGATGTTTAAAGCTTGGGAAATCTTTTTGTATCCAAATCCGGCTTTAAACTTCTCCACAACAGTATCTCGGACCTGCCTGGTGTGTTCCTTGGTCTTCATGATGCTCTCTGCGCTTTAAACAGAACTCTGAGACTATCACAGAGCAGGTGCATTTATACGGAGACTTGATTACACACAGGTGGATTCTATTTATCACCATCAGTCATTTAGGTCAACATTGGATCATTCAGAGATCCTCACTGAACTTCTGGAGTGAGTTTGCTGCACTGAAAGTAAAGGGGCTGAATAATATTGCACGCCCCACTTTTTAGTTTTTTATTTCTAAAAAAAGTTTAAAATATCCAATAAATTTCGTTCCACTTCACGATTGTGTCCCACTTGTTGTTGATTCTTCACAAAAAATTACAATTTCATATCGTTATGTTTGAAGCCTGAAATGTGGCAAAAGGTTGAAAAGTTCAAGGGGGCTGAATACTTTTGCAAGGCACTGTAAATGAGAAAAACAAGATTTATTTCAAAAGTATATTTTAATAACAATAGTTAAACAAAAATAGTTTTAAATAATTGCAAATAAATAAAGCTTGTATCATCTGTTGTATAACTTGTAGCTGGGTTTACATTTCAAGCATAAAAAAACATTAGAAACACAAAAACAATTTTAGTAAAAAAAAAAAAAAAAAAACAAGCTCTCTGACTTTTGAAGGTTTCAAGTGATAGGAAAAAAAACTACAATGAAGAGCCATACTGTGGTTGCATTGCATTAGGTTTCAGAAAAATCCTCTCTTGTGCAGATATGTGCCTGTGTTTGTTTCTGCTTTTAAACATAAGCACCATTAAAGAATCAGATTTAACATAATTAAACAAGTTTATTTCTCAATTATTTGTCCTTATACTACTAGCACTGCTCATTTTCTGCATGTTCTCTCTGTAGCTCGGTTACGTTTCTCTCTCTCTCTCTCTGCGATAATAAAAGTGTTTTCTGATTTGAATTTCGACAATAAACAGCTCTCATTATGACTGATTGATTCCCTCTACTGATGCGAAGTGGAATGGGTGGATTACAGCTGATAAGAACTGCGCAGAAATAAAAATATATATAGCGGCTCCCAGAGGCGCGACTCGGGTTCCTTTCGTTCATTTTAAAGAGCCGTTCAATAGAATCGGATCGTTCGCGAACGACCCATCACTACTCAGCTTTTCTCAACCAGGGTTGGAGATCAGCATCAGTAGGGAGGAAGCGAAATGCAATTGGGTAATTGGATACAACTAGATTGGGAGGAAAACTGGGAAAATTAAAAAAAAAATTCCCATGAGCAAAAACACAATATATTTTATCATCCTTTTTAAAAGCATAAGAATAATATCATAAACCATGCCAAGGGGTCCCAGATTTTTTTTAACACACAAGGGTCTAAGGGAAAAGAGGTTGACAACCACTGATCAAAACATTAATTCAAAACTCTTATGGATTGCCAGAGAGCTGTTTTGCAAGAACATAAACGTGTGTTATTTACAAGCCTTAAACAGTGACTACTCACCTATAAGTTAATTGATTTTAGAGCAAATCTGGAGCGTGATGACTTTAAGGATCAGTCACACAGCTATCATCTCACATCATCTTTATAGATCAGCTAGTGTCCTCTCATTCTGATCCTGAAGTATTAGGTCAGTATTCCACACATCGTTGTGTTTTACTGTAGAGAACACATCAGTATTACAGAATGACAGGTCTGTATGTAGCTACTTAGATGACACACACTGAATGACAGGAACACAGCACCATTTGCTAGCTAGCTATAGCAGAACTCAATCAAAAACAAAGCTAGATAAAACAATCGCTGCACTAACAGTATCGGCAGATCAGTCGGTCAGTAAGCAGCCGATTGTGCTGAATAATGTAGGTAATAATACTTCATTTATAACCACTCCATATTACTCTTAATTCTTATTACTCACTACACTGACATAACAGACACGACTGCACACCGCTAACAGGGCGCCGCCATCTTGTTCAAATCCAACTTTATTAGTTTAGTTACAAACACAAACTCAGCGTGGCGCCTCTCTTCCATCCCTGAAACGCTGAAAGGGTTTAGTCAGTACTGAGATCACTAGTTTTGCTAAACTAGAGATTTTCGCAAAAACTAAACACAGAAGTCTAGTATCTGCTGTATTAAACAACATTTATTTAGAATAAGCAAATTCATATACAGCAAAAATGGTCAAGACAAAAGCATTTACCCAAAACACAATACAACACACAGTATTGATCAAAAACAGAAATGCTAGCACAAAAACAACTGCTAGGGAATTACTGGTCATTTTCAAATTTGCAGTAGATAAGAGCAAACTAAACTAGTGACTTTTATGTAAACTAAACACAGAAGTCTAGTACAGTGGTACCTTGTAACTCGACATCCTCTAAATCTTTGAAACTAGACGCCCTTCATCAAGAAATTTGTACCCTTAAACTCAACGTTACCTTAAACTCAGCATGTTCAGATTTTTAAAAAAGTGTATTTCTTTAATTTCAAATTAACAATGAACAGCCGTTTTGTTCAGCGCTCGGCTTGAGTGGTGCAGTAAGACGTCATCAAAGTGTGAATATGAGACGAATCTGCATTTGTGTGGAATAACCGTGAAATCCACTCAGAAAGCATCCACATGTATCTGTGTTTAGCTGGATTTTTCTCCTGGTTCACTTTTAAACTTGTGTTATAGCTCGGGGTTCTGAGAAATTGTAAGAATCAGCTTTTCCGAGAGTCTAAAATGCTTATCGTTACAAAAAGCTTAACGTGACTTAATGTATTAACAGAACGACAGAGAAACACTAAACCTCTTTTAATTATTACTGCTCATAAATTCTCTCCACTAATGAAATTCCTCGCTCGTTGTTTTAATACATAGGAAATAATGGCACAGCAGCGCAAAAGCTATTGTGCCACTTCTTATGTAAATGTGAACGGAATACGGAATTCCAAGATCAAGCATCTCCACAATTAAAAAGCATAAGGAAACAATAAAAGAGTAAAGGTAAAGTGCAGGTTTTATTGTATTTTTTATTGATTTTAACAGTTTTTCAATTTTATTTCAGTGTTTTTTTATATTATATTTGTGTTATGTTCAGTGAATAAGTGTCAAAAACAGCCTCGATATTTTACACAAGTCTAAAATATATGCAGTTCCACAGGACCACGTAATGCATTAACAGGTTTCTCATACACCCTTATCTGAAAAAATACCTTGAAACTCAATGCCTTTTAAACTCAACGCCACTCCCAGAACCAACTGATGTTGAGTTTCAAGGTACCCCTGTATCTGCTGTATTAAACAACATTTTGATATAATAAGCACATTTCATATACAGCAAAAAAGATCAAAACAAAAGCATTTAACCAAAATACAACACAACACACAGTATTTATCCAAACCAGACATTGCTAGGAAATTCCTGGTAGTTTTCAAATTTGCAGTAGATCGTTTACCTTCTTGTTTTTAGGCGATAGGAGTAAACCAGGGGTAACAAATGAAACTAAGGACATAGAAAGAACTTGTAAATGTCTTCACAGAACCTGACCAGAGACCAGAATCAAACCTATGTTGCTAAGTGGCACCCAAGGAGGTAATCAGAATATATATTGGAGGGGACATGCTCCCCATCCCCCAATATTCGGATATACTCTGATGCATATAGTTAATGAAAACTAAAAATAGAGCCACAAATTACCACTTAGTACAACACCTTCAGACCAGGATATTTTCACTAATCAAAACTACAACCTATGCTACAATTCTATTCAAAAGACATAAATTTACTTTCCCCACCCGCTGGAAACATGCCGCTAGCCCCCACTTCCTTGCGCTGGCCTAGGAGGGCTGAGACTGTCACGTGCCTCTTGCTAAACACATGTAGTCACCGGCCACATCATTTCACCTGTCTACAATGGAGACACAGAGAGAGCTGCATCACATTCAAAGAGACACACTAGGCCCTCCACATAATTCATTGTTAGAGCAGGTGCCACAGACAGCAGGGGTCACAACTGTACAGAGACAATACATTTTCAACCTTTTTTCTACACAGTATGGGTGTCTGACCATTTGATAGCACAGCTGAGGTTCAAACTTTGATCTCAGCAGTGATGTCATTATATTTTCAAATGTTACACAAATGCTCATAATATGAATGTCCTACAGTTTGATAAAGTTGATTAATTGTGGAGTGGTTCTAGGGACAGTCTTGGTAAATGTTGATAAATATAAATTTTTTTGGAAATGTCACATATGCTTTAAAATACTGAATTCAAGCTGATGTTTCCAGCCAATGTGTGCAAGCTCTTATGTTTTTGTTTGTGTGAATATAAGCCTGAATATAATTTTACAGTTAGCTGTTTCTATATATAGATAACACTGATTATCACTGGATTTCTTTCAGCAGCTAAGTCCAAATATATCTTGTTTGTTAAGTGAAGAATGCATGATTGATCTCTCACAAATACAACTTTCTCAGATGTATTTCATGTTCATCAAAGTGTGCTATCTGTCAGCAGTGAAAATCCAGCACTGGACATTTTGGCCTGTTACCTTAGCAACCCTTTTATCATGTTCAACACCAGACTGTTTTCAATTGAAGGATTTAGATTTGCTGGAATAAGGCGAACACATACAGTATTAGCAAAAGCCAAGGACATTCAACACATATAAATGCATCATATAATCGTTTCTGCCACCATGATCAGAATCTTGGCTGTTTAAATGAAAGCTATAGAAATTTTTTGAAATTTTTGAAACAGGTCGCCAATACATCAGGGGGCTTCAGCCATCACCCCCAGACATAGCCAATCATGTTTCTATTTAGATGCCTGACAAAACCACTGGGAATGTGAACCCTATCACCAAATGGCAATAGTTACCACACAACATTAACATGTCAAATGTAATGCCTCAAACCCAGGACCCACGACCTTCTTTCTATGAGGTGACAGTGCTACCCACTGAGCCACTGTGCTGCCCAAGATCTAACGTAGATTTGAACTCAGAAGCAGTTTACTTTACATTGTACTTCAGGGTCGGTTAGGAAAAGATGAAGCCTAATTAAAAAACTAAAGCAATCACAAATCTTGTGCAGTGATGAAATTATAATACTGGCAAGGAATAAAGCAGTAAATATGTGTTGATAAAATACAATTATTGACAAACACTTTCTTACTGTGTTGATTAGCTGTCTCACGGTTAGGTACGAATAAATATAAATAGAGGGTATGAAAAAGCCAATAATGTATTTTGGTTTAAGGTTTATCTTTATTTTTACTAACCACTTCATCCTGTGCCACCCCAGAATAAACTGGGTGCAAGTCAAGAAATCACTGCAGACCGAGCACTAATCCATTACAGGGCAACACACAAAGACATATTTACTTACACCTCCAATCCATCTTCTGCATGTTTTTAAATGGTGGAAGGAAACCAGGGTACTGAAGAGACTCAGACAAGCATGGAGAAAACATGCAAAATATCTTACAGTAGGTTCTTAAAACCCAAGTTGCTGTCAGACACCCACTCTACAGGTGCACCATTGTGCTGTCCTATATTTGATTATGTAATTTAACAGAATTTACAATAAAACCATTTCCCTCATTACTCATCTTCCTGATAACACTCTCTCTGAAGAGACTGCATCCTCTTCAAACTCATTATGAATTTCCTCTGTGATGATGACTACTTGATGAGCAGCAGGCTGCCACCACTTCATCACCCACCTCTATTCCTTCACATCAGATCAAATGCTACTCTATAAAGTACTGTGCCTAGGCATGTCCTCTATACACACTTTTTTCACCAGCAGCACATCTTAAATCTGTCTCAACATGTCTTCTGAACTGCGTCTATTTACAGGGTCACATAGTCCTTAAATTAAATAATTAAATAGTTTTAATATTTATTTTGTTAATATTTAAAACAATTACATTTACTTAAGCAGAGTGTAAAAATTTTATTTTATTTTTTAGAATGTAAATAATTTGTGTGATTTTACTACTCCTATCTTTTTCTCTACTGCTGCTACTACTTCTATTGGAGAGATGCCATTTGAAATTTCATTGTACCTGTGTATAGTGACAATAAAGATTCTGTTCTATTCTATTCTAAATCTGAACACAGACTACAGTATGTTTTTAAAAATCTAATAGATTAAATTTTAACAGGTCCACCAACAGTATAGTTTAGCAGGGGCCGAGGGTAAGGCCTACCTGCCTTGTCATGCCATTATACATTAGCTAAAGCTGGGAGCTCTTTAAATACTGGCTTTGTTAGCCACCTCACTATAAGTTCATTGTATTGTGCTGTATGGTGTTTGTGTGTTTCCGACACCTGCATTCAGCTTATGCCAGCATTTTCATGATTTTTGGCATTTAGTGATGCTTTTCTCCAAAGTGACCAAATTGTGACCACAATTGTGACCAAAAACAATCTGAAAAATTAAGAAAGAAAGTTTAAGGGTCCAGCACTTGTAGGGGTTAAACCAGTAAACCTTTAATGGCTAGTCCAGAATCCTAATTACTATACTACCAGTAGCCCACAAATAATTAGTGCACCTGAAGCGGGATGGTTGAGGCTTTTAGTGATTGAAAACATAGATAAAAGCTGAATTTTGTATCTTATATATTAAATATGCTTTACTGTGTTAGACCTATACAGGCCCTCAGCATTTCATTTCTATTATTTCACTTTATTTGAAATAATCCTTAAAAGAATAAAGTACTTCTGAGTAATATACGATTATGGCACTACATGTTTTAGAAATACTGGATGTTCTATTGTTTTTATCTACAAGCTTCAGTTTATCACTTAAAAAAATCACTGGGACTTCTGACATTGGGAAAGTCTGTAAAATTCTGTTTTAAGTTTGCTGTGATTACATTAATTTAGAGGCATTTGTCTTACATTGAGTAACAAAAAATTGTTATTGGCATTGCAGATTAAACATTAGAATCATCCAGTCATTTGTGCAGTCCTCCATTGACATCAACCCGACTTGATTGAATCTAGCAGTGAAACTGGGTTCCTGGGTCTCTCAGAGCGCACGTTACACTATCACCTATGGGTATTATAAAGAAACTAATCTACCATCTTAATATTCTACCTTTTTCTGGAGCTGAGAGGAAACCAGACTACTTAAAAAAAGTCAGACAGACACAGGCAGAACATGACAAGCTTTACAGACAGTTACCATAGGCAGGGATCAAACCTATGTACAGCGAACCCATGTTACTGTGCAGCACCACCTTTATTCTCTGATCCACCTTGCCACTTTTGGACCTCTAAGAAGTCCAATTACCCACAAGAGGATCTATCCTCAACAAATGAATTAAGTTTCACTAACAACTTCATCACTGTCAATGTTGCATGGAACCAGTGCCAACAGAAACACTGGAAGAAAGGCGGGCATTCACATTCATTCATGGTCTGTTTTACCACCGCCTAATCCTGGTCAGGGTCGTGGTGGGTACAATTCATTGGGTAAAAGGCAGTAAACACCCCGGAGAGGGTCAGCAACAGTCCATCACAGGGCAGACATACACACAGGCACACCACATTTTTAGTAGCTCCAATTGGGAGGAAACCTGAGCACAAAATGAACCCTGGCTGCCCAGCTGAGGAAACAAACCCAGGTCCTTCATGCTGCTTTACTTGCAGCAAAGCAGTCATGTCAATCAAACCTGTTTTTTTATCATATCAGAATCAAAACAACAATTTCTGTGACAGTGTAGGTTGGTGCTGAGTTTAGTTCCCCCTCTTCTACAGTCTTGGTAAGACATCTTATTTTCATGTTGGTTTTATTCTAAGACCCTTATTGTCAGGGTGTAACAGTAAGTGGACAGGTATATGATCGATGTCTAGTGATGGATAGGCCCTGTCAAGAGTGTATTTCAGCCTCACTTCTAATTACTTATTTTATTAATAGGTTTCAGATCCTTATCTGTAGAAATTCCTTGTAGTCTTCCTGTTCTTCTCTCTAGAGGATGCTTATAAGATTAAAGCAGACCAATTGTCATTGTTTAAATGTTTGAGCAACATGTTTGTTGTCACTTTTCACTGTGAGTGCTGTGATGATTCATGCAACTGACAGCTCTATACGTCTCCTGTTATAGATCACGACTTCCACAGTACTTATTTCTTTCCGCTCCCCTCTTGCTCCATCCTTTCCCGCTGTCTGCCCCTGCAGAGCCCCTATCGCTAATTAATATTGCTAATTAGTGCTATGATCCATTGGCTGCCTGAAGGAAAGTGTGGGAAGAGTTGGAGTACAGAGACTTTGTCTCAGAATCTGTGACCCAGCTTAGTTTGTCTGCATATCTATGTCAAGTGTGTTGTGTTGACAGCGTAAGGCTGCAAAGGCTTGTTATTGCTTCTAAAGAGATGCATAAAACAATTTCTACAGTTATATATAAAAGGCTTCTTGAAAAGGTAGACACATCCAACCTGTTAGTGATGTGACCAGGTGAACTGGCTCACCTTGCTGACTATATTCCTGTGTTGAAGAGATACTTCAATTAGTACCTGCAATTAAAGTAGGGCTGTTTTTCAGTTTCTAGTAATCCGATTAAGCCATCTGGATTTGATCTCAGTAATCAGGTTATCAAGAGATTTAACTTTGTTTATTCATTTCTATTAGATGTCTGCAACTGCGCATGTGTGAGGAAACACAGGTGGTTTGTGTCAGACACAAGTAACTGACCAGAAAAGACATGCAGCTTCTCAGTATGTTTCAGAAACAAACATTTTCAAAAATATAAAATAATTTCTGTTTTTTTTTTTCAATTCCAATGTATTAATATCTACAGCTATATCTATCTATAATATATATCTATATTTGTCTAAACACCAAATGACCAAACATATACTTGTATACCTGATCATGAGCTTGTTGGACATCCCATTTCAAAAATAAATGGTATTACAATGGAGTGCCTTTTGTGATATTTTTAGCTATGACAAAAGCCACTCTTCTAAGAAGGCTTTTCACAAGACACAAGACAAGTTTATTTGTTAAGCACTGTTACTAAATAATAATAATACAGTGGTACCTTGTAGCTCAACGTCCCCTAAACTCAAAATCTTTTAAACTCAACACACTTCACTGAGAAAGTTGTACCCTTAAACTCAACATTTACCTTAAACTCAACGTGTTTAGTTTGTTTTTAAAAAATGTATTTATTTAATTTCAAATTAACAATGAACAGTCGCTTTGTTCAGCGCTCGGCTTGAGCTGTGCGGTAATACATCATCAAAGGCACACAGGAACATCCTGGATGGGGCGCCAGTCCATCGCAGGGCAGACTCACACACACACACACACCCATTCAGCTATAGGGCAATTCAGTGTCTCCAATTAATCTGACTGCATGTTTTTGGACTGTGGAAGGAAACCGGAGCTCCCAGACGAAACCCACGCAGACACGGGGAGAACATGCAAACTCCACACAGAAAGGTCCCGGACCACCCCGCCTGGGGATCAAACCCAGGATGTTCTTGCTGTGAGGCGACAGTGCTACCCACCGAGCCACCTTGCCACCCAGCCACCCACTTTTATTTCAGTGTTTTTATTATATTTGTGTTATTTTCAGTGTAAAAGTGTCAAAAACAACCCCATTATTTTATATATCCCTAAAATGTATGCAAGTCCACGGAACCATGGAACACATTAACAGGTTTCCCATACATCCTTATGGGAAAAAATACCTTGAAACTCAACACCTTTTAAACTCAACACCACTCCCAGAACCAATTGATGTTGAGTTTCAAGGTACAACTGTAAATGTTTATGTATATGTTTGCCTACAAATAATTAAATAAAATATCACTTTTTAAAAATTCTAACTTTGATACTGAACTTGCAAATGTACCAAATCGGCTGGTACATATAGCCTACTATAATATAAAATAAATAATATAAAATAAATAAATAACTAAAATAAATAAATTAAAATAAAAAAATAATGGAAAATGCAAAAGAAAATGAAGGCTTTTTTAATTTGTATGTTTAATATTTAAATACAATAAGGCTTAAGCCACAAATAGGTTTTTTTTGGCATTACAAAAAGCATACTCAACTAATTATTATATTACACAAATTAACATGGGCTTGCATCTCAGCTCCCGTCACTGTTTGTTAGGGGTTGGTCATGTTCTTACCGTGTCTGTGTGGGTTTTCTTTGTGTACTGTGGGAGTCTCCCCTTTTCCAAAACATGCAATAGGTAGATTGTCTGTTTCTAACTGTTCCTAGGTGTGAGTAAGTAAAGCACTGTGTACTCACCATGCTCTTAGTTTTAGGATAGGTTTAAAAATTCACTGTCATCCTGACAAGGATTAAGCAGTGAAAATCAGCAAATGAATACAAATTATGAGTCAAAACACTTGAAATAAGAAATTGATAAATAAATTATTAAATACTTTTGATTTTACAAATGATGTTGTCATGAAGCTACAATGGAGTTTGTGAAACTAGCGGTAAAGAAAATCAATAAACTTCCAAAGCCTCATTTAGATTGAAGAGTAAGCTTCAGAAATGTCAGACAAAGCCACCCAGTAACCTAAATGGTGCCCATTTAAAATGAATGAATGAGTGGGAGTTGCTCACCAGTCAGAAACCAAGTCAGAGGCCATGAGGTCCTTTTTTCATAAAAGCAGAACTACATTTAGGAAAATGAATCTTTTATATGCTCTTGACACAAGAGACTTTTTATCTCTGCTCCATTAGCATTTTTGGCACTGAACCAATTTACATTTTTATAGCATAATTAATGAACAAGAAAGTCATTTAAATTTCTTTCTGTCTGCTGCCACAGCGTGAGCACACTGTGTCTGGTATTTTTGTGAGGCTGGTACTGGGAGTTTGGACAGTGTATGTAAGGTATTGGAGGAGAGGTTAAGAAGGCAGGAAGGAAAGGACTAAGATAATGAATAATGAATACTAATTTGATAAACAACAGGGAGGGATAGACAGGAGAGTCTCTTTTAGATGTAAATGGAAGGCTAATGTGACCTGTGTCTTTCATATCAATTGGCCCTAACATCAAACGATGGAAGGCAGGACTACAGCACAAATTAAGCCATTTAATATAATTTAAGCAGCATTGATGAAAACAATTCACATGGGTGTCATACATATTCCTCAGACAACATGAAAGGTAGAGCCATGGGTATTGCTTTTCTTTATTAATGAGGAGTACAATGAAAGAAAGCTCAGGGCTTTGTTGTGTTTTTATTCTTGGTGGTTTAATCTGTGTAATAGCTGTGGGACGGTGTTAAATTTTAATAATTTTATCACCACTTCATCATTTACATTTACATTTTTGGCATTTAGCAGACGCTTTTATCCAAAGCGACTTACAGTGCTGTGACAGTATAGAGTCTAAGCAATTGAGGGTTAAGGGCCTTGCTCAAGAGCCCAACATGGGCAACCTGGCAGTGATGGGGCTTGAAATGCTTTGGATTACTAGTCCAGTACCTTAACCACTAGGCTATAAAGTCATCATCCTGGTCAGGGTGGTGGAGGATCTAAAGCCTAGCAGAAACATGCATGAAATATACCTTGGATAATGTGACAGTACACACTCACTTATTCACACCATAGGGCAGTTTAGAGTAGCCAGTCATTCTACTGGCATGTATTTGGGATGTTGGAGAAAAATGAAGTACCTGGAGAAATATAACAAGGAAAACAAGTCAAACTCCATTCATACAATATGGACTTTTGCATTAGCTTTTTTGCATTAGCTTTTTTGCATAGGGCAGTTGTAGCCTAGTGGTTAAGGTACTGGACTAGTAATCAAAAAGTTGCTGGTTCAAGCCCCACCACTGACAGGTTGTCATTGTTGGGCCCTTGAGCAAGGCACTCAACCCTCAATTGCTTAGACAGTATACTGTCACAGTACTAAAAACAGTGTCAGCTAAATGCCGAAAATGTAAATGTAATGCTATTAAACAGCCACTTAATTTCACTATCATAAAACAATTAAGGGTCAAGGGCCTTGCTCAGGGGCCCAAGAGTGGCAACTTGGTGGTAGTAGGGATTAAACCAGCAACCTTCTGATCATCAGTCCAGTACCCTAACCTCCGAGCTACCACTACTTCATTAAAGTAAGAGATGTGGAGTTTTGAAGGGCTGCTGGTATATTTCTAATACCCCTTTTCCACCAAAAAAAACATGGTTCTGTTCAGGTTTCTTAGAACTCTGTTCTGTAGAGAACCGACCCGCGTTTCCACCAGTTTTTGAGAACCAAGCCTGCGTCATCAACAGTGGGCGTAACTTAACAAAAGTTATAAAACGGATAGTTCCAGTCCTAAAATCTGATTGGCTGAGCCACGTTCGAAGCCGTTGTAAAATCCCCGATAAACGCACACCTATGACCACCTCACATCATTCCATATTAATACACCACTGAAAAGAAAAAGTGAATGTTATGTTCGCCCTCATGTTGCCTAGCAACACTGTTAACGAACTACCTGGGGTTACGGAAGAATGCTTTTTGTAAGTGTTTTTGCAAATAAAAACATTTATAAACTGAACATTGTTGTATTTTATTAGATTTTATGTTGACCGCCGTTTTATAAAAGCAATAAACCACTCGAGGCCGTGCGTTACTGCTATGATTTTATCACGGGGAAAGAACCAAAACAACCTTCCCCATGATAAAATCGCAGTAACACACGGTCTCTCGTGGCTTATTGCTTTATTAAGAGTAGTAATATCATGGCGGAGTGTGTAGATTATGTGTGAGCATTTGTGCTTTTGTTACAGATGTTCGTTTTTATGCAAAAAGCATCGATCAGCTGTCGGTGATAAGAAGACGTGACGTGTTTGTCTCAGTTGTTGTTTTCTTTAGTTCATTGACGTGAGAAGCATTTTGCGCTTCGGTTTCACCGCGACTCTTGGCTCAAATAGCCGATTTACTCAGCACTCGATAAAACATCATTAAAGTTGATGAGCGATAAAACATCATTAAAGTTCCACAACACGAACATCCATCTGTGTGAAATAACCATCAAATCCACTCTAAAATACCACATGTATCTGTGTTTAGCTGGATTTACTTCACGTGTGTTTATGCAGCTCGGGGAGTTGAAAAAGCTTCACGCTTTATTTTTCACGTTAAGCGGTGTTCGTTCTGTCCGGATCACTTTTATCACGTCATATCGCACAATTCACCTTTTTAAAGGTGCTTTGAGAATATCAGTGGCAAACTGGCTCAAAATTTAATCAGGTGAACTTTAAAAGATAAAAATGCAGCATTAAGCTCCATATGAGACTCCAGCTGACGCCATTGTTGCTGTCGCTATGCTGTACAACATGACACGCCCACAGGTTACGTCACGGTTCGCGCTGAAAAACCAAGTATTCTGTGGTGCCAGATTGGCCCGCTAGTTCGCTGTCTGGAACCTCTTTTTTTCGGTGGAAACACGCGGAACCGGTTCAAAGTCAAGTTCGGGGTGTAAGTGGCCACCTGCTCTACTCTAATTGAGTTTTGGCAGCATTTATGATAAACCGATCTTTTTAACATACTCTTGCACAAAGAAACAACTTTAACCAGGTCATTTACAGATTGAGGTCATCTGACCTGACATCTGCACAGATGAAATCATTTTAGCACCTGCTTTGAAGGGATACTTGGCTCTTCCCAGAGTTCCTAATTATGGCTCCAGTAATTACAGCAAATTCATATGCACATGTATGTACAATATGATAATTTTGAGGAAATCCATTGACCAGTTCTTGAAAGGGAGACCAGATGTTACAGCAGAGCCTCCCCTCTGCAATATCAGCTTATTTAAAACTGCTTCTGCGTAATGACAAAACTGAAAAGTTTTTTTTTCCTGTAATGAATGGGAACTGGAAATAGATTGCAAATGGTGAGCAAGTCTCCTCCAGGACAGAGGTGGCTCAGTACTAAAAACAAATTATGTTTTTATGTTTTGTCTGTATTTGCAAAAAATGCCATTGCGCCATCATGTTCTCCAACTGTTGTACTAATTAAGCCCTAATTGTCTGATTTAATGAGAGCATGAAATACATATTACGAAGGATCTTCAAAAAGTTTCCGCACTTTTATATTTTTGTTGGAAACGGTGAGGGCGGGAGGAGTAGTAAGTGGAGTGGTCGTGTCTGAGAGACTAAGAGAGCTTATAGTTCGGATTTAGCGCCATCTGATTTTCACCTTTTGGCTGCTCAAAGAAGCTTTAAGGGGAAGAACATTTTCATGTGATGATGTTTGTTTGTTTATTAGGATTTTAACGTCATGTTTTACACTTTGGTTACATTCATGACAGGGCAGGTAGTTACTCGTTACACATGATTCATCAGTTAATTCGTCACAAGTTAATGTCAAACACAGACATGGACAATTTAGTATCTCCAATTCACCTCGCTTGCATGATTTTGGATTGTGGGACATGCAAACTCCACACAGAAAGGACCCGGACCGCCCCACCTGGGGATCGAACTCAGGACCTTCTTGCTGTGAGACGACAGTGCTACTTACTGAGCCACTGTGCCGCCTCATGTGATGATGATGTGAAAGCAGTGGTGCATCAGTGGCTACATGCTTAACCAAAAACATGCATCACCAAGGAAGGTGACTATGTAGAAAAGTGATGTAATTTGTTTTTGAAATTCTTAATAGAGTTTAAAAAGTGTGGAAACTTTTTGAAGAACCCTTTTATAATCTACTTTAAAAGAATCAGTAATAACATATGAAAATAGATGCATGTAACACAGAAAGTACTACCGCCTACTACAACCACAAAGGTTAACAGCTGGTACAGTGTTGTTGGGTTGGAATGTCTTTTCTCTTTTTCTCCTACAAACATACTTCAGGTCACTGTGGTCAAACAACTCAGCCTTTGTTTCATCTGATTACGAAGTGCTTTCATTTTACACACTTGAGGAAGCCTTTTCTTTGGCCATGTGTTTAACAACAATCTCCTGTTAGGCTTTAAGACACTGATTTTAAAGCAGGGGCTGCTTTCTTGCACAGAAACTCCTTATTTGTTTGTTGGTTCTTGGATTACAGCTGACCAACCTGACAAATTTCCTCCCAGCATAAGCTGACAGTTTGGGATTTCTTCCAGAATTTGGCAAAGCAACCGCTGACTGATGTGCTTTCTACTTATAAACAGTTGATTGTATTGATGATTTGGGGACAAAAACTTGTTTTAAAAATCTATAATCCCATAATGAGATCTGTACAGAGCTATCAAGAATTTCATATTGTAAAGATTGTTGTTATAATGAAAGATGCATTAGGTGGCTAGTCTAAAATTGTGCCAGATGTGAGTGGGCGATGAGTGCTGCACAGGCCTGCAGACTAATGCCTTGCAAAGTGTCTGGTTCTGCCCTGTGCCTTGTGGTGATCAGTGGCAGCAGTCCAACCTGTACTTGTTTTATTTTGTTAACATGAGGCTTGAAATTGGTGCATCACTGTGGCCCGGTGGGTAGCACTGTTGCCTCACAACAAGAAGGTCCTGGGTTCGATATCCAGGTGGAGCAGTCCGAATCCTTTCTGTGTGGAATTTGCATGTTCTCCCCATGTCTGTGTGGGTTTCCGTCCACTGTTGAAAGACATGCAGTTAAGTTAATTGGAAATAGTAAAGTCCCCATAGGTGTGAGTGTGTGTGTGTGTATGTGTGTGTGTGTGTGTGTGTGTGTGTTCGCCCAGTCAATCAGACCCACTTTCCCTGAATTGGATGAAGCGGGGGTAAAACAGACAATGATTGAAGGCTTGAATTTAGGTAAAGTTACCTATATTTAAAAAGCTAATTTACTTATATTGGAGTGAACTGCCAGATGAAACTGGGTAAGCATTTTGTAGCAATTGACTGCTATGAAAAAATGGTCATATAGGCTAAAGCAATCTAGGAAAATTGCTAATGGCCATATGGACATACACTGATCAGCCATAACATTAAACCACCTCCTTGTTTCTACACTCACTGTCCATTTTATCAGCTCAACTTACCATATAGAAGCACTTTGTAGTTCTACAATTACTGACTGTAGTCCATCTGTTTCTCTACATACTTTTTTAGCCTGCTTTCACCCTGTTCTTTAAGGGTCAGGACCCCCACAGGACCACTACAGAGCAGATATTATTTAGGTGGTGGATCATTCTCAGCACTTCAGTGACACTGACATGGTGGTGGTGTGTTAGTGTGTGTTGTGCTGGTATGAGTGAATCAGACACAGCAGTGCTGATGGAGTTTATAAATACCATGTCCAATCGCTGTCCACTCTATTAGACACTCCTACCTAGTTGGTTCACCTTGTATATGTAAAGTCAGAGACGATCGCTCATCTATTGCTGCTGTTTGAGTTGGTCATCTTCTAGACCTTCATCAGTGGTCACAGGACGCTGCCCACGGGGCACTGTTGGCTGGATGTTTCGGTTGGTGGACTCTTCTCAGTCCAGCAGTGACAGTGATGTGTTTAAAAACTCCATCAGCATTGCTATGTCTTATGTACTTATACCAGCACAACACACACTAACAAACCACCACCATGCCACTGTTACTGCAGTGCTGAGAATGACCCACTACCCAACCAATACCTAATACCTACTCTGTAGTGGTCCTGGGAGAGTCCTGACCATTGAAGAACAGCATGAAAGGGGGCTAACAAAGCATGCAGTGCTTCTATATGGTAAGTGGAGCTGATAAAATGGACAGCGAGTGTAGAAACAAGGAGGTGGTTTTAATGTTATGGCTGATCGATGTATATGGAGTTGCTTTGGCTCTGTGGAATAGATGGTGTTTTGTGGATTTGTACGATTCCTCCTCCTCCTGGGAGCGCGCTCTGTTTCACACACACACACACACACACACACACACACACACACACACAGTGTTCATCACTGGAGTAACCATTGAAACTATGGAGCGCTTTGGGCTTACACGACTGGACGCACTGGTTTTGCGCAGACGGGAAGCGCAGCAAGAACTCGTGTAGGATAGAATCATGCTACTTCACCCTGGCACGTCCGCGTGTGTGCCCACTTGCCACCTGTAAGTCAGACACTGAACCCTGGCAGTGGGTAGAGAAGCATGATGAAGGCGGATTTGTTGATGTACCAGCAGGTTTCGTCATGCTGACCCACTCGGCTGCTCTCGTGTTCACTCTGAGCGCAGTGGCCGGTTTGGTTCCGCGCTCCCGAGCCTGGAGCGAGGATAAGCTCGTGCCCGCACCCCTCAACTCAACCGGTGGGTTCCCGGCTAGTTTGGAACTGGGATTCTCGAAGCGATCCGTGGCTGAGAGCGAGGACGATCCTGTATCATCCAGGTGCAACGTGAGCGTGGAGAGGCTGCCGGCTAAACTGGTTGCGCGCTGGGATGTGGAGCTGGGTTTGCGCTGTGATGTGATGGTCTACACCACTAACAGTCATGGGAAAGCGTTTTTCTCCGCCGCCTTTAACCGAGCAGCATCTCCCGTGTTTATCGAGCATGTGGGAGTCGCAGGAGCACAGCAGGAGTTCAGACTGTGCATCGGATGCGGACTATCCCGGTTCAGACGCTTTGGGAGATCCAGACCAGACATAGCTGATAGTGTGCATTTCTGTTGCATAGACTTTGCCTTGGACGAACTCAAAGGAGATCGAAGCTGGAGACTAAACCGTAAACCCATAGAATCCACGCTGGTCGCCTGCTTTATGACTCTGGTTATAATCATATGGAGCGTAGCTGCCCTCATCTGGCCGGTACCCATCATTGCCGGCTTTCTTCCCAACGGCATGGAGCAGAGGAGACCCAGATAAATCAATTTTATTATACAAACTTGCCTAATGTGTGTATATTTTGTGAGTTTAACTAACCAGTAGTCTGTTATTATCTAGGGGATAACACCTGGTAAGCTGTCCTGTTGTAAGAAAGTGGAAGAGGTGTCTATAGTTTGTTTTATTTATTAGGATTTTAACGTCTAATTAACGTTTAATTAGGTTTTACACACTTTGGTTACATTCATGAACGATGTAGGTTCATGGTAGTTAAGTTTAATGTCAAACACAGTCATGGACAACTTTGTATCTCCAATTCACCTTACTTACATGTCTTTGGATTGTGGGAGGAAACCGGAGCTCCCGGAGGAAACCCACGCAGACACAGGGAGAACATGCAAACTCCACACAGAAATGACCTGGACCACCCCATCTGAGGATCAAACCCAGGACCTTCTTGCTGAGGTGACAGTGCTACCCACTGAGCCACCGTGCCACTGCCTTGTGTCCAGTGTTGTGTCCAGGTGGAACCAGAACATCTGCCACCCTGGCCAGGATCGAACCCAGGACCTTTTTGCTGTGAGGCGACAGTGCTACAGTCCTAGTTTGTTATAACATACACTTATAAGGGACTAGAATGTCATCACAGACTTCTGCAGTTGTTTTCTTATCTCTGATTAAATTATTGGAACACTTTTTTGTCTACAACCAGCCAAAATCTAAATAATAAGGATACACCATGTATAGGGCACCAGTTCATTGCATTGCCACCTACTGCCACCCAGTACATCTTTCTCAGTGTTTGACTGAAACCAATAGATTAAGTCACAACCACTATAGTGGATTTTTTTTGTTTTGACAGATCTGTATAGATCTCAGAAAGCGAATTATACACTGCCAAAAAGATCATCAGTACAGTTTACATAAGTTTAAGTACATGGAACAGTGGTCTCTTTGCCAAGGTTAGGAAGACAATCCAGAAGTTTTTAATCATTTAGTCACAGAAGATGTAAAACAGTTGCAAAAAATCTCAAAATGTTGATGTTGAGGTTGCCATTATACTGTATACATATTATATGTAATCATTGATCTGAACTGTATTATTTTCCAGTTCAAGTACAGTTCAGAGAATGTTATCACACTTATACCATGGCAACATTTTAATCTAAATATATACACATTTTCTTATAACTGAAAAGTATGAAAATAGTAAATATATTATTTTGATAGAAAGGTTGTATAGTCACTTATCACAACATTATTGTTCCTATGGTTTCAAAATAAAGGCTTTATAATGCTGCATTCAGGTTCACTTAAATTTTCACATCCTGTAGACTGTACTAAATTATCAAATATTATGCATTAATAGCTTCGTTTTATTGCAATATTAACATTAGTCTCAATATATACAAGGTGATAATAACACTGAAAAAAAGGTCTTATACTGAAGAACAATAAAAACATGTTTGCCTTGATTACTGATAAGTTCAGGTGTGATGTTTAGGGATGTAGCAGGATCTGTTACCTAGTGAGGGTTCATTTTTTTTCCAAGAGAGTCTTTTGGAGTGGTTGATGCTTCTACTCTTGTCATATTTATACCTTCATCTGTTAATACCTTATTGTTGCTCTTTTGTCAGTTCCTTAGTTCTAATTCTGCTGCATTTTATTCCTTTCATTTGTGTGCTTTGTAAACACAATAAAACTAAGGTTAAAATCCATTTTAGTGATGCAATAGCAACATGCCAATGTAGATCTAATATCAGTGTTATTTACATACTTGTAATGATCACATAGATTTTAAACTGTGATAAAAAATCTGACTGGATCTACTTTAGAGCTGTCCAGTAATGTGGAATAAAAAAAGATTTAGGCCATGGTATAAGTTTAAAAAGAGTCCTATTTATACATTATATACAAGTTAATACTAGTCAGTGTGTTTTATAAATCTGTAGAGAGTAAATATAAGCCTATATTGTACTCAAATGTGTCTTGAAATGTTTGTATTGTTTTTTACCTTTATACTGGTAAAAAAAAAGGTTTTAGAAATGTTTATTAAATGTAAATAAGTACTTTTTACTCCAGTAGCAATTATCTGCTATTATTATATCTGTATTTATATTTGTAATATAGCAAAACATTGTGTACATAAACAATATGTATCATATCATATTTAAGTTTGCTAATGTCATATGTTTCTAATATTTTTCCCCACACTAACAAAAATATTATTAAAAAAAAAAGAGCCCCATGTAAAACCCCT
This sequence comes from Trichomycterus rosablanca, assembly GCF_030014385.1. NCBI lineage: Eukaryota > Metazoa > Chordata > Actinopteri > Siluriformes > Trichomycteridae > Trichomycterus > Trichomycterus rosablanca. The sequence continues at coordinate 40,068,483 of NC_085990.1, read as the reverse complement.
TTAGACAGATATGTTGACCTTATCTGTGTAGATTCCCCTAGACATCAGTACATCTGTTAGTTGTTATTTTTGAGCAAAAAGACTCATAACATCATCATAATAATGACAACATAATAATTCTCATGTTTATTATGGAGCATACTTGAATATTATTTTATGTTTTTATTAAAAACAACATTAACATTATTTAAAGAAAAAACTGGGAATTTAATCATTTTGCCTATTTTCATTTTACTGAATGCATTTCATGAAGATGAAGATTTTCTCTTATTCACCAATGAACCAGCATTATACCAATACCACCTCATTTAATCTTTAATGTTTTTTTTTACTGTACATTTTACTTTTTTTTGCAACACTGAACTGTTGTTTGTGTTACATAAACAGCAGCACAGTGGCACAGCAGGTTATGTTGGATCCATCCTCCAGGCTGTCTGCCCAAGAAAAAATGAGTCACTTTTAAGTCTTGGTCTTTTCAAGGTTTCTTTCTCAGAACATTCAGGGAGTTTTTTTTGCCATCTTCACTACTGGCTTTCTCGTAAAGGGTTTTGAACCTGGATCTCTGTAAAGCTGCTTTAAGACAGTGTAAAGGAGCTTTATAAGTACGTTTTTTTTAAAGGCAATTGCTAAAATTTTTTGATTAAATTGACACAACAGTACTTGATATGTAACAAATACTTTAAGTTAACTGATGTAGCTCACGTAAAGATGGTATTGCCTTTTGTACTGATTAATAAAAGTGTTCATACATTAAAGTGTCCATACATTAAATATGGCTTAATAAAACAAATGACAACTAAACACCATGAAATATATATAGTTATTTTTATTGGAATATGGCAAATTTTTACCTTTCTAAACCCTTATAGCCTACTTGTATGTTAAAGTGCATCACAGCTTGCTGCAAATGGGTAGACAGAGGCAATGTGATGCTCTGGACAATCCTCTGTTGTGAAAACTTGGGTCCTGGCATTCATATGGATATTACTTTCACATATATCACCTACCTTAACATTGTTGCAAAACAAGTACACCTCTACAAGACCACAGCATTCCCTAATGCCGTGGCCTTTTTCTTTTAGCAGAATATACTGTAAATAAGGTTTAATCCATTACTATCCAATATATTTACTGGCATGTTTTTAGAACTGTGCATGCATGTGTTTGTAGTGTGCATATGATTTATTGTTAGTCAATGTGTCTGTGTGACTTTGTGAGTGTGCAAGTGTGTTTATGTATGTGTGTGTGTTCATATTGTGCACATGATTTAGTGTTAGTGTATGTGTCTGTGTGTGAGTTTGTGTGTGCATGTGTGAGAGTGTTTGTATGAGTGTATATATGTGTGAGTGTAATTGTGTGTCAGTGTGTGTGTGTGTGTATGTATGTGTGTGTGTGTCCGTGTGCATCAGTTCAGTTCAGTTCGGTTGAGCAGTCTGATGGCTTGTGGAAAGAAACTGTTGCACAGTCTAGCAGTGTGGAACTGAATGCTGCAGTACCTTCTCCCAGATGGCAGGAGAGTGAAAAGTCCATGTGATGGGTGTGATGGATCCTCCACAATGCTGAGAGCTTGTCATAATGCAAAGATGCAGAACTTGTCGTAAATGTCCGTGAGAGATGGAATAGAGACTCTGATAATCTTTTCAGCTGGCCTAACTACTCTGGAGAGTCTTGCAGTTGGATAAGTGCAATTCCAAAACCAGACAGTGATGCAGCTACTCAGGATGCACTTGATGGTTCCTCATTAAAATGCTTGATTTGGGAGTGACTTAATTAGATATACTGACCAAAGACAGCTGCACAGGTAAGTTCTATTAGACTTATTGTTTTTTTCACAGCATGTTTCAACTAGAAAGCACTTTGATTTGTGAAACTGTAAAGCAATATGGCGTAAATAAAAAAAGTTCCAAAAAGGCCAAATTACTTAACCCAAAACAAAAAAAGGCAAATGATTTAATGTTTCACAAAGGAACAGTCATGGCAGCGTAGTATGTCAAACATGGACAGCAGCATCAGCAAAGGGTAAGAGTGGTCACATATAGAGGCTCACTCACTGATTGGCAATCACTTCACAGGATGAATGATAAACAGCTGAGAAATGGTGATTTTCGAATAATACTGAAATCTAATAGATACATAAAAAAATAAATAAATTAGAGAGCAAAGTATATTTAAGTTACTTTTAATTTACATTACATTGCATTTAAGTTTTTTTAATGTCTTTGAACTGATAGTCCTGTTTGGCAGTTCGGAGGAATCGTTTGCTGAACTGAATACTTTCGGTGAGGAATCGTTCGCTGAACTATTCGAATGGAATCGAGGTCGGACCGATTCCTAGAATCAAACCAATTATTATTTTTTATTATTCGTTTTTATTTGTTTTCAGTATTAAAAGTCTACTTTTTAAGAAGTTTTTAAATGTAACATAATGTCTAAAATTAAAAAAATATACATATATATGAATTCTCATTTTATTAAACGGATATGGATCTCCTAGATAATAAGCACATATCACAGTCGGTGGCAACGAGTTTCATTATTGTTTCTGCGTCGCAACCGATTAGACGTGTTTCTCTATGCTCCACAAAAGTGCCTTTAAAAAACCAAATAAACACAACCAACTCAGGGACCTTGGTGAATTTCTGCCCGGTCTTACTGAAAAGACTCTCCGGAGGATGGCGTGCGCTGCCGGCTTGATTGCTATAGGCTCGGCCGTCTACTGGGCGTACTGCCGCCTCCGGAGAAGAACCGATCCGCCAACTGAGCTCCCTCAGCCGGACTCACATGGTAAACAAAGCCCGGTCAGCTTAGCTGTTAGATAATGAGCTTTGTGCACTTTGGTTGGCTGGAGTCAGTTCTGTACCGAAGACTGTAATTAATAATTAAATAAATAAATACATTAAGTAATTAAATAATTAAATAATTAAGTAGTTGTAAATAGCTGCTTTGTATATAAAGTGTAGCATGAACACGCCTGTTTTCAAAACACACCAAATGTCGATACACAACACAATGCACAGTCCATTTCTAACGCGCCTTTATTTCAGAACACACCCTATTTCAGAACAGGTAGCTCTATCATGCTCATATCTATTTTACTGCTCCACTTGCTTTAACAATATTTAATTAAAATTAAGATCATTATTTATCACACATTATTACTAAACAAGGTAATTAATTCTGAAGAAATTGGAAATTTGATCCACCACGGCACGGACTAACATTGGTAACCCTCCTATCTCCATGTTTAATTGGTTAGACTGTTTGATGTATAGTATAACTGCTTTAAATAACAAAAAAACATTTAGGATCTTTGTGCTGTACTTTTTACAGCTTTGTGGTGGCCGTGAACTGAATAGCACCTGCCAAATAATTCAGTTCCTTTCTTATGAATCCCGCCACTCTCAGTCAGAGGTATACAAAAAGTGAATGAGTAATGTGGCAACTGTAACACAAATATACCTTCTAGTTTATAACTACTAATCTATGCTTTTGTGTTTGTTTTATAGTCAGAGGAGATCAGGAGATACTTTGTATCTATGACTAAAGGGTCAGAGATTCAGCAGTGGTGGTTTACCATCACAGAGACCTGCCACTTGAATCATCTTGTAAGATCAGACTAGCTCTTCACATCCAGCTTCATTTTAATTATATGAGTGTTTGTTTGCAGTTGTAGGTCTTGCGTTTAAGTGGATTTTCTTTTGCAGGGATTCCCTTACTACACCTCAAGTGAGGATTCCTTTACCGGCATTCAGGTGAGAGCTTGTTTTTGTGGCATCACAAAATTCTGCTAAGTGCAAATTTTTGTCTAAATCTGTCAGATCCAATTTTTTCTTTTAGAGCGTTTCTGGGAGGATGATGGAAGTTTTATCCTGTTGCCGCCTAGATACTTTTGTCAACGTCCCGCTGGAGGACTGTGTGGTAAATTCATTGCACTTTCCTGATTTGATTACAGTGCTGTACTGCATTTTGTCTCTGGTTTGTCTACAGTCTTGATATTTGTTATATTCGCAGCAAACCTTCTACGAGGTGACCAGAGATTACTGGCGCATGCGGGCTGAGGGTCATGAAGATGCTGCCCATTGGGTGAAGACATCCACCTTTAATACATCAGGCAGTGATTCTGAGACCTTATCTGAGTCAGACTCTGAGGTATTTCAACATCTCAGTGTTAATGTACAGTGTACTCTCTTAGTCTACAATGTACACTGTACCTGAGCATTGTTCCCACAAGTTCCAGGCTTTACTGGAAAAGTACTGATTCATTAAATTTTTTTTTTTAACCTGTTGTCACTGCAGGAAAGTGAGGAAAGTCACTCTGTTGAGGAGAGTAAGCTGCCCTTTATCAGGTTAGATAATATTCAGGTCATTTCAGTAGTGTTTTGTAAATGGCAAACTATGTATGACAGAAGGGTTCAATTTAACTTTGTTCCTTAGCTGCCACCTTGCAGACTGTGACATTGCAGATGTCGCCCTCAAGCTGCCTGCTCTGCGTGAGGTCTTCTCTGTGAGTACACCTTAAAATACATTCTTCATTCAAGCCACAATGAAATTGTAAGAAAGTTTCTTATTCTTCTCTTCCAAAGATTGAAAGAGGATTCCTGGACAAAATCGTCAACTGGGATGTTGAGAGCTGGGAACCTGCAGCAAAGCAGTGTTTCATGGTTCTTATTGTAAGTTTTGAACATTTCTTTTGACTCTATAATACTGATCATAAAGAATAGTTTTTATTCTCAGTAACATCATGTTGGAACTGTTAGTTTTTTTTATTTAATAGGATCAGCTGACTGCTTTTGTAGAGCTGTTGTTCCCTCAGCCTCTAGAGCTCTATGGAGATGTGGAAGGCTTGGCTGATGTGGTATTGGGCCTCCTTAAACAACATGTGCAGCAGCTGCTGAAGGCCATAAAGAAATTCTGAGCAACCTTCCACTCTTTTATTCTGCTACCTCATTTTTCTTAAGAGGCAGTTTGTGAAATTAGTTATATATAAATCAAATTATTCTGCTTTCACTTCTGTTTTTCCTTCTTTCCACTGCCACTTTTTAATTTATTTTGTGTTGCTCAGGTTTTTCGAAGGTAAGTATAGGGTCATTACATATTATCATTATTAACCACTAACTTTATTATTTCTTTTCTTTTACAGGTTCATCAGATCAGAGAATTAAACAGCTCTTGTTTTATTCTTGTTTAATTAACGCTTCACTACCACTGATGATAATACTAATATTTTGACAATTTTAGTGTGATTTATATTATTATATGTTATGTGAATTTTAAATATTTTGACAATTTTAGTGTGATTTATATTATTATATGTTATGTGAATTTTAAATATTTTGACAATTTTAGTGTGATTTATATTATTATATGTTATGTGAATTTTAAATATTTTGACAATTTTAGTGTGATTTATATTATTATATGTTATGTGAATTCTAAATTTCTTGACATTTTGAATGAATTATTATAAGATGTGTTTGTCTTCTTATTCTATTCAGGTTTGCGGGTGGGTCCTATTTACTAGGCGAAAGGAAAGACATTAAACACCCTTGATAGGTTGCCAGTCCATCACAGGGCAAATACACGCACACACACACACACACACACACACACACACACACACACACACACACACACACACACACTCACACTTACTCATACCTAAAGGGACGTTTTAGTATCTTTAGGTTAACTAAGTGCATGTCTTTGACTGTGGGAGGAAACTGGAGCACTGAGAGGAAACCCACGTGGACACGGGGAGTACATGCGAAGTCTACACAGAAGGGACCCAGGCTGCTTCATCAGGGAATCCAAGCCAGGACCTTCTTGCTGTGAGGCGACATGTACATTCATTTCTTGATTGCTAATGTGTATTTTAATTATTAAGTTAAATACATTAATTTAAAAACAATGTGTTCTGGGTCTCATTTTTATTGACAAAGTTTGGTGTTAGAATGTTGGTATTTTTTTACATGCTTTGTACACAATGTACCTTACAATTTTTACACATAAAAATCTACATATATGCATAGCGTTACTAAAATATGTGAACAGCTCTCTGGCTTGTATTGTTGAGCTCGGTGACTTCAGAAACAGGACTTGTTGCATAGTCGCACTTATCTCTAATGGTTCAATTAAGTGAATCCAGCTCCTTATTAATTCCCCCAGTATTGGTTGTAAATGTAGTATATTAGAATTTGTGTCAGTCCTGAATTCTTTATTTATGGATGCCTTATGTATATTACATTTAGCAAGCCGCAGCTATAAGCTGTTTCACAATAATAAGGGTCTGTAATTTTTAACTGGTGGATTACAATGTCAATCATGGTCTCTTTATGCTACAAGACTTGCAGTAGGAGAACATCTGGTTTACAAAAGTCAGGAAAAGTAATGCTTGCTATGTATCCATCTAAATAAAGTAAGTTAGTAGCCACTCACTCACTTTCTTAACCGCTTATGCAGTTAGGGTCGTGGGGGGGAGGGTCGAGTGTGCTGGAACCTATCCCAGCTTTTCAATGGGCGCAAGGCACACAGTAACACCCTGGATGGGGCGCCAGTCCATTGCAGGGCAGACACACACACACACCCATTCACCTATAGGGCAATTCAATGTCTCTAATTAACCTGACTGCATGTTTTTGGACTGTGGGAGGAAACCATAGCTCCCAGAGGAAACCCACGAAGACATGGGGAGAACATGCAAACTCCACACAGAAAGGACCCAGACCGCCCCGCCTAGGGATCGAACACAGGACCTTCTTGCTGTGAGGCGACAGTGCTACCCACCGAGCCACCATGCCCCCCACCGAGCCACCATGCCCCCCACCGAGCCACCATGCCCCCCAGTTAGTAGTTTCATTAAATTAAAAAGCATTTAGCAGTCTATTATTATGAGCTTGCAGATGAACACAGCCTTCCATAGGATGCATGTCTATTTCTACAGTGCATTTAAAAATCATCATACCCAAAATCCTTGCTTTTTGTCACATTATAGCATAAAAACAAAAAATTAAGTTCAATCTACCAGCCTTATTTACACATTATTACCCTGTTCATCAAAATAGCACTGTCACCTCACAGCAAGAAGGTCCTGGGTTTGATTTCTAGGTGGAGCGTCATGGGTCCTTTCTGTGTGGTGTTTGAGTGTTCTCCTCATGTCAGTGGGTTTTCTCTGGGTGCTCCGGATTCCTTCCACAGTCCAAAGACATGCAGTAAGGTTAATTGGAGATGCAAAATTGCCCTAGTCGTGTCCAGGGTGTTTCCTACCTGTTGCCCGGTGAATTGCCCTGTTGACCCAGGATAAAGCAGTGGTAAAATAGACAGTGAATATGTGAATGTTTAAAGTCTCTAAACCTGAAATTGGCTTCAACTACAGTTTTTTTTGTTTAAAGATAATGACAGGCAGTTACTGCTTTGTTCAGGAGTTCAAGAGTTCTATAGAGACTTTATAGTCAATTCATCTATATACACAGATGAGGCATAACATTATGACCACCTCCTTGTTTCTACACTCACGGTCCATTTTATCAGCTCCACTTACCATATAGAAGCACTTTGTAGTTCTACAATTACTGACTGTAGTCCATCTGTTTCTCTACATACTTTTTAGCCTGCATTCACCCTGTTCGACAATGGTCAGGACCACTACAGAGCAGGTATTATTTGGGTGGTGGATCATTCTCAGCACTGCAGTGACACTGACATGGTGGTGGTGTGTTAGTGTGTGTTGTGCTGGTATGAGCGGATAAAACACAGCAATGCTGATGGAGTCTTGGTGCTTCTATATGGTAAGTGGAGCTGATAAAATGGACAGTGAGTGTAGAAACAAGGAGGTGGTCATAATGTTATGCCTTATCGGTGTACAAGTACATATCGAAGCTAACCAGCGTTCCTCCAGGACCAGGGTGCAACACAATACAAGTGCAAGACAATACAATATACACACATATTACGAAGACTTACAATGAGTACAAAATAAATTTCTGATCTACAGAAATTGAGGGGGACGAGACTAGAGACAAGTGTAGTGTTGGTCAGTACATGGTACTGAGTAAATGATAAGTGAGGTAAAAACATATTCTGATATAGTAGCAGCGTAGGGTTTGTATAGAAGCAGAGATATAAAACGAGTAAGGTTTAAAAATACAATAAAAAATTTGACAAAATGTGGGCCGCGTGAAAACCCCTTTCAATGATCCTAATAAAAGAGGGAGGATCCCTCTGCCTACCTGAGAGATCTATGCTAAACTGGAAGTCATACAGGAAGTCAGCGCTATTCCCGTAGGTGGAAATGTTGTATTTAAAGTAAATGGCTGGACTCTAGAGACACTAGTACTCTAAGGTGCTAAGACCACTTACACTAAAGAGAAAAACAGTAATGGCAAGTTTGGCTTTGTGCGGCGTGTTGCTGTTTTTTGGACTGTTTGCTACTTCAGCGTGGATGATTTCAGCCTCAGGTAAACTAAATTCAGTTCCTGCGTAGATACGTCATCGTCTGTTCTGCTGTATGTCTAATAGAAACTAACTAGAATTGCATTATTTCATTTAATTTTAAGTTTTACTACATAACAGAACACATTTTATGGACAATATAAGTTAAATCCAGGCATGGAGGTTTAGTCCAATAAGAATGAATGAGGTTTTTTCTTTAATAAAACATGCTTAGGTAAGCGAAAAGACATCAGCAGAAAATGAAGCTGGACACAATGTAACCGTTGCATATACACGTATGTGTAAAGGGAAAATCCCATTTACTTAGGATTAAATAAAACAAAAACCTGAGATGTTTTCTAATGGAGCAATCAACATGTAATAATGTTATATTCATGCAACTTTCCCTTTATATTTGTACCACTGATTAACAATAGAACACACAATTTGTCATATTTATGTCATATTTGTTTCCTCACATATTTTGTATACGTAAAAACAATCATATATCATTTTTTTCTGTTAAAGTAAAATTATCATTTACAGTGGTACCTTGAAACTCGACGTCAATTGGTACTATGAGTGGCGTTGAGTTTTAAGGTATTATTTTCCATAAGGATGTATGGGAAACCTGTTAATGCATTCCGTGGTCCTGTGGAACTGCGTATATTTTAGGCTAATGTCAAAAATGTGGTAGTTTTTAACACTTATACACTGAAAATATAAAAAACACTGAAATACGATTAAAAAAGTTTTAAAAAATCTATCAAAAATACAATTAAACCTGCACTTTACCTTTGTCGTTCTTTAATACATTTTTTTTTTTTTTTAATGATAAGCGTTTTGGACTCTTTCAGAAAGCTGATTCTTACAATTTCTCAGAACCCCATACTATAACACAACTTTAAAAGTGAAACAGGAGTACACAATCTAGCTGAACACAGATACATGTGGAGCTTTCAGAGTGGATTTGATGGTTATTCCACACAAATGCAGATTCGTCTCATATTCGCATGAAGTTTTACCACACCGCTCAAGCCGAGCGCTGAACAAAGCAGCAGTCGCACACATGTTGAGTTTAAGGGAAACGCTGAGTTTAAGAATACAAATTTCTCGACGAAGGCTGTTGATTTTCAAAGATTTTGAGTTTAAGGGACGTTGAGTTACAAGGTACCGCTGTATTTATATTCAGTACTTCAATCCTAACTTAAATCCTGATTAGAGTTGCAGTTGGTTGGAAACACTGAGTGTTAGACAGAAATATACCCTGTGCAGGGCATCAGTACATCGTAGGGCATCACTCACTCATCCATTCACTTAGTACAGTATATTACATATAGGGGCAATTTAGAGTAACCAGTCTACTTACACTACTGGCATGTTTTTGGTGGCAAGAGAAAATGAACACTGACATTGTAGGAATATGCCAAACTCTTCACATACAATGACTGGTGGCTAGCATTAAAGGCATTTTGTTGTATTTAAATCAATTTAAATCATACTGATCTGCTGAAATAAATACATTTGTATTAAAGCTATAAGTTTATAAACTAATTAGATAATTGTGTAATTCACTCATATATCTTCAGTTACCGCTTCATCTTCCCATGATTTTGTAATGAAATGTCTAACTAGTACATTTTGAGGTTTCTTCGGTCAAATAATGTTGATTTAATTTGAGTGTTTCCTTTTTGTTGGGACATGGTTTTTTGTTGTTTCGGGAATATAGTAGGCTATGTGTGTTAAAGTTTATAAAAATTTTTTTGCTTTCACCAGTCTTTGTTTTCATCACTGAATGTAAATGCTTTTTAATATTTGTAAATGCTTTTTCAAATTGATTTTTGAATTTGGATTCAACTTTGGTCTTGTTTGTCCACACACTCACATTGAGAAATGAGGCTTAATCTAATCTGTGCCAGTTAGTAAAGAAATTCTCTTATTTACCATATAAAGCTGTTCACACAAATACAATCATACAGATGTAATTAAATCACTGGGACAGACTGGAAATGAAAAATGAATTTAGTAAATCTAAGTGTATGGGTGGGATCTTACTGTATCTCAATAGCTAAACCCCATTTATGGGAATGTGGGGAAAAGTTGTGAACATGGATGCTGTGACTCAAGCCTGGTTTATACTTCAGACGAAATTTGGAAAGCCTATGATGTTTGTTGTTTAACAGAATTGTATGTGTGTGTATACAGTGACACATGTACATACATACTGTAATCTGTGCCAGTTAGTAAAGAAAGAATTTTCTTCCATTTACCCGATAAATCTGTTTATACAAATATAATTGCATTGCTGGGGCAGACTGGAAACAAGAAATTACATCAGTGAATCTCAACTTATGGGTGGGATCTTACTGTAACTCTTGTAACCTACTTATGGGAAAAGTTGTGAACATAGATGCTGTGATTCAAGCCTGGTTTATACTTAAGACAAAAATGGGAATGCCTGTGCTGTTTGTTGTTTAACAGAATTGTATGAGGTTTTTATCAAACAGGGTGTGGTAATAAACATGGAGTAGTAATAATGGAGGGCAGATGAGGTTGTCTTTTTAAACACCACAGTTTGACAGAGGCAGGGCTGTTGCATTTTGTTGTGCAAGCTAGAATCACAATGCTTTTTGTGCATTAAACAAGTCACTATAAAAACAACTGAATGATCCCTGAACAGTGAGTTTACAGAAAAGCCTGGTTTCCTTGGCTTGAAGGAGAAAAGTAACATAAGCTGATGAAGTAAAAATAGTGTGTGTGTGTGTGTGTGTGTGTGTGTGTGTGTGTGTGTGTGTGTGTGTGTGTGTGTGTGTGTGTGTGTGTGTGTGTGAAAATATGGCGGTTATCAACACTGTTCGGCTAACGTATACAAATATTTTAACCTGTGACATTATAATTGATTGATTTAGAAAAAGAAACACTATTACCATGTTATTAGGAAATAAAAATAAACTGGTAAACAAATTTAGAGGTCAAATTGTACAGTATGTCTGAATTGTATGGCTTGCATACTTTAGCATGGTATTTAACTTTTTAAGTACTATTTGGCTTTATCTTTTTGGAATAGGCTTTATCTGCCTTAAAGCATTTAGCTACAATAGTACATCTACACCAATTCACATGTTTACTGTCTTAATACTACCTAATCACTGCAGAAGTGGGAGGCAGGTTTGCATGCTTCTGTTCCAGATAATTACTTAAAAAAAAAAAAAAAAAAAAAAAAAAAAAAAAAAAAAAAAAAAAAAAAAAAAAAAAAAAAAAAAAAAAAAAGCCTTCCTAAGTGCTTATCTAACCAGCTCAAGGCTTTTTTTTTTTTTTTGCCAGTTTTTCCAGTATCCGCTACGTGTGAATAATCTGAAAAATATAATAACGATTTAATAGCTTTATTTAAAACATTCAAATCAATGTTCAGAACAAAATGCATTTAATAAATTAATTTATAAGTGCTTAAAAACTGAACTTCTCAATAGAAATGTACTCACACATTTCTGACTTTTTTCCCAGGTGGTCCAACACTTATTATAAACCCTCATAGTGGTGCAACCATTCATATCAACAGAAGTGAGAATACACAGTTAAAGTGTAATGTTTGTATTGGAACGACATGCCAGCCCTCTGTTACTATCAGAAGCAGCATTGAGGTGGTCTTCACCTGTTCAAAACCAGAGGATATCTTCACAGTGGAGATCGTCAGACACATTGGTAAACCTTGTTTTTCCCGTTAAGTGTAATATTTTATATTTTTATATAGCAAATAATGCCTAAAAATAGCTGGTTGATTTCAGAAGCTCATATAAATGTTAATGGTAAACCTTTGGAGGGTAAAAACTTTGAATATATGTTCAAATGTATATACAAGTAAAGATGTATGTATGTACGTACATACATACATACATACATACATATACACATAAGAGTGAGAAGTTTATAGAGTATTTAAGTTACAGTGTTCCACAAGGCAGGTCAATTGGTAACAGGTGAGGGAATTATAATTTGGTATAAAAGGAGGATCCACCAAAGGCTCATTCTCTGCAAGTAATGATGGGCAGTTACTCACCACTATATACTAAACTTTGTGAGAAAATGATCAACCATTTTCAAAAGATCATTTCTCAATGCAAGATTGCAAATAATGTGGGTCCTTCACAATCACCATCTCAGTCCATGTAGGGTAATTGCATTTGAATGTGTGGGACCTTTAAGCCCTCAGATGGCATTGCATGCAAAACTGTCATACTACTGTGATAAATATAGCCACATGGATTTGGGAGTACCTTGGAAAAACATTTACTACTTAACAGTTTGTTGCTTCATCAAAAAAATGCAACCTAAAAAAAGCAAAGAGAAAGCCATACATTAATACTATGAAAAAACTGCTGAGTTCTCTGTGCCCAAGCTCATCTCAGTGGAAACATGTTCTGTGGTCCACTTTTCAGTTTGTTTTGGGGAAGAACAGACATTTAGCTCTCCAGACGTACAAGTGTAGGGTTCAAAAGTCAACACCCATAATGGCATGATGACCTTTTGAAAATGTATGGTGCAGCAAAAGGAGAATCAGACAAAGAACCACAGACTGTTGAAGTCTTGTATCAAGCAAGAATGGAGAAAAATTCCACTTGCAACAATTAATGTCCTCAGTTCCCAAAACATTAAAAAGTCTCATTAACAGGAAAGCTGATGGAACACTGACTGTGCTTAACATGTTCCTGTCCCAACTATATTTGGAGTGTGTTGCAGGCATCAGATTCTAAATGTGTTCATATATACAAACTACAATAAAGTTGATCAGTGAAAATATTGGAAATCTTTTCTTTTGACTTTTATCAGTTGTTTTACAAATCACAGATTATTTTTTATAGGTAAATGATTTTCAGAAAAGTAGAAAAGTTCATTTCCAGTCTGTCGAGAGCAGAGTTCTCAGTAGTTGTGGGCTAGCATGTTAGTTTGCTGTGCTTTGTGGGTACCCACACAGACTGAGAATTCTCTGGATTCCTTGAACCTTTTTACAATTTTATGTACAGTAGATGGTGAAAGACATGAGTTAAATTGAGAAAAATGAAATCTTGCATTAAGAACTGTTTTTGGAACTGATTGACAATTGACAAGTCTCTCACAAAGTTTTGCACAAGTGGTGAGCCATGAATCATTTAGCTTGCAAATACTTTTTTAATCTGTCCTTTTATATTAAATATTATGCCCTCGTCTGTAAGCAATTTGCCTGCTTATTGTGTTTTTTCCCAAAATGGTTTACCTTAAATGTTTTATAAACTTTTCCCTCTTTTTACTTTTTACAGTTTTTACAATCTAATTTTTTTTCTCTTTCACTGAGTGTGTTCCAAACATCTGCTTCGAAATTATATTTAAATAATACATAAAGTTGGTCAGCCAAAACATTTGACAATAGAATTAACAAATGAGAGATTTTTGCTTTTATTGCATTTTGTACCTTTCTGGAAATATGATTTGTATGCTCGGATATTTAACTAAACATTTGACTACTGTTTCTTTGTTTACCTTTTCTTCCAGTATGTGCTAACACGTGCAACGGTACCATCAGCCCAGAGGAGTACCCCTCTCTTCAAAACTTTAACCGCACTTTTACCTGGAATGTGACTGTCCAAGTCCACAAGGCTTTCTACTTAAACTTTACCAGAGCTGGTTTAAGGCAAATCCAACCAAAAGAAACGTGTCAAGACAAACATGTCTACACAGTGTTCACAGGCACAACTACAGTTGGGATGTTTTGCCATCGGGGAACGATTAAAGGCATGCAGCTGCTTCGGCAAGGGAGTGTGTCTTTGCTGGTGCCTGGTAAACAGCAGCTGGAATCGACAAAATTCGAAGTGTCACTAGCACCGGAAATAACATGTAACTACTTATGCTAATATTCATTTTCATTCATAAAAACAATGTTTTATGTGGCAGTGATGCCATAAAATAACTATTTATCTCTCTATTAAAATGTATAAGTTCATGGTTTGTTGGTTCTACAGTGAACTAGCCAGTTCACACTACAGAACCTCTCTCTATAAACCGTTTTTATCCTGGCAAACTGTAATTCAGTTCTCTTTGGCACCAACAAAACATATTAGGGTGTTGGGGTGTTAAAGTGCTAGCCCACTACCACTGGGATCTAGGGTTCAAATCCTTAGCAGTGTTATTGGCCAGTCAGGCATCCACATACAGATACGACTGACCATATATAAGTGTGTGTGTGTGTGTGTGGTGGGGGGGGTTGTTGAGGCCCATAATGGATTGCCATCCTGTCCAGGGTGCATTACAGAACTGGTTAAAGAACCATGTTTTTTTTGGTGGAAAAGGGGTACAGTGTGACCCAGGTTAAAGTGTTGATAAAACATGAAAATGAAATGAAAACACATGTTAAATGTGATTCAAAGTGTTCTTTAGGAAACCAAATGGGGAAATTCATGTTTTAAATGTAAAGGCTTAGTTAATAATTAATCAGCCGTGTTCTGCAGCGGTATAATCATTGCATTTACTCTCCAACAGCACTCGCGATTATTAACCTCACCCTGCCAGAGGAAGAATCATCTCAGGAATTCCTCTCGCCGAACTACCCAGATGGCTTTCCTGATGATGACCTAATCACATGGGCCTTTCACGTTCCAGCCAAGTTCCACGCAACAGTGCATATACTAAACTACACAGAGCCCAAGTGCTGGAAGAAGGACACACGGCTAGAGTATCAGCTAAATGGCAAAACCTTGGTGAGAAAACTGAATGAGCCACAGCTGTCTGAGCACCCAGGCTCCTTTAATCTTTCTCTGTACAACTGTAAAAAGGAACCAGACTCCAGGTCGTCCAGTCTCTCACTGCACTTTAAAATCTCCTCCATCCGGAGAGGAAGAGAAGGTTAGTGTGGTACACAACTCATTTTTTGTAAATTGTGTGTGTTTGTCTCATTTGATTAAAAAAAATGTGTTTTTAGCTTTATCAGGGCACATGGATTATGCCAATTCTTACAATTAAAATATTTGAAAAGCCTGTTTATGAGCCAGTTAAAGATAAGCACTTATAAACTCCTGGTGGCTCGGTGGGTAGCACTGTCCAGCAGCAAGGAGGTCCTGGGTTCGATTGCCAGGTGGAGTGGTCCGGGTCCTTTCTGTGTGGAGTTTGCATGTTGTGGGTTTCAGTGGCGTAACTAGGAGCTCATGGGCCCCAGTGCCAAAAAAAATGTGGGCCCCCTCAACAAATTTCATATACAGTGTATCACAAAAGTGAGTACACCCCTCACATTTCTGCAAATATTTCATTATATCTTTTCATGGGACAACACTATAGACATGAAACTTGGATATAACTTAGAGTAGTCAGTGTACAACTTGTATAGCAGTGTATATTTACTGTCTTCTAAAAATAACTCAACACACAGCCATTAATGTCTAAATGGCTGGCAACATAAGTGAGTACACCCCACAGTGAACATGTCCAAATTGTGCCCAAAGTGTCAATATTTTGTGTGACCACCATTATTATCCAGCACTGCCTTAACCCTCGTGGGCATGGAATTCACCAGAGCTGCACAGGTTGCTACTGGAATCCTCTTCCACTCCTCCATGATGACATCACGGAGCTGGTGGATGTTAGACACCTTGAACTCCTCCACCATCCACTTGAGGATGCGCCACAGGTGCTCAATTGGGTTTAGTCCATCACCTTTACCTTCAGCTTCCTCAGCAAGGCAGTTGTCATCTTGGAGGTTGTGTTTGGAGTCGTTATCCTGTTGGAAAACTGCCATGAGGCCCAGTTTTCGAAGGGAGGGGATCATGCTCTGTTTCAGAATGTCACAGTACATGTTGGAATTCATGTTTCCCTTTATGAACTGCAGCTCCCCAGTGCCAGCAACACTCATGCAGCCCAAGACCATGATGCTACCACCACCATGCTTGACTGTAGGCAAGATACAGTTGTCTTGGTACTTCTCACCAGGGCGCCGCCACACATGCTGGACACCATCTGAGCCAAACAAGTTTATCTTGGTCTCGTCAGACCACAGGACATTCCAGTAATTCATGTTCTTGGACTGCTTGTCTTCAGCAAACTGTTTGCGGGCTTTCTTGTGCGTCAGCTTCCTTCTGGGATGACGACCATGCAGACCGAGTTGATGCAGTGTGCGGCGTATGGTCTGAGCACTGACAGGCTGACCTCCCACGTCTTCAACCTCTGCAGCAATGCTGGCAGCACTCATGTGTCTATTTTTTAAAGCCAACCTCTGGATATGATGCCGAACACGTGGACTCAACTTCTTTGGTCGACCCTGGCGAAGCCTGTTCCGAGTGGAACCTGTCCTGGAAAACCGCTGTATGACCTTGGCCACCATGCTGTAGCTCAGTTTCAGGGTGTTAGCAATCTTCTTATAGCCCAGGCCATCTTTGTGGAGAGCAACAATTCTATTTCTCACATCCTCAGAGAGTTCTTTGCCATGAGGTGCCATGTTGAATATCCAGTGGCCAGTATGAGAGAATTGTACCCAAAACACCAAATTTAACAGCCCTGCTCCCCATTTACACCTGGGACCTTGACACATGACACCAGGGAGGGACAACGACACATTTGGGCACAATTTGGACATGTTCACTGTGGGGTGTACTCACTTATGTTGCCAGCTATTTAGACATTAATGGCTGTGTGTTGAGTTATTTTCAGAAGACAGTAAATATACACTGCTATACAAGCTGTACACTGACTACTCTAAGTTATATCCAAGTTTCATGTCTATAGTGTTGTCCCATGAAAAGATATAATGAAATATTTGCAGAAATGTGAGGGGTGTACTCACTTTTGTGATACACTGTATATATGAACAGCCAAACCATTAAGCCTCTCCTGTCCCATGCTGCTCCTCAAGTAGGTCTTGATGAGTTTTAGTTTAGAAAAGGATCGCTCATATATTTTGCTTACATGTATTCTGATATTTCATTGTCTTTTAGTTATTTTATTTATTTAACTTAACGAAAATATTGTAATATGATAATAACGACCTGGCGGATGCAATGAGAGGCAGTGTGGTGGGGGGGTTGAGTTCATGTCGTGAAGGGCCCCTTCCCACCATGGGCCCCAGTGCACCTGCCCCCCCCTGGTAGTTACGCCCCTGGTGGGTTTCCTCCGGATACTCCAGTTTCCTTCCACAGTCCAAAGACATGCTGTCAGGTTAACTGGTGATACTAAAATTGCCCCTAGGTATGATTGTGTGTGTGAGTGTTTTTGCCCTGTGATGGACTGGCAACCTGTTCAGGGTGTTTCCCACCTTTCGCCCAGTAAACTGCACCCACCGCGACTTTGAATCGGATAAAGTGGTGGTAAAACATATGAATGATTGTATAAACCCCACCTTTCAGTTCAAATAATTTAACTTCAGAATTACTGTTTACCAAACAGCAGTGGGAGTTAATTTTGCAGCAACTTTTTTAATGCAGTTGCGATTGTTTTATTTTAATGTAAATTAGATTTAGTGTTTTATGTTCTAAGATCTATAAAAATATTACTGACAGTCTCACTGACAGTGTGTTTTATTTTGTTGCAGTTCGCTGCACTGTGGATACAGGGAGAGGGCTACTGATACACATAAGGAAGAAAAAACCCAAACCAACCTGCATTTTAAAATTTAATTCACTTATCCAGGAGACTATCACCATCCCTTCAGCAAAGACATCATATTTATCTTTCATCGACTGCCTGGATGAGGATCTAATCATAACTGTAAATAAAACCATAGGTAAGAGCACAGGATAGCATAGTGTCAATATTTGCTGATGAATTACCATTTAATCTTTTGTTAATACATTTTAATTAAAATAATAAATATTTTCCCATGTTTTATCAACAGCATGTCAGAAGCTTAAAGACTGCCCATACTCCAAAGTGTCACTAGGCATTCCTGCACTAGAGAAATGCCTTGTTGGAGTTCTGCAGCAGGTCACATGGCACATGTATGGCCCACACAATAGAGCAGTGGAAGTGGAATCTCCAGTAGGTAGTCTGCAGCAGTCTCTACCGGGCCACACCTGTAACAGCAGTGTTCTTCTCAATGTATCTGAAAATGAACCTCAAGGCATCACTGTCGGGCAGTTTTGTCCTCACGGAGACATTCAGAAAATACAGATCCATACGGCCAACATTACAGTGAGCGCCAGTCCAGCAGGTGGCAAGAATCTGAGACAGATCTACTATCCTCTTCTAAATGTTTCCTTCATTGGATCTATTAAAGGTAAACAGCCAAAGAGAAGTTAGGGTTATTGCAATTTTCCTCTTAATCTAGTCGTATCCAATTATCCGATTGCTCTACTGATGTTGACCTCCACTCCTGACTGAGAAGAGCCATGACTTACACACTCCCCCTCCGACACGTGCAGTAGCCGACTGCATCTTTTCACCTGCAAGAGGAGGGCTCATATGTGGATCAGCTTTGTGCAGAGAGCAAATTATCCCCTATCTTTTCCCAGATGCCATCAATTAGCCAGCAGAGGTCAAAATTGCATCAGTTATGAGGATTCCCTTCCAACACCCTCCCTGCAAACAAGCCAATCATCATTCGTGTAGGCGCCCAGCCTGCCAGTAGCAGAGCTGAGATTCGAGCCGATGAATTCCAGGTGTAAGCTCTGGTGTGCTAGTGTGTGTTACCGCTGCACCACCTGAGCACCCAGGTTACTGGGTTTTTAAGTACAATGGCAAAAGACCTCTAGATTTTTAGAAACTACACAGCTAGAAACACAATACAAGTTGCATGGTGGGGTGCTCAGATGGTGCAGCGGTAAAACGCACTAGCTCACCACTGCTTAGATCTCGAGTTTGAATCTCGGCTTTGCTATCGGCTGGCCAGGCACCTATACAGACATGAATGACTATGTCTGAGGAAGGGTGGGCCAAAGGGGATAACCCCTGCTGCTGCAATTGCGGCCTCTGCTGGCTGGTTAATTGCACTTGCATATAGATAGGGAATAATGGAGATCAATGTGTGGCTGTCTGTGCGCGATACTGATTCCTGTGTGAACCCACCTCATGCTGATGAAAAGAAGCAGTTGGCTACTACACACGTGTCGGAGGAGGCTTGTGTTTGAAAACGGCCGTCCTCGGTCGGAGTAGGGATCTGCAGCAGTAGAGTAGATAAAACCGGGTAATTGGATATGACTAGTTTGGGACTAGATTTGTTTTCCTCTTTCATGCACAGTGTGTGTTCATTTTCCTCTAGTCTTTAATCAGTTGTCAATTTACAGTCACAGCACGCTGTTGGCTTTATATTTTTGTTGAAGCCCTGTTCTCTTCCTAGTATTGACATAAAAATGTTTAAAAATCCTCACAACTTGACATTTTTCCTACTGTTCCAACTTTTTGGAATTAGGATTGGGGATGATTTTTGTTTAACTAGCCATGTGTATTTTTTTCTTACTCACAGAGAGCTACATTTTCAACATTTTGCCAAAGAAGGACAAACCAGTGTTCCTAGCAACTCCTGCATGGCCGTTTGGAATGAGGCCCCACTCCACTGTGTCCTGGTTCATCTCATTTCCGCCACAGCTTGAGGCTTATGTAAGATTTTCCAACGTCAGCCTGGTCACTTGTAAGAATTGGCACACTAGTATTAAAGTGCAGATGCAGCACTCGGAGGGGAAACTATACAGCTGGAACAATCAAAATCCCAAAGACCTGGTGGTATCAGAGAACTTCTACCTCAACATGTCCAACTGCATGCCAGTGCAAGGAGCCTTCAGTGTGATCAGCCAGATCACCTTGCAGACGCAAAAAAGTATGAAACTGCTTTTTAATCTTGTCTGTTTTAGCTGTTTTCATTGTGTTTAGTTTTACAGTTTTTAAATGTGTTCACAGTTATAGTATTCTGTTAAATGTATTTTTAATCGAATGTGTATACAGTCATGCTGTTAATTTTACTATTTATTTCTTTATTTCTTATGATGATACATACAAATATTTTTATTTAATAACAAACGTAGTCTAACCTCTGCAATGACCATATAGTAGAAGTCAATGTGAGGATTTTGTCCTTTTATTCTCTATGTTGCCTTTATTTATTTATTTTAAATTTTCCAACAAGTTGTCCCAGGTTTTGTGTGACTAAGTTATTGGCTAACCTGGAAACTGCAGTGGAATGGATTGGTGGCTATGAACTCAATGAGACTCTTAGTCATTTATTTATTTATTAGGATTTTAACATCATGTTTTACACACTTGGGTTACATTCATGAAAGGGCAGGTAATTTAATGTCCAACACAGTCATGGACAATTTTGTATCTCCAATTCACCTCACTTGCCACATGCCTTTGGACTGTGGGAGGAAACCAGAGCTCCCAGGGAAAACCCACGCAGACACAGGGAGAACATGCAAACACCACACACCCGAACCCTTCCACCTGGAAATCGAACCCAGCCACTGTGCTGCCTGGACTATCAGTAAAGATAAACGAATGATAGTAGCTTTGTTACCAATTGGTTGTAATTAATTGTTTACATGATGGTGCTGATTTGTAATCTTGTCATAGATTACATTTAAAAACCATTTGATAACTTTTTTTAATAAAATAAATATTCTGGCGCCCAGGTGGTGCAGCGGGATATTCCGCTAGCACACCACCGGCGAGATTCTGAACTCCTCGGCTCATAACTTGGCGTTGCCACCGGTCGGCTGGGCGCCATCTAGTGGGCATAATTGGCAGTGCCTGCAGCAGATACTAATTGGCCACCGTATCTGCAGGGTGGGGGCTGGACTATGTGTGGGTGGGTGGGATCTTCATGCGCTGTGTAAGGACCCTGATTGGTGGAAGAGAAGAGGAGGGCTGTGCACGTGTCGGAAGAGGCATGTACAACGACATGCTCTCCTCGGATGCAATCAGGTATCCCTCAGCAGTGGAAGACAATTTGAGTGTGCTAAATCGGGAGGAAAATGGGGAGAAAATGCACAAAAAGAAAGAATATTCTTTACAAACAAATATTTAAAAACATATACTATATCTTTATAAACATATACAGTATATATACTGTGTGTATATATATACAGTGTATCACAAAAGTGAGTACACCCCTCACATTTCTGCAGATATTTAAGTATATCTTTTCATGGGACAACACTGACAAAATGACACTTTGACACAATGAAAAGTAGTCTGTGTGCAGCTTATATAACAGTTTAAATTTATTCTTCCCTCAAAATAACTCAATATACAGCCATTAATGTCTAAACCACCGGCAACAAAAGTGAGTACACCCCTAAGAGACTACACCCCTAAATGTCCAAATTGAGCACTGCTTGTCATTTTCCCTCCAAAATGTCATGTGACTCGTTAGTGTTACTAGGTCTCAGGTGTGCATAGGGAGCAGGTGTGTTCAATTTAGTAGTACAGCTCTCACACTCTCTCATACTGGTCACTGAAAGTTCCAACATGGCACCTCATGGCAAAGAACTCTCTGAGGATCTTAAAAGACGAATTGTTGCGCTACATGAAGATGGCCAAGGCTACAAGAAGATTGCCAACACCCTGAAACTGAGCTGCAGCACAGTGGCCAAGATCATCCAGCGTTTTAAAAGAGCAGGGTCCACTCAGAACAGACCTCGCGTTGGTCGTCCAAAGAAGCTGAGTGCACGTGCTCAGCGTCACATCCAACTGCTGTCTTTGAAAGATAGGCGCAGGAGTGCTGTCAGCATTGCTGCAGAGATTGAAAAGGTGGGGGGTCAGCCTGTCAGTGCTCAGACCATACGCCGCACACTACATCAAATTGGTCTGCATGGCTGTCACCCCAGAAGGAAGCCTCTTCTGAAGTCTCTACACAAGAAAGCCCGCAAACAGTTTGCTGAAGACATGTCAACAAAGGACATGGATTACTGAAACCATGTCCTATGGTCTGATGAGACCAAGATTAATTTGTTTGGTTCAGATGGTCTCAAGCATGTGTGGCGGCAATCAGGTGAGGAGTACAAAGATAAGTGTGTCATGCCTACAGTCAAGCATGGTGGTGGGAATGCCATGGTCTGGGGCTGCATGAGTGCAGCAGGTGTTGGGGAGTTACATTTCATTGATGGACACATGAACTCCAATATGTACTGTGAAATACTGAAGCAGAGAATGATCCCCTCCCTCCGGAAACTGGGTCGCAGGGCAGTGTTCCAGCATGATAATGACCCCAAACACACCTCTAAGACGACCACTGCTTTATTGAAGAGGCTGAGGGTAAAGGTGATGGACTGGCCAAGCATGTCTCCAGACCTAAACCCAATAGAACATCTTTGGGGCATCCTCAAGCGGAAGGTGGAGGAGCGCAAAGTCTCGAATATCCGCCAGCTCCGTGATGTCGTCATGGAGGAGTGGAAAAGCATTCCAGTGGCAACCTGTGAAGCTCTGGTAAACTCCATGCCCAGGAGAGTTAAGGCAGTTCTGGGAAATAATGGTGGTCACACAAAATATTGACACTTCAGGAACTTTCACTAAGGGGTGTACTCACTTTTGTTGCCGGTGGTTTAGACATTAATGGCTGTATATTGAGTTATTTTGAGGGAAGAATAAATTTACACTGTTATATAAGCTGCACACAGACTACTTTTCATTGTGTCAAAGTGTCATTTTGCCAGTGTTGTCCCATGAAAAGATATACTTAAATATCTGCAGAAATGTGAGGGGTGTACTCACTTTTGTGATACACTGTATATATATAGATGTATTACCATATTGTAAAGGCACATTATCCAAAGTGTAATGAACTGTTTATGTCCCATTTCTAGACGTACTTCTGGCCATCATCCTAAGTGTTGTGGGTGTTGTTTTGCTGTTGATTGGTGTCATTACAGCTGTGGTTTGTGTTAATATAAGGTAAGCCTATCTTTATAATGTATCCTTAGTTCAAAACCTGTATTATACTGCCTATTTTTAAATAAAAAAATAACATCTATGCCACCAATAAACAGGAAAAAGAGGAAGCAGATGGAACCCGCTGTATCGGTCTACAATCCCGACCCGCATGCCATCTTGCCAGGACTTAATGGGATTCCCAGCACAACAGAAAATGAAGACAATCATATTTATCATTACATTGATGACACCTTGGTTTACACACACCTTCTAAAAGATAGTGTAGAAATGAATGGTTTCAGAGAGCCTGCTGTCGGTGTCTACCAGGCTTTTCCCAATCCCACAGAAAGACAGCCATTAACAGATGAGTTGAGAGCTGGAGAGCCACAAATAGGGGTCTACAGACCATTCATAAGCCTCCAAAGTGCCCCACAATTGCCTAATAGACTCTCACAGCAGCCAGAAAGTCTTGCAAATAAAAACGAGCAGACAGGTAATTTGGAAATTAGTCATGATGATTCTGTTCTGGATCAGACCTGAACCATGCCAGACATGCAGAGGGCAGCTATTGCAGAGCAAGAGAAGGATTGACTAGAATAGAGATTACTGAGATTAGAAAGACTTTATTTTAATTGTTTTTACCGTTTGTGTGAATGAATTGTAAATGAGTTGATTAAATTGTGCCTTATGTATTATGACACATGTTAACATGACTAAGGGTAGGTTTCTTTTCAGATTAACAGCTTAAGACACAGATTAAGCCAGATCTTAAGATAAATTGATTATTCAGTGGTCATTTACCATTAAAACCGCTTTTAAGCTAGGATTAGTATTGATCTTGTGCCAAGAAACCAGCCATTAGAGATTATTTACTTTGAAATGTGTGGAAATGATTATTTATTGTATTTTTGTCAATGTTTTAAATATGCGTGATTAGGCTGTGGCAGATAAGAATGCTGCTGTTCCACATGGGTCTTAAGGACCTGGGTTTTATCTTTGTCTTCGGGTACTGTGCGTGAGAAGTTTTAAATGTTATTTTGTTGTCCACATGGGTTTCTTTCAGGTACTCTGTTTTTTTTCCATCTAACGAAACATGTAAAAGGTGGATTGGCTGGTCTTAATTGTACCCGTTTGCCTGAGTAAGTAACTGTGTGTTTGGGTAATGCTCTGGAATGGATTAGAGCCCTATCCAGACCTAAATTCTGCCTTGTGAGTATTTGCAGGTGATGCTGGCTTCACCAGGTCTTTCAGGATAGAGGTTTTGGTAGAATGAATGTATAGGCTGTTTTATATGAAAATGGAAACTATTTATTTTATTTAATAATACTATTGTCATTACCATTTGTACAAAAACAAGCTTTTCACACTGTATGCTAAATTCACTTTTTGTGAAAGTAATCTTACCAAATGAAGAGACATTTCAATTAACTGTGCACTTTGCAAAGGTTGTTAAGTCGTTTACAGTAAACATGAACCAGACTATGTAACATTTAATAAAACCTTTTATTTATTGTGTGATACATGACTCACTCTAGAAGATTGTTTGTGGTGAGGAAAATCCCTTCACATTTTTTAATAAGTGTAATTTTTAAGTAATATACAAGTTATACAGTAATCAAAAGCAAATATGAAAAACATGCAAAACTAGACTATGTCTAATCATTGTTTACTATACAGTGTATCAGACCATTTTCTGTTATTTCAATCTTTGGTTCAATCTGTCATCACCCTGTTTATTCAGAGTGCCTTGGTTGTGACCAATTTGTCAATTAAAAAATCAGTTTAACAGTTTTACCTCAACTTTAGTTCTGTGAACTTTATTGCAAGCACATGTCAGTGTTATGACACTGAAGCTGGACCAACAGTGTTTATTTAGTTGAGTTGTACACTTTTCTGTACATTAACAGAAAAGCTTAAAGTGGCGCCCCTTCTGCCATCTATTATTCACTCATAGATGTCACTTCGGAATATATTTAAATTACATACAGCAAAATACAATGGGGAACAAAAGAATCACAGTTGCAGTTTGCTTATATTTATTTGTATGTATTTATTGTTATTTAAATTATTAATTCAAATCTTAATATTTTAACTGTGTGAAAAACTCAAATTCAAGTCAATTTAACTTGTATAGCAGATATCGGAAATCCAGGTCCAAAAATGTGTAATGAACTTTCATATTATTTCTGTAGCTTTACCAGTTAGAAACTAGCTTTTATTGTGTCCTTGTGACACAGCAGACAACAGTGTGATTCTTATGATGGCGTATTAGGGCCACTTAAAAGAAAAATATTTTTTTAAGTTTCGATTTTGAAAATAAAGTCGTATAAGTTTTGATTTCGAGATTAAAGTAAAAATATTACGAGATTAAAGTCAAAATAATTACGAGATTAAAGTCAAAATAATTACTAGATTAAAGTTGAAATATTATTGCCATAGCAACCTCCTTGTGTTAAAATGAGGGATGTTCATGATGTTCGAAATAATTACGAGATTAAAGTCAAAATAATTACGAGATTAAAGTTGAAATATTATGGCCATAGCAACCTCCTTGTGTTAAAATGAGGGATGTTCATGATGTTCGAAATAATTACGAGATTAAAGTCAAAATATTATGGCCATAGCAACCTCCTTGTGTTAAAATGAGGGATGTTCATGATGTTCGAAATAATTACGAGATTAAAGTCAAAATAATTACGAGATTAAAGTTGAAATATTATTGCCATAGCAACCTCCTTGTGTTAAAATGAGGGATGTTCATGATGTTCGAAATAATTACGAGATTAAAGTCAAAATAATTAAGAGATTAAAGTTGAAATATTATGGCCATAGCAACCTCCTTGTGTTAAAATGAGGGATGTTCATGATTTGTTATACTTTTATGTTGGTTTCACAAATAAAGAAATTCCCAATCTCCTGCACATCAGCACCAGCGTGTTATTAGTGTAAGGACGCTGAAATTAAAGATAAACTAAAGTCGTACGGCATCGCTATAAATGATTGCATTGACATGTATAGTTTTCATGTCATGTGGATGGACGCGTACAATACAAACAGCCACCCAAAAATAATCGTGAGCTACTGGATAACCACAATAACACTCATTATAGACTGCCCTCGGTGCATGCATGCCGATCCAGGTCCTGAGACCCGTGCTTCTCTGAACTGACAAGCCTACGACGGCTGCACACTCTTTGGCCATAATATTTCGACTTTATTCTCATAATCATTTCGACTTTAATCTCGAAATAATTTCGATTTTATTCTCATAATATTTCGACTTTATTCTCATAATCATTTCGACTTTAATGAAATAGATGAATTATTCGGTGCTGTAGACCATTCTATAATGTTCTTTAACTTTTTGGCATGCCCTTATAATTTATTGTCAGGGATTATGTTTAGAATGTTTTGGATTTAATAGCCATTTTCACCCATTAATCTATGCCGATGCCTTTTTTTATATAAAATATCTCATTTACATTTTATTTGCTTTTATAACCCCTGAAAAGCAACAAGAAATCCATAGATTGGAAATGCGTCTTGGGCACAACAGAACGCACAATGTTGGGCATTGCACATCACCTGGTTAATACCATGCCTACAGTTAAACATAGTGGTGGCAGCTTTATGCTATGGGGCAAGAAAATGAAGATTGTTAAGAATTGAAGGACAGATAAATATAGCCAAACACACAGAAGTTTTCCTCCAGAGAGCATGCAAACCCAGATTGGAGCGACAGTTCTTTTTAACATAACTATAAATACAAACAATAAGTGGCTTCGGGGTACGTCTCTGAATGTCCTTGAGTTGCCCAATATTAGGCTTGAGAGAGGATCTGTTTGGATTATGGAGTAAATTGCCCAAATCCAGGGGTGCAACACTTGTAGAGAGCCCCAAGATGACCTAAAGCTGTAACCTGTGCCAAAGATGCGTCTACAAAGTATTAAATAAAGGGTAAACAGATTTTTAGATTGATGTGTAAAAATGGCAATTATATTAGTTCAAACTAAAATCTTCAAAACAATAAAGTGTGGAAAATGGCAGGGGATCTAAATACATTCAGAATCCACAGTACAGTATATACAGTTGTGTTCAAAATAATAGCAGTCCAACATCACTAACCAGATCAATCACTGTTTTTGGTAGAAATTATCTTACTAGTAGGTGTAGTAGAGTAATAAAAAACCAACAGATCCAACCATCATGACATGCATGAAAGAAAATTATAGGCTGCTCAGCTAAAATGATTTCAAATGCTTTAAAATGGCAACCAAAACCAGAAAGACGTGGAAGAAAATGGAAAACTACCATTCGGATGGATTGAAGAATAGCCAAAATGTCAAAGACTCAGCCAATGATCAGCTCCAGGGAGATCAAAGAAGGTCTAAAGTTACCTAAGAGTACTGTGACAGTTAGAATACGCCTGTGTGAAGCCAAGCTATCGGCAAGAAGCCCCCGCAAAGTCCCATTGTTGCAAAAACGACATGTGCTGAAGAGGTTACAATTTGCCAAAGAACACATTCACTGGCCTAAAGAGAAATGGCGCAACATTTTGTGGACTGATGAAAGCAAGATTGTTCTTTTTGGGTCTAGTGGCCGCAGACAGTTTGTCAGACGACCCCCGAACACTGAATTCAAGCCACAGTACACTGTGAAGACAGTGAAGCATGGTGGCGCAAGCATCATGATATGGGGATGTTTCTCATACTATGGTGTCGGGCCTATTTATCGCATACCAGGGATCATGGATCAGTTTGAATACATCCAAATACTTGAAGAGGTCATGTTGCCTCATGCCAAAGAGGAAATGCCCTTGAAATGGATGTTTCAACAAGACAATGACCCCAAACACACCAGTAAGCATGCAACATCTTGGTTTCAGACCAACAAGATTAATGTTATAGACTGTCCAGCCCAATCTCCGGACCTTAAACCAATAGAAAACTTGTGGGGTGACAACAAAAATGCTGTGTCTGAGGCAAAACCAAGAAATGCAGAGGAATTGTGGAATGTGGTCCAATCGTCCTGGGCTGGAATACCTGTTCTCAGGTGCCAGAAGTTGGTTGACTCCATGAAACAGATGTGAAGCAATTCTCAGAAACAGTGGTTATACAACTGATTATTAGTTTAGTGGTTTACAGGAAAGCTAAATATTGAAGCATTTTTCAGTTTAAACAGTAAATGTTTGAGTTTGTAAAGAAAAATGCA
Source organism: Trichomycterus rosablanca (assembly GCF_030014385.1). Classification (NCBI taxonomy): domain Eukaryota; kingdom Metazoa; phylum Chordata; class Actinopteri; order Siluriformes; family Trichomycteridae; genus Trichomycterus; species Trichomycterus rosablanca. The sequence goes on along the minus strand of NC_085990.1, from coordinate 40,040,031 downwards.
GACACTGCTATTTTTTTGAACAGCCTAATATTCCCTTTTCTTCACTTTCTGTAAAGTAATAACACATTTGATCAATTTTAATTCATGTTTTGATTTGGAAAAGAATGTGCAGTGTTGTCAATGCATTTGTGTGTATGAAAATAAAAGCTATTATAAGAATTCTGAGCTTTATTCACTTTTTTAAACACACTGCTATTATTTTGAACACAACTGTAAAACAGTGGGGTTTATATTTTAGCTAACTAATAACCAGACCCCCCCAATCCCCCCATAATTCAAACAATGCTCAAAGAAGCTATGCCCAAGCTTGCCTGACTCTGGCCAGTTGTGTCCCAGAAGCTATTTTATGATGTACCTGTTTCTGATGGTTCTGATCTGACCCTCTGGAAAAAGTCTCCCTTTACATTGTAATATGTCATTTACAGGTAAATGTAAATTTTTGGTTTTACTTTTCATGCAGCACCTCTAGAAATGGTTTTTTTTTATGTTAGCAAGGAATTTTATATAATAATGAATTCACAAACAGAGGCTCTCTCAGAACGGCAGTTTTCATCAAACCATTTACCATTGGTCATTCCAGACATAATAGCACAGTTTAGGGTGCGGCCCCCGATGGGCTGATGGGTGATGTCTCTCTCCCAATTTTGAAAGCTTATGTTGGATCCTGTTTTATCCACCCATTCTCCCTCTTTGGCAAGGTCATTGATTCCCAGCCAAATGTGTTCCCTAGGTCCAACGGTCTGACGCACATAGGAGCGGAGGTGAGTGTTTTCGTCGTCTGTCAGAGGGGTGCTCAGCGTACCACCCTTTGAGATACAATCCTCATTAGCAGTGTGAAAGGTCTTCTTCATTGGATTCGCCAGAAAACATTTTCCTGGAATCTGCAAGCCCTTCAGGCACACTGTAATCAAAAGGTTTACAAATGTCTGTGTCAGGGATTGAAAGACGTAGCTATCCTGCAGGTATGTTGTATAAATGCCAAAGCAAGCTCATCACATTTAGGTCATAACACTGTGCAGGGCAAAAAATATGTAATACTAAGCAGCCTGTGATTAATACACAGTGTATGTAAGTAAATTCCACACATCCTGGATGAATCACTTGTGGTTGGGATTTAAAAGTTGGATAAGTGTTGTTAAGACAAGTAGAGCATTCCCAGACAAACAGATTCTGAAAATGACAAAATGTCAACTCATGCAGATGCAGACGGATGTTATGCAATTTTATAACAGTCACAACAAGCAGGAAACTGGGTCATAATTCAAAATCAAGGCAGTTTTATTGTTGTCACATCCTTATATAAGTTTGGGCTATTATGAAATACAAAAAGCATAATTTGTATTTACTACAAGATTTAGAAAATGCAGTATGTCAAATTTTACTTATTATACAGTGGGGAAAATAAGTATTTGATCCCCTGCTGATTTTGTAAGTTTACCCCCTTACAAAGACTTGAACAGTCTATAATTTTTGTGGAAGGTTTATTTTAACAGAGAGAGACAGAATATCAACAAAAAAATCCAGAAAAAAAACATTAAATAAAAGTTATAAATTAATTTGTATTACACGGGAGGAGCTTGTCAATGATCTCAAGGGAGCTGGGAGCAGAGAAATGCTGGATATGACCCCAAGAACACCATCCCCACTGGGCATTTCTCTGCCTCCAAACACGGCGAGTGGAGTTGATGCCAAAGAGCTCAATTTTGGTCTCATCTGACCATATCACATTCTCCCAAGCTTTCTCTGAATCATTCAGGTGTTCATTGGCAAACTTCAGACGGGCCTGTACATGAGCCTTTCTGAGCAGAGGGACTTTGCGGGCACTGCAGGATCTCAATCCATTACGGCGAAGTGTGTTACTAATGGTTTTCTTGGTGACTGTGCTCCCAGCTCCCTTGAGATCATTGACAAGCTCCTCCCGTGTAATTCTGGGCTGACCTCACCTTTCTCAGAATCATTCTTACCCCACCAGGTGAGATCTTGCATGGAGCTCCAGAGTGAGGGTGATTGACTGTGATCTTGTATTTCTTCAATTTTCGAATTATCGCACCAACAGTGGTCTCTTTCTCACCAAGCTTCTTGCTGATGGTCTTGTAGCCCATTACAGCCTTGTGCAGGTCTACAATCTTGTCCCTGACGTCCTTTGATAGCTCTTTGGTCTTGCCCATGGTGGTCGAGAGATTTGAACGGAAGAAACTGATTCTGTGACAGGAGTCTTTTATACAGGGACAGGACTAATTTGTGTGCCTTTTGTGCACATAACCGGTCTGTGGGGGTCAGAATTCTTGCTGGTTGGTAGGGGATCAAATACTTATTTCCCTTAATTAAATACAAATTAATTTATAACTTTTATTTAATGTTTTTTTTCTGGATTTTTTGTTGATATTCTGTCTCTCTCTGTTAAAATAAACCTTCCATAAAAATTATAGACTGTTCAAATCTTTGTAAGGGGGTAAACTTACAAAATCAGCAGGGGATCAAATACTTATTTTCCCCACTGTATACATGAGGACACTTAAAAAACTCTTAAGAAGTACTGTATATCATTAGTACACACACAGACGATTCTTCTGGAATTGTGATTCTCAATTATGAAGACTGGTATTAACAAAAATGTTTAAAAAAAGATTATTGGCCGCTCAGGTGGCGCAGTGGTAAAATACGCTAGCACACCAGAGCTGGGATTTCGTATACATAGTATTGAATCTCAGCTCTGCTATTCGGGTGGGCTGGACGGCTATATGAACAACGTTTGGCTGTTGTTTATCCAAGAAGGGAGCCGGATAGGGACCTCATAACTGATGCAATTACGACCTCTGCTGGCTGATTGATGGCGTCTGCACAGAGTCGAGGAATAATGCTGATCAGGGTGTGTCTCTCCGTACACAAGGCTGATCGCATATGAATTTGCCTTGTGCAGGTAAAAAGATGCACTCCGCTACTGCTCACGTGTCGAAGGAGGCATGTGTCAGTTTGCTCTACTCAATCAGGGCAGGGGTCAGCACCAGTAAAGAGGAAGCGTAATGCAATTGGGTAAAAAATTGGATGTGCTAAAATCGGGAGAAAATGCATTCTGTTAACAAATTGTCTTTAATTCAACAGGGTTACAAATGTTAGCTTCTGACTAATGTAACATTTTAAAGTCCTCCTTTACCTTTAGGAAACATTTGGCTAAATAATTTGGGTTGTTACTTGACTAAAAAGATTAAAATTTTCCTTAAAATGTTACTAGTATTGTGTGTTTTTAATAATGGTTAATGCCCCAGTGCCAAGTGCCATTTTCATAAACTTTCAATTATTAATACTATTATTATTATTATTATAATCATTATTATTATTATTATTGTTGTTGTTAGTTATAATAACGATACTAATACTTATAATAATATCTCAAGGCACCATATTTATAGTGCTTCTTCATGATTCGATCCAAGTAGACAACCACTTTGTCCAACATGCTGACAACTTCACTAACAGTAAAGTTATTGGTCTTTCCTGCTCTCGTGATTTTTGTCTTGTTCATAATAGGCTGAAATTTGATCTTTTTTCCCTTTTTTTTACTTTTCTTATAAGGGCCTACAAGTTTTCCTGATATTCTACTTGGAGTGTTGTGTCATTCACAAGTTTTTCGACCAATTTTCATGTTCTTTGACCAATCCTCAATCATTTTTCTGCAGTTCTGCTTCTCTCAGTATATATTTAGTGTACATGTTGAATAGGAATGGTGACTGAATGCAGCCTTGTCTAACTCCATTGCCCATGTGGAAGCAGTCTGTTCATTTTCTTTCATGACTGTGGCTTGTTGCTCAGTGTAGGGTTTTCTCATTAGAATAATGAGATGCTCTGGTATTCCTATCTTCCTAAAGACATATCATTATGTGTGGTTGACTCTGTTGAAAACTTTGCTGTATTCAGTGAAGCACATGTTGACTTGCTTCTTGAATTCCTTGGCCTTTTCTATAATCCAGTCTAGATTTGTGATGATATATCTTGTTCATCTGCCCTGCTTTAATTCCGCTTGTATCTGGCAGTTTTTTTTATGTAAGACTCTAGTCTGTGTTGAATCTTTAGCATAGTATTAATTCTAATTGTAAAATTAATATCTAGGATTTCAAGGTTACCTTTACATCTATACATTTTAAGTATAGTGTCTGAATTCTTTCTTTAGTTTTTGAACATACATTTGTTTCTAAATACAATCTGCATTCACTGAAGGGATATTAAATAAAACAGATGTTATTAAACAGTTGTTTTCATTTAGTGTACACTAGTAATACTGTAAATAAAAATATTTTTAGTACCATAATGGAGAGCTTGGACTTCCTTTAACACCGTCAGCTCTTGCACAATCTCATCTATTTTCTTTCTCAACTCCTCAATGGTAGTGCTGTTAACAGCCTCTGATTCAAGCAGCACATCTATTCAACATGCATAATAACAATTAATAGTAACAAACAATTCATAATAACAAACAATTTAGCACATATACATGGTTTTACTATCAGGTGTGGTAAACCTGCATTAGAATCTTAATCAGTAGATGCTCACAGTAAATGCTCACATAATATTGCTTGTAATGACTAAAGAAAACGAAATGTTAGAAACTACTTACCTTTCTGTTTATTCTCATTCTGTAAGATTTGTTCTATTGTGGAGTTTGCAAACCACAGAGAAACACAGAGAAACAATGCCATGCATCTGAAAGCCATATTTACTCTAATCTGTAAGTCAAATTTGTCTTAGCCTGAACTGAGGAAAATGAGGGGTTGGGTTACACAGCTGCATGTTTGCTGGCTCAAGCAGGAAACCTGCCCACCATGTCCAAACACAGATTAATGACAACAGACTAAACTATCTAAAAAGCAGCGCTCACAAACTCTTCTCACTGGATAGCTACATGTTTAGTCTGTTAAAAGTCCCATGTTTGAACGACCCATAAATTAACCAGTATTACTCACCCAAGGCAACTCGTTTTGTCTACAAGTTGAAGCTGACATACAAAGACAAACTTATATCTATACCCAGTCAAAATCCTGACATGAAACCTGAAAAGACCTGAAAAAGCAGATAATGTCCCATAACCCAACAGTGTATCTAATTTGAAGCAGTTTTGAGAAAGAAAAAACAACTGAAAGGGGACAATTACTTATTAGTAAATAAAATAATAAAAAATAATTTTAGACAGTAATAGTTAAAATATGAATAAATACTCAATGAACACAAAGCTATTGACTGTGGACTTCAGTTGTAATTTTCAAATGTTTGAGTTTTATGGGTCTTATGGAATTCTGTATAAACTTCACTAGCAAATTGGTAAAGCAGCTGTAGGGGCAGCTATAGGGGCAGCTGTAGCCTAGTGATTAAGGCACTGGACCAGTAATCAGAAGGTTGCCGATTCAAGCCCCACCACTGCCAGGTTGTCACTGTCGGGCCCTTGAGCAAGGCCCTTAACCCTCAGTTGCTCAGACTGTATACTACTGTCACAGTACTGTAAGTCGCTTTGGATAAAAGTGTCTGCTAAATGCCGAACATGTAAAATGTGAAACTTTCAGAGAAGGTGACCTCTGGTCACTGTCTGTAAATGTGAGGACATTGGGATGTTCACTCCCACCTATGCTAAAATATGCTGAAAGTAGCTTTAACATTGATTTTAGGTGAGAAAGAGCAAATGTATTACTGCGTGATGTACTAAAAAGGATTAGTGTCCTGTCCCCTGTATAAAGCTATTTTGCGGTTTGCATTTTAGGCCCCACCGCGACCCTGACTGGGATAAAGCAACTGGTGAAAATGAACGAATCAAGTTCATTGAATAATCAAGACGCATGAAAACTGCGCCCCCTTGAGAAAGCATTCGCCAACGTCGTCCAATGTCTTGCTACAGTGCTACAGTGTATAGTAATAGATAATGGATTTTGTTCCCTATTTAGTGCACTTCTTATGCCATGGTCAGTGATTTAAAACTTGACCAATTCTGCAGTACTTCCTACTTTTACCGTTGCCACTTTACTAAAAACATTGACACGGTTTATATATTTAGCAAAAACAAACAAACAAACAAACACACAAACAAAACACTATTAATATTTAACATTTATGCTGTGCTGTTAAAGAGTGTTCTAACACATTAAAATAAACTGTAGCAAAATTCTGTTTAACAGAGCTGGTGGACTGTAGTTGTGGTTAGAAGTTCTAATAAAAGTCCTGCATGTGTTGCTAATGTCAGTGTGATTTGACTGTAAGTTAGTTGATAGTTTGGGATTGTTTGGGTTTGAACACAATGGCGCTGTGGGTGAGATTCCTGTTTAAACACAGAGATCCAGCAACATGTTTCTCTTATGCACGGGTAAGCAAAACGTTATTACTAACGGCTTTATTTCTTTATTTGTTATGCAAGCATTTAATTATCAAGTTTCATATAGACATTTAGACATTCCTTCCACGGGATTGATTAAACTGAATAGCTAGTTCAGTAATGACACGTATATAGTTCTTTATTTACACCCTCCATATTTAATTTGTATTAGAAGGCAGTGATAGCTGAAGAGTTAAGGTACTTGGCGAGTGATCGCAATGTTGCTGGTTCAAACCCTACCACGGTTAACATGCCACTGTAGTGCCCCTAATCAGGGACGTTATCCATATATTGCTTGCATTGCAATTGATTACAATTGTAAATCGTTTCGGATGAAATACGTCTGCCAAATACCATCATGTAAATATAAGGAAGGGTAATAGAGGGCAGAGTAGGTGAAAGGTCATTACTTATTGAACCTGCACCTGCTTCTCTCCTTCACAGGCCCATTATTGTTACCATGAGTATTTAAAAGTAATATTATTAGCAAAGGAAAAATTATTACTTCTTAGGTATTTTTAATTTTCTTTTCACTTTGTTTATTCTAAAAGTACTACGTGTAATAATTAAAAAAACATTTACAGTTTATAAATGCAGTGGAACCAATTTTTTTGTTCAAAAGTATATGAAAACCCAGCACTTAGGTCCACAAAAGTGCTAAACATGTTCATATTTCATGCACGTAAACAGTAAAATGAGCAACGTAAATAAATATGTAATGTAAAACCTGTAAATAAATATTAATATTGGTGTACTGTACTACTCAGTGGTGTAACTAGGAGCTCATGGGCCCCAGGGGCCCCCTCAGCAAATATATGTATATAGATACATCTATTATTCTGAGTCTGAAGCACTGCTGGTGGCTACTGGAGTGGTACTGGTGCATAACTAAGCACTAGAGATTGCAAAAATTAAGCATGAAACACAGAGGACAAAAAGGCAAGAACGAAGCGAGCCTTCCGACAGAATAAAGCCTATCACTCATGTAAACATAGAGACGATTACTGAACTACTGGTCTTGGTACTTTTCTTGCAGGAATTTTAAACAATCGGACATCTAGTTTTTGTCTGTTGAATCCGAAATTCGTTAAATGGAGGTCCGTTAAATCAAGGTTCTACTATTCTTCTACCTTTGCTACCTTTTTTTTTAATTGTATTTAACATTCTTTTATTATGACACTGGCATTTTCTGAACAGTCTTTTACAAATGGGACCAAGACGTTATGGCAGAACAGTACTCCTCCCCAGGCAGTTTTCTTCCCTCCATCTGAAGGAGTGATGCTTCCTCCTGGTACTTTTAAAAACAAAGTTGCCTTCATCACAGGAGGAGGAACAGGGCTGGGTAAAGGCATGACCACTGCGCTGTCTGCACTAGGAGCAAAGTGTGCTATAGCCAGCAGGTTAGTGACACACAATCATCCATATATTCACCTTTTCTCTAAAAGCGCAATGGGGTTCAGGCCATGCCTGCTGGTACAGGACTTAATCCCACTATGAGTCATAAATGGCCATGGCTTGTGTGTCTTTTGAAGTGCATCAGTAAATTTGATAATTAAATGTAAAAAACTGGTATACAGGCTATAAAGTGTTATACCCAGCCAATTAATTGTGGTGTTGCCTTTAAGGATGTGAAATCAACTGAACAGTGGGATTTAGATTTTTCATTACTTATATTAAGGACATTAAGGAAAATGGCAAACTGAGTGGGACACGCAAGCAACAAACAAACTACATGAGATAAATCAAATTATTGGCAATAAGCCAAGAATGCATCAAGGAAGACGAGTGGACTAAGTTATACACACAAGATGTAGAACAGGTCATACAAAAATTTACTCACCAGTACTTAATGATAGGAGACAACCCTCAACATGTGAAAGATGCCAAACATGGCTGACAATAAAGCATATTCTGATCAAATGCCCCAAATACACCAGAGAAAGACAACAGCTACACATACCTGGAACTGTTAAAGAAACTAAGAAAACACAAGAACAATCCTAAATGTCCTGAAAGGAACAAAAATGAAAACCAAAAATTTAAATGGACAAATAGAAACAAGGAAAAAATGACTTAAACATAACACCGATCATGCTATAAATAAGACAATCTTGAATAAAGTGGTGTAAAACTCAAATAAATAAATAAATAAATATTTATATTAAGGACATGCACTGAACCTTTTCCATATTCTCTCTGTTTTTTGTATAAGTGGTAAACTGTATGCAATTCTTTTGTACATTTACTACTTTGTAATATCTGCTTTCAGAAAGTTGGATGTTCTGAAACAAACCGCTGAGGAAATCTCAAAACAAACTGGCAATGAGGTAATTTTTAAGGTTATACATCTAACCCAAGAACTGGCCTGGCACAAATAATTACCCCAAATGTGCATTATGACCCATTTGACAATACTGTGCGGGTACACACCAGTTTGTGTGAATGTAGCTTTATTGTATGGATCAGTGTTCCTATTTTAAACCTTTACAGCAGTATATGTTTGAACATGTTCCAGGTTTATGCATTGCAGTGTGATGTAAGAGACCCAGCCTCTGTAAAAGCCGCTGTAGACCAGCTGGTCAGTGATGTTGGACTGCCTGATGTACGTTAATACATTTTTTGCTACCTGGATTGTTAGAAAGTATTTCAAACAAATGCCATTTGCAACATGTGGCCTCTTTTAACCAAACTTTCAGGTGGTGATTAACAACGCTGCAGGGAATTTTATTTCTCCCTCTGAAAAGCTCTCAGCTAATGCCTGGAGGACCATTACAGATATTGTTCTGAATGGCACAGCATACATCACTCTGGACATTGGAAAGCGTCTGATCGCAGCAAAGAAAGGTAAGTTAGATCAATTCTTAACTGTTATGTCCAACCACAAGGTGGCAATGTATACTCAGTTACAGTGTTGTTACAACATGGGTTGAATCGTCACTGTTTAGTCATGCATCTTTTTTGACCATTTTATTCTGGTCAGAGCAACAATAGCTTTAGGACCTAATCAGAAATTATTTAAAATTACATTTTCAGCATTTAGCAGACGCTTTTATCCAAAGTGACTTACAGTACTGTGACAGCATTCTGTCTAAGCAATTGAGGGTTAATTAATTGCCCAGCAGTGACAACCTGGCAGGGCTTGAACCAGCAACCTTTTGATTACTAGTCCAGTACCTTAACCACAAGGCTGTTAACAAAAGGAATGAGGTGGCAAACTCTGCTATCTGGTAAAGGTGCCAAGTGATGGATGGTTTGCGAAGGCATAGAGTTTCTCTCCGTACTTGGTACGGCTATCTGAGAGACTCCACCGCTTGCAGGTTTGTTTGTTTATTAGGATTTTAACGTCACTCTGGTTACATTCATGACAGGAATGGTAGTTACTCATTACACACAAGGTTCATCAGTTCACAAGGTTATATCGAACACAGTCTTGGACAATTTAGCGTCTCCAGTTTACCTCACTTGCATGTCTCCGGAGGAAACCGGAGCACCCAGAGTAAACCCATGCAGACATGGGGAGAACATGCGAACTCCACACAGAAAGGACCCGGACCACCCCACCTGGGGATTGAACCCAGGACCTTCTTGCTGTGAGGCAACAGTGCTACCCACTTAGCTACCGTGCTGCCCACCGCTGGCAGGTGAATAGATGCAGCCTGTATGTGTGTCGGAGAGGTGCGTGATAGTCTTAGCTCTCCTCAGCTAGCGCAATGGTGGTACAAACAGTAAGATCATGGCAATAGGGATATTAGTTTTATTAGAATTAAATAGGACAAATGCATAAATAAATAAATAAAAAACAGCATGTAACTTTTTAATTTGCATGTGGCCCATTTTGTTCGACACAATTGGCTTTTTCAGTTATGGTAAATTACATCTATCATGATTTTGCTCTTTATGCCAGTATCAGCAATCATGAAGATGATCATCAATGGTTCCAATGTCTCTCAAACACTGTTATTTATTTCTTAACATTTTAATCTCATGGTTACAACACTTTGGTTGCATTCATGACAGGACAGGTAGGTTTTGTAATTACAGGTTACACAATATTCATCAGTTCAAGTCTTTAATGTCAAACACAAAATTTAGTAATTTCAATTTACCTCACTTGCATCTCTTTGGACTGTGGGGGGAAACCAGAGCTCCTGAAGAAAACCCATGCAGAAACGGGGAGAACATGCAAACTTCACACAGCTGGACCCCTTGACCTGGGAATTGAACCCAGGACCTTCTTGTTGTGAAGCGACAGTGCCACCCACTGAGCCACCGTGCTGCCCTATTAAACACTGGAAATGGTTTCTAGTAATACATGAACCTCAAGGACACTACCTAATTTTTATTCATTTTACTGTTTTCAGTAAATTCATTTTATTTCTGTAGTCTTCATTTGCTCCTGATTTGTAAGCAAACACAGTCTGTTTTGGAAAGTTTGTTCATTTTTCATGATTGCGTTTCAGGCGCTGCATTTCTGGCAATCACAACAATCTATGCTGAGAGTGGCTCTGGATTTGTCGTGCCAAGTGCTTCTGCCAAGGCTGGAGTGGAGGCACTGTGCAAGTAGGTAAACAAGTTGACATAACTCATTAGATGTCATAACCCTTCTCAAGATGAGCGCATATATTGACAGTTTTTTTGTGAACAGTATGTGAGAGTATGTATATAGAACCAATAACGTGTAATATCTATATGAAAAATAGAGTGAAACACAAGAACACTTGCTTATTCAGTTTCACAAGTTTGTACATGTTTGTTTGTGGATGATGTGTGGAGCCTTTCAAAGCAAACTGACAGAGAATGGATGCTTTTGAATCTCCTGCTCCACCACCGAGCTATTGTGGTGAAATAATATACGGCAGCACGGGCTCAGTTTCTGCAATTATCCTCACAGAGGATTCTTTATGTGGCATGTTGTAATAAGTGTACAAGCACACATTTTTTTTTACATTGTTAACTTTGCTATGATTGGATCTTACCATGCTGCATTATCCCATATAGATTTATTATGTTTACTCACTCTTTATTTAAGATTGGCACCTTAAGGCTTAAGTGAAGTTTGTTGCTGATCACAGACATGGAAATATCAAGCTTGCTTGACTGTGCCTAGTGCATCTAGTGTTTCTTGGCAGGCTTATTCTTGGTGATTGGGCAGCACGGTGGCTCAGTGGGTAGCACTGTCGCCTCACAGCAAGAAGGTCCTGGGTTCGATACCCAGGCGGTCTGGGTCCTTTCTGTGTGGAGTTTGCATGTTCTCCACCTCCGTGAAGCTGGCCCCCCATGTGGTCAGAAATGGAATATAAATATTATTATTCGTTTGTGCTGCGTTTGTGCTGGTTTGTGCCGTAGGAATCATCGTTTGTGCTGGCACCGTTTTAGAGAAATTAAGTATTATATTTTATTACCCGTGACGTCACTCAGCCCCCCATCAGAGCCCAAATTGCACCAAAAGCATCTCATTCGTTTGTGCTACGTTTGTGCTGGTTTGTGCTGCTAAAAGAAACATTTGTGCTCTTTTAATTCTCAAGTTATAGGCTAAATAATATATTTTTTTATAAAGTGAGGGAGGACACCTGGCCCCTAAAAATGTCCAAATTGCACGAAAACCCTTTAATTCGTTTGTGCTACGTTTGTGCTGGTTTGTGCTGCTAAAAGAAACATTTGTGCTCTTTTAATTCTTAAGTTATTACGCTATAAATATTACACCCGTGACGTCACCAGCCCCCCATTAACGTCCAAATTGCACCAAAAGCATCTCATTCGTTTGTGCTACGTTTGTGCTGGTTTGTGCTGCTAAAAGAAACATTTGTGCTCTTTTAATTCTCAAGTTATAGGCTAAATAATATATTTTTTTATAAAGTGAGGGAGGACACCTGGCCCCTAAAAATGTCCAAATTGCACCAAAACCCTTTAATTCGTTTGTGCTACGTTTGTGCTGGTTTGTGCTGCTAAAAGAAACAGTTGAGCTCTTTTAATTCTTAAGTTATTACGCTATAAATATTACACCCGTGACGTCACCAGCCCCCCATTAACGTCCAAATTGCACCAAAAGCATCTCGTTCGTTTGTGCTTCGTTTGTGCTGGTTTGTGCTGCTAAAAGAGTTATAGGCTAAATTCTCTCTCTTTTTTTTTTTATTAAGTGAGGACACTTAGCCCCTAACAATGTTAAAATTGCATCACAGAGTGAAATTTATTATAATCGAATGACCTTTAAAAACCTTTAACATTTAAAATGTTAAAATGTTATCCATAACATTATCCATACACATGTTACACAGCTAATTTGATTTGTGAATTCCAAATGTTAATGTTATTTCAAAGGTTTTAAATGCTTGTGGGCCGTCAACAAGTATATTCTACCTACAGACTCACCAAATAATCAAAATGTAACATAGCTTAAAAAAGTTTAGTCACAGCAAAATTCCATGGTTTGTGTTATAGCTCTGATGTCTTTGTTATTCTATTTATATAGGTCTTCAAACCAGAGTAAGAAGTAAAGGCTTTAACAAGACCACCCAGTAATGCAAGAGAGAAATCAGAAACAACTTCTTTTGGTACAGATGCTCCTCCTCTAAGCCATTCAGAGACCCAGTTTGATATGGCGTTAATGTCATGCCGCTCAGACAGCATTTGCACCACTGGGATGTGAATAGAAGTATCTCCATGTGAGGACAGAACTCCTTGATATGGAAATATACTGTATGTCCTGATGTTTCTGTTTAGTGAGCCTTTTGACTACTGTACCTGTAGCATTAAAACTTACACTTGAGTCTTTACTAGTATTTTGACTAGTAGTTGAGAGGGGGTCCAATAGTGGCATAAAACATTTGTCAAGGCCGATGTCATGATTACTGCCCCTATGAGGCACACTGTATTTTATTAGATGAGGGGGAAAGGATGGGGTGTTTGTGTTCTACCTCCCTATCCCCTCTCTCTTGTTTGGCTTTTCTTAATGTACTCAGGCTTGGTAGGTGGGTAGCTCTGGATTACCGAGTGGCACTATCTTGTAAGCCTCTGTGGCTCGCCACACATGTAGCAGTTTTTTACCCTGCCAGAGTTTTTCAGAGACCGGCAGTCTTTTCTCTCCAGATAGCATGTGCTTTGCCTTTCCAGTATGAAGACTGTCATCAATGTAATCAATTCTGCATTTTAGCACTGCTGGTGTGCTCACCTCTGGTAGACTCTCACTGGAAATTGACAATTTTGCAGTACAGTGGCCAGTGATGTCAATGCACTTAGATGCACTGTGTGGGTACACTTTTGCTCTCTTGAAACTAAGTATGCAGGCTAATCTGGTCATGCTCCAGATCTCTTCATTTAGGACATGAGACCATGTGCCAGAATTAGAGCTGTCACTGTCTTCATCTGCCTTTACCTTCATCTATATTTTTGATGCAATCATTTTCAATTTCAGTTGATTTGTCTTTCACTTGCCTTTTAATGTGTATGTACAGCATATGTTTGTTTTATATTTTTCACAGAACTGTCCAATCTTGTTCTAAATGTCATTAATATGATTAAAATTCTCAGAGGACTATTACAGGGTTTTATTAGAAGCAATAAATTACCTTAAAATGAGAATTATGTGTTTATGCGCTATGAAAGCTCTTTCCTGGAATGTCTCTTCCAACAGTTGCCTGAGGAGAGGACAAAAGAAAAGTATGCTCAGACCTTAGTCAAACGTGACTACCAACTTTTTGTTGCTAGGACAATGGTCTTTCTCATATGTGTTTTTTTTTATTTTTATAAAACTTGCATAAAAATAATTTTTTAATTTTCATGCCATGCCTTGGGTTGTTGAAGCCCGATTTACTGGCCAGTGGGCGTAATTGAAAGGTAACGTGGTAATGTGGTGTATAGTGGAGCAGAATGACATTCTGCCAAGGTTTTGGTGCAGCATGCTATCTAGTGAAAGGGAAAGTACAAACAAAATGAATGAGTGCAGTGTAATTAGACAAGGCAGTGCATCTTAATACAATAAATATGCAGGGCAGCATGATGGAAAGTATAAATGTGTAAAGTATGCAGATTTGTGAAGACCTAACAGAACTGACAGCAAGTTGCACAGGGAGATGGATAAACAAGTATAACCTTAATGACTAATATGACGTTATATGCTGAGGGTTATATATTTGTGTGTTTTGTAAGTGGATGCTGCAGTAGATTCTTGCAAACAATGTTAATGAGCCGAGGAAGCTTTGGGGTTACTTCTTTACAGTGTCATTACAGTGATACACATATGGGAATCCTGATCACCAGTAAACTGCATGTCAAATTAGACATGCATTGCATTCTTCATAAAATACTTGTATTCATACAACAAACACTCCAACTCTGCCTCAGTATTTTATTACTGATGTTGAGTCTACTGAGACACTTTTCTCTTCATAAAGTGACAATAAAGTACAAAATATTGAAAATAAGTCATCTTACTGTTATTTTAGTCACGTTTTTACCTGGAAAAGAAATTTTAGGGGTTTAAGTTTAAGTTGTGCTGTCTGAAAATTACTGCTTACAGTCAAACAGGTCCCCACCCTGTATCTCAGACTTTGGCCCCACCGTTAAGAAGTCACATAAGGACAATTGGTTTATTTATCAAAGGACTTTTGACATTAAAATTATTGATGCGACTAAATAAGAATGAATAGAGAGAATGCCATGTAAAACCTATACTTTTGTAGTGTATATTTCTGTAGTGTTAAGTGATTCACAGTTTACAAACGTGTGGTAAGTTATGTTCTGCCATAAGTTGTGTATATTGCAGGAATATCAATTAAAACATGAAAACCAATTAAAACTGCGTGTTTAGTTTCAAGAGGATATTGAAGAGGATACGCAGTATGGCTGAGTGCTTTGACATATCTGTGCAAAGTGGAATCCACATCCAATGACATCATCCAGATGAGATGACGTCAAACAAAATGATGTCAAACAAAGGAGATGGTTTTGATGCAATTTGAACATTTTATTGGGCTAAATGTCCTCAATTTATAAAAAAAATATTATTTAGCCTATAACTTGAGAATTAAAACAGCTCAAATGTTCCTTTTAGCAGCACAAACCAGCACAAACGTAGCACAAACGAATTAAAGGGTTTTGGTGCAATTTGGACATTTTAGGGGCCAGGTGTCCTCACTTTATAAAAAAATATATTATTTAGCCTATAACTTGAGAATTAAAAGAGCACAAATGTTTCTTTTAGCAGCACAAACCAGCACAAACGTAGCACAAACGAATGAGATGCTTTTGGTGCAATTTGGACGTTAATGGGGGGCTGGTGACGTCACGGGTGTAATATTTATAGCGTAATAACTTAAGAATTAAGACAGCACAAATGTTTCTTTTAGCAGCACAAACCAGCACAAACGTAGCACAAACGAATGAGATGGTTTTGGTGCAATTTGGGCTCTGATGGGGGGCTGAGTGACGTCACGGGTAATAAAATATAATACTTAATTTCTCTAAAACGGTGCCAGCACAAACGATGATTCCTACGGCACAAACCAGCACAAACGCAGCACAAACGAATAATAATATTTATATTCCATTTCTGACCACATGGGGGGCCAGCTTCACGGAGGTATGTTCTCCCCGTCTCTGCGTAGGTTTCCTCCCACAGTCCAAAGACATGCAGTCAGGTTAATTGGAGATACAGTATTGTCCATGACTGTGTTTGATATTGAACTTGTACACTGATGAATCTTGTGTATTCACTTCTGTCATGAATGTAACCAAAGTGTGTAAAACATGACGTTAAAATCCTAATAAATAAATAAACAAATAAATATTCTTGGTGATTCTTATATTAAATCTGTCAATTTAGATACATTTCCACTAAGGAGGTGACAGCTTGGGTTTTCTTAACTGAATTTAAAGATCACTGTGCCATGTACTTTATATTGCATATTTACAGTTCAGTGCAAAAGTTTGTACCCGGCATAGAGCCTCTACAGAGAACAAATTCAAGTATGGAATTTCCTTACAAATTGTACTGCACAGTTTCTGGTCCCAGCTCTAGTTTGCTTAAAACAGAAAATATTAAATGTACTATAACCTTTGCACATGATACAATCAGTCTATTCTTGTTATTCTAATAAATTTAGTTAAGACCGTGTGTTATATCCCTCTTGTGAAGGATGATTCACCTGCTAAACATTAGTGACTGAGAAGGCTTCAGATCAGATCCATGAGGTGCTTTACATCATTAAAAATAAATTGTTAAGTAAGAAAAGACATCAGCAAAAAAATATATAAATATGCATTTTGCTTTAGTTTTCGAACCACTCCTATTTATTCAGAAAAAACTGTCATCAGGGTTGTCCAAACTTTTGCATAGGACTGTATATGGACACTGTATTTAGTGACTTTTTAAACAATCACATGAGAAAATAGACCATGCTACAAAGTTATAGTTATAGAACTTTCTACACCACCATATTACCAATTAAAAATCTTTCGTTGCTGTATATTTTAACCCTTGATGAAAACCCACAATAAACCTATCAAATAACTTTTTGGTGACTAAATAATATTTTAAAACAACATTTTACCCCTAACAAAATTAACAGTTGCCAAATGTTTTTTTTTTTTTTTTTTTTTTTTTTTTTTTTTAAATCCCCAAACTATCATGACAGAAGTTTTCACTTTACCTGCCTAAATGATGCTTTGCTGAGGCATTGATGACGGGTATAAATATATGGCGAGCAGTGTACTGAGATACAATATAATATATACAGTACAATATATACAGAATGAAGGGCTTTGTACCAAAAAAGCAGGATGTCAGATTATAGGTATGAAAAAGGAAGTCAGATTAAACAAAAGAAACAAAAACAGCAAGAAAAAAAGACTAGATAAAACAAGAACATATTCTTGTATTTCTGCCATAAAAAAATCTGAATAAAACTATTGTGTGATCATATTCCTCGAGGTAAACATTATTACACAAAACCATCATGGCATTTCTACACACACCCACAATGTAATTGATGGTCACGGCATTCAGGACTGACAAACAAAAAAGCTTTAATGGACACCTTAATTGAACTGGAAGTCGAAGGAGAAAATTATAAGGTGCCAGAGGATTTGGTGTTGTTTTTTTTCCAACTCATTGGTCAGCTGGTCAGTGTTATAGTCCGACTTGCCAAAGCTCTTCCTGGCTGAGCACGCGATAACTGACAGCTCTCTTTCACTCTTTTTTTGTGTGTGATTCTTAGTGTTTTGATGGATGTGGCACTTTTCCCAGTCTGTGTATGCCAGAGAAGGAAGCATCAGAGTGATGAATGGGGATCTTAATCACAGCATCTGCTGTCTCTGGCTGCCAGTCCGTATAATTCAAAACAAACAAAATTTAAACACTCCTCAATGAATCCTCTTTGATTACAGGAAGCAGTAAAAACATTACACATATTGGACCTATTAGATGAATCCCTTTTTAAAAATGATGTATATTTTTTCATTTTCTAGCTTTCGTAGAGCAGGTAGAAAAGCACAGTCAGGACCGAGTTTGATAAAATATGTTGTAATAAATGTAACTGGTTTAAACCCAGGATCAGTCAGATGCAATCTCAGTGAGTGATGCTAATATGCAACACTGCTGCATATAAACTCTATTATTACTGTATATCATTGTACACAGGGAAATTACCAGACCAGAAAAGATTATTTTATGATCCAGGTGCAGTCTTTTATTCTGAAACAAATGTAAAGCAGTTGTGTGATTGTTAAATTTTCAAACACTATGGAGCAAATTTGTAATTCTGACTGAACATCCGGTATATGCAGTATATTGAATCCCCTGGGCTGAGAAAACAAGGTAAACGTGTGGATCAATTTACCTTGGCCTGACCCCCAAAAATCAGCCTGATAACATTTGTTTTCTCTACCAATGTGTCTCTGTATCTATTAGGGTCTAATGGAAATGTGAATGGTGTCCTGCAGATAATGGCATCCAGAGGGGCTAGTGTGTGTGTTTGTGTGTGTGTTTGTATGAGATCAGCTGAACATGATAATAATTTTGTTTTTTTGTGTTTGTGCCTGCAGATCTCTGGCAGCAGAGTGGGGAAGATATGGAATGAGATTCAATGTTATTCAACCTGGGCCAATTAAAACCAAGGTATGGTATTTGCACTTTGTGTGTTTCATTGTATAAAATGATGTACTTTGCAGAAAAGCCTTTAAGTGCAAAATACATTAAAGAAAAACAATGTAATGCATATTTACAAGTATTGCTTTGAATTTGTGCCCCTTAGGTTCTGTGTAGGGATGTTTACAGCCATAGTGTTCACAGTAGTGTTGGAAGTAAAAAGGAAGGTAGTTTATCAAGGTATATGAGGCTGATGAAATGTGTGATTAAGGGCAATGTTTGGTTCAGATTTCACCCTACTAATATCACATTCTTCAGAGTCTGACCAGAGTACAAGCTGTAGGTTAAGTGAGTTATATTGATTAAACCAAACATTCATTTTTAGTTTGTTTTTCTATTTTATTTATGCATTTTCTCCCATTTTCTTCCAATTTAGCGTAGTCAGTTTGTGTTCCGCAGCTGGGGGATCCCTGATTGCAGTCGAGGTGGGTATATTGCTGCTCACGCCTCCGACGACCCACGTGCAGCCCTTTGAGGAACCTTTTTTCACCCATGCATTCTGCACAGGCGCCTCTCTATCTGTCAATCAGGGTCCTTACACATAGTCCGGTCATCCCGCCCTAGCAGAAACGTGTCTGCTGCAGGCACTGCCAATTATGCCCGCTAGATGTTGCCCAGCTGACCGGTGGCAATGGCAAGTTTCGAACCGAGGAGTTCAGAATTTCGGCACTGGTGTGCTAGCAGAATACCCCAGGTGGTCCAGCAGGGTAATCCGCTAGCACACCAGCGCTGGGATTCTGAACTCCTGAGTTCGAACCTCAGCTCTGCTACCGGTCGGCTGGGCGCCCTCTAGCAAGCATAATTAGTAATGCCTGCAGCAGACAAAATTGGCTATTAAAGTCTGCTGGGTGGGTAAAAGGCCGGACTGAAAAGTGGGTGAGGTCTTCGACACTGTGTAAGGACCTTGGTTTGTAGCTCGATGTGCCTGTACAGACGGTGGAAGAGCATGGAGATCAGTGTGTGGCTCTCCGTTCATGAATACTTGCCTCACACATGAATTCACAGAATGTGTAGGCAAATAAGAAGGGGTCGGTGGACTGCTCACGCGTCAGAGGGAGCATAAAAATACCCTCCTCGGACATGACCGGAGTCTCCAGCAGCGGACGACGAATTGACTACATTAAATTGAGAGAAACAAAATAGCAAAAAAAGCAAAAAAACTAAAAACCTTGCATTGATGTCATCACATGGGTGGAATGGTGACTTGATGGGTAGCACTGTTGCCTCACAGCAAGAAGGTTCTGGTTTTGATTTCCAAGTGGAGTGGTCAGGGTCCTTTCTGTGTGGAGTTTGCACATTCTTTCTGTGTCTGCATGTGTTTCCTCTGGGAGCTCTGGTTTTCTCCCACAGTCCAAAGACATG
This sequence comes from Trichomycterus rosablanca, assembly GCF_030014385.1. Lineage (NCBI taxonomy): Eukaryota > Metazoa > Chordata > Actinopteri > Siluriformes > Trichomycteridae > Trichomycterus > Trichomycterus rosablanca. The sequence goes on along the minus strand of NC_085990.1, from coordinate 40,020,175 downwards.
ATAGTGTTTGACATTGAGCTTAAACCATCATGTGTAACCTGTAAGTACTTGTCCTGTCATTAATGTAACCAAAGTGTAAAACATGATGTTAAATCCTAATAAAACAAAACAAATAAAACAAAACCATCATTGTACGGAACCGGCATCATATACACACCTTTTTTATCTGTGCATTTTAAAGGGTGCTTTCAGCCGCTTAGATCCTGCAGGTCAGTTCGAGCAGTCGATGATTGGGAGGATTCCTGTGGGGAGGCTTGGTACACCGGGTGAGATTGCCAACCTGGCTGCTTACCTCTGCAGCGACTATGCCAGCTGGGTGTCGGGTGCGGTAAGTGTTCTCTGACCTTGTGGGAGAGAAATGCTGTCTTTTTAGACTGCAGCTAGTATATTGGCATCCCTAAGGATGGCTCATCTTTCAGTAACAATGAAAGAATGAGCCAAGTACACACCAGTGCTACCTCCCTCTGCTCTCTCTGTCAGGAGACACTGAGGTCACAGGACAGAGAAAAAGGATGCACTTTAAATAGACTATATTTTTAAATGCCACTTTGTTACTATTAAAGTCCCTTTTTGCTTGTCTGACTTATTAATTTTATGTTCCTTTTAACAGATCATCAGGATGGATGGGGGGGAGTATGTGTTCATGTCTGGTGAATTTAATCCACTTAGTAAGGTATGGTTTTCAGCATACATACATGAATAGCGATGACACCCTTTACCAATATTGCACCAGTGTCATCTGATAACAAACAGTTTATTAAAAAAGAAAAAAGAGTAAATTATTATCATGTATTTTATGATTAACTATCTTATTCAATGACAGTGATGTCATGTTGGTCAAATATGTTATGTATTTTCTTATGTATATCCCCCACTCTGTGACACCTGCAAAATACCTCTTTCCATTAAACACATACTAACTAAATGTACTAAATACTCACAGGAACGTCAATCTCTTGCAATACTAAAGACTATGCTGATAAATCTTTATCCAAAAATGAAGACAATCCTTTAAAAAATTGGTATAAAAGAGCACATTTAAAGAACAACACAAGAACAGCACTTGGCAAGAATGGCAGACTGCTGTAAGAATTATGTACCCTTCCTGCCGTGAATATAACCATGGTGTAAGCACGGTGTAAAACAACTAAATATAAAAAAATTCAGGCTTCTTACTTCCTCAATAATTATTCCTCTTATTGTATATATCCATCTGGTTGCTGGCCATTCTTTTCCTCTTTTACCTTCAACTTCTCCAAGCATAATTGTCCTTTCCAATGAATTGGCTCTTCTCATAATGTTTTCAAAAAGTGAGCTTCAGGTTGGTTGTCTGGGCTTTAAGTGAGAGGTAAGGTTTGATATAATTAAGGGTTAAAAGGTACTAATATTTCTCTGTCATCTATGGAGCAGCAGGTAGTGCTATTGCTGCACATTACCAGGGTTCCTGGTTTAATCGTCTGGTTATGAAAAAAATTAAACTTGCAGTCTAGATTATTAACATTTTGGTAGCAGGTTTGCATTTAGATTTGCAGCATTTAGCTGATGCTTTAATCCAAAGCGATGTACGATTATTACTATATACAGTTCGAGCAATCGAGGGTTGAGGCTTTGCTCAGGGGCTTAACAGTGACAACTTAGCGATGGTGGGACTTGAACCAGCAACCTAATGATTACTATTAAGAAAGAATAATTTGACCTCTGGTATATAAAAGTCATACAGTATTTATTTTTTGCCTGTTGTATTTATCTGCTAGGTCACAAAAGAGCAGTGGGACGTAATGGAGGCCTTGATTAGAAGCACAAAGGAATCGTAGTATGGAGAACTGCTGTATGTCTCAGCTAGGGTCTTTTTCATTAATCAGTGGACATTACACAGCAAATAAACAGCAAGATTAGTTGTCAGTTAATGTAGATAGAATTAACTGGTCACCCACAACATTCAAGTGCAAAACATGAGTAGAATCAGGACTGTGATGTGTTTACTGTGCTGCAGTAAAGCCACATCCAAAATAATCCAATAATAACTTCATGCATTTTCACAATAGATTAATGTGATTATTTTATTTGCATTTATATCTAATTAAAAAACAGTTGATGCATTTTTTCTCCTGTTGTATATTCTTAATAGCCACCAAATGTCCTTTGAATGAATTAAAAGTATTAAAATGATTATACATTTTTGAAATCATGATGTCCCTGGAGAAACATACAATAAAAAAGATAAATTATTGATTCGGATGAGGTATTATATCTATTTAATGGGTAAATTCACTAATAATACACACTCTTGCTTAGTCATACATGATGCTATGTTTTGCTTCTTCAGTACTAGAGAATGGCTGATTATAATAACCTCACTTTAATAGTGTAAACAAGTATGTTTTGGATGGCACAGTGGCTTGGTTGGTAGCACAGTCACCTCACAGCAATAATGTACTGGGTTCGATTTCCAGGTGAACTGGTCTGGGTTCATTCTGAGTTTGCATCTCCAGTTCACCTAACTTACACATGTCTTTGGATTGTGGGAGGAAAACAGAGCTCCCCTAGGAAGGTAGGTGGGTAGCACTGTCGCCTCACAGCAAGAAGGTACTGGGTTCTATTCCTAGGTAGACTGGTCTGGGTTCCTTTTGTGTGGAGTTTGCATCTCCAGTTCATCTAACTTTTACATGTCTTTGGATTGTGGGAGGAAACTGGAGCTCCTACAATCCAAAGACGTGTAAGTTAGGTGAACTGGAGATAAAAATTGCACCTTATGGTGTTTGACATTAGGTTTAAACTGATTAATCATGTGTAACCTTTTACTATGTGTCCTGTAATGAATGTAACCAAAGTGTAAAACATGATGTTAAAAATCCTCATAAAAACTACTATGGTTTAACTTTTCATTTCCGTGCAATGCTATTATTGTGTTATTTGTTTAGTAAGTATGAGTCCTGGAGCACGTTTTCAAGCCTGAAGAGGTCAGCAGCTCAATTATAAGATAAGATCTTGACTTATTACACCAACACACACTGATATATTTTGTTAAAAATGAGAAGATCAATATAAAGAATGCAAAGTTTGGGCACCTTTGGTCAAATCTAGACTTTGATGATTGATGAAGTAATAAATGGTTAACCTTTTAATTACAGGAACAAACATATGCACATTGTAATGCGTAGTCACAGTTTATTCATTAAAGTTAACATAAATATGCCATATCCCCCTATTTTATTTAAACAGAAAGGTTTGACCCCTTGACAATGTGGATTTGAAAATAAATAAAATATGGAATTTAGCCAGGAAAGTCAAAACTTTTGCATAAAACTATGTGTGTTCAGAATTGTAATATTTATTAAAAAATTGCATTATATTGTCATAAACTGCAGTATGCTGGCCAGCTGGTCTGGTTCCACCTGGAAACACTGGATGCAAGGCCTAGTGGGTAAGGCTTTGGGCTATCAACTGAAAGGTTGAGAGTTCGCATTCGAGCTGCCATGCAGCCACTGTTGGGCCCTTGAGAAAGGCCCTTAACTCTTTCTGCTCCAGGAGTGCCATACAATAGCTGACACTGCGCTCTGACCACAGCTTCCAAACAAGCTGGGATATGTGAAGAAAGAATTTTGTTGTACTGTACATGTGTATATGTATGTATGACAAATAAAGGCATTCTATACCCTAAACAGGGTACCAATCCATCGCGGGACTTTGGCCAGCCTACCCTCAGACTTGGCTAATCATGTCTGTGTAGATGCCCAACCTGCTGATAGTGTTCTAGACCACTGTGCGACTCAAGCGCCTATTCCTAAAATAGATACTCGAATTACGTATAATAGCCAAAAGTCTGTAGACATTACTTGTTTTGGCTATTTCAAATACACCAACTGGTAACAGATGCTGAAAATTAAGCACCAAGCCATTTAGCTTTTATAGAACAATATTGGCAGTGGATTGGTACATACTGATGCCAAGTCAATTTTTATGCAAGCCAATTCATCAGATCTCTGACCAGTTTGAGCTGCCTAGGGCTGCCTGACTGCAGAAAGCCCTAAACTTAATCCTTTTTAATACCTTCAGATTAAATTCAAACTGTTATGGGTGCAGGTTCCCACCTAGCCAACCTTATCCAGTTTGAACCGAGATCCTACAGCACAGAACATTTTTGACTGGTTATTGTCTCACAGGTATGTAAGTAAAGAAGACACTGTTAAAGATGACACCCCAGTAATCTGTACTTTTTATGTTATGGTTTACCACTGATGGAAAATAACGCTAATCATTATTTTTCTAATGCTTCCATGGCCTGTTATTACAGTAACAATTAATGTATGACAGGTGTCCATAAACTTCTGACTGTTTAGTTAATAATAAAGGTATATTCATGAGAACAAACACCACCACCACAAGTATTTCGGATAGCACTTTATTAAGTATATTCTCATACACAGTGTGTCTGGGGGTTGGCATTGTGGCACATGGCATTCATTACAGTGCAAATATGTAGATAATGTATGAGAATGGGGAGAGGGCGGGGGAAAATGCAGTTTGTATAAATATGTATGTGCTTATAGAGTCTCTATTGCCTCATGGCAAAACGTGCCTTCAGTCGCAAAACATGCACTGCATTCTGTGATCGAGTAAACATCACATATGTATACCTGCCATATTTCATATGTGTTATTGCTTTGTCTATGATATTAAGGTAGGTGATGTGAATTTAACTAATACAAATGGAGCTAGTTCTCTGGGGACATGTTATCTGTTATCTGTTTTGAGTGTGGCAAACATAGTAACCCATGTTCAGGTCATCGTATGTATTGTAGTAATCTCATCTTTACAAAATCTGTACATTTAGAAATGGTATAGAAACTATAGTGTGATCTCCATCTCTGGTCCATGTAGTCAGCCTGTAAATCACATGTTTCTTAAATGAAAGACAGAACAGAAAAACACCCAGTGTTTAGCTATGTTCACATGTGTAACAATGCGCAGAGAGCTTCGCTGGCGGTGGGTTGTGTATAGAGAAAATGAAGGAAGGGTCAGCTGATGGATGAGTCTCAGATCTCTTCAGCACACAACACCAGTGCCAACTCGGTTCTGTAGAGTTTCCCCCCATCCGACAGAGCCATGATAGCCTTCTTATATACAGGGAGTTTGTTGGCCTCAAGAACCTGTAACAATTTAAAGGTCTGTACAAGCACTACTGCACAGCAATCACACGCTACTAAACTGCTGCATCATTCACTTTCTTTGTTTATTTGCTGCATCATTTAACTGATAACTTTTCTAGCTCTGGAGATAATTTACAAATTATGAACCCTTATTTTTTTGGAAGTTAAATATTTCTGATTGCAACTGTATTTATATTTCTCACTTTAGGTGTACATGCTGGGTAACTTTAAATTAAACTTATCCCACTGTATCCGACTAAATGTTCTACTTTTTGGGAATTTATTATTAAGTATAAAAGTATCTATTAAGTATAAAAATATTTATGTCAAAAGAGAGAGATGCTGGTCACTTTGTGGCTAATACATTGAGCAAAACACTTTAAATATAAACCTACAAGTAAAATTACGTAAAAGAAGTGCATCGACTGCATTGTATGATGTCCAAAACCCAGTTCTAGCTGATTTAGACCAGTTTCTATGTTAACTGTGAAATCTTCCACTCTTCATCACGGCACCTGTTAGTGGGTGGGATATATTAGGCAGCAAGTGAACATTTTATCCTCAAAGTTGATGTGTTAGAAGCAAGAAAAATGGGCTAGCGTAAGGATCTGAGTAAGTCTGACAAGGGCTAAATTGCAAATTGTGATGGCTAGACGACTGGGTCAGAGCATCTCCAAAACTGCAGCTCTTGTGGGCTGTTCCCAGTCTGCAGTGGTCAGTATCTATCAAAAGTGGTCCAAGGAAGGAACAGTGGTAAACCGGTGACAGGGTCATGGGCGTCCAAGGCTCATTGATGCACGTGGGGAGCGAAGGCCGGGCCGTGTGGTCCGATCCAACAGACGAGCTACTGTAGCTCAAATTGCTGAAGAAGTTAATGCTGGTTCTGATAGAAAGGTGTCAGAATACACAGTGCATCACAGTTTGTTGTGTATGGAGCAGCAAAACGGGACCAACACACTATTAGGAGGGTGGTCATAATGTTATGCCTAATCGGTGTATAAGGATGTTTATTATTATTGTTATTGCATTCACAGAGCCTCTGTGAGAGACTCTGTCGGTGTGATCCTTCTCTGCAGACAAGATTAAAACTCTTCTCTACTCACAATCCAGTCTTTATTATGGGTTTCTACCACAATAGCAACTATAAAGCACACATTTTTAGCATTAGGCAAATGTAGACTGCTTAAAAAGCCTGCCAAGAAACTAAGACAACACTTTTTCTGTAGTACAATCATTTTGGCAGTGATCCTCATGTTTTTTTTCCCTAAAGCCATGTTTAGCCACCTCCAAAGGGTTGCATCTGCATGCAGGGCACACACACGGAGCAGGAGATTGGATTCTGACTGACTCTAGCATGCTTTCATGAGTCCGCTCCAAGAAATTGTTTCTATAACTCCATCCAGGCACTGCTGACAAAATAATGTTCTAGTGTTTCATTCATCTCCAAAAAAGAAATCTGTCTGAGTGATTGTGGCAGTGAGGTCTCACCTTTTTGTTTTTCTCGCACAGGTCTCTGAGCAGGGCGTCCAGCTCGTTTTCGTCCATATAACCGTTTCTGTCCTAGAAAGGCAGAGGAAGAAGGGATTTGTCAGACACACAGGAAAGGTAATGTCATGTCATTTTACTGCCATTTCATCTTAATTTCTATAAATTAGAAAAGCTTCACTGGGCACTCAAAGACTAAAAAGGAGAGAAAGCAGGCATTGAGGATTGGTTTTGCTCTGTCAGTGTAATGACACGCTGGCTGTTATAGTTTCATTTCACGCTATGAAAAAATGAAGCCCACACCTCACCACTGATGCACCAGTTGTAGCAACCTACAAGAACTGCAAATAAACCCATCCTGAAAGATAATTAAGATAGAAAAATACTGTGGCCACAATAACACAAACAAAATAATGCAAGTGGCCAAACTAACAAAAACAAAGAAACAAAAGACTAAAAAAAAAGAAAGGAAAACTGGTTGTCATGATATCGTAAGTGCTTCAGCTGACCGGCAACGACAAAGTTCCACAAAAACGAGTAAAGAAAGAAAACCCAGAACAAGCCAGGGCAATGAATCAGCAGCACCCAAACAGCTGGCACAGTCTGTGCTCGGGATGGATTTAAACATAGTAAGGGCCGACACCAAAAAAAACTGATTGACCCCAGCATCAAGTTTTAAGAGAAAGCAGGTTGCCAATAGAGGAGCTGGCAACTCTGTGAGGAAGAAACCGGGATGAATAGAAACACTTCCACCTGGAGCTAATTAATGCTCAACAAGGCACAGAAGACTTTGAGGAAAAACCTACAGGTCAAAAATGTGTGCCTCCATTCCCTCTGTTATCCATAAATGGAAGGGCAGATGGGCATGATTCTTCAATTGTGCCCCCTGCCAATCTCCACTTTATTTGTGGCACCAGTTTGGTGAAGGTTTTCTGTTATAGCTTGACTGTGCCCCTGCACACAAAGCAAGGTCCATGAAAATGGTTTGATGAGTTTGGTGTGTAGAAACCAACACTTTTTTAAGCACAAATTTCCACAGACAGAATCAATATTGTGTACAGCCTTCCCAAAACAGTAAAGGCTATTATTAGCTACCTAGTAGGGGAAGGGCGGCACGGTGGCTAAGTGGGTAGCACTGTTGCCTCACAGCAAGAAGGTCCTGGGTTCGATCCTCAACTGGGTTGGTCAGTTTCCTCCCACAGTCCAAAGACATGCAGGTGAGGTGAATTGGAGACACTAAATTGTCCATGACTGTGTTCGATATAACCTTGTGAACTGATGAATCTTGTGTAATGAGTAACTACCGTTCTTGTCATAAATGTAACCAAAAAGTGTAAAACATGACGTTAAAATCCTAAATAAACAAGCAATCATTAAGAAATGGTTCGATTAGTTTGTTGTGTAGAAACAAATACTGTTTTGTATCAATGGGCACAATTTTACACAGACACTCCAAAATAGTGTGTACAGCCTTCCCAAAACAGTAAAGGCTGTTATAGCTATTCAGTAGGGGAAAATACTGTATATTAATGCACATTGGTTTGGATTGGGGTGCCAGGCACGTTTTGTACACTCAGCACCTTAATATTACATAAAAACCTCTGGGATTATGTATACAGGATTTATCTGAGGTGTGCCTGACAATGTTAATGTGATGCAGAAATGCTTAAACAAAAGCAAAAGGTGTATCATTCATCATGTCCTATCAGCCTGAATTCAGTCCCGTTACCCACATCCATCAGACTGATTAGTGGAGCTTAATAGTGGCAAAATTCTATGGCTGAAACAGATGTGTGCAGACCGTGTTAACAGCATGCCAGGCTGCACCGTGATGCCTCACAGCTCTGCTAATGACTGTGTTGTCTTTATTTATGCCAAACCCTCTTTGTGGGTATTTAGATAACCCAGCAGCCTTGTGTTTTTGTGTGGGTGAAAGTGTAACCTGAACCCGCCAGTCAATAACTATCAGATGTGCTGTCATCAGCAGCCCAGTATTTACCCTATTCAGGGACACAGTAATACATTATGGTGAAGCTGGTGCCAGAAACTTCAATAGTGCTGGGGTGATATCCAGACAGGACACACTCTGTATACTAATAACTGCTCCTCTCAGCTCCCAAGAATAGCCTTGACTCTAGCGAATGTTAAACTGATCCATACACGTGTAATACTTCTGAAACCTTAGACATAGGTTATAAGAATAAGGGTTATCCAGGGCAGATGGGATGTCTTTATTTGTCATGTGTATATACTGTATATACGTGTGTGCAGTACAATAAAATTCGTTATTTGCATATAACAGCTTCTTTGGAAGTTAGGGTTAGAGCTCAGACACAGCCACTGTTCTGCGCCACTGGAGTGTCTTGTTTCCTGTGTGTCTCTGTGTCCCAAAGTTGTGTTTGTGTACCTAAGTGCTAGTGCTAGTGCTAGAGAACCCAAGAACAAGCCTGGGACGGTAATGAACAAGCGGCACCCAAAGAACTGGCACTGTCTGCACTTAGGATGGAATCAAACATGGAAAAAACTGACATCCCACCTATGGGGTAGTTTGTCATCCAGGAAAACAGAAACAGATTGACACCAACACCCAGTTCTAAGAGAAAGCAGGTTGCCAACAAAGGAGAAATTGTGATAAATAGAAACCCTTCCACCTGGAGCAAATTAACACTCAACAACGCACAGGAGACTGTTAGGAGAAACCTACAGGTTAATTTGCCTTTATTGTGATGTATACATACACACGTGTACAGTACAGTAAAATTCATTATTTGCATGTCCCAGCTTCTTTGGAAGCTAGGGTCAGAGCTTAGATACAGCCACTGTACAGCGCCCCTGGAGCATCTTGTTTCCTGTATGTCCTTGTTTCCCAAAGTTTTGTTTGTGTACCTACAGTGCTAGAGAATCCAAGAACAAGCCTGGGCCGGCAATGAACAAGCGGCACTCAAACAGCTGGCACAGTCCGCACTCAGGATGGATTTAAACATAGAAAGAACCGACACCCAGTCTGGGGCAGTTCGGCATCCAGGAAAACAGAAACAGATTGACACCAACACCCAGTTCTAAGAGAAAGCAGGTTGCCAACAAAGGAGAAATTGTGATGAATAGAAACCCTTCCACCTGGAGCAAATTAACACTCAACAACGCACAGGAGACTGTTAGGAGAAACCTACAGGTTAATTTGCCTTTATTGTGATGTATACATACACACGTGTACAGTACAGTAAAATTCATTATTTGCATGTCCCAGCTTCTTTGGAAGCTAGGGTCAGAGCTTAGATACAGCCACTGTACAGCGCCCCTGGAGCATCTTGTTTCCTGTATGTCCTTGTTTCCCAAAGTTTTGTTTGTGTACCTACAGTGCTAGAGAATCCAAGAACAAGCCTGGGCCGGCAATGAACAAGCGGCACTCAAACAGCTGGCACAGTCCGCACTCAGGATGGATTTAAACATAGAAAGAACCGACACCCAGTCTGGGGCAGTTCGGCATCCAGGAAAACAGAACCAGATTGACACCAACATCCAGTTCTAAGAGAAAGCAGGTTGCCAACAGAGGAGCTGGCAACTCTGTGAGGAAGAAATCGTGATGAATAGAAACCCTTCCACCTGAAGCAAATTAATACTCAACAACACACATGAGACTTTCAGGAGAAACCTACAGGTCAATTTGCCTTTATTTGTCATGTATACATACACACATGTACAGTACAGTAAAATTCGTTATTTGCATGTCCCAGCTTCTTTGGAAGCTAGGGTCAGAGCTTAGATACAGCCACTGTACGGCGCCCCTGGAGCGTCTTGTTTCCTGTATGTCCCTGTTTCCCAAAGTTGTGTTTGTGTACCTCCAGTGCTAGAGAACCCAAGAACAAGCCGGGCACGGCAATGAAAAGCGGCACCCAAACCGCTGGCACAGTCTGCGCTCAGTATGGTTACAAACATGGAAAGAACTGACACCCCACCTATGGGGCAGTTTGTCATACAGGAAAACAGAACCAGATTCAACCCCACATCAAGTTCTAAGAGTAAGCAGATTACCAACAGAGGAGCTGGCAACTCTGTAAGGAAGAAATTGTGATGAATAGAAACACTTCCACCTGGAGCAAATGAATTCTCAACAACGCGACTGTCAGGAGAAACCTACAGGTCAATTTGCCTTTATTGTCATGTATACATATATAAACTTTCTTACTACTAAAAACAAATCTGTGCATCTGTTAAATAATCAAAACCACACTATATGGCCATTACGCAACAGTATAAGGACACCTGACCATGAGCTTGTTGGATATACCATTACAAAGCTATGGACATTAATATGAAGCACTGTTCTGTGAAGGCTTTTCATAATTATTTTGGAGTGCACCTGTTAGCAATAAAAATTGCTGAAACCTCAGAAATTGGGGGTGTCTACATACTTTTGGCCATATAGTTAGTGTTGTTTGTGGATATTTTTAAGCAGCAGTGACTGACAATATGCTTAGGGTTTATGGAAAAACTAAAGTTACCAAAAGTAAGAAAATTTTTAGCAAAGCCATGCACACGTTGCAACATTATAGTTGTTATAAATAAAATATAGGTATGTACATACCTTATCATATAATTCGAAGATCTTGTTGAACTCTTTTCTAGGCATTTTTACCCCCTATGGAAAGATGAGATAATTGAAATAATTAAAAGCAGTCAGCAAAACAGCGTTGCTTAATTTGTTTTTTATTTGTTTGTAGAGACAAACCTGAAATTTTAGTAGAAAGTTCTCTTGGTCTGGTAGTAGCCTGTTGTGAGATTAGAGATCTAGTGTTAAATATACTGCTCAAAAATTAAGGGAACACTTAAATCACACATTGGATCTCAAAGGTTAAAAATCTTAACTGATATAAAATGTGTCATTTGTTGAGAAGGAAATGATGTAACGACAGTCAGTGGGAATCTAAATAATCAACCCACTAAGGCCTGGTTTCAAAATCACACCAATAATAAAAGTAAAAAAATGTGATCCCATTTGTGTGAATTTGATCATGACAGCTTATAATATGACACATAGTGTGTCCCCATGTGCCTGTATGTACTCCCGATAACATCTGGGCATGCTCGTGATGAGATGGCGGAAGTTGTTCTAGGGAATCTTCTCCTGGATCTGGATCACTGTATTAATGAGCTCCTGGACAATCTTAGCCCTTTTCAACCAATGTGGAATGAGTTCCGTTTCAGTTTTGAACCATTTTGCACATTTCCACCAACAATAAATCATTTTTATGTTCATTGCCAACTGGAACCAAAGAATAGTAAGTTTTTCAGCACAAATCATTACGATATTCATGGCCATGTCAAGTCATAGATAAAAGAGAATGTCTTCTTATAACCAAAATATCCATAATTTATGTTTATGTACAAAACAAACATTTCTAACACCAGCACAACTGTTTGCAGGTAATGGATGTTCTCTGAGAGTATGTTCTCTCAGCTTATTACTATTATCACAACAGTTACTACTGTTTACTTCTGTTGTGCAGCGCCCTCTGTTGATAATGCATCGTTGGTTTCAATAAAAACTAGTGCAAACACAAGCCGGTTCTCTGGTTCTAGAGGTGTGAATGGAACCAGTTCAATCTCAGAGTTATTTTGGTCAAAAAGGGCTCTCTGTCACACTGCATTGGATGCACTAATACAGAATGTCTCAGAGTTTCTCAGTTGTGGGGCTCTGGCAGTGCCCCTCCTGTTCCTTCTTACACAAAGGAGCAAATATTGGTCCAGCTGCTGGGTTGGTGCCTTTCTATAGCCCTGTCCAGCTCTCCAAGTCTCTGTGTCATAATGTGATGATTATGTGTTCCCTTATTTTTGAGCAGTATAGAATGTTAAGATAGATTTATAACTTACAGTTTAAAAAAGAAAAGGCTTGTAAAGGCTTTTAGGAATATAAAAAAGACAAACCTTGCCATTTCTGCCAGACATAATTTCCCATCATTATTTGAATCAAAGATTTTCAGCTGCAGAAAAGAAACATTGCAATTACATTTTTAGCAAATTTTAAAGATATAAAAAAAAGACATGCTAATATTCATGATGCTCTTACTGTGGTTGATGTGTATTCTTCTAATTTCTTGTCATCAAAAGGTTTTTTTGCTCTTTGAAGCAGATCCTTCAAAAAATTCTAAAAGGATAAAAACTGAATTCTTAGAAGGCCTTAAAAATGCTATTAGAATCTATACAAAAACAGCATCAGCACAATTATTATACCTATCTGAATGTGACACTAAGGAGAAAATTGATACAAAGCAGTTTTACAAGAAACTATCATGTAAATGTACAAATGTATAATAATTTTTTCATTCTGATGCTTTATCCTGAAAGCCACTCCAAGGCCGTACAAGCCTTTTGATAGGTCTGATTTCATAAAGTGGTGACAGTCTTTATTTATTTATTTTTTGTTGTTAAAAGCTTCACTTACCCATCTCATGAGGTAAATAATATTGTTTTTTGTCTTCTACACATTATTGTACATAAAAACTAGAAAACTGTTGACGTTATCCTTTCTCCATAAGTTAAAACCCACTAATTGTCATATTTGTATCACCTTCGATCCACTTTGTGAACAAAACATATTATTATTCTAAAAATAGTAATGCACTTTAAATGCAAGTATGCATGTCATTTTATCTTCTGTTTATAATCTTTTGGCCTGTAGTCAAACAATTCTGGTCAAAATTCAGTGTCATGACAAGATTGTATTATTTTCCTATGACACTGCGCTCTTTGCTATTTTCTACCAATTTTTGTTTTGGTTTCCTTGTAGTAGTAGTTTTTTTCCATAGGATATGTTGGTAGGTAAATTGGCCACTCAAAACAAATCTTTGATCTGTTGGTTAGCCTGTAATTTTTTATCAGCATTGTAAATCTTTAGCTGCATTTTATGGCTTCATGAGCAGATCAGCAGGAGTTAAGATGTACCATTTTTTACTTAACTATGTCATTTCTATCTTTAATGTTGTTGTTTTTTTGGTTTTTTTTGGCAGTTTCACTGTAATCTTGGTGTAGCTTCGAACAGACTGTTAAACAACAGTATTTAAGTGTAAGTGTTTAACAGACTTCAAAGCACAAAAGTAGTTAGTAAGTCTGTTTTAGTGTAGTGACTTAAAAGTGTAGATGAAGGAAGTCCAAATATTACAGGTACAAGTACAGTACCAATATATGTATACTTTCTTACTGTTCTATTTGGTTCAGTGCAATAAGCACACTAGCCTCACAGCAAGAAGGTCCTGGGTTCGATTCCCAGATTCTCCACATGTCTGTGTGGATTTCCTCCGTGAGCTCTGGTTTCCTCCCAAAGACATGTAGTCAAGTTAATTGAAGCAACTAAATTTGCCCAAGATGTGAATGTGTGTGTTTGCCCTGTGATGGCAACCTCTCTAGGGAATTTCCTACCTTTTGCCCAGTGAATTAAACCCACCTAAACCCTGACCAGGATAAAGTGGTGATAAACAGATAATGAACGAATAAGCAAATGCCAGATCACTGTACTGAATGTTCTCTGTATTTTTTTAATCCTGTACACATATTCTCATTTTATGATTCATTTGATTTAGAATGTGTATGTACTGTATTTGGGTTAGTGATTAAATCATTTTGCTCTGCTTTGTATTTTAAACCTTGAGGGTTGTGTTAATTAGGATTGTATTGCAACAGCTTTTGACTACTCTTTCGAAAATGCTCAGGTGCAAACAATCATTATATTAATACCATGGGAAAAGGGCAGCACTTCCCAAAGAGCCAATGGTTCACTTGACTGTGACTGACCTAGTCATAATTCATACACCATAAGCTGTCAGGTACTGCCTGTCATATACACTGTAAAAGGTCAGCGTTGTTTCAGAGTGACAGATTAATACAGAATCTGTGGAGTGAAGGTGGACAGGTAATTGTTTGCAGTACTAGCCTATAGGGTTGTATTTTAGTTACAGGAGCTGAGTGAAATATGTGAGCAAAATATTTTGAGTGAAAAGCCCTGCAGACTTTGATATTTGAATTTATACCCTCTAAGTCAATATAGGATGAATTCTTCTTACCTTAAGCTCATCAGCCTCGATGTAACCACTGTGATCTGCATCATAAGTTCTCCAGGCCTGTAGGAGAGTACAGTATTTATATATCAAACAAGTTTCTCCAAAGGCTACAGTCATTAGTATAGTAATGGGCAGATATTTCTAAAAATACCTCCATAAATTCTGTACAGGACTTTAGCTGCTGGCGGAAAAACAGCAAAAAATTTTCCTCTGTTGGTAGTATTTGTACCAACTGAAACAAAAGGAAAAATATGCATTAGTTGTATTAGCTATCGGTAGGGTTCTACTAAATTCACAGGAAAATGTGCTTAATTTCACGTACCTAATTTTTCAAAAATCACATAATTCATGGATTTTTAAAGAAAAGTGCCACATTTCATGGCAATCATTAAAAACCCCTCATAAATTGAACGATAGAATAAATGGAATCTACGATACATATAGGGTGGCCAGCCATCCGGCTTTAGGTCGGACAATCCGGTTTTTCAGCTACCAGTCCTCCGCCTATGCAACGCTAGGACGGACACTTAAAAATCCTCCTTTTGGAGTGAACTGGTTAAATTTTTGATCAATTATATCTGTCATTGGCTCAGGTACATGTCAAAACAAATGATTTGTATTTAATTGATTTAACAACCTCATTTGACTGCTTATAGTGCTACCTATCGTGGGCGCCAATCGCAGAAGGTCCACCCTCTAAATGCTAGTCTGTGATTGGGTGGTTGAATTTCGCCCGCTCGCTCTGTTCTGCATGCATCTTTTTGTGACTATGAATGTGGCCACCCTAGATACATAGCATAGCCTACCTTAATGGTTGAATGTAAACCTATAACATCCAGCGACGGTGTGAAATCAGCAAACTCAGTTACCTGAGTAGTGTTTTTAGCTGCTTTAGACTTTGACATCTTGGACATTTTGACTAAGTGATTGCTAACACAATTGCTAGAACCGCCTCATAGTGCAAATTAACCAGTAAACGTGAGGCACTTTAACACTATGTGAATGAAAAACGTTAAATTGCTAAACACAAACCTTAAAGTTTGAATTTCACAGCAAAATCTAGTTTGTCTAGAGCAGATGTTCTTTGTGGGTAACTGACATTATTTTAAAGGCTCTTTTAAATAATCTAAATAATCTGTGACTACAGCTATGTGACAAAATGTGTGCTACAGCTACGATGCATCCAGGGAGTCTGACTGTTGTTGTTTTTCTTATTCTGTGTTAGTATGACATGCACGCCACCTAATCAATGTCCGCCTGTGACAAATTAGCATCAGAAATTCAAGCTACATCACAAACACCCTTAATACAAATTGGATAAATGCATTGAGGGTGGATTGAAAAACTGCAAATGCATTAGAATGAGTGGGTCTCTTTTATACTACAATTCACATTAAACATCATTCATTCTTTACCTCAATAATGTCAATTTTTCCATCAGCATTTTTCTCATATGCTTCCACAAAAGCCCTCATTTGGTCTGTTAGTTCCTGTAAGATACATATAACAAAAGGAAGGATATTAATTTTATAGTTAAGATTGGAGGTACACCCCTCCTAATTATTTAGGGCACATGTAGGTCATTGCTAATGACTGCTAACAGGTGTGTAAAAGCAATTATAAAATATAAAATAAATTATAGGTCTGTGGAAGGCCTATCCATGTTTCAGATTGTGCACATTGTGACCATCCAGAAAGACATGGTTTGGTGAGTTTGATGTGGAGAAACTCCAGTGACCTGCACAAGTCCTGACCTCAACCCAGCTGACACCTTTAGGTTAAACCGGAATGTCCAACAACAGTGCGATCCCTTAAATGAATGGCCACAAATTCCCACAGACATCAAAATCTTGTGAAAGGTGTTAAAGTCCACAGCATCCATTTCCTCCAAAAAATATCTGGAATACTGATTTGTCTGACCACAATACATGTTTCCACTGTGTGATGATCCATCCCAGATGCCTCTAAGCCCAGAGAACTCAACACAACTTTTGGACATGGTTAACATAAAGCTTCTCATGAAGTTTAAAGTGACATTTGAGAATGCAACTCCATATTGTAGTGCTTGACAAAGATTTGCCAAAGTCATCCCTTGCCCATGTGGTTATATCAGCTATTGACAAAGGACAGTTCTTGATGCAGTACAGTCTGAGGGATCGGAGATCATGGGTGTTCAGTTTAGACTTGCGTCCCTGCCCTTTACACATTGAGATTCCTTCAGATTCCATGAATCATTCAATGATATTCTGCACTGTAGAAAGAGAAATATGCAAATCACTTCTAATCTTTCTTTTAGGAACATTGTGTTTAAACATTTCAGTAATTGTCTCACACATTTGTTGACACACTGAAAATCCTTTGCCTATGTTTGCTTCTCAAAGACTGCTTTAGTTCCAAATCATGCTTACAATCATCTGTTGACATCACCTGTTTGAAATCACATCATTATTTAGACTTTTACCTCATTACTAGCCCGAAATTGCTTTTGTCCCAACATTTTTTCAATAAAGGCCTTAAATCCAGGAATGGATGTAAAGTAACGAATGAAATGAAGTTGACCAGACAAAACATGAGATATCTTAAAAGCAGACGCTTTTATCCAAAGCAACTTACAATTATCACTGAATACAAAATAAGCAATTGAGGGTTAAGGGCCTTGCTCAAGGGCCCAACAGTGGCAACTTGGTGATGGTGAAGCTTAAACCAGCAACCTTATAATTACTAGTCCAGTACCTTAACACTGAGCTACCGCTGTCCTCATACTGTCTGTATTGAAATAAAAGGCACTGTGAAGAAAATATAAGAAACACTGGGTTTTTTTTGCATCTTCTGTACTGTCCCATCATTTTATGATTTGTGGTTGTACTTTTTGGCTATAAGCCAAATAAAGTTTATATGGTTTCTCAATCCTTTATGCACTTTGGGTTTCCACATATTGCTAAACAAAGTGATGGCTTACACTGACTATAAACATGTAATAGTTTGCCAGAAAATAAATGAACATGTCAGGGCAGTGTAATGGGTCACGGAGCACAAATTACACAATGATCACAAAACCACTGGTCCATACCTAATGCATTTACTGAAATCTCAAA
The DNA here is from genome assembly GCF_030014385.1 of Trichomycterus rosablanca. Classification (NCBI taxonomy): domain Eukaryota; kingdom Metazoa; phylum Chordata; class Actinopteri; order Siluriformes; family Trichomycteridae; genus Trichomycterus; species Trichomycterus rosablanca. The sequence goes on along the minus strand of NC_085990.1, from coordinate 40,002,391 downwards.
GATGTTAATCTGACCTGTACTCTTAATCGATATTTGAACTCTCATCTACTGAAATCCAGTATTGATCAAGAGATGATGAGTCTCGTTTTTTAGTCTTGATTACTCTCATGCCCCATCTTCTGCTTATATGGAGTTTGTCCTTGAGAGTGTTCCTTGGTGTTATTAGAAGTGTGGATTTCTGCAAATTGAAATTGTGTCCATAAGTGTTATTAATAGTGCTGTACAAAACACTATACTTTAGTTATTAACTACACTTACTAGCTCCTGGGGTTCTTGTCATTAGGTGTCTTACAGATTAGAATGCAATGAAAACACCCCCTTTTTCACTTTCCTGAAGATAACAGCATCACTGTATGCTACAAATAATGACGTACTTATTGTGCTGTAAAAACACATCTGATAACTGATGTTATGGCATATTAGTCCAACTGATTGAATTAAAATGACTAGACAAAAAAAGAAATGACAAAACAAAAACTAAGTAAAAATACAACACATCTTGTTTTATTTTAGGAACATAAATATACAATGTCTGTCTGTCTGTCTGTCTGTCTGTCTGTCTGTCTGTCTGTCTGTCTGTCTGTCTTTTTTATTGTATCTATCTCTTCTGAAAAAGTAACTGCCCCAAGCATAAAATATGAAAGTTGACAAATGCAATTGTTCAGTCTGTTTCGCAAATTAAACATCAGGTCTGTCAAATATAAATCAAACTAATTTTAAACCTTCACAGTCAAATCTTGACACAATCTTAAAGTTTCTCCAGATACTCTATGCCAAGATAATAAAAAATAAATAATTGAAATTTATTAGATGGAAATGGTTACAAGGTCAAGATCTAGGATCATAAGCCATTTTAAGATTTATTAGCTTTGAAGGAAAAGAAATTTGGAATAAATTACAATTTCAGTAGGGGCTCAGTGAAAGCCTAAGCTTAGGCATGACTTAATAGTCAGTGTTTGATTGCAACTATTGTTATTATTACATTTATTTTTCCCGATGGGTAACATATGTTTTAGATAACTTTGTTCCTTAAATACAGAAAAGCTTCATTCTAAAAAGTATTTTGTCATTTATCTTATATTTCCATTATGTAATATCATGCTAGTGTGAGTGATATTAACACAAAATGAGGGCAATTGTATATAATGTATGATTTCCTATTCTAAAAAAACTAAAACAAACAAATGTATTAAATAAGGGAGGAATCATTGTATAAAAATGCACTGTAGGCACTGTAGTTAAACATTACACACAGTTCTGTACTACTGAAGACCATCTGCCATCACAAACTGATCATCTTTGTTCATGGTAACTGTGTAAATGCTTTGATTGAACATGTTGCCCTAAATAAGAATTATTTGCTGATTGTAATATTTATTTTCACTTCAGGTCAGTACCATAACAGTATTTATTATTATGACACTATACCTTCCAGTGTTAAATGAAATGTGTTTAACAGTAAAATAAATCAAATCTGTTTCTATGGAATGATGATTTTCAACCATAACTCTTTGCACATTATTAAACTGATTATCTAATAAGAGTTTCTAATCTGGTCTCTAATATAGATGCAATGATCATTAAACTGCATAACTATTGACAGCTTAAACACATTGAGAATGCAGGGTAGAATGCTAACAACTACATTGACTGATAATAAGGAATGACACAGCATGAGGAATGATGAGGGTGGGGTAAACTAAGCAGCATTTAAAAATATTCCAGAAAGAAAATGTGCAAATTTAAGATAAAATTAGCAGGTTTATAAGAACTGTTTCAAATAATAACACATGTAAGGTCTTGGGAAACAGCAAGAATTCAGTTGAGCAAGCTAAGAAAATAACAATGACTTCCTATAATTATCAATAATTTTGAATATTTCATAACATAAATTTTTTTTACTGTAATCTGATCCATCAACATGTTGTCTGACTATAACAGCTGGCAGTTGTAGCCTAGCAGTTAAGGTACTGGGCTAGTAAGCAGAATGTTGCGGGTTCAAACCCCACCACTGCCAGGTTCCCAGAAAGTCCCTTAACCCTGAATTGCTTAGACTGTATACTGTAAGTCGCTTTGGATAAAAGCATCTGCTAAATGCCGAAAATGTAATGTAAATAACACGTGATGCATGTAAACAGCACACAAACACAGACAATATAGTTTATATTATGTAGCAGATATTGACAAGTGAAATGATATAAAGTGGTGAGAGAGAAATCTGTGTAATAGGAGTATGGGCCAGTGACTGTTGATTAAAGCACAAAAGACAAAATATACTGCCCCATTTGACTGCCCATTTCATAATACATCCACTTTAAGACAGCCTTTTATCAGCCCTGGCCAAATTATATACATGTTTTACTTTTGAAGTGAACACAACCTCTCCAGCAAACTACTTTGAAAATGGCACATTTTTTTAAATGTTAATGCTCACTTATTGAAATTAAATTTAAAAGCTTAATATAAAATTATGGTATGTGTGAAAGTCTGGACATCTTATTGTCTAATCTCAGAACTTAATTAACTCAAACTTTTAATTGACTTATAAGATTTATTAGGCAGGACAATAATTGTCATTAGGAATCCTCATCTAATGGTAATTCAGGAGCATATTATATTCTTTAATCCTTTAATCCTTGTGGTAACACTTAACAATCATAGGCTGACTGAGAATATGAAAATTAAGGTAACTTATGTGTGCAAAGGAAGGCGGACTGTAAAAAAAGATATCAAATGTCATTAAGAAATTGCAGTTAATTAAAACTGAAAGTCAGGGCAAGATCTGGAAGACCAAAAAAGTGTCAGCTAGAACTGCTTGTATTCTAGTTGAAAAGGGAAAGCAGAACTTACTATATGACAGCAAATGAGGGATGCTGCATTAAAATCTACATTTAAAAGTCATTAGAACAAACCCTTACACACAACCTCAATGTCAATATGCAAAAACATTCACATAATCAGTAATTTTGGTGCTATGTACTAAAATAAATAAATTAATTAAAGAGAAAGAAATAATTATTTGGCCACAATCACTAAAAGTATTTTTGGAGAAAAAATGAACAGCATTTGAACACCTTGCCAGCTGTTAAGGATCAGCGTCTACTATTATGCTTGGGAGTCGTGTGGCAGCAAGTGACACAGCAAACAATGAAAGATAAATGGAAGAATGGTTTCTACAATAAAATGTTAAATACATAAACCAAAAGACACAGGAGAACATGCAAACACCACACAGAAGGGATCCTGGCTGCCCGACTGGGGAATTAAACCCAAGCCCATCTTGCTATGAGGCAACACTACCCAACATGCCACCCCACACAGGCATCTAAAGAACTAAAGCAATATAGAAGGATGCATTTATTTGTCATATATACATATACACGTGTACCTTTTGATTGCTAGCCCAAAGCTCGACCCACTAGGCTACCACTGTTCCAGTGTACACTGATCAGCCATAACATTAAAACCACCTCCTTGTTTCTACACTCACTGTCCATTTTATCAGCTCCATTTACCATATAGAAGCACTTTGTAGTTCTACAATTACTGACTGTTGTCCAACTGTTGGGGGCCAGTGATAGCTCAGTGGTTAAGGTACTGGACTAGTAAACAGAAGGTTGCTGGTTCAAGCCCCACCACCACCAAGTTGCCACTGTTGGGTCCCTGAGTAAGGCCCTTAACCCTCAATTGCTCATCGTGTTCCGCTCACTGTGTAAGTCGCTTTGGATAAAAGCATCTGCTAAATGCTGAAAATGTAAATGTTTCTCTACATACTTTTTTAGCCTGCTTTCACCATTCTTAAATGGTCAGAAGCCCCACAGAACCACCACAGAGTAGGTATTATTTAGGTGGCGGATCACTCTCAGCACTGCAGTGACTGACATGGTGTGTTAGTCTGTGTTGTGCTGTATGAGTGGATTTAGAGGTTCCATGAACATCTGGCCAAGTCCCCTTTGTATATGGCCATAAGTATGATGACACCTGACCATGATCTTGACAGGGTTAACATACAGCATGTACTTTTCATGATCAAACATTAGCAGTGTATAATGGGTCGTACTGAACAGCTTAGTGAGCACAATGTGCTTGAATACATAGCGCCATCTTTAACGTTTTGTGGATAAGAAATAATGGTATGGTGTGACTTTTTGGTGTTTTGGGGTAAGTCCTTTAGTTTCACTGAAGTATAATCGTTATGCTATAGAATGCAGTGGTATTTTAATAAATGTTAACCTTTTTGGCAATAGTTTAGGGATTTTTTTTTGTTTTACAATGACAGTACCCCCATTGACAAAGTGTCCAGAAAGAAATGGTTTTGCTGAATTCCTGCTGAATTTAACGTTTGCCAATACGTTTAAAATGAATTGGAATACAGACTGTATGCCAGGCACTCCTTTTGATGCTTCATGACTAAATGAAAACCATCTTTCAAAATCTAGTGAACAACCTTTATAACATTTGTAACCTTTGGACATTTGGACATTTGTAACATTTATAACAGCAGAGGTCACCAAACAATTTATTAACATTTGTCTACATACCTTTTACCATGGTGTCAGTCAGCAATGTAGATATGGAAGGTTGGGACATTTTTAAATGCAATAACAATAACAACCTGTGATTTATTAATTCTCTTGAACTTTACCTGATACCAAGCAATAACAAATGACTTCTAATGTATTGGTTGACCAACTTGATTGTATTTTGTAATACACCTATTTTAAATTTGATGCCTAAAACACAGGCAAAATAAAAGTAAACATTTTTAAAACCGTTAATTAATTAATAAGCAGGTGAATTGGTAAAAGGTGATGGTATCTAATGTCTAGTTCACACTACACGACTTTTGCCCAGATTTGCGCTCGGCGACCGGATCGAGATATCTAGCATGTCAGATATCTGAATGGGTGTTTCCCGACTGGCAATGAGTGCTATGTCGAACAGCCAATGAGAACACAAGATACAGCGTGAGGAGAAACGCAGGAGAGGAGTGTGGCTGTACAGGGGCTTAATATAGTTTATATCATAATACACTGGCACACACACACACAAGTTTTACAGTATTTCTGACCTTATCATTCTATACAAAACACCCATGCTGCATTGCTAAAATATTTATTAACCTCCAACTCACTATAGAACAATCCGAGCAAAATCCACTAAGATTCTTTTTTTTTCTCTTTGTTTTTACGTGCACAAACTTTGATCGCTCGCTACTTGTTGATGTGCATGTTTGGACGTGGTATCATTAAACCTTTCGTCACATCTCGCGTGTGTTTTCGTGACAAAAGGTAGTTTGGGAGACCAGATTGGTGATAGATCGTGTAGTGTGAAACCCCCATTACCGAACAGTCGTGTAGTGTGAAATATACACAGACTGAAAAGACTTCCGAGTGCAAGAGATTCAGTCGTGTAGTGTGAACTGTACAGCGACCTGACAAATCAGAAAGTCGTGTAGTGTGAACTTGGCATAAGGAGAATCCACCAAAGACCAAAGATCCAGAGATGCCCATGGCTATTTCAATAAGACAAAGCCAGGCCTCATTCTGCATGTGCTACAACAGGGTGGCTTTGACGAAGCAGAATGCATGTGCTTGACTATCCTGCCTGCAGTCCAAATCTGTCTCCTATTGAAAATGCATGCTAAGGAGAATCAGTCAAAGGTGGCTATGGATTGAGCAGTGTTGTATGAAGAAAGAATGTGCAAAAATACCAATTGCAAAACTGCAACAATTAGTATCCACAATTAAATAAAATTAATAAAACATTTTTGTCAGTTAAATGAAGGTTTGTGAAAATTAACAAATCAGAGACTCTTGTTTTTATTGCATTTTACAAAATGTCCTAACCTTTCAAGAAATAGTTTTTGTAAAATAATGATTTTGATAAATGTTGTTCAGGTTTGTAATTTTAATGTAATTATAACTTCACCCTGCACATTTTACACCTTGTAAAAGGTTATGACTACTTAATCTCACAAGAAATGCATACCAGTTCAAAAGAATGGCTGGCCAGTGTATGAATAGGATGTTAGTGAGTGTTTTTTAAAAAATACTTCAGTACATTAGCATGATTTTAAAACTTTAAATTGTAATTTGATTTATATTTCTGTTTTGTCACTACTGTATCATGATACAGCAACAACTGTCACTGGTATTACATTACTTAAATATACAATATTTAATATTTATTTAGAAGGATTACATTCATGTTTTTAATTTTATTGTAATCATTTAAGCAGAATTTTATTTTTGAAATTTTGATTGTTATTTTAAAAAAATGTTAGTGGTGTCACACTGATGTTTGGTGCTACACCATAAAAATAAAAATGTAAATTTACACTTAAATATTGAAGATTTAAACAGTTTAGTGGGTTTTAAAACAATTCTCGTTCCACATTATGTTGTCACTGGTGTTGCACTGTGTTAAGTGAAAGACACTGGGGCGACGATTGTATGTTTAGAGCCTAATAAACATAAAATTCTTGCAAGATATGTTGTGTTCTACATTCATACTCTTTATTTTTAACTGCTCTGTTAAAATAAGAAATGTTTAGCTATTTTTATATTCTATTTATATTTTAATGCGGTTCAAATCCAGATCTTTTAAAACAAGGCATCATTTGACGTAAACATTTATTTTAAAAATAAAATGATGGTGTCATGCAGATGAAAAACTAAATTCCCATGAATCAATGTGGTGGCATACAGTAGGAGATTGTGATCAGTGAAAAGGCTATCTGGGGAATAAATAACTCTCTTCATACATACACAGTGACATCATTTGTTCAGTTTTCATATTTTGTGATGAATGAATGAGAAAAAATAAACAGATTATGTTTTAAAGCCTCAAAATAACACAGCCTGGTTAACGTCATCATTTCCCTTTATGTAGTATGTTTTTATTTGCTTTATGTGAATTTATTAAGATAAAAAATGTTTCATTTGAAAACAGCTTTTAATGTAATATTATTCTAGTTACATGTGATTTATTACATAAATTGTTAGAAGTGTAAATAGATCATGCTGAAGATGGTTAGATAGATATTAATGATTAATTATTATATATTGCAACATCACCCATGCATAACAATCCACCCATATGTTTCTTTCAATTTGAATAAAAAATAGCAGCAGTAAAATGAGTACATTAAAATAAAAACTTACCAGTCCTGCTTGTTTCCGAGCTTGTTGAAGTTCCTTAATGAAGTTCTGCAACTCTTTCCCCTCGATATAACCATTACCTGAGAATTCATTCACATCAGCATCAGTGATAAACTGCACTGCACACTGTATTTCTATTCACTCAGATCTAATACAGCTTGATAAGAATGATAAAAAAGAGATTTGCTGATAAATTGAAAAATAAATCTCTAGTATAATAGGCTCAGACCGTCTGAGACAAAAACATACTGTTGGATATTAATATGAATTCCAAAAGTCACCAAAAAGTGGAAAAAATAATTCGGAGGAATTTCATTTTAAACTTCACAAAGTCTTTTTTTTTTTTTTTTTTTTTTTTTTTTTTTAAATAAAATTTATTTACCGTCGTTGTCATAATGATGAAAGATATCCAGAAATTGAGAAGCAGAAATCTCCACTCCCTGTAAGTAAGAGTTAGCCATGTTTTCAGTACTGATGCTGGTAGGGATGTTGCTGTACTGACTCTCCGCTCCGCTCTCATCACCAGCCTCCCGCTCTCTATATAAACTGCAATAACCGGATTATGCTGAGTCAAGTGGGACAAAATTTTTCCCCACCCATCTTCCCTCATCCACCCATCAACTCATCAGACCTGCTGTTTAGGGCGGGCAAAGGGAGTCGTTGTCAATTTACCATGTTTCCCCTTGCCCAGTGATGAACTGGTGACCTGTTTGTGACGTTTCCTGTCTTTCGCACAAAGAATCAGACCCATCGTGACCTTGACCAGGATAAAGCAATGGCAAAACAGAAAATGATTGAATAAATAATTCAATTAGCTATCCCTGTTCAACTGATGAATCACTGTCACCTGAGCAGGTCTGGTCCCACCTCCTACCCTTTGATTCTGTCACTATGTAACTCCAAGCCTCAGCTGTTTGGCAGCATGAGCAGATTTAATATAGATGTGTGGTGTACTTTTTCTTTTTGTTTAGTAAGCTCATGTTTCTTTTGTTAAAAAATATTTAATCACTGGAGAATATGTGGTCTGCTTAAATGTTTTATGATATATTTACATTATTTTGCCAATGACATACACAGTGTGAGACATTCTGACTGATTTTTGTGGCCATTAACTGTGTAAATGCATCTAAACCTTGTGAGCCTTTGTAAACCTAAAGCTATCTAGAAGAAAGGAAGACAGGAAGGCTAAACAGTTGTTTATTATATTTTATATTAAGTAATGTTTCCTGATAATGTATAATGTATACATAAAGTTGTGTGCAAGAAGACAAAAACATTTCAATTTTATTGTGCTCTTCTAGGCATTAACCAATTAACTGTAATTAACCAGTGCTGGTAGACATGAAAGGCTAGCTGATTTGTAGGTTTTCTGGATTTCTGGTGAGTCACCATCTTGATACGTTATGGTTTAAAAAGGAATACAAGACTTTATATACAGTATATAACAGAATCATTATTTTATGTCAAGTCTGCTAGCTACCGAAAAGTAAAAACAAAAAGTTCCTACAACCTTAAAGTGTTTTATTTCTACTTTCTTATTACAGTTTACAGTATTGCCAAACACAGAATTGGTGGTTGCAACAAGGCAAAACTATTTATTTATATTTGCTGGGAATCAGACCAAATTTCTCCTCTCAGGTGGCAAAACTACATTTACATTGTCCTGTTCACCCAAGACATCAAAATATAGTCAAAAGAATACACCTTAAATAAAAAAGATGTATTTTTCATTCATAAAAGTGCAGTTGTAGCCTAGTGGTTAAGGTACTTGGCTAATAAGCAAAAGGTAGCTGGTTCAAGCCCCACCACTGCCAGGTTGTCACTGTTAGTGAGCCTTGAGCAAGGCTCTTAACCCTCAAATGCTTAGACAATATACTGTCACAGTACTGTAAATTGCTTTGGATAAAAGCGTCTGCTAAATGCTGAAAATGTAAATGTAATAAAACAATTCCAACTCAACTCAGCTATATTGCCAGAACATTGCTACAAGCACCTTTTTCATTTTCATTTATACATGTAGCTAGGAGATTAAACACACACGTGCACACACACACACATTTAGAGGTCATAACAAAGTCTCTGAGCAATATTATATGATAGCTTCCAGCAACAACAAGATTTAGCAGTTTCTTTCATTACTGAAGTTTCTTGCATTACTGTGACAACCTTTTTTTTTTTTAAATTCATTTGATGATAACTATTAAGGCGCATTTTCGGTTCTGTCCTTCGACAGTCAAGCTAAGAATGAAGCAAAACATTATTTTGCCTTTACAAATTTGCTCATATAAAGAGTGCATGTCCCCATGACCCCTGTCTAAAACTACACAATAGAGATCATGCCAAATTGTCTGAGCACAGACTGACCAGATAGCAGTGTAGAACTATTGTACCTGTATGCAATGTTAAACATCTTTCACATGATGCCTCTTTAATTTTTAATATATTGATAATGTAATAATTAAGAAATGATAACTGTAATGTTTCATTAAATTGCATTCACATTGTAAGTGGACAGCACTTAACTGCCTAACAGTGATGAGACATTGAGTGTATGGTAGATTTAGCCCTTTTGCAGATTTTGTGCTGCATGCATCCTGCAGAGAAATTGACCTTGACAGTCATGGAGAAAAATAACTGATAAGAGCAAATAAACTCCACCTAGCCAGTGATCAGGACCATAAATTGTACCCCTGTGTCAGTTGTGTTATGTCAGTACTAGCTGCACAACCTGCAACCTGCCATTTAAAACAAATAGAAAAAGAATCACATTTCCACGGCAAGGTGCAGGCAAAATTTTGTCTCACTTGACCCTGCATACCAGACTGCTCGGTTCCCAGAGCCGATGCGCTCGTGCAGCAGTGTGGTCTGGACGCAGGTAGAGAGGACGTGTCCACACTGGCGTGAACGAATGTGAGAGGAATACAAATCAGGGTTTGTTCTTCATGCTCTGATTTTAGATGAAAGTACAGGACAAACCCATTTCTCAGCGAAATTTAACATTGTTTATGTGTAACATCTGGTCTCCAAAAATGACGTTGAACAATTTGACATGCTTCACATGTGTCCTACATTCCAGCTGTTACCTCTGCCAGGGAAGTGCAGAGTCATTCACCAACTGTGCCATACACCGCTTGTTCTGGTCTTCATCTGGGACGTTTCTGAATACTACATCTCTCACCTCAGCAAAATATTAATGTCCTGCAGATCTGCACTTAAATAATTACAACATAATTGAATCATTATTGAAATTATATCTGCATCATTAAGTTTGTCCTTATTTGTGATTTATATAGTATACAGTAAGTTTAAGGACAGAGAAATTAAAAGAAATTTGAAACAACTTGGTGACATGGGTGCAGCACAGTACCATGTGTCTAAAGGACCTGGGGTACAATTCTTTCCTCCATCATTTGCCCTTTTTTAACATGGTCCTCTGGTTTGCTCTAACCTTCCCAAAACATGCAAAAGATGTACTGGCTGCTCTTATTTACCTATTGGTGTGACTGAGTGAATGAATACACCGATCAGCCATAACATTAAAACTACCTCTATGTTTCTACACACACTGGTCCATCTGTTTCTCTGCATGCTTTGTTAGCCCCCTTGGTCAGGACTCTCCCAGGACCACTACAGAGCAGGTATTATGTGGGTGGTGGGTCATTCTCATCACTGCAGTGACACTGACATGGTGGTGGTGTGTTAGTGTGTGTTGTGCTGGTATGAGTGGATAAGACACAGCAATGCTGATGGAGTTTTTAAATACCTCACTGTCACTGCTGGAATGAGAATAGTCCACCAACCAAAAATATCCAGCCAACAGTGCCCCGTGGGCAGCGTCCTGTGACCACTGATGAAGATCTCAAAGAAAAAACTTAAACAGCAGCAATAGATGAGCGATCGTCTCTGATCTTACATCTACAAGGTGGACCAACTAGGTAGGAGTGTCTACTAGAGTGGACAGTGAGTGGACATGGTATTTAAAAACTCCAGCAGTGCTGCTGTGTCTGATCCACCCATACCAGCACAACACACACTAACACACTACCACCATGTCAGTGCCACTGCAGTGCTGAGAATCATCTACCACCCAAAAAATACATACTCTGTAGTGGTCCTGTGGGGGTCCTGACCATTGAAGAACAGGGTAAAAGCAGGCTAAAAAGGTATGTAGAGAAATAGATGGACTACAGTCAGTAATTGTAGAACTTTAAAGTGCTTCTATATGGTAGGTGGAGCTGATAAAATGGACAGTGAAGAAACAAGAAGGTGGTTTTAATGTTATGGCTGATTTATTAGTGTATATGAGTATGAAGTGCCCTGTACTGGATTGGTACCTTGTCCATGGTGTGTTCCAGCCTTGCATTCAGTGTTTTAAAGTGGCACTGGATCCACTTCCTCCATGAAAAAATAAAACAAAATAATCTTCTGTTTAATTTTACTTAATGTTCCGCCTGTTTAGTTGTTTATTTCACCCACATATTCTTTTCACTACCAAACAACAGCTCTCAGTCTGGAGAATTAAGAACTAACAAGCTTTTAAGTTTAAGTGCTGCTCATGCAACATAATAGGACAGCTGAATTCACTTTTAGAATAACACCAATTGCCCTGTCCTGCTGATGGAAGCATAAGATTTATGTGATGTAATGGGGAAAGAGGAATGTCATGCTGCACACCCAATCACTGGGGATAACTCAGGACACTAAAGTGCACTGCGCCACCCAGGAGTCCCTATTGTCCTCGTACAAAAGTGATTGTGCTTTTAAAGCTGGTAAATGCAGCATGTTTGCTTTTTATTTCTCTTTGTACAACTCAATAGATTAAATATTCCTTCACTGAAGTTTAGGTAATGCAGAAAATAACATAATTTACACTGGTCAGCCATAACATTAAAACCACCTCCTTGTTTCTACACTCACTGTCCATTTTACCAGCTCCACTTACCATTTAGGAGCACTTTGTAGTTCTACAATTACTGACTGTAGTCCATTTTTAGCCTGCTTTTACCCTGTTCTTCAATGGTCAGGACCGCCACAGGACCACCACAGAGCAGGTATTATTTAGGTGCTGGGTCATTGTCAGCACTGCAGTGACAATGACATGGTGGTGGTGTGTAGTGCTGGTATGAGTGGATTAGTTTTTAAATACCGTGTCCACTCACTGTCCACTCTATTAGACACTCCTACCTGGTTGGTCCAGCTAGTACATGTAAAGTCAGAGACGATCGCTCATCTATTGCTGCTGTTTGAGTTGGTCATCTTCTAGACCATCAGTGCTCACAGGACACTGCCCACATGGCGCTGTTGGCTGGATGTTTTGGTTGGACTATTCTCAGTCCAGCAGTGACAGTGAGGTGTTTGATCCACCCATACCAGCACAACACACACTAACACACCACCACCATGTCAGTGTCACTGCAGTGCTGAGAATGATCATCCACCCAAATAATACCTACTCTGTGGTGGTCCTGTGGGGGTCCTGACCATTGAAGAACAGCATGAAAGGGGGGGTAACAAAGCATGAAGAGAAACAGATGGACTACAGTCAAGTTCTTCTATATGATAAGTGGAGATAAAATGGACAGTGAGTGTAGAAACAAGGAGGTGGTTTTAATGTTATGGCTGATCAGTGTATACTGCATATTATATTTAATCAAGATGAATAAATAATAATGAAATATATAGTAAGTTTTTTAATTGCATATTACGATGCACGGTTCATCTAGATCTTCTTACATTTATGATTAAGAAGCGGTAAAGCTATTGTCTGAATTGTATAGCTAATGCTTTATTTCTTATTGAAGACACCACCAGCTACACAATAAGCCTTTGTGACATAAAGCTTTTCTATTACACGTAAATCTTGCCTTGTGCCCTTGTGCAATCAATTCTTTCAGTTTTTTAATCAATAAGTGAAACACATTTGGAAACACACTGGAAATAAAAAAAACTATTGTGATTTTTCAAGAGGTATCATTAAGAAGAAGAAATGCCTTTATTTTCTGCATATCCCAACTTGTTTGGGTGCCGGGTCAGCCATTGTACGGCGCCCCTGAGCAGACAGGGTTAAGGGCCTTGCTCAAGGGCCCAAAAGTGGCTGCATAGCAGAGTCTGGATTTCAAACGACAATGTTCTGATTGATAGCCCAAAGCTCTACCCACTAGGCTACCACTGTCTCAAATGAAGGCAACGTGGGGCTCGAACCCACTGAGCTCTACTGACTGAGCTATCTTGGCATCGTTTGGCATCAGTAGTTTCCCTACAAACCTTTTATAGGTGCTTTTTACTCATAACATTTTTGCTAATTATCTTTTTATAAGCTGTCCCCCTGTATAGGCCCCTGTATCCCATCATTTGATCACAATATGCACTAAAAAGGAGTGCCTCATTTGCAACAAGAGCACACTGACTACTGATTGTCCTGATGTCTGCTTGACCCAAGTGTGCTTGAGCTTTAGGTCACAAATTGATAGACAGCTCTTCTCCTTTAGGATTTTCTGACAGCAGATTTCAAGGACTCGTCAATTACGACAAGTTGTACAGGTCCCATAGAAGCAAAGCAGCCTTTGCAAAACCTTATTGCAAAACCATGTACTGTATATTGGTATACCATAACTGAGGAAAGTGAGACCTGCAGTTCTTCAGACGTTATCTGGACTCGTTGGTAGGCTGGCCACTCTTGTGTTAGGCTCATCACTGTTTCAAGTTGACTCTATTTGTGGATGATGACTCTCACTGGACTTCGTTGGAGTCCTAGAGCAGTGTTTCTCAACCTTTTTTCAGTCACGGCACCCTTTAAAAGTATGCAAAATCTCAAGTCACCCCAGTCTAAAATGTATTAAAAAAACTTACACTCTGCATCCCTCGGACTGCTAACACACACGGACACACACCTTAAGGTGTCATTTAGGGAGGGAGGGGTAAACGTGACTTACTTTTAATGGGAAACCTGAGCCTGGGATGATGCACACAATCGCCCTATTCTGGCAGGGATGGATGAGAGGCAGACACGGAGCCCCTGGTCCAGAGCCCTCAGTCGCTCCCTGTACTTGTTCTTGATGTAAGTTACGCTCGAAAAGCTCAGTTCGCGCCATGAACAAATCAGATTTACCATAATTAAACAAGTTTGTAGTTTATTTGTCAATTATTTGTCATTATAAGAGCACTGCTTCTTTTCTGCATGTTCTCTCTGTAGCTCGGTTACGGCTCTCTCAACTCAAACTCAAAAGAAGCTTTATTGGCATGACAAATAAAGACATTTATATTGCCAAAGCAAGTTAGAGAGAAATAATAAAAATAACAGTAAGAAAGAACAAATATATACAAAACAGCACTTTGAAAGTAAATGTGCTTTATAAATAAATTACTTACTTACTAAAACAGTTACAAGTGCAAAAAAATTATTATATTAATAAAAACAGTGCAAAATAATAACAAAATTATAATATTTTTGACGGCACCCCTGACGAAGCCAGACGGCACCCCAGGGTGCCGCGGCACCCCGGTTGAGAAAGGCTGTCCTAGAGCCTTAGCAATAGCTTTGCAACCCTTTCCAGACTGGTAAATTTCTGAATATGCATCTGAATCTTTTTAGAATGTGGCACCATCTGCTGCTTTACATGACTTCATAGGTTCTATTTAAGGGATATGCATATTTCCAGTGCTGATGGACACACACCAAGTCCTCTTGGATAAAAATTGCCATATTATTTGATTGTTTGTTTGTTTTACTGGGATTTCAACATCATGTTTTACACCTAGGCTACATTCATGACAGGAACGGCAGCCACTCATCACACAAGGTTCCTCAGGTTACAAGGTTATATTGAACACAGTCCTGGACAATTTTGTATCTCCAGTTCACCTCACTTGCATGCCTTTGGACTGTGGGAGGAAACCAGCGCTCCCGGAGAAAACCCACGCAGACACGGGGAGAACATGATACAGATAGGACCCGGACCGCCCCACCTGGGGATCAAACCCAGGATCTTCTTGCTGTGAGGCGTCAGTGCTACCCACTGAGCCACTGTGCTGCCCCATATTATTTGAAGACTTTAGATTTAAAGAATTAAACAACAAATACATCAAGCAACAAACTGACTAAAACAAATTTAGTTTGAACCCGGAAGATGTCAGCTCTTCATCCTGCATCAGCTCCTAAATAAAGCTAATGAATGTATCATGATTTAGTTTTAATTAAATTACTTATACACTCAAAAAATTTGTTTCATATTTTCATGTACATATTTCTTGATCAAATATTTTGCTTGGTAACAAGTGCAGGGGACAGAATTACATCGTTGTGAACGTGAGGAGCATAGAACCATCACAGCCATTATGTCAGTGACACCACTATTACCGTGCTCCACATTGTGGAGAGAATTGTTTTTGCGTGTCTGAGAGAGTGTTTGTTGGCTTGAATGACTATCAAGCTAGGTCTATAATGTGCTTTACATCTGTGTGTTGCCTCTATCCCACATTACCAAGGAAAATCCAATAAATGATATTAAGGCTGCATTTTATTCTACAGTATTTTGATCCACCAAAGCCACTAGTGGTCAAAGTATTTTAACCACACATGACAGCAAACTAAATACAGGTGCAATCAAAAATCCCCTCACCTAAAAAGGTTTAATGGTGATAAAAAATACAACAAGAAGTCTCAATTAACAAAGAAAGAACATTTGTTAATATAGACAAGCAAATGTGATGTTGAGAATTTTAAGGTTAAATGAAAAACATCTAGCTATCTTGACAAATGTCAATGTGAACTATTTTTTAACCTTCAGTCTTCTAGCTTCTGAAACCTCTCTTGTATAAGCTTGTTTCATTCTTCTCATGCAAAAGCTTCCAGCTCATTGAGGTTTGATGTTTCTATGCTGCAAATTGCTTTTTTAAATCCCACCAAACAATTTTTTCTAAATCTAAATCTAAAGACTGAGAAGGCCACTCCACTGTTAACCAAGTTTTGGTTTTCTAAAAAGTGTGCTTGGGATCATTGTTTTACAAAAAAGTCCAATTATCACCAAGGTTTAATTTTACAACATGAGGCAAACATTCCTTTTTAAAAATATAGTGTTTCTGTCAATTCAAAATGCCAGTCACATAATCAATACTGCCAGTTTCTGCAGCAGAAATAACATCCCCACATTCCCCATGTCCCAGTCTTTATCAGGTCATCCTGTAAGTCTTTTTCAGTAACACAAAGGTTTTTCTTCACTGCCCTGATGAGATTGCTAGGGCCTCTGGATGAAAGTGTCTTTCCTATGTCTAGGCAGGTTCAAAACTCAAAAAGAATACTCTCAGTGTATCCACAGTGTATACTCTCAGTGGTGTCTCTAGGAATGTTTGAGGTCTTGGTAGTCTTCTTGATTTGAAATGATTTCCTCTCTTTAGTTTTCACCATGGTTGCAACACACCTTAAACACACCGTTGGGTGTTTATATAAATTAAGGGTCATTATTGAGTTACCAATGGTTTAATCATGTTGCAACCTAACTTTCGGTCATACAGACTAGAGGGTGGCATGGTGGCTAAGTGGGTAGCACTGTCGCCTCACAGCAAGAAGGTCATGGGTTTGATCCCCAGGTGGGGCGGTCCGGGTCCTTTCTGTGTGCAGTTTGCATGTTCTCCCCTTGTCTGTGTGAGTTTCCTTCGGGAGCTCCGGTTTCCTCCCACAGTCCAAAGACATGCAAGTGAGGTAAATTGGAGACACTAAATTGTCCAAGATGTGTTCGATATAACCATGTGAACTGATGAACCTTGTGTAATGAGTAACTACCGTTCCTGTCATGAATGTAACCAAAGTGTAAAACATGATGTTAAAATCCTAATAAACAAACAAACAAACAAACATACTGACTAGCAATAGATCTTACAATCAGCAATATTATGAAGAGGTTATATAATTTCGACATGGCAATATTAACGAATATCATGCTACATTATACTTTTTTCTGTATTATTTAATGATTAAAGACTTAATTTGAAGCTAAATCTAGCCCTACAGAAACATTTAGAGTTATAAATGTTTATTTTCTCTCTGTGATAAAAATTGGAGTATCTGCTTTGTTGCTTGTCAGTAATAATATCTAACAGAATCTTTGAAGGATGAAGAGCGTGTTCATAAATAGTTTAAATAGTGTTGTTTAAGTCTATTATTAACAAATTTCTTGGCCAGAAATTCCTCATAGCCTGTAGCACAGTCTAATAATAGTGCTGCTTATTTTTCATTATTTTTTATATTTAAACGTCCTGATTGTTTTCATTCTCCCTTATGTGTGTGCATTAGTTCAGCATGAAGTGAGTGACCTCAGTGTTAATTGTGTTCCATGTGTTTATGGTGGTGCTTAGTCCCAGACAAAATAGGCTCTGGCTGACTCATTGCCTAAAGGTATAATGGACATAGATAAGCATGTGAGCTAGACAGACACTTTCACCAGAGCATAATTTTAACACAACATACAGTGTATTAAAAAGTATTCAAAGCCCTTGACTTTTTGCACACTTTATTGTGTTGTGGATTTGATTTTATATAAATATAATTGATATTTTACCTATCAGTCTAGACTTAATCACTTACAGTGAAAAAGTAAAATGTGTTTTGTAGTTTTTTGAAAATTAATCAACAATAAAAACTGGAATCCTTTATCCGTTTCTGCTAGGGTTGGATGACCGGACTATGTGGGTGGGGTCTTTAAAGCCCTACAGAAACATTTAGAGTTATAAATGGCAGATAGAGAGGCGCCTGTGCAGAGTGCATGGGTGGAAAAGGGTTCCACAAAGGGCTGCGCGTGGGTCGGAGGAGGCGTGAGCAGCAATATACCCACCTCGACTGCAATCAGGGATCCCCCAGCAACAAAAGACAAATTGACTACACTAAATTGGGAGAAAATGCATAAATAAAATAGAAAAAAAAAGTATTTAGACATTTAGTGTATGTGTCATATTTGGCTTTGTCTAGCC
Organism: Trichomycterus rosablanca; assembly: GCF_030014385.1. NCBI lineage: Eukaryota > Metazoa > Chordata > Actinopteri > Siluriformes > Trichomycteridae > Trichomycterus > Trichomycterus rosablanca. The sequence goes on along the minus strand of NC_085990.1, from coordinate 39,984,266 downwards.
CACTGAATGACATACTGAGACTTCATTTTGGCTGTTAAAAGGTGTACTTTTTATATAGTTTATAAAATTCCTATATTTATATTTTTATTATATTAATATATAATATGGGATGGAATGGTGACTCTGTGGGTAGCACTGTCCCCTCACACCAAGAAGGTCCTGGGATTGATTCCCAGATGAGAAGTCCAGGTACTTTCTGTGTGGAGTTTGCATGTTCTCTCCGTGTCTGTGTTTTGCAGACTTTTTGCCAAATTCTTGCTAACTTTGCCTACAAGATGGCTAAAAAACAACTTGCAGTGTCTGCAGCTGACACAGCTAAATTCTACTACTTTATGAAATGTAAATGACGGTGTCATCATCTAAACATGATAAGTCAGAGTTGATATAAGTAAAATCTGACAAACCAGGTTTAATTTAAAGAGCTTATATGCAATGGGTAAACTACTTCTACACTTAAGTAAATAAAGTATCTTTAATGGAACTTAAATGTGTTTGGGGGCGGCACGGTGGCTCGACTCACAGCAAGAAGGTCCTGGGTTCGATCACCAGGTGGGGCGGTCCGGGGCCTTTCTGTATGGAGTTTGCATGTTCTCCCTGTGTCTGCGTGGGTTTTCTCAGGGAGCTCCGGTTTCCTCCCACAGTCCAAAAACATGCCAGTAAGGTAAATTGGAGATACAAAATTGTCCAGGACTGTGTTTGACATTAAACTTGTGAACTGATGAACCCTGTGTAATAAGTAACTACCGTTTCTGCCATGAATTTAACCAAAGTGTAAAACATGACATTAAAATCCTAATAAACAAACAAATGTGTCTGGTTTACAGAAAACCTAAATAAGTAAGAAATAAGTAAACATCAGCACAGTACTAACACTTTATAAAATATTCAGCATGTTAGTATGCCAATACTTGTTTAGGCATCTAGTAAGCTACCAAGCTAAGTCACGAATAATGTGGTTAATGCAGCAGCTAGCTCATGTTTGATTACAGCTGGATTACATCTAGTTATCCAGTTTTTATATATCTTTTAAAAAGTCAGTATGAAATTGGTTTCTCTAAGCAGACTGCTATTCTGTTCATACTGCGGAACTCACAATAAGTGTTTTTAGATGTGCTTGGATCCAAAATAACTCAGAATAAAGCATTTTTTAAGGCTGAATGAATAAATAAACTTTGTGGCAACAGTCTGGGAAAGGCCATTTCTTGTTACAGCATGACTCTGCTCCTTAATGGACCTCACAAAAACATGGTTTGACTAGTTTGGTGTGGGGGACATGCACAAAGCCATGACCTTAACATACTAACCACCTTTGGAATAAATGTAAACAACCATTGTGAACCAAGCCTTCTTGTCCAATATCAGTGCCTGATTCCATGACGGGGGGCTGTGGTTGGCTGTGATATTTACCGAAGAGGTTACTGGATACTGAGTTTTGTAGTGCTACTTAATCATGTGTTATCTTTAACCAGTCACAGACTAACTTTATGGAGAATATGTATCACTGTCTGCACTGTTTATCTTCAGGAGTACAGTAAATGTCTTGACCGCATGGGTCACCAACTGGTCTTCCATTTGTTTTTTGAAGTCCCTAGTAAATCATAGCTTATCTTTAACTCACTACTGAGTCCACTGTAAGGAACATGAAGTCTTTTCTGTACAGTTATCTTGTGCTGCACAGAACAATTGTGGTAGCACCCAAGGTCTATTACCAACCAAACCATATATTGATACATTTTATTTTTAAAAGTGCCTGATTGTAAATTGTTTTTAAATAAATGTACATTGTTGTCTAATTTCCTTAACAGTCCACAGCTCTTCACAGTAGTAAGTAGCTTTTGCTCTGAGGGGATGTGGGTACAGGATTTTAGTGCTTAGAGTTTAGATAGATGTTCTGTCAGGAATTTAAGCCAGCCTTTAAATGGAGTAGCTCTCTGTTCCGCATCGCTGCCAAAAGGTCATACAGTGATTGGAAATGACCACGCTCTGCTGCTGACTCAGACTGTCAGCTGTGCAGTTCTTTGCATAAAAGTAAATCTGGATTGACTAAAAAAATCAAATGAGGTCATTTGGGATTATTTCAAGCAAGCTGAGAATCCCAAGGTAATAACCCTGATAGCAATGATGATGATGATAATACTGATAATAACTAAGAGTTGTGCTAACACCTGGTGCAGATTAATCTGATCATTTTAAGTGGTGAGTTAATATACAACTCCAAATCAGAGTTTCATACATTTACTTTGACTTTTATTTGATTGCAGACAGGATAAACCTGAGATATTTTATGTTTTATCTGCTCTACTTAATTTCATTTATTAATAAACATCCATTCCCGCATGTCAGGCCTGCAACACATTCCAAAAAAGTTGGGACAGTAAAGCATTTACCACTTTGTAATGTTACCATTCATTTTCACCACATTTAGAAGACGCTTTGGCACCAAGGAAGTGATTTAGTGGGTGTGTTCGAAAAGCTAGTGTGCTGTCTACATAGGCAGCATTTTACGTCATCCTGTGCGCGCTCCCGAGAAGGAGGCTGTTCGAAATCCTAGATGCCTTAAAATCCACACTACTGAGGCATCTTAATATTTCAATGTTATTTTGGCTCAAGAACGAGTGAGCAACGAACGCTGCCTTAGTGATCGAGACAATCCCAGCTGACGGGGCGGAGAAACAAATGGAGTTATTTTCAAACGTAAATAAAATATTACTGATTTTTAACTTGTATAAACTTGTACCGAGTGTTTTTATTTGCAAGTTCGGGCTTGTCAGGAAATTTAACCGTTATCGGTACATGAAGGGAGATGTTATTGACGTTAGCGTGCTATGCTACCTCAGTTTATTGGTTTTAATGGCGAGATGCTAAATGCTAAACGCGAAATGCTAAACCCGATGGAATCGCTATCTAAGTAGTGCGTTCGAATAACTTGCCTTTTAAGTCACTAACTTATTAGAATCCTCTCTACTAAGTCAGCTGCCTATGTAGACAGTAAGACAGCAAGGCAGCTCCCTAGGTTTTTGAACACACCCCCAGTGTTTCAGCTTTTATTTTGTCTCATTCTTCCTGCAAACACGTTTCAAGATGTGCAACAGTACGGGGTCGCTTTTGTCACATTTTTCATTTTAAAATTCTTCACACATTCTCTATTGGGGACAGGTCAGGACAGGCAGGCCAGTCCCAGTACTCATTACTTGCCCCCTAAATTGCCCCTGTCCCAACTTTTTTTGGAATGTGTTGCAGGAATGGAGGTAAATACTGTCCCAACTTTTTCTGATTTGGGGTTGTACATCCCAGTGGGAAAAGGTTGTGTCTCAAGGCTTGTGCAATACCTTAGATGGTTAACAAAATTGTACCTAAGTTAGCTAAATTTTATTTATTTATTTATTTTTTAATTTGTTAATTTTCACCTAACATTTTGTCCTGGAAAAAACATAGAGGTACCAAAATGTATGCTCAAATGTATGTCTTATATACTTTTAGTATGCATTTCTTTGAAAGTAAAGTAATATGTCATTTCTCGATTTTAGCTGTTCAGTGTGGGACTCACCACCAGAATGATTCTATAATATCTGTGTCTATAACAAAAAGAAAAAAGCTGGATTAAAGTCATTAAGAAAATAGCAACCACCCAAGCTTGTGAATCAAAAGTTCTACAGATTAAGGTACACAGTGATTCAACTCAGTGTTCACTAAAGTGAGAAAAGGACTCACAGAGTCAACTCTTTCCTGCACTGAATTATTTTTGCCTTATTTTCTAGTGCTAAGTGGAACTGTGACCACAGCCAGCCCACCAGCTACTCAGTCCACCAGTCAACTGGCATGCAGTCAAGGCCTCAGTCCTTTTGTCCTGATTCAGCCAAAGAATCAGTGGCTTTAAGATGACTTTCAATAAATAAGGAAGCAGATGAACTCTTTACTGCAGCTTAGAACGGGGTTGGAGGTGGATGGATGAACATCATAGTCATTGTGAGGTGCACTTATAAGGTGCACAGATAAATATAATGGTTGTGCCAGTAAGAGCATCGGGTGGAAAAAAAACTGTGTCAAATCAGGTATGCAGATTACCAGAGTGATTCACTTTGGTGACCTCTAAATACAGGAGCAGCTGAAAGATAAAAAATGGATTTCTACTGTTTCAGTATATAAAATCAATTATATAAAATACATTATATGATTCCAACTATATGGCAACAATTTGTGAAAGGTTCTTTCCTATTCCAGAATGACTGTGCACCTTATATTGTTATCCAAAAGTTTTAACACCCCAGCTAAAATTTCAAGCTTTGCTATTTAAAAATCTTAACTCTTCTACTGGAAACAAACCTTATATGGCAATTCTGTGCAGCTTTTTGTGCACAGCTTGTATTCATTTACAAGATTTCTCATATAGGAAAAATATTAATGTGGCATAACTTTGGTATATGCTATATGTTTTATTTTTTTTAGTACTCTAAATTTAATAAATAACCAAAATTATGTAGAAATGCATCCCCTATTGAGGATGTGCTAACTTTTCACTAAAGAACGCAAGCAAATATGAAACTTGACTAAGGGTGTCTGAACTATTGCAAAAGACTATACAGTATACTGTTTGCATAAAGTAAAAAAATGCAATAATAGAAGAGGAATATAAAAGAGGGTGACGCTGTAATACAGCAACATTAATAATAATTGTCAACGCACATTTGCTTTGCATCATTTACTTTTCTATGAAGGAAAGTGAAAAAAACAATTAGCTTTAGTTCTGGATTTAATCAGTTGTTTTTAATGCATGGCCAAGCAACAGACAAATGAAAACATTTGATTAATTTTGAGTAATTGATCAACTTTCAGCTGCATAGAGCTGCATTCCAAATTAGACTTTAGTCTGGATAAGGTACTTCTAATTAAACTATAAGGACAAAAGAATTGGGACACCCCTTCTAATTTATTGAATTTATGTGTTTCAGCAACAACACCCTAACCGGCTAACCGGCATAATAAATCAATAATATACACTGATCAGCCATAACATTAAAACCACCTCCTTGTTTCTACACTCACTGTCCATTTTATCAGCTCCACTTACCATACAGAAGCACTTTGTAGTTCAATGACATGGTGGTGGTGTGTTAGTGTGTGTTGTGCTGGTATGAGTGGATCAGACGCAGCAGCACTGCCTGAGTTTTTAAATACCGTGCCCACTCACTGTCCACTATATTAGACACTCCTACCTAGTTGGTCCACCTTGTATATGTAAAGTCAGAGACGATTGCTCATCTATTGCTGCTGTTTGAGTTGGTCATCTTCTAGACCTTCATCAGTGGTCACAGGATGCTGCCCATGGGGCGCTGCTGGCTGGATGTTTTTGGTTGGTGGACTATTCTCAGTCCAGCAGTGAGGTGTTTAAACACTCCAGCAGCGCTGCTGTGTCTGATCCACTCATACCAGCACAACCCACACTAACACACCACCACCATGTCAGTGTCACTGCAATGCTGAGAATGATCCACCTCCCAAATAATACCTACTCTGTAGTGGTCCTGGGAGAGTCCTGCCCATTAAAGAACAGCATGAAAGGGGGCTAACAAAGCAGAGAAATGGACTTCAGTAAGTAACTGTAGAACTACAAAGTGCTTCTATATGGTAAGCGAAGCTGATAAAATGGACTATGTGTGTAGAAAAAGCAGGTGGTTTTAATGTTATGGCTGATCGGTGTATTATATAAATATATTATATATAAGACAAATGATATGCTTTCAACTATTCAGCAACAGTCTAGGGAAGGCTCTTTTCTGTTCCAGTATGACTGTGTTGTCTAGACTTGCACAAAGCAAGATCTATAAAGACATAAAGAAAAGCTTATAGAACCTTCAGAGGCCTGCACAGAGCCCTGACCTCAGCCCAACTAAACAGCTTTGAAATGAACTGGAACATTGACCGAAAAGCAGTAATACACCAGACATTTTGGACCAACATTTTAAGATGTGTGAGAAAATCGTTGTACCCAGATAAAACCCACACAGACACAGAGACATTCCAAACTTCTCACAGACATTGACTGGAGCTATGATTTGAATTAATGTCCTGAGGCTGTGCTGCACCAACACTCTTGTGTGAGAAAATTGTTGTACCCATATAAAACCCACACAGACACAGGGAGACATTTCAGACTTCTCACAGACATTGACTGGGGCTATGATTTGAATCCATGTCTTGGGCCTGTGCTGCACCCACACTCTTGCTGTGTACTGTGTAATAAAAATTTATTAGCTTGACCCTTTACGACAGTTTATTTACTCATCTATTCTAGATTATTTCTAGACTATTATTATTATTATTTATTATTATTATTATTATTATTATTATAGTACCATTAAGTCCAACTTTTTTGTCAGTCAATTGACATTTGTCAGTCACTCCATCAGTGAAATTTTGTATTTAGTTTTAGCAACACTCATCAGCCAAAATGTACACACCCCTTTCCAAAAAAGTTGGGACATTGTGTAAAATGAAAACCTGTTTAAAGAATTTGTTAATTCTCTTAAATCCTAATTTAACTGACAAACATAGAAAGAAAAGATGTCCAGTGTTTTTTACTGATCAACTTAATTGTATTTTGTAAACAGAAACATATTTAGGATATATAATGTCTGCAATACACTCCAAAAGTCAAGTCAAGTCAACTTTATTTATATAGCGCTTTTTACAATAGACATTGTCTCAAAGCAACTTTACAAAATCCAGGACCAACAGATACAAAAACCCCTGTTGAGCAAGCCGAGGGCGACTGTGGCAAGGAAAAACTCCCTGAAAATTACAGGAAGAAACCTTGAGAGGAACCAGACTCAGCAGGGCCCATCCTTCATGGGTGGCCTGGAGGATACTTTAAATAAATACACGATTTACACAAATCATACAAACACAGAATTAAATGATCTAAAAGTCATAACTGGTAATAAATAGATAAATAAACAATTAAATAATAATAGAGTTGTTATCCACTCTAGTCTTCAATAAAGTCTGTAGTGATTTCTTGTCGTTGCAATTACTCCAGACCAGTCACATCTGACAGGAGCAGCATCGTTGTCCCGGCAGTCTCGACTTCAATCCTTAACCTCGGCGGGTAAACAGGTTTCCATCAGAATGCCCTCGGGGTAAAACAACAGAGAATGTAGTTAATAATGTACAATGCTAGTTGACAAACAGTTTTACAGAGAGTTTTAGACTCCGGCAGCCCTAATTATTACAGCATAACTAAAAGGGAGAGCAAGCAGGTAACAAGGTCATGAAGGCTTTCACAGGACATCAGCGCCCATCTCCCCACCGTCACCAAACCTGAGTGATCGGACAAGAGGCAGAACGACAGCAACCCAACATCCCTGATCACCACAAGTTTCTATGACCAAGAACCCCCAAGCTCTGCGCCTTTGTCTATACTAATCAAAAGCCTGAGAAAATAAATATGTTTTCAGTCTAGACTTAAACATTGAGACTGTGTCCGAATCCCGAATAGAGGCAGGAAGATTATTCCAGAGTTGTGGAGCTTTGTAGGAAAACGCTCTTCCACCAGCCGTGATCTTTTTAATTTTAGGAACTATAAGTAACCCTGCATCTTGTGAACGAAGTGGACGCGCTGGGCTGTAGTGATTAATAAGTTCACTCAGATACTGTGGAGCCAGACCATGTAGCGCTTTATAAGTTAGTAAAAGTATTTTGTAATCAATGCGAAATTTAACTGGCAGCCAGTGTAGAGATGATAGAACAGGAGTAATATGGTCAAATTTTTTAGTTCTAGTTAGCACTCGAGCTGCTGCATTTTGAACTAACTGGAGTTTGTTTAAGGATCTACCAGAGCATCCAGTTAGAAGAGCATTACAATAATCTAACCGAGAAGTTATAAACGCATGGATCAGTTTTTCGGCGTCATTAACAGATAGTATATTTCTTATTTTAGAAATGTTACGCAAATGATAGAAAGCAACTCTAGTAGTATTATTAACGTGTGTATCAAATGAGAGATCTGAATCTATTGTGACACCTAAGTTTTTTACATCTGGGCTGGGAGTAACAGAGAACGTGTTTAAGTTTAGCACCAGGTTAGACAATTTGTCTCTTGCAGCTTTAGAGCCAACAAGTAAAACCTCTGTTTTATCTGAATTAAGTAAAAGAAAATTACACGACATCCAGTTTTTTATGTCGTTTACACAATCTTCTATCTTACTGATTGTGTCAGTATCATTTGGTTTGGCTGATATATACAGCTGTGTGTCATCTGCATAGCAGTGAAAGTTTATGCCATGTTTATGAATAATTTCACCTAGTGGAAGCATATAGAGTGTAAATAATAGCGGTCCCAGTACCGACCCCTGTGGAACACCATACTTTACTTTTGTAGTTTCCGAGCATTTATTATTTACATAAACGAATTGAGAGCGGTCAGTCAGATATGATTTAAACCAAGAGAGTGCGAGTCCTTTAACACCTACTGTATTTTCTAGCCTCTCCAGTAAAATGTTATGATCGACCGTATCAAACGCTGCACTAAGATCTAATAGAACAAGAAAAGAGACACATCCATTATCAGAAGACATTAACAACTCGTTAACTACTCTAATTAATGCGGTTTCGGTACTATGGTTGGGTCTAAATCCTGATTGAAATTTTTCATGAATACAATTTTCATTCAAATAAGAACATAGCTGTTTGGAAACGACTTTTTCTAATATCTTTGAGACAAAAGGAAGGTTTGAAATTGGCCTATAATTAGCTAGTACATGTGGATCAAGATTAGGTTTTTTAATCAGGGGTTTAATAACAGCACTTTTAAACAATTTAGGTACATATCCAAGGCTAAGGGATGCATTGATTAATGTAAGCAGGGGCTCTACAATAGCTGGGAGTAAATCTTTAAGTAAACGAGTTGGAACAGGATCGAGTATACACGATGATGACTTCGATGATTTAATCAACACAGTTAGTTCATTTTGGGAGATTGGATTAAAGGAATTTAGTTGGATTAACTCGTTACTATTATCACCACTGTTATCACCAATGCTGCTCGGAGTGAGTCCATACTTAACATTGGCAAGTGACACACTCTGACTCTGAAGTCGTATTTTTTCTATCTTGTCATTAAAGAATTTTAAAAAATCATGGCTGGTACAGTCAGGCGGTATATTAGATTCAGTTTCATTAACGTTTTTAGTTAATTTGGACACTGTCTCAAAAAGGAATCTGGGATTGTTTTTATTTTTCTCTATTAGGGATGAATAATATAAAGATTTAGCTTTTATAAGTGCATGTTTATACTCAGTTAGAGCATCTTTCCAAGCAATCTTATACACCTCCAGTGTAGTGTGACGCCACTTGCGTTCTAATTTTCGTGCTGCTTGTTTAAGTGCGCATGTGTGGTCATTGTACCAAGGAGCAAGTTTTTTCTCCCTAATCAGTTTAGTTTTGAGTGGGGCTACGTTATCTAAGGTTGTGCGCAGTACGGTCTCTAGGTTTTGAGTTGCCTGATCTAGTTCTTTAGGTTCTGATGCTGATATATTTGGTAATTCTGGTAGGCAGTTTATGAACGCTGCTGCAGTTGCAGATGTAATAGTGCGCTTATATTTAAAACGATTTGGTTGCTGTATATTATTGGACAGGGACACTTCATAAATTAGTAGAGAGTGATCAGAGATTAAGTCATTCTGTGGTATAATTTCCAGGTTGTCTATGTTTATACCATAAGTAAGTATTAAATCTAAGGTATGTTTACAGCGGTGAGTGGGTCCTGTTACATTTTGGGTGATGCCTAAGGATTCTAAAATAGAGTCAAACGCAATTTTGAGTGGATTACACTTATCCTCATAATGAATATTAAAGTCACCAACAATTAAAGCTTTCTTAGTTGATAAAACTAATTTAGAAAGAAAATCGGCAAATTCGTTAAGAAATTCTGAGTAAGGACCAGGGGGTCGATAAACAGTAACCAGTTTAAACATACTATTTTTATCAGATGAACATTTATTGGTTATGTCAGAGATAAGAACTTCAAACGAGTTTGTTATGGGAGATGATTTTACAGTAAGACCTATGTCTTTATCATAAATTGCGGCTATTCCTCCACCACGACCGCTAAGACGTGGCTTATGTTCATAACTGTAACCCGGAGGAGATGCTTCATTTAAACCTAGATACTCATCAGGTCTAGCCCAGGTCTCGGTTAAACACAGGGCACTAAGACAATTATCTGTAATTATTTCATTTACAATTACTGTTTTGCATGCAAGTGACCTGATGTTTAGAAGTCCTAACTTTAGTTTAACTTTACTAGGGTTTTCATGATGCTCATTTAGATTAATTTTAATTAAGTTATTATGACATACTTTTTGATTTTGTTTTGGCTTACACCTGCCACGGTAAACAGACACAGTCTCAATGGTTTGTGACCTAAGGATTCCAGGTGACGTCCGATGGCGACTCGCAGACAGTCGGTTAGGCCTGTTAGTCTGCTGCCTGGTCTTGGCTCTGGATAGTCATTTAACACTATCTGCCGCTACACTAACGCGGTGGTAAAGCCTGTCACCTATGCTGCAAGAAATGCGAGCAGCACCCTCCCACGTGGGGTGGACACCATCCCGCTTCAAAAGACCAGGCCTTCCCTCAAAGGTGGACCAGTTATCTACAAAATCAATGCAGTTTTCTGAGCACCATTTAGACATCCAGCGGTTCAGCGACAACAACCTGCTGTAGGTTTCGCCACTGGGTCGAATCGGTAAGGGGCCAGAGCACACTACTGCCTCAGACATCGACCTAGCTAACTCACACACCTCTTTAACATTACTCTTAGTAACCTCAGACTGCCGTAAACGAACATCATTAGTGCCGACGTGGATAACAATCTTCGAAAATCTACGATTAGCATTAGCCAGCACTTTTAGATTTGCTCTGATGTCAGGCGCCCTGGCCCCCGGAATACAAGTGACTATGGTTGCTGGTGTCTCTATGGGGGTTGCAATACGCACGTGTCGGAGCTGAGAATCTCCTATAACCAGAGCACTTACATTAACAGGCTTCTCAGCGGGTGGCTCACTGAGTGGGGAAAACCTGTTGGACACGTGCAACTGAGATGGTCGGTGCTTTTCCCTACGACTATGTCGCCGAGACGTCACCCAGTCGCCCCGCTGTGAGGGCTCTAATGCCGGAGTCTGGGGTTCTACACCTGAACTGCTGCCATTCGGGACTGCTACAGCTGAATCTAAGCACTCACTAGTAGTAGTCTGTTCTAAAGCCCGAATGCGCCCTTCTAACACTGAGATCTTCTCCGTCAGACTAACAACTAATCTACACTTATCACATGTAAAGTTATCACTAAACACGGAGAAGGAATAACTGAACATATTACACTCGGAACATGGATATAATGCTCCTGCTGGGGCCATAGTAGCAAAGAAATGTACTTAGCTTTACAAGATGAGTTGGAGATGATGTTAATGTTGGATTCACCGGCGCTTCTGCTGGTAGTCACAGAAGAACGGCTTTAATTCCGGATGAAACAGGCGATGATGAGCTGGAATACAAAAACCACCAACCAAACAACACAAACACGCTTCGTTCGGACAAAAGCGAATGTAATTCTAAAGGAGAACGGTGTTATGCGCTGGTGTACTAAACAAATAAACGCGCTTCCTACGAACAGAAACGGTTATAACTCCCCACAAAACAAAGGTGTTTTAAGAGCTGAAATACAGAACACAACCAAACACAAACGCGCTTCGTGCGGACCGAAAACGGTTTTAATTCTGGATAATTATGATGTTTATGCGCTGAAGTACAAAAACAAACAAAACCGGCTTCGTTCGGATGCCGGTAGCAGAAGTTTCCTAGTTTCCAACACAGCACGAATTTACGTTAGTAAACACAAGCGCTTTTTTTTTACGATAAAAGAGTTGGGACAGAGTCAAAATAAGAAAAAAAAATAGAATATTTAAGTTACAACATTCCACAATATTTCTACTTTGTACAGTTAAATAAAAATTAAAGAGAATTAGCAAATCACTGTTTCTTCTTTTTATTGTTTTATAACACGTCCCAATTTTTCTGAAAATGGGGTTTATAATTAAATTCTAGAAGCACACTTAATTCTGAGATTATGACCCTTAGTGTGCCACATGCCTTGTCCCAGAACACTGTTCACAGTGCTTACACTGTGGCATGCCTTTGTTTCCAATGCAGCTCAGTGCACAAATTGGAGTTGCCATGTGTGTCCAGTGTCCTTGTTCTGCAAAAACAAGTTCACACTTTTTAGCTAATGCTGTTTTACTTGTACATTTAGAGGCGCTGACAGCAAAATATAAAAGCTGAACAGCAGAAAATTGTTCCACTGTATTATGCAGGGCATGCACTGTAGTAACACAACTAAAGATTTCATGACACCCTATGCTGTCAACTCTTTTTTTGAAGATGTTGCTATATTTAAGGGTAATAATGCACCTGTAAATACTGCAAAATATAACCCAGTCACCAGATTTAAACATCATTAAACTTTAACTGGTATTTCTTAAGTACTGATTGTAAAGAAGAGTGGCCATCTGTATATAATCAATTGTTAATATGATTCTGGGTTCCTATCATTTTGCCAAACCCATATAAATGCCACTTAACCATAGTGTTTTGTTAATATTGACTTAACTGCCCTGTTCTTTGGGGCCCTAGAGACCCCAGTGTTTTGTGGGTGAAATAAAATTACATTGACTTCAAAATTACCAAGAGAGTCAGCTGTACCCTGACACCAGACATAAACTAAAAACAGATGAAAATATGTTAAAAATGTATTCTAGCTGGAGACTCTAAAACCCCAGAACCAAAGTGTATAAATTAAGTGATGTTTGGAATACAATATTAATATAAATTATTAGGAATTATTAGAAAAATTCATGAGGCATCAAGCTAATTGAAAAGGCTAAGGGTATTTTGTGAGCTGTTGAAGGGGCTCTGAGGTCTCAGAGACCCCAAACAGAACATAAGAGCTCATATTATGCAAATGTGTAGGATTTAGTTATTAAATATATTATTAAATATATACAAATTAAAACTCTTTGAGTATATTTTCAAGCTTTTTTATTTACAAGAACTGTTTTTATAATGAACATGTCACCATATACAGCAATGGTCAAAACAAGCTGCCTGTGTACAGAACTGTAACAGTAGACTCTACACTAGACATGGTCTATCAGATTTAATAGCCTGTGGTATTTGTCCTTTTAAATGTAGTCTGCCTGAGTTCTGTCCCGGGCTGATGAAGCATACTTATCTGCTGTTAATTGTGTCCACTTGGTGGGAGCGAGCGATAAATGCATTGAGCATATTCTGGAGCATCTCAGCTCTCATTTTACTAATCTGGAGCACCTCCTCATGATTGACCTTCTCCTCACTACTGTAGTCCAAGGACACCTTGTTGGTGATGAGAGAAATGCCCAGCACTCGTAGGCCACAGTGCTTGGCCACTGTCACCTCTGGGATTGTGCTCATACCTGCAAAAGCAACAGGAAGATGTTAGATGAAGACAGTAGAATTAAATTGCAATGACTTAAGTCTAGACAACAAGAACCTGTCAGGCATCCTTAGTATTGGTAAGCACTACTGTTTTACATTTCTTTAAGAGCAGAACTGACCAGCAGAGGTGGCCAGCTTTCAGTACAGAGATAATACTAGTAACTGTATGAAACACTGAAAAAAGGTAGCACAAATATTTGTTGTTCATTTAGTTGGTAGACTTCTGGAATTATGTTATGTTTAAATTATGCTTAATCCGTGACCTTCCAATGTTTACATGCACTTCACCAACTATCCTTTCCATTTAATCTTCATTTTGAGTTATCATTTTAAATCCTACTTTTGGTAGCACACAGGTTTTCTCAAACCACCTTATCTTGAGCCATTTAGCTAGTAACAACAAACTAGTGAACAAAGGCAAACCTCACATGCATAGCTTACAGTGCTCATTCTAAAACTTAGTAAGTTTGTCCTAGCTTCAGTGGATTCAGTGGAGTGAAATATTAGTACAATGGCTAAACATCTTAAGGTTTGGTCAGTAAATTCAAATGGTTATAAAGATTTTAATATTCCATTGTTTGTTAAACTGTGTTTGTAATGGAGTTTTTTTTTTACTTTAAATTATATAAACATTACAAATAATGATTCACTGAAATCTACAAAGTGCAGTGACTTGGATGTCCTCGTTGAACTTCATGAGCTCCTCATAAAGGTTAATCTGATATAGGGTAGATAAGGACTGAAATACAAAGATAAAGAAAGATAAAGATAAAAGAATTTCATTTTTAATCCAGGTTTACTATTTATAAGAAGTTATAATTATAAGAAGTTAATATATATATATATATATATATATATATATATATATATATATATATATATATATATATATATATGTGTGTGTGTGTGTGTGTGTGTGTGTGTGTGTGTGTGTATATATATATACACAAGTCACATCAGATACACATCAGATCTGATACACACATCAGAATTGTATTTTTTTTGCATTTAGTGGAACAATTTAGATTGGGGGTGGTGGGGGTGTATAGGGCTGACCATAGTGGATTGTTCGTCCTCATCTTACCCTATCCTGAACATCCTTCTCTGTCTCACCAACCACCTATGTGTCCTCCCTTACCACATCCATAAACCTCTTTATTGGCCTTCCTCTTCTCTTCAGCGCCTTTCTCCTGACAGATCACATGCCCAAACTATCTCTACACCACCTTACTAACTTTGTCTCCAAGACATACTAACTGCACTGTGCCTGTAGTAAACTAATTTCTAATCTTGACCATTCTTGTCACTCCCAAAGAGAACTGCAGCATCTTCATCTCTGACATCTTCAGCTCCCTCTCCTGTCTCCAACACAGCAGGCCTCAATGCCGTCTTATAAACTTAAACTCTATAATATAAAGTCAATATAATTTACTGTTCCTTTAAATAATTTCACATTACCATACAAGTCAAACAACACATTTAAATGCATTTTCATACAAAGCATTATACAGTACACAAATTACTAACTATAATGCACAGTCCTGTTAGTAAAGCTGTGATAGTGAATTCAGGTGTGTATTTATATGTAACTGCAACTGCATTCTTAACATTAGCAATAACATGATAACTGGTTTTATCTGCATCTTGCTACTGTGTAATGTCTGCTTCTGTACTGTATTATGTTTACTGTAAAATAAAACATGGAAAATAACTTGTTTTGTTTCATATCCATGTTTATAGTACAGTTGAACCACAGTAGTTTTATTAGTTCAGACTGGCTGGATCTTTATAGGACTCAGCCCTTGTGAGCATGCGCTAATATCAAAATGCATAGCATGGCCCCTAGTGTACATTAGTGAAATATGCTAGATTACTAGCTGCTTATATTTAATGGCAACAGTGCAGAAGCGATTAAGACCAGGTACTTTAATTTGAGTTAAACTGACTCAGTTAACGGTGCAGGCTTTATTAGAACTAGTATCTTATTGCTAGAACAAATAGCACACTGTTAGCACAGTGCTCATCTACATACACAATACAGTTGCTCCAAAAGCAAGCAAAAAGCCTATGATATGTCACTTGTAGCTAAACATCTAAAACCCCATTAATACCAGACCTTGTGAAAATAATGGCTGCCTCCTTCTTTCCTGTACAAGTATTAATTATAAAAAAATCCTTCTATGCCCCATTCACCTTACTCTAGCACAATAACTCTGTTCAAGCCCTGACTTAGACTATATTTAAGTGGTGGCTAAGGAACTTTGGTCTTCACTTGGATGTGAGTGTGAGGTTACTTAGACTCAACTTGGACTTAAACCTCGGGTTCAAACTAAGCATAAGTGACTTAGTTTTACTTACCTACTGAATCACTGCCCAGAATATGAAGCATGCGTGCTTCAGCGACAGTCTCAAAGTTCGGTCCACTGACCATGCAGTATACTCCCTCTTTTACAAAGTCGGTGTAGCCCAGCTCAGTGCTAATGTCAAGAGCTAGCTTTCTCAACTCCTTACTGTAGGCATCAGACATGCATGGAAACCTGATCCCAAATCTAAAAACAATCAAGAATAACAACATACAAAATAAATGTAATGGCTGATTAATTTATTTTTAATGATATACGTCATGGCTTTCAGTCACTGTGCAGGGCAAGATTTCTCTGGATTCCCTAAAACCTTTCAAAATATTATGTACAGAAAAGACCTAAGGTTTAAAAAAATTAAACTGGTTTTTTTTTTATACTGATTGACAATTCTCTCAGAGTTTGGCACATATGCCATCTTTGCTTGCAAACACTACGCCCTTTATTGTATCCACCATTTATACCCAATCATCGTAATCCCACCTGTTATCAATTCACCCGTTTATTGTGGAATAAAAGGGTGTAACCCTTACCTTGTTTAATGCATTGGATTCAAATTTGATGTTTATACTTAATAAAGTTTACATTTTACAAAATACAAATAAGTTGACCAGCCAAAACATTAAAAGTTATTTTTTGTACTCACTGATTCTTGTTTTTGACATATTAAAAAAAGAAACTTTACTTAAAATGGGGTTTGTATATTTTGAGGTGGTTGGATGCTCTGTATGATGCACTAAATGATGTATACTAAATAACAAAAACCAAAGTGATTAAATGCTTGTTTCAGGGCAGTGATAGCTTGGTGGTTAAGGTAGTGGACTATTATTTAGAACCACCCATCGTTGCCACTATTGTGCCCGAGCAAGGCCCTTAATCCTCAGTTGCTTGAATTGTGTTCAGTCACACTTAATAGTTCACTTAGGATAAATGTGTGACCTAAATGTAAAATGTTGTTCCCTTTATTGTTTATTCCCTATTAATTCAAACAATCTAATTTCCCAATTTATTTTCTTCTTATTTTAATTATTTTCTACAAATGTTTACTTCCCCATATCGCCTCTACATATCTCCTATGCTTTGCCTTTAGGGATCTTGTCTTCTATCACAAAGCCAACTCATCCAGCACTCCAATTTAACACCCCCCCCCACACACACACACACACATGCCCTCTCAGCCACGTGGTAGAAGAGGTTTGCCCTCATCACCAGTAAACTGGCTCTCTTAATAAAAGTAGGTAAATGTAGTGCACTTCAAAGGACGCTAACTAGACACATTTGTTTCTGTTTGCTAAACTGAAATCTTTCCGCTTGCACTTACCGTTCATCATTAGGTCCACAAAGTGGATGCTGTCCAGCAAACCCAGGCAGGTTAATATGGTCCTTGATGATCATGATGTCTCCCACTTTAAAATCTTGACAAAGCCCTCCTGATGCATTTGTTACTATAATTGTCTCCACTCCCATCAGCTTGAAGATTCGCACAGGAAGCGTGACCTGTTCAGAGTAAATTAAGCACTTTAAATTCAGAATTACTTCTGCTGTGCAAGGGTCAGGTAATGCAAAAGAACATCACTGGATATTAGATTTATAATCCTTTATTGTAATGTAATGCATTTAAATAAGGAGATGACATATAAACACTTGTTTTGCAAGACTTCATGCAAACTATTTCTTGGGTTTACAAGCAAACTGAATTACTAAGAACACTAAATGTATGTGTATTCAAAGCTATCAGAAAGCAAAAATATATACTATCTCTGAGTACATTGCTTATAAAACCTTTTTTTGAAACTTACTTTTAGATTAGGTACCAAACAACGTATGACCTTTCTTATTAGGATTTGATTAAACACAACTAAACTATAAACCTAACAATATAATCAATACATATTTAAATGTAACAATTAAATCACTTCTTTAAAAAATTGATTGTCAATCATTTCAGTGATACAGACATATGCAGTGCAAAGTGGGACTTCAAGTAAAAAGGGACCTAACAAAACAAAATGTGTCACAAAACTTTGAGGCTCAGAATACAATTGCAAGGCATATATTACAAAACATATGCAGTTATTGCTACAAACACCACTAAGTAAGTTACTGTTAAACTCGTTCAGACCAAATTACCAATAGTACCTTGTTTCTGCTGGTAAGTTTATGACTTGTTACTGACTCTTATTTGTGACTGAAGGTGGATCATTATTTTTTTTAAATGTACTCTTAGTAGTCACATGGAAGTCAGGTCACAGACACTGTTTTGAATGCACTGTGTAATTTTATTCTAATTTAGATTAGAAAGATGCCACAATAGACCTAATTAACTAGATAAATTAGCTTACACTAGACATTCACGTGACTGCATGTTCTTTGTAATTAAGATAATCCAGCAGGAAATCAGACTATCCATCAAGCAAATGAAGGATGATGAATATACCGCAGGTAATGAGGAAACACAAGGAAGAGGTTAATGATTGTCGATTATGATTGTAAGGGCCAAGACATACACAAAGGAACAAAACATGAACTAAAACAAAATCTAATTATGTGGGGTAAACAACACTGTACAACACTGTATGCCAAAAAGTATATGAACACCTAACCATGATAACCATAATAACCATGATAAACTAATCAGGAAGGCGAGTTCTGTCCTGAGCTGCACCCTGGACACAGTGAAGGCAGTAAAGAACAGAAGGTTCCAAGCTGTCATCCATAATGGAGAACACCTCTCACTCACTGTATGAGACTGTGGCAGCGACAGGCTTCTCCACCTGCATTGCTTGAATGAGAGATATCACAGCTCCTTTCTTCCAACTGCTGTCAGACTTTACAATCAGCACCACCACAAGCACAGACAATCACCATCAGAATAATTCTATGGTTTTATATCTGCACAAGTGAACCTTAACCATGTGCAATAACTTTTAAAAATAGAGTGGGCGGTACGGTGGCTCAGTGTATAGCACTGTCACCTCACAGCAAAAGGTTCTGGGTTCGATCCCGAGGGGGAGCGGCCCTGGTCCTTTTCGTGTGGAGTTTGCATGTTCTCCCCATGTCTACATGGGTTTCCTCTGGGAGCTACATTTTCTTCCCACAGTCTAAAGACATGCAAGTGAGGTGAATTGAAGATATAAAATTGTTCATGACTGTGTTTGACATTGAACTTGAATTGATGAATCTTGTGTAACCAGTAACTACCTGTTCTGTCATGAGTTTAACCAAGGTGTGTGAAACATGACGTTAAAACCCTAATAAATAAATAAATAAAAATAGTGCAATATTTGTAAAACTTTTTTTTTATTTTTATATATCTTTTTTTATATATCTTTACATTTCTATTTTTTATTATCTGTATAAACACTTTTATACCTTTATATTCTTGAAAGCTGCTGTAATGTTGCAAAGTCCTTATCTTATCATTCCAAAACTGAGAGCATTATTGCAGAATTGCCATCTAAGCCTCCATCCCTATCCCCTTTGCAGCTATACCAATCTTTATTCTCCTGGGAAGGCTTCTCACCATGTTTTGAAGTGTGTCTGTAGAATTTTTTGCCAATTCAGTCACAAAAGCATGTTTAAGATTGTAGGCAGTAATGCTGGAAGAGATAAAAGCTTAACTGGGTTCCTCCACACCAAACTCACCAAACCAAGTCTTTATGAATGACCTTCCCCAAGCTGTTGCCGAAAAGCTGGAAGCAAATAATATATTTTATATAATTGATTTTGGTGGCTAGCACTGTCACCTCACAGCAAGAAGGACCTGGGTTCCATCCCCAGGCAGGGCGGTCTGGGTCCTTTCTGTGCGGAGTTTGCATGTTTTCCCCGTGTCTGCGTGGGTTTCCTCCGAGCGCTCCGGTTTCTTCCCACAGTCCAAAAACATGCAGTCAGGTTAATTGGAGACACTGAATTGCCCTATAGGTGAATGGGTGTGTGTGTCTGCCCTGCGATAGACTGGCGCCCCGTCCAGGGTGTTACTGTGTGCAAACAGTGACTTTAATTGGATAAGCAGTTAAGAAAGAGAGTGAGTGCATTTGGCTGAAACACCTGAACTCAGTGATAAGGTACATATACTTTTAGCCATCAAGTGTAACATTTCCATCTTTAAATATTACAACAAGTTTATAATCATCTGTAGCTTGTACAGTGGCTTTCACTCTATTTACAAAAAATAAAATAAGTCTTTAAAATAGTAATTAGTCTGGTCAGGATTGTGGTGGGTTCAGTTCATGCAGGAAACACTGTGTGCAAAGCAGAAGTACCCAGGGCAACAATCCATCACAAAGCTTCGACCACCCCTTCACAGACATAGCCAGTCATGTCTGTGTAGATGCCCAGCAGGCGATAGCACTTCTGAGATTCGATCCTTGATCTGGCCTAGCGTAATGGACAGCTGCTCAGGGCAGTGCAGCCTAGTGGTTAAGGTACTGGATTGGTAATCGAAAGGTTGCTGGTTCAAGCAACACCACTGCCAGGTTGTCACTGTGGGGCCCTTGAGCAAGGCCCTTAACCCTCAACTGCTTAGACAATATACTGTCACAGAATTGTAAGTCGCTTTGGATAAAATCATCTGCTAAATGCAGAAAATGTAAATCTGTGCCACTCTGATGTGCTTATGTAATTAATGGCATTTAATAAATTGCACAACCTGGTTCCAAGAAGTTCAGTCAAAAATAAGAATATTTTAACATGTCAACACAGTTCATTTGCTTTGTTATTTTCTTTTAATGAGATACAGAAATGTATGATTGTTGATTTCATGTGATTAGGGGTAGTTCCACACAGAAAGGGTGATCATGAGAGACATAGATTGTGAAAAAGAGGTGGAGGTAATGAACTTGCTGGTTGGGTATAAACCAGCTCTACAGGGTTGTGATGATGGCAGGCTGTTCTCTAAAGCTGATCAAGCTGAGAAAGAAAATGCTCTCAACAGTAACTATTCGTTTACAGTTCACCTGCTAACATTAAAAAGTGACCTCTGTATAATTGTTGAACAAATTACCAAACAATTTACAAATTTTTTTTTTGCATTTTCCCCAATTTTCCTCCCAATCTAGTCATATCCAATTACCCGATATAATTACGCTTCCTCCCTACTGATGTTGATCTTTACTCTGACTGAGGAGAGCCGAGACAAACACACGCCCCCTCCGACACGTGTGTAGTAGCCGACTGGATCTTTTCACCTCCACGAGGCGAGTTCATAAGCGGATCTGCTTTGTGTACGCAGAGATACACCCTAATCCTCAGTATCCATCCTTTCTGTGCCATTAATCAGCCAGCAGAGGTCGTTATTGCATCAGTTATGAAGAATCCCCGTCTGGCACCCCCCTTTGAACAACCAATTGTTGTTAATGAAGGCGCCCAGCCTGTCAAACGGCAGAGCTGAGATTAGAACGTGTTTTACCACTGCACCACCTGAGTGCCTCTAATTTTAAATAAAGCTTTTATAAATGTCAATTGCTTAATACCAGTTTTTGTAGGGTAAAATTGATAATGTCAGGTGAGCTTGTGTGGCATAATGGTAAAAGTCATGTGCCTGAGTTCAGGGGGTTTGAATCCTGGGCTGGACTCATGAATACAGAAGGCACATAACATTACATGAACCTAGCCATTGTGGGGACACATCAGTGCTTCTTTAGTGCTGGTTCCAAGGCCGGATGAATAGGAGGCTTGCTTCAGAAAGGGCATCTGGCGTAAAACCTGTTCCAGGCCCCACGATGGATTGGTGTCCTGTCTAGGG
Source organism: Trichomycterus rosablanca (assembly GCF_030014385.1). Taxonomy (NCBI): domain Eukaryota; kingdom Metazoa; phylum Chordata; class Actinopteri; order Siluriformes; family Trichomycteridae; genus Trichomycterus; species Trichomycterus rosablanca. The sequence continues at coordinate 39,962,639 of NC_085990.1, read as the reverse complement.
TGTGTTACTATTATGCCCAGTGATTCTGGGGAAACCTATGCATAACTTAATGGTGCTACACTGGCAGGGAAACTTCATAAAAATTGATAATCTGTCATTCTAAAATGATGTTGTGCTTTTGAATCCCAATTAGAAGGCCAGCTCCCAACAGCCCCCCTTATTCACTCTCAGATGGTGTGATCAGACAATAACACTACAGTGAAGCTGCCTTACTAAATGCATGCTTAAACAAAGGTCAGTGCAGGGTCAGGTACACTGTTATTCAATTACCCTCAACAAGCACATCTATTTGTGAGAGTTAATTCAATAAAGTTGTGTGCATGCTTGCATGTGTATGATTTTTCCTATTAGAGACCTAAGCTTAAATGTACACAAATAATAGCCTCTAGATAAGACAGTATACATAATCATACACGCGTTGTCATCTGGAACATCACAGATAAACCTCTAATCAGTCAGCCAAGTGAAAAAGTTATGCATCAACATAGGGCGAAACTGCATCTGATAAATTCTTAAGGCTTTAAGATATTTGCTATTTATCATGTATTTTATAATGTATTTATTTGATTTGTTATTAGATAAAAGGGACTGTTGAAGGTGGATAAAGGACAATCAGCTTTTGAACCGTTCTGCTTTGCAAGCTAAAATATATTTAGCACACACAGATTGCAAGTTCTGTTGTACTCAAATATCTCGAGTGGCTGTTCTTTATATTAATTAACTGTTGGTACTCTTTATTTGATGTTATAAATAAATTCGTTAAGCAGAGCATTTGTTTGGGTGACAAATTCTCTTCTATTTGAACTGTTTATTGAAACCTTTGAAAGCCTAAAGCATATATACGCTGCAGATTTTCACTCACAGATTATACAGGGAGGATGGAAACATATAATTAGCCGCTAGTATTTACCTCACAATGTAGTGGAACTCTACCATTTTGATATTCTCAGTGTCTTTTACACAAAGTTCATTTGTTGATAGGTAGATATTTGTGTATCATTATTCAATAAGTTTTTGTGTTTTTTACTAATTAATTCCACAAAGATCAAACTGTTTATTTATATTTTGATCTGTCAGGTGGGTTTTTGGATAATTTGTTTGGCTCATAAATCATGTACTATCATGGATTGACATTTGGCACTTGATTAATCTCTGTGGGTAAACACAGCTGACGGTACAAATGTTCTTATGCAAGTTGCTTAATTACATAAGCTTTAAAGCTTTTAGCATATTAGCATTTCCTGCATATGTCTGGTAGATTCCTGGAAGGCAGAGCAGCAGGCGAGCAAGACTAGCGGCAATTTGCAAGTCCCATTCCAACTAATGTTCCTACGTGACCATGGCCAGTTGGGCAATGAGTGTGCCATTAAAACAGTCCACCTGGCCGTTGCTCTGCGGATGGAGTGGTGTGGTGCGCATTTTTTATGCCCCTACTGCTAGCATTAACATCCACAATAAACCGTCCACATTTTGCAAGTGCCAGGATGGGTGCGGTGTTAAAAACTGTCCATAGCCACTGGAATGCCTCCTCTCGCTCCAGTGTTAGCTTGAAGCGCCAAAAAAATGTAAGCTGGTACAACAGCTGGTCTGCAAAGCTTCTGATGAATCAGAGATAGTCTGACGCAAACCCCAGAAAATTTTGCAGCTGGTTGAGGTTGGTTGCTACACGGTGAAACTCTGCCGAAGCTTTGCCATAATGCTGCCTTCAGAAACACGAGATTGCTGTACTTCACCAGTAGCACTTGAAGCACCTCATTTCTAGTGCTAAGCTGCAATTCCGTCATTTTGTCGGTCCACTCACAGTGCCATGTGAACAGCTGCAGCTGCGCATCCTAGGACTCCCATGCTCCGTGGCGGATTGATCCAGTGGCTCTGGGTATACCGCTCTTTACCCAACCCATCTTTGCCATCTTTGATCTGGTCCCAACGTCATCCTTTTCAAACTTGCTGTCATGCTCCTCCCTCTCACCCCAGCAGTCAATCATCTTCACCAAAAAGCCTCTCTAACTCTGTTGAGCCATCCCACTTCTGACACCAATTAGGTGTCAGTGAAGTCAAGGATAAGACATTAAGAATCATTTTGCACCCTTTTATTGAGAGGAAATTTGCTCTTATTGTGAATCAAGGAAAAAGTAAGCCAGATCTATTTTTTGACTATGCATTTTAAACACACAAGAGGGCTAGGGATACCAAATGTCACCACATGTCACATATGTGACAACATATTTAAATTTTTAATCACTGTTTACAGATGTAAACAAGGTGGCTGCTTGTTTACATCTCAGATTTTAGCAAACTAGTCTCTCGCCACAATATGCCTGCACAACAGGCTTGATATATACAGTGTATCACAAAAGTGAGTACACCCCTCACATTTCTGCAAATATTTTATTATATCTTTTCATGGGACAACACTATAGAAATGAAACTTGGATATAACTTAGAGTAGTCAGTGTACAGCTTGTATAGCAGTGTAGATTTACTGTCTTCTGAAAATAACTCAACACACAGCCATTAATGTCTAAATGGCTGGCAACATAAGTGAGTACACCCCACAGTGAACATGTCCAAATTGTGCCCAAAGTGTCAATATTTTGTGTGACCACCATTATTATCCAGCACTGCCTTAACCCTCCTGGGCAAGGAATTCACCAGAGCTGCACAGGTCGCTACTGGAATCCTCTTCCACTCCTCCATGATGACATCACGGAGCTGGTGGATGTTAGACACCTTGAACTCCTCCACCTTCCACTTGAGGATGCGCCACAGGTGCTCAATTGGGTTTAGTCCATCACCTTTACCTTCAGCTTCCTCAGCAAGGCAGTTGTCATCTTGGAGGTTGTGTTTGGGGTCGTTATCCTGTTGGAAAACTGCCATGAGGCCCAGTTTTCGAAGGGAGGGGATCATGCTCTGTTTCAGAATGTCACAGTACATGTTGGAATTCATGTTTCCCTCAATGAACTGCAGCTCCCCAGTGCCAGCAACACTCATGCAGCCCAAGACCATGATGCTACCACCACCAGGGCGCCGCCACACATGCTGGACATCATCTGAGCCAAAAAAGTTTATCTTGGTCTCGTCAGACCACAGGGCATTCCAGTAATCCATGTTCTTGGACTGCTTGTCTTCAGCAAACTGTTTGCTGGCTTTCTTGTGCGTCAGCTTCCTTCTGGGATGACGACCATGCAGACCGAGTTGATGCAGTGTGCGGCGTATGGTCTGAGCACTGACAGGCTGACCTCCCACATCTTCAACCTCTGCAGCAATGCTGGCAGCACTCATGTGTCTATTTTTTAAAGCCAACCTCTGGATATGACGCCGAACACGTGGACTCGACTTCTTTGGTCGACCCTGGCGAAGCCTGTTCCGAGTGGAACCTGTCCTGGAAAACCGCTGTATGACCTTGGCCACCATGCTGTAGCTCAGTTTCTGGGTGTTAGCAATCTTCTTATAGCCCAGGCCATCTTTGTGGAGAGCAACAATTCTATTTCTCACATCCTCAGAGAGTTCTTTGCCATGAGGTGCCATGTTGAATATCCAGTGGCCAGTATGAGAGAATTGTACCCAAAACACCAAATTTAACAGCCCTGCTCCCCATTTACACCTGGGACCTTGACACATGACACCAGGGAGGGACAACGACACATTTGGGCACAATTTGGACATGTTCACTGTGGGGTGTACTCACTTATGTTGCCAGCTATTTAGACATTAATGGCTGTGTGTTGAGTTATTTTCAGAAGACAGTAAATCTACACTGCTATACAAGTTGTACACTGACTACTCTAAATTATATCCAAGTTTCATGTCTATAGTGTTGTCCCATGAAAAGATATAATGAAATAATTGCAGAAATGTGAGGGGTGTACTCACTTTTGTGATACACTGTATATAACTTAAATAGAATGTTAAACAATTTTGTGTGATAAGGACAGATATGTACAGAGGGATGTTGACTACACAAGGGAGTGTGCAGTCAAATATATTTTTTATTAAAGGAGAAAAGTGGTATTGTTTCTATGCTAATACATTTTATTACATGTGTCAACATCAGTGAACCAATGCATTAAAAAACAGATAAATTTGTAAACAACATTTTTAGCCAAGCAACCAACCAAGTACAACCAGAGGCTTTTGCTAGTTTTACCTCCGGTTTCAAGCAAAAAGCTTTGGTTAAAGAATTTTCACTGAGATGGCCCCTTGAGAAACTGGTACTGAATAAGACAAGTGATAGATTGATTTAATGCCGAAGCCTTGCATTAAGAGTGAAGTGCTCTTGGCCAGCTTTAGAGGCACATGGCGGCAGTGACGTCTGATTGTAATGTATTGTGTCATGTTGTCAGAGGTGCAATTACTCTGGCAGTTCTTTCACAGTTAGGAGGATGTCGATTCCTCTGCAATTTAATGAAAAGCAGGCCCTTGACAGCTTATGCGACAGATAAATGATTTCCTTGGGTGGACGTGTACATTTTAGACCACCTTTCTTAAATGATTCAGACTAAGCAGGTACACAACTTTCTTGAATAAAACCCGGAACACAGTGCTAATAGTCATTAAAACTGATTTTACAATGAGATTGAGGCAAATCTTCTCCAATATACACTATTACACAATTACTGCATGCTCTATTCACTCATGAATTTTAAATAATAATGCAAATAGATTAAACCATGGTTACTGTGAATGAGGACCATTATAGCAAGTAATTAAATGTATTCAAGGACATGAGAGCATGTATACCATCCAATAATGATATTGTTTGTTTGGACTTCTGTTTTACTGTATCAGTAGTGTAATAGTATGGCTATTTAGCAAAGAAGTCTTCATTTGTGAGCAGTAGAGATTGTAGTGTACTGTATAGCTCTTAGGGGAATGTCTATACCACGACAGGAAGAATGTAAACAAGCAAGTAGTCTTTGTGCCTCTAGTCTTACTAGTTTTAGACATCATACAAAGTGTTTTCCAGATGTTTCAGCATTACTTGCAAAATTGAAAACAATGCCCAGTAAGCCTTTAATTTAGAGATGAAATCTTTATTGTACCTCAACCAGTTTATGCTTATGTATATATATATATAGGCAGAGTACAGTTTATGTCTCTTCATTATCAGCCCTAGATTGCAGCCTATAAATTCTTTTTTCTGTTCTATTCTGGTGCCTGATTCTGACAGATAAAGTCAATGAGCCACATAGAAGGTGCCAACTCTATTTTGTTTTGCAGATAGGAGTAGTTTTGCATGAGTTCAACTGTCCTTGAGAAGTCAAGTAGAGTGCCGAGGTTCATTAGCTTATTAGGATGAATGCTTTTAGTAGTCGATCACCAGTATAGGCAAAAGAAATCTCTGTAACTATAAAATCTCTACATCTTTGATATAGATTAAGGATTCATTTGGGACTCTTATTGTAAAACATCAAGTGTAAATGTATTTGCTAATTTCTGTAATGTTCCCTTTGTCTTTTCTTTTTATTACTATCGATAAATTATTATGGATTAAGGTATTCCTTTTGTCTTTAAAACAGCTGTGATTATTCATTGCCTCCATTTATACAGTGGTTTGTGGTAGAATAGCCTCATATTAGAGCTTTTTGCATTAGCAGTCAAAATGTATGTTTCATATGCATATGAACTCACCTTGCACAATGAGTAACCCTCATATAAATGGAATCTCCCCTGCATGAAGACACAAGAATTTTCTTTCATGTTACCAAACACAAGGTGTCCATCATGGCCAGGAACTACACAAACACAGATACACAATATTGAGACATGAGACATTAAAAGTGTTTAAAAGATACTGAAGGTGTGCCTCTTTATATATTTGGTTTGACTTAGTATAGGTATTCTAATTAGTGAAAGACCAAATATTTTCTTTCTCCCAAAACCGTGTCTTTGGTTGCCAGGTCCCAGTTATTCCCCAATAAAATGAGTTATTTTGTTACTGCAGGAACAGGTTGATTGTTAGATTATTATTTTAATAAATAATTTTAAATAATTGGTGTATTTTTGAATGAATATATTTGTCATTTATTCTCATGAATATTAAACTATAAAATAATATTTTCAATATTTTCGTAGCAGTGTTAAAATTAACTATATATTAATATTTAATATTAATAATATATTAAATTATATTGTTGCATTTTTCCCCACTTTTTTTGCATCCAATTCCCTAATTTTAATATTTTCCTATGCTACAGACCCCAGCCAGATTATCATGTGCCTTTTCCAGATAAGTTCCACATTTTCATATTTAAACATGTAGGAAAGAAGGCTATCACTCCTTTGTGACTGTAGTTATTCTAAACTTAAATTATTTCAGACTTTAATTTGTAGCCCCTGGATTAGGACTATTTATTTAACTGTCAAAACATTTTATTGTTACTGTTTTCTACTTTTGATACATTCTTAACAGCTAATGAAACAAACTTTAGAATTGTTAGTATTTAGCTACTGGGCAAATTAGTCACATAATCAGTTTTAACAGTAAGTTATAATTAGTGTATTTAACCATGTCATTATTAACTCCAGCAACTATTCCTCTCAGTCATGTTTTGCATGCTATATTTTTAGAAATGTAATATGTAATAATGTCAGTAAAATGTTGAAACATAAAGAGACATTTTAACAATTGTTGTAAACAAGTGTTGTAAATGTAATTCCTTTTTATTGTAGGTGTAAGAAACAAGTTTATTTACTGTGCTGTTAGTGCTTATCTCTGATCATCTGGAGTCAATTTAAGGCAGCCCATTATTCTTCAAACTTGTATCTGTATCTTGCTGGATCTCACCTGGCATTATTTTGTAATTTAGCCACTACTCTGAACTGACTGGATAGCTCTGCCCCAGACAGTGAGCCCCTAAAATCAAAGACGCTGGACCTGTGTGCCACTAACACTACCTGCTGTATCACTATTTATATTCAGTAAATATTTCTTTGAATAAAAGCCATATTATTATTATTATGGTAGTCAGTTGGCATTCTCACAACTCACAAAAATGTGGCCGAGTCAACCAGACATAATGTAACTAATCTTACTGCAGTCACTTTGCTTTACTTACACGTTGAAAACCTTGTTTAGCAATAATTTATTTTACTATTTTATGAGTGGAGTTCACACACACACACACACACACACACACACACACACACACACACACACACAGTTAGGTGCATTTAAACAGTCATGTTTTAACATTGATTATTCACTCCAGCACATAAATATTTAAATATGTCTAAGTTATCATAATAATAACAACGCCTCTGGCAGATGTTAGGCACTATTTTTAGCCAAATCATGATGTTTTATTCATGGGCAGTCAGTACTTAATAATTCTTATAAATTGATAGCTCATTTTTTCAGGACCTAGGCCTGATCTGTTAACCACAACAAACCACAAATATGGACACAGTCCTCCCCCCAACCTGCCCTGCCCTTGTAAAGTTTCATGGTCTTAGCTTTCCCCAGACCCTGCCTGCTGGATTATTTATAGTAGGTATAAATATACTCTACTGTGACATGGGTAATAACAAAAGCCAGTTCCATTCACATTATCTCTGCACATCTGAGAAATAAGACTAGCAATATATTCAGAATACTTTAAACTGGCAATTCAGAACTCTGGATGTTTGTGTCATCAATACAATATAAAAACACACTGTTTAATCTTTCACTGTCCTTTACTTTCCACATAATTAATCAAGACAAAGAAATTGTATTTATTTAAGGGTGAGTATTGAATGGTTACATTTTTTAGGCTACAAACAGAATTTATATTTCTTTCTATTTTACTTTACAAGCTGTTCTAAACACCCAAGGCTTCTCCAAATAACATATACATTTTTTATTTTATATTTTACTTCTTATTTTCTTTACAAGAAGCACAATTGTCTTGCTTTCCTTTTTTAGCAATTGACCAGCCACTACTATACCAGTTAAAACTCATTAATGCAGTGACAACAAATTCAGCCAGGCAAACACACAGCTAAAGCTACAACTGTAGCTTTTGCTTTGAGTACAAAATATATCCTATAAGATTATAGAAAACACCATATGTCACTTTCTCTTTTTTTCTTTCTCCTCAAAATAGCAGGTTTTAAGGAAGAACAAATCCCCCCTTGATGTCTACTCTCGAAATGTTGAAATGTCACACTCACCTGTGCTTACAGGAAAATTAGGGATATCCTCATAGCGGAAGACCTGCTTGTTAGAGGCACTTTCTGCAAGAAGACCAAGTCCAGAACCACATACTACAGCTATCTTTGGTCTGTGCCGGGTCCTGCTTAAAAGCCATTCTGTGGCTAGCTTGCACTCCTCGAATGAGCAGCAACTAAATCAGAAAAGATATATTAAATGCAGTATTGGTATATTAGTATTAGATTTTGATGGTTGTTTAAAAGTTATCTATTGGGCTTCTCAGAGTATTCTGTCAAAATGGCTGTAAAATGTACATCTTGCATATTCCAGTAAAACATCCAAACTAAATTTAAAATATATGGTCAGATAAACTAAATGTTTCATACATTTTAGTGATACTCTTGTTGTAGTGCAAACCAAAACCTCCTAGTGTCGCCTGTAAGTTATCTATTACAGTAAAAGGATTAACCTGTTTATCCTTGTGGTCTTGGTTCTAAATCTGTCTCGTTACTTATAAATCCTTGTTGTACCTTTTTGTAGCTCTCTTTTATTGGATGCTGACATTTGCAGTGCTGTCTGAGTTGAGATTAAGAGATAATATCACATGCATGTCCATGTATAACCATAAGACATAAAAATTCTCAGCAGGCATCTAATCACCCAGCATCATTCATTCTGGTATATTTTCCCCAGTTATTACATAATGTCTTTAAACAAAAAGTTTATGGTGCATGTAACGCATGGTTGTAGTACAGTCTGAGTAGCTTGGTATTTCTGCTTAACACCAAACAAACTTTAATTTCAGTAAATATATACAAAAACTTTTTATTTCCATTTTACCATGTGTTCTTAAATAACAAATACAAATCTCACAGAAACATTGTTTTTTATACTTTTTATTTTGAAGCATGCCACAAATTTACCAAGGTCATGTGACATACCACCAGTGGTAACTGTATTTCTGTTTAAAGACCACTGTTCTAGTGTGGGGAAAAATAACATTCCTCAATGCAAGATTGCAAATAAAGTTTAACCATCTACTGATCATACATTGTGAAAAGATTTAGAAAATCTGGAGAGATGTCACTTTTTGTAGGGTAAAGCTGGAAACCACTGTGAAATGTGCATGACCTTTGAGCTCTCTGACGACACTGCATGAGAAATTGCACCCATTTCAGTTAAATACAATGTTCAGTTCACATGGATTGAAGTAATTCATTTTTATGTCTTTTACATAAGTAAAAAATAGAAAATGTAGGATTTGACATTTAATTGCTTGTATTTGTTATTTAGTGTTAATTGACATTATTTTCCTCTTTTGTCACAGTATTTATTAAGTGCAGTAACATTTTAATTATTGCACAGAACAAGCCCACTAAATACAGACACAGTCAATTGAGTTGTGCACACAAATTGCTCTTGCAAGTACTCTTTACTTGGTTTCTTAGTATATAAAAGCTTTATTATTATAATAATAATTATTATTATTATCATAAAACAAACCTAACTACTATTAAACCTACACTACTACCTCATTACTAAACAAAACCAAACAAGCCATATATAATAAAAAAATTTTTTTTAAATAATAATAATAATAAAAATAACAAAAAATAATAATTACACTGTAAAGTATAATAACATTGTTGATGACAATAATGCCAAGAAGTATGGAATAAAACGTATTTACCATGAATTTACTTTGTTGTGCATAATTCCAGGTTGTGAAAGAGACAGTCAGACTGTTATTGGGAAGTTGGACCCTGTAAACTGATAAGAAGAGAGAGAGGAGTAAATATTGTATAATCATTATAGCAATAACCTGGTCTTTTCTCATTGACTACACATGTGGTAGAAGAGAAGGATTTGAACAGCGTTGTGTAGCTTTGTACAGGAATTGTAAAGCTCTACTCTTTTTATGCTGTGAAGTGTACAAGCTGCAATGCTTTTATTTTTCAAAAATATACTTCCAGTGCATATATCCAAATTTACACAAATAATGCATTTTGACTGTTTGAATATATGTACTTCTTATTTATCAACACCTGAATTGAAAAAGCTAAAGAAATATAGCAAATTCAAACATATCTGGCAGAACAAATGATTCGATGGTTTTAAAGTTGGGTCTACGGACCCCTGGGGGTCTGCAATTTTTTCTGAACATGAATGAATGGTAAAATAAGACAATAGAAATGTTAAATGACACTAGGCAATGCACACATGACTTTTAAAAGCTTGATTCACTTGTCATTTTAAGTAGCTAGATAAGCAAACAGAAAAATGTCTAAAACAATTTAATCATATTGACATGTTTTTATCAGGGAAATGAAAACACATTGCCATAAGGAATGAATGAATCAATTATGTTAATTTTAGAAGTGTAAGGTAATTTTCAGGCATCTGCATTTATCTATGTTTCCCCACTCATTTATACAGGTGTTTTGGTTTATTTGTTATCTTCTGTATAGATCTGTCCAGCTGAAGGCTAAATATATCTTTATTTGTTATACATCTATATGTTGATAATGGTGCAGTGCTTGGCTCTTCTTTAACAACTGAGTATTCACCTACAACTGAGTCAGCTTTAACTTACAGTTTTAATCAGTTACTAATTATTGATTGACCTTTTTGTGTTTAGCATCTTTCAAGGTGCCTTTACTTTTCTTTAATCAAGCGTCGAAAACGAGCAGTAACAAATAAATCAGAAAATGTTGAAGCAAGTGCATAAATTTTGTGTCTGCTTAAGCTCTAACATTGTGTTATGTAATGTGGAATCACAGAGCATAGCCATGAGCTGTGGACAGGCTAATCACTCCTCTCTCAGACCTATTTGCCTGTAGCTCAGAGCTGGATCAGCAGGACTTACACTGGAGAAGTGTGAATCTGTCTAAATTTGCCTGACTGCACATGCCACACCTGCACCTGAGCTGCATACTGAAGATCACAAGCATACCGTGATAACAGCCAACTTCATAAAAAAAGACATAAATACCTTTCACAGGTCGGAAGACACAAAAAATTTAATATCTACACCGATCAGCCATAACATTAAAACCACCTCCTGGTTTCTACACACACTGTCCATTTTATCAGCTCCAATTACCATAGAGAAGCACTTGGTGGTTCTGCAATTACTGACTGTAGTCCATCAGTTTCTCTACATACCTTTTTAGTCTGCTTTCATTCTGTTCTTCAATGGTCAGGACCCCCACAGGACCACTACAGAGCAGGTATTTTTTAGGTGGTGGATCATTCTCAGCACTGCAGTGACAATGACATGGTGGTGGTGTGTTAGTGTGTGTTGTGCTGGTATGTTGCTGCTGTTTGAGTTGGTCATCTTCTAGACCTTAATCAGTGGTCACAGGACGCTGCCCACGGGGCGCTGTTGGCTGAATGTTTTTAGTTGGTAGACTAGTCTCAGTCCAGCAGTAACAGTGAGGTGTTAAAAACTTCATCAGCATTGCTGTGTCTTATCCACTCATACCAGCACAACACACACTAACACACAACCACCATGTCAGTGTCACCTACTCTGTAGTGGTTGTAGAATTACAAAGTGAACTACAAAGTGCTTCTATATGGTAAGTGGAGCTGATAAAATGGACAGTGAGTGTATATATATATATATGCATATATATATATATATATATATATATATATATATATATATATATATATATATATACATATACAGTATATATATACTGTATATATATATATATATATATATATACAGTGTATCACAAAAGTGAGTACACCCCTCACATTTCTGCAGATATTTAAGTATATCTTTTCATGGGACAACACTGACAAAATGACACTTTGACACAATGAAAAGTAGTCTGTGTGCAGCTTATATAACAGTGTAAATTTATTCTTCCCTCAAAAAAACTCAATATACAGCCATTAATGTCTAAACCACCGGCAACAAAAGTGAGTACACCCCTTAGTGAAAGTTCCTGAAGTGTCAATATTTTGTGTGGCCACCATTATTTCCCAGAACTGCCTTAACTCTCCTGGGCATGGAGTTTACCAGAGCTTCACAGGTTGCCACTGGAATGCTTTTCCACTCCTCCATGACGACATCACGGAGCTGGCGGATATTCGAGACTTTGCGCTCCTCTGCTGGTCGCTTGAGGATGCCCCAAAGATGTTCTATTGGGTTTAGGTCTGGAGACATGCTTGGCCAGTCCATCACCTTTACCCTCAGCCTCTTCAATAAAGCAGTGGTCGTCTTAGAGGTGTGTTTGGGGTCATTATCATGCTGGAACACTGCCCTGCGACCCAGTTTCCGGAGGGAGGGGATCATGCTCTGCTTCAGTATTTCACAGTACATATTGGAGTTCATGTGTCCCTCAATGAAATGTAACTCCCCAACACCTGCTGCACTCATGCAGCCCCAGACCATGGCATTCCCACCACCATGCTTGACTGTAGGCATGACACACTTATCTTTGTACTCCTCACCTGATTGCCGCCACACATGCTTGAGACCATCTGAACCAAACAAATTAATCTTGGTCTCATCAGACCATAGGACATGGTTCCAGTAATCCCTGTCCTTTGTTGACATGTCTTCAGCAAACTGTTTGCGGGATTTCTTGTGTAGAGACTTCAGAAGAGGCTTCCTTCTGGGGTGACAGCCATGCAGACCAATTTGATGTAGTGTGCGGCGTATGGTCTGAGCACTGACAGGCTGACCCCCCACCTTTTCAATCTCTGCAGCAATGCTGACAGCACTCCTGCGCCTATCTTTCAAAGACAGCAGTTGGATGTGACGCTGAGCACGTGCACTCAGCTTCTTTGGACGACCGACGCAAGGTCTTTTCTGAGTGGACCCTGCTCTTTTAAAACGCTGGATGATCTTGGCCACTGTGCTGCAGCTCACTTTCAGGGTGTTGGCAATCTTCTTGTAGCCTTGGCCATCTTCATGTAGCGCAACAATTCGTCTTTTAAGATCCTCAGAGAGTTCTTTGCCATGAGGTGCCATGTTGGAACTTTCAGTGACCAGTATGAGAGAGTGCGAGAGCTGTACTACTAAATTGAACACAGCTGCTCCCTATGCACACCTGAGACCTAGTAACACTAACAAATCACATGACATTTTGGAGGGAAAATGACAAGCAGTGCTCAATTTGGACATTTAGGGGTGTAGTCTCTTAGGGGTGTACTCACTTTTGTTGCCAGTGGTTTAGACATTAATGGCTGTATATTGAGTTATTTTGAGGGAAGAATAAATTTACACTGTTATATAAGCTGCACACAGACTACTTTTCATTGTGTCAAAGTGTCATTTTGTCAGTGTTGTCCCATGAAAAGATATACTTAAATATCTGCAGAAATGTGAGGGGTGTACTCACTTTTGTGATACACTGTATATATATATATATGCCAAAAGACCAAATTTCAGCATGTATGTAGTGTATGTGTATGAGACAAGACAGCTATAGAACAAACATGTTCCAATCAAACCAAAACCAACTTTTGGGTGGGACATTGGAAGCAAACAGTATACATCCTTAGCGTCACCTAGACAAACAGTACACATTTCTATATTCACCCAGGGGGCTTAAAGCATTTGATCAGTAACAGACGTGCAGAGTACGTGCAAGAAAAAGGAGGGTGCATGAGTCAGCACTAATCCAGGAGTTCAAGGTAAAACATGTTAATGAGTAACGCAGCCTGAATAACATGTATGTGCACAAGTAACATGCTGTCCAATATTATTGTCATGACAACAAACTATGAATAAAAGACTGTGTTCAGCAATATTATCCTCAATGCTTTAGCTGAGAGGTTGTAAAGACGGTGGCAGACTTTTAACTGAATGGAAATTTTACAAATGTTTCTTCTGAGTATATGTGTACTTGCAGATGTGTGTGTGTGTGTGTGTGTGTGTGTGTGTGTGTGTGTGTGTGCACTAACATGACTCTACTTACAGACAAGCATGTTTCCCACTGTGGCTTACGTTACTGTAATAATAAAGCAATAATGAAGTATTTTACTAAAAAAACAAACTAAATGGCATTATAATTGTATTATCAGTTTATTAATGTGGTCCTCATGGGCCATTGCCAAGCACAGTCTGATTGCAATTAAAGATTAAAAGTGTAAGATTTGTGTATGTTAAGTCTTGTCTCGCATGAATACATGGTTATAAAACAATTTTTAAAAACCTGATGATGGGCAGCATGGTGGTGCAGCAGGTAGTGTTAGCTCTGCATAGCACCAGCTTCCTGGTTTTAACCTCAGCTGTGTATTCTGTTCTATTCTATTCGGTGTTTGGCATGTTCTACCGAGGTCCACATGGGTTTCTTATAGCTTATCTGGCTAACTTTCAACAATATCCAAAAGTGGAACAAATAATATAAATTGCTCATAAATGCTTTTTAAATAATGTCTTTAATTGGCTTTTACTAACTATAACCTTGCCAAAGAAAATGCACCAGGTGCACTAATTTGTTGGCAGATTGACTTTCATCAGCAGAGTAGCCAACAATTAACATTCGACCTGTGTTATTAACAGTAGAGCAAAGGTTAATTCTGGTTTAAAAGGACAAACGTTCAAAATGCCAGTATGTGACTATGCAAAAAACTTTTTACTACAATAAAATTTAACTAAATGCCAATATTCTTTTATTCTTGTGACATTTTTGGTTTTATATAGGTTAATAAAAACACTTGCAGATTAAAAGACACATTTATACATACAACTATCAGCCATAACATTAAAACCTTGTTTCTACACTCACTATCCATTTTATCGGCTCCACTTACCATATAGAAGGACTTTGTAGTTCTACAATTACTGACTGTAGTCCATCTATTTCTCTACATACTTTTTTTTAACCTCCTTTTACTTCTTCAATGGTCAGGACTCTCCCAGGACCAGTACAGAGCAGGTATTATTTAGGTGGTGGATCATTCTCAGCACTGCACTGACACTGACATGGTGGTGGTGTGTTAGTGTGTGTTGTGCTGTGCTGGTATGAGTGGATAAGACACAGCAGCACTGCTTAAGTTTTTAAACACCTCACTGTCACTGCTGGACTGAGAATAGTCCACCAACCAAAAATATATCCAGCCAACAGTGCCCCGTGGGTAGCGTCCTGTGGCCTCTGATGAAGGTCCCGAAGATGACCAACTCAAACAGCAGCAATAGATGAGCGATCATCTCTGACTTTACATCTACAAGGTGGACCATCTAGGTAGGAGTGTCTAATAGAGTGGACAGTAAGTGGACACAATATTTAAAAACCCCAGCAGCGCTTTCATCTGGCTAGGCTGAGCGCCTACATGAACAATGTTTTGCTGTTGTTTATACAGGGTGGGAGCCGGATAGGGACCTCATAACTGAGGCAATTACAACCTCTGCTGACTAATTGATGGCGCCTGCACAGAGTCGAGGAATAACGCGTTGATAATGCGAATAATGCGTTGATCAGGGTGTGGCTTTTCGTACACAAAGCTGTATGTACACAAAGCTGTATATGAACTCGCCTCATGCAGGTGAAAAGATGCAGTCGGCTACTGCGCACGTGTTGGAGGGGGCATGTGTCAGTCTTGCTCTTCTCAATCAGGGCTGGGATTGGCATCAATAGAGAGGAAGCATAATGCAATTGGGTAATTGGATATGCTAAAAGTTGGGAGAAAAAGGGTAGAAAATGCATAAACAAAATAATAATAAAACACATGCCTTTAGGTCATGTCCTCCTAATGAGTTAGCAGACGAAACACACACATCTAAGGGCAATTTTGGTATTTCCAAATAACCTGACTGCATATCTTTGGACTGTGGGAGGAAACCTGCATAATGTGTCTTAAATCCCTTTGTATTGTATTCAGTGGCTTTAGTGTGTTTTTTTAAAACAAGCTGAACCTGCAGCTGTAAAGTGGCTCCAGCTTTGTTCTATAATTTAAGGCGAAATGTGTTTCTGAGTTTCGAAAACTGAGTAAAATGTCATTCCTTACCCAATATTCCCAAGGTTTAAAATGAATTGAAAACATCACAGCAACATGGTGTTTTGACAGAATGCAATCTTATATCAGTGAAGACGCTCCAATCCAGGGGTGTCTTTTAATTTGTTCTTAAAGTGGTCTTCTTATTTCTACACACACAAACTTGTCAGCAGCCTTAAACTGTAGTCTTGCTCTGCAAATGCATTTTCTGTAACTATTAATATCAAGTGTAATGTTACAGAACAAGGTTTAAATTTTCTTTATAATGCCTAATGATGCTTGAATGTTTCCTTTTTTGGTAAATTACTTTAAAATAAAGGGAGTCGTTTCATGTGCCTTTCAGACATGGAATTCTCAGCTCTCATTAGTCTAACAGTAATGTCTGAAGGGAGGGGTTGGGTTATTCTTCATTTTACTCTCTATACACTTTTTATTACCAAGAGGAAATATATTTGGGTTCTGATAAGCATTTTCTTCATGTGAATGATGCTGAATATTTTACCTTATTTTGTACTGCAAAGACTTGCAGAATGTTATTTATTGCATTTTATCTTTTAGAGTTTGTGGTGCAGTCAGAGCCCAAATGTATATCAAGGTTACACAGTTCTGTTTTGGGGGGTAGGGCGGCACTGTGGCTCAGTGGGTAGCACTGTCGCCTCACAGCAAGAAGGTCCTGAGTTCGATGGCCAGGCGGGGCAGTCCGGGTCCTTTCTGTGCAGAGTTTGCATGTTCTCCCCGTGTCTGTATGGGTTTCCTCCGGGAGCTCCAGTTTCCTCCCACAGTCCAAAAACATGCAGTCAGTTAATTGGAGACACTCAATTGCCCTATAGGTGAATGGGTGTGTGTGTGTGTGAGTGTGTGTCTGCCCTGCGATGGACTGGCGCCCCATCCAGGGTGTTACTGTGTGCTTTGCACCGATTGAAAAGCTGGGATAGGCTCCAGCACCCCCCGCGACCCTAATTAGATAGGCGGTTAAGACAGTGAGTGAGTGTTTTTAAGGGTGTGGGAGTTCTCCCTAATCCTAGGTCAAGTGTTTTTTTATTGAAGTTTTTATTAAAGATGGATGTGAGTCATTGTTTAAATCAAGTTATGATTCTATATTCCCCCTATTTATGAAGAAGTAAGTAAATATGTGATTGTCACACCCTGAAATGAAAAAGTACCTTGTTCAGGGTGTTTTTCTGCCTTAAAAAAAAAATTATATAAATCCTCTTTCTTTTTTGTATATGTCTGGATTATTTTTTTAAAAGAAGGTTCTGTGATGAACTTTGAAATGTAAAACTACTTCTATCACATTCCAAAATGCAGAAGGTTGGCTGACTGCTCTAATTTGCCCCAAGGTGTAGGTCCGTAAGTGCATGGGTGAGTGTATAATACCTTGCAATGCCAGATGCACTATTGAGTGTGTATTACTGCCTTGTGTTGGTGTTTTTGAATGATGCCAGACCCACCATAACCTTAATCAGGATCAAGCATTTACTAAAGATGAATGAATTAATAAATGTACCTATTAAGATAACCCATTAATTATTGGGATTTAGGTCAGTTTTATGAAGTGCAGCAGATGTCACATGAAAGTACATACACACAGATGGTTGACCCATGGCTGCAACACAGGTTTACAAATAGGACATTAGCCCCCCTTCTTCTTAACTCATTAGGAGGACATGACCTAAAAGCATGTGTGTTTTTGCCTGGCACACACTGGTACACAAGTTGGGGTTTACAGAAGTCAGTCAATAGAATATGGATACATTACCAACTTCATGCAAGATAGTGATCTGTTGAACACACAATGGGCTAATGAGAGGGTATTGATGTATATTATAGCGTATTATAGACTATTTTTTATAGTACAAGCTGCCATTGTAAGCAACTAAAGATTATTTCATGTTATGTGTAATTTTAGGGAAAAAACATTATAGCTGTGAATATGTGTTCATTCACCTGAGAATATGATGTATCCATTCATTTGTTTAAATTCATTTCTCCTTTCATGTATATAATTTATTTATTTATTCTTTTGTTTAACTTCAGTTACCACTTGACTCATTTTACAAAATTGCCATTAAAGTGGTTTTGACTTGTAGGTTTGTTTTTATTGGTTAGATCAAATGTCAGGGGTAAAAAACTAATTTATTATTGGCTGGCAGACTGAGGAGGGCCTTGCTTATCGATCATATACGTGTCCCATAAAAAGTGATGCTAAGGTTGATGGATGGGTGACATTATGCTGGTTGCATAGTTTTGACAAAGTGCAGTTGCTAACCTGAAGTGAATTTGTTCCCAAAAACAGCTCTCCATTTGCATTTTGATTGCATTTTGAACCTTTTTTTTCCTTTCGGCTGCTCCTGTATTTAGGGGGTGGCCACAGCGGATCTAGTCCGCATACCAGACTTGGCACAGTTTTTAGGCCAGATGCCCCTACTGATGCAACCTTCCCATTATTTTAATTAACCCTCCTTTTACCTTCAAATTTACTAACACCTTTTATGCTTGGGGTCAATTTGACCCCAGCAATTTAAATCTCCAGAAAATTATTAGAATTAAAATTGTTACCCAAATTTATGTCACATACTTTTTGTTTGTTCATTGACCACCTAAATAGCCTTTTAAAAAACAAACAACCCCCCCACCCACCCCCTTATACATCCAGAATACCTGTTGCACGACTATGGAGAAATATGCAGATCACATCAAATCTCATTGATTGACCTAAAATTGGAAGTAGAGATCTTTTTGGTGTTTTAATGGATTTATATGAGTGACATATTTTTGTTATCTATAACATTTGGAATGAAAAACAATTTCTGTTATAATGAATAGTAACCTGTTTGGGGTCAATTTGACACACACAATTTCAAAAATTTAGAAGGATTTTATTTGTAAAACAGATCATCATTATGGGCATGTATTGTCTGAAAGGACAGAGCCCACAAAATGCAATTAGACATTCATCCACAGTCACGTTGGGGCCTGGATTGTAAAGAAAGGGTAATCGCTGAACCCACTTGTCCCATACATCCCATATTGCTGCAAGTTTGTCACGCTCTCGTCAGCCCTGCCTTGTTTCTCCGTCATCAAAGCGTATGACACAGGAGAAAACATGGAATGTGTTTAGAGACATGGTGGCTGGAAATATTGCCCTTCTTGTGGCAGCAGCCCAAAGACTTGCTGTTGCTTCGCCTTTTGACTTGTGCACTCCCGCCAAAATAAGCAACCCAATGTAGGCTTGCAAGTGGGTCACATCCAAGTCTTTCCAACTGTCCCCATACACGTGCCTCCCCTCTAACTTTGTCATCTCAAGTATATCCTTTTCAATTGATGGTGTCATGAAGAGCTCAAATGCTGATTTTATGTCTTGGACGTGACTGACAGCATATCTGGTGGGGTCTGGAAGCATTTTGTTGACATTAGCAGCACTAAGTCTGCCTTGTTATTCCAGTGGGGAGACAGACCATAATAACTTTTCAGTTTTGGAAGGTAGTGTGTTTGCTGGTGGTTGAGAGACAAAAGAAGGGTCAACACTGAGGGTCTCATTCTTATCAGATGATGATGCTTAATAATCCGGGTCCTCCTTAACATCATCCTCTGTCTCTATTCGCAGAAACCATATTTTCCTGTCCCCACAGCATGGGAAATATGAAAAATCTTGCAAGGATGATGTTTCCCCCTCCCCCAGGTTGTGTGAACTATTAGTGGTTCTCGCACTACTACAGTTATGGTTATGTGAGGTTAGGGCCTTAAAGTTTTTTGAAGATTATAAAATTGCATGTCATAGTGACCTCAATATCTTCCTAAACAACCAAAACAAATGTGTGTAAAATGTTGATATTTTTTATATGTTTTATACAGCTAAAACAGCCTGGGGTCAAATTGACCCCAAAGAACACCGATGCGTACAACATGTGTACAGGACATTGAAAACATAACATCATGTTAATTTTATGTTTACCCAGTTGTCCCCATTAAATTAGGAAAAGTCATCAAATATGAAGCAAAAAAAATAATGTCAATCATTTATTTAAAGACGTTAAACATTGAATGGGGTCAAATTGACCCCAAAGGTAATAGGAGGGTTAAAACATGAACATAGATTACAACCCATACTTAAAACAATCAGATTAGCTGGAGGTGCACCATAAAGCACTCACTAAAAGAATCTCTTGTGTGCATAACTGTTGATGATGCCAATAGCTTAAGCCAAGGTCTGGCTGATCCTGAAGGCTAAAGTGTTCCTGTTTTAAAGCTAGGAGTGGTATGGTGTGAATAATGTGGTGTGAATAATGTAATTTCTTAGAACAATTGCACATGCATAAATGGTTTAATACTGACTCTCACGTTTTAAATACTTTTAGACTCTTTTATCTTAGTGAGTAAAAATGAATAATGAATTATATGTTTATTTACAAAATAAAATAGAGTAAAGTAATCTACTAAACTAATCTTACCAGTCAAATTGATTTGATACTGAGAATGTTGCACTT
Organism: Trichomycterus rosablanca; assembly: GCF_030014385.1. Classification (NCBI taxonomy): domain Eukaryota; kingdom Metazoa; phylum Chordata; class Actinopteri; order Siluriformes; family Trichomycteridae; genus Trichomycterus; species Trichomycterus rosablanca. Next base: position 39,942,059 of record NC_085990.1, on the reverse strand, counting down.
TCAAACCATATCAAAGGCATTTATTTGTTCATTTATTTTCACTTTTCTTCTAATTAGGGTTACATTGCGTCCAACGCCACTCAAAAACACTGGACCTAAGGTAAGAATTTACCCTAGATGGAACACCAATCCATCTAAGGGTGACATACACACTCACACATTCACTTACGCCTAGGGCAGTTTCAAGACACCAGTCCTTCTGCATTGCTTGGGCGGTGTAAGAAACCCAGAGCACAAAAAAGGAAACAGATGTGGACACAAACAAGCCAAACTGTGCCACCCAGATTCAAATCATTCGTTTTAAAACATAAATGACATGGGTACAACTTCCTAAAACATACAAACAGAAAAGTTGACAATACATAGCCATTATGAGCTTTTTAAAGCTCTATATGTCACAGGCAGTGTTATCCATTATGTAGAAATTACAGTACATTGCCATAAAAATCTATCACTATTTTACACATCTTTTACTCAAACTGCATTATTATGCATACGTTGCATGAACTTATATGCAATATCCACAGCAGAAAGCATGTCATTCTCTCAGATTAGATGAAACATCCAATCAGTGCAGAGTGATTGGCTAACAGAAGGCAATTCATTTGGTCCACATTATCACATGCTGAAAACGTGCTTGAGAATGACTATTGACCTCAGTGCTCGTCATGAAGGTCATTCATCTTTTAAATCAACCTCCTTTGACATGCATTTTAAAGACCACTAAAAGTGTAAGGAAAGCTTTCCATATGAAGTGACTTTAATTCTGTATAACCTGTGGCCTTGTCAATCAGCGTATTTACCTTTGGGGGGGTTGGTGAGAGAGTTGCTGGTATTGCCCTAACCTACAACAATCTGAAATGTTTTACGACACCACAATGCATTAGCATCCCAATAGCTGATTTATATGGATAGGGTTATAAGTTCATCAATAACAAAATGCATTTTTACCAACACCATATGAGGACACCTCTTCTAATTATTGAGTTTATGTGTTTCAGCCACATCCATTGCTTACAGGTGTATAACATCCCTTAATTCATGGTCTGTTAACCACCGCTTTATCATATTCAAGGTCGCGGTGGATACAATTCGGCTAGTGAAAGGTAGGAAACTCTAGACAGGTCGACAGCCTATCACAGAACAAACACACACACACACCTTTACATTCACAATTTTAGTATCTCCAGTGAACCTGACTGCATGTGTGGGAAACCAGAGCTACTGGAGTAAAGTCACATGGACACAGGGAGAACATTCACAGAAAGGACCCGGAATCAAACCCAGGACCTTCTTGCTCTGAGGCAGCAGTGCAACACCAAGCCAATTACATAAAACAATTCATTTACTTCCAATTATTCCAGCAAGACATGGTTTAAGGAGCCAGCACAGAGCCTTGAACTCAAGCCTACTAAACAACTTTGGGATGAATTAGAATTTCAACTGCAAAATTATTTCTTTTTTTTCAACATTAGTGTCTGACCATTTTCTGAATGGGCAAAAAAACAGCTGACTCATCAACTCACCACTACAATCTCAGAAGCATGAAGACTGTTTTAACTGCTTTGTAGTGTCAACTACATATTCATGAATGGTTTTGGGATTGGATGCCCATCAAGATCATGATCATGTGTTCGCTTTTTGCTAGATAATGTATATTGTCAATGAAACATAATGTAAGATGTTTTTGAATGTTTTGTGCATTTTATGCACAGATAAAGTCCCCATGCAGAAAAACAGATTATTTGATCAACATATACAAATAATGGCGAACCCATGCCACCCGCAGACCAGTGTGTGAGGCAGTACAACAGTGAGTTATTCACCCTACAGAGAGCAGTGCACTTAGCTTCAGGGCGTTAATTATGATTTATTACTCAGCATTGTGGGTCATTGGGCGTAACCAAAAAGCAAGGTCAAGAACTATCAAGTGGTTGATCTGTGTGGACATTTAAACTAGGTGGAGATGTTCAGATTTGTGTCCTTCTTACCTTCCTACACCATTAACTTTAAAATGTACAGTGCAGCCTTTTATTACTAATACAATAAAGTGCAAAGGTCATTCAGGTTAGTTTTGTATTAAGAGTAATGAAATAATGATTAATTTTTCTTCAACATTAATTCTGTTTAATAAATTGGTTGAGACAGTTCACAAGCGTAGTTTTATCTATAGCACCCACAGAATGTTTGTCTCAAAAAATACAAAAACAATATAATTTTAATAATTTTTATGTGTTGGGACTTTAATCAGCTTGGTGGCTCTGTTCATTAAGAAGCTATTTTAACCCTGTAAGTGTGTCAAATATTATTTTGAATAGATAATATATTAGTTAAAATGATTCAACAGAACAACAAAGTGAAACAAACCTCACAGTTGACAAACTAGAGAAATTAATTTCTGCTTTATTTTTTAGTTCATCCCATCAACCAGTGTAACAAAAGTTTTTTGTAAATGTGTGTATATGTATATTATAAATTACATACACTGATCAGCCATAATATTAAAACCACCTCATTGTTTCTACACTCATTTATCAGCTCAATTTACCATATAGAAGCACTTTGTAGTTCTACAATTACTGACTGTAGTCCATCTATTTCTCTGCGTGCTTTGTTAGCCCACTTCCATGCTGTTCTTCAATGGTCAGGACTCTCACAGGACCACTACAGAGTAGGTATTATTTGGGTGGTGGGTCATTCTCAGCTCTGCAGTGACACTGACATGGTGGTGGTGTGTTAGTGTGTGTTGTGCTGGTATGAGTGGATCAGACACAGCAGCCCTGATGGAGTTTTCAAACACTTCACTGTCACTGCTGGACTGAGAAGAGTCCACCAACCAAAAATATCCAGCCAACAGCGCCCCTTGGGCAGCGTCCTGTGACCACTGATGAAGGTCTAGAAGATGACCAAATTGAACAGCAGCAATAGATGAGCGATCGTCTCTGACTTTACATCTACAAGGTGGACCAACTAGGTAGGAGTGTCTAATAGAGTGTCCAATGTTTAAAAACTCCAGCAGCACTGCTGTGTCTGATCCACTCATACCAGCACAACACACACTAACACACCACCATCATGTCATTGTCACTGCAGTGCTGTGAATGATCCACCACCTAAATAATACCTGCTCTGTAGTGGTTTTGTGGGGGTCCTTACCATTGCAGAACAGGGTAAAATCAGGCTTAAAAATTTAGAGAAATAGATGGACTACAGTCAGTAATAGTAGAACTTCAAACTGCTTTTATATGGTAAGAGGAGCTGATAAAATGGACAATGAGTGTAGAAACAAGGAGGTGGTTTTAATGTTATGGCTGATCAGTATATATATAAGACTTTAATTCCGTTTAAAGAATTTCAAGTAAGATAGACATAGGAGAAATTGAGCATGAACTTTTGTCATACTGTCACATGACTTTATGCCTCCTGGTATCCTGGTTTTATTCCTGAATCTCTAGTTCAGTAGACATAGTGCCCACGTTCCACATTCCAACTCTAACCTTTCTACACTTCTGCCTCTTTCTCCACTGTTAAACATTATTTCCTCTCTCCTCCTCTTTCTCCTCCTTGGCCCAACAGTAGCATAGTTTCCACCAGCACCCTGTAGACCAACAGTACTGGAGGCAGACATTGTTAAGCCAGGCTTTAACTGATCCAGTATGTTTGCATACTTGATTTAAGATCCCCTTCTTGATGCAATCCTGTCTATTTAACCAGGCTTGGGACAAGCTCTATGAGTGCACTGATAAATTTAGCTTAGATGGCTAGGTTTTATGCCTGCAACACACTCAAACAAAAATTGGGACAGAGGCATACATCACCTTTTATATAAACTCATTTGGAAACTGAAGAAGGTGCATTTTTTCTTTTCTTGCTTAGTACATAACTTCAGGTGCTCAACAGGTGTCTGCTTCTCCTCTGTATAATGCACAATACATTTGTAATAGGGGACAGCTCTGGGTTGTATGCAGTAATCATTCTTATTTTGCCTGTATCCCAATTTTTTTGAAATTTAAAATCTGTTTATATTTACAAATTGAACCAAGCTGGTCAGCCACACTCACTCACTCACTGTCTTAACCGCTTATCCAATCAGGGTCGGGGGGGGGGGGGGGGGGGGGGGGGGGTGACTCCCTTCGCAGGGCAGACACACATACATACACACACACACACACCCATTCACCTATAGGGCAATTCAGTGTCTCCAGTTAACCTGGCTGCATGTTTTTGGACTGTGGGAGGAAAATGCAAACTCCACACAGAAAGGACTCAGACAGCCCCCCCTGGGGATCTAACCCAGGACTTTCTTGCTGTGAGGCGACAGTGCTACCCACTTAGCCACCGTACCACCCCTCAGCCAAAACATGAAAAGTTATTTCTTTGTACTATTGGTAGTTAAATAAAGATTTAAGACAATTAACAAATCACTTATTCTTGTTTTTATATCATTTTACAAAATGTCCTTACTCTGTGGTTAGAGTTTGTGTATTTGTCTGCTAAAAAATAAAACCTTGTGTATTTAACCCTATTCTAATTTATATAACATCCAAGTTACGTGAATATTTAAAAGAAAATTTAGCTTAATTTACTCATTTATATCTGTTTTATCAAGTGAAATGATCACCATTTCTGTTGATGTAAAACTACAGTGTAGTTTACAAAAGATTCATTTGTTAACTATGACTATTTAACTATATATTCTGTAGATTCATTTTCCAATCAAGTTTGTGATGAAGCATAAACTGTACAGTGTATTTCTGTATTTTATTTAGGAATGTTTTTATATATCATTAAATACAGCATTGCTGGCATTGTTTTTATGAAACTCTGTTGAGGTTTAGTAGTATATTGAACATCTCACCTCAGTTATAACAAACCCAGAAAGGTTAATGGTAGTGTATTTTCGAAACATAATTAATTCAGTTTCTTTTTATCTGACTGGGTGCTCAGCATGTCCGTGCATATCTTTGAATTCATTAAGATCTTTTAGTGACAGGATCTTTTAGAGGCTGAACTAGAACTCTGTTGAGGTCATGTTGGCTTTTTAGCCCTCAAATTCTAAACAGTTAAGACAGCATGGACTTGTCAGACTAAGGTCACAGCATGAACGACAACAAAGTGACAAAAAAGTGGCAAAATCTTACACACATATACAGTATAGGCACACTTGTGGCACATCAGTGCTATCAGTCGGTTGAGTCTCTACATACGGAGGGATGGGGGTGGCTGTGGCTGATGGCTGTTATTTCTGTGTGTGTGTATATATATATATATATATATATATATATATATATATATATATATATATATATATATATATATATATATACAGAAATAATGTAATATGCCACTACATTTTATTAACTGCTGTGAAAATTCAACAGGGGGTTCAGAATGAGAGGCATAATGTCAGCCATCTGTAGCCTTAAAGTGAAACAAACAATGAGAGCATCCAATGTGCTTATAATGAGCAGTTTCATCCTGGGAGAATCAGAAGGACTCAGTGGAATTGACAGTGTACAACAGTGGCAGAAGCTGTCAACATCTGAATTTTTACACATGGCTAGTCTGAGCTTCAATGCCATCAGTGCACCACTGTGTGACACAAAGATGAGCATATGCTGGCATGGTGTGTGGGGCTGACTTAACCTTATTGCTTATTGTGTAATAGATTTGTTTACCACATATGACTTGTGTACCGAGTGTTTTGAGTGTATATGTACAACCCTTTGTAATGTGTTGCCTGGAATGCAGGAATGAATAGAAATAGATGAATTTCAATAAATGACATTAAGTTGACCTGACAAAACATGAAATAGTTTGGTTTCACTCTGTCTGCAATGAAATGAAAGTCAAAGTAAATGTAAGAAACACTGTTTTGTTCTGGCCATCTTCCTCCATGAGTCTTTTGCCAGTTTTTTGATGTCAGTTGTTCTCAAAAGCCTCAGTGCTTCTTTCCTCCTCTTTCTTCATTGTAGGGATGTAATGATACACTTTACCCACGATGCGATACTGAGTTCAGAATACAATTTTTTTTTAAACAAAATTAAATTGAAGACAAATTATGACAAAGTTTCCTTTTATTATTTCTCTTTAAAAAAAGAATAAAATAAAACACTATTTGTGCTTCTTTTATTTATCTAAATAATGAATATCCTTTTATTTTTGAGGTAGGTACAAACTATGCAAAACAATGCTGCACATTACCCTTTTTGTGTAAAAAAAACCTGAAATTAAATAAATACCACATTAAATAAATAAATTAATTAGTATAATAAAGAAAGTATCCTCACATAATTAAATTTGGCTTGAAAATTCGGAACCTGGCAACCCTGTAGTGACATCAACCAGGCGAAGTGAATAGCGCAAGTGCCCTCTGCTGTTTAAAGTGAATAGCGATTCATTATACATGTAAACCGATTTGAACATGTGAATCGATTTTTAACTGTCTTGTGGTACATCGTTACATCCATTAGGCTTCACATCCTCATGTTACCACTGACCAGACCAATACTTTCATCAATTGCAGCTTGGTAATTGACTTGTTATTCCTGACTTCACTTCATCAGCACATTCTGCAGTATTTGAAACTCCGCTTCCCAAATATAAGGAGTACACTTGTTTCAATCTTCTACCTTCCACCATGAACTTTAGTACCTCTTCAGTGTTCATTTTGTTTTTGCTGCACTGTAAAAAATAAAAAAAATAATAAAAAAATAAACCGTTTAAAAAAACGGTATTTTTCTGGCAGCAGGGGTGCCAGAAAATGCCTGTAAAAAAAAAACGGGAAAAAACTGTAAAATTTAAAACAGAGATAAACTGTAAAAAAACGGTAATTATATTTACCATAATTAACATCTATCACTGTAATTTTACAGGAAATTGTCCTATAATTTCATGAAATCTTCTACTTTCAACATATATTAATTGTTAGAACAGTGTCATACACCTCTAAAAAACAGAATAATTATCTTTATAAATGATAAAGAAAAGTGTAAGTACAGGTAATTACTACAGTTATCACCAAAAATTAGTATATATAAAAAAAAAAAAACATGTAATTTTACTTAGCAAAAAGCCCAATTTTAAATTAACTGTCAGAGGTATTGCAAAAAAAATCTGTTAAATTGTCTTTTTTAATTATTTAAATACATTAATAAACTGTCAAAATAAAAGCATTTTCTTTCTCTAAAACATAAGTTAACTGTACTTTTAAATTGTTATTCTTCATTTAAAAAAAAAAAATACAAAATACAAAAATTTGAAGTAGGTTAAGATTTGTGTGCATAATACTTACTGTGAAATTTTGCAGCTGTTACATGTTATATAGAACTTTAGAACATATATAGAACTTTATAAATGCAGTATATAAATAGCTTTTGTTAATTTCAGCTTCAAAATGGATCAAATTCCACCACAGTTCAGCTTTTGACCCAAATAATTTTCACACAAATGAACAGTAAGTGTAGAAACAAGGAAGTTTTAATGTTATGGCTGATCAGTGTAAGAATCAGATGTCTAACACAATACAGCATACAATAAGTGCAATCAGAATTCATTTAAATGGAAAATGTTTAACAAAGCAGCACACAGTTAAGTGAAATGTCTGCAAAACATGGGCATGAAACACTGAATTATGTATAAAGTCAGTGCCAACATTGAAGTTTTCAGAAAGTGCAGCCACAGTGGAATTCGATAAACAGTACGTCACAAGTGTAATACTCAGTATGGACTACATCTCACTGAACAGCTTGGTATTTAGTAATTGAGCTTTATGAGACAGTTTGTTAGCATATAGTTCTAGAAACAGTTTTTGGAGTACATCAAAAGTGTATCTGAATGTAGGAGGGTAACTCAAGTTCTAAATCATAAGGTTATAAATATATAAGGCATAAATCAGCCCGAACTGCAAAGGCAAGGAACACACTGCCCAGGTCTTCTAGAACCACACCACCTTCTAATACCACTCCAGTATTGGCTTCAGCTCCCTCAACTCTAGTCACATAGATCCCAAGAACAGTCTCCTTAATCACCCGTTCAGTTGCAGCCATATCACCATCCTACAATGGAACAGAGGGGGAAAATCACTTTCTTAAACTTAACAGTACACAAATTTCCATTTAGGACTTAACATATCTGACATCTCACTTCAACCTTTATTTTAACTCAGACGTACATTGGCCCGAAAAGATGGGGTGGTTGCTGTAACAACTCAGAGGAAACTTGTGCTTACCTTCACCCTCCTAGCGCTGATGGTATTGCGTGATTGGGGGAATCCTAAATTGTAGATGAAATTGGATACTATTAAAATTATATATAAATAAAAAATTACTAAAGGAAATCACCAGCTTAAATTACCAGCTTAAATAAGAAAATAGACATAAAATACATAAAACAAAAAAGTAAGTAAAAGAACCAAACAGGATAAATAATAAGAATTTCCACATTTTTTCTTCTTCAGTTAATCTAAACTTAACTCAGTGTTCAGTCAAAAGTAGCTCAATATTCTTCAATTTAGCATAAAATGTAGAAAAAGAAATTACCAGTAAAAGGTCAGTCCAACTGCAAATACACATTTCCAAGATACAAGACATCAATTATTATGTTGTAAATAACTAAAATATTATTTCTAAAGTAAAGACTTTAACATTACAAAGTCATTGATTATACAATACTGTTCACATGTGTGTGCTTTCGAGGATAACAGTCACAAAACTCAGGTTTGTAATTATTCTAACGTTACAGAATCACTTTGTTTTTAAGTTTGTGCAGAACGTGAGCGCCAAACATAAAGCATGAAGTTCCCCTCAGGCTCGAGCTGCCTGCTCACATCTTAGTTAGCTAGGTTGTGTGTCCATGTCTTTTAATGCACTGGCACCGCAAATATTACACATCTTTTTATTTTCTACCTTCTTCTAATATACTTCCGCATGAAGTAATTTAAGCCATTTTTACCTTTCGGGAAAGAATCTTACTGCCACAAGTTGAGAATACTGGCTGTTGAACTTGACTAGCTTAGCACTAGCTAGCACCACGGCAGTGCAACGTTATCACACACAGCGCAACCGGACTTAATATACAGTCAGCCAACGGCAATCTATTAAAATCTGCCTCAAGACTTTAATATGATTCACAGAAACCCTGGAAAGATGTTAATAAATAAATCACTATAAGCAGGTCCGCTGTTAGCGTTAGCATTTTTAAACAAATAAAGCATGCACAACAGTAAAACTTGAATATTATTCAACTAAAGAGCTATATTAAACAATATAATAAGATAAACATCATGATTAGCATGCAATTAGACATATGGAAAAAGATTTTGTAAAGCTTCACATTACCTGAGATGCTGAAACTCAATGTGCCTTCACGATGTATTTCGTAATCCCCGGTGCGTCATATCCGGTTTCACCTGATAAACTTTAAGCTGATAAGCATTAAGTAATTCCAAGAAAATAAAGCAACTAAGTTAAGTTGAGTCCACTAGAAAACATCGAATGTTATGAATGTTTCATTTATTTGAGTTAAATAAACACAATGCAGTCATGTTTAAATCTAAAATGTAATTGATTTGTGTCACAACAGCATATATTCTTTATGCAAAACCAACAGGCACTCCAAAGTGTGTAACTGGTAGGTTAGAGCATCATTTTATATCTGTGGTGCTCTGGTTGGAATGTGCACCCAACATGTTGCACAGATGGACTGTAATACCTCTTTCTGTTTATTGGGGAATGTGGGGATGGGTAAATTATGCTTGATTTAAATATTATAAATGTGAGAATAAATCACAGTTAATAACGTTTTAAATTTGACTATGGTTTTACACAGTTTGTATAAATGCACTTATTTAACAATTCAATCTTTAAATTAATACAAATGCATAAATATAGTAAAAGTTAAAATCTGTTTAAATTGTATTTTTGCCTGTCTCATAAGGTAGGCAATACCTTTGTTTTTCCAATTTATGTATATAAAGTAGTGGTTAAGAAATGCAAAATTACAAAATATTTCTTTCTTTGCTCACATATTTTCTTGCAATTGTACATTTTTAAATGCATTATTAACAGTATTTTTATGTATTTGACAGTGATATATCGGCATAACAAAAGGTTTCTTTTTGAAAATTACAGAAGATTCTGCTATTTTTGTCAATGAAGATTACTTTATTTTTACAGTTAATTTTGTTATAAGTGTCATCTAAAAACTGTTAAAAAACAGATTTTGGTAAATCACATGACACTTTTCAATATACAGTTTATTCTTGTAATTTTACAAAAAATTTCTGTCTTTTATAAATACAGGGAAAAACTGTAAAAATGTACTGGGAAAATCTGTAAAAAAAAAAAAAAGTTTATTTCTTACAGTGTGCATTTCTCAGCATATTACTGTATATTCCTTTGAGGCATTCTCAATGTGACACATCAGCTCCTGTAGTTCTTCTAGTGATGTGACCAATAACATGATGTGATCAGTATACCTGATATTGCTAGATGGTTCTCCATAACTGGTCATGCTGAACCATGTCAAATGCCTTTGTGATATAAGATAAGATTCGATAAGATTCCTTTATTGATCCCCATGGGGGAAATTCGAGAAATGAATACAATCACCCAGCGTGGGGCCCAACGTATTTATATACGTAAATGAATCATAAATATTGTGCCTGGTTCCTTTATCTTGCTTTCTCCATAATGACCAAGAGGTTCCAGCATGCCTCTTCTTGGCCTAAATCCAGTTTATTCTTGAACAGTCTCTTCTTCAACCTTGTTCTGCATTTGTTTCAGGATTATTCCCAACAGTATCTTGCTAGCATGTGAGACCAGTACAGTGACCCTGTAGTTGCTGCATTGGAGCAAGTAACCTTTCTTAGGCAGTGGAATGAAGACTGATTGTGTCCAACATCACCAATCTGTTAGTTTCTTCCTATTTCATATTCTTGATGGCTGTAGTTAGAGGCTGGAACGGTCTGGTGAGCTTCTTCATTATCTGGAATGCAGGGCTGCTGTTGCCTTTCTTTGCATTTTATTACAGCTCACTGCATAATGTATTCAACTCAGCTTTTTTAACTCTTCTTAGCATATTCTGCACTTCACATTCATGTTTTCTGTATTAATCGGGGGACTTACTGCTTCATGCTTTTTTCTCAAAGGTTTACTGGAAGGTGTTACTGGAAATCCAGTTCTTGCATTTGTTGCAGTACGTCTGTACTGTTTCGTTGGCTGTTTTCAGCATGACATCCTTTATCTGCTGCCACAGTCCATCTGGTGTGTGTGATTCTATCACTTTAAATATGTTGGCAACCCCCACTTGGTACTGCTGCTTGAACTAGTAATTTCTGAGTTTTTTCAAGGTCCAAAGTACAAAATATTGATAACTTGTCAAGTAAAATGAGCCCCCAAACATTCTACTATCCACACTATCTTAAAACAAAGTCTGATGTTTAGCTTGTTCATCTCTGTATCTTAGCTTTATCTTGTGCTTTACTGTGTCTTCTTTCTCTGCTGCAAACTTTGATGAGTCAGTGGTACACTTTTCAATGACCACCAAGTGGGTACTGCAGACCCTTTTATCCTGGGCGATTTCCAGGCAAGTACAGAATTGTTTCTTGGACTACTCATTTGAGCTCTGTGGGATCAAATAGACTGACTGAGCACCCCAATCTCGTCTGGAACCTCCGCTTTGACCTTACCATCAAGGGTGATCGTCCAGACTATGTTTCTAATTCTCAGATTCATAGATACACTCAAGCTTCTCCATCACAGCAAGGAAGCAATCCCAGGAAAATAAAAGTCTATACACCACTGTTAAAATGCCAGGTTTAAGATGCCATAATTTACATTGTTGTTATGTTTAGATTGACTTTGGCTGGTTTTAAGTGATATGAAGCAAAACCACCCAGCACTGGCTATCTATATAAGGAGTCTTTTTTATATTCACCTTTGTTTTGGCGCCTTGATGCTGTGCTCAGAGTTTAATCTTAAACTTCGACCGGTTTGTTGTTGACCTTTTAAAGTGCAGCCAACAGGACAAAGTTTTAAATGAAGTGGCTAAAAGTGACTCACTTTTTCAGAGAGTCATATCAACTGGCTCATTCAGCTACCAAAAACAGATTACAAATATATAGTGATATGATGAAATTGATTAGATGAAATTATGTGATAAATAATGATAAACTACAAACTGCCAATTCTGTATTTAAATCTCTTTAGAATGTGGCATCATGTGCTGCTTTTTAAGACCCGCTTCATATTGTCAGACAGGTTCTATTTAAGTGATATTTAGATTAGACAGATCTGGCATTAATCATGGCTGGGTGTGGCTAGTGAATTTGTCAGTTAAATTTGGTACATTGGTTAATTTAGTAGCTAGGGGACAATTACCTTACACAGGGTAATATAGGTTTTAAATAAATCTATATCTTTAATAAATGGAATGATCATTTAAAAGCTGCATTTTGTGCATACTTGTCTTATTAGAACTGAAACATTTAAATGTGACAAATTAGTAAAAACAAAAGAAATTGGGAAGGTAAATACTTTTTACCACTCTGTTAAAAGGTATATAAGTACTGATGAGGTACATGAAATTATTATTATTATTATCTAAAAACAAAAGTACTATCAACAAAAGAGTTTAATATGTAGATTCTGTTAAACAACTAAATAGCAATGTATCTACACAGTAAAAAATCCTGAAGTCAAAGAGGGAATGATAAAAGCTATTCTGTATGAGTAATCATCCAACCTTGTCACTTTGTGGATCAGTGAGTATTGCCTCCAGCTTGTTGTCGTTCATTTCTCCATGGTGTTTACACCCTATTGTTGCAATTTCATGCATTATCACACACACACACACACACACACACACACACACACACACCAATGCCTGGTCCACTACCTACAACTAATCATGGACAGGTGCGCCTGCAGAAACTCTAACACCAGCTTGTGTTGGATTCTGTCTCTGTAAAGGATTTCATATTCTGTGTCCACATGGCTTTTCCACCCTCTAAAAGTATGACTACATGAACTGGCTACTCTCCATTGTTTGTTTATTAGGATTTTAACATCTTGTTTTACACACTTTGGTTACATTCATGACAGAAACGGTAGTTACTCATTACACAAGATTCATCACTTCACAAGTTTTAATGTCAAACACAGTCATGGACAATTTAGTATCTCCAATTCACCTCACTTGCATGTCTTTGGACCCAGGGATCGATCCAGGTCCTTCTTGCTGTGAGGCGAAAAGTGCTACCCACTGAGCCACTGTGCCACCCACTTTCCATTGCAGCGTATGGACACCTGCATTGGACTGGCACCTGGTCTTGCACCCAATGCAATACTAATAAGGGTGAGACAGATAGATAAGATGAATTAATAAATAAAGGAATGAATGATGGGGACAAATGTTTACGAGGAAAAGGCAATTTTTCAATTGTAATTCCATCATTAGAAAAAAAGACTGGACAAATATGATATGCATTGCAAAAAAACACTGTATGCCAAGAAGAAAAGAAACTGTTTATCTCCCATTTGCCAAAAAGTCTTGATGAACCCAAACCTTTCAGATAATGTTGGCAGTCATGTGGCAAAAGTGCAATGCATTAAATCATACAGACACAGGTCAGGAGCTTCAGTCAATATTCACATCAAAGATCAGAAGAGGAGAAAATCTAAGTGACTTTGACAGAGGCAGGGTTGTTAATGCCAGACTGGCTGGTTTGAGTACATAAAAAAATTTTTGCAGCAAAGATTTGCAGCAGTAATGAACAGCTGACAAATATGCAGCAAATGTGATGGAATCATGTCAACATTAACCAAAATCTTAACAGAATATTAAGATTTTGATTTAAAAAATATAAAGCAACTTGGATGATTATTTATTGATGTAGAAAGTTCTATAAAAATCCCACTGAACTTTGTGGCATTTGGTGATTAAAGCACAGGAAGAAGTGTTTTCTGCCAAGGTAAAGAAAAAAAAACATGCTGCCCTTTATATCAGGAGGATTTTTCCCACTGATGGTTAGAGGTAATTCATTAACCTCCAAAAACGGGTCACCAAAAATTTGACATTGCTGAACCATTGGTGACACTGTTCATAGTAAAGCGAGCTTTACATTTTCATGGACTAAAATGCTGACACATTAGAAACATGCCCTGCTCCAAAATGGTCATACTTAAGCTGGGCCGAAGATTGTTGCCAATCATATGGACAAACTGATGAACATCATATGAACATCATGACATACAGTATAGAAAATATTCTAATTATTTAAAATAGTCATTTTTGTCTGACAGACTGAAATCAAAACATACTAAAAGATCTTTCTTCAGCTTCATTTACACATTTTGCCTTACAACAAGTAATGAGAAATTGTTCTGAAAATCAATATAAAAAATAAACTTGAAAAACTTGGTTTGTAAAAGTGATCAGTCCCCTGATTTAGTACTTTGTGCTACATTTTACTCTACAAAGGCAGCATCCACTGACTGATTGATTACTATATTGAACCCCTAATGCCTAGTTCACACTACACGATTTTTGCCCTGATTTTCGCTCTCAATCACTATGTGTGAACTACCCAACAACTCGATCCGAGCAGCTCGCCAAAGCGAAATTGCTAGCATGTCAGATCTGGATCCAAGTTGCCCGACTGGCAATGAGTGCTATGTCGAACAGCCTAGTTTATATCAGAATACATCGGCATACACACAAGTTTTATACCTGATTGTTCTCTACAAAACATAACACCAACATTGCATTGCAAAAAAATATCTATTAACCTCCAACTCACTATAGAACAATCCCTGCTGTTCGCGTAGCCAAATCCACTCAGATTCATTAATTTTCCCCCTTTCATTTTACGCTGCACATCAGCGCACAATCTTTGATCGCTCGCTACTTGTTGATGTGCATTTTTGGACGTGGTATCAGTAAACCCCTCGTCACTTCTCGCGTTTGTTTTCATGACAAAATGTAGTTTGGGAGACCAGAGAAGCTCGCCTGCGATTCCAGTTGGTAATAGATTGTGTAGTGCGAAACCCCCTATCACAGATCTGTCGTGTAGTGTGAAATACACACCGACTTGAAAGACACATTACAAGACCGATTACAAGAGATCCAGTTGTGTAGTGTGAACTGTACAGCGACCTGACGACTTGGAATGCCGTGTAGTGTGAACTTGGCATAAGGCACACCTGGGCATTGTACAGCCCGCGGGCCACATCCGACCCTTTGGCTGTCCCCAACTGGCATGAGGTCAGTGGCAATTAAAAATCAGACGTAAATAAATGTACATCACACATACAATACAATAGGATTGTTTTATTTTAAAGGAACAACTATTTCTTTTTTAAATTTACATAACTTTTAATTGACACGTGTGTGAGTGTATCCAGCAACAGGACTTGTGTATAGTTATTTTAAAAACCTGCACATTTTGTTCACATTTGTTTTCGTGAAAGTTGAGTAAATAGTGAAATAATGTTAATGTTTTACTCTGTCTGCTTCTCATTTTCACTGCCTGATTGTAACATCTACTCTTTAACAGTAACAGCTTATCAAAACTGTACAATTTACTGCTTTTTTATAAAGAGATACAACTAATATTAAGCAGAATTAAGTTTACCCTATTGGTCCAGCCCTCCACAACAGTCCCAGTTTCTAATGTGGCTCCTTGGAAAATTCAATTGCCCACCCCTGCCCTAAGGGAATCCCTTCAATCCTGACCAGTTGCCCAGTTCCTGCTGAACAGAACCATCCCTGTAACATAATGTCGCCAACACAGTGATTCATGACAGGAATGGTGCATTTTCAGTTGTGTGCTGTGTTTGGTTTTCTCCAAACATATAACTTGGAGTTGAGTCCAAATGTTTAATCTTGGTCGCATCCGACCATAACACATTTTGCCACATGGCATTAGAGTCTTTCCAAGTCTTTCAGCATGGCACTTTTTCAGGAGCAGCTTCTTTCCTGCCACCCTGCTGTATGAGCCAGCTTTGTATAAAGCTTTTGAGGTTGTTGTTACATGCACAGACTGACCATTTTTAGCCATACAGACTTCACATTCCTTTAAAGTTGTGACTTTGCTGGAGTTTGCAGCAGTTAGTGTCCTCAGTTGTGTAATAAACAGAAAAGGTGGTTAACCTGCCTATGTTCCAACTTTTTGGAGTGTGTTACAGGTGTCAAATTTAAAATGTGGTTGAATTTACGAAATTCAACTAAGCTGTTCAGTGAAAGCACTGGAAAACTTTCCTTTGTTATTTTGTCAGTGAATTGAGGGTTTAAGACAATGATCAAATCACTCACTCTTGTTTCATGGCGTTTTGCAAAATGTCCCAAGTTTTTGAGAAATGGGTTTTGTAGAAATGGGGTGCCTGTACCAGGGTCTCAACACAGTGGGAGTCTCTGGTGCAGCAACAAGAAGGTGAATCCACATTCAGTGTCTGTTTCTGTTCAGCCTCAATTGTGCCTGCCAGGCAGGGGTAAATATTACTAGACTACTTAAAATATTCTTTCAGAAATACAAAAATGGATGGTTGCAAAGCTGCTCCTTTTCAAGTGGACATATTGGTAGGATTTCTCTCTTTTTTAGCTATGGTTGTTTCCTGTCATTCTTTACCTTCAGACAAGCCTTCCCCTGAACCATTTCAAATGGAAAAGTCCTTCAGTTCAGCATCACAACACTTTTCTCATTTCAGAAAAGGCCATTGCTGAACTTGTAATGCAAGTCATAAATCTCAGCAGATTGTTAAACGTGATAATCTCTCCGTATAGAACTTATAATTTACAAGCTCTGGAAGGTGAATGAAAACAGTCAACACAATGGGAAGGCGATAGAGGGTGAAAATGAGTCTGTAATTACTTCTCTCTCACAGCAGTCTCTTCCCCAGACATCAATTATGTCAGCTAAGCATGAACTTCCATTTACTGCTTGTTTTGCAAAAAGTGAAATGGTGAAAAATAATAGACATCATATTGCAGCATATCTTTGTCAGGATTAATGGAAAACAAAGGCAGATCCATGTGTTAAAATGATTTTGGTTCAAAATACATTTCGTAGCTAAATGTGAGCATCCCTTTAATCCAGGGAATTCATCTTCACAGTGCCATATAGCTAAACATGCAACTATGCAATCTCCATAGCAAAAATACCAATTAAAAGCTAAAGATCATGATCACTTATAATGTGGAACTGTCAGAGGATACAGCAATTCCAGCAAATCAGATATTCATGTGTAAATGTGTACGCGTAATTTCTAAGCAGCAGGGAGAATGGCTACACAAACTTAAACAATTTCATTCTATTATTTATTCATATTCAATAACTGTCATTATGGTTGCAGTAAATCTGAAGCCAACCTGAAAACAATGGGCACCAGGCAGAAAAACACCCTTGACAGAGCATCAGTACAGCACACTCACTTACACTTATTTACCCTATCACCTACACCGCGTGTGTCCAACTCAAGGCGAGAGCTTAAAAGGCGTATGATTGTCTTAAAATACACTGTAAAATCGTACATAAACTGCATCTTTCACAATGCATGCCGATTTTGTGACCCACAAAGTGACCACATCCCGCCACTAGATGGCAGTGTTTCCACATCAGTGTTTTACTGAGGCGGTTTTCCAACAAGTGATGAAATATTTACAAATAATCCCAAAATGTACAAGAAGAGAAAATTGAAGCAAAAGGAGGGTAATTTTATGAAAGATGGGAAAGTGAATACAAGTTTGTGCTTCAAGAAGAAAAAACTCTGTCTCTTCTGTTATGAGGCCGTGTCTGTGGTAAAGAAGTACAATATAAATGTAGATATACATTATAAATACAGAGTATAAATTTGGCATTCTGACACCAAACACATAATTTAGCCTCCAAGAAAAACAACAAATTGTCCAAGACTTAAAAGGCAGACTGCAATCACAGCAGGATATGTTACAATCGGTCTTTGAGGGCAACCATAATGCAGATGTGACCCTCTGTGAAAATGAGTTTGACACCCCTGACCTACACATAGAGGCAATTTAGAGTAGCATCTTTGGAAAATGGAATGAACAAGTACCAAGAGGAAACTCCAACACTACACTACACTCACTGAAATATCAAAATACATTTTGATCCTCAAAATCTCCTGAAAAATATTAACAAATAAATGATTAATCTTATGGCTACACCAATGAATTCTGTGCTTCTAACTTCAGACTAACTCAACGCTTAAAGCTTGGTGAAGGCACTTTGATTAATCATAAAATGACCACTGTAAAATGTATGGTCAAAAAGAAACTGTTTGTAAGGTTTGATGTGGGGGAAAAAACCCTGACCCCAACCCAATCCAACACTGTTGGAGTAAACTGGGATGCTGATCATAAAACAGGCTTTATTAATCAAAATTAGTGTTCAACTTCTCCAATGCTTTTGTGGCCAAATGGTAGCGGATCCCTCCTTTCATGTTCCATGATTCATGTTGATGTTTAGTAATACAAATTGATACATAACATAATTATTGATAAATAAGTTTATTATAATATAAGACAGATTAAGTAATACAGTCTACTCAAATGCCGTTTTACTCGTGCAGTTTTCTAGGTTATATTGCATGTAATACACATAAACTCAGCTTATTGGTTGCTATGTTAGTGGTTTTTTATCAAGTTACTAATAAAACAAATAATTCCTTCTGATGATCATTCATTTATAATAAAGATTAAGAATAACATAGGTATTAGATTTGTTCAGATAACTTATTGTACAGTGCCCACACAAATGGCAGCACCTTAACTGATAGGTGGACAAAGTCAAAAGGCTTTGCAGATTACCAAATTAATTCATCTGTTGTGATGTACACTTCCCACATTTTTGTCAGTTATCATCAACTGGTTCCACAGGTATGATTTTCCTCAAAACTGTGAACAATAGAAAGCTGTTTTTAAAACCAAATAATCAAATCACTGTTGTGTTTCCCCGTGGCTTAAAATCATCGGTCACAAGGCCTTGATGCTAATTTAGCAGCAGATTTAGGTAGGAGAAGATTACAGTCTCAGTGGGCAGATTGTGATAATGATGATTATAATAACTGGATGCTTTGTACAGCGGGATGCCAGAGAATAAGCCTTTTTTTCCATTTCAGTCCCGGCGGATGAGATTGAATCAAAACAAACCTTTCCCCATGGTGAGTCACCCACAGAAAATAAGTGTTTTCCTAGGATGTAACATTTCATCCGAGGTTTATCTGAGAAAACAGTATAAAGTCTAAAAAAGTATATAACTGTGTGCAGAATTATGCATATAATATATTCCATTTGTGCATTTGTCCATTTTACTTCAAATAAATGAGCATCAAAAAATCCTGTTCAATATTTGATGAGCACCGTGACCCAGATCAACCACACAGCAGCATCAAATCATAACTGCTGCTTACCTGAGCTTCTCTTCTTCAAATTGAGACCAAACCTATACTTGTGTTGTTTCATTAGGGATATAATCCACTTGTTTTTCTTCTTGGTGGCTGTCTTGTATGTTTTCAGAATATTTCTAGAATATATAAATCCACTTCCAACTGTGTTTGTCCAAACTAATGAAAACCGTTTAGATGATTTATTCTCTCGGCTTTCGCGGTTAAAAGCAGTCAGTAAAGAAAGAGATTAAAATTCCACCTAAAATCTGAATTCGGAAGCTCTTCTTTTTAAGGCCTGAACCACAACTGAATCTCTTTAACAAATGAACTGATTCATTGAGTTGTTGACGCACAACATTATAATGAAATAGAGTGAGCAAAACTAATGAATCTTTACCATAGATAAGAACACAGCTCCATGATTCAAATCCAATGAATAATTCATTTCAAAAGAGTCGTTTCTGACTCGTTTACTCAGTGATTCAGTTTGCATGTGTGTGCGTGCATGTGCACACCTGCTCATGCTGTTTTAAATGTTCTCAAATGGTAACCTGTGTATCCTAGGCATACTTGATATACGAATCAGTGGCGGCTGCTGGTCTTTCAAAGAGGGGAAGCTCATTGTCGGCTTACATCATAAAATTTGTCAATTTATTTATACATAAATTCTGCCCTCCGTTCCTTTTCAAGAACATGGCCTGTGATCCTATCGGACTTGACCAGTGTCCTGAAACAAATACTATGAGTGTGTTTTATTTACACAATGAACAATGGAAATGGTCAAGTAATTTTACCAAGCAAATACCAAGAAATGGGCTGCAGTTTGTCTTTCGACTTCACTCGCAAAATCCCTGATGGGACTGAAGCTCCCAGTGAATAAGTGACGTGTAGATCTCAAAATAGCTGTCAATCAAAACGGGATTCAGCCTTTCGACTGATCCGCTAATCATCTTGCAGAAGCTCCGCGTCCAGACCCACCCACAGCTCCATTCACCCCCAGAGATGCTCAGCGTCCGGGGGCGGGACAAAATCGTGGCATTTATCCAATGAAAAAACGTTTCCATGCAGTCCCATTGAAGTGAATAGACGCTCTGCTTCTACGGGCAAATGCATTGACGCTACGGGAGTTAAAAAAATCGAGTCAGTCGATTTGTGATAAGTAGCTGATTCTGAACGAACTCGTCTTAGAGATGAACGTATTCTAACACATTTGTAGTCAATGAAATGTTAACACAACTGTACATATTTGACCATTTAATTTTTGACATTTTAGGGGAAGCTGAGCTTCCCTTGCAGTCTTAGAGAAATTGCACTGATACGAATATTGTCATTTTCAACATTGTGTAAAAAGTAATATCGAATATATCGATATTTGCGATATACTGCCCAGCCCTAGCTAACAACTACTGAAGTTGAGGTTCTGAAAAAAAAAAAAACAGGCATTGCACATCAACACCAAAACAATTGTTGCAATTATCGAAGGAACAACAAATTCAAAACTCTATCAAGTATTTTTAGAAAAAAAAAATTAAGCTGCAAGACAATAATCCAAACACATAATTAACCCAACAACTAAATATGCAAATTACAATCCACATCTCAGTTAAGATGTTGTGTGAGAATTAATTTCTTACAGTTCTGCAAGTCTGAGTGACACTTTACAATTTTCACAACTTTCACAATTAATGCCGTTGCTAATATAAGTTCTACAAGTTATGAAATTTAAAGGCTTACAAAAATTTTAGCCTGGAGTGTAAGTTTTACAAGCTTGTCTTGAATCTATTAAATAAATAACAAGGCCGCTCAGGTGGCACAGCGGTAAAACACGCTAGCACACCAGAGCTGGGATTTCGAATACATCATATTGAGTCTCAGCTCTGCCATCTGGCTGGGCTGGGAAGCCACATGAACAACAATTGGCTGTTGTTCAGGGTGAGAAAGCCAGACCAGGTTCCTCATAACTGGTGCAATTATGACCTCTGCTGGCTGATTGATGCCGCCTGCGCAGAATCGAGAAATAATGCAGATCAGCGTGTGGCTCTCCATGCACAAGGCTGATCCGCATATGAACGCGCCTCCTGCAGGTGAAAAGAGGCAGTCGGTACTGCACACATGTCGGAGGGGGCGTGTGTCAGTTGCGAAGCTCCTCAGTCAGCAGTGGAGGGTTGTATTGGTAGAGGTGAAGCATAATGCAATCAGGGTAATTGGATATGAATAGATGAGGGGAGAAAATTGGGGGGGAAATTCGGACAAAAAGAGGGAAAAAATATAAATATAAGATAATATAATATAACAAATATAAGAACTGTACGAAAGTTATTAATATTATTCATCTTACTTAACCAAAAAGGAAACTGAATTTAAACTTTTTTAACCGAGGATATTTTGCCTGAGACTAATCAACAAATCTGTTGGATGCTGTCTTAAGCAGCAGCATCTGGCACCTGCAGGGTAACAAAGGGGTCATTTGGTTACCTTTCTCCAAAAATGATCCAGTATTCATGGCAATACTGCCCTGAGAAGACATTTATTAGACATGTATTGGAGCCAAAATATTTGCACCACATGCCACCAGTTGCTTAGATGTGAGTTGTACGTCTTGCAAAATCCTGTCTCGTTTTAGTTACTTATGCAGCTTTACTAACAGCAAAAGAGATAATGTCACAATCTGTTATCAATAAAAGACAAATGAGAGGTGAAGCATCTCTTAGACGTGATTACAAATGATCAGGAATCTAGAGAAGACAAAGGAAATAAATAAAGCAGTCCGATCTAATAGATCAGGCTCCGCTTTGAAGTGGAGGCCACAGAGGGAGCATGTGTGTTTACTGTGTCCAGCACACCACATGATTGAGCTGCCACACTTCATCAAGATCTTTCTCAATCACTGTCCTCTTACTAATGACACATCATAATGTTTTTTTCAGGCATTTTCTTATCAGGCCTGATCCTGTGAGAAGATCTTGAGACTAATTGCATCACTGTTACCAGCATTTTGCCTTCATTTCCGGCAGTTAATTCAGAGAAAATGTATAATGCTGCTGGAATGGTGCTGACCACAAGGTTATAATTCTAGAAGTATTCCTCAGAAACCAATTGAGACATATCAGGGTCATGATGGGTCAGGAGCCTAACCAGAAATACTAACACAGGGCAAGAATTCGTTTGCAAGACATTACACACCGATTTACTCCAGCACACACAGGGGAATGCAGAGCATTCAGTCCACATACAAGCATGATTTTGCGTAGTGGAAGGAGACCAGACCACAAGGAAGAAAGTCACATTTTTACTCACAGTAACTGGAGGTGAGGTTTGAACCCATGTTCCCAGTGTCCTGGAGCTGTAATACTCACATCTGATGTGTCACCATGCAACAAGTTGGCATACATACAGGCAGTTATAGCCTAACGGTTAAGGTACTGGACTAGTAATCAAAAGGTCGCTGGTTCAAGTGCCACCACTGCCACATTATCATTGTTGGGCCCTTAAACAAGGCTCTTAACCTTCATACTGCTTAGACAGTATACCATCACAGTACTGTAAGTCGCTTTGGAAAAAAACATCTGCCAAATGCCATAAATGTATGATACATTTTAGCATTCTAAAAAAAAGCAGAAACATTGTAAGATTGCTCGTTCACACAGTTCCTCTATTTATTTATCTACAATGATTTTTACAAAATGCAAAAATAGTTATTGACCTTTAGTAAATTTTCTCATTTGTCAAATAATAGTCAGGGAAATTGGATTAACTTCATATCGCATACACTGCACATATCGACCTTAAATTTATACCTTTAATGTCCTTATGAAAATAAACTAAAATTATGTATTCATAGGTAATAAACAATTCTACACAAAATGAGCAAAAGTATTGGGACACTCCTAAATTTTATTTTAAGCGTTTTTTTTCTCCATTTTCTCTCAATTTGTCTTTCACTGCTGGGGATCCCTGATTTTTGCAGTTGAGGAGGGTATATTGCTGCTCATGCTTTCCTGACCCGCGCGCAGCCCTTAACGGAAGCCTTTTCTACCCAGGCACTCTGCACAGGCGCCTCTATCCGCCAATCAGGGTCCTTACACAGCATTTGAAGACCCCATCCACATAGTCTGGTCATCCCTTCCTGCAGGTACTGCCAGTTATGCCCAGCCGACCCCGAGTTTTAAACCGAGGAGTTCAGAATCTTGGCGCTGCTGTGCTAGCGGAGGATCCCGCTGTGCCACCTGGGCACCTTCTCCTTCTAAATTTTTAATGCATGTGTTTCTGTCACAAAAATTGCTAACAGGTGTAAACTATTATAAAAAAAGACATTATAGGCAACTTGGCAGCAACAGTTTAAGGAAGGTCATTCTTTTGTTACAGCATGACTGTGCCCCTGTGAAGAAAAGCTTGAGTTAAAGAAACTCCAGTGGTCTGCACAGATTCCTGACCTCAGCACAACTGAACAGCTTTGGAATGAACTCCAACATTAATTGAGAATTTCCTGACCAACATCAGTGCCCATCTATAAAATACTCATTTGACTGAATGGGCACAGACATAATAAAAGCCTTGTGAGAGGTGTTCTCAAAGGAATGGCTGCTGTTATAGCTGAAAAGGTCACATAGAGGACACTCTATTTGAATACCATTAGTTTTTGAAATGAGAAAGCTCATGGTCAGGTGTCCAAATACTTTTAACTGTATAGTGTGTGTTGTTTGTGAGTATTTATAGCACCCTTCATTCAAGGGGTGCTATGTGCATACAAATTTAAAGCTGCACTTGCTATATGAAAGCAAAGATAAATGACCTGGTATAAATATGCAACAAAACAGTATGGAAATATTTGCAATGGCTGAATGAGCAAGAGTTATTAAAGCTAGTAAGGAAAGGTTTGATAAGAGTAACAGACTGCCATGAAAGAACAAATCAGCAGCTGCTGTGCTATTTTGTGAATAATAATATCTCTTTAAGAATTGTGTTAATAAGCAACCCTAAAATCTGCTGCTTTTCCATTTTAACTTGCCTTTTTTCTTCAGCTCTTTACAGCATGTTAACTGTCCACCTACTGCTTAGGAATATTGACAGCTTCTCCTTATCTAATTGAAAATATGGCCCGTGGACAAGAGAGAAAGCTTTCTGGTGAAATTGTGTCCTCTGCTAATCGGAACAGCCACAGGTGCCCAGAAAGTGCCATAACATGCCTTAATCCTCATGATAACAGTCAGTTGAAAGTATCATGTTATCTTGTGCCTGGCTTTTGCTTTCCATGGTGCTCACATGTTTATGCTGGTCTTTAGAACAAGAAATCTTCTGTGTTGATTTAAATTCATGTGCTTTCTAACGTTCTAATACACTGTGCAGTTTACAGCACACAATTACACATAAAATGTAAATTAAATGTAATGTTTTGGGTAATTATTGCATGGTGTGTGCAAGAATTGGTGTCATTTAATGTAGATAAACTGGCAGTAAGTAAAGGGTAATGGGTCTAAAGGTTAGACATTATTTGCATAAGCACTAGCAAATGCCATTTATTGCAGTGCTTGAAAAATATTTGCCAAAGTAATCCCTTGCCCATGTGGTTATATAAGCTATTGATGAATGATGGTTTGTGATGCAGTGCTGTCTAAGGGATCTGAGATAAGGGTGTTCAGCTTAAGCTTGCGCCCTTGCTCTTTACAGACTGAAATTCCTCCAAATTCCATGAATCGTTTGATGATATTATGCACTGTAGAGAAAAATATGCAAATCCCTTCCAATCTTTGTTTGAGGTACATTGTTTTTAAACATTTTAATAATTTACTCATGCATTTGTTGACAAACTGGAGATCGTCTGCCCATCTTTGCTCCTCAAAGACATAGCCTTTCATGGATACTGCTTTTTGTACCAAATCATGATTACAATCACCTGTTTAAAATCTCATTATTATTTAGTTTTTTTTAACCTTGTTATTAGCCCTGAATTGTCCCAACTTCTTTGGAACGTGTTGCAGGCCTGCAATGTAGGAATGGGTGTAATGGAACAAATGAAATAATGCTGACCAAACAAAACATAAAAAAGTCAAAGTAAATTTAAGAGACACTGAGTTCATTCATCCCTTTACATAATTTGTGTTAAGGTTTTATGGTGTCTGTAAATTTTGGAAACACTTCTTTATAACTGCTTTTGATTACACTGAAATGTTTGCTATGCTATTCAGTAAATATGGACATATCTCTGATAAGAAATGACACATCACTGATACAGAAGGTGCTAATTTCTCTTTGCTAGCCCAATTCTCAAAACTCCAATGACAAATCATCACTCTTGCTGACAGCCTGCCATAATTTCCGATTTCCACTGGACTCTAGCAGCACATTTCAATTCTGTCTAGATTAAGCAGCAGAGATTTAAATCTGTTTTTCAAAGAAAAACACAGCACACACTTCTCAGCTCCTTATTCCCATGTGTTAGACAAGATTTCCAGTGTTGTCTGCAAAGAAATCCTTAAAAAACTAAAAACACCCCAGAACACTGCATATAATGGTGAGCAATGCTATAGCATTGAAATAACAATGCTGATAATGGCCAGAAAAGCCTGCATTTGTTATAGATCTTGGCAGTCTATTAGCCAGTGTATAATGAGATGACAGGATGATATAAGATATTTCTAAAAATATAAAGATTATGTTTTTTTTCCTTTAAGGTTACATTAAGGTGACTTATGGGAAGCATTTCTGGTACGGCATAGGTTATTAAAATGCTGTTTTGTAGACTGACCACTTACTTTGCTTTACACTGTGAATGCACTGTGTATTCATTCATTTATTCATTCATTCATTAACAGCACATTCACATTGCATGTCTTTGGACTGTGGGTGGAAACCGGAGCATCCGGAGTAAACCCACACAGACACGGGGAGAACATGCAAACTCCACACAAAAAGGACCCGGACCACCTGTGGATCGAATCCAGGACCTTCTTGCTGTGAGGCGACAATTAGCCACCGTGCCGCCCCAAACCTGGGTTGCTGAAGCTGTATATCAACAACACTATCCACTACATCCATTCGTAAATTTTACTGGTGTTAGACGTAAAACTCAAAAGAAAGTTAAAGAGTGCCCCCCAGTGGAGAATAAAGTGGAACGTATTAATGAGGTGTAAAGTTCATGAACGGCAGAAAAACACAGAAATACTAATTAATGTTGATTAAATAGGGTTTATTTCCATGTCATTATTAATGATCTTCTTTGACATTCACAAATCATTAGAATTTGCACAGACTGTATTACTGTATAAAGTGCTTTATCAATACATTTGAAATACTCTTTTAAAGAATTTATTTGTTTTCATTGTAGTGTTCTGTTTTTACAGCATCATTTTTAAAAACTGATTGTATAATTGTTAAATAGGATGACCAGAATACATTTACTTAAATTAAAACTGTAACATTTTGCCTATGCTTTTATATAAGTCATTTCAGAAAGAAACACAAGCTCATTATGTATGTGAATCTGTTTCACCCCATGGCAAAAATCATTTCCCAAAAATCAACACAGCAGCAAAAACTGGCAACTAGCTCCTACACTTAGCCCATTTGCTAGTCTTTCTGCCAAGTCAGTTAGTGAAATTGGCTTTTACAGTGGTACCTTGAAACTCAGTGTCAATTGGTTCTGGGAGTGGCGTTGAGTTTAAAAAGCATTGAGTTTCAAGGTATTTTTTCCCATAAGGATGTATGAGAAACCTGTTAATGCGTTCCATGGTCCCATCGACTGGCATATATTTTAGGCTTATGTAAAATAATAGGGTGACACTTATACACTGAAAATAACACAAATAAAATATAAAAACACTGAAATAAAAAGCTGATTCCTACAATTTCTCAGAACCCTGAGCTGTAACACAAGTTTAAAAGTAAAACAGGTAGGAAAATCCAGCTAAACGGTTATTCCACATGAATGCAGATTCGTCTCGTATGCACACTTTGATGACGTATTACCGCACCGCTCAAGCCAAGCGCTGAACAAAGCGACTGCTCATTGTTAATTTGAAATTAAATAAATACATTTTTGAAAAACAAACTGAACACGTTTAGTTTAAGGAAAACGTTTAGTTTAAGGGTACAAATTTCTCGACGAAGGGCGTTGAGTTTCAAAGATTTTAAGTTTAGGGGACGTTGAGTTACCTGCAACCACAGTTTTTATTTTAAACTGACTTAGCAAAATTGAACAAACTGAGATCAATGGCCTGCTGCTGCATCATTACACTGAGCCACTGACTAATCATAAAAAACTGTGATCATACAATAGCAGTGAAGTCTAACACTGATAGCCTGTTATAGCTGGATAACACACTGCTGTTAAGTTAAAAGTCTTGCCTAACAGAAAACAAAAGTGTTTAAATATCAGGTTGATAAATAACCAAAAAATCTATTAAGTGACACAAAAATCTCTTAACACTGCAAAGTCCACAGAACAGTACGAGCCCTAAAATGTGCATTTTTTTATGAACCGTTGCTTGCTGGTGTGGCCAATTGCTATTAATAATAATTAATATTCAACAGCAATAATTTATTAATTTAGAAATATTCAGAATCACATTCTGTGTAGATTACATGTTAAAAAATCATGAAATGAAAATACCTGAACACACACCCAAATCCTCAACAATAAAGCTATATTACTGATATAATAAGTTTTCCCAATGAAGAAAAGCAAAAGGCACCATAAAACAATTTCATAATAGTTTATCTTTTAACAAAACAATGTAAAAGCTGTTAAATAAAATAAAATTCGTAAAGAAAATACCGGCATCTCACTACTTCGATGATTCGAAAGAAAATGTGCAGAGAATGCCCCAGTGATCGCTGATAAAACGGCCACACAGCAGTCTCTTCAGACCCACCAGTGTCATGCTTACTGGTTTTAGCTGAGCGTCCTCCTTAGCAGTTCTGAGAAAAACGCGGTCGAAACGCAGCCGTGCAGCAAAGGTGACATCATTATTGTTATTAGTGACTGTGTCCCAGGTGTACTTGCAGTCTTCAGGCTCTCCAAGCATTTCCCATACATCTGTAATACTATCTGGTACACCTCCTAGTTTATTTACCTAATGCACAGAACAATAAAGCCAATACATGCTAGTCCCACTCTGACAAAAATAGAGTTGTTAAAGAGATGGGTTAAGTTTCATCACATACATACCTCCTTGTCTCTTAGATTGGTGTCTCCTCCAAATATGACCGTCTGGTTGTCTGGTGCCTCCTTCATCCTCTTCCAGACCCTGCGAATCTGGTTCATACGCTCCTGTGAGCTGGCTTTCATGCTTTCCAAGTGAGAAGTCATGAAACACAACTGATGGCCTGAGAAGGTTGCCTGCATAAAACATACATTTAAGGGCACTTAGGGTTGTAAAGGAGGAGGTTCATAACTACATCAGTAGTGGCACATCTATACTGTGGATTCAGTAAGTTTTCAGACCCCTTGCTTTTTTGCACACCGTGTTGGATTTGTTTGCAGATAAGGCGACAATTGTGGAACCTTCCAGAACAGTGTTACTGGTACTGTATTGTACTGTGTTTCTCTTCTTTTATTATTATTAAACCTTGTCTATTTTTTACTTTGTGTATTTCTGTATTGTCACAAAGGAGATCCACCATCTAACAAAGAATACACTAAATTTAGGTGATCAAATTTCCTTCAGATATAAGCAAATCATTAGTTTCATATGTACTTTATTCTATTCTAACATATTCAAAACCACTACAGTTGATGTCAGGTGTAGCCAGTTAGCCTGGTGTGTGATCTGGAAGGTGATGAGTTGTACTTGAGCGAGTTTGTTATGGTTACTCTAAGGGGCTGGTTACTCATCCAAACCAATTTAGTTAATTTAACTAATTAAATTACAATAACGTATCGTAGTTTTTACAATTTTTACTGTGTTATAATGTATAAATGCAGCTAAAAACTACATTAAATGTTTTTATTTACATGGTATAATGTGACAGAAGCCAAGGATTTCAATGGAATATTAATATTTTTTGGTACTGAACATAAAAAGTATAAAGGAGAATTGATGGCATAAATAAAAATAACAAATAATTAAACTTACCTCAGCCATTAACAGATTTCTGCTCATTTCTGTAGTGGGATATTTCACGATGGTGCTCTGAAGTAATTCTACTCTGGACTTTCTAAGCAATATTCCAGAGAAATATCCATCCTCGCTGCCTATGAGGAAACATTTTACAAATAAAATATAATCACAAAGTAAAACACATATATAAGGTGGGTGTTCTATATTTAGTCTTACCCTGCAGAAAATCATAATCTGTCATAACTTCTTTTAAGATGTTTAGATAAGGTGGAACAAGTTCTTGTAGCAGTACTACATCTGGACGGTACCTTTAACATAAGCAAAGAATATCAGACATTTAAATTCAGGGTCTTCTTGGAGACTATTTGAATAATTAATATTGCATAAGTAAAAGTTTAAAATTGGCAAATTAAAGTAACACTTTGAGTTTTGGTCCACCAGCTACTAGAAAAGCTATAATGAGTTTAAAGAAATGTGATG
Organism: Trichomycterus rosablanca; assembly: GCF_030014385.1. Taxonomy (NCBI): domain Eukaryota; kingdom Metazoa; phylum Chordata; class Actinopteri; order Siluriformes; family Trichomycteridae; genus Trichomycterus; species Trichomycterus rosablanca. The sequence goes on along the minus strand of NC_085990.1, from coordinate 39,912,118 downwards.
AGTGTAAGGGTTCCTGCGGCGTCGGGTGAACTTACCTCGGGTTCCCGGCGTCGCAGGAATGACAGAGCCACTGGAACAAAAGCCTTAAATCAGAGGCCTTCTAATTCAGGCTGACAACCTGCAGCTGTGCCTGTTATTTAAGCAGGTACTGTGCAGCCACAGGTTGTCGTGCCTTCTGTTTGATTTTTATTAGTTTGGTTTCATTTAACTTGGTTTCATTTGCAACAGCGGCCCACGGAGATCGGCTCCTTCCCAGCAACAGCGTCTCGCGGCGGGTGACATGGCCATCTGATTCCCCAAACTGTGCTTACGCGAGTTCGGTTCCTTTTTCTTTGATCCTAACAGATCGGCTCCTTCCCCGCAACCGCATCCCGCAGCTGGTGACATGGCCCATCTGGAACAGATCGGCTCCTTCCCAGCGACAGCGACCCGCGGCGGGTGACATGGCCATCTGAATGCCCGAATTGCGCTTACGTGAGTTCGGTTCCCTTTTTGTAGGCTCAACAGATCGGCTTCTTCCCAGCACAGTGACCTGCGGCTGATGGCGTGGCCATCTGATGACCCAAACTGCGCTCACGCGAGTTCAGGCTCATTTCTCTGAACGCTATAGTTCAGTGCGTGCAGCTTCGACGCTTTAATAGCGCACGGCCTTCAGGTTAAACCCGCTCCTAAATGGCACAGCGTTGCGTGCAACTGCTTTGCAAGCCGGCGATCGGGGTTCGCGGCTCAACTGTGTTTGCCCTTGTTATACTCTTTTTGTGTTTCAGTGTTCCAGTGGCCAGCGGCATCGATCGAGGTTCGCCAGAGTTACCTTTTGTTTCATTCTGTCACCTTTTGTTGTCATCTGTTTTTTTTTTCAATAAAATATTTTTGTTTATAATCTCTGCATCTTGGGTCCTGTCTCTCCCCTCGTAACAATGAGTACAAAGGGCAACCATCCAACCATTAATGATTTCTCTTTTTCAGTATCCTGTCTACTCAGTACTGAAATGTGCTTAATGTGTGTGTCAGTAACCCAAACACCTGACTATGGGCTTGTTGGACAACCCATACCAAGTTTTATTAATTGCACTTACAAAACTTGAAAGTTTGCACTAATTATGTTCCCCTACTAAATTATCTTGCCACCTGTTTTTCCACACTAACCTGAGATCATTTAAGCATAAGGTTACACACCCAGTAGCTGTGTTAAAGCTTAAACTAAATACACCAAAACACCACTTACTTTCCTAAATTAAGCAATAAGTTGGGGACTCGTTCCCTGAGATCTTCAGGATCCAGGCCATCTATGTTCCAGGTGAGCACCATCAGCTGCTCAAGGTCTCTGTTGTTATCAGGAGAACTGATCTGGTCCTCTTCTGCTTCCAGTTTGCCCTCATATACTTGCTTATACGAGAGCCTTTTCTTAATGGTCTGAGTTGATTTAGATTCTGTAGGATGAATGTGGATGCACTGGAGTGGAGGACTCTGGGTGGAAACGTCCTGAAGAGATTCAGTCTGAGTCGATTGGTCAGTGGTTGTCTGAGTCAAGGCATGTTCGGTTTTTACTTTCACTTTTCCTTTCTCAGGAGACTGATCATGATTTGGTTGTTCTCTCAGAGTTTGGTTTGATACATTCTTTGCACCTCGATTCTTTCTTGCTCGGTTTTTTTTCTTGACTGGTATCTTCTCTTGAGTAGCGTTAGTTTCAAGAATTGTATTACTGTCTCTGTCGCCCTCTGCTGGGAGTTCTGTGGAAGTAGGACTGTATAGAAAACAAGGTACAAGTTACACAAGCAGTATTATAAAACCAACACCCAACATTCATTCATTTTCTGCTTTATCACACAACAATGTATAATGAAAATGTCCACGCATATTATCACACAAATAATTATTGATATTAACAATTATGGTTTTATGTAAAAAAAAATCTGAGCAATGTCATATTTTTATATATTTGTAAATATATTGTTTAACAAGTTTTTACTTGGTATATACCTGTGTCCATGATCTTGCTTGCCCTCCATTATCAGATGTACAGAGGGTTTTTCTATCAACAACAATAAAAAGTTAAAATGAATTTAAATTTAATCTATATTTTGGAACAATATGACCACTGGTTTAAAACTTATTGAAAATATTTAATAAAAATCTGTTATTAAAAGGGTGACAGTATCAATATAAGAGTTGTAGTATGTAATGTGGGTTACACTTGATAAAATACAACTTGTTTTGGAACAATATGACCACTGGTTTAAAACTTATTGAAAATATTTAATAAAAATCTGTTATTACTATGAAATAAAGGGTGACAGTATCAATATAAGAGTTGTAGTATGTAATGTGGGTTACACTTAATAAAATACAACTTGTTTTGGAGCAATATGACCACTGGTTTAAAACTTATTGAATATATTTAATAAAAATCTGTTATTACTATGAAATAAAGGGTGACAGTATCAATATAAGAGTTGTAGTATGTAATGTGGGTTACACTTGAAAAAATCCAACTTGTTTTGGAGCAATATGACCACTGGTTAAAAAGTTATTGAAAATATTTAATAAAAATCTGTTATTACTATGAAATAAAGGGTGACAGTATCAATATAAGAGTTGTAGTATGTAATGTGGGTTACACTTGATAAAATACAACCTGTTTTGGAACAGTATGACCACTGGTTTAAAAGTTATTAAATATACAGGTATTTAATAAAAATCTGTTATTACTATGAAATAAAGGGTGACAGTATCAATATAAAAGGTGTAGTATGTAACGTGGGTTACACTTGATAAAATACAACTTGTTTTGGAACAATATGACCACTGGTTATTGAAAATATTTAATAAAAATCTGTTATTACTATGAAATAAAGGGTGACAGTATCAATATAAAAGATGTAGTATGTAATGTGGGTTACACTTGATAAAATACAACTTGTTTTGGAGCAATATGACCACTGGTTAAAAAGTTATTGAAAATATTTAATAAAAATCTGTTATTACTATGAAATAAAGGGTGACTGTATCAATATAAGAGTTGTAGTATGTAATGTGCGTTACACTACAACTGTTTTGGAGCAATACAACAAATACTTTAAAACCTATTGAAATTATTTCATAAAACTCAGTTATTACTTTGTAATAAAGGGTGACACGGTCAATATAGCAGGTGTAGTATGTCTTTTGGCTTCCAATTGATGAAGTTCAACTTGTTGTGGAGCGTTTTGAAGAATTGTTGGGAAGGTATTGATTTTTTTTATTATTAAATTCTGTCAGCTTAATAAGGCAGTAATTAAGTTGCCAATTAAAGAGGTGATGTATGTCATGTTGGTTCTATTTGATTAACTTATTTTTCAGAAAATTTATTTAAAAGCCACTGAAACTATTTCATTTCAGAAAACCTCAAAACCTCACAAAAATAAACTAATAATAGTAGTCTGACAGGTGTAAATATTGGGTGAAGCCTGTTCATTTATTATATCATAATTTAAAGCGATGAGCTGTTAATAAGCTATTAAAAGTATTTCCTAAAACAAAAAAATGGTTTTAGTGCTTGTACCCCTATGATCGCTATTTGCTGCTGTTTCTGTGTTATGTGAGTTTTTAGACGGTCCCTGAGCTAAAAGCATCTATTACAGTAGTGAGTTGTAGTTAATTGTCTTGACTGCCAACAATGACCAGTTACACAGATTAGCCTTTTTGTACGCATCTTTTAAAAGCTGAGGGCAGTGATAGCTCAGTGGTTAAGGTACTGGACTAGTACACAGAAGGTTGCCGGTTCAAGCCCCGCCACCACCAAGTTGCCACTGTTGGGTCCCTGAGCAAGGCCCTTAACCCTCAATTGCTCATCGTGTTGAGCTCATTGTGTAAGTCGCTTTGGATAAAAGCGTCTGCTAAATGCTGAAAATGTAAAATGTAAATATTGAAGAAAGAAATCCGAATATGCGAATATGAAACCACCTTTACCGCAGTGTGATTTATCATACCCTGTTGGATAAGATCCCAGTGAGAAAACTATAGATCATACAGATCTTATCTATAGCTACAAAAAACATGGAATAATTAACAAATAATTAGAACAGAACTGACAAGGAAAAAGCAACAAAAATTGTTTTACGTATACAAACAGCTACAAGTACAAGATAACGAAATAAATACTCAATATATTCACTCAGTAATTAACTTTACTGTACCAGATGAACTGCTAAGAAAGCATTTTGTGTTGTCGTAATGTTAAGGTCGCAGATGGTTATTTAAAAATGATTGGCTTTTCTGGATGTATGAAAAACGCTCTTAAATCACTGAACGCATGAATAAACGTGGTTAAATAAAACGTTAACACATAGCATCAACTGTATGCAATCAAGTATAGCTAATTTGAGCACCTTGCATAATTCTGAAATAGAATAAAAAATAACTCACATAATCACGGCATTACATACACTTAAACTTTAAACTTTTAAAGGAATTAAAACTAAAACCATACATTACTAACCGCTAGCAGAAATAAATTAGGAAAAGGTAGCACAGAAAGAATTATAGTCATTCCATTCAACAAGTCCAAAACAGATGTGCGCATGCTCGCTAGGACAAATCAATGGGTACTAGGATAAATCAACAGAACAACGGCAGCACCCGCTGCAGAACGATATAAGCTTTCACGTCCGAGTCTCCAAAAGTCTCCAATGACACCAGAAAAAGTCGCTAGATTTGTCGCTAGTTGCTTTAAAAAAAAAAAAAAAAAAAAAAAAAAAAAGTCGCTATAGGGGTCTAAAAACTCGCTAAATATAGCGTCAAAGTCGCTAAATTGGCAACACTGTTTTGAACATGGTATTATTACGCCCCCTGTCACTTCTCGCGTGTGTTTTCGTGATAAAAATGTAGTTTGGGAGACCAAACAGACTCGTCTGCGATTCCTCCCGGTGATCAGTGTTGCCAACTTAGCGACTTTGTCACTATATTTAGCGAGTTTTCAGACCCCTCTAGCGACTTTTTTTTTTTTTTTAAAGCGACTAGCGACAAATCTAGCGACTTTTTCTGGTGTTATCTGAGACTTTTGGGGACATGAAAGCACATATCGTTCTGCAGTTACTGTCCTCAACGAGCAGCGGGTGCTGCCGTGAGCCCCTCCCCCGTCCCAAAGCACTCACAGGCGGTCAGTCTTACAACCCGCGTTTCCACCAGTGTTTTGGGAACCAAGCGCGTGTCATCAGCGGTGGGCGTTACTTAAAGAAAGTAAAGAGTAGTGATGTGGAGTAATGCGGAGCGTGTAGATTATGTGTGAGCATTTGAGCTGTTGTTACAGATGTTCATTTTTATGTAAAAAGCATCGCTCAACTATTGGTGATAAGAAGACGTAGACGTGTTTGTCGTAGTTGGGTGATTCTTCAATTGGGGGAACTTTTACGTCCCTAGGTTATAAATTTGTGTTAAAAATACTTTATTACAAAACAAATATTTTAGGTATTAAAAAGATCATTCATTGCATCACTAAAAAAATTACATACCAAAATAATTATGATTTCCATTTTTTATGATGATTTAAACATCAACATTTTGCTACTTTGGCCTTGTCCCCAACCCAGACTTTAAAACTTCTCTGCTCTAATAAAATGCTAAAAAGTGATCAATTCATTATAAAAATCACAATATGAGTTTTATTATAAGTTAAAAAGAAACAAAATGTAATTTTTATTTTCATATTTGTACAACCTATGCATATGCATAACCTATGCAACCTTGAGCAATATATTACTGTCCCCAGCATTATCGTCATTACCGCAACAGTGTATGGTTTCTGTAGGGAATCATCTGAAGGTAACACTTGTTTATGTTGTAACCATGGAAACAAAGGCTCGCAAGGAAGCACATGCCAGCCATGAGAGAAGATTGACATTTTAATGTCTGGAAATGTGAGTAATTTAATCATGTATTCCTCCTGATCATGGAGTATATTTATTCAGCGTCATTACCATTTACATCAATATGGCAGTACTTTACCAAAATAAAAAAAGAAATGTACACATTATTTACATGTATTTAAAGTGCATCTTGTACTAGCTGTTGACTAGCTTTAGCAAATCCATGGCCTAGCTAGTCTTTTTCTTAAAAAAAGTAAAAATTGTCAATACCGCAACACGTCATTACCAACACATAATGACATTTTGCTATGCCACTTCGCTAATAAATATGAAATATAAAAATTCTATATAAGCTCAATTGTAGCCATCATTAAGTCTTTGCTCTAAAGCATGTAAGCATTATCTTGACATAATTAAAACTAAATTATTACTAATTTTATTTTTCAAAAGTTAAGATGGTAAAAAGAGCCCGCAATTGAAGAATCACCCAGTTATTGTTTTCTTTAGTTCATCACGTGAGAATCGTTTTGCGCTTCGCTCTCACCGCGACCCTCGGCTCAAATAGCCGATTTGCTCAGCTCTCCGCTTGAGCGATAAAACATCACTAAAGTTCCACGACACGAACATCCATTTGTGTGAAATAACCATTAAATCCAGTCCAAAAGCTCCACATGTACATGTGTTTAGCTAGATTAACTTCTTGTGTGCTGGTTCTGCAGCTCGGGGTTTTGAAAATCGGCTTCTCGGCAGAATCGAAAAAGCTTTATGTAAAAAAAGCGTAACCTGGAGTACTAAAGGTACCACATAGAGACACTATGTCTCTCCATTATTACTGGTTATAAGAGCTCTGTACTGCCCAAATTCATCGGTCACTGTTTTAGTACAAGCGTTCGTACTGTCTAGAGCACTTTTACCGCCTCATATCACACAGTGCATTGCTTTGAAAATATCAACATTTAATTAGATGATAGGCAATCAGAAAAAAGAACAGCGCAATAGCCGTTTCACAGCCTCTACACTGTGACGCCCACAGATGACGTCACGGTCCGCCCTGATTGCTTTTGCATATTAGGCGATGACGTCATTTAGCGACTTCTAGCGACTATTAGGACAGCCGATAGCTACTTTCCTTACTGAGTTGTTGGCAACACTGCCGGTGATAGATCGTGTAGTGTGTGATCCCCTAACGCCGATCAGTCGTGTAGTGTGAAATACACAACGACTTAAAAGACTCCCGATTACAGGAGATCGAGTTGTGCAGTGTGAACTGTACAGCGATCTAAACACTTTGAAAGTCGTGTAGTGTGAACTTAGCATTTGTCACGCGGCAGAAACAGACCAGACGCTCGCGGAGTGTAGAGCAAAGTTTAATATCAAAGGGATAATCCAAAATAAGTGTCAAAGAGCAGGCAGAGTTCAAAACCGGAAAATCAACAAACTAGCAGACAAAACCAAAGGACGAAGGCAAAAACGGGAACACGGAAGGCAAAATGGGTCATACACGGTAATAGCAATAAACAGTAATCAAGAACGCTCGGTATGCAAACTGAGTTGGCAATACTTCGCGATGAGATAACCAAACGGGACTGTTTAAATAAAGTTCATGTAATTCAAAACAGCTGAAACGAATCAAAACACTGGCGATGATGAGCGTGCCGGATTGGCTGACTGGGGGCAGGTGACCTGTCATGTGAGAGTCCGTTGGATTATAGGAAATGGAGTCCGTATCGTTAGAGCAGGACGCGCGTTAGTACGCGTGACAGCATTAAACAGCATATACACATAGAAAAAAGACTTTTAAATATCTGTCCACTAAGAGGATTAACTGAAGCTCAGCTTTAGTCCTGCCGTTTATATGGCTAACATTTCCTGACAACTTTGCCTAAACATTTATTTTTAATACAAGGTTTATAATTCACACAAACGTATGTAAAAATGTTAACTAAACAAACACAATTTCTTTAAAACCAAAAGTGTGTTACTTTGTCTACTGCTACTTAGCAAAATGATGATGATGAAGCAGTTGATAAACTTGTAACTGCAATACTGAATTATTTGAACTATTAACACGTTTTGTAAATTGACAAAACGTGTGAATATGAACTTCTTAACAAGTACTACATAATAAATGAAATTTAAGGGCGAACATTGTTATTAATTACATACAATTTGGTAAAGAATGTCCTGTCTTACCTGGTTTTCTGCACAACCCGATTAAACTCGACCAGACGGATCGTATATAGACCGCTTATGTTTCGATTTGCTGAATTCTCCAATAAGAACTACATGACTGTTTCGTTTCTGGTTTTAGGCTGTAAGTGCACCACACTGGTCTGAAGAGGGTGCAAATATTTGTAGAAAAATATTTTTCTCTTTTGTTATTACTGTTTTATCTTACAGGGATCTGATGGAAAAGTAAAATATATAATAAGAATAAATTAATTAAATAAATAAATATAAAAAGAATACAAAAAATATTTGGAACACCACACTAACAATGGGCATAGCACTACCACACCTATTAAAACGATGATTCATTGGTATAGGAGGATCACTGTTGGGGTGTTCCTAATATTGTTTTACATTTATTTTTATTATATCTTTCACTTTTCTACCCCTTGTAGCTTCTCCAAGTATCAGATCACTGTAAGATACAGCAGCCTGAAAAAACAGTAATAAGAACACATTCCCAGCCAATAGACCATCACCAGCCTAAAATGCTACGGTCTTATCCCATTATTTGTAGTGTTGCAGCAGATTTTCAAATAACTACCAGATTAAATGAGTCTGTGTCCCGTGTAGCCAGCTAGAAGTCTTAAATTACTGTTTAAGGAATTTCTGCCTGCGATACAAACGCAACAAGCACAGCATGTTTAATATCTACAAACAGATTTTTAATTATGTTATAGGACTTTATAGAGGGCCAATGTTAATGATTCAGCTCTTGTTTTATGTAGTACACAATGTAAGATTTTTGGTATGTTTGGAACACAGTCACAGCTAGCACAATTTTGTATGTCCAACCTAACTGCATGTCTTTGAAATGTGACAGGAAACCGGAGCACCCACAAGGACACAGGGAGAACGTGCAAATTCCACAAAGAAAGGACCAAGATCACTTCACCTGGGAAACAAACCAAGGACCTTCTAGCTGTGAGACCACAGTGTGACCCACCAAGCCATCGTGCTACCCACACCCAGTAGTATTTTTGTATATTTTGTAAGACAGTGAAATTATGTGCATTTTTGTGTCCCATTGTATTATTCTCGTTTAAGTTATTTAACAGACTTTTGTTCTTTTTAATAAATACATCCAACTCTCCAAGACTCTCTAAATAAAGACTTTGCACTATTCTATCACTTAGAGGACTTAGAGGACCAGAGTTAATGCTTCAGCTCTTGTGTCATTTGGTACACAATGTAACATTGTTGGTATGTTTGAAACACAGTCACAGCTAGCACACATTTTGTATCTCCAAATAATCTGACTGCATGTCTTTGGACTGTGGGAGGACACTAGAGCACCCACAAGGACATAGGGAGAACATGCAAACTCCACACAGAAAGGACCCAGTTTGCCCCACTATGGAAACAAACCACGGAGCATCTTGCTATGAGACGACAGTGCTACCCACACCCAATAGTATCTTTGTATATTTTATAAGGCAGTGTGCATTTTTGTGTCCAATTGTAATATTCTCCTTTAAGTTATTTAACAGACTTTTGTACTAAATAAATCCAGGTGTCCAAGACCCTCTAAATACAGAATTTGCATGTTTCTATCTGTTAGAGGAATGCTTCAGCTCTTGTGTCATGTAGTAGACAATTTAGGATTTTTGTTTTGCTTAGAATCATTGTCCTTTTGGAGCTTTAAGTTCTAGTTTTTTTTTACTGTGCCACATTGTCTTTCAGTATTTGTTGATATTTATGAGATTATATTACCTGTGGAATATTTCCTGTGCCAACGGCTAGGACACAATGCCTAAAGAGTAATTGATATAATTCATGCTTAACAGCTGACAAGTTTTTTTTTTTTATGTTTTTTATTTTTCTGTAAACAAACTGTAGTGCTGGCTACCTATCTGAAAATGCACATAGGGAACATATTAAACTCCCAAGGGAAGGTTTACAGATCATTTTGTTATTGGACTAAAGAAGCAGTGCACTCGTCTCCATGATGTGCCATCCACACTCACACTCCATCTATCCTCCCTCCCTCCCTCCCTCCCTCCCTCCAGCTATCCCTCCTCCCTCCCTCCAGCTTCTCTCCACCTTTACTCCTTCCTTTCCATTTTCAGCAGATCACCTCACACGAATACTGATTTATTTAAGCTACTGTTCTTCAGTGCGATGTAGTGATGTGACTGTAGCCTCGGATATCCTTTGTGTAACGCATGAAGATAAGCTGATGAAATGTTGCAGGTAAATGATGCTGTGTTGTGTTGTTTTTATAGTCAGTATGGCGGACCTGCTGTAAGATGCTTTTCTCTGTAAAGCAGACGAACCCATATAGACAGTAGGCTGTCTGTTTATAGCTGTTCGTTATTTTCTCAGTTTATTTATAACATCGGGTTGTGCTGTTAATAATGCGCGTCATAGGCGTGTCTGCATGCATGAGCAGATGGAGGTTGTGTTATAAAACAATTATCATCACCTAGCTTAATTGAGTTGGTTCTTACTCAGTTTACTCTTGATATTAAAACAGTCTAGTTGTAATAATCTGGTTATTTAACACCTCCCATATAATCTTTGTGCAAAGCTTATTTTATAGGCTGTTAGGAACTTGGGACAGGATATACCTGTTTGCAATGGTCGTTGCAGAAACACCTAAAGTTAATAATTAGAGGAGGTGTCCACATACTTTTGGCCAAATAGTGTATTTTAACTTGGGTAATAATAATAGAGTTAGTAAGAACCATAAACGTGCTGCTAATACCTGCAATGTTCTAAAAAAGGATGTTATGTTAATTCCAATACATTATACTGAAAATGGTCTAGCCGGTTGATAAAGCATGATTTAATGTCTGCTTCTCTGACTTTTTCAGAAAAGCACCACATAATCAACCAATAATGAAGTAACAATCAACAAGATCACCCACTCTGCAGAATTTCTATTGGCATCATGAACATTTTGCCTTTTTTATCCTTTTCCTTGGTCCTACATAGCACAAGAGGTAAGATTTTTATTTATATATATGTACCAATACATGATATGTACCAATACATAAGATAATGAGATTGGACATACCTTTCAGCCTGATTAACTGACACATTTTATGATGAGAACACATGATGAAAAAACAGTTTAAGCCAATTCCCACTTAACAACTTAGCTGAATACATTATACAAGATGTACTAACCTGGGATGCTTTCTTCAAGTGTTACCAACATGGACATCATTGCAACTGATTTGTATGGGTTTTTTTTATTATTTTTTTTATTATTTTTTATTTTTTTTATTTATGGCACCACTGCTCTGGATAATAGGGGTAACACTATTCTTTTGCCCACACCATCCTAGTACACTAACTCTTGCATTCTGCACAACCATGCTGCCCAAAGATTATTCAGTGCTTTTCTAATATATACTGAAATATGTCTATCTCAGGTTGGCAGTAAGCACATTGTGCTTTTAGATGGTTGTCTGAAGCATGGTTGGCATTATGATGCAGTGTTTTCTGCATTTTGCCAAATGAATCAGACCCACCGCAACCCTGACCAGGATAAAGCTGTGGTTAAACAGACAATGAATAAATGAATACATGTCTAGTGTTAGTTATCAGTAATTTAAAGGTTCGATCCACATAACTGACTACAGATTTTTAAATAATATTTGAAGTAATCGCTGTATTAGTCATTTATGATGCTTTGTTAACTGATGCGGCCATCTGGTATGAGTTATAAATTACTTGCGTAAGTGCCAGATAACCCACACCACATCACCACTCATCATCAGTAAGTGCTGCTTTTGCATCAATAATTCTGTGTGAAGGAAAAAGCTTTTCATAGAATTTTTGCCTAAATTGCTTGTGGTATGTTTATTAAATGTGGCATGATTTAGACATTAAAATCAGCTTCATTAATAAAAAACGTCAGTACTTTTGACAATGAATGTAAATGTATGTTTGTAAAATGACACATTTAGTAGTTATTAGGTGCAGCCTAAAGACGTCCCTTGTATAGACATAGATCAGGAGAGTAAGATCCATGAATCCCGTACAGGGAAAGCACTCAGACAAGAGACAAGGTTTAAGTTTGAAATGCCTTCATATTCTGAGTATTACAAAAGCTGATATGGACAAAGCCATCTCTAGAATAGGCTTAAGGTTTGGTGACATAAAAAGGGCGTTAAAAACAGGAACAGAACCAGGTCAAAACAGCTATGTGGTTAGCTTCATCTGCAGGAACAGATGGTATGCTCAGCTTGGTCAAATAGTTCAGCATCATAAGTATATGGAGCTCAGCACCATAAATATATGGACACTTAAAATATCTATTACTCATTCATTTATTTGTCTTACTTACCAGTTTATCCTGGTTAGGGTCATGGTGGGTCCTGTGCCTCTTGTAAACACTGAGTGCAAGGCAAAGAATACACCCTGTAAATAAAACCAATCAAAACCAGTGTATACAAATTCATTTACACTAGAAGTTGCCAGTACACAATTTTATGTTTTAGGAAGTGGAAACTGGAATCATTGGAGAAATCCCACACAGACACAGGAGAACATGTAAAACTTTTCACAGTGATCAGATGCAAAGATTGCACCCATGTAACAAGGTCCCAGGCTGCTGTACGGCATCCACTGTACACTGTCACCTAATATTATTGTTAACTGAAACTACAAATGAGAGCTTTTGTGAACTGTAATGTACTATGCAAATTAAGGTTGCCAGACCATGACAGGGCAGACACATACACATTTTTCCCCCAATTTCCCTCACAGTCTAGTCGTGTCCAATTACCCGATTGCATTACGCTTCCTCTCTACTGATGCTGATCCCCACTGCTGATTGAGGAATATGTACAGTAGCCGACTGCATCTTTTCACCTGCACGACGTGAGTACATATGCGGATCAGCTTTGTGTACGGAGAGCCACACCCTGATCACATTATCCCTCGACTCTGCAGGCACCATCAACCAGCCAGCAGAGGTTGTAATTGCATTAGTTATGAGATCCCTATCCGGCTTCACACCCTGTATGAACAACAAGCCAATCGTTTTTCATACAGCCGCCCAGTTTAGTCAGATGGCAGAGCTGAGTTTCGAACCGACGAGTTTTACCCTTGCTGCCCAGTACATACTTGTTTTTTGAAATAGACATTATACAAAGCAGTCCTACTCATGCCTGCGCTCACTCTAGCATCAGATTTCTGTTCTTGGCTGTGGAACCTAATGGAGTCTTCTACTGCTGATACTTTTCTGCTCACAGTAATTATCTGAGTTACTGTAGCCTTCCTGTCAATTTAAACCAGTCTGGTCATTTTTTTAGGCATTTATTCCTTAACAAGGTGTTTTTTCTGTCAGAACTGCTGCTCACTGGATGTTTTTTTTCTATGTGCAAACTCTAGAAATGAATGTGCATAAAATTCCAGAAGAACTCCAACTCATCTAGCACCTTTCACTTGGATCACATTTTCTCCTGTTTCTGATGTTTGATGTGATTATCTGAAGCTCTTGTTTGCCCATATGATTGATGCATTTTGATTAATAATAATAATCTGATGGCGCCCAGGTGGCGCAGCGGGCTATTCCGTTAGCACACCAACGCTAAGATTTTGAACTCCTCGGTTCGAAACTCGCCGTTGCCACCGGCAATAATCTGGAATGCCTTTATTTGTTTTTTGTGTTTATTTGCTTTTCTGCATATCTCAGCTTAAAGCTGGGATCCGAGAGCAGGGCCAGCCATTGTATGGCACCTTTAAAGCTGAGCTTGTCAAGGGTCTTGCCCAAAGGCCCAGCAGTGGCTGCATGGCAAAGCCAGGATTTGAACCCATAAACTTCCGAAGAATAGGCCAAATTAAAATATATATATAAAAAATTATAATAATAAAAAAAAGTAAATAATAATAATAATTGTGACCTGTAATTTCTTGTACTACAGATGTGTTAGCAGGGCAGTGCTGGCAGGGGCAGATGTATACTGAGATGGTGGTGTCCCCTGAGCTGAGAAGCAGCAGCATCCTGTGGGTCCCAGAAGTGTTGTCTCTAACCAAGTGTGCTGAGGCGTGCTGTAATCTACCAGGCTGTGACCTGGCCTGGTTTTTCGAGAGACGATGCTACATACTCACTTGTCAAAACAAAGAAAACTGTCAGCCCAAAAAGAGGCCTGGTACAGACTCACTTCTAGCCTTTGTAGAACGTCGGCACCCACAGTCACCGGTCCTGCAGTCACTTGTACGAGGCAAACCTTTCCCCAGCCACTGGCGCCCATTGCCAAGGCACAGGGACTTAGAGGACCCTCTAAAGGACCTGGCATTGCTGGAGGGCATTCAGAGTTTGGACAAAGATGCACTGGAGTATGATGAGAGCTTTAGAGAGGTGGAGGATGATGTGACTGACGAAAGAACCGATCTAAAACTGAAACCGGAAGAAATTCCAGGATTTTTTAATTTGCCTGTCCAGGAAAGAGATGGATTTAACTTTTCAGAGACAGAAGAAAGGAAACAAAATTCAGAAATGGAAACCGATGAAGGCAGAGAGGTTATGCCCAGCAACTCTCCAGCAGGAACAGATAAAAAGACGACATCTCCCACTCCAACAGATCCCTCATGGAGCCCTTTAGCATTCAGTTTGCAGACTGTAAATGTAAGTAAATACAAAGTAAAGTAACAACAAAGTATCATAGCATCTAGAGTTTTTACAACTTGGGACAGTGTTTCACTTTACATAAACAGCTGAACACAATTTATGATTGACAGTTGAAGAAAATAACATTTTACAAATGAAATACTGGGGATATATGTTAAAATAAAAAACACAACATAAAGTAAACAGTGGTGTGAAAATGTGGGTTTTAATCGAGTTATCATGGGCAGTGGTGGCACATAAGCACTGCAGTTAAACCCTGCAATGCCTTAAATCATAACGTTATTAAAAATATGACTTTTCTTTTAGTACTTTGTCTCGAAAATTATGTTTTAAGTAAAATAATGAAAATTGTATTTACTTGTAGGCGGCACGGTGGCTTGGTGGGTAGCACTATCGCATCACAGCAAGAAAGTGCTGGGTTTGATCCCCAGGCGGGGCGGTCCAGGTCCTTTCTGTGCGGAGTTTGCATGTTCTCCCCGTGTCCGCGTGGGTTTACTCCGGTAGCTCCGGTTTCCTCCCACAGTCCAAAAACATGCAGTCAGGTTAATTGAAGACACTGAATTGCCCTATAGGTGAATGTGTGTGTGTGTGTGTGTGTGTCTGCCCTGCGATGGATTGGCGCCCCGTCCAGGGTGTTACTGTGTGCCTTGCGCCCATTGAAAAGCTGGGATAGGCTCCAGCACCCCCCGTGACCCTAATTGGTTAAGTGGTTAGTATGAGAGTGAATGAGTATTTACTTGTTTAAATGTGTTTTATTTTTTATTTGGATTTATTTATTTATTATTTGTTTTACCACCGCTTTATTCTATTCAGGGTCGCGATGGGTACAGTTCACTAATCTCGTGGTAGGTAACACACCAGACAGGTTGCCAGTCCATCACAAGGCGAACACACACACATTCACACAATCTCACACACACACACACACTCAAACCTAGAGCAGTTTTTGTATTTCAAGTGCGACCTGGACCGTTCCTTCTGGTAATCAAACCCAGGACCTTCTTGCTGCGAGATGACAGTGCTACCCACCGAGCCACCACGCCACCTTATTTGGATTGCATAAAATAAATTGCTGTATGTGTACAAGTTTAAAAATCTCTGGTAGTGAGAGCCTTATGAAAGTGAATACAGAACATTCATTTTAAATTTGCAGATGACACACTGATATGAAATGTGTTTTAGCAGGAAGATAAGACATGTAGAAAGTTTGTTTAAGCAAATTAAATTTGTGCATCTTTAATGATGTTATATTGTCATTTTGCTGCTTGTCATAATATTAATAATGCAGGAATTCTTCTGCACAGCAGTGTAAGACCTTGCCATGCTTTGTTTAGTATCTGTGTGCTGTGTGAGGTATGTTTACAGGAAGTCCTTTGTCCTTGTTAAGCTAAACACCTAACTGACTATTAAACACATGTTTTTCAGGATAAGGAAGGTCAGCTTACCACCTCTTTCACAAGTGATCCAACTCCCCTGCCTCAGATAATCAGTTCAGACCCAAAAAAGATGAACTTGGATAACAGTGCACTACCTTCCCAATCTAACATAAGAACCACTCCACAAAGCACCTCCGCACAACCAGGTAGGATTTTAACTTTATGAGGTTTGTTAAGAGCTGTAAAATAAATCATATTTTAATAATAACCATTTTTTATTTATTTAATTCAACGCTTGGTCAGGGTTGAAGTGTTCAGGTGACACACAAAACACTGAGGTTGGAGAGAAAAATACACTAAGAGTGCGCCAATCCCTCTCTTTGGAAGCAAATATTTACTTCATTACTTATAACTAGGGGCAAACCTTTAGTGCAGCCAAATCACCCTCTGTATATTTTTGGAAGGTTGGATGAAACCCGTAATACCTAAATAAAAACCCACTCTGATACAGGAAGTTTGAAAAATTCCTCACAGACATTTACCAGAAGCGAAGATTTCAGAGACTTTGCTGGTCTGTGACATCCTCTCTATCGAATGTGTTAATTCTCAATTTAATTAATGCATTAAACACAGTTAATCAATGTAATTGTAATGTCATGGCCCATGGCGGCTAATTCAACCAGCAGAGGAAGACGTGTCCCGACATCAGTGTAGCTTTTGAGAGCTACGCTCTCCAGCGTCACACCACTAATCAGCAGCTTCAATTGATGATGGACCAGAAGGCCTGGTTAACATTTTATGTTCTAATTCATTCCAGTGGTGTTCACTAGGGTTAAGGACAAAGTTGATTGAATTGAATATATTTTCATAAAAATTAGTTTATCCCAGGTGGTGCAGCAGGATATTCCACTAGCACACCAGCACTGAGGTTCTGAACACTTTGGTTCAAATCTCGGCTGGGCGCCATCTAGTAAGCACAACTGGCAGACAAAATTGGCCACCGAGTCTGCTGGGTGAGAAAAAAACAGACTAAGTGGGTGGGGTCTTCAAACACTATGCAAGGACCATGGTTAGCCGACCAAGGGGCCTGTGCAGAGGTGGATGAGCCTCATGTCCGAATCCACCAAAGCATGGGCGAAAAGAAGGGGTGGAAGGACTGCGCATGCGTCGGAAGGGGCGTGGGGCAGGCAAATATGCCCTCCTCGAATGCAATTGGGACCCCCAGCAGTGGAAGACTAATTGACTATGCTAAATCAGAAGAAAAAGGGAGAAAATGCATAAATAAATAGAAAAAATAGTTTATGCATCTCTTATTTGTTTATGTAATTATTTTACTAACTCAACAATTAAAAAGGTTGTCCATTCTTTTGTAACAAGACTGTGTCTTTCTTTTTAGTACAAGCCCTGGTTGTATCTATTGGTAATTTTGATGATGTAACACTGCCCAAGAAAGCTGTGGAACTAACAGCTTCTGTCACTCCAGAGACTAGAACAGGTATGCTAATTTCAAAACATAATTAATAAAATGCTTAATTAAAAATGTGTTTTAATTATATGTTTTTTTATATTGAAACATATGCTATTGTTTTTACTTTCAGATAATATTTACACATATGAATGGAGTATTGTCAGTGCACCAGATGGTCAACAAGAAGTGATGGAGGGAAAACACAGCAGCACTGTTAAAATTTCTAAAGTAAGAGTTTCCAGGTTTAAGTTTAAGTTCTTGATTATTAAGCCTACAGCACAGTTAAATAGAACCTAATGCTTTGCATGTTTTAAATAAAATCATCTTAATGACTTGTCTGTTTAGCGGGCAGAAGTCTCTCCACAAGAAGGTGCTACTGGCACTATAGTAAGTTATGTGTGTCAGGTCCTGGTGCATGAATAATGACACTGTGTATCCTTGTTCAGCTGTCAGCAGGTGTATATACTGTAAAAGTGAGTGTGGCAGGAAAACAAGCCTATGGAGAGGGTGTTGTAAACTTCACAGTGCGTCCTGGTAAGTTCAGTGCATCTGCCTGTCTTGAGAGTGTTTACATAGTCTAGCAGGGTCAGCCCTAATCTCCAACAGGATTTGCCTAAATGTAGGTAGAAACATAGTCTTACTAGGGCAGGACCAGACTCACCAATTTAAGAAGTGAATGTAATGTCTGCTTTCTAAACAGAACACTACATTACTAAATAATAAAAGAACACCATAAGAACATCATACCAACAGTCAAACATGGTGGTGGTAGTGTGATGGTCTGGGGCTGCTTTGCTTTAGCATTATTTTACTTCTTGTCATAATTGATTAAATCATGAATTCTGCTCTGTATCAGAAAATCCTAAAGGAAAATGTCTGCCCATTAGTTTGTGAGATAAAGCTTAAGCACAGCTGGGTCCACCTCTGAATGGCTCAAAAGAAACAAAATTAAAGGTTTGTAGTGGCTGAGTTAAAGTCCTTGAATCCCATTGAGATGCTGTAAAAAGACAAAAACTAAACTAAAGACTGAAACAGACAGTTCATGTCCGAAAATTCACTAACGTAGCTGAATTAAAACAATTCTACAAAGAACAGTGAACCACAACTGGTAGCACAACAGTTTTGATCACATGGGTGTAAAAGCTGCATTTTGTGTTTACTTGTGTTGTTTTTATCCAATATTACAATTAGTTGAAATATCTAAAACATTTAAAGATTACAAATTTAAGCATTGTTCATATAGCCAACTTTTGCAGAATTTCTTCATGTTATTCTGTTAAAGATTACAACTGGCCCTGCAAAACTAGCATGTGATTAAGGATGTTATCTGTTTTTGATATGTTTAGTCTCATTTACATATAGCATTTTTTTGTTCTAGAGCTGAATCTAAATATGCCACCTAAATCAATTGTTCTCCCAAAGCACCAGGATGTTTCCTCATCTCCGGGCACCATGGTCTTCATCAATGGAAGCAGTATGTTGCTTCCTCTTATTACTCTATAATAAGAATAAGTGTTTGACAAGAGTTACAAATGTTTTTATATAAATAAAAAGAATAAAAATGTTTTCTGAAGAAAAAATATAATTTATATAATTTCAAAATGAGCTATTTTCATTTTTTGTTCATTTTCAGCAAGTACAGATAATATAGGTATAGTCAATTATCTCTGGGAACAGATTGATGGACCACTGTGGAAAAGTAAGGGTCCTATGGACACCCCTGTACTCACACTGCAGAACCTCTCTCCCGGAGAATACACATTTAAGTAAGAACAAATTACCTTCTTAACAGAACAAAACACATGAATCACTCCACAAGTATGTTTTAAACTGTATCACAGGCCACACTAGCTTTAAGGTTTTTTGAACTCTGGGCAGCAATGGGCAACAAAACACCATTATGTGGTCTAGTGCACCCATTTAAAATTAAATATAGATAATACATTACCCACCAAAGACTAATCGTAATGAAACTGGAGCCAAGACAAGACAGTAACCAATTCATTTTTTAAACTTAAGGCCACAAAACAGTATTACACAACATTAGAATATAGCAATTGATTCCACCTCCAACAAAACAAATAATTCTAGATAAGCCAGTGATAACTGTGGGTACTTACACCATAAGAATGTGATATTCATGTATGAGGGTTCTTCAAAAAGTTTCTGCACTTTTTTAAACTCTAT
The DNA here is from genome assembly GCF_030014385.1 of Trichomycterus rosablanca. Lineage (NCBI taxonomy): Eukaryota > Metazoa > Chordata > Actinopteri > Siluriformes > Trichomycteridae > Trichomycterus > Trichomycterus rosablanca. The sequence continues at coordinate 39,892,429 of NC_085990.1, read as the reverse complement.
TTTTTAAGAATTTCAAAAACAAATTGCATCACTTTTCTACACAATCACCTTCCAATGCATTTTTTCCCAGTGTTGTACCAACTTTTTAATGCCATCAGCAAAAAATGTTTTTGGTTGAGCAGCTTAGCCACTGATGCACCGCTGCTTTCACATCATCATCACATGAAAATCTTCTTCCCCTTAAAGCTTCTTTGAGCGTTCCAAAAAGGTGGAAATCAGATGGCACTAAATCTGGACTATAAGCTCTCTCTCAATCTCTCAGACACAAACAATTACTACTCCTCCCACCTTCACCGTTTCCAACCAAAAATATAAAAGTGTGGAAACTTTTTGAAGATCCCTCATACAAACCCTACTTCAATAAACGTTGGGACATTTTGTAAAATTATTTTAAACCTTTATCTAGATTTAAAGCATTTTAGCAGACACTTTTAACCAAAGCGACTTACTTGGGACTGAATACAGTGCAAGCAGTCGAGGGTTCAGAGCCTTGGTCAAGGGCTCAACAGTGACAACTTGACAACAAATTTCAGATTCCTTTTAAAAAAAATCTTACAAAATACAAAATAAATAGTTTATTGGTACTCTTGTATTGAGTACTTGGTTTAACCTCCCTTTGCCAACACAGTTATACTAAGACTTTTCCTATTAGTACTTGATGAGGCTGGATAAAACAAAGCAAAACTGAGAGCAGTGCTTTATACAGAAACCACTGTTGAATGTGTGTGACTTTTGAGCTCTTGTACCATACTGTATGAGAAATCGTCATGCTAGTGTCATAAACATAGCCACGTGGGCTTGAGAGTACTTCAGGAAACTGTTATCAGAGTCCACTCCTGCATCGAGAAATGCAAACTGAAACACAGTTACCCAAAGACAAAGTAACACAATGGTGAACAAATTTTTGGGGGGTTTCAGGCATAAAATTATAATTTGTTGGTCAATATAACATCTTTTCTTTATAATTTTTTCAGTTAAATAAAGGTTTGAGATAATAAACAAATCACAGATTCTTGTTTTTACAGCATTTCACAAAATGTCCCAACTTTTTTTCTGAAACGTTGTTTATACTATCTATATTTCAGCAGAATCGGAAAAAAATCATTTGTGGTGTTCAACCTCATTTTATAAGAACACTCTGGTTTAATGTGGTCTGTACTTATTAGCTTTTAGACCTCCAGTGCTATATCCTGATATCTATGTTGTCCTGATTTAGGCTGACGGTGACAGATTCTGAAGGGCTGTCTGACTCTAGCACTGCCACGGTAAAAATGAGCAGTCCTAAAGATGAGCCCCCAGTGGCTAATGCTGGCACTGATCGGGTCATTAGGCTTCCAGTAAACCACCTCACTCTGTGGGCCAATCAGAGCACGGATGATCACAGCATCGTCAGCTATTTATGGAGCCTCCATCCTAGCAGTTCATCGAAAGCAGCAACCATTCAGGTGATCTAAATACTTATAAGTGGAATTTGTTCAGTACCGTTCATGTTGTTTACTATAATTATTTAAGTTTGCTTTAGTGTATTAATAGCTATTTTTTATTTGGGACATGTTATTCTGTTGTTGTTTCCATTTTGAAATATTCCACATTAAGCAGGTGGATTGGTAACAGGTGAGGGTGTCATGATTGAGTATAAGTGAGAATGTACCATAGTGTTGAATCACTGAGGTGTAAAGATTAAGACTGACACTGACGAAATGTTTTACTGTAGTTGTAGCTGTTATGCCATTTTATCCAGCCATATAACACTAGACAGTGGTTAAGTAATTTTGTATGTCCTCGCAGAATCAGACTCACACAACTGCAGTTTGAATAAAAAAATGTATACATCTGTAAGGCATATGTGTAGTCATTATTTAAAAGTATAACATTTATCAGATGTTTTTAACCAAAGTGACTTACAATCTAAGCAACTGAGGTTTAACAGCCCCACTCAGGGGCCCAACAATGGCAACTTGGCAGTGCTAAGGCTTGAACCAGCAACCTTAGGATTAGTAGTCCACTATTTTACCCGCTAAGCCATCACTGCCCACCTTTAGTTATTGAGTTCAAATATTAAGCCACAAAAGGTGTATAAAATCAATAACAGCTCAATAATAATAGGCCTCTAACTCAGTGGCTACAGTTTGGGAAAGGCATTTTCCTATTTCAGTATGACTTTGCCACTGTGTACAAAGCAAGGTCGAATAAAGACATGGTTTGGAGAAGCTCCAGGGCCCTGCACACAGACCTTTAAACTAGTAAACACCTTTGAAATGATTTGCAAAGTGGATTGTAAGCCAGGCCTTCTCATTTTACAAATGGTGTGGCTACTGTCAATTGCACCTAGTTACAGTTGCAAACAGAAATATTTAACACTCAAAAGAAAATAAGGATTTTTTTTTTGACCCCTTTTTCTACCACTTTAGCACATCCAATTTCTACCCGTCAATCATCCTCTCACTAATGCTGGTCCCTGCTCCTAATTGGGGAGGACAAGGCTGCTCCACACCCCCTCTGAAACGTGCACAGCAATCGAACATCTTATCACCTACACTTGTGCCCGGAGGGCCACACCCTCTACCGCACTCCTTCCCCATCTCTGTGCAGGCGCCACCAACCAGCCAGCAAAGGTCATAATCGCACTAGTCTGAGAGAGAGTCCCCATCTGGCTTTAGTCCCGCCCCTTATCTGAACAACAGGCCAATTGTTGTTCATGTAGCCACTCAGCCGGCAAGGCAGAGCCAAGATTCGATATGATGTATTCGAGATCTCAGCTCTGGTGAACAATGTGTGTTTTACCGCTGCGCCACATGAGCGGCTAAAAATAATGATTTATAAATGTATTTTTATCTGGAGAGCAAGATTATGCTTTAAATGAAGTCTTTATCAGTTGAATGATACAGCAGATAAAGAAAGGAAATGAATGACGTAGTATTTTAGAGCAGCAGGATATGTCACAAATTTTCAACCCCTAAATAATATTGCTGATCTTAAAACCTACCGCTAGTCTGTATGACCTAATGTTGGGTTACAACAAGATTAAACCATTGTGAACGCAATAACCACCCTTAATTTGCATCAGCTGTGGTGTGTTATATAAACACCAATTAAGCGATGTGTTACAATCATGGTGAAAACTAAGGAGCTTTCACAAATGTGAGAGAGGAGATTGTTTCGTTGCACCAAAAGGGCAATGGCTATATCTTTTGTAGCAATTTATAAGAGTATTGTTTGCAAGGTTATTTCTTATCCAATAAATTATTTGATGGATACCCAGATTTGTTTTTCTTATTTTTATGTAATAACAGAATTCTTTGTTCTACCTCAATGAGAGCTCATTTTGGAAAACAGGGTTCTAAATGTGATTGGTAGTAATATGATTGTACATGTTCTTATTAACAATGAACAGACGTCGCTATGGTAACAGCTGCAGCAGCTTAATTGAAATACAAATAATAAACTGACCTTTCCCTCATTTTGCATAAAGGTACCATGTGTGTGTTTCTAAATCTACTTTTTACAGGGTTCAAGATCTCCAGCTCTGGAGCTCTCTGATCTCCAGGAGGGTCAGTACACATTCCAGCTCACTGTCACTGACTCCAGTGGCCAGCAGGACTCAGATAGTGTAATAGTTACTGTACTTACTGGTAAATACACACAATTCTAACACATCAGAACTACACACCACACATGTGTGGATTATTCTGAAATCATGAGGAGAATGAAACCCAAAAAATCTGTATTGTGTGTCAGAGAACAGAGCACCTGTAGCTGTGGCAGGACCAGACAAAGATCTGTTTCTGCCTATCAGCAGCATCATACTAAATGGCAGCAGCAGCACCGATGACCAGGCCATCACCAGCTACCAGTGGGAAACTCTCAGGTACAGCCAGACTTTTCTTAGTCCATTAAACTTTAAACACACAGGAAAGGTAAAAATGGAGAAAACGTCCAAACTTAACCAGATAAGTCAAATGTATTTGTATAGCACTTTTTACAATAGACATTGTCTCAAAGCAACTTAACAGAATCCAGGACTGACAGACCAAAAACCCCTGTTGAGCAAGCCAAGGGCAACAGTGGCAAGGAAAAACTCACTTAACATTACAGGAAGAAACCTTGAGAGGAACCAGACTCAGCAGGGACCCATCCCCCTTGGGTGGCCTGGAGAATAACTTGAATTAATAGGATTTACACAAACACACCAACGTTCCTGCCATATCTAGCAGAAGCAGTGTTGGTAGCACAGCAGTCTTGACTTGCAGGTTTCAACCTCAGGTGGGTAAACAGGTTTCTAGCAGTACCACCTTGGGGTGAAAAACAGAAAATTTATAGCTGTTATGAGAAGAGTTCAGTGGTTGGATGGAAATGTGCAACCAGGAACAACAAACCCCAGGAACATTCTGTTAGAGACACAGCAAAGCAGTTATCACAGTTGAGAATATTATTATTTTTATGAATGAGTACTTTAATGCTTTTCTAGTTAGGTAATATTGTTTTCTTTAATTAAAACTTTTTAATGTAGTAAGTTATTGCAAACTGCCTATATAGCACCTTCCCCAAGCTCAAGGACACTTTACAGTAGATTAGAACATCAATAGAACATTCAAAATACCCTTCAACACTGGAATCGGCGTCAATGAAGGGACTGTAAGTGGAACCAGGGCCGGTAACAGTTGGAACCAGAATCCAGGTGGTGGAATCCCACTTGAACATGGCGATGGCTACTTGAAAAGTGGATAAAAGATGGACACTTAAAAGTCTGCAAGCAGATCAGGGCAGGCTGGAGAAAAGTCAGAGACTGAAGCCATGACAGCAATTACATTTAGATGAATAATTAAAGTATTAATAATATTTAACAACATATAAATATTTAATAACAAAAAGTATAATTGTTAGTCTAGTTCTTAAAACTATGATTTATTTCAAACCATATTTTGTTAAATAAACATTATAGTTGCTGTAGTTCTTAGAAACATTGTGTAACCTCTGTTTTTCTTACATTTTAATATTTAAATTAGGGTTAGGGCAGCACTGGTGAGTAGTTGGGAACTGAAGAGCTACCTTGGTCTTGGTAGTTTAATCTGAATTAATAAACATTTATAATATTAGTATTATGTAGCTTTTTAGCTATTTTTATATAATGTATGCAGTATTATGGTCATATTTAAATATAGTCTGTATCATGGCAGATCTAGCCTTTCAAAGGACTGTACCAATTGTAAACAACATTTTTTATCTTTTTTTCTAAAGTATATAAAGTCTGTATTTAACAAATTAACAAATAGGAGAAATGTAGTATGTAGTAGCTGCTGATATTATGTGTTGTTTTAAAGTGGTCCTCCTGGATCAGAGATTAAGGATGGCACCATGGCAGTTGCGGTGGTAACAGGCCTTCAAGCTGGATGTTACAGGTTTAAGCTGAGTGTGCAGGATGAACAGGGAGCATCAGACAGTGCAGTGATCACAGTTACAGTCTCAGAAGGTGAGAACATTTCTGCATTTGTGCTTAAATATATTTTTATATATTTGTTTATTGTGCCTGCTCAACACAGTATTTATTCCCCACAGCGGACAACCTGCCTTTTACAGCCCATGCTAGCGGCAGCCACACACTCACTTTACCCAATAACTCTCTGGTGCTGAGGGGCTCTGTGTCCAATTTTGGCTCTGCTAACGTTTCATTCCTGTGGGTCAGAGACGAGCAAAGTCCAGCTGCTGGGGTAAGTGGACTTTTTAAATAAATATGTTTTTAAGGATTCCTTAATTTTTTATTAATATCTGTTGTGTCCTCTCTGCAGGACATTCTGTTTGATTCAGAACATGAGGCCTCTCTGTACCTGGCAAACCTGGTAGAGGGTACCTACCTGTTTCAGCTGCGGGTCACTGATGGTCAGGGTCACTCCAGTACTGCAACAGCAACGGTGGAAGTGCGTCCTGGTAGGCTCATATTCATATATAAAATTTCATTTGTGTTTAAAAATGTGTTCCTGGCCGATGTTTTATATTCCAATTTATTTAATTAAAAATTGTATTTTCATTTTAAGACTTTAATCAGTCAGTGTTTTTCATTTAATTAAGTTTTACCGCTGGGTGCAATGCAGTAAAACATTCCACACATTGGTTTAGGTCTTCTGTATCATGTTTTTTGTTTCATTTTCTCTCTCTGTGTGTGTGGGTGTGTATGTGTGTGTATGTACAGATGTGCGTGAGCGAGAGGTGGTGGAGTTAGAGCTGCAGGTACCTGTAGCTCAGGTCAGTCAGCAGCAGAAACAGTCTGTAGTGAGACAGCTGGCTGCTATGCTGCATGTACAGGATTCAGACATCATTATAAAGGGCCTGCATGGCCAATCTGATATCAGGTAAACAATGCAAATCCTGTTTTATTTGCAATAATTCACACCTGTTATTTTGTACAAATTGTCTTCTTTATAACTACCACCTGTTTTTGTAAAGGAATTGATCAAAAAACACTACACTATATTTACACTTTAGCCTCATTTAGCCTTCTCCACTGAATGTGTGAATGTGTGTCTGCTTACAGCACAGTTTTAAGGTTCTTGGTGCGAGGTCCTGATGGGACAATCCCTGGTCCTAAACTTTCGCGTCTATTGAGGTATCAACTTCTGAAGGAAAAAACAGATTACCTGCTCTTTAAAGTCCTCAGAGTGGATACAGTCAGTAAGTAGCACAGAAAATTAAACAGCATTTTGTACTGCCACTGTCAATCAGCAACATTGTTTTAAGGAGGTACTACCATTATTAATTAAATGGCTTGTCAGTAGTTGCTCTATCAACCCAGTGACGATGTACTGTAGCTTAACATATGCTTTATTTTTTAAATGAACAACTGGTTATAATGCTGACTGGAAGTCAGATCCACGAAGAGTCAAATTCTCGACTCCAGGGACTAAAAACTCAACATTCTGGAGTAGATTTCTTGCACACAAAATACATAAGCATGTGTTTATTTAACAAATAAATAGATTTATAAATTGACAGTTTAATGTAAACATTTAATTGACTTTAAAATAATAGATGAATCAAACTTATTGCATCATTTATTAATCACTTTATTGCCAACACACCTACTCCGGTTTGGACCTGATCTGAAAACAGTGGTCGATATAAGCACATCGTAATATTTGCATGCCATCACAGATTACCTGATATTGCATGATCTAAACTCATCACCAGGTGGCGAAATATTTTTGGCCATGTAGTACAGTATATAACCATTTTTACATTGTTTTTTTTCTTCTGCTGTGGCTATGTATAGTGTGTTTGCTTCATTGTTCTGGCCGTGGTCAGTGTGACCCCATCACTAGAAGGTGTTTGTGCGATCCTATGTGGATGGAGAACCCCTTTAGACGATTTTTGGATGATGAGAGCAACTGTGGTAAGTGTGCATCACAGTGATGTCATGGAAACATCAAATATACTTTGATGTTTAAAGAAAACACCAGTGTTTTTCCACCTTCAATTTTTATGCACTTCACAAACAGGAAAAATGGGTTTCACTGTAGTAAGAAAAAACATGCAAAACCTCTTACAGACAGCATCCAAAGGCAAGGTTTTAACCCAGGTCCTCAGCACCCTGGAGATAATCACACCCAGGCTAGATTAGTTTAAGTTACAGATGTTTTAGACTGAAGAAATCATAATGGCAAAAAAAGTTTTTCATCTTTCCATTCCAGCTGTGTAAAACTATTAAAACAGTAAATAACTCATATTATTAAGCTAGAAATGTATTATAAATGATTCTACTATTTTCATATACAGATTGGAGTGTGCTGTATGTCACAATCTGCTGTATTGTGGTGATCATTTTCCTCGTGTCTACAAGCTGGGCCTGGTGTAAAAGGTAAATTTCATCCCTTATGTAGAAAACTTTCAATACTGAGATATTAATGCATAAAATATACAGTAAAGTGCAGTGCATCAGTATGAATTAGACATGTACATTTTTCCATTACAGACCCACCTGTGTTTGTCATATTTGTTGTTTTGGCACATTCAGAGGAAGACGTTCAAAAATAAGAAAGAAAACCAAGTACACAATGCTGGACAATATGGATGAGGAGAGGATGGAATTAAGACCTAAATACAGTGCGTGGCTAAGTGTGTATCTGATTCTTTTGGAAGACTGCAATACATTGGTTATAAGTAATACAAGTGTGTCTTTTTCAGACATCAAACACAGGAGCACGGAGCACAACTCCAGCCTGATGATGTCCGAGTCCGAGTTTGACAGTGAGCAGGACACTATATTTAGTAATGAGAGGACGGACAGGGCCAGGCATAGAGTTAATGGAGCCACGACGAATGGAGACACATACAGCCTGCGTCCTGTGGAGGGATGAGACCTTTCTTTAAAAATGCTTCAGGCTGCATTCACAAGGATTTGTTGCCAGTTGTCAGGAAATATGTTAATACATGTTGCTGGCTGATAATCAGTAAATAAGGAACCAGACCATCTTCTTACACAGGTACTTCTGACACCCACTGTCTGCAAAGCTGAATAATGTCAATCTTGTAAAAAATATGGCCAGAAGTATGTGAATACTCTTACCTCTTTGTTTTTCACACCCAGTGCCACACCTATTCCTTACAGGTGTTTGTAATCAGATATACAAGGGATCTTCAAAAAGTTTCTGCACTACTATATTTGCATTGTAAATTGTAAGGGTGGGAGGAGTAGTAATTGGTCGTGTCCAAGAGACAGATAGAGCTTTTAGTACGGATTTAGTGCCATCTGAGTTCCACCTTTTTGGACCTCTCAAAGAAGCTTTAAGGGGAAGAAGATTTTCATGTGATGATAATGTGAAAGCAGCGGTGCATCAGTGTATACACGCCCAACCAAAAACATTTTTTGCTGATGGCATTAAAAAGTTGGTATGGTACGCTGGGAAAAATGCATCGGCAGGTGACTGTGTAGAAAAGTGATGTCATTTGTTTTTGTAATTCTTAATAAATAGAGTTTTAAAAAGTGCTGAAACTTTTTGAAAAACTCGTATTAAATAAAAAAAATGCTTAACTTTGTGGTAAATGTCAGATAAGGTAACTTCCTTTTTCATTATCACTGTCTTTGTGTACCTTGCTTCAGTTTACAGTGACCTGCATAGAACCATATTGTTTGGAACTGACTTATTTGTTCTCACAAATACTCTTATACAAATAATCTTGAATTAACAACCTTTTCAGGAGAGTAAGGGCTGTTACAGCTACACATTAGAGTTCATGGTTTTGAAATAGGATGTTAAAACAAATTCATGGTCCGGTGTTCACATACTTTTGTCCATTCAGTGTGAATAACTGGCCACATCTGACAGCGTTCTGTCAAAAGCTTCAGTAGATATCCACTTGCATTTTTCCTGAATCTATAATGTTTGCTTGGATTTGATATTGCAACGGTGGCAGCGTGGATGTCAATACAGCTCCAGGGTCCTAAGTTAGAGTGGTGTCTTGCATTTGGCATCTTTTTACCACTCCTTAAGTTTCCTACCACTACCTAAAACAAGGCTTTAAGTGAGTTAATGTTGTAATGATGTGCTCTGGGATAGACTGGTGGTCTGGGGTGTATTCCCACCATGTGTCCAAGCAGGCTCCGGATCCACCCTGTTCAAGATTAATATGAAAAAGTAATAGATGTATATGGTAACTCAGAACTCCCCTGGGTAATAAACGGCTCATTTAATTGGCTGACCACAATCTAGCAGGCACTTACTCTTAGCACAATGTTCTACTTTGATCATTAGATTTCAACAGATGCTGGGGTTTTATTTGTAATCATTAATAATAGAATGATGCATTTACAGATGACGTGCATTAACACATGGCAAAGACAAAAGTGCATTTTTGAACAGATGCTGAAACTGTCATTGTGAATGTCGCTGGTGGGTCAGACTTAAGCGTTATGGTTAACAGACTGGCCGAATGTATTAAGGTTCCTAAAGAGCACAGATTTGTGAATGTAAATAGTTTAATTATGCACTTCCTACTTTTCTGGCTACAATTTATTTTAGCCTTACATGTATGTACAGCAGTAGGAAACACCAAAATCGGCACATAAACGTAATTCAGGTATTGGTGTAATTCAGGCATGTTTTGATCTATAAATCATCCATCTGCTGATCAAGCTTTGCTGTTTTACAACTAAATCAACTATGCTTAATGGAAATTCACTGTCTAATAAATACAAAGCTAAAACGAGTTTGTGTGAACTCTATGAAATGTAGTACAGTATGGGTGTGTTTGTGGACAGACATTTGTTTTCAAGTCTGTATTTTTTGTGAGGCCACTATGTATTATAATAAAATATTACATTTGTAATGCCTCATGTGAATGTGTGTGAAGTCTGGTGCTAAAATTTAAGACAGACGCAGTAATAGTAGTGGATTCAAAAACATGTTGTTAAATCATGTGTACCCATAAATTATTTATATTTACAGATTTATATTTACTAGGTACACTTATAAGCTACAGGGGTTGGACAAAATAACTGAAACACCTGGTTTTAGACCACAATAATTTATTAGTATGGTGTAGGGCCTCCTTTTGCGGCCAATACAGCGTCAATTCGTCTTGGAAATGACATATACAAGTCCTGCACAGTGGTCAGAGGGATTTTAAGCCATTCTTCTTGCAGGATAGTGGCCAGGTCACTACGTGATGCTGGTGGAGGAAAACGTTTCCTGACTCGCTTCTCCAAAACACCCCAAAGTGGCTCAATAATATTTAGATCTGGTGACTGTGCAGGCCATGGGAGATGTTCAACTTCACTTTCATGTTCATCAAACCAATCTTTCACCAGTCTTGCTGTGTGTATTGGTGCATTGTCATCCTGATACACGGCACCGCCATTGGATGCAGATGGTCCTCCAGAATGGTTCGGTAGTCCTTGGCAGTGACGCGCCCATCTAGCACAAGTATTGGGCCAAGGGAATGCCATGATATGGCAGCCCAAACCATCACTGATCCACCCCCATGCTTCACTCTGGGCATGCAACAGTCTGGGTGGTACGCTTCTTTGGGGCTTCTCCACACCGTAACTCTCCCGGATGTGGGGAAAACAGTAAAGGTGGACTCATCAGAGAACAATACATGTTTCACATTGTCCACAGCCCAAGATTTGCGCTCCTTGCACCATTGAAACCGACGTTTGGCATTGGCACGAGTGACCAAAGGTTTGGCTATAGCAGCCCGGCCGTGTATATTGACCCTGTGGAGCTCCTGACGGACAGTTCTGGTGGAAACAGGAGAGTTGAGGTGCACATTTAATTCTGCCGTGATTTGGGCAGCCGTGGTTTTATGTTTTTTGGATACAATCCGGGTTAGCACCCGAACATCCCTTTCAGACAGCTTTCTCTTGCGTCCACAGTTAATCCTGTTGGATGTGGTTTGTCCTTCTTGGTGGTATGCTGACATTACCCTGGATACCGTGGCTCTTGATACATCACAAAGACTTGCTGTCTTGGTCACAGATGCGCCAGCAAGACGTGCACCAACAATTTGTCCTCTTTTGAACTCTGGTATGTCACCCATAATGTTGTGTGCATTGCAATATTTTGAGCAAAACTGTGCTCTTACCCTGCTAATTAAACCTTCACACTCTGCTCTTACTGGTGCAATGTGCAATTAATGAAGATTGGCCACCAGACTGGTCCAATTTAGCCATGAAACCTACCACACTAAAATGACAGGTGTTTCAGTTATTTTGTCCAACCCCTGTACATCTACCATACATATTAATTTTGTGAGTATCCAAATACTGACTGCAGCCTATTTGTTCTGTACACTTTTTCACCCTGATAACCCGAAGTAAAATAGACCCAGGATGACCAGATAATGTTTTGTACTAAACCACTCAGCCCTGCAATAACACTAACATAGTAGTTACATGGTAATGTGTTGTACTTGAGTTAGTATCTAAGGTGCAGCCACATCCCTGGATACATGCTGTTGTTGTTATATTTATGGATAAAGCACTAATAATCTCCCAGCATTTACATTAAGGTTTTTTAAAACCCTGCACCTGCTAAACTTAGCAATACAACACATTACCATGTCAATACCATGTTAGTGTCATCGCAGTGCTGAAAATTATCCACCACACAAATGCTGTTTGACCAGTGACCACTGGTAGTTCTATGGAATCCACTTTCCACTAAGAATGAGGTAGAGAGGACAAAGCAACAAACAAGCTACAGTCAGGAGAGAGATTTTGTAAGGAATGGTTGCAACAGATCATTTCTGTGGTGGTTAGAATTAAGTAATTACCATGTTACATAACCCTGTAAAAGGTATAATTATTGTTTACCAAATAGTTCTGCACTAAGAGCCATTAATCAAAGTCTGTTTAAATCCCCACTCTTTTCTGTCCAGTACAGGCCTGTAAACAGTCATGCTTATATGTTTATCTACATGTACAGACATTGTTACTCAAAGTATAAATATTGGATCAGTTTGAATCTGGGCTACAAGGAAGATGTAACTGATGTAAACATAAACACAGTAAATAAGAGTAGGTAAAAACTAAAATGAACGATTTTTATTTAAGTTGTGTGATAATTTCTTTGTAGCCATTAATTCTACTTAAAATATTGTAAAAAAAAAAAAAAATGGATATACAAAGGATGTACACACTTCAGAAAAAATACTATCCATTATGGTCACAAAAAGTCAGAATCGACTAGATGGCACTTAATCATAATGATTAGTAATTATATGTCAACTAATTAAATTAATATCACATTTTTTACATTTGGCAGGTACAATTACTTATGTACTGTATTTTAGTCAGCATTTTAGTCCTCTTTCATTAAAAGTAGTAAACATTTTACAAAAATAGAAAAAATAATATAACTATAATATTCTGGTCATACAACATCCACCGACTTAACACTGATTTATACATTTACACAAAAAATAATTAATTTCCTAAAACAAGACTGCTATAACTGTTTTTTTTTTTTTAGATCTTAAATGTCTATTGTACTGTATTTCCATATTGTTTATGTCAAGTTCAAGTGACTGGACTGATTATAAACACCAGGAATAAAACCTGTACACTATCCTTTATCACCACTTTTATAACCTGATTCTCCTTTTTCAAAAATGTGCTTTTCAGTCTATGTAGGTATAAATTCTTTAAACCTCCTTTTTTATTCTAAACAAAATAATTAACTGTTTCAATTCACACTGCTCCTATTAATTAGCTTTATTTGAAAGAAATAATGGACATTCCTCAACTAGAGGGAGAGGCCACCGAAACACATGTACTTTATCTCTAGATATTCATCAACACCATATTTCGATCCCTCTCTGCCCAGGCCTGACTGCTTAACTCCACCAAATGGGGCTTCTGGGGTGGAGACTAAAGCCTCATTAATCCCCACCATTCCCACCTCCAACTGCTCAGCCACACGCCAGATTTGATTAACGTCCTGAGAGTAGAAGTAGCCTGATAAAAAAGAGGCAATGGTCACATTTGTTAGATAAATCAGCTGTAAAAAAAATTTAAGTTTATGTCAGGACAAGACATGGTTTTCCAAAAATAGACAAACCTGCTAATCCAACTGTAGATGAATTAGCGATGGCAAGCGCCTCCTCCTCTGTGTTGAACCTGAATGAAACAATGCAGCACAGTTATTTCTACATGCATTATTAATTTATGCTTTTACAAAATACACTGCCTGACCAAAAAAAGGTCACCACCTGGATTTAACTAAGCAAATGGATGATGGATGGTGGATGATGCAGTCAACATGGGATTGCACTACATCTTAGAACATCTGGACAGCCCACGGACTTATGTAAGAATCCTTTTTGTGGATTTTACCTCAGCGTTTAACACCATCATACCAGAACTCCTCCACCTCAAACTGTCTCAGCTCAGTGTGTCCCCCGCCATCTGTCAGTGGATCACCAGCTTTCTAACAGGTGAGGCTGGGAGATATTACATCTACCATAAGAACAGTCAGCACTGGTGCACCACAGGGCTGTGTCCTCTCTCCACTGCTATTTTCTCTCTACTCTAATGACTGTACCTCTACAGACCCAACAGTGAAACTTCTAAAGTTTGCAGATGACACTACGATCATTGGACTAATCCAGGATGGAGATGAGTCTGCATATCGGCAGGAGATTGATCGGCTGGTGCTCTGGTGCAGTGAGAACAACCTAGAGCTGAACACACTAAAGACTGTAGAGATGACAGTGGATTTTAAAAAGAAACCTTCAACACTGCTCCCCATCACCATATTCAACAGCACTGTGTCTACCGTGGAGACCTTCAGGTTCTTGGGAACTACTATTTCCAATGACCTAAAGTGGGAGGCCAACACCAACTCCATCCTCAAAAAGGCCCAGCAAAGGATGTACTTTCTGCGTCAACTGAGGAAACATGGTTTGCCACAGGAGCTGATGAAACAGTTCTACACCGCAGTCATTGAATCTGTCCTGTGCACATCCATCACAGTGTGGTTCAGTTCAGCCACAAAACAGGACAGATGCAGATTGCAAAGAGTGGTGGATAGAGCGGCAAAAAACATCGGTGCTCCTTTGCCCACCCTCCAGGACTTATACACAACAAGGACCAGAAACCGGGCAGAAAAAATTATCACAGACTTCTCGCACCCTGGACACGAACTCTTTAACCTCCTACCCTCTGGCAGGCGCTACAGAGCCCTGAACACAAAATCAAACAGACACTGTAACAGTTTCTTTCCAAATGCCATCAAACTCATCAATAACAAAAATTGAACTGCTGTTTACTGTTGTTTACATGCCACACTGCACTTTATACATGCTGTATAATACCGTAACTGCATCTTACCTTACTCAACTATTTATTTTACACTATTTTTATATTTTCTGTACATGTGCAAATTCTGCTGAACATGTAAATTTGTACATTGTCTACAATTTACAAACAACACAATATACAGACAAGACTATGTAGACTCTACAATTTACAAACAATACAATATACAGACAAGACTAAGACTTACTAGGTAAGAGCCTCCCATTGGATAATTACTGCATGGGTGATTATGTTTCAGCTGGCAACAAGTTATTTAACCCTAACTGATGCAGTAAGTAGCTTCTCATTTGTTAAACAACCATGTCGAAAGACACATCCTGTGGTCGTGGAAAAGATGTTCATCTGTTTCAGAAGGGTCAAATTATTGGCATGCATCAAGCAGAGAAAACATCGAAGGAGATTGCTGAAACTACTAAAATCGGGTTAAGAACTGTCCAACACATTATTAATAAGTGGAAGGACAGTGGGGAAACATCATCTTCGAGGAAGGAATGTGGTCGGAAAATTTTTTTGAATGATCGTGATCGGCGATCACTTAAATGTTTGGTACAGTAGAACTCAGGGATATGTTTAATAGTGAAAGTAAGAGCATTTCCACACGCACAGTGTGAAGGGAACTCAAGGGATTGGGACTAAACAGCTGTGTAGCCTTAAGAAAACCACTTGTCAGTGAGGCTAACCAGCAAAAACAGCTTCAATTTGCTAGGGAGCATAAAGATTGGACTCTGGAGCAATAGAAGAAGGTCATGTGGTCTGATGAGTCCAGATTTACCCTGTTTTAGAGTGATGGGCGAATCAGGGTAAGAAGAGAGGCGGCTGAAGTGATGCACCCATCATGCCTAGGGCCTCCCGTACAAGCCTGTGGGGGCAGTGCTGTGATCTGGGGTTGCTGCAGTTTGTTATGTGCCCAAAGAATGAGGTCAGCTGACTACCTGAATATAATGAATGACCAGGTTATTCCATCAATGGATTTTTTCTTCCCTGATGGCATGGGCATATTCCAAGATGACAATGCCAGGATTCATCGGGCTCAAATTGTAAAAGAGTGGTTCAGGGAGCATGAGACATCATTTTCACACATGGATTGGCCACCACAGAGTCCAGACCTGAATCCCATTGAGAATCTTTGGGATGTGCTGGAGAAGACTTTGTGCAGTGGTCCAAATCTCCCATCAATACAAGATCTTGGGGAAAAATTAATGCAACTCTAGACAGAAATAAATGTTTTGACATTGCAGAAGCTTGTGGAAATGATGCCACAGCGAGCCGTAGTCAAAGCTAAAAGCGCTCCAATGAAATATTAGTGTGTGGCCTTTTTTTTGGCCAGGCAGTGTATTTACTGTATATTATAAATATAAATTTATGGATTTTCTCCCCTAACCAATTAGTCTTTCACTGTTGGGGACCCTGATCATTTACATTTGTGGCATTTAGCAGACACTTTTATCCGAAGCGACTTACACTTATCACTTAATACAGTTCAAGCAATTGAGGGTTAAGGGCCTTGCTCAGGGGTCCAACAGTGACAACTTTGTGGTGGTGGGGCTTGAACCAACAACCTTACGACTACTAGTCCAGTACCTTAACCGCTAAGCTACCACTGCCCTGCACTTCCACTGATCATGTCCAAGGAGGGTATACTTTGGTGGATTCGCACGAGGCCAATCTCACGCACGGAGAGTCGAGCACCGATTATAGACTGCGGCTTAGCAAGAAAAGCAGATACAAAGATTGATCCCTTGGGGACCCTTAAAAGATGATAGTGGAGAAAAATAATTATCTACCCATATAAACACAAACATTTTATAGCTGAAAAAAATAGGGATGTCCCGATCACATTTTTTTGTTCCCGATACCGATCCCGATTATTAATTTTGATCCCGATCCGATACCGATTCTCTAACCGATACTTGTATTTTCTAGATATTGTCTAGATAAGAACTAGATAATACTGTTCACACAGTGCACACTTCAAGTACATTACAATTATTCAAATTAATCCAGTGTATATGTTTAACAACTAAATAGCTCTGCAGTGCTGAAGGAAAAAATGCTGCATCCAAGCTATTGCTTAATGTTTTTGTATTTTTACAAAATCAATCAAAATGAGTGAGATAATTAGTTTTACTTTAAACTTTACATTCAAAGAAAAAAAATGTTTAATGCAGTGATAGACTAAAAATGAACAGAAATCTGTGTAGCAGCTTGACTTGAATATAAGAAAAAAAGTTACTTAAAATCATTACAGTAAAACCTGAATACCAAAATAAAATGGAAAGGCTCTTTTGTTATGAAGGAAAGCCAGTTCTTAAAGTGCTTGTATTGTGACAGTGGTTTGATGGACGTTTGTACACGAAGTGAGTGTGTTTGACCCTTTAGGCCTTCCATAGAACATGAAATAGCGTGCTTGACTCAACTGTCGGCTATTCGGTACCGTAACAGAAGAAGTTAATAAAGTGTTCTGCTCCCGACAATATGTGAATATACCGTGCATTTATTTCTTTATTAAACGATTGCATCACTACGTTGTTTTGTAAACCGGAGTGATCCTTAACTCACACACACTCTCACACATGAACGCAGCTCTGCTCCCACCGCCTCGTGAAACGCTCACACTGCAGACGTTACACTTCACTGTTGGACTTGTTTTACTTTTCAATTTAAAGTATTTCCACACAGCGGACATGCTGACGTAACACAAAAGATCGGGATTAAGATCGGGTTTAGTAAAGCCGATTCCGATCAATTAAAAAATGCCTTGATCGGCCATGATCCCGATCTTTGAGATCGGATCGGGACATCCCTAGAAAAAAATTAAATTAACCAACTTGTTTCAAGACAATGCTATAAATTTTTAGCATTTAGCAGACACTTTTATCCAAAGCGACTTACAGTATACAGTCTAAGCAATTGAGTGTTAAGGGCCTTGCTTAAGGGCCCAACAGTAGCAACCTGGCAGTGTTGGGGTTTGAACCAGTGACCTTCTACTTACAAGTCCAGTACCTTAACTGCTAGGCTACAACTGCTATAGATGATTGATACTTGAAGTTAACTCACTTGAGAACTGGTATCAGGGGTCCAAAAGTCTCCTCTTGCATACATAACATGTCAGTGGTGACATTGGACAGCAGTGTTGGCTGCATGAAAGAACCCTCCAGTCTCTTCCCACCCTTCAGCACTAAAGCACCTTGAGAAACAGCCTCTGTGATCTGATGCTCCACCTAAAAGAAAGAATAAACAGCATTAGTCTCATGCCTCATTTATTTGCAGCTATTAAAGTAATGCAGAGCTGCCTTTATTATCAGTTCTCAAATGCAGATATACAATGATGTGAGGAAGAAAATCCTTCCTTTCCAATTGTCTGTTACTGCAAATGAATCACAATAATTTCAGGTTTTTAATGTAAAAGATTACCTTCTCAGCAGCACGGACATTGATGAGGGGTCCCTGTGTGGTTGTGGGCTTAAACCCATGGCCCAGTCGCAACTCTGCATCCATTGCCTTCCCCAGCCTCTCCACAAACACATCATGAATTCCACTCTGCACTAGGAAGCGGTTGGAGCACACACAAGTCTAAAGCAACAGCAAAGAGGAGGAGTGAGGATCAGTTAACAAACGTGACTGCATTAGGCTAGTATTCGATTAGCATCTTACTTGGCCCGAGTTTCTAAATTTAGACATCATTGCTCCAGCTACAGCCTTGTCCACATCTGCACTGTCAAAGACGATGAAGGGAGCATGTCCCCCCAGTTCCATGGACACTCTCTTCACAGTTTCTGCAGCATGCTTTAGAAGGATCTGCAGTGTTACACACAAGTGAGTTTTTCTTTTATATAAACACCATCGTTCACCAATCATTTTCTCTGCTTTTAGAGCTTTTTATATTAATTAACTGTTTAAACAACACTTAATCATATTTTACAGACACTATATATGGACACTAGCTTAAACTAGGTCTTAGACTAGCTAGACACAATATAATAAATAGAAAAAGGATACTTATAACATCTAATTTCTTTGTTATTAACTTTGCTATGAAGTTGGCCATGAAGTGCTAATATTTTGACACTGCTACTGGCAACTGTAAACACAACACTGGCTATAATGACATTTAAGCAATAACATGCTCCAGGTAACCAAACAGAAAGAAGTTAGTTCTTAAATTTAAGCACAGTTGCTTTTGTTTTGAGGGTACCACAGCTTAATTATTGCCTTCGGTCACTGTCAGTGAAGAGTTTGTCATGTTTGCTTCTGTGTGTACATGAGGAATTTATCTGGCTTTGTCGAATGGGTAATTGTGTGATGGTCTATGATTTACTGGTAACCTGCCCATTATGCATTCCTGACTTGTACCCAGCTTGTCTCTGGCCCCTGATAAATATGAAGCTGTTAAAGATAAATTAATTTAAGCTGGCGAATCCCCTTAACATTTGACCATCTTAATATGCATAATGTTTCCACATCTGTATACCTTGCCAGTGGCAGTAGAACCAGTAAATGACACTTTAGCAACCAGAGGGTCAGTGCAGAGGATCTTCCCCACAGCAGGGGCCTTTTCCCTGGAGCAGGGCACCACATTAAACACTCCAGGGGGGATTCCAGCCTGTGCTGCCAGCTGCAAATATGAATACAGTGTCAGATACCTGCACATTAGACTTTCAAGCAAGTAAACTTATCATCTTAAGATAAAAAAATACCCCCGATAAAGCAGAAAGCACTGACCTCAGCAAGTGCAAGGGCAGAAAGGGGTGTATCCTCAGCTGGCTTCACCACTACAGTGCAGCCAGCTGCCATAGCTGCCCCAACTTTTCTGGTTATCATGGCACTGGGAAAGTTCCACTGTAAAGAAAAGGTTTGTCAGATTGTAGAAATGGCAAAAAAACACATGGCTTTGTGTTTGTGTGATGAACTACTCACTGGGGTGATTATAGAGGAAACGCCTACTGGCTGTTTGAACAGCAGTATTTTGCGGTCTTTGGCAGCTGGTGGAACAATGTCACCGTAGACACGACGGGCCTCCTCTGAGAACCACTCCAAAAATGATGCGGAGTATGTCATCTCAGCTATGGACTCCTTTAGGGGCTTTCCCTAAAAATGCATAACACTCACTTTTAACAGGACATCTCAGGGTCAGACAACCATGCCTTTCAGTAGGTTTCAAATTTTTTTTTACATTTTACTATTTATTTTATTGTTATTTTTTAAAACCAATTTCACAAAAGTTATGACTGTAGATAAAATGTAAATGAAAATAGACAGCAAAATGTTTTTGTATACAGTCGTAAACAGTTTTGTGTATAAAGTTCTTAGACACCTTGACTTCTTGCACACTGTGAGTTGTGGATTTGATTTTGAACTCTGCGATAATTGGCTGCACAGATGGGTCGTCTCTCTCCAATGCCTTTGTCTTGTGTTGGTTGTAGCCCCTGCTAATAATAGGAAATCAAACATATTCTTGGTCTTTTTCATTTTCTGAGTCCTTCTACAAATCCCATCATAACACTTCAATAGCTCCTATTCTGTTCTAGCCATCTCACAAATCTGCTCAGTGATCATCATCTTCCTCCATTAGATTTTCAGCAGTTTTCTGATGCACTTCTTCTCAATAGCCTAGATGCTTCTTACTTCCACTTTCTTCAGTGTCCAGGCTTGAAATCCATATGTGGCCAACTGCCAGACCAAGGATGTCATCAGTTGTCGCTTGGTAATTGTGTTAGTTGACCTGTTTTCTATATCCTTGTCAATTTGACCATCAACCCAACACCCACTGCCATTCTTCTCTTCACCTCACCAGCACAATCTGCAGTATTTGATTCTCTACATCCCGAATATAAGTCCACTTGTTACAATTTTTAACTTCCACAGTAATTTCACTTTTTTTAATGTTCGTACTGTGTTGTAAACATTTAAGAACAGAGGACAAATAAACTTTTGAATATGTTTTTGTTATTAATTAAATACCTCTAAAAGACATTTTATAAATAACTACTTTCTTATTTTATTTAGCATTTTATCTACTCTGCAGAATGTAGATTGTTCATTTGTTTTTGCAAATAGTTAAACCAATGTTTAGGAATGCTCCTTACACACTTAAATGATCTTTTAAAACAGGGATCAGATACATACTGTACAATAATAATACTACGACTACTACTATTACTACTAATAATAATAATGACAATAATAAATTTGCTTCTAATTCCAGGAACAATAGTTGTAATAAACAGCATTCATGTTGCTCCATGTCTAATACTATTATATTTATAGCAGTGTGGCCTCAAGACATGAAGTTATAAAACAAAACACACAACAAGCTCCAGCTAACTAAAGCCTTTTTTTGTCACTGTATTGTACATTGGTGTTTTTGGCCATGCATACAGCAATAAGTAAAAAATAACATAATCTCACCCAACTTCCCAAATGAGTGTGTGCCATGCTGTGTGTTTTTTTAATAAAATAATTTACAGTCAATGCAAGGACTTATATTTAAGTTCATATTTGCACAATAAGAATACATGTTATTGTTGATGTTCTTTGTCACTCAACTTACACACTCTGCTGTAATCAGCTTGGCAAGATCTTCTTTATGCTGATTGACCAGATCAAACCATTTTCGCAGCAGAAAGCTCCTTTCCTGAAAACGTGTAAAAGAAAACGTGAGACACATGTACAACTTTTGCAAAGTAATTTATTAAAAACACTGTGAGAAAAAGGATGAAAAATGTCCATGCATCACATAAAGAAAGAAAGAGAATTTTTTTTGGAGAACTTGGAATGCCAGATGCACAACATACATCCCCAATTCCAATGAAGTTGGGACGCTGTGTAAAACATAAATAAAAACAGAATACGATGATTTGCAAATCCTTTTCAACTGAATTCACTACAAAGACAAGATATTTAATGTTCAAACGGATAAACTTTATTGTTTTTTGCAAATATTCACTCATTCTAAATCTGATGCCTGCAACACGTTAAAAAAAACGTTGGGACGGGGGCATGTTTACCACTGTGTTACATCACCTTTCCTTTTAACAACACTCAATGAGCGTTTGGGAACTGAGGACACTAATTGTTTAAGCTTTGTAGGTGGAATTCTTTCCCATTCTTGCTTGATGTACAACTTCAGTTGCTCAACAGTCCGGGGTCTCCGTTGTCGTATTTTGCGCTTCATAATGCGCCACACATTTTCAATGGGAGACAGGTCTGGACTGCAGGCAGGCCAGTCTAGTACCCGCACTCTTTTACTATGAAGCCACGCTGTTGTAACACGTGCAGAATGTGGCTTGGCATTGTCTTGCTGAAATAAGCAGGGACGTCCCTGAAAAAGACGTTGCTTGGATGGCAGCATATGTTGCTCCAAAACCTGTATGTACCTTTCAGCATTAATGGTGCCTTCACAGATGTGCAAGTTACCCATGCCATGGGCACTAACACACCCCCATACCATCAGAGATGCTGGCTTTTGAACTTTGCGCTGATAACAATCCGGACAGTCCTTTTCCTCTTTGGCCCGGAGGACACGACGTCCATGATTTCCAAAAACAATTTGAAATGTGGACTCGTCAGACCACAGGACACTTTTCCACTTTGCGTCAGTCCATCTCAGATGAGCTCGGGCCCAGATGAGCTCAGGCCCAGAGAAGCCGGCGGCGTTTCTGGGTGTTGTTGATATATGGCTTTTGCTTTGCATGGTAGTTTTAACTTGCACTTGTAGATGGAGCGACGAACTGTGTTCACTGACAATGGTTTTCTGAAGTGTTCCTGAGCCCATGTGGTAATATCCGTTACAGAATGATGTCGGTTTTTAATGCAGTGCCGCCTTTGGAATCAAAGGTCACGGGCATTCAATTTTGGTTTCCGGCCTTGCCGCTTACTTGCACAGATTTCTCCAGATTCTCTTAATCTATTGATGATATTATGGACTGTAGATGATGAAATCCCTAAATTTCTTGCAATTGCACGTTGAGAAACATTGTTCTTAAACTGTTGGACTATTTGCTCACGCAGTTGTTCACAAAGTGGTGAACCTCTCCCCATCCTTGCTTGTGAACAACTGAGTCTTTTGGGGATGCTCCCTTTATACCCAATCATGACACTCACCTGTTTCCAATTAACCTGTTCACCTGTGGAATGTTCCAAACAGGTGTTTTTTGAGCATTCCTCAACTTTCCCAGTCTTTTGTTGCCACTGTCCCAACTTCTTTGGAACGTGTTGCAGGCATCAAATTCAAAATGAGTGAATATTTGCAAAAAAACAATAAAGTTTATCCGTTTGAACATTAAATATCTTGTCTTTGTTGTGTATTCAATTGAATATGGGTTGAAAAGGATTTGCAAATCATCGTATTCTGTTTTTATTTATGTTTTACACAACATCCCAACTTCATTGGAATTGGGGTTGTACTTCATTTAGCACTATAACAGTTTAAATAACCCAAGTAAACACAAAATCTTTTTAAGTGATGATTTCATTTATCTAAAGAACTGCATTAGGAGGAGGCCTCAATTGCCTCAGTTAAGGTTAATGTACATAATTCCACATGTAATAGGGCCCAACTAAATTCACTTCAAAATGTGCCACATTTCACAGAAGTCATTAAATAACACCCATAAATTGAATGATGTGAATCGCATGCTGAAAAAAATGGGTCACAGAGCAAAATAATAATAATTAAATAAACCAATATGCGAACGCCCCCTTGTGGAGGCTTTATGTTACACCTTGTATAGAGAGAATAAGATGCATTGTGTTGCCTGGGTTGTGTACAAAATCATGGTCAAAATGAGGGTCGCTCGAAAAGAAGTTGAAAAATGTTAAACCTTAAATTTTGAATTTCACAGCAAATATTACATGGGAAAAGACTTATTTTGCAGTCTGTGACATGATTGTCACAGCCGTGAATTAGGTAGGGTCTTACACAATAAGAAAGATACAAGGCAAAAATGCCATCTATGAGAGAGTTGCCAGGTACAAACCACTTCTGACCAAAAAGAACACAAAGACTTATCTCACATTTGTCAAAAAAGATCTATAATGAACCACTAAGACTTACCAACACCATTCCATTGTCAGCACTTGAACAAGCTCTTGTAAATACATGTATTTATTGATATAAACAAAATTGAGAAGAGGTAAAATATTCAGACACTACACACTAAAAATAGCAGTACCTTTATGCAAAACTGTTGTTGACAGTTGAAATTGTCTGGCATCTACGTCTCCCCTCTTTGTATTAGTGGTCGCCACAATAGCTTTAGAATTTTACCTTAGCCTATTTCACAAGCTTACGAATGTCCGTAACTTAGTTTATACTTAGAAATTAGTGTGTGTGTATATTTGAATGGCTATATGGTATATAATAATATATTTTAATGGTACATAATTAAAAGAACAGTGGTTTACTTGTGTCCCCTCCCTTTAAGCTTTTGCCTCTTTGCACAGGTGTGCATAAGGAGAAAAACAAAAGTAACCTTTGCACTACAATAAACAAATCCAAACCATTCAAATATATTTTATTCTGTTATTCACCTTTGCAGTGTGACTCTTCCACGAGTTAAATGCGTTGTAAGCAGCACCAACAGCCTCCTGAGCTTGCTGTGGTCCACAGTCAGAGACTTTAGCCAGCTCTTCCCCAGTAGCTGGATCCAGAACAGGGTAGGTGGAGGCAGCAGAAACCCAGCGGCCATTAATGAATCCCTGTGTCCGCAGCAGCTCCGCAGACAGATTCACGCTGTACTGCCTGCTCAGCATGCTCGGTAGGCCCGGCAAGATCTGATGAAGAAAACGGTTGCTATTCGTGATGCAGAAACTTCCCATTGCATAAAATTGTATGTTATTGTAATAGGTTGCTATTCTATCACGCAAAACAGAATCACACAGCAGATTCTGGTAAAGCCCGCCGCCAATCCAGTCGAATCTCCGAGTCTTTGCACGCTGAATCAGAATCAAGGCCATGGCTGAGGAGCCGATTCTGTACCGTA
This sequence comes from Trichomycterus rosablanca, assembly GCF_030014385.1. Classification (NCBI taxonomy): domain Eukaryota; kingdom Metazoa; phylum Chordata; class Actinopteri; order Siluriformes; family Trichomycteridae; genus Trichomycterus; species Trichomycterus rosablanca. The sequence continues at coordinate 39,867,637 of NC_085990.1, read as the reverse complement.
AAATTGATTCGACTTATTTAGTTCAACTTTCAAATGAAGTGCAAATATATAACGAATATAGAGAATGAGTATTGAGTAGGAGTATTAAAATACTTAAGTTAATCAAAGTCAGTTACGATAAAACTGAACAAAAACAGCCTTTAAAAAACATTGCCTACTGCTAGAGATTTTATGGACTGTACACAAGAGGCCTTCACTTCTTACATTCGTTACTATTAATTAAAACCCGACAGACCCACTTGCTAAACAGCTACCATCGCATGATACTAGTCTAGGTAGGGTGGCCACATTCATAGTCACAAAAAGTAGGACATTACACCCCAAAACGGAGGACATTAAAATGAAACCAGTTCACTCCAAAAGGAGGATTTGTAAGTGTCCGTCCTAGCGTTGCGTGGATGGAGGACTGGCACGGACGGCTGGCCACCCTAAGTCTAGGGCTGTATTAAACTATTGAGGACACAATCTAGTTCTACAAAAAGCCTTAATTTACATAAACCCTTATTTTCTCTATTGGTTTGAATAATTCAACTGTATGTAATAACGCATTAATTTGTAAATTGTTAATACTAAATGTGTGATGTTATGACTTACAAGTAATGTGTGGTTTCCATTTTATGTACAAGTTTTACTGCATACATTTTTGTTGCCCAAAAGCTCTGGCTAGGATATGCTGGTGCTGGTCATAAAATTAGAATATCATGAAAAAGTTGATTTATTTCAGTAATTCCATTCAAAAAGTGAAACTTGTACATTATATTCATTCATTACACACAGACTGATATATTTCAAATGTTTATTTCTTTTAATGTTGATGATTATAACTGACAACTAATGAAAATCCCAAATTCAGTATCTCAGAAAATTAGAATATTGTGACAAGGTACAATATTGAAGACACCTGGTGCCACACTCTAATCAGCTAATTAACTCCAAACACCTGCAAAGGCCTTTAAATGGTCTCTCAGTCTAGTTCTGTAGGCTACACAATCATGGGGAAGACTGCTGACTTGACAGTTGTCTAAAAGACGACCATTGACACCTTGCACAAGGAGGGCAAGACACAAAAGGTCATTGCTAAAGAGGCTGGCTGTTCACAGAGCTCTGTGTCCAAGCACATTAATAGAGAGGCGAAGGGAAGGAAAAGATGTGGTAGAAAAAAGTGTACAAGCAATAGGGATAACCGCACCCTGGAGAGGATTGTGAAACAAAACCCATTCAAAAATATGGGGGAGATTCACAAAGAGTGGACTGCAGCTGGAGTCAGTGCTTCAAGAACCACCACGCACAGACGTATGCAAGACATGGGTTTCAGCTGTCGCATTCCTTGTGTCAAGCCACTCTTGAACAAGAGACGGCGTCAGAAGCGTCTCGCCTGGGCTAAAGACTAAAAGGACTGCTGAGTGGTCCAAAGTTATGTTCTCTGATGAAAGTAAATTTTGCATTACCTTTGGAAATCAAGGTCCCAGAGTCTGGAGGAAGAGAGGAGAGGCACAAAATTCACGTTGATTGAGGTCCAGTGTAAAGTTTCCAGTCAGTGATGGTTTGGAGTGCCATGTCATCTGCTGGTGTTGGTCCACTGTGTTTTCTGAGGTCCAAGGTCAACGCAGTCGTCTACCAGGAAGTTTTAGAGCACTTCATGCTTCCTGCTGCTGACCAACTTTATGGAAATGCAGATTTCATTTTCCAACAGGACTTGGCACCTGCACACAGTGCCAAAGCTACCAGTACCTGGTTTAAGGACCATGGTATCCCTGTTCTTAGGCCAGCAAACTCGCCTGACCTTAACCCCATAGAAAATCTATGGGGTATTGTGAAGAGGAAGATGCGATACACCAGACCCAACAATTCAGAAGAGCTGAAGGCCACTATCAGAGCATAACACAGACTGAGCAGTGCCACAGACTGATGGACTCCATGCCACGCCGCACTGCTGCAGTAATCCAGGCAAAAGGAGCCCCAACTAAGTATTGAGTGCTGTACATGCTCATACTTTTCATCTTCATACTTTTCAGTTGGCCAACATTTCTAAAAATCCTTTTTTTGTATTGGTCTTAAGTAATATTCTAATTTTCTGAGATACTGAATTTGGGGTTTTCATTAGTTGTCAGTTATAATCATCAACATTAAAAGAAATAAACATTTGAAATATATCAGTCTGTGTGTAATGAATGAATATAATATACAAGTTTCACTTTTTGAATGGAATTACTGAAATAAATTTGATGTCAGTTTAACCTTATTGAAGAAAGCTAAAACTGTTTTGTTAATGTAGAAAGATAATCCCTGAAAGCAAAGTATAGAAATCACTGACACTTTAAAAGTATCCTAAATGCTTGTTTGATTAAATAAGAACAGATTCTCAAGGACATAACACAAAATTGCCTAAGCATCTAAGAGTGGGTGCTGTATAGCAGCAAAGGAAAAAAAAACCAAGACCTGCACATTAATGCCTATGCTTTTGAAATAGAATGTCTAACAAGCTTGTGGTCAGGTGTCCACATACTTTTGTCCATAATATAATGTGTATAATGTACGTATATAAAAGCCACAAAATCCTTACCAATTATCATCAATGTCATCTTGAAATAAGTGCTTCGCAAATACTTAAAATACACTAGTTAAATTCCATGTTTTGTTGTTTAAAAGTTTTGTTGTACTTATTAAAAATAAAACTAACATCCATATTCTGGTGATGCAGTGCAACTTTAGACTTACCACATTCTTTAAATCTTAGGGTCTAGCCAAATTGTACCAACTGCATTGGTCTGATCTGTCAATAGGACCCACTGATGGTACTTTTTAAATGATGACTCACAATAATAGCTTCATAAAAAGCATTTAATTTGCTTAATTCTGTAACACAAATTTTTAAAGAGTGCATACACATGCCATTTAGGGGGCAGCCAGTTCATTTGTGTGTAATGAGTAGCTGTGCTAAGAAAAAATAAAATTTAATTAAAAACAATCTTTAAAGCAATTACAATGTGGCATTTCATGTTATGTAAGCAGGTTGTTACTTGTTTGAAACAAGAAGTACAATAAAGCATTGTAAAACTAGTGTATAAAGCAAAAAAAAAAAAACAGCATGATTCATTATCAATATTTAATATTGGTTTAAGAAGAATTAACCAATGTGCACTTGCCACAAATGTAGTGGGGAAAATAAGTATTTGATCCCCTGCTGATTTTGTACGTTTACACCCTTACAAAGACTTGAACAGTCTATAATTTTTATGGAAGGTTCATTTTAACAGAGATGGACAGAATATCGACAAAAAAATCAAAAAATAAAACATTAAATAAAAGTTATAAATTAATTTGTATTTAATTAAGGGAAATAAGTATTTGATCCCCTACCAACCAGCAATAATTCTGACCCCCACAGACCGGTTATGTGCACAAAAGGCACACAAATTAGTCCTGTCCCTGTATAAAAGACTCCTGTCACAGAATCAGTTTCTTCCATTCAAATCTCTCGACCACCATGGGCAAGACCAAAGAGCTATCAAAGGACGTCAGGGACAAGATTGTAGACCTGCACAAGGCTGGAATGGGCTACAAGACCATCAGCAAGAAGCTTGGTGAGAAAGAGACCACTGTTGGTGCGATAATTCAAAAATGGAAGAAATACAAGATCACAGTCAATCGCCCTCGCTCTGGAGCTCCATGTAAGAGCTCACCTGGTGGGGTAAGAATGATTCTGAGAAAGGTGAGGTCAGCCCAGAATTACATGGGAGGAGCTTGTCAATGATCTCAAGGGAGCACAGTCACCAAGAAAACCATTAGTAACACACTTCACCGTAATGGATTGAGATCCTGCAGTGCCCGCAAAGTCCCTCTGCTCAAGAAGGCTCATATACAGGCTCGTCTGAAGTTTGCCAATGAACACCTGAATGATTCAGAGAAAGCTTGGGAGAATGTGATATGGTCAGATGAGACCAAAATTGAGCTCTTTGGCATCAACTCCACTCGCCGTGTTTGGAGGCAAAGAAATGCCCGGTGGGGATGGTGTTCTTGGGGTCATATCCAGCATTTCTCTGCTCCCAGCTCCCTTGAGATCATTGACAAGCTCCTCCCGTGTAATTCTGGGCTGACCTCACCTTTCTCAGAATCATTCTTACCCCACCAGGTGAGATCTTGCATGGAGCTCCAGAGCGAGGGCGATTGACTGTGATCTTGTATTTCTTCCATTTTTGAATTATCGTGCCAACAGTGGTCTCCTTCTCACCAAGCTTCTTGCTGATGGTCTTGTAGCCCATTCCAGCCTTGTGCAGGTCTACAATCTTGTCCCTGATGTCCTTTGATAGCTCTTTGGTCTTGCCCATGGTGGTCGAGAGATTTGAATGGAAGAAACTGATTCTGTGACAGGAGTCTTTCATACAGGGACAGGACTAATTTGTGTGCCTCATGTGCACATAACCGGTCTGTGAGGGTCAGAATTCTTGCTGGTTGGTAGGGGATCAAATACTTATTTCCCTTAATTAAATACAAATAAATTTATAACCTTTATTTAATGTTTTTTTCTGGATTTTTTGTTGATATTCTGTCTCTCTCTGTTAAAATAAACCTTCCATAAAAATTATACTGTTCAAGTCTTTGTAAGGGGGTAAACTTACAAAATCAGCAAGGGATCAAATACTTATTTTCCTCACTGTATCTCATAAACTTTCAATAATCCTACTAAACACCAAACAGCGTCCTTAAATAATATCTTTAATTAATCACAAACAAACTTGCTTGGGGTTATCACTGTAAGAGACTGTAAAAATGGCAAATGTACATTACAAAGCTGGAAACAGTAGTGGTGTCTATGTATAACCCTAATTGTTATTAGAGTCAATTTGCTCTCAAAGACAACTGAGCAAGAATCTTATTTTTCTTTAAAAAATGTGTCTAACAAAGAAAATACAAAAGAAAAAAACAATAATAAATAACTGGAAAAAGGTTTTTCAGCATAATGTAAAAATCAGAATAACTGTACAACACTTAACAACAAATTTAGCAACTGAACTATTTAAACTAAAGTCAGATGCCTCTCTATGACAAAAATACTTGATTTATGTAAAACCATATGCATAATATACAGTCTTATGCCAAATGTATGCACATGCCACATGTTGTTTTAAGTTAAATTAAACTAAAACATAAATTTAAAAGTTTGTTCTTGTAGATGATAAACTGATTTTACTTATTAACTCAACAAAGCTTTTGATAAAGGAAGTCCAAACTTTTGCATAAGACTGTACATATACTTGTATATGCAATGTACAAAACAGTGTTTAGTCAAATGTGGGTCTATACAAAAAAGATGCACAAATATTTCAAAATTCAGCAAAAACTGAACAAAAAAAAAAAAAAAAAAGAAAAAAAGAAAGATTTTTTATATAAAAGTGTGATAAACTCTTCTGCAGCTCTGCACAATGTTCTTCAAAAAAGAACAGGCTCCCTCCAGTTATGATATTATCTGTAAAGAAAAAAAAAACAGTTCAAGGCATATAGTAGTAACTACAGGAGGCAGAAAATGTCTGAGAACACTAGTAAATGCTTCTATTTTAGATTTTCTTAAATTTAGTAACGTGTTTTTCAATACAAATTATTTTATTTGTATCATAATCATGAGTGAAAAGTCGCATCTTGGAAAAATACATAAATTGTAAAATGTCTTAATATCTGGCAATAATACAAATAAAGTAAGCACATTTGTGAAATAAGTGATGTCAATTCCTTTGTACAAAATGACAGCAATCCTTAAGTCTTATCTTTTCCATTAAAGCACATGCTCAGGAAGGCTAGCCGTTGGGATGGGTGCTTGTCAGTGCACTCTTAGTGCCGGTCCCAAGCCTGAATAAAAATAGGAGGGGTGCATCAGGAAGAGCTGGAAATCTGATACACGGACCAGATCCACTGTGGTGACCGCTAAATATGGGAGCAGCCAAAAGAGGAAAAAATTTAAATATGACCATACTAAATACATAAATTCTTGCATTTTCTTTAAATATTAAACCATACAAATACTGTGATTAGAGGACCACGTTCAGGACTGATGGAAATGTTTAAATTTGACAGTTATTGATGCCATCATGTCACAAACGTGTGAACATGCAAATTTTGGATGGTGCGAGAGCACTGGAACAATTTTAGCAAGTCGAGTATTAGCTAAAAAACATCCCACATTAAAATACAAGCTCATGCATGCCATGTTTATAGTATTTCTTAAATCCATTATTGTCTATGTATTTTAAAGTACTTACACTTTTTACTGTGTCTTTGATAAAGTCTTTTCTGTTCGTCAGATCAAAGTCTGGATAAAGGTCATACACCTAAAAATATATTTATGACATAACACAATATATATGAAATAAGCACGTATTTCCTCACATAGAAGAAAATCATTATGAAGAACTTACTTGCTGGCAAATCTGCTTCATTGTCACTTCCTCTAAGTTTGCATCTTTCAGGAGGTCATTTACAGCTGTTTTTAATTGTTCATCAGTAGGTGGCTTTTTAATCATCTTAATTAAAGGTTCATCCTCATCGGAGCTATCGCTCTTTACTGAAATAAAACATTTTATTTGCTGGTATATAGGTCTCTAATTAATTAACATATAGTATAGTCAAATTGTTAAGCACCAGAGTTGCAACAGGAAAAGGAAACAAAAGTATGTGACAGAAATGACATCATGGTGTCACCCTACGTAGATAAATATATGTTTATGCATGCTATTTAGCTCAAGTCAACATCATTATATTACAAATACTTGCAGTGCAAATACTCAAAATTCATTGAAAAAACCCTTTGCCAAACTTACTTTTGCTCTTGCTTGGAGTATTTTTCCTTTTGTTGCTACTGCTGTCTGCTTTCTTGGCTTTAGGAGCAGGCTTGCCTCCTACTTTCATTTGCGTAGCTGGTTTCTTCTTGTTCTTAAATTAAGATAAATAATATTTATACAAAGAGAACAAGCCAAATATTTACATTTGAATTGTCTACCTTGATAAAAAGACAAAATGTCATGAACATTTACCATATCTTACCTTTTTTGAATCGACTTCATCAGCAGAGTCATCATCTGATGCAGACTGATCAGAGGCCTCTGCTTTTTTACTCGTCTTCTTGGGGGTTGATTTCTTTTTACTATTGGACTTATTTGATTTTGACGTCTGATATTGTACAAAATAATTAGTATTGACTCAATCCATAATTCACATGTGTATTCTCAGCTAAAATATTTTTTTTAAATCGGAAATTATAAGTACATGTAGGTAGAAATTTATATTATTTTGTCAATATTAACTACAATTAAAAATGTAATTAAGACAAAACTAAAGAATAGTAAGACACAAACTCATAATTTAGCTATTTCCCTCTCTGATGACCATGCCTATACTATTTTACATGTGCCCTGATTTCAGGAAATCCATTATCCATTTCACTTACTTCCTCATCATCCTCCTCCAGACCTTCATCAGAATCGACACTTTTCTCTTTGTCTTCCTCTTCTTCAGAGCTACTTTCACCCTCTTTATGTTTTTTACTGTCTGACTTTTCAGCATCTTCATTTTTTTCTTCACCTTCATCATCTTCGTCACCATCACTGCTGGAATCTGTAACAATCGCTTTAGACCTTCCGCTTTTTAAATTCTCCTTCGAGCTCTTTGATGTAGTTTTCTTTTCTCCTTTGACATCTTTCGTCATTTTCTTCTTCTTTTTCTTTTTTAATATTACAGGCTGCACAGAGAAGAACACAATCTTACAAATCAAGTGTGTGTACAAAATAATACAATGTTTTTCTAATGTTTATGGTATATGCATCTCAAAAAATTGTTTAAATAAAATTTCAGTTTTATACCTTTCCTGAGTTTGTGGGGTTTGTAAGAAACTGCAAAATCCTGTCAACCAGAACAGCCTGATTTCCACTTCTCTCAAGATCAAGAATTTGACAAATGGTCTTTAACTGTACTTTGGGAAGCCTGTAAGATAATTTCATATTAATAAATCACACACAATCAGCTAGAATTTGTCCACTGAAGTCTGTATGTACAGGGGTTGGACAAAATAACTGAAACACCTGTCATTTTAGTGTGGGAGGTTTCATGGCTAAATTGGACCAGTCTGGTGGCCAATCTTCATTAATTGCACATTGCACCAGTAAGAGCAGAGTGTGAAGGTTCAATTAGCAGGGTAAGAGCACAGTTTTGCTCAAAATATTGCAATGCACACAACATTATGGGTGACATACCAGAGTTCAAAAGAGGACAAATTGTTGGTGCACGTCTTGCTGGCGCATCTGTGACCAAGACATCAAGTCTTTGTGATGTATCAAGAGCCACGGTATCCAGGGTAATGTCAGCATACCACCAAGAAGGACAAACCACATCCAACAGGATTAACTGTGGACGCAAGAGGAAGCTGTCTGAAAGGGATGTTCGGGTGCTAACCCGGATTGTATCCAAAAAACATAAAACCACGGCTGCCCAAATCACGGCAGAATTAAATGTGCACCTCAACTCTCCTGTTTCCACCAGAACTGTCCGTCGGGAGCTCCACAGGGTCAATATACACGGCCGGGCTGCTATAGCCAAACCTTTGGTCACTCGTGCCAATGCCAAACGTCGGTTTCAATGGTGCAAGGAGCGCAAATCTTGGGCTCTGGACAATGTGAAACATGTATTGTTCTCTGATGAGTCCACCTTTACTGTTTTCCCCACATCCGGGAGAGTTACGGTGTGGAGAAGCCCCAAAGAAGCGTACCACCCAGACTGTTGCATGCCCAGAGTGAAGCATGGGGGTGGATCAGTGATGGTTTGGGTTGCCATATCATGGCATTCCCTTGGCCCAATACTTGTGCTAGATGGGCGCGTCACTGCCAAGGACTACCGAACCATTCTGGAGAACCATGTGCATCCAATGGCGGTGCCGTGTATCAGGATGACAATGCACCAATACACACAGCAAGACTGGTGAAAGATTGGTTTGATGAACATGAAAGTGAAGTTGAACATCTCCCATGGCCTGCACAGTCACCAGATCTAAATATTATTGAGCCACTTTGGGGTGCTTTGGAGAAGCGAGTCAGGAAACGTTTTCCTCCACCAGCATCACGTAGTGACCTGGCCACTATCCTGCAAGAAGAATGGCTTAAAATCCCTCTGACCACTGTGCAGGACTTGTATATGTCATTTCCAAGACGAATTGACGCTGTATTGGCCTCAAAAGGAGGCCCTACACCATACTAATAAATTATTGTGGTCTAAAACCAGGTGTTTCAGTTATTTTGTCCAACCCCTGTATGTGTGTGTATATACATACTTTATGATTTTTTCCCTTTTCTTTTTGTACGCGTCACTGTCTATTTCGAATGGAAAGCCATTAAATAACCGAAGGTTTTTCCTCAATGAAGATGCCTGTTAAAACAACATTTAAATCAACAATTAATAGACTTTTCTAAATAATTAAATCACTAATCTGCTTGTGTCATGTCTAAATACTCCTGACTAAATGAATGTGTTATTTGTCAAGTAAAAGGACTTACAGCTCCTGGACGGTCATAGACAATCTTGTGAAGAGGTTTTAGCAGTGGGGCTTTAAGCTTTCCAATTGCATGATTGACACGTGCAATGTCTCCCAGTTTGTCCCCATGGCCTATACTTTCAACTTTTGGCTTTTCTTTAGGTTTACCCATTTGCAAGTCAAGTCTCTGGACTGTCTTCTTTTCACGTTTTCCTTCGATGATTTCCACTTCAACTGCATAACAGAAAACAAATAATTAAAGAACTAAACAAGTAGGTGTTTGATTATGTTTTGTCATTTTCAAACAGTAACTATCAAGTTAATCATTTTTAAATAAATATTTTTAAATTAAAAAAATAGGTACAATACATATTGTGCTCTTGGTTTTAGGTGTCTCTGAGTCATCTTGTTCCTCTTTAGTTGATGTGTCAAGTACTTGTTTTGTATCTGCTGATTCCAGTCCAACTTCCATGTCTTCAGAGTCACTCATGTTTAAAAGACTTCAGATGCTCCTGCACTAGAATGGAAATAATGTTATTGCATTAAAAGCCAGTATTTGTTAAAATGCCACTTTAACAACCTAACATTTATGTCTGGGTTTTAAAAATGGCACAATTCTAACAGACCTTATCGCAAAACTAGTGTACAAACATAAAGGAAAAAGATTTTAGGTTAAACAATTGACAGTGGTGAAAAACAAAATGAAAGGACCATCATTTATGCAGCTATACCAGCCTCAACTATTCCATCTTTCCACAAGATTTTGAATTGTGTCTGTAAGAATTTGTGCCTACTGTTTATTCTTTCTTTCTGTAAGATTTTTGAATTGTCTGTGAGAATCTGTCATCATTAACTTGAAGAGACTTTGTATGGTCATTTACATTTACATTTTCGGCATTTAGCAGACGCTTTTATCCAAAGTGACTTACAGTGCTGTGACAGTATATTGTCCAAGCAATTGAGGGTTAAGGGCCTTGCTCAAGGGCCCAACAGTGGCAACCTGGCAGTGGTGGGGCTTGAACCAGCAACCTTTTGATTACTAGTACAGTACCTTAACCGCTAGGCTACAACTGCCCTAATGGTCAGGCACTAATGTTGGACCTGGCTTGCAATAAATGATCCAATTCATCCCAGAGGTGTTTAATGCGGTTGAGGTCAGAGCTTTGTGCAGGGTACTGAAACGCCAAACTTGTCAAAACATGTCTTTATGGGCTTTAGGGTCATGTCATGCTGAACAGTAAATGTCCTTTACAAACTAATGGCACAAGGCTTTCAGCATTTAATGTATTTTAAACAGCTGATTTTATACAGGTTATGAGCATTTATTGTGGTGAAAAATTACAGTTAACTCACTAAATAATCAACATACAGTGAATAAGTACTACATCTTTATTTATAGCCTTTACAACTTTTAGATTGTGTAGGCAAATTTCTCATAATACATATGATATTTACATATTTTGCTTTGTTTTAGTATTTACCTAAATGTAAAGCGTCTAAAACTTACTTCTTTATTTCACAACGCAGAATTTGATTACACTACATTATCTAAATTATGTTTGATTATAAAAGCGAATGTATTTAAACTACTATTAGTTACAACCTTCGCTTACGTTAGCCAGGCTTCTCAGTATAACTGTGTAAACCAGACTGACCTAAACCAGGATATTAGCTAAAGGTAGAAGCAGCTAAGTTAAACGATACAAGAATCTTCAGACTTTCCACTATTACCATGAGTATACAGGTAGGTAGTAAGTGAGTTTTGACTTGGCATGTTAAAACTGATATTTGTTATTGTGCTGACAGTGTTCCGAGCTACTTTTACTCATCCGCCTCCATCCAAGTTCAAACTAAATTGGCGCGAGTAACTACACATACAGGCTTGCTTGTGACTGCTTTCAACGTAGCAAGAAGGTACAGCTTTCAGTGAAGTTTTAAAATACTGCAGTCACACGTACATTACTCTAAATCTCTTTTAAACATTTACTTACATAATAAAACGCAATGCTCCGTTCAAAGCTTCAATATACATCACAAACAGTTAGCATAGCATACTAGCTAGGTAGCTAATATCAGTCCCGCCCACAAACCTGACCAAAACAAATGTTATTTTACAGATAAGCGGAGACGCACAAAAAGCAAACAAACTGCCTAAAACAACGATATTTAAATAGCGTACTGAGTGAAATGTAATAAGTGCCAGTAAATAAAGCGCACTTACAATCCAAATCCACCCCGCCGCTTACTGCTAATCACTAACTGACGTGAGAAGAACCTGAAATATGGCGTTTGAAAAGTGTGGGCGTGTGATCACGTGACCCAGTCAATGGCTGCTGAAGGTAAACAACAAGGCTGAATCACAAACGGATGTGTGTTTTCTACGAAGTGCACTAAAAAGGGTTTATTCCTCTACGAATTTCAAAACATCTGTATGGCACTAAACGTGAAAAGGGAGACATTTGGGATTCGGCATCTTTAAAACCGCAAGTAACCACAAACCTCAAAATAAAACATACATAAAAATAACTAACTAAATAAATAAAAAAAATAAACTTGGTAAATTGGCCTCTACGATAGATTAGTTAATTTGCTTATGAAAATGTTATATGATGTAATAATAGTAGCACGAATAATACTATAATAATAATAATCACACGTCAATAAATTGTTTTAGATTTATACATTCAGTACACAAATACAATTAAACTACACGGCCCAACAATAAACAAATAAATATATAAAACTGACATAGTAACTATTTAATAAAGTAGTTCCTAAGAGTGGGAAAGCGTTCTTAATCAAGAGTACAACACTTCATGGAGGCAAAATAACTACAGAATATAGTTTTTTCTTTTTAAATGCATATTATTATTATTATTATTTTTAAATTGATAAATGCAACGGATCTCATAAATAAAAGTTGTGACAACATGGAAAATGCAAATAAAAAACTAGTATGAACCAAAAATATTTCCATACTGTCCAAACTTTTTCTGATTTGGGGTTGTATTTTACAGCGGATGATTAGTCTAATAAAAAGTTTACGTTTGACATTTTGTTTAGCAACAAAGACTGCTGTGTTGTTCCAAAGCTTTGACTAAATTTAAATTTTTATCTTAAAATACTTAATGAAAAGCAAAACATTTTGCTATAAATTACCTACCTCCTAGTTTATGTTGCCACATTCATTTTCTTGCTAATTTACGCAGTACAATTTTTTCCATTCATAACTTTTGCAAATATGGTTTTAAATGGTCTAATTAGCAAATGAAAAAATGTTAATAAAGACAGAAGGCTCAAAAAACAGATGTATTTTAAAATAAATATAAATGAACGCCGACGCCTGTAGGTGCTACAGTTGTAGTTGCAAGAAGGTAACTTTCTGTGTTGCCTTTGCAAAGTGGCTTTATACGGTTTATTTATATAGGACTTCCTCCTCTTATACTTTTTCTACTTTTTCTACTTTTGTAGATTATATGCACATGCGGTTTAGTCTTTAGAAAAGAGAAATTTCGTGGCCGTTTTGTCATTCATTGTGAATATAGCCCAGTAGGCTGTTTGTCTAGCTTTGTCATTAGAAAGCCATTTGTGTAAAATAACGAATGATTTGAAAATAACTCTCACGTTCACAGTATTTTTCTTTTACTTAGAATTGATGTGGCTCACAAGGACTAAGAAATAAAGACTAAAACTTTAATCTTTAAGTCGTTCTGTAAATAACAATAACTATGGTGACGTTTTAGGACGCGTCACCTCCAAAAACAAGAGAGCTTCTTAACAATAAAATTAAGTGAAATAAGTTTAATTAATAACCAGCAGATGGCGCCAAATACCACTTTTACTTGTAAAAGTTCAGTAATTTCATTGTTAAGTGTAGGCTAATCGTGGTACACAGAAAAATAATGAATGAATTTGTGTTTAAGAATCGATTCCTCTGATTCGTCGTTCAAAACGAATCGTTCAGGAATCGTCAGACACCAGCACGCACAAGCCCCAGAGCTTCAGAAAGCGCGTGGAGGTGAGCGCGCGCAGTAGAACTGTCCTCAGAGCTCGTGCACCGCGTTGCGTATTCTCATAGACGGAATATCGCCAATAATGCAGTGGATTATCATCAACAAGATCAAATCTGCTCTCATCAAAATGGAAAAGCAAAGATGAGCATCACTTTATCTTCTGGAACATTAACTTCTGATGGAGTAGGATAAACATTAATTATGTATAATAACATTATAAAGTACTGTAATTTTTTAATGTTTGCATTTTTTTAGTTACTGCAGCAATGCATGTATTATTATTATTATCTGGCATCAAACAGCCTTTTTGATATTAGAAGTAGCCAAACATGACATGACTGCCCTCAATTCAGTTTGAAATTTTTCATATCTAAGTCAATCTCATTTATATTTACACTGAAATTTCCACTTAAAACATTATTACTTTATCAGGTGCAGAAAACATTGTTCTCATACTCCAGTGAACATATTTGGATGCACAAGTTACATTTGACTGTGAGGGTGGAATTATGCAAACCAGATTTAAATGAAATCCCCAGTAGACCCTGAGACTCAGTCACTGGTTTTCTTCTGATTGTAGATGCTGGTTAAATATGTATGAAAGGATGAACATTTTAATGTGACATGCATTTATAATGGCCCATGTGCCTTTGGACACGTAGTAGTTTGCTCCATGATCTCTTTAATGCTCTTTCATTCATTGCATGATTAAACATGCAGGGCTCATCATTACCATTTTGACAGTATCATAGAGAACAACTTACAAATGAGAATTAATGATTACAAGAATAGAATCATTGTATTAATTAATTAGGCAGGGTAGCTAAAATATTTAAATCTCGATGAGCAGCTTCGAGGAAGTAGGTCATCACTACAGGCTTCTTGCCTTTTGCTCTGTTTGATGAAAGATTACTCAGTCAGGGTTGTGAAGGAGAAAATCATTCAGGAAATGTGCTTATTCACTAAAAGAAGGAGAAATACAGCTCAAATTTGAGAAGACTAAAATATTAATTGCAATTCTGTAATATCAAATGTTTAAGAAATGTCTAAGCAAAACAAAGTCAGCCTTGAAGATTGTTTGAAGAATGTCATGTAATCTTCATACACAAAATTGGCAGGCTATGCCTTTGACCCAGATTAATCAGTTTAGTAGAATTGGCTTAAAATGTAGTTTTGTTAGTTCCCAGACAAAGATAAATGTAAGCTGGCATTATGCTTTAGCAAAAACTTTACCAGACTGAGCCTGGCATCACAGTTCCAAAAGAAATGCAGGTTGGAAACAGTGTAGCCGGCAAATCTGTGTGAAAGAAACCCTGATAAACAGCAACACCTCCATCTGGGGTGTATTACTCCTCAACAAGGTGCAGGTAACTGTCAAGGTGCAGGCATATTTGGCAAGGCAAATGGACATGATTCCATTACCAAGCTCCTAGCTGATCTCTACTATTGTTTTGCAGTAACAATGCAGTTTAGTTTTCTTTACTGGAACTAAGTTGCCCAGCTAAACTGTGAAGAGCAACCACCAATAATTACTTCTTCTTCGCCAGATTACCCTGGTATCAACTACTCAGATTTTTCTATAAGACTGTAAATTGGTAAAGCATAAATTACCCTCCCAATGTTGCAGTGGAGCATAATTTTTATCTGCTTCAACACTTGGTAGTCCTGTTCATTAAATTTGTCACCCAGCTTTTCTTGGTTGAGCTGTTGTTGCTTCTAGGTAACTATATAAAATGTATAAACAAAGGTTTGTATTTCACAGCTACATCCCACACAGTTAGAAGTGCCCTGTATTGATGGTAGTGAAAAGCACTAATATCAAATGTTTAAGAAATGTCTAAACAAAACAAAGTCAGTCTTAAAGATTGTTTGAGGAATGTAATCTTTTGACGCAAAATTGGCGGGCTTTGTCTTTGACCCAGATTCATCAGTTTAGTAGAATTGGCTTGAAATGTAGTTTTGTTCGATCGGCTGAGTTCCCAGACAAAGATAAATGTAAGCTGGCATTATGCTTTAGCAGAAAACTTTTCCAGACTGAGCCTGGCATCACAGTTCCAAGAGAAATGCAGGTTGGAAACAGTGTGAAATAAACCCTTCCACCTGGAGCGAATTACTCCTCAACAAGGTGCAGGTAACTGTCAAGGTGCAGGGTGTCAGTTAAGTGAAACTGGCCATATTTGGCAAGACAAAAGGACATGATTCCATAACAAAGCTTGAAGCTGATCTCTACTATTGTTTTGCAGTAAGAATGCAGTTTAGTTTTCTTCATTGGAACTATAATGGCATTATGCTTTAGCCTAGCATCACAGTTCCAAGAGAAATGCAGGTAGGAAACAGTGTAGCCGTGTAGTTTTTACTATATAAGAGGTATAATCAAAGGTTTGTATTTCACAACTACATCCCACACAGTTAGAAGTGCCCTCTATTCACTGTTGTGAAAAGCACTAAAACAGTATTCTATGAGAGTGTCATGTTAAAGGGAACGTAGATCTGCAATTTACTATTAATGTTTGTCTACAGAATTGTAGGCTGCATCTGTTAGCAGTAGTGAAGCTGAATTTACTGTATTTTTACTCTGTGATCAAAAATTAAATATTAATATTAAATGTCTCTTTGTTTTTGTCAAGGTCATACAACATCAAGAGCACTATGATCAGTGATGCGTCAAGTGCAGCAGAGTTCTGTGGAGACACTGAGTCAGTGTTGTCCCTGAATTCCAGTGTATTCTACAGTGAACCCCCTCCACCTTCTGACAATCCACTGGACTTCTTTATCATTAATGTTGGAGGAAGCCGCTACATTCTCTCCCAGGAGTTGCTGGCTTCTTACCCAGAGACTCGCCTGGGCAAGCTGGCGCTTTCCACCCGAGACTCAGCTTTAGACTTGTGTGATGATGCAGACCTTCTGGAAAATGAGTTTTTCTTTGACCGGAATTCTCAAACCTTCCAGTACATCATGAACTTCTACAAAACAGGCCATCTACATGTTAGAGAGGAACTATGCATATTCTCCTTTCTTCAAGAAATTGAATACTGGGGCATTGACGAACTCTGCATAGAAAACTGCTGCAAGGACAGGTATTACCGCAAGAAGGAAATAAAGGAATCTCTAGATATCAATAAGGATACAGAAGTTATAGAGGATGTGGAGGAGGACTTCACTGGAGTAGTATGTCAGAATTTTCGTCAGCGTCTCTGGAATCTAATGGAGAAACCCGATTCCTCAAAGGCAGCAAAGATATTTGGAATGTTATCTATGTTCTTTTTGGTGGTGTCCATTGTAAACATGGCACTGATCTCTTTGGACTTCACCGTTCTTGGTGCAACCGTGTTGGATATCCTGGAATACATCTGCATTGTTTGGTTCACAGGGGAGCTGGTGCTGAGGTTTATGTGTGTAAAGGACAAATGTAAGTTCAGCAGGAGTGTAGTGAATATCATTGACCTGTTGGCCATCCTGCCCTTTTATGTCACCCTTGCAGTAGAGACTCTGCATGGAGGTACCACAGAGTTGGAGAATGTGGGCCGGGTGGTTCAGGTTCTGAGGCTGTTAAGGGCTCTCCGAATGCTGAAACTCGGACGACATTCCACAGGTAACACAGCTCCATTTTTTTTAACTTTTTGAACAGTAGAAGTGGTTAGACTTATGTCTTGGAAGACTTTTAGGAATAACGTTGATATCAGATCCTCACTGCAAGACTATTTTATATGATATTTGTGCATCTTTACACATTAATTACAAAACATCCTTTACAAATATGTTGTTGGATGTAAAAAAGAAAACCTTAAAAAGAGCAGGACAGTGTGACCTTTTTGACCTTTGGCAGTTATATTATAATATTGTTAAATTTTGAGGTCCAACCATGAAACCACTGACAAGTGCAGAATTAATCAAAGTTGGTCATAACAGCATACCTAAACCTCTCTAGGTCACATATGGTATAGACAAAGTACAGTTTTAAAACTTAATGTTGGCTAACTCTATATTCACATCTAACAAATTATTATGTTGTGGAACAAAAGTTATTTAAAATAAACATGATCAAACAGTGATAAAATGAATATTAACAAGCACAATTCCAAAATAATTGAGACAACAAAATGCAGTAATTTTTACAGGTGTTTTAATGGAAAAAGTGAATATTTAATGCTTTATCTCATAAACTTTATGGTGCTAATTTTAAATTTGATGCCTGCAATACAATATAAAAGTAGAAAAGACCAGCAATGCTGTAAAATGTAAAAAAAACATCTAAACATTATTGTATATAAAGGAGTGTTAGTGAGAACCTCATTTAAGCTAGGATGGGTTTCAAAATTGCCACTTTGCAAAATAATTTGTGAGCAAATAATCCACCATGTATCTCCACACACAGAATCAAAAAATTTAGGGATTTCACCAGCTATAGTTTATAGCAATAATAAAAAATCTCAAGAATCTACAAATTCCTTTGTGCAAAAGCAAACAAAAAACCTTTGATCTCTCAGACAATACTGCATTAAAAACCGACATGCTTCTGTAATGCATATAACCACATGCGCTAGGAAGTATTTTAGAAAACCCTTGGTAAACCCTTGTCAGTAAACACATATGGAGTATAACGCTAATACACAAATCAGTAGCTATATATCAACTACACTCTGAAACGCTGAGGGATACAAATGTATTTTGGCACTTTCATGTAAACTATTTCACATTCAGAGACATCTCCATTTAATTTAGCAAGACATTTAAAAGGCCTGGTGCAAAAGAATAAGCAATATGCATCAGTGTAAAACCTTGTGGTGTCCTTATTCCCTAAATTACTACAGATGTTTTTACAGGGAAAAATGATATAACACAGTAGTTAACACACCCCTGGAATGTGTTGCAGTATATATTAAATTAAATCGTTTAGTTAAAACATGAAATATTTTTGCAATATTTGAAATATATCTTAGGTTTGTTTTAATTAAATGCTGGTCAAGACAGATTTGCTAATACTTGCTGTCTGTTTTTCCAATGGTCCTTATTGTATTCCACATTAAGTGTGGAATAAATGTAAACTAAATGCATGTCATTGATTAATGTAAAACAATGTATGACATGTAAACAAACAAGCTGTTTCTACAGTTAAAGTAATTTAACCTAAAAGCAGTTGTTTATACATTAGGTAGAATAGTGAACTGTAAAGCAAAACTATTTGATGTTGCTATACACACTGATCAGCCATAACATTAAAATCACCTCCTTGTTTCTACACTCACTGTCCAATTTTCAGCTCCACTTACCATATAGAAGCACTTCTCAGAGAGAGCCTGCTTACACACTGTCCTTCGATGGTCAGGACCATTAGTAATTGTAGAACTACAAAGTGCTCCTATATGGTAGGTGAAGCTGATAGAATGGACAGTAGGTGTAGAAACAAGGAGGTGATTTTAATGTTATGGCTGATCGGTGTAGTGCAATGCAGAAGTCTTTTTATCAGTGGCGATTTCTCTAAGACTGCAAGGGAAGCTCAGCTTCCCCTAAAATGTCAAAAATTAAATGGTCAAATATGTACAGTTGTGTTAACATTTCATTGACTACAAATGCGCTAGAATACGTTCATCTCGAAGACGAGTTCGTTCAGAATCAGCTACTTATCACAAATCGACTCGATTTTGTTAACTTCTCATACATTCCCGTAGCGTCAATGCATTTGCCCGTAGAAGCTGAGCGTCTATTAACTTCAACAGGACTGCATGGAACGTTTTTTTTTTTCATTGCTTCAAAACTCGCCGGTCATCGGATAAATGCCACGATTTTGTCCCGGGTCTGGACACGGAGCTTCTGCAAGATGATTGGAGGATCAGTCGAAAGGCTGAATCCCGTTTTGATTGACAGCTATTTTGAGATCTACACCATCACTTAGTCACTGGGAGCTTCAGTCCCATTGCGGATTTTGCGAGTGAAGTCGAAAGACAAACTGCAACCCATTTCAGGCCATTTTCTTGAAAAGGAACGGAGGGCAGAATTTATGTATAAATAAATTGACAAATTTTATGATGTAAGCCGACAATGAGCTTCCCCTCTTTGAAAGACCAGCAGCTGCCACTGCTTTTTATAGATATGTTTGTGTGGGGGGTATGTGTGACATTATCTCATATACATTTAGATGGTTATGAGAAATCAGCTTCTAATTTTGCTGATCCAAAGTCCAACTTCCAGATGTTTTTTTTTTTTTCATAAAATATTCTACTTTTTCATTTAGATTATTTTATAAGAAATATAAATAAAATATATACATTCATTTATATAAATTAATATTCATTTTGCATTTTGAGTAGAAAGCTTAAAATTGTATGTAATGTAAAACATAAAATGTTAAAATCATGTGAGAACTGAATGGGTTAAGCATATCATTAATCACTCTAACAATCTATTGATTTAATGAATTAATTACACATAAAACAGCTTTCATAAAGGCAAAGCACTTCCACTCTGGCATCAAACACATTTATGAGCAGACATTGTAAGAATTCATTTGAAAACAAATCATGTTATTATTGCAGGAACACAGAAATATAAATCAGAAAGCGACCAGCCTCCAGCTGCCATGCTGATATTATTTTCATCACATTTTAATATAACGTGAGACTATCTGCAAGCTGAGGGTGTTTGTCCTCGCCTGTACTTAATCTGATAACACGACCGCAATAATGAAGTTTAAAAACATGTAATCAGCCTGCAGTGCCCGCAATGTCTTTGAACAGTTAGTGTTTATTCTGAGCTGTGATGCTTTTAAAGCCAAAGTAGAATTGAGAGAATAAAACTGAATGGAAAATCATCTAGTACTTACCTTAAGGCCAGTATTTAATAATGAAGCATGGTAAAGTCTGGTACAGTATATAATAATAATAATAATAATAAATAATATAAAATTGTATTTGAAAAGTGCCTCTCATGACATCCAAGGCACTGTACAATAAAAATAAAGGAAAAAAGAAGAAAAAAATACAAGTAAGAATACACATTTACAAGCATGGTGTTATAATGAGAGAGACTAGGGACCCAAAGATGCGGAGAAAGGTGTTCTTTTATTTAACAATAAATAATAATCAAAACACAAAAACAGGCACAGAAAACAACTCGGGCAGAATTCCCGAGTGAAGCCGCTGGCGCCGCAGGCAACTGAAAAAGAGAAAAAAGAATAATGGAAAACGAAAGCAAAAGCGCGAGGCGCGAACCTGGATCGCCTGAATGAGAGGCGTTCGCGCTGCTCGCTGCGCTATTTAACAGCGAGTAAACAAAGGAGCCCTCGTGCTTAAAAGAAGCGCTGAGGGCGACAGATCCCAGGATAATGTTCCGGGATCGCTAAAGTGAAATTAATCAGGTAACTGGGACTACAGCCGAACCGGTATTGTCACCAGCGGTAAGTTCGTGCCGCTGGGAAGAAACCGATCTGAAGTTAGAAAAAAGGGAGGTCGCTAACTGCAGCGTGGATTCGAACCGGGACTGTAAAAGTAGATGACGCTATGGCTTAGTCCACACGGCCAACCCGGCAGTGATGAACCCACCTGAAAGTTCAGGCTATAAAAGGCTTGTGAAAAGCGGTTGCGGGGCTACCATTAGCCACAAGCTAACCGCACAGAAGGGGTTTTTAATGCAAAACGCCGCAAACAAACGGCAGCGCGAGGGCTGCACGAAGTCGCACCAATCTTTCCCTATAAATAGAACCAAAACCCTACAATACCTCAGTCTTACGACTTACACACCCGACCGCCCTATTTAGCGCCCGGGGTACCGAAACTGTCCCTATAAAAGAAGCGACTTGTGCAGTCATTGAGTGGGAACAAAAGATAAAGGTGCGTCGCCTGCAACCTGGCGACGCCCCCTTAAATAGGGAGATCGCAGGTGCAGGTCGTTCGCCCCTAACGAGCTGGCCTGCTATTTGAGGCCAAGCTCTTTGTTGTTCTGTAACGCCTGCGACGCTGGGAGCTGATGGTATTTTCACCAGCCGTCGCAGGCACCCTAACAGTACCCCCCCCTCTAGGGACAGCTCCCGAGGTCCCAAGACCCGCGGTCCGGTTCCGTCGGAACTCGCGGATCAGTTCAGGGTCCAGGATCTGGCGAGCCGGTACCCATGAACGCTCCTCGGGGCCGTAACCTTCCCAATCCACCAAGTATTGGGTGCTACCCTGCACCTTCCTGCTATCCAGGAGGCGGCGAACCGTGAATGCAGGGGCACCCTGGATGATACGAGGGGCGGGAGGTTGGGGGGGGGGTCTAGCTCCCTCGCACGCAAATGGGCGAAGTTGGGAGACATGAAAGGTTGGGTGTGCCTTCATCCTGGGAGGCAGCTCCAACCTATATGTCACCGGATTTATCCGTCTAACCACCTTGAACGGGCCAATGTACCTTGGTGCCAGCTTGTGAGTGGTACCTTTGACGGGGAGATCCCTCGTCGACAGGAGAACTCGTTGGCCCGGCCGGAACGTGAGAGCCGGCTGTCGCCTGCGATCAGCATTACGCTTCATGGAGCGTTGCGAGGTTAGAAGAGCCTGTCTTGCTTTTCGCCAGGCGGCACGGCAGCGACGGATATGATGCTGCACAGTTGGGACCGCAACCTCTTGTTCCTGATCCGGAAACAACGGAGGGGGGTACCCGAACTGTGCCTCAAACGGTGACATTCCAAGTGCGGCATGGTGCAGGTTATTGTGGGCGAATTCAGCCCACAACAATTTATCCGCCCAGGTGGCTGGATTGCCTGCAGTAAGGCACCGAAGCATCTTGCCTAGATCTTGGATAACTCGTTCCGACTGCCCGTTGGACTCGGGGTGATACCCCGAGGATAAGCTAGCCGTCGCCCCAAGAAGTTGGCAAAAGGCCCGCCAGGTCTGACTTATAAACTGCGGGCCCCGGTCCGACACAATGTCAGATGGGACCCCATGTGCTCTTACCACATGTTGCAGTATAGCCTGAGCGGTGGCCATGGCCGACGGTAGCTTGGGTAGCGGAACGAAAAGGCAAGACTTGGTGAACCGGTCAACAATCACCAGTACCACCGTGAATCCCCTGGATCTGGGCAAGCCCGTAACAAAATCCAGTGCCAGATGGGACCACGGCCTTGAAGGTACTGGTAATGGATGGAGGAGTCCCCGTGGACGCTCTCTAGTGCTTTTATTAGTAGCACAGACAGCGCAGGCGCGGACAAAGTCCTTGACCTGACTCTCCATCCTCGGCCACCAAAACCTTCGGCGCAACAATTCCAGGGTCTTAGAGACTCCTGGGTGAGCCGCAAATGGGGACGCATGGGCCCATTCAAACACCTGATGACGGACTGTAGATGGAACAAACAGCCGATCAGGTGGACCTCCACCGGGGTCGGGCTCCACAGTTTGAGCGTCCCTGACAATTTTAGATATGCCCCATGTTATAGGAGCAACAATCTGGCTCGGGGGGATAATGGGTTCAGGCTCGGTCTCAGGTCTGGTCGACTCCCACTGCCTGGACAAGGCATCAGGCTTACCATTCTTAGACCCTGGTCTATAAGACAGGGTGAAGTGGAAGCGACTAAAAAAAAGAGACCACCGAGCCTGGCGGGAGTTCATCCTCTTGGCCTGCTGGATAAACGACAAGTTTTTGTGGTCTGTCCAGATCAGGAAGGGATGTTTAGCCCCTTCGAGCCAATGTCGCCACTCATCAAGCGCTAGCTTGATGGCCAAAAGCTCCTTATCTCCTACCGGGTAATTACGCTCGGCAGGAGTTAGACGATGCGAGAAGAAGGCGCAAGGGTGGAGCTTCTTTTCAGAGCCCACTCTCTGGGACAACACTGCCCCAACCCCGACATCAGAGGCATCCACTTCCACAATTAAAGGTTCCTCTGGATCGGGTAACTGCAAAACCGGAGCAGTGGTTAAGAGAGTCTTCAGCCTATTGAAGGCTTGCTGGGCCTACATCGTCCATTTAAACGGTCTCTTACCAGTTAGGACCGTCAAAGGAGCGGCGACCGTACTAAAGTCCCGAATGAATCGCCTAAAAAAAATTTGCAAAGCCCAGGAATCTTTGCACTTGGCGTACGGAACAAGGAGTTGGCCAGTCCTTCACAGACTTAACTTTAGCCGGATCCATACGGAGGGCACCCTGAGAAACGATGAACCCCAAAAATGAAATAGATGGGGCATGGAAAACGGACTTCTCCAGCTTGACGAACAGATGATGGTCGAGCAAAAGCTGGAGAACCCGGCGGACGTGCCTCACATGTTCTTCGATGGACCGACTAAAAATTAAGATATCGTCTAGGTACACATAGACGTATCTATCAAGGGCTTCTCGCAAAGCCTCATTGATAAAGCGTTGGAAGACCGCGGGGGCATTCATTAACCCAAAGGGCATCACTCGATATTCGTAGTGTCCCGTGGGCGTAATGAACGCAGTCTTCCATTCATCCCCCCGCCTGATCCGGATCAGGTTATACGCGCTGCGTAGATCGAGCTTCGTAAAAATGGAAGCCCGCTGAAGGGCTTCAAACGCCGTGGCCATCAGCGGCAGCGGATACCGATCCTTGATCGTGATGTCATTCAGACCCCGATAGTCAATACAGGGGCGTAAGGTTCCGTCCTTCTTCCCCACAAAGAAGAACCCTGCCCCAGCTGGGGAGGACGAAGGACGGATAAACCCCTGTTGGAGTGCTTCCTTAACGTACTCCTCCATGGCTACCCTCTCCGGGCCCGACAGGGAGAAAAGGCGCCCCCTAGGCGGAGAAGTACCAGGAAGCAAATTTATTGCACAATCAAAGGGTCTGTGGGGGGGCAAGTCCCGCGCCCGAGACTTGCTAAAGACCTCATGTAGGTCATGGTACACAGGCGGTACCCGGGCCAGATCAGGGGTTATCGCACTAGACGATAGCGGTGTCGACGACATACTGGCTGGCAGCAAGCATGCGTCCTGACACCTTGTTCCCCAGGCAAAGATTGACCCGGTTACCCAATCAATTTGGGGATTATGCTTCCTGAGCCATGAGTGTCCCAGGACCACTTGGAGCTGGGGGACCTGGGTCACCAAAAAGGTGATCCGCTCCTCATGGTTTCCCAGACGCATTGTGAGAGGACGCGTCTGATGAGTTATGGGACTCCCGGCTACCGCTCGGTCATCCACAGCGTGAACCGCTATGGGTATCCGTAACGGCTGGAGCTCAATCCCCAATCTGTGTACCAGGCGGCGATCAATAAAGCTCTCCACCGCACCTGAATCGACACAGACCCGGAGTTCCGTGTTGCCCGAGCCCCAGAGCAACACTGTGGCAAGGGACAGACCATGATCAGGGATTATGGATCGGCCCACCCTCGACTCCCTGCCTCGAGAGTGGCCTACTCGTTTAACCGAGCCCGGCCCCTCGAGGGAGAGTCGAAAAATGGTGGTGTGGGCCCCCGGGTCAATCCCAGTTGCATGGGCTCGGGATCCTGGTCACGGAACACGGGCCGGGGCGAGCTCTGAGGCCGGACAAAGGGTGGATGAGACCCTCGCTCCCGAGCTCGCTGTTGGAGTCTAGTGTCGATTGAAGTGGCCAGTGTGTAAAAGGCCTTAAGTGTGGTGGGGAGCTCACGAGTGGCCAGCTCATCCTTAATTTTCTCCCCCAGGCCGCGATGGAAAATGGCAAGCAGCGCCCCCTCATCCCAACCACATTCGGCTGCTAGAGTGCGAAACTCAATCACATACTCAGCGACGGAGCGTCCTCCTTGGGACAGCTCAAGCAAACGCGGGCCAGCCTCTCTTCCTCCCGTTGGGTGGAAGAAAGTGTCCTTCAGCGCCTCCTTGAAGGCGAGCTCTGAGGCACACTCGGGGGCGTCCTGCTCCCAGAGAGCAGTGGCCCACTCTAGGGCTTTGCCGGTGAGCAGTGAAATAATATACGCGACCTTTGAGCGCTCAGATGGAAAACGGGAAGGCTGCAGCTCAAAGGTGAGGGAGCACTGCAGGAGAAATCCCCTACATTTTTTTGCCTCCCCCGAAAAACGTTCGGGGGGCGGAATGGGGGTCTCTACACCTGTGGTAGTTGTAGGGTACACGGGAGAAGGCGGGGTCTGGCGGTCAGGACTGGCACCCAGTGTAGGTAGTAGCTGGACAATTTCGGTCAAATGGTTGGCCAGCTCATTGAGTGCCAGCTCGTGTCTCCCTAAGGCCATCCCCTGGTGACGTAGAACGTCAGAAATATGGGGGTTCTCCGCTGGGTCCATATTACGGGACGCACCTTTCTGTTATAATGAGAGAGACTAGGGACCCAAAGATGTGGAGAAAGGTGTTCTTTTATTTAACAATAAATAATAATCAAAACACAAAAACAGGCACAGAAAACAACTCGGGCAGAATTCCCGAGTGAAGCCGCTGGCGCCGCAGGCAACTGAAAAAGAGAAAAAAGAATAATGGAAAACGAAAGCAAAAGCGCGAGGCGCGAACCTGGATCGCCTGAATGAGAGGCGTTCGCGCTGCTCGCTGCGCTATTTAACAGCGAGTAAACAAAGGCGCCCTCGTGCTTAAAAGAAGCGCTGAGGGCGACAGATTCCAGGATAATCTTCCGGGATCGCTAAAGTGAAATTAATCAGGTAACTGGGACTACAGCCGAACCGGTATTGTCACCAGCGGTAAGTTCGTGCCGCTGGGAAGAAACCGATCTGAAGTTAGAAAAAAGGGAGGTCGCTAACTGCAGCGTGGATTCGAACCGGGACTGTAAAAGTGGATGACGCTATGGCTTAGTCCACACGGCCAACCCGGCAGTGATGAACCCACCTGAAAGTTCAGGCTATAAAAGGCTTGTGAAAAGCGGTTGCGGGGCTACCATTAGCCACAAGCTAACCGCACAGAAGGGGTTTTTAATGCAAAACGCCGCAAACAAACGGCAGCGCGAGGGCTGCACGAAGTCGCACCAATCTTTCCCTATAAATAGAACCAAAACCCTACAATACCTCAGTCTTACGACTTACACACCCGACCGCCCTATTTAGCGCCCGGGGTACCGAAACTGTCCCTATAAAAGAAGCGACTTGTGCAGTCATTGAGTGGGAACAAAAGATAAAGGTGCGTCGCCTGCAACCTGGCGACGCCCCCTTAAATAGGGAGATCACAGGTGCAGGTCGTTCGCCCCTAACGAGCTGGCCTGCTATTTGAGGCCAAGCTCTTTGTTGTTCTGTAACGCCTGCGACGCTGGGAGCTGATGGTATTTTCACCAGCCGTTGCAGGCACCCTAACACATGGAAACGCTATACATGTGGCACAGTTCTGGGTCACCCAAAAGCCAGATGGAAAGGATGGGTTTTTCGACGGGTTTTGAACACGGCTGCAGATTAACAAGCACGTAACTCATGAGGGAGACTATTCCACATTTTGGGGCCAGCGACACTGAATGCCCTGTCACCAAATGTACATAATTTAGAAGGTGGAACTTTGAGCAGATGCAGGGTGGAAGAGCGAAGAGGCCAAGCTGGAGAATATGATGTAAGCAGGCTTCTAAGATATGAAGGTGCAAGGCCGTGTAAAGAGCTAAATACCAGCATTGTATTAGATACTGTACTGGATATCTGGATACCTCGTAACACCTGGTAACATTAAACTCATAAAATGATATTATTTACCTTCAGCAGAAGTGGGTTAATCAGAATTATTTTGGCTAATATGTATTTATATTTATAGCGAATGCATAAGCTTTTATAAAGACGGTTAAAAATGAATGGTCTTGTGAGACATAATTATAGTTATAGCAGTTGTAGCCTAGTGGTAAAGGTACTGGACTAGTAAAGGAAAGGTCGCTGGTTCCAGCCCCACCACTGCCAGATTGCCACTGTTGGGCCCCTGAGCAAGGCTCTTAACCCTATAACAATATACTCTCACAGTACTGTAATCCAGCAAGACAATGCCTGTATTTCAGCAAGACAATGCCAGGCTTCATGGTGCATGTGCTACAACAGCATGGCTTCGTAGACACAGAGTACATGTGTCTGACTGGCTTGTCTGCAGTCCAGATCTGTATCCTATTGAAAATGTATGGTGCATCATGACGAGATGAATCAGACAATGGCAAACACAGACTACTGAGTCAAGAATGGACAAAAATTCCACCTGCAAAACTGGAACAATTACAATCCTCAGTTTCTAAACCATTTAATAGTGTGATTAATAGGGAGTGATGTAATGCATTGGCATTCATGATTCTGTCTTAACTATTTGAAATGTGTTGCAGGCATTAAATTCTTAATGTGTATATACACTGAGCAGCCATAACATTAAAACTACCTCATTGTTTCTACACTTACTGTCCATTTTATCATCTCCACTTACCATATAGAAGCACTTTGAAGTTCTACAATTACTGACTGTAGTCCATCTATTTCTCTA
This sequence comes from Trichomycterus rosablanca, assembly GCF_030014385.1. Taxonomy (NCBI): domain Eukaryota; kingdom Metazoa; phylum Chordata; class Actinopteri; order Siluriformes; family Trichomycteridae; genus Trichomycterus; species Trichomycterus rosablanca. The sequence goes on along the minus strand of NC_085990.1, from coordinate 39,839,767 downwards.
CATACTTTTTAAACCTGCTTTCACACTGTTCTTCAATGGTCAGGACCCCCACAGGACCACCACAGAGCAGGTATTATTTAGGTGGTGGATTATTCTCAGCACTGCAGTGACACTGACATGGTGGTGGTGTGTTAGTGTGTGTTGTGCTGGTATGAGTGGATCAGACACAGCAGCGCTGCTGGAGTTTTTAAATACGTGTCCACTCACTGTCCACTCTATTAGACACTCCTACCTAGTTGGTCCACCTTGTAGATGTAAAGTCAGAGATGATCGCTCATCTATTGCTGCTGTTTGAGTTGGTCATCTTATAGACCTTCATCAGTGGTCACAGGACGCTGCCCTGTCCTGCGCTGTTGGCAGGATATATTTTTGGTTGGTGGACTATTCTCAGTCCAGCAGTGACAGTGAGGTGTTTAAAAACTCCAGCAGCATTGCTGTGTCTTATCCACTCATACCAGCACAACACACACTAACACACCACCACCATGTCAGTGTCACTGCAGTGCTGAGAATGATCCACCACCTAAATAATACCTACTCTGTAGTGGTCCTGGGAGAGTCCTGACTATTGAAGAACAGCATGAAAGGGGGCTAACAAAGCATGCTGAGAAACAGATGGACTACAGTCAGTCATTGTAGAACTACAAAGTGCTCCTATATGGTGAGTGGAGCTGATAAAGTGGACAGTCTGACAAGGAGGTGGTTTTAATGTTATGGTTGATCGGTATATTTAGAAAATACAATTAAGCTGGTCAGTGAAACATGGGAAATCTTTTCTTTGTACTTTTCTCAGTTAAATAAACTTTAAAGCAAATTAAAAATTTAAGCATATTTTTTGCTTTAGTGCATTTTACAAAATTCCCCTGGAACTTTTCTTCAAAATTTTATCTTTGTGGTTATGACTGAGAAACCAGAGGAAAGTAGAATTGGGAAAAAATTACTTAGGATTCAGTCAGTCACACAGTAAAATTAAACTAATTATACTCGTACAAATATACAAGTTGCACTGCAAAACTGTAAATTTATTCAGTGTGGTTTATAAACAGGTACAAGAAAATCACATAATGCCATGTCATTTCAAAGTGTGAAACCTTCACAGCTTTTCACACAGATCTATAATTACACACTGACGTTTTTGCCTCAAGGTTTATAATTCAGTAAAAGACATATGTACAAGGTTAAATTATTTATAGATATCTTCAGCTGAAAGTTTTAGCTACTGTTTCAAGATGCATTCAAGTTAATCCACCTTCCACTTAATTTTACTTTTAAAACAGGATGCATACACGTGTAATTGTGTAAATGTTTGCTTTATTGTATTATTTGTGTACTACACTGTAGGGTTGGGCGGTATGACGATATTACCGTATACCGCGGTATTTAAAAATGGTGACAGTATTCAAAAATGGTGACGGTATTTTTTAAATGTGAAGCGCCAAATTTCTGCTTCAGGTTTGTTTACCTTGAAAACTGAGACTTTAGGACATGCGCGCATCCACAGTAAGGGAGGGGTGGGAGGGGTAGGCGGTTGGAGCTCGCTGATTGGCTGTGGGGTGCTCACTGGTGATAACACAGAGAGACGAGTGAAGAGCCACACTGGCTAGCGTTAGCTGTGAGCTAACAAGCAGAAACTGAAAAACGGCTCGTCTTTTAATTTTTCAAAATCAAAATTTTTTATCAGTTCCACCGGAAATGAACACAAGCGCATGCATGCGCGGACATGTAGTTATTTACTAAATATATCTTCAGTGTAAATCGAGCACAAGTGTTGAGAAAAAGGAGCAAACAGTAATAATAACGTTACGCCCAATCCGCTGTTCTGACTCTTGTCTGCCATAGATTTTCCTGCCTATGTAAGAACTATTTTTTCCCATAGACACACTCCAAAATGTTCTGGAAAGCCTTCACAGAGAAAGGGAGGCTGTTATAGCTGCAAGGGTATTTCACAATTATACCAGTGGTTTAAAATTGGATGTCCAACAAACTCATGGTCAGGTGTCCACATACTTTTTGTCATATAGTGTATGCCTATTATGGCTATTTCTAAATTGTTGTTAATGTGATATGACTTGTTTATGACATGTGGCTTACTTTCTTCTTCAGGTTTGAAGTCTTTGGGCATGACAATCGCCCAGTGTTATGAAGAAGTTGGCCTGCTGATGCTCTTCCTCTCTGTAGGCATTTCCATCTTTGCCATGTTGGAATACGCAATTGAGCATGACGTGCCAGAGACGACCTTCGTCAACGTACCATGCGCCTGGTGGTGGGCCACAACGTCCATGACTACAGTGGGTTACGGGGATATTCGTCCAGACACTACCATTGGCAAGGTCATGGCTTTCATCTGCATTCTTTCAGGCATTCTCATTCTTGCCCTTCCCATAGCCATTATCAATGACCGTTTCTCAGCCTGCTACTTTACACTGAAGATGAAGGAGGCAGCCCTAAGGCATGGAGAGGCACTAAAACGCCTGACACGTAACTCCACCTCAGATGGGACTCAGTCAGCGACGGGGATCAATCTGCGCGATGCTTATGCCCGGAGTGTGCTAGAACTGATGCGGCTGCAGGGTAGAAGGAGAGCAAGTACACGCAGCAGCATAGGAGATGATGTCTGGTGGTAATACAGCTGATGACAAGGAAAATACTGCAAAACATACATTTACTTAATACTCACTAATATCAGAATTCTTACTTCTGTCATATATTTAATTCAAAGAAAAACAAAGTTGTGATCATAGAGCTATTTAATTTCATGTAATGTTAATGGTAATATTTACTGTGTTTTATATCAGTACAGTTAAGCCATTTCAGAATAAAGCTTGTGCTTATTTTTTTACCACTGTTTCCTTTTTGTGTATTTTTGTTTCTTATTAAAGCATCCTTGGTGCCCTAAACATCACACTGACCCCACAAGTCAATTAAACCTGAAAAGGGATGTAATGCTTGTTTTATGTAAAACCCAGAATCAGAAAAAGTTGGGACAGCATGGAAAATGCAAATAATAAAAAACACACAGTTTCCTACATTTACTTTGACTTATTTTTTTCACTGCTTGCATTCCAGACCTGCAACACATTCCAAAAAAAGTTGGGACAGTAAAGCATTGACCACTTTGTAATGTTGCCATTCCTTTTCACCACACTTAAAAGACTTTTTGGCACTGAGGATACCATGCGATTTAGTGTTTCAGGTTTTATGGTCCTTTTCATCTTTGGTCCAGAGCACACAGCATCCATTTTTTTCCTGGAATGCTGTTTCATCTGACCACAATACACGTTTCCACTGTGTGATGGTCCATCCTAGATGCATCCGAGCCCAGACAAGATGCGCCCTTGCCCTTTACGCACTGAAATTCCTCCTGATTCCTTGAATGGTTTAATGATATTATGCACTGTAGAGGGAGAAATATGTGAATCACTTCTAATATTTCTTTGAGGTTCATTGTTTTTAAACATTTCAATACTTTTCTAACACATTTGTTGACAAACTGGAGATCCTCTGATCATCTTTGCTCATCAAAGACTCTGGATGCTGCTTTTGTACCAAACCATGATTACAATCACCTGTTGACATCACCTGTTTGGAATCACATCATTATTTAGTTTTTTCACCTCATTACTAGCTCTAAATTGCCCCGTCCCAACTTTTTTTGGAATGTGTTGCAGGCCTGAAATGCAGGAATGGAGGTATATTAACAAATGAAATGAAGTTGAGCAGATAAAACATGAAATATCTGGGTTCAAACTGTTTGCAATCAAATACAAGTCAAAGTAAATGTAAGGAACACTGCCTTTTTAATTTATTTGCATTTTCCATACTGTCCCAACTTTTTCTGATTTGGGGTTGTACATGCCATGTTTACAGAGAGCCCTGTTTACCAAGATGCCTGACATAATGTTACTTAATTTTACAAATGTATACATTAAGACAGTGGTTCTCAACACAAGATTCAAAACAGGACCAGAAACTCCTCTGCTGCACACTTACCTTTATTATAATAATTGTATAGACTGCACCACCAAAGTGCTTATATATGATTTATGGAGTGCATTTGGATGCCCTTGTACTTTAAGTCATACTGTTATGGAACTAGACATGTTTTTTCTGGCCCTATTTTTTCAGTAATTTCTGAGAAGTGCAATAGGCTTTTAATGCCAATGATCAAAGATGTTGTTACTATTGTTTTGCTTTTGTATATGCTTTCATTTCCATTTCAAAGCAGAAAGTAATTATTTCAATGAACAATCTATTGTGGTTCAACAGTAGTGATAGAGGTAGTGAATGCATCTATTCAAAGCAGATCTTTAACCCTCATGTTCTGTTTGGGGTCTCTGAGAACCCAAAGCCTTTTTAACAACTCACAAAATATCTGTAGCCTATTTAATCAGCTTGACACACACACACACACACACACACACACACACATATATACTGTATATACAGTGTATCACAAAAGTGAGTACACCCCTCACATTTCTGCAAATATTTCATTATATCTTTTCATGGGACAACACTATAGACATGAAACTTAGAGTATATAACTTAGAGTAGTCAGTGTACAACTTGTATAGCAGTGTAGATTTACTGTCTTCTGAAAATAACTGAACACACAGCCATTAATGTCTAAATAGCTGGCAACATAAGTGAGTACACCCCACAGTGAACATGTCCAAATTGTGCCCAAATGTGTCGTTGTCCCTCCCTGGTGTTATGTGTCAAGGTCCCAGGTGTAAATGGGGAGCAGGGCTGTTAAATTTGGTGTTTTGGGTACAATTCTCTCATACTGGCCACTGGATATTCAACATGGCACCTCATGGCAAAGAACTCTCTGAGGATGTGAGAAATAGAATTGTTGCTCTCCACAAAGATGGCCTGGGCTATAAGAAGATTGCTAACACCCTGAAACTGAGCTACAGCATGGTGGCCAAGGTTTTCCAGGACAGGTTCCACTCGGAACAGGCTTCGCCAGGGTCGACCAAAGAAGTTGAGTCCACGTGTTCGGCGTCATATCCAGAGGTTGGCTTTAAAAAATAGACACATGAGTGCTGCCAGCATTACTGCAGAGGTTGAAGACGTGGGAGGTCAGCCTGTCAGTGCTCAGACCATATGCCGCACACTGCATCAACTCGGTCTGCATGGTCGTCATCCCAGAAGAAAGCTGACGCACAAGAAAGCCCGCAAACAGTTTGCTGAAGACAAGCAGTCCAAGAACATGGATTACTGGAATGCCCTGTGGTCTGACGAGACCAAGACAACTGTATCTTGCCTACAGTCAAGCATGGTGGTGGTAGCATCATGGTCTTGGGCTGCATGAGTGTTGCTGGCACTGGGGAGCTGCGGTTCATTGAGGGAAACATGAATTCCAACATGTACTGTGACATTCTGAAACAGCATGATCCCCTCCCTTCGAAAACTGGGCCTCATGGCAGTTTTCCAACAGGATAACGACCCCAAACACAACCTCCAAGATGACAACTGCCTTGCTGAGGAAGCTGAAGGTAAAGGTGATGGACTAAACCCAATTTTAGCACCTGTGGCGCATCCTCAAGTGGAAGGTGGAGGAGTTCAAGGTGTCTAACATCCACCAGCTCCGTGATGTCATCATGGAGGAGTGGAAGAGGATTCCAGTAGCAACCTGTGCAGCTCTGGTGAATTCCATGCCCAGGAGGGTTAAGGCAGTGCTGGATAATAATGGTGGTCACACAAAATATTGACACTTTGGGCACAATTTGGACATGTTCACTGTGGGGTGTACTCACTTATGTTGCCAGCCATTTAGACATTAATGGCTGTGTGTTGAGTTATTTTCAGAAGACAGTAAATCTACACTGCTATACAAGCTGTACACTGACTACTCTAAGTTATATCCAAGTTTCATGTCTATAGTGTTGTCCCATGAAAAGATATAATGAAATATTTGCAGAAATGTGAGGGGTGTACTCACTTTTGTGATACACTGTATATACAGTGGGGTCAAAAAGTATTTTTATTAGTCAGCCACTGATTGTGCAAGTTCTCCTACTTAGAAAGATGAGAGAGGTCTGTAATTTTCATCATAGGTACACTTCAACTATGAGAGACAAAATGAGAAAAAAAAAAATCCAGGAAAACACATTGTAGGATTTTTAAAGAATTTATTTGTAAATTATGGTGGAAAATAAGTATTTGGTCAATAACAAAAGTTCAACTCAATACTTTGTAACATAACCTTTGTTGGCAATGACAGAGGTCAAACGTTTCCTGTAAGTCTTCACCAGGTTTGCACACACTGTAGCTGGTATTTTGGCCCATTCCTCCATGCAGATCTCCTCTAGAGCAGTGATGTTTTGGGGCTGTCGCTGGGCAACACGGACTCCACAAATTTTCTATGGGGTTGAGGTCTGGAGACGGTGTGTTTGGGATCATTGTCATGCTGGAAGACCCAGCCACGTTCCATCTTCAATGCTCTCACTGATGGAAGGAGGTTTTGGCTTAAAATCTCACGATACATGGCCCCGTTCATTCTTCCCTTAACACGGATCAGTCGTCCTGTCCCCTTTGCAGAAAAACAGCCCCAAAGCATGATGTTTCCACCCCCATGCTTCACAGTAGGTATGGTGTTCTTGGGTTTTTCTTCTTCCTCCAAACACGACAAGTTGAGTTTTTACCAAAAAGTTCCATTTTGGTTTCATCTGACCACATGATATTCTCCCAATCCTCTTCTGGATCATCCATATGCTCTCTGGCAAACTTCAGACGGGCCTGGACATGTACTGGCTTAAGCAGGGGGACACGCCTGGCACTGCAGGATTTGAGTCCCTCTCGGCGTGTGTGTTACTGATGGTAGCCTTTGTACTTTGGTCCCAGCTCTCTGCAGGTCATTCATCAGGTCCCTCCGTGTAGTTCTGGGATTTTTGCTCACCGTTCTCATGATCATTTTGACCCCACGGGATGAGATCTTGACCCCAAGGGAGATTATCAATGGTCTTGTATGTCTTCCATTTTCTTACAATTGCTCCCACAGTTGATTTATTCACACCAACCTGCTTGCCTATTGTAGATTTACTCTTCCCAGCCTGGTGCAGGTCTACAATTTTCTTCCTGGTGTCCTTCGACAGCTCTTTGGTCTTGGCCATGGTTGAGTTTGGAGTCTGACTGTTTGAGGCTGTGGACAGGTGTCTTTTATACAGATAACGAGGTCAAACAGGTGCCATTAATACAGGTAACGAGTGGAGGACAGAAGAGCTTCTTAAAGAATAAGTTACAGGTCTGTGAGAGCCAGAAATATTGCTTGTTTGTTATTGACCAAATACTTATTTTCCACCATAATTTACAAATACATTCTTTAAAAATACTACAATGTGATTTCCTGGATTTTTTTTTCTCATTTTGTCTCTCATAGTTGAAGTGTACCTATGATGAAAATTACAGACCTCTCTCATCTTTCTAAGTAGGAGAACTTGCACAATCAGTGGCTGACTAAATACTTTTTGACCCCACTGTATATATACACAACCCTTTATAAAATCTCCCACTCTTCTCTTTCTCTCTCTGGTTAATTTGATTTATTCTTCTTCTTCTTCTTTCAGCTTTTTTCCCTTTTTTCAGGGGTCGCCACAGCGAGTCATCCTCATGATCGCTCATTGATTTGGCACAATTTTTACGCCGGATGCCCTTCCTGACACAACCCTCCCTAATTTATCCGGGCTTGGGACCGGCACTACAATGCACTAGTGCATCTAGCGGCTAGGTATCTATAGGACAATTCAGTGTTTCCAATTAACATGGTGGCATGTTTTTGGACTGTGGGAGGAAACCGGAGTACCCGGAGGAAACCCACGCGGACACGGGGAGAACATGCAAACTCCGCACAGAAAGGACCCGGACCGCCCCACCTGAGGATCGAACCCAGGACCTTCTTGTTGTGAGGCGACAGGCTACCCACTAAGCCACCGTGCCGCCCTGGTTAATTTGATTTATTAATGTGATTAATTTAAAATTCAGTGTAATTTTATTTTACCCACACAGCACTGAGGCCTCTGGGACCCCAAAAGAACAAGGCAGTAAAGTGAATGTTAACAGAACACACAGGTTAACACAAACCTGGGTGATAATATTAATCTATAATAGTACCAATATACAGCAAATACAAAAACTGCTATATAAGCTTACAGTGATGTGAAAAAGTATTTGCCCTCCTTCTGATTACCTTTTTTTCTAGGTTAGGATGCAGGTAAACATCCCCACACCATCACCCTTTATCACAATGTTTGACCACTAGTGTAATCTTCTTACTATAAAATGCTGTATTTGTTTTTGCCAGACATAATTAAATAGAGCTTGTTTTTTTTGTTGTTTGTTTATGCATTTTCTCCCCTTTTTCTCCCAACTTTTAGCACGTCTAATTGCCCGATTGTGTCATGCTTCCTCTCCACTAATGCCGTTCTGATTGAGGAAAACGAAGCTAACCCACACCCCCTCTGACACGTGGGCAGCAGCTGTATGCATTTTGTCACCTACACCAGACAAGATCAGCTGCAGATCAGCTCTGTGTATGGAGAGACACACCCTGATCAACGCACTCTCTCCCCGTCTCAGTGCAGGTGCCATCTATCAGCCAGCAGAGGTCGTAGTTGCATTAGTCATGAGAGAGTCCCTATCCGGCTTAATACCCCACCCCTATATGAACAACAGGCCAATTGTTGTTCATGTGGCCGCTCAGCCCAGTGGGCAGGCAGAGCTAAGACTCGATACGATGTATTTGAGATCCCGGCTTTGGTGTGCTAGCGTGTGTTTTTACTGCTGTGCTTCCTGAGCGGCCTAGAGCTTGTATATTTAATTTTGATCTGTGTGTTAATAGAACATCTTCACAAATGGTTTTCGCAAATGTCACTGTTCTTTGTGGTAGCAATGGTTCGTTTGTGTGAATCTTTTATTTGCTTTTTTATCTTAGCTGAGATAAGACAACTGCAGCTTTTGTTATTGTTTGTAAACTCCTAATTGGGTTGTTTCCAAGCTCTTGTTGAACATTTTGCAAGTTGGCTACTGACAGATACAGTTTCAAATTTCCTTTACTTAAATTACACAACTTACTGTGGTTCATTCGATTCTTGGAGTCCCTATATTAAAAAAAGTATATCGTTAGATTGTAGCATAAGGTTTCTACTCTCTAGACCTAACATAAATACTTTATACACATCACCCTTTGATTCATTTTTAATCATTTATGTATTTAGTTCTTTTTGCTTTGTAGTTTTGTTGTTTCATACAATACAGAGCTTGATGTGTAATAGTGCACTGATTAGATGAGGGTGGAATGCAGGCTGCCCTGTTTGAGTTATGAATAGAATGTATTTGAATATGTTTGATGTACATGGATGAGGGCATTATCCATTCCCTAGCTGAAAAGCTTCTCCCCAACCTGCCATCCATGCAGCAGAGGAAAGAAGACATCCTTTATACAATCAGATGGCATTGGTTTGTACATTTACATACATGTATACATGGGAATAGATATTGTATAATTAAATGTATAATATATATGTAGTAATATATGTGTAGTTATTTATATATATATAATATATAGATATATATAGATTTATATATATATATATATACTGTATATTATGCTACAAGCTTTGCTCACAATGATTTGTGAAATCTATCCAATTCTTTATGACAGATCATCTCAAGCTCTGTCAGACTGGATACTGAGTGCCTGTGAACCACAATCTTCAAGTCTCTGTACAGATGTTTAAGAACATTCAGATAAGTGTTGTTTTGGCTGCATGCTTCAGGTCATCTTAAAATTTCTTTAAGGATTTTCCTGTATTTGACTGCAGTAATTTGTGCATCATTTCTTACCATTCTTACTGTCCCTGTCACTGAGAAGTTCCCCCCATGCTGGCACCACCATGTTTTACCAAAGGGATGGCATTACACAGATGTTGTGCAGTGCCTGTTTTTACCAACTTTGTTTCATTAAAACAGAAAATCTTGTTCCTCGTGTTGCCAAGGTCCTTAACATGCTGTTAAGTGTACTATTATATAAAAATGGAAAAAAAAAAAACTGAAAAGTGGTTTCTGTATTGCCTTTCAGCCATAAGGGACTGATTAATGAAGTGATGCAGAAATGGTTGTCTATTTAACAGGTACTCCCAATAGTCACATTGCCACAAATCTTAGATTGTGATAATTAATTATGTAGAAAAAGTATTAAGGGATGAATATTTTGAACCACACTCCACTGGTTTTCAGCTTTTGTGTGATTGAATTACATTTCAGGTTCCCTTAGAAGAAGCAAACCTAACCTGGCAGTCTGTAATCTATGCTTTGGTTTTTTTTTTCTAAGAGAAATTTAACAGAATAGAGCATTAAATTATAACTGTCTCTTTAGACAACAACAACTTTTAACTGAGGCCACAAATAAGAAGCACCATCTGTTTATTTCAATACTGTGATGAGAAAAGAAGTGTAAACTGTTTTAAACTGAATGCTGGGAACCCATGTAGCAGGCCGAACAAGTCAAGTCAAATTTATTTGTATAGTGCTTTTACAATGGACATTGCCTCAAAGCAAATTTACAGAGTCCAGGACCAACAGACCAGAAACCCCTGTTGAGCGTTGGGTGACAGCGGCAAGGAAAAACTCCCTTAAAATTACTGGAAGAAACCTTGAGAAGAACCAGACTCAGCAGGGACCCATCCTGCTCAGACACATGAGCATTAATGGTCACAGAATGTGGTTTGCTTGACTAACAGCTCACCAGACTTCTTAGTAGGCATCTTTAAATCACTGACACACATCTTAAAGCCAGCAGGTTGTTACTGTATTGTGAATGATGTCAGGAAGAAAAGCTGGCGGTGCGCTATGCTATATTGTAAATATTGTCCTTGTGCACGTACGGCACAGTAACAAGCTTGGTAAACTGTTAAACCCACACGGTCTTAAAGCTATGGAATTATTGAATGTACTAGAGTATTACAAATAAGCATATTGTTTAAACATGTGTGCTTAGGAAGCTTAAGCCTTTTTGTGGCCAAAGAGTTGTTGTTAAACATCTTATTTTAAAGACAATGAGGTTAAATTAATTATCCATTTTACTAAAATAACACCATGTTGTTGTTTGTTGTTGTTTTTTTTCTAAATGTGGTATACACCTTTCTGTAGCCACAAGAATATTAGCAAAGTTGGACATTATTGTTGAGTGAAAAGGTCTAGTTTGAAAAGGTCTACCATTTCATCCCAATGGTCTTTGGCGTCAAGTTTGAGTTCAACTTTTTAATATGCATAAGGGCATTGCCATGCTTGAACAGGAAAGAACATTTGGCAATCTTTTCCTACAAAGTGGGAAGCACACAATTATCTAGAATTATCTAGAAACCATGAAACACAGCACCACATCATCAAACTTTAAAAGTTGAAAGTTAGGTGAAGCTCATATTATTCTGGAGAATGCATTTTCACTGCTCCATAATCCAATGCCAGTGTGCTTTACACACCATAAGCCAACATTTAGCATTGTAATTTCATCTTCTACATTAACAGTTCTTGAATCATTCAGAGACAGTTTACAGTTATGTAGTAAGTGTTACAACCAAAAACAGATGTGATTTCATATTCTGTGGTATTCTGCTTATTTTAGTCCCTTACTTGCTTGCAACTAGGCTGTTGTTGCTCCTAGAATTTTTTTAATTCACAATAACATTACTTACACTTGACCTAAGCAGCTTTAGCTGAGCGGAATTATGATTAGCTGATTTCTTGGTAAGAGGGCATCCCATGACAGTACCAGGTTCAAGATGAACCATTTGACTGCTATTGTTTGTCTACAGAGATTGCATAGCTGCATATTTGAATTAAGTAGTTTAATGCTTCAGAACCGGAATGTTGTCCCCACTGATGTTTGGCCATTAAATCATTGTTGATCCTTGGTGATACGATGGATAGCTTCTCTGTATGTTGTTCTGTCATTCTAGTTAGTGTTGATAGATTCACATTTATTATTTATTTTATGTTGTCAATCTTGTAGCAGGTCGACCTCTTCTTCGTTTTCCATTGATCTTGCAGAGCATTATTTCCTTCTTCAATGAATGTTCTATTCTAACGACATACCCAAAGTATTTTGGCTCAAAGTGTGAGTTTGGGCTTGATTTCCCTTATGATGGACTTGTTGGTTCTTCGTGCAGTCCATGGAATTTTTAGTATTCTTCACTAACGTTTCTTCATCAATCTGGAATTCGTCAATATGTGTTTTTGCCATATTGATGAATTCCAAATTGATGAAGAAATGTTGGACATAGTAGATAGCTTTTGTCTGCTTGGATCAATAATTAACAAGACATAATCAAAGAAAGAGAAAAACAGAAGAAGAATCACAATAGGGAAGACTGCTTTCAAAAATTTTTACAAGGTTTGGAGATGCAAGGACATCAGGATAAAAATAAAGACACGACTAATGAATTGCATAGTGTTCCCAACAGTGTATGGATGCGAAAGTTAGACAATCAATTGTCCCCATTATCACTTTACAATAACAGCAACTGTACTTGATATAAGCAGCTGTGCAGGGCAGACATGTGATGAACTGATTTATTGGAAAGGTTACATCCTGTGACAGTACCACACTTAAAGTCAATTTGCTCTTTAGGATGACCTGTTCTACTCTGTCTATTGTGGGAGAAAAATGTTGATTTACACTAGAAGTATTAAACCATAATTAAATACTACTTAGAACATGTAGATATGCTAAGGGAATGATTGCCAGTAAATCCAAATTGCAATATTCCAAGAATACTGCTACAATGAGATGTTACTGAAAAGTGGTGTACAAGACAAGGTGTGTCAATGACATTGTATGACCTCCAAAATCCAGTTCTAGCTGGTTTAGACCAGTTCCTATGTTCTAGCTAAGAAATCTTTCTAAACAATAGAATCTTCCACTGTCCTACAAGGTTACTGATGTGAGTAAAATGGGTGATTATTTTCTTTCCTTCTTATCACATTCTCTGAGTTACTATGTAAGACTTTGTCAGCGTGATCCTTCTCCGCAGACAAGAATAAAACTATTTTCCACTCATAATATAGTCTCTGAGGTATTTCAAAAAGGGTTTTTCCACCACACTATGGAGGTTGCATAGCTGTGTTCTTGACTTTATGCACCTGTTAGTAAAAGGTGTGGCTAAAAATTAGCAATTAACAGGAATGTCTAAACACTTTTGCCTTGTTGTATTGTTTATAACTTCACTAAGCCTTTATCCACAGCTTACTTTGGAGCTAATGGGGTGATATCCTTACCCTGGTAAATGAAGGACATAGCTCAAGCTGCTTGCTGCTCTCCGTTCTCCAGAGACCTGTGAGAGTGAGAATGAAAAATTTGTGTAATACCAACTATAGGGATCCTGACAAATAGGTCAGGGTGACAGGAGTCAGTGTGTTCTTCAAAGAAAGTGTGAGAACAGTGTGTTCCTTATAGACACGTAGTGTAGATAACTCAGAAAGAGTATATAAAGGTAGCCAGGGACGTAGCTACAAAGGCGGAAATTTACTGGAGCCCAGAACAATGAATTTAAGACTATTCTTGACTAGAGATAAACTGAATCACAAGTACTAATAAATTGCAATTTTAGTAAGTTCTGCCATATTCACTGCAAACAAGTGTATATGTATATCACTAGTCACTTTAATAGGAACAGGGCAGCATGGTGGCTCAGTGGGTAGCACTGTCACCACACACCAAGAAGGTTCACGGTTCTCCCCATGTCTGCGTTGGTTTCCTCCGGGAGCTCCGGTTTCCTCCCACAGTCAAAAGACATGCAGGTGAGGTGAATTGCAGATACAAAATTGTCCATGACTGTGCTTGACAATAAACTGGTGAACTGATGAATCCTGTGTATTGGGCGGGTCCTTTCTGTGTGGAGTTTGCATGTTCTCCCTATGTCTGCGTGGGTTTCCTCCGGGAGCTCCGGTTTCCTACCACAGTCCAAAGACATGCAAGAGAGGTAAAATGGAGATACAAAATTGTCCATGACTGTGTTTGACATTAAAACTTTGACATTGAACTGATTAATCTTGTGTAACAAGTAACTACCTGTACTGTCATGAATGTAAACAAAGTGTGTAAACATGATGTTAAAATCCTAATAAATAAATAAATAATAAATTATTAGAAACAACTGTACACTTGCTTATGTATGTACATACATTTCCTGTGACAGAAATGTTGCTTAAAAAACAGTACATACAATCAAAAGTCAAGAGAATCAGTTATAATGCTTGTTGCTGCCAGACAGGCTGATTTCTCCTGGGCTTTGAACAAATGACATTCTTAGTTTACACAGAATAGTGAGACAAACAAACCAAAAACATTCAGAGAGCAATAGTTCTGCAGATTAAAACACCTTGTTCATAAGAGAGACTATGGAAGAATGGCCGGGCTCTCTTTTTAACCACGGTGACTGGAAAAGCATCTCAGAATGCAGTTGACACATCTGCAGCAATTACATAATGTTATCATGTCAACACGGACCATAATCCTTGAAGAATGTTTCCAACACTGTGTAGAATCATAACAAATTTAGGGTCTTTTGAAATCAAAGAGGATCCACTCCAGGCTTAGTATGGTGTTCCTATTGAGGTGGCTAGTTAGTGTAATCAAGCATACAGCAATACAGGCCACATGAATAAACACTGGATTAAAAGGATATGCTTACTGATTTTCAACATGGCATTATCATAGGATGCTATGATTTCATGAGTCAGTTTGTCACATTTCTGCCCTTCTAAAGGTACCCATGTTAATAACAGTTAAGTGCTGGTATTGTAAAGTGAGCATGTTTAGGAGCAACAACAGCTCAACCACGAGGCAGACAATTAAACAGAAATAAATAGAATAGGACTACCATGTATAGTAGTGTGTAGCAGGTCCAACTTCCAAATTACTGAGAGAAAATCTATGCAAGAATTTTTTTTTGGAAGCATGTCACTAGCCTAAAATACAACCCAAATACAGCTTTTATGAGCAACAACAGCACAGTTGCAAACCAGCTAACTGAGCTAGACCACCTAGTGCAGAAGAATGTAAAAAGTTTCATTTGTTACAACACTTACTGCTGCCTGGAGATTCCAAAACTGTTAATCAAGGGCCTAATGGAATGGGTTTGCATAATTTGGCAAGGTCTAAAATGTCCATGCACAATGTAATGCGCTGGCTGGCACAGGGTGAAGCACACTGCCAGCAACCAAGAAGCAGCACAAATGCCCTTAACTCATAAACATAATGGAGATAAGTTGTATTTGTGTGGTGGAGCAGTCTAATATTTACCACCATTTGCGATGCCAACAACCTGGTTTGGCACTCAACAGACACAGCTGGCCAGGTCTGAGAGAAAGAAAGCCAGATGGTTAATCACATTCTTGCCTATGCAACAGTGACTCCTACTGTCTGCTTGGGGCACCTGTTTAAGCGAAAAAGCTGGTGCCATTAGCTGGTGTAAATGATGTGACTAGTGGCCTTTTGTAGGTGTGTGCTAGCTTGTGGCCCTCTACTGCCAGCAAGGGTGCTGTCTGGGCAGCAAAGAGAAATGAGTATATCAATAATCAAGTTAAAGAAATAAAAAAATACAGAGATAATTAGTGCTTGAAATACAATACTTGGTACTTACGATAATGCTGCCATTGTGGCATGGTGGCTCTGTGGGTAGCACTATTGCCTCACAGCAAGAAGGTCCTGGGTTTGATCCCCAGGTGGGGAGGTCCGGGTCCTTTCTGTGTGGGGTTTGAATTTTCTCCCCGTGTCTGTGTGGGTTTCCTCCGGGAGCTCCAGTTTTCTCCCACAGTCCAAAGACATGCAAGTGAGGTGAATTGGAGATACAAAGTTGTCCCGGGCTGTGTTTGATATAACCTTGTGAACTGATGAACCCTGTGTAATGAGTAACTACATTCCCATCATGAATGTAACCAAAGTGTGTAAACATGATGTTAAAATCCCAATAAACAAACAAACAAACATGCTGCCATTGGTATAGGACTAATTAATAAAGTAAAATATTGCAAAAATAATCAGACGCGTCTCTACATTATGGTTGCTGTGGAGCAGTGCAGGACATTACAAAAAAATGGCCAGTATATCTCCTAGCAGTCTTATTTGGTTAAGTATGGGGCCGACCCTTCAACTTTGATGTAATCAAGTGAGAGGTTTAAAACACTTGCTCGCATGTTCAACCTGCTTTCAATGATTAGCTGTAGGGCACAATCGTGTTGACCCCAGGCTGACAATAGTCAGCAGTGCTAGATAGCTAGCTATAGTCATTATAGTTGTATTAGCCACTTTTAATAGCAAGGCAATAATGGCAATATAATGCAAGACAATATAATGATTTAACACAAAATAAACTGTCTGAAAAACTCAAATAATGAAAATAAATTCATTCATTAATTGGTGGACTTTGGCGGTAAAGTTATATACAAATTTGCCCTGATGAAAGGTCATTGTGCGTCTTCACTTTTCAAGCACTGAACATCACTTGTGAGTCTGTTTTGCATTATTTACATTTTCGACATTCAGCAGACGCTTTTATCCAAAGCGACTTACAGTATACAGTCTAAGCAATTGAGGTTTAAGGGCCTTGCTCAAGGGCCCAACAGTGGCAACCTGGCAGTAGTGGGGTTTGACCCAGCAACCTTCTACTTACTAGTCCAGTACCTTAACCACTAGGCTTCAACTGCACTGCATTAATACGTGTGTTATTCATTAATACAGGGTGTGTTTACCTGCTCCGAAATGTTGTTTGGGTGTGTTATTACAGTTGCAGACCACAATGATAATTACTGCTTGAAAACTTTGGATTTGTAATGTGATGCTGTTATTGATGATTTCACTCATATTACGATCTCCACTTCTGCTTCTTCATAATTACTTTAATGTATGCATTTGTGACTTTATTGATGAGGTGCGTTTGCATTTGTATTCATTAAGCAAGTAGGTTTGTGTGTAGTGTCACTGATGAGCTGGATACTGCCCATACAGAGATTATTTTATAGGCACTGCTACTTTATTTTATTTTCTTCTTGTTCAGCTACTGGAGGCATAATTTCTTTCGGGATAAATAAAGTGTCTGTCTGTCTGTTTGTGTTATCGTGCCCCACCGGGCTTTCTGTGCCAGACACGCCGCTAAAAAAATCAATAATAATGTCAAATATTGTCAAATAACGTCACTTCCAGTTCAAATACAGCCTTTATGTATTATTATGACTAGAAAATCAAATATATTTGAAAATGATTAAAGCTCAATGAGCCTAAGCAATGCCTTGGAAAATATTTGGTGGCAGCTTTTCTGAAGAAATCACTTAATTTATGTGAAAAAAAGTATATTGTGATCAAGGGCATCATAAATATAGTTAAAGAGATATAGACATAATAATAATAATACCTTGCTTATAAAAGTAACACTAATCCTGTCAAAGTTTATGCTCATTCATCAGTTTTTCAACATCTGTCTCACCAAGAGCACTTGACACTTTGTAAACAAAAATTTAATTTATTTAATGGATAATGCCAATTGAAGGATTACTTGGCTTTGTTCAGCCTTTATTCAGACTTGGATCAGTATCTCTTATATAATTCAATATGCACTTGAGTTATTATATTGTAACACTGATGGGTATTGGAGCCACACTCACTGGACTGTCATTGGGGCCCTTCGAGACATTATGTAAAAAGTTATAGGTTGTAAAGTCTTGTGGGTCATCTACTATTTTCAGGAGAGCTGTTAATTTTAGGGGACATGATTCATTTCAGTGTGCTCTCTGTAAATGGACAATTTCTGTTCTGACTCTTTATCTGATATATGCTCTGAAACAGCCTGTGCTATAAAAGCAATATCCAAATGGCAAAACCATGTAAGATGTCACCAGGCACAAAAGCTTGCTGCTATAAGTGCTTTATCACACTCTCTGAAAGGCATGCAGTGCCATAAAAATATTGTGCAGTGAGACTACTTGTGCCATGGGGAGTAGGAATAATAACTGGGACACACAGTTAAGTGTGTTTGGAGTCGTCTTTGTGGGCTTTTTTTTGTTTTTCAAGATCTATGGCATGATAGAATAGAAGCAACTGTACAAGCCAAATAAATAAGAATATCTTCTATTTTCACAAATCATTTTGGTTGGAAACAGTGAGAGTGGGAGGAGTAGTAATTGGTTGTGCCTGAGAGACTAAGAGAGAGCATAAAGTCCAGATTTAGCACCATCTGATTTCCATCTTTTTGGACCATTTAAAGAAGCTTTAAGGGGAAGAATATTTCCATGTGATAGTGATGTGAAAGTGGCTACACCCTCAACCAATGCTGATGGCATTAAAAAGTTGGTACGACGCTCGGAAAAATGCATCGGAAGGTGACTGTAGAAAAGTGATGTTATTTGTTTTTATTCTTGAGTTTTAAAAAGTCTGGAAACATTTTATATATATTTTCAACTTCTTGGTCATGGCTGCAGTGAATCCAGTTCTACTTGGAAACACTGGTTGCAAGGTAGGAATACCCTAAACAGGGTGCTATTCGATGGCTTTTAACATGGTTTCAAATTAGAATATGTGGATTTTGTGTTTCCAAACAAAAATTAAATGTTAAAGTTACGCTCTAATAAACTTTTCTAAAAACAATAAGCAGCTTATATTTGTACTGTTTTTTATTTTTATTTGTTTTAATTACATAGAGGTCGAAAAAAAAAAAATTATTTACATTTTTCCTACAATCTGTACTTTTTGGAAATGGGTTTTAATATTAATGTCGGTGTGTTTTCATTTATTTTCTGATTTTTTTTCATTATTATAAAATGACCTGTCTAAATAAAAGAATATCTTCATTCTGACATGAGAACATATGCTTATATATTGCAAATATTTAAAGGTTTGGATTAAGATTTTACTTCAGTCTTCCCAGTTTACCTAAAACTCACTGGGCATAATTAAATGATTATGGATCTCTTTCCATAACCTAGAACAATGTCTTTTATCTACAGCTTTAATCATCCATTGGTAAAGCAGCGCTCCTGCAGGAAACGTTCTTGTTCGAGTGGTACTTTTAAATCTGTGGTCTAGGTCAAGTTAGTTCTACATTTCCATATGTTTTACATGGCGTGAACTGAAACCCTAGAACCTCTCTGAGGAAAGCAGGAAGAACGTAATATTTTACATGTAAAAAATCAGCACTGGTCTAAATTGGTAGGAAATACTGACATTCCACTGAGTTTAAATTGTGTAGGTGGTTATCAACACGTTTTGGGTTTTTAATAAGCTCTTGTACCATGTCTATTTAAAGAAACAATGGAGGAGTATCACTTAAAGTATTTCAACAGTGTCATTGCACTTATCATTTTAATTTTGTGGAAAACAGTGTGTTTTTTTTACACTTAATACCAGAGGAAAATATCAGCTTTACTTTCTAATCAGCAAATCAGACTTATACTGCTCTTTTAAATTCAAATAAAAGATTTAAATTACCAAAGGTTTTAAAGACTAGATAGAATGGATGGATGAATGGATGAATGGATGAATAGTTGGATGGATGGATGGATGGATGGATGGAAGGATGGATGGATGGATGAATGGATGAATAGTTGGATGGATGGATGAATGGAAGAATGGATGGATGGATGAATGGATGAATAGTTGGATGGATGGATGGATGGATGGATGAATGGATGAATAGTTGGATGGATGGATGGATGGATGAATGGATGAATAGTTGGATGGATGGATGAATGGATGAATAGTTGGATGGATGGATGGATGGATGGAAGGAAGGATGGATGGATGGATGAATGGATGAATAGTTGGATGGATGGATGAATGGATGGATGAATGGATGAATAGTTGGATGGATGGATGGATGGATGGAAGGAAGGATGGATGGATGGATGAATGGATGAATAGTTGGATGGATGGATGGATGGATGGATGTTTCTGTTTTTCCACCACTAATATGCATGGTTAGTTTTTTTGCCATTAAGTGGACATTTACAATATAAGAAGAATACTCATCGACCATTGAGATTTAATGTCCTGAGTAAAAAATTAAAAACACAGTCATGGTACATACTGCCTTTTGAATTTTACCCATTTAGACATGTCCCAAAGGATATAAGAAATGCAAGTTCTATGCTGATCTTTGTAGTGGAGTGGGTCACGCCTTGTCACGGAAGTCGTAGGTGTAGCCCTGTACCTGCGAGGCCAGGATACTTAACCAGGGTAGAACAATACTAAACAATACTATGACTAAAGACTTAAAAACAAAAGAGACATGACAAAGTAGGTCCTGGAATTTATGTGCCAAACATTTTTGCAGACCAAGTACACCCCTTTATTGCAACAGTATTTCCCAATGGCAGTGGCCTATTTCAGTAGGATAATGCCATGCCACACTGACAAATGATCAGGAATAGTTCATCTGAGAAATGTTGCTAATGTCTTAATGCCAGGTGACCACAAGACACCTTTTTTCCCCTCCTTAAACATTTTAGACCTTAATATTTAAGGACTTAAGTGTTGTGTATTTTCCCACCATTTTAGTGTGTGTGTATGTGTGTATTTTTCTTGTTTCTTGGAGTTGCACAGAAAATTTTGTTGTATTTTTTAATACAATGACAATAAAGGCATTAATTCATCCATTCATTCAATATTAAATGGGAGGTGTTAATGTTACGGTTGTTACTTATTAATTTTAATTAAGTTGTTAAGGCCTACAACCCCATTTCCACATTTTGTAGAAGGCAATATAAACAAGAATCTGTGATTTTATTCTCTTAAATCTTTATTTAACTAACAAATGTACAAAGAAAAGATTTCCAGTGTTTTCACTGAGCAGCTTAATTTAATTGTGTAAAAGTGAACAATGTAAAATCTAATGCCTGCAACACTCAAAAAAGCTAGGACAGAGGCTCCTTTACTATTTACATCACTATTCCTCACATCACAGTTCCTATTAATTAGAAAAGATGTTTAATTGTTTGGGAACCGAGGACATTAATTGTTATAGTTGTGCAGGTGAAAACTTTGCCCATTCTTGCTTGATATGAGACTTTAGCTGCTCAACAGTCCATGGTCGCTGTTGTCTGATTCTCCTCTTCATGGTGGGCCATACATTTTCAATAGGAGGGAAATCTGGACTGCAAATAGGTCAGTAAAGCACAGGTACGTTGTGTCTACAGAGCCATATTGTTGTAGTGCATGCAAAATTAGTGTTTTGCTAAAATAACCATGGGCTTCCTGTGAACAGACATGCTTTCTCTTTGTGTACCAGAGTTTCAAAGTTGCATTGATCCTTTCTTTTATACCCATTCCCGATACTCTCCTCCTTCTATGATACACTTACATTCTAACTCATCTGCTTATTGTGGAATGATTTAAATCTGTATAACTTCAAAAGTCGATACATTTCTCACCTGTGCTGAATGTTTTGCAGGCATAAAATATAAAATTGGTTTACATTTACAAAATGCAATTAACTTGGTAAGTAAAAACTTCACAAATAATGTGTACATTGTCTGTTAAAAAAAGTTGAAGGAAATGAACAAATCATGCTTTTTACAAAATGTCGATGGAAGACTGGATGCCAGCAACTCAAATGTATAAGCAACGTGAAAGCAAGGAAAGAAATTCAGAGAGCTCTGTAAAGCTTTATAATTTCCTGTATGTTTTTCTTATGAATGACTTGTTCCAGTCGAATACTTAAAAACTGTACATTTTAGCTAATCAGAATCTCTTTTAAACAGCTTGCAAGACTTGCAGATTCTTTCTGTCACAAATAGCAGGTCCCTGTAAATCTGGAAAGATAACAAGCAGTCTGAATAGAAGAGTACCCTGTAACATGTTATGCTAAATAAAATATTAACAGATGGAGGATCCTTTTATGCTTTTTTTCTATGTGGATTGTATTGTTTCCTGACAGGGTCTGTTGATGACACTAATGAGCTTTTCTTTCAGACCCACATTAGCACACTGGATTGCTCTTTTATTTGTGTTGCTCACAGGTGTGCACACGAGTGGCCTGCTGGACCAGCTGAGAGGCATAACACAATGGGAACTAATTACAGCTCACTAACCATGTGCAGTCTCACCAAAGCTGATTCTGAATTCCATTTATAAATGACAATAATCCATTTCATCAAAAATGATCTCATCTGTTTAATCTTGTCCTGTTGGGAGTTGCAGTGATTGATTTGCTGGTCGGTTTCGTGCTTTCTTTTCTTCTTTTATATTTTTGTGAACAAGCTGCCTAAACCACTTTATTAGGGACAAGCTTTCTCCACTCAGCTGAAGGACACAGAGTTAGGGGTCAGACCTAAGATGTTCGGGCTTTGTCTGTCAGCTTCTATTACTGTCTGTTTGCCATGTAGTCTTACCAAGACTTCAGGTTTATAAATAAATACATGAATGACTGATTGAATAAATGAACTGCACAGAAACTAAATTATGTATTGTAGGCATTAACTGCGACACAAAAGCAAGTACCTTGTAACTCAAAGTCCCCTAAATTCAAAATATTTAAAACTCAATGCCCTTTGTCGAGAACGTGTGCTCTTAAATTCAATGTTTCCCTTAACTTAACGTGTTCGGTTAGTTTTTTTAAAATGTATTTATTTACTTTCAAATTAACAATAACCTGCTGCTTTGTTCATCACTCGGCTTGAGTAGTGCAGTAATACGTCATTAAAGTGTGAATATGAGACGAATCTGCATTTGTGTGGAATAACTATCAGATTCACTCTGAAAGCTCCACATGTATCCGTTTAGCTGGATTTTCCTCAATGTTTCACTTTTAAACTTGTGTTACAGCTCAAGGTTGTGAGAAATTGTAAGAATCAGCTTTTTATTTGTATTTTTTTTTTGTTATTTTCAGTGTATAAGTGTTACAAACAACCCCATTATTTTACATTAGCCTAAAATATATGCAGTTCCACGGGACCATGGAACACATTAACAGGTTTCCCATACATTCTTATGGGAAAAAATACCTTGAAACTCAACACCACTCCCAGAACCAATTGACGTTGAGTTTCAAGGTACCACTGTACTATGACTTTTTTTAAGACAGACAGCTAGACTCCTTGTGGATCATCATGTGACTCGAATCCTCTGAGATATTATGATCTAAAACAATACAGTAGACCCTTGAGTTACAAACGGTTTACCATACGAACGATCTTTTAAAACTCAACGTAGGAACAAATTTCGGATTACGAACCAAAATTCGCAAAACACATGACGTCACGAACAAGTTGACTCCGAGCGTCTATCTCTCTATATACTGTATATATACAGTGAGCGAACATTCGGACAGCGGATGGTGTTTTCTTTATATTTTGTAAAATTCTATATTAAAATGTCCCCAAAGAAGGTGCAGAGAAAACTAAGTGGTGAGAAAATGAACAAATCTATTGCTATTTGTTGTGTTGTATAATTACTCCTGCCAGTAGCTGTCACTGTGTATCAGACAGAGGGGACAGTGAGTGAGAGAGAAGAAGGAAGTCATTCTTTTGTGCAATTACACCTACAAAATACAACACTATTGAATTAAAAAGGAGATAATACAGAAATATGAGAGTTATTCTTGTTTCTGGTAGATAAATTTTATAAAAAAAAGAAGGAAATTTATTATGGTGTATGTTACTGTCACGCGGGGGCTACCACATAAAAAAGGGGCGGACACACACGCAGAGATGTATATGAAAACCTGGATTTATTAATAACATTAGCTATTTACATAGTAACACAAGCTAAGCACATGGCTAGTAACACAAGCTAAGCACACGGCTAGAAACACAAGCTAAGCACACGGCTAGAAACATAAGCTAAGCACAAGGCTAGAAACATAAGCTAAGCACACGGCTAGAAACACAAGCTAAGCACACGGCTAGTAACATAAGCTAAGCACACGGCTAGAAACATAAGCTAAGCACACGGCTAGAAACATAAGCTAAGCACACGGCTAGAAACATAAGCTAAGCACACGGCTAGAAACATAAGCTAAGCACACGGCTAGAAACATAAGCTAAGCACACGGCTAGAAACATAACTTCAAACAGAGTTCCACACCATAAACCCAGTTCAGTTCAATAGTTCTCAGAGTCTGTAGAGAAGCTGCCTCCTTTTATTAGGAGCAGCTGGAGCTAATTAGCCCAGAAGAGCCAATCAGGAATGGGGTGTGGCAAGAGACAGAGTGTGCTCATGGAGAGGGGGGCGTGGCACCTCAGGAGCAAACACAGGCTCAAAGCGTGACAGTTACAATGTGATGTGTGTTTTTTATGTACAGTACTACTGTGTATTGTTCATTATTATTTCATTATATGTTCATTATATGAGGAAACATGGTTTGCCACAGGAGCTGATGAAACAGTTCTACACCGCAGTCTTTGAATCTGTCCTGTGCACATCCATCACAGTGTGGTTCAGTTCAGCCACAAAACAGGACAGATGCAGATTGCAAAGAGTGGTGGATAGAGCGGCAAAAATCATCGGTGCTGCTTTGCCCACCCTCCAGGACTTATACACAACAAGGACCAGAAACCAGGCAGAAAAAATTATCACAGACTTCTCACACCCTGGACACGAACTCTTTAACCTCCTACCCTCTGGCAGGCGCTACAGAGCCCTGAACACAAAATCAAACAGACACTGTAACAGTTTCTTTCCAAATGCCATCAAACTCATCAATAACAAAAATTGAACTGCTGTTTACTGTTGTTTACATGCCACACTGCACTTTATACATGCTGTATAATACCGTAACTGCATCTTACCTTACTCAACTATTTATTTTACACTATTTTTATATTTTCTGTACATGCAAATTCTGCTGAACATGTAAATTTGTACATTGTCTACATAGTCTTGTCTGTATATTGTATTGTTTGTAAATTGTAGAGAGTCTACATAGTCTTGTCTGTATATTGTATTGTTTGTAAATTGTAGAGTCTACATAGTCTTGTCTGTATATTGTATTGTTTGTAAATTGTAGAGAGTCTACATAGTCTTGTCTGTATATTGTATTGTTTGTAAATTGTAGAGTCTACATAGTCTTGTCTGTATATTGTATTGTTTGTAAATTGTAGAGAGTCTACATAGTCTTGTCTGTATATTGTATTGTTTGTAAATTGTAGAGTCTACATAGTCTTGTCTGTATATTGTATTGTTTGTAAATTGTAGAGAGTCTACATAGTCTTGTCTGTATATTGTATTGTTTGTAAATTGTAGAGTCTACATAGTCTTGTCTGTATATTGTATTGTTTGTAAATTGTAGAGTCTACATAGTCTTGTCTGTATATTGTATTGTTTGTAAATTGTAGAGTCTACATAGTCTTGTCTGTATATTGTGTTGTTTGTAAATTGTACAACAGCCGGAAACAAATTCCTTGTGTGTGTGAACATACTTGTCGAATAAAGCTGATTCTGATTCTGATTCTTCTGATTTATTACAGGAATGTCTATTCTATAATTTAAAATTAAGGGAAAATTTACAGTAGTTGTATTTATAAAAAAAAAGACCATTTAAGACATTAGAAAG
The DNA here is from genome assembly GCF_030014385.1 of Trichomycterus rosablanca. Lineage (NCBI taxonomy): Eukaryota > Metazoa > Chordata > Actinopteri > Siluriformes > Trichomycteridae > Trichomycterus > Trichomycterus rosablanca. The sequence continues at coordinate 39,814,226 of NC_085990.1, read as the reverse complement.
GTTAGGTCAGTGGGTGGTTTGGGAGGTCTTTCACGGATTAATTCTATTTACATTATTTCCTATGGGAAAAATAGGTTTAACGAACGAACATTTTTACTTAAGAACAGCCCTTCGGAACCACCTGACAAGCAATCCATCCTGGAAAAAAAGCTATCAGACAGAGAAACTACAGCTAAAGTGTGAAATCAGTTAGATTTCTTTCGCATGCATGTTGAGCTGCTATTTTTATCACGATTTTGTGATTTAGGTCAAAATATAGGACATCTTATAAAAACACTGCACTTACATAAGGCTCATGCATGAAATTATTCTGACTTACTTCTTTGTGACATTTAAAGGAACAGCCCTTGGCATCCAGAAATCTGCTGGGCATGTGAAAAATGGGTATGCTTCGACTAGAGGTTCAGTTACTATTTTAGCTGCAGTAGGACCTTTCAAGGTTGTATGGTTGAGGCAGCTTTGGGTAGACCACATTTTGTTTATTTTCATTTTGAAAAGAACCTTAGACGAGGAAAGTTCATTTTCTAATATCAAGATATTTCTCGTACAATGTTTAAGCAATACAATCTTTGCAAAAAGCGACATAACATATAAAGCACATTTTAATGCACTAATACTTTTGTGTTGCTGAATAAAAATGATTCTAAATGTTAATCACAAATGTAAGTCAAAGGGTTCTGTTACAATATGATTAAGATCTGAAAGACTAAAAAATATGTTTAAAAGATAACAGAGCAATAACAAAACAGAAATACGAAGCATCAAAATCTCAGTGTTTGCACGAAGAGTGAGAAGACATAGGAGTACAACTAGATCTGTCCTTTGTCCAGCACTGCATGATGAATCATGATCCACATCTAAGAATCATTAAAGTATTTTTTTATTTGAAAAAATGTGGACGTCTTTAATTCATGTTTAAACAGTGTTTTGATGCACAGTCACACACTCACATTGGTTACCAATGCCATAAAGGATGATATTATCTACAATCCACAATCCAATTAATTAATTATTACATCTCAAGAGATACAATTCTGTGTGCAGCCAAATCTTTCTGAATTGTTTTATGAATATCACACCCCCAATGACTTACAGTCCACTCCACAAATATTGACATTCCTGATAAAGAGAAAGGGTTATATGAAATTCACTTTTGGTAAAGTCGCTTAATCTGACACATGCATTGTTCTTTCACAGGGATGCACAAATGGGTTCAAATCTATTTCCCTCCCCTTCTAATCAATGGGCAGTGCAGACAATCACCCCCCAAATTTAGGTATATACTAAATAAATTTGAATTTAACAAGGTATCAGATGTAAAATAACTGGCTGAAAATAAACCTTGTTTAAACACTTATTTTCACACTATGGATAACAACATCTTTACTTCAGATAGCTTTATATACCCAAAGTGCCATAAGGCTTCAAGTAGTTGGCTGTCCACTATCATTACAACAGTATCCTGTAAATTAGTATTCATTGTCCATTGTCCAATTTGTATAAAGGATAGCATCACCAACTTGCCAAGCATTTTGGCATTGAAATAGAAAAGCAGGGCCATTGTATACCTTCTGGGCCTAATGAAATCCTGCAGATGTTTCCCCCATCTAATATAATTAGCTAGATTGCTCACAGAGTCAACATACCACAGCTACACAGGATTTTGCCAAAAGAAAAAGGTATTTGTACTTCATCTGAACAGTTCTCAGTATAAATATGTTGTTGAATTATATGCTTTCTCAGAAGCATCACAGGACACATAGATATTATTGTAAACATCTACAGAATTCAGGTCTTTTCTACAATAGGATCATGGTTACCTCATTGGACTGGATAGGTTTATAAACTGTAGTTTATAAACCAGTGTTTCTGTCCAAGGCATTTTCAAAGTAAGCTCCAGTGAGAGTTAGATCAATCATTAGTCAGCCATAATTTACTGTGGGTTGATTTTCCTTCAGATGCGAGATGTTGGTAAAATCACAGACGGCTCATTAATAGTCCACTTACAAATGTTGAAACCTGTACCTAGTAAAGAGTTGGTCAAAGACTTGCTTGGTTTTGGATACTGATCAGAAACTCTGTGAACACTTGTCTAGGTAGAAGCACTTACTATAAATATATACTCTTTAGTGTTTGCATTCTCCTGTAAAGTGTTAGGGTGCCTGCGACGCCTGGTGAACGTAACACCAGTTCCCAGCGTTGCAGGCGTTACAGAACAAGGAACAGCATGGCCTCAAATAGGAGGCCAGCTGATTAGGGCGAACGACCTGCAGCTGCGAGCTCCCTATTTAAGGGGGCGTCGCCAGACTGCAGGCGTCGCACCTTTTGTTCTTTGTTCTTTGGGCTATGCTGCACTGCACCAGCCCGTACCCTTTTCAGGGCCAGTTCGGTTACCCCAGGCGCTAAAAGGGCGCAAGGGTGTGTAGATCGCAAGGTCGAGGTATTGAGGGTTTTATTTCTCTTTATAGGGAAAGACGGTGCGATTGGTGCAGCCCGCGAGCTGCGGTTTGTTTTCAGCGTTGCTAGGCGCCCGGCTAACGTGAGTAGCATCGGGCTAACGCTAGACGCTTCGCTCCAACTACCGCAGCCCTTTAAGGCACTAAGCGGATTCTGGGTTCGTCTGCGCCAGTTTGGCTCAGCGGTTTGAACGCCGCATTACCAACGGCACAACCCCGGTTCGAATCCGCGCCTCCCCCCTTTTCTTTCCTTCATGTAGATCGGCTCCTTCCCAGCGCCTTGCTGGTGACACAGCCGATTATTCACGCTTTAAAAGGCGTTTACCTTTTTCTGCGCGATTTCCTCGGACAGTGTCCGGGGTTTCGCTTTTCTTAAACGCTCCTTATAAGGCATAGGGGCAGCGTCTGTCTCAGCCACGGTGTAGTGTGGTGAGATACGCATTCGCTTTGCGAGCGAGCGACCTGGGTTCGCGCCTCGCATAGGCAGACTGTTTCATTTGTGTTTTGTTCTGTTCTTTTTCTCTTTTTCAGTTGCCAGCAAGCCAGCGGCTCCGTTCGGGCTTTCCCGAATCGTTTTCTGTTTTGCCAGTTTCCGTTTTTGTTTAATTATTATCATTTGTGTTGTAAAGAATTATTATTTATTGTAAATAAATATAATTTTTCTCTGCATCTTTGGGTCCTAAAGCCTCTCTTCATAACAGAAAGGTGCGACCATAGATGGACCCAGCAGAGACTCCTCCCATGGCTGACGTCCTTCGTCACCAGGGGGTCGCACTGGGGAGACACGAGCTGGCGCTGTCAGTGTTGACACAGCGGGTGACTGAAATTGCCCAGCTGTTGCAGACTCTGGCAGCCGGTTCGGGTAGCCCCAGTCATTCTTCCGCTCCCCCAGCGCCTCCTGTAGGAGTTGAAACCTCCATTCCGCCCCCCGAGCGTTTTTCAGGGGAGGCGAAGAAATGTCGAGGCTTCCTCCTACAATGCTCCCTCACTTTCGAGCTGCAACCCTCTCGCTTCCCTTCCGAGCGCTCCAAGGTAGCGTTTATTATATCTCTGCTATCTGGTAAAGCCTTGGAATGGGCTACCGCCCTCTGGGAGCAGAATGCCCCCGAGTGTTCTTCGGAGCGCTCTTTTAAAGAGGCTCTGAAGGACACTTTCTTCCATCCCACAGGGGGAAGGGAGGCGGGACCGCGCCTGCTCGAATTGTCCCAAGGAGGGCGCTCAGTCGCTGATTATGTAATCGAGTTTCGCACTCTGGCGGCTGAGTGCGGTTGGGACGAGGGGGCATTAGTTGCTATTTTCCATCGCGGGCTAGGAGAGAGAATTAAAGATGAGTTGGCCACTCGAGAACTTCCCACTTCTCTTAAGGCCTTCTATCTCCTAGCTACCTCAATCGATACCAGACTCCGACAACGATCCCGGGAGCGAGGGTCTCACCCACCCTTTTGTCGGCCTCAAGGCCAGCCCCGGCCCGTGTCGCGAGATCAGGACCCCGAACCGATGCAACTAGGATCGACCCGGGGGGCCACCCCATTACCATCCGACTCCGCCTCGAGGGCCCGACCTCGGTTAAACGAGTAGGCCGCTCTCGTGGCAGGGAGTCGGGGGCGAGCCGTTCCATCATCCCTGAGCAGGGTCTTTTCCTCTGCGCGTCGTTGCGTTGGGATTCTGGGAATACTGATCTCAAAGTCTGTGTCGATTCAGGCGCGGTGGAGAATTTTATAGATCGCCACCTGGTACGCGGGTTGGGGATTGAGCTTCAACCCTTACGAGTTCCCATTGTGGTTCATGCTGTGGACGACCGGGCGGTGGCCGGGAGTCCAATCACGCACCAAACGCCTCCTCTCACGATGCGTTTGGGGGGGCATGAGGAGCGGATCACATTTTTAGTGACCCAGGTTCCTCAGCTCCAAGTGGTGCTGGGACACTCGTGGTTGAGAAAGCACAATCCCCAAATTGATTGGCAAACCGGGTCAATCTTTGCTTGGGGAACACGGTGCCAGGATGCATGTCTGCTGCCAGTGAGCATGTCATCGGCGCCATCATCGCCTAAGGCGATGACCCCTGATTTGGCCCGGGTACCCCCCGTGTACCATGACCTGCAGGAGGTGTTTAGCAAGTCCCGGGCGCGGGACTTGCCCCCACACAGACCTTTCGATTGTGCGATCAACTTGCTTCCTGGCACTTCTCCTCCTAGGGGGCGCCTCTTCTCCCTGTCGGGACCGGAGAGGATCGCCATGGAGGAGTATGTCAAGGAAGCACTCGATCAGGGGTTCATCCGACCATCGTCCTCCCCAGCTGGGGCAGGATTCTTCTTTGTGGGAAAGAAGGATGGAACCTTGCGCCCCTGTATCGATTATCGAGGTCTGAACGCAATAACGGTTAAGGATTGTTATCCGCTGCCGCTGATGGCCACGGCTTTCGAAGCCCTTCAGCGGGCTTCAATTTTTACGAAGCTTGACTTACGCAGTGCGTATAACTTGATCCGTATCCGGCGAGGGGATGAATGGAAGACTGCGTTCATTACGCCCACGGGACACTATGAGTATCTAGTGATGCCCTTTGGGTTAATGAATGCCCCCGCGGTCTTCCAACGCTTTATCAATGAGGCTTTACGGGAAGCCCTTGACAGATACGTCTATGTTTACCTAGACGATATCCTAATATTTAGCCGGTCCATCGAAGAACATGTGAGGCACGTTCGTCGGGTTCTCCAGCTTCTGCTCGACCACCGTTTGTTCGTCAAGCTGGAGAAGTCCGTGTTCCATACCCCATCTGTCTCATTTTTGGGGTTTATAGTTTCCCAAGGTGCCCTCCGAATGGATCCGGCTAAATGCAAATCCGTGGAGGACTGGCCAACTCCCTGTTCCGTACGCCAAGTGCAAAGATTTCTGGGCTTTGCAAACTTTTTCAGGCGATTCATCCGGAACTTCAGTACGGTCGCCGCTCCTTTAACGGCCCTTACGGGTAAGGGTCCGTTTAAATGGACGGTGCAGGCCCAACAAGCCTTTAATAGGCTGAAGGCTCTCTTAACAACTGCTCCAGTGTTGCAGTTGCCCGATCCAGAGGAATCTTTCATTGTGGAAGTGGATGCCTCTGATGTCGGGGTTGGGGCGATATTGTCCCAGAGAGTGGGCCCTGAAAAGAAGCTCCACCCATGCGCTTTCTTTTCGCACCGACTAACCCCTGCTGAGCGTAACTACCCGGTAGGAGATAAGGAGCTTTTGGCCATCAAGCTGGCACTTGATGAGTGGCGACATTGGCTCGAGGGGGCAAAACATCCCTTCCTTGTTTGGACAGACCACAAGAATCTGTCGTTTATCCAGCAAGCTAAGCGGATGAATTCCCGTCAGGCTCGGTGGTCACTTTTTTTTGGTCGGTTTCGTTTCACCCTGTCTTATAGACCAGGGTCGAAAAACGCTAAGCCTGATGCCTTATCCAGGCAGTGGGAACCAACCAGACCTGAGACCGAGCCTGACCCTATCATCCCCCAGAGCCAAATTGCTGCCCCAGTAACGTGGGGCATATTTAAGACAGTTCGGGACGCTCAAGCGGTTGAGCCCGACCCAGGTGGAGGTCCACCTGACCGGCTGTTTGTACCATCAACAGTCCGACGTCAGGTGTTTGAATGGGCTCATGCGTCCTCATTTGCGGCTCACCCAGGAGTCTCTAAGACCCTGGTGCTGTTGCGCCGAAGGTTTTGGTGGCCGGGGATGGAGAGTCAGGTCAAGGACTTTGTCCGTACCTGCGCTGTCTGTGCGACTAACAAAAGCACAAGAGAGCGTCCTCGTGGACTTCTCCATCCATTGCCAGTACCCTCAAGACCGTGGTCCCACCTGGCACTGGATTTTGTCACGGGTTTGCCAAAATCCAGGGGATTCACGGTGGTACTGGTGATTGTTGACCGGTTCACTAAATCTTGCCTTTTCGTTCCGATGCCCAAGCTTCCGTCCGCCATGGCTACCGCACAGGCTGTTCTGCAACATGTGGTGAGAGCACATGGGGTCCCGTCCGACATTGTGTCGGATCGGGGTCCGCAGTTTATTAGCCAGTGCTGGCGAGCCTTTTGCCAACTTCTTGGCGCGACGGCCAGCTTATCCTCGGGATACCATCCCGAGTCCAATGGGCAATCTGAGCGAGTCATTCAAGATCTAGGCAAGATGCTTCGGTGCCTGACTGCAGGTAATCCAGCCACTTGGGCGGATAAGTTGTTGTGGGCTGAATTTGCCCACAATACCCTGCACCACGCCGCATTGGGTATGTCACCATTTGAGGCACAGTTCGGCTATCCCCCTCCGCTGTTTCCTGATCAGGAACAAGAGGTTGCGGTGCCGACTGTGCAGCAACATATCCGTCGCTGCCGCACTGCCTGGCGGAAGGCAAGACAGGCCCTTTTGGCCTCTCAGCGCTCCATGAAGCGCAATGCTGACCGTAGGCGGCAGCCAGCTCTAACGTTCCGGCCGGGCCAACGTGTCCTCTTATCGACGAGGGATCTCCCCGTCAAAGGTACCACTCACAAGCTGGCACCGAGGTACATTGGTCCGTTCAAGGTAGTTAGACGGATAAACCCGGTGACATATAGGTTGGAGCTGCCTCCCAGGATGAAGGCGCATCCAACCTTCCATGTCTCCCAACTTCGCCCGTTCGCGAGCGGGGGAGCTTTACCCCCCCCACAACCTCCCGCCCCTCGTATCATCCAGGGTGCCCCTGCATTTACGGTTCGCCGCCTCCTGGATAGCAGGAGAGTGCAGGGCAGTACCCAATACCTGGTGGATTGGGAGGGTTACGGCCCCGAGGAACGTTCATGGGTACCGGCTCGACGCATCCTGGACCCTGAACTGATCCGTGAGTACCGAAGGAACCGGTCTGCGAGTCTTGGGACCTCGGGAGCTGTCCCTAGAGGGGGGGGTCCTGTTAGGGTGCCTGCGACGCCTGGTGAACGTAACACCAGTTCCCAGCGTTGCAGGTGTTACAGAACAAGGAACAGCATGGCCTCAAATAGGAGGCCAGCTGATTAGGGCGAACGACCTGCAGCTGCGAGCTCCCTATTTAAGGGGGCGTCGCCAGATTGCAGGCGTCGCACCTTTTGTTCTTTGTTCTTTGGGCTATGCTGCACTGCACCAGCCCGTACCCTTTTCAGGGCCAGTTCGGTTACCCCAGGCGCTAAAAGGGCGCAAGGGTGTGTAGATCGCAAGGTCGAGGTATTGAGGGTTTTATTTCTCTTTATAGGGAAAGACGGTGCGATTGGTGCAGCCCGCGAGCTGCGGTTTGTTTTCAGCGTTGCTAGGCGCCCGGCTAACGTGAGTAGCATCGGGCTAACGCTAGACGCTTCGCTCCAACTACCGCAGCCCTTTAAGGCACTAAGCGGATTCTGGGTTCGTCTGCGCCAGTTTGGCTCAGCGGTTTGAACGCCGCATTACCAACGGCACAACCCCGGTTCGAATCCGCGCCTCCCCCCTTTTCTTTCCTTCATGTAGATCGGCTCCTTCCCAGCGCCTTGCTGGTGACACAGCCGATTATTCACGCTTTAAAAGGCGTTTACCTTTTTCTGCGCGATTTCCTCGGACAGTGTCCGGGGTTTCGCTTTTCTTAAACGCTCCTTATAAGGCATAGGGGCAGCGTCTGTCTCAGCCACGGTGTAGTGTGGTGAGATACGCATTCGCTTTGCGAGCGAGCGACCTGGGTTCGCGCCTCGCATAGGCAGACTGTTTCATTTGTGTTTTGTTCTGTTCTTTTTCTCTTTTTCAGTTGCCAGCAAGCCAGCGGCTCCGTTCGGGCTTTCCCGAATCGTTTTCTGTTTTGCCAGTTTCCGTTTTTGTTTAATTATTATCATTTGTGTTGTAAAGAATTATTATTTATTGTAAATAAATATAATTTTTCTCTGCATCTTTGGGTCCTAAAGCCTCTCTTCATAACATAAAGCATAGATGGCACAGCAAAGGCTAAATACAGTGCCAAAAGGAAGCACTTGCCATTCATGTACTGATGCAGAAACATTATGTTGCATATCACACCAAATGAAACCCAGCAAGGATCTATCCTCAGGCAAAAGTCAAATTTGATGAATTTTGTATATGACTGCTAATGGCTACACTCTAAATGAAGGAGGACACATTTATAATGATACAAACAATCATTATGTGTTTTCCATTATGTGTAACCATGAAATGGGGAATGTACCAGGTTTCTGATGGTCTGTCGTTCTCCTCTGATTAGAGTTTCTGAACATGGCCATGGCTTGTTCAAGTCTTTTTGACTTTTTGCTGGTATGAAACAGTTTTTAGTGGGTCTTTCTTCAGCAGTGCTTTGGTTCTCTGTAGATGTGGAATAACAGCCTCTGATGTAGCTGTTAATGTAAGAACACCTTGTATTCTCAGAGTTGGAGTTGTGTAACGGCTCACACGATTAATGATTACTGTTGCTGTTTTGCTGGTAAGTAGCTCCAAAGCTTCTTTATTCTGTTGTGCTTTCATAACATTCTTTTTCATAACATGGAGGTAAAGCATCTAATTGCTACAGTCTTTCTACATTTATGAACAATTCTTCAGCAGGAGAACTGACAATGGAAAACAAAAACTGAGCTAAGCTTTGATCCAATGGAAGGACTATGACAGGTTCTTACAGCAGCCAGCCAAGCCATGTTGTTACTGTAGCAGGTGCTTCAGCAGGTCCAAAATTTACTGGGTTAACAATTGCGATCAAATGAGTATGATCTGCACCGCTCAGGTGGTGCAGCGGTAAGAACACACGCTGGAACCAGAGCTGGGATCTCGAATACATCGTATCGAATCTCAGCTCTGCCTGCCGGCTAAGGCTGAGCGCCCACATGAACAACAATTGGCCTGTTGTTCAGATATGGGTGGGACTAAGCCGGATGTGGTCTCTCTCCCATGACTGGTGCAATTACGACCTCTGCTGGCTGATGAGAAAAGAGTGCTCTTAAGGTGTGTCTCTCCGTACACAACCCTGAGCTGCACTGAACTCGTCAAAGTGTAGGTGATAAGATGCATACGGCATGCTGCCCATGTGTCGGAGGGGGCGTGGGTTAGCTTGGTTCTCCTCAATCAGAGCAGGGCTCGGCATTGGTGGAGAGGAAGCATGACGCAATTGGGCAATTGGACACGCTAAAAAGGGAGAAAAAGTGGAGAAAATGCATAAAGAAAATATATTTTAAAAAATGAGTATGACACAGCTATGAGAACAACTGGGGACACATTGGTGAATAACATCAATGGTAGCTCTTGTGATTTGTATCTTTTCTGGAGTGTTGCTATCTGATATAAATGCTAATGCCAGTTGTTCTGCTGTGACGGCATTGTGAACAGTATAGCAAGTCTCAGCTTGATTTACAGGAGACTTGCTAATCAATCACTGGACTGGACTGGAACCAAGTTTTTGGCAACAAACACTAAAGGGGGGTTTGACATAAAAAGAAGAATGCCTACATTGGTAAGGGTACATGGCATCACGGATTCTTGAAAACCCAGGACATTTTAAGAAACTAAAAATGAATCGTCATTGTGTCAGTAGGACAACGATCCACAACATCTGTCCAGATCAACACAGGAATAGTTTTCTAAACACAAAATAGAGCTTCTGTCCCTGATATCTCAGGCCCTGATCATATAGAAAACCCTTAGGGTGATAAGAGAAGAGTTTAAAAAGACAGGACCTAGGACCATGGACAATCAGGAAAGATTGTTGGAAGAGGAATGGTCTTAAAGTCTCTGCTCTGTATTCTCCAATTTTATAAGATGTTATAGGAGAAGACTAAGTGCTGGTTTATTAGCAGAAAGGCAATGTATGTAATAAATGCAAGAGTACCAATAGTTGTTGCTCTTGTGGTTCTGTTAAAATAATTATTTGTTGACAGGAATTTTATTATCTGAACAAGTTACTTTATTTAAAAGGTGGATTTTTTTTTCTTCAGAGAAAGATTAGGCTAAGAAAGCTTTTTCACCAGAAGATAAATTTCATATAACCCTTTTTACTCATCTTTATTAGGGGTGTCAATAATTATGAAGGGGAGTGTAACTGCATTGATTAGGCTTGTGGATATGATTAACAATGCTATGGTGAAAGTCAAATTAACCATTTCTTTTTAGGGAAGATTACTGTATTCTGCTTTAATCTTTATGACACAAGAGTCTTAAAAATAATATATGGCGGACGTCTTTACCGATATATGACACAATAGTTTTACATTAGAGACTGCTGTGTTATGTTACACTGCCCTCTGCTGGATAGTTGACATTCCTACGCCCAATGAAAAAAGCACAGTGATTACAATAAAGTCACAGCTTTGTCATTGCATGCGGTGACCAACTTAATGGAAACACATTTTTAAACACGCTTGTTTAGAAAAAAAAGCTTCTTATTAGCATGTATCAGCTGCAAAATATACAAAGCCCATTCCCAGAAAAGTTGGGACGTTTAATAATATGCAGTGAAAAAGCGAATTTGTGATGTGATCATTCTCTCAAACTCAAACTCAAAAGAAGCTTTATTGGCATGACAAATAAGGACATTCGTATTGCCAAAGCTCAGTTACAGAGAAAAATAAAAATAACAATAAGAAAGAACAAATATATACAAAACAGTTACAGGTGCAAAAAATAAAATAGAATAAAATAATAATAAAAACAGTGCAAATAGTAACAATAAAAAAGGTGACATTTACACTAATGAGGTAGTAATAAACGTTTGTTGTGTGTGTGTGTGTGTGAGACATGGTCACCCACTGTCCCTCACCTGGTGGCAGGTGTGTGTGTAGAGTGCTGCTAGTGTGCAGCTCTCTCTGTGCTCCCCCAGTAGGTGGGGCAGTTTGTTGGGGTCTTGGAGGGAGTTGAAGTTGGGGATGATGATGTTAAATTTGGGGAAGAATTTGGACCAGATGTGTTGGTATTTGGTACACTGGGTGAGAAAGTGCAGCTCTGTCTCTACTGTACTGAGAGGCCAGGGTTCTCTTGATAAAATGTAGAAAGAAAGGGTTTGCAATACTTTCACTAATCTACTTAATTGTATGTTCTAAACGTAAACACATTTAGAATTTGATGCCTTCAAAACCCTTCAAAAAAGTTGGGACAGAGGCAAACTAAGAGTGAAAAGTGTATCAAACATTTAAGTTACAGTGTTTCACAATAAGCAGATGAGGCAATCATGATTGGGTATAAAGGAAGGATCCACCAAAAAATCAGTCTTTACAAGCAATGATGGGCCGAGGCTCATCACTTTACATTAGAAACCACTGGATACCTTTTTTTGTAGTTTCAAGTGAATTCTCAAAGATTTAAGATAATCAACAAATCACAGATTCTTCTTTTTATTGTATTTTTACAAAACGTCCTAACTTTTTTTGGAAATATGTAAAAAAATATATATATATTTGTAAAATATGGGTGTCTAAACTGCATGTGCATTAGTCATAAAAGTGGGACAGTTTTTAAAGCTACATCATATGTCAAACATCCATGCCTATCACCAACTTTTCCAGGTTGGGAGACAGCTGGGAGACCAGCTAAACTGGTCCGAAAGAGCTAAGACAACCAAACTGTACCTTCAGTTTTACTCAGTCAAGCATTTTTTTCAAACTCTACAGGACAGTTCTTAAATGTCTCAAAAGTACTGCCACAATAAAATAAAACAGAATTTATTATTTAATAGGATTTTAACATCATGTTTTACACACTTTGGTTACATTCATGAGAGAAATGGTAATTACTCATCACACAAGATTCATCAGTTCACTTTCAAACACAGTCATGGACAATTTAGTGTCTCCAATTCACCTCACTTGCACATGTTTGGACTGTGGGAAGAAACTGGAGCTCCCGGAGGAAACCCACACAGACTTGGGGAGAACATGCAAACTCCACACAGAAAGGAACCGGACCGTCCCACCTAAGAATCGAACCCAGGACCTTCTTGCTGTGAGGCCACAGTGCTACTCACTGAGCCACTGTGCCGCCCTAAAACAGAACTAAAAAGCATCTTAATAATCCAGTGTATTTAATGTAAGTTGTAAGCTTCATGATGCTGAAATTCACTGCCATTCAAAAAAATTCTCTATCAAAGGCCAATATACAAAGACACACGACTTGGTGTAAAAAGAAAACAAATAACCAAAGACAACAACTTAAAGTGGATTATAATGTATTTAGAACTTAGTATACATTTAATCGCCCATAATGATGAAGTAAAATAGTTTTTTAATAAAATAAGTGGAGGCTTTGCTTTTAATTATCCTCCTTTAATTATACTCGATGGGATTCCACCTGTCACAATTTGAATTGGTTGGACAGATTTTAAAAAGACACAAGCTGACTCACAATTTACACTGCACTGTCAGGACAAAACGTCATTGTTTTTGTGGCATAAGTTGTTTATAGCTGTCTATGGCTCTCTGCGATCAAATTGCGTTAAGTCTAAAAGACAATATCCAGAATTTGACGGTTCCTAGGACAAGACTGGCTTCAATAATTTTGAAACAGAAGCAGCTTGGAACAACCTTAGGTTGGAACAACAAATTAGGTTTTTAGGTAAGAAAGGCCTAAGAAAGATCTCAACGATCACTATAAAATAGCTCAGAAAGTCCTGTGCAGAGATGGAAGAACCTGTTGGACGGACAAACTTCTAACCATGTGTTTTTTATTCCATCACAAATGTAATAATGGCAGTTTTTGTAATGTAAAAAATGAGTCCAAGATGATTCATTTCAGAACTTTTTCCACCTTTAATGTGACCTTTACAATTAAATTGAAGAACAGATTATTTTAGGGTGGTGCAATAGGTTGTGCCAAAATTGACTAATGTTTGGAACTGTTAATAATTCTCTTCACCTTTACTAAAGCCCTAGTTCCAGCCGAAGGAAAACATGATGCACAATGTTGTTTTTGTGCCAAACATACCTTTTGGAATGGCCAGTTCAGTCTTTGTCTTATCAGACCAAAACACATTTTTGACGTACAACCCGAAAGCTGGAACAGTATGGAAAATGCAAATAAAAAAACACTGTTTCTTACATATAAATTGACTTTTATTTCAGTATGAACCCAACATATTTTGTGTTTTGTCTGGTCAACTTCATTTCATTTGTTAATATTGTATTGTATTGTATTGTTTGTGAAAGACCCGAAGATGGCAGTTGAAAAATGCTCACCATAAAATTTTATGGAGCTGAAGGATGGGATAAAATGTCCAAATCCATGTGTGCAAAACATGTAGGAATGTATTTTAAAAAGATTTGCAGCTGTATCTGCTGCCAAAGGTGCTTATATAAAGTATTAAGAAAAGAGCCTAAATACCTTTGTTTTTTCATTTTAATACACTTTTATTATTCTTTTTTTATTGGTGATGAAGAGAGATAGATTTTTAGCATTTTTAGGGCACGTGGATGGTGGTAGCCTTGTAGGTAGTGCTTTGGGCTATCAACTAAAAGTTCAAATCCCACCTCTGTCATGCAGCCACTGTTGGGCCCTTGAGCAAGGCCCTTAACCCTCTTTGCTCCAGGGGTGCTGTACAATGGCTGACCCTGTGCTCTGACCCTAGCTTCCAAAACAAGCTGGAAATAAATATGTGAAGAAAGAATTTTGTTTTATCGTACGTCTGTATATGTATATGTGACAAATAAAATCATTTTATTCTATTTGGTGATAGTGAATAATTTACTAAAGTACATGGTAGTTTCTCTTGGTTATCAGCTGCACAAATTTAAAGAAGGGACTGCACACTTGCTTCTATTAACACTCACCCAACCACAATAGACAAAGTGTGTGTCTGGATATGACTAATTCCTTTCCTTATTTATTCATAACTTATAACTAACCTTTTTGTGAGAGTGTAAGAGAGTGAATTCATTTAACAACTAAAACTAAAGAAACGCACAGTTGGGGACAAGTATACAACCACGTTTATCTTTTGTTATTTTATATTTTCCACTTCAAATTCTCACATTTACACAACACATCTTGACATTGTACCTACAAATAGAAATATTATGTATGTTTGTCTAAGCATAGAAATATTAAAAAATGTAAATTGACAGTTTATTGTTACAGAAAAATACATTTATTCTAAATATTATAACACCTCATTCATGATAAAATGTTGCCAGTTGGAAAGATTTTACACAATAAATTCCAAAATAATTAATATTATATTATATTAATTTATATTTAAGTTTTGTGAATTTCTAAACATTTTACTGAAGAATGAGCAATCAGTCTTACTGGCATGAGTGTTTGCTATGTCTCTGTAGTGTAATGATTTACTTTACTTAAGTCTTTACTTTTACTATAATTTTTTCTCTTTACTCTTTAATTTTACTATTATTACAGCTTGTTGTGTGAGACCTTCACAATAAAAAACAATTTCTTTCCTGTTTTTCCTAATTAAAATGAAGCCAAGTGCAATTTTTTATTTACAGCATTATCTAAATACTCAAAGCTTTTTTGGTGTATTTTTTATTCCATTTTTTTTTAATTTAGAGTGGATATTTGCACCCCAGTGCATAATAACAGATAAAATTAAAGAAGCTGCAAGAATTGCTTACAAGTACTGGTTGTGTACTATTTGTGACAATCTCCCATAGTCTTCATATGCCTGGGCTGTGGAGTAGGGCGTTAAGAAAAACATCAAAGCCCTGCTACATTTAGCAAAAATTGCCAAAGCATTTGGAAAAATATAATATAGTTTCAGGAGACCAAGGCTATGCTTTCTGGCCATAATTCCAAATGGTATGTTTGGCACAAAAACAACACTGTACATCACGAAAACAATGCCATACCTACAGTGAAGCATGGTGGTGGTAGGATTATGCTTTGGGGTTTTCTTCAGCTGGAAATGGGGCTTTAGTCAAGGTGGGGGAAATTACGAACACTTCTAAATCAGTCAACTTTGACACACTTTCAGGCCGCTGCAGTAAAGCTTAAGTTGAAAAGGGATTTCACCTTTCAGCATGACAATGACCAAAAACATAACTTAAAATTAACAAAAAAAAATGCCTTCACAAGAAAGTGAAAGTTAAAGTTTTGGAATGGCCCAGTCTGAATGGCCCCATCCAACTGATGCTATTCCAATTTGACAGACTTGGAGCACTTTTGCAGTGAGTGGGCAAAGACTGCCAAGTCAAGATGTGCTATGCTGATAGACTCCTACTCAAAAACTGAATGCTGTCATAAAAATTAAAAAACACTTTAACTAGGTATTAGTTTAAAGGTGCGTATTTATGCAACTACACTATTGTTGGATTTTTTGGTTTATTTTTATTTCGCCCCAATGGATTTCAGCTTGTTTTTTAATTAAAATGTACAGGTTACAGTATAATCAGAAAGTTCTAATGCTTCATTTTGGGAGGCACGGTGGCTCAGTGGGTAGCACCTGGGGATTGAATCCAGGACAGCAAGAAGATCCTGGGTTCGATCCCCAAGTGGGGTGGTCTGGGTTCTCCCAGTGTCTGTGTGGGTTTTCTCCCACAGTCCAAAAACATGCAAGTGAGGTGAATTGGAGATACAAATTTGTTTATGAATGTGTTTGACATTAAACTTGTGAACTGATGAATCTTGTGTTATGAGTAACTACAATTTCTGTCATGGATGCCAAAGCGTGTAAAACATGACGTTAAAATCCTAATACATAAATGATCTATCATTTAAATGAAGTTGTAGCCTAGAAGTTAAGGTACTGGACTAGTAAGCCGAAGGTTGCTGGTTCAAACTCAACCACTGCCAGGTTGTCACTGTTGGGACTTTGAACAAGGCCCTTAATCCTCGATTGCTGAGACTGTATACTTTGGATAAAAGCGTCTGCTAAATAAGAAAAACGTAAATGTAATCTTGGTCATATTTTAACCTCACAAAAACCTGGCATTTTAACAGGGGTGTGTTAAACTTTTTACCCACTATACGTTATGTTGTTAAAAACATCTGTAATTTTTTGTTATGAAACTTTTTTAACTGTTGTGGGAATACAAGACAAAGCAACTGATTAAAAAAACCACCGTGTTTATTACAGACCAATGTGCCTGAAAGTCAGGTCTGTTAAAAATGACTTCGTTACGAAGCATACATACACAATCGTGTGAAAGCAGAGAAACAAACGAACTCCAAACAGGAATCCAAAAAAAAAAGCAAAAAAAAAGCAAAAAAAAAAAAAAAAAAAAAAAAAAAAAAAAAAAAAAAAAAAAAAAAAAAAAAAAAAAAAAAAAAAAAAAAAAAAAGCACCAGTGTCTGTCTGTTGGTAAAGTCTCCGCACCTGACACACACATTATCTCCCCATCACATGGGGAGTGTACATTTCTCCAGAAAACACCCAGATTGAAAGATACGTAACTTGAAAGTCCGGATCCAGTCTGAACAGTGGAGAATTAAACAGACTGGGAGAGCCTGTGTGTTCTGAGAACCAGTACTAGTGGCCCATCCCAGTCACCACCTAGCAAGATTGTAAACAAAGGCAACATGAACACGCTGATCGCTACTTCAAGAGCACATGCTAGCAAACCTCACTTGCTACCCCAGAACACGGTGCGTGTGTGTATATTGTCCGTTTGGTCAGATAGCCTGCAAACAGGAATACTGCTGCAAAACAACACAATATGTGTGGAGTTAAAGACCGACATTTAAAGATTTGTTTCATTAAGAAAACAGACCAGGTCATTATCGGCTAGTAGATTAGACTGCGTAGTCTCGTGTTTAAACATAAACACTATTAGCCAACAGTCGACGTAGATTTAAATTTCATTTCTCTCAACATCATAGAAAACACTTTATTCGAAATAAAGTCGGTTTCTTTACAAAACGGCGTCCTTGTAATAGTGTTAGCTGGTGAACTCGCTGGCTAGTTAGCTAAGGACGTGACCCGATGTAAATCATCTTCATGTAAAGAAAACGTGGTGTCCGTCCGTCCGTCTGTCCGCGCTCTCTCTCTCTCTCTCAGGTTCAGTCGATCTGTTTGGAGAAATCACGCTGCGCTTCCGATGAGAACTGAATCCTTCTAACCGCTTCTTTAATCAGATTTCCAGACAGTATCAGTTCCTGTAAGAGCTGATGCGGATCATCTTCACCACCTGTAACATCCAGTCCTTTCCGCTTCCACGTTGCAAAACTGTCCCATTCCTGATCGCTGGAGCCGGGGATGTTGTACGGACTGGCTCGGCTGCGAGCGTTTCTGCCCCCGCGGAGCCGCATACAGCAGCCATTTCTCTTCTGAGCGGTCGCGCTGGTCTGTGTGATGTTACTGTTGCTGCTGCTGCTGCTGTGGAGACGCGACATGCTTTGCTGTGTCGCGCTATTGTTGTGCAGCTGAAGCACCTCGCCGATTTTAGTCACCAGAGCGTCCACCTCTTTCGAATCGACGGTCACAGACTGCTCCAAAAAGATGTAATTTTCTTTTCGACAAGGCATGTTTGAGCAGATCTTACACGCTCACTAATGATTTAGTCGATGAAGCAGAGCGCTGTAGCACCGGCGTCTACCGTCACCACGCTGCCCAACGGAAAGACGCCGCTAGTGTTGGTTTGTAAACAATAAATGACGCAACCCTTAGACTGTACCATCTGCGAGAGGGGAGGGAGCATGGTTAGTGTTTTTAAAACACTTTAAATCACTTATAAATAAATGATAATACTTAAACATTGTCATATATATACTGAAATATAATATCAATATACTTTGTCTGAACTTAATACATACTAATTTTAGTACGTTATTGTCAAATGCTAAAATACGGCCCTCCCAAATTAACGCAATGAAACATCCCTACATTTTAAAACCAAATAGCGTTACATAGAAAGAACTGTAGGCTACATGAACAGCAAACCCTAAATAAATGCCCTCGATTAGCATTTATTTTATTTTCCAACACCGAAAAAAACATGAATATTAATCTCAGGTTATATCTATTACAACGTATATGTTCTATTTCCTACCTGTAATATGTCCTGATGTGCAAAATACTTATTTACCGGTGCATTTTATATATTACAGTTTTCCATAAAGTAGTAAAACAGTAAATTGCATCAAATTACTGTAATTAGCCTTAATGTATGTCTTTTGTCTACAGTATATAGTGTTAAATGTTAGCCAGACTGTTAGTTAAACAGCGTCTTCGTAATGTAATTTGTATACCAGCTCCAGCTAAAATGAATCAAATAATAATAATTTAATTACAGTTAAATTAAAAAAATATTCAACCTCCCTTACCTTACAAGTTACAACAAGCAACAAGTCTTAGTAAACAGGGGAAGTAAAAAAATTGATAGGCCTACATACATGCAATTTTGTTAACAAAAGTTGACATAAATTTGAGTTTAAATGAATAAAAAACACATACAGTTCTTTTGACAAATGTTCATGTGCATGTGGGTTAAATATTCATAAAAAAAACACAACGTTAGTTAGTAACCAAGATTTAATTTCACCACAAAAGGCTTAATATTCCCCCTCAAATGGCATGGTTTTTCTGTGAATCCATTATGCCAGTCACACAGTCAAGATTGACAGCTTTTGGGGGGGAAAAACATCTCATGATACTCATTGGCCTTTTGGTGCAAAGATATTATCACTTACATTTATGGGTGATGTCTATATAACACATCACAGCTGAAACAAGTTGTGACATGGCAGTATTAACAAAAAAATTGCTTCTGTAAAATACGTTGAAGTACATCTTACTTCATTCACTTTTTTATAGAAGGGTTGAATATTGCAATTGTAAATACTGTGAGTGTTAGTTCTGTGGTTGTGGGACTGGACTTTACATTGAAAGGTTGCTGGTTCAAGCCACATCCACCAAGTTGCCAGTTGGGCCACTTGCTTTGTGTTTAGTCACAACTGTAGGTTTGGATAAAAGTGTCTGCTTGATACAGTAATTAATACACAATTTCACATGGAGAAACTTCTGACAGACAGTGCCCAAGAATTAAATCTTATTTCAAAGTAATTCACACAATAAATAAAACATCTATTTTTATTTTTTATTTTATTTTACTAAAAACAATAGTTTTTCAATACATTATATCTGTGTTTAAATAATACTGGTCCTACAAACATTGCCTTGCACACTGCTTTGCATAGTATAATGACAACTGTACTACATACAGTAATAAAATGTAAAATTAATAATGAATAGATCTTGCAATATTAAACATTGTAATGACATATCAGCATCACATTTTTAACCTAGCGTAATGAAGCCAAGTCAAAGAAGAAGAAGCAACTCACATTAATTGAGCTTGTTCCACAGAACAATATATAGGTGATTATATTTACTAACATGTAGCTTTTCCCAAGAATGAACTTTTTTAATATTTTAGTAAACAGTGGTAAAGCTCACACTGAAACATACACTACCAATGCCACCACTTTTACCACTTCCTCTTCCGGTTACACAAACAAGACTCACTTCTCAGAAACATTATCAGAACTCACACATTATTATATTTTTCTCAGTGTTACTATGCTACTCTATGCTCTCTCACATCCGGCACAAATTCAGCTGTATGAGATTGTTAGTTTTTTTAAATGTCTACATTAAATGGGCTTATTAAAATTAAAGTGTCTACCCCATGTGGCAAAATTTTTATCCACTACAAATCTGAAGCATGTCTGATATAGAAGTAGGTGCTGCAAAAAATAATTCATTGTGCTACATGCAACGGGGGTACGATCCTGTAAGCTTGTTGTCCTGAGCCCTTTTATTTAGGATGGGTCTCTATGTACATATATTCTACACTACTCTACTTCTATACAAGTGTAAAAACATTTATTCATTGTCTGTTTTACCATTGCTTTATCCTATTCAGGGTCACAGTGGGCACAGGGGAAGGAAACAACCCATTATTACAGGGCAAACACATACACACACATTCACGTCTAGGGCGATTTTAGTAGCTCCATTTAACCTGACTGCACGTCTTTAGACTGTGGAAGAAAACCAGAGTTCCGGGAGGAAACCCACATGGACATGGGGAGAACATGCAAACTCCACACAGAAAGGACCCAGACATCTCCACCTGGAAATCATACCCATAACCTTCTTGCTGTGAGGCAACAGTATTAACCACCCGTGCCGCCCGTGTTTGAGACAGCATGGATCAAATAAAAATAATTATCAATATGTCGGTCACTACTTGTAGATTGTACCATGTTTAATGTCCCATTTTTAGATTAAATCCCTAAATCTGCATTCTTCATAACTATATAGACTACATTTTAACATTTAATCTTGTTTATGATTTAGTCTTTTAAAAGTCTGTTTATATAGGGCATATAATCATGATTTACAGTGTGGCTAAATGTGGTGACAGTTTGTGGACACTGAAAGAAAATACCCACATATCATCTTACTAATTTTTATATTAGGCTTGGAGATATTGTTGGACTCAGACTCAGTTCATCATAAAATATTGCACAGTCATTGGGTGTAAAAGGAAGCATGGTAGAGGAAGTAAAAACTACCAGTTGCTCTATGTGATGCAATTTTCACCTACAATAACACAGGAACCAGTCTTTACAGTCAGACCTAAGATACATGAGATAGCAATGTTAACAAAATAATGGCTTCATTATTATTGGCTTGGTTAGAACATGAAATTCACAGGAAACACTTTAAGCTCAGCAGTAGCATAGCAACTAGCGTGCTGTTGCTGGTGTTTTAGTCATTAACATGCATATGGTAGTTCTGTTACCCCTACTACCCTTTCTTTAAAAAAGCTACACACTAATGTTTATCTGTCTGAGGCCATACTTGTTTTTAACTCCTTACTGGTAATAAATCTGAATACAGTGGTACCTTGTGACTCGATGTCCCCTAAACTCGAAATCTTTGAAACTCGACAGCCTTTATTGAGAAATTTGTACCCTAATTTCAAGTTTTTCAAAAACAACCCCATTATTTTACATAAGCCTAAAATACACCGATCAGCCATAACATTAAACCACCTCCTTGTTTCTACACTCACTGTCCATTTTATCAGCTCCGCCTACCATATAGAAGCACTTTGTAGTTCTACAATTACTGACTGTAGTCCATCTGTTTCTCTGCATGCTTTGTTAGCCCCCTTTCATGCTGTTTTTCAATGGTCAGGACTCTCCCAGGACCACTACAGAGCATGTATTATTTAGGTGGTGGATCATTCTCAGCACTGCAGTGACACTGACATGGTGGTGGTGTGTTAGTGTGTGCTGTGCTGGTATGAGTGGATAAGACACAGCAGCGCTGATAGAGTTTTTTAAACACCTCACTGTCACTGCTGGACTGAGAATAGTCCACCAACCTAAAATATCCAGCCAACAGCACCCCATGGGCAGCGTCATGTGACCACTGATGAAGGTCTAGAAGATGACCAACTCAAACAGCAGCAATAGATGAGCGATCGTCTCTGACTTTACATCTACAGTAAGTGGACATGGTATTTAAAAACTCCAGCAGGGCTGCTGTGTCTGATCCACTCATACCAGCACACCACACACTAACACACCACCACCATGTCATTGTCACTGCAGTGCTGAGAATGATCCACCACCTAAATAATACCTGCTCTGTGGTGGTCCTGTGGGGTCCTGACCATTGAAGAACAGGGTGAAAGCAGGTAAAAACGTATGTACTAGAGAAATAGATGGACTACAGTCAGTAATTGTAGAACTACGAAGTAGTCTATATGGTAAGTGGAGCTGTTAAATGGACAGTGTAGAAACAAGGAGGTAGTTTTAATGTTATGGCTGATCGGTGTATATGCAATTCAACTGGACCATGGAATGCCTTAACAGGTTTCCCACACATCCTTATGGGAAAAATACCTTACAACTCAATGCCTTGTAAACTCGACGCCACTCCCAGAACCAACTGACTTTGAGTTTCAAGGTACCACTGTACTCAATGTGTTGCTGAAGTCTTGCATATTAAACAAGTCCGTATCAAGCAAAAATGGTCAAAAATGTTACTTGCAAAGTTAAACATGCCCCTGTCCCAACCTTTTGAAGTGTGTTGCAGGCATCAAATTCTAAATGGTTTCATTTTTGCTATATACAATGAAGTTGATCAGTAAAAACATTTTTTTGAAAAAAAAAAAACCATTCAGTTTTGAAAAAGGTTTAAATCACACATTCTTTTTTTTTTTACTGCAGATTTACAAAATGCTTCTCTGAAAATGTCAGGAAAATCTTTTTAGAACAGCTGAACTTTATATGAGGTTGAAAATTACAATTTTTATCAGGGTGACTCACAGTAAAGCCTTTATATTTTATATTATGTTTCTTTTATGACTTAATAATGCTGCTACTTCAATAACAAAAAAGTGTCATATTTGCTTTTACTATAGAAAAGGCTGTATTTTCATTGTATATGATAGAACAGTGTCACGCCTGCTGTTTGATTTAGCATTTAGATACAGCCCAGTTCCTAGAAGTGTACAAATACATAATACTTTGAACAAGCAGAACATCTATCAAACATTCACTTATCACACTGTGATAAAGTCTGTTTAGATCTTTCTAATCATTTGTACTCATTGTGTAATGCTATCATAAATCATACAACAGATCTGCTGTGGAACTATGTGTTCATCTAGATGTACCAGGTTGTTATGGTGTCATAATGTATACACACAGGAAGGTAAATATCCATTATTCAGTAGTGTGAAAAGGTAATAACATTTTTTGCATTTTTACTTGATTTATGTCATGTGGGTGATTTGACAGCCCTCAGAGCATGATACAGGGTGTGGTAGATGTGTAGATAAATAGCTAGAACGACTAAAAAGCAGGGAGTATTTACCAGACAGCTGTACATTTAGACAGCAAGTACTGGTATTTGAGAGCATTTAAGCAGCCCATGGTGACCGGAATGTGTCTGTGATTTTAAAGCAGTACACAGTAAATCCATGCCAAGAAATGAAGGAAATACTCCATGAGCAAGTATGAATAGTGTAAACAATAGGAAAGCCACATCTGGAATGCTGATTTGCTTGCTTATCCCTAAAATGTGCCTTACTGTAATAAGAAAGAAAACTGGTTGTTACTATTCCCTGTCACAGTGCCAGGTGTAGTCTATTTCTGAACACAACAACCCATCATAAGTAATGCATTACATATGTGCCTAGGCAACAGTGGTGAAAAGGATTCTGAAAAATCCCTTCTTCAAACCTCCCACAAAAGTGCTTCAGCTTGAAAATAAAAGGGTTCTTCAAAAAGTTTCTGCACTTTTTAAAACTGTATTTATTAAGAATTACATCACTTTTCTACAAAGTCACCTGCCAATGCATTTTAATGCCATCAGCAAAAATGTTTTTGGTTGAGCTGATGCTCCGCTGCTTTCACATCATCATCACATGAAAATCTCACTTACTTACTTACTCACTGTCTTAACCGCTTATCCAATTAAGATCGTGGGGGACAGGGCGCCAGTCCATCGCAGGGCAGACACACACACCCATTCACCTATAGGGCAATTCAGTGTCTCCAACTAACCTGACTGCATGTTTTTGGAACGTGGGAGGAAACCAGAGCACCCGAAGAAAACAGACACGGGGAGAACATGCAAACTCCGCACAGAAAGGACCCAGACCACCCCACCTGGGGATCGAACCCAGGACCTTTTTGCTGTGAGGCAACAGTGCTTCTTTGACTGGTCCAAAAAGGTGGAAATCCAGACTGTAAGCTCTTTCTCAGTCTCTCGACCAATTACTGCTCCTCCCGCCCTCACCGTTTCCAACAAAAATATAAAAGTGTGGAAAATTTTTACATTTACATTTTCGACATTTTATTCAAAGCGACGTACAGTACTGTGACAGTAAATTGTCTAAGCAATTGAGGGTTAAGGGCCTTGCTCAAGGGCCCAACCGTGGCAACCTGGCAGTGGTGGGGCTTGAACCGGCAACCTTTGGATTACTGGTTCAGTACCTTAACCACCTTACACCTACACCTAGTGGTACCTTAACCACTAGGCTACAACGGTCCTTTTTGAAGATCCCTCATATATGTATGCAAGTGGAATAACTTTTAAGAAAATCTAGTAAAACTGAACTGTTAAACAATGTACACTAGTACCAATTAATCAATACACATGTATAAAAGACCAGCATTGATGAAAGCATGTGCCAGTGTCACCATATTCCTTCATCAGTGGTTATACCATTCATTATTAAGCCTGTAAGTTCAACAGAAAAGGTATTTAAACACATTTCTAAAATAAATTTAGGGCATGCACCATACTTTGGGGAATCTGCCCTTGAGCAAGGCCCTTAACCTTCAATTGCTTAGACTGTAGATAAAAGCGTCCACTGAATGCAGAAAATTTAAATTTAAATAAGATTAAATATTAATGCAGAAAATGCACAAAACGTTGGGGTGGTCATAATATATTTTTGATTTTATCATTATTAAAACATAAGATTTAATTATTATTGTATCATTTGCTTATGATCAGTATGGCCGATTTTATTTTTTAATGCCATTACTATACCATTTGGGCGGCACGGTGACTAAGTGGGTAGCACTGTTGCCTCACAGCAAGAAGGTCCTGGGTTCAATCCCCAGGCGGGGCGGTCCAGGTCCTTTCTGTGTGGAGTTTGCATGTTCTCCCCGTGTCCGCGTGAGTTTCTTCCGGGTGCTCCGGTTTCCTCCCACAGTCCAAAGACATGCAAGCGAGGTGAAGAATTAGAGATACTAAATTGTTCATGACTGTGTTTAATATAACCTTGTGAACTGATGAACCTTGTGTAATGAATAAACTACCTGTCCTGTCATGAATGTAACCAAAGTGTGTAAACATGACATTAAAAATCCTAATAAATATAACAAACAAATTGGTTGTAAATGTTTCATGTGGGCAGGAAACCATAAGGTGGCCTGATTTAAAATGATACAGGATCAGTTAGGGTTCTTAGAGGGTTTATAGAGTTCATGTTCATGCACTGACTTTGCCAAAGCACTCCTTACAGTTGCTGCACCCCCCTCAGGGATGTTTCATGAGTGCCAAGAATTTTGGGCCATGTGCAAATTGAATCTCCATGGCCCCCCTTCCCTTTTCAATGCAATGCAAACTTTTTAGTCTAGTCCCTCCTACTGGGGGGCCTGAATAATTAGTTCCACTACTTCCCCCACTGTGATGCTTTTATTCTTGAATCCAAGTCCCCAAGTAGAGTGTGGGACAGATCTGTGTAGAATAAAATAGTGACAAAATTATGCCCCATGTCTAATTATTCACAACATCCCTAACACCATCACCACTTTATTGCCACAGCTTTCTACAGTGTCCCTTACCAACTGCTTAAAGGCCCAAACCTGCTTCAAGATGGTAAGAGATTAGAGAGAGAACATAACATTAAAACACTTTTTTCTGATGAATGAGCAGTTAAATGTCTGCTTCAGTGTTTAATCCTGCTTTACTGCTAATCAAGTAGATATTCATGCATTAAGTGTATTCTAGCCTTTTGTAATTACTTTTATGTTACTTTTACATTATTTTTTACTTCAGTAAAAATCAGCATTTTATTACCCTTATTTTTAAATGAATAGTGTAGCGTCGGCACAGACTTTACCCAGAAAGCCTTGCGGCAGTGGTGTCTAAGCTCACCGTAGCCGTGTATCCCGTTGTTGGGAGTGGGGTGGCTGCGGTGAGGGTTGGGTAAGTAGCTTATATGTTTGTCTGTTGTATGAATGTATGTGTGTATGAATGGGTGTCTGTCCTTAAACCACTGAGTGAACTGCCAAAGGCAGCTCACTTGCGGCCCTGACGCTATCCTTCCTGCTCGCCGGCGCCACAATATATTTGAGGAAATCTCTCATTGTACCACATTACAAGGGTATTCAAGGTGTTGGAATTAGATATGGTAATTGGGAGGGTCATTAAAGTACATTGATCTCATTATGTTCATGGAACCAGTTAAAGAAACTTTTAGGCCCTTTTGTCATGCTAGAATTAGGCAGTATAAACAGCTACAGTGGTGCTCGGGTGGCACACTGGTAATTTATGATAGCCCACTACCGCTAGGATCCAATGTTCCAATCCCTAGTGGTGCTATTGACTGGTCGGGTGTCTACATACGGATATAAATGGCTATGTCTAGGGGGGGGATGGCTGAGTTCCTGTGATGTATTGCAGCCTATTTGTGTTGTGTTTCTGCATTGTGCCCAGTGATTCCAGGAAAATTGGACCTGCCATGACACTAACCAGAATGAATGGTGGTAAAACATGAAAATCATCCAGTTAAGCAAACTTAGTTAGATTTAATTACACTAGCCACACTCAAGCATGACTACTGCCAGAACTGTTAAATCTAACCATCACTTAATTAGATCCTGCCTGGCAATATGAACATGGTACAAGGTCTCAAAAAGCAGGACATGATGCCACATTCTAAAGAGATTTAAATACAGATGTTAAACAAAGTCTACCAGTCTGTAAAGAGCTTCAAACCCATTACTAAGGCTTTGGAACTCCAGCAAACCACAGTGAAAGCCATTTCTCTACAAATGGAGAAAACTTGGAATAGTGGTGAACATACCCAGAAGTGGTAGGTTAATCCAGAAGGTCACAAAAGAACCCAAACAAAATCTAAAGAACTGCAGACCTCACTTGCTTCTGTTAAAGTCAGTGTACAGAGTAACACAATAAGGGCAAAATGTCATACATGGGAGAGGCGCATACAACTGCTGAACAAAAAGAACAATAGGGCTTGTTTTTTATTTGCCAAAGCACATCTAGATGACATCCGAGACTTTTGGGATAATATTTTGTAGACTAATGGTGATGGTAGTTTGATGATCTGGGGCTGTTCTGAAAACAGCATTCCGCTCAATCTAAAAACTTTTTTTAAAGCACACTTAACTTATAATTCTTTTTTTAACAGCATTCCTTTCCCTGTAGTTAACAGGGTCAATATTTCAGATAAAAATGTAATTACTTGTGGTAAGTTACCTAAGAATTTGTATAATATTAGTATATCATATATAATATTAAGTATATAGTATACTAGAATAATATAAGCATAATTACTAATTTTAGGAGATTGCATTTTTGAAGAGCAAATTCTCTTTTTCTTTCAATGATGTATGATGTCTGTAATTCTCCAAGTATATGTCGCTTGTAATGTGTATATATATATATATATATATATATATATATATATATATATAAATATAAATAGTAAATAATAACTAGGAAATAACTCCTAAATAACACGTAATTAGGAAGTGGCAAGCAAGTGCACATGGGAATAGTGCAAAGCTGTGCCACGAGTCTATGGAAAAGGAAGCTATGTGAAGTGGAGTAAGGGATGATCCTCACGTGTGTGTGTGAGAGCCTCAGGTGTCTGTGATAAGGTGATGAGAGCTAATAGGATAAAAATATTGCGGTTAAGATGCGTAAAACCCCAAATGGTTAGTAGAATGGACACACAACATTACATAGGCTCTGTTAGAAAACCTAGTGAGCTCTCGACATAGACGCATTTTACGTCATCCTACGCGCTCTACCGAGAAGAAAGCTGTTTGAATTCTTAGCCTTAAAATGCTGCCTAGTAAGGTACCTTAAATTTGAACTGTATTTTGTCTGAATAATGATGGAGCATCCAATGCTTTCTTAGTGCTGAAGGCAATCCCAGCATTCAGTGCGGCACAAATTTTCTCACAAAAAAAGGCGGACAAATGTGGAGCAACAAACTAAGTTCTTTTCAAACATAAACAAAGTATCGTTGATTTTAATTTGTATAAACATGTACAAGTGTCATTTATTTGTAAATTCGGGCTTATCAGTGACAATTCAACTGTTTGTACATGGAGGGAGATGTTAGTTGACATGCTAGCGTCTTGTGCCACCTCATCCCATTGGTTTGAATGGCATGAGGCTAAATGTGTTAGCATATTAAGCACTGTCTGAGTAGTGCGTCCAAATAATGGGACTTATAAGTCGATGTCTTATTAGAATCCTCTAACTGAGGCAGCTGCCTGTGTAGGCAGTAGACAGCAAGGCAGCTCACTAGGTTTTCGAACAGACACATAGTCTTCCTCACAAAATAACTTGAATGTGTTGTGGCACAGCAGGTAGTTTTGGTGTTATACAGATTCTGTGAACCAAGTTGCCTACCTATAAATGTTTTTCTTGTGTCTGTGTGGGTCTCTGCTGGGTACTCACTTTCCACCCATACATAAAACATACCAGTAGATAGACTCGTGACTCCCATTAGTGTCTAAATGAGTGTAAATAAGACCTCTCTAGGGCAGTGGTCCACAACCACCAGGCCACGGACTGGTACCGGTTCGTGGGTCATTTACTACCGGGCCGCACAGAAAGAATAAATGATTAGAGATCGCTACAAAAGCAGTTTTCACTGCTTCCATTTCCAACAAATTTTGGGTGTTATTGTCTTTTATCACCCCTAGATGGGAGCAGCGTTATTGCAGCGAAAAAGCTCATTTGTGAGTAATACTGTTAAATCCCCCCGCCGGTAAGTGAAATTATATCTTATATGAAACCGGTCTGTGGTGCAAAAAAGGTTGGGGACCGCTGCTCTAGGGTATATTCTAATATTGCGCTAAGGGTTTCTCTCTCAGGATCTGTATCTACCTATACTAAACCACCAACCTTCTAACTAATAGTTCAGTAATTTAACCACTGAGCTATGACTGCACATGATATCTAAAACTTATAGCAATATTAATCAAATTTACTTTATATTCTTTCTACAGTGAATTATTTATGTAGTATTATATTTAGCTCCCTCAAATATTAAAATCACATATAGTGATATTATGTTCAAATAAACATGATTCAGAAAATATTTAGGTCAGATCATTTGTCCTGAGCAGAACTTAAGAAGGTTGAACAATGTTTGTTCACTCAGAGAGGGATGGTGGAGAAATGGTGGAAGGCTTAAGGGGTGGAGTTGACATTTGTTCCAGTCAGTTACGATTTCTTAGAAACCGGGCTCCTCCTTCTCCACGCTGTGTTTGTGTTGTAGACAGCAGGAGCACGTGTTCACCAGTGCACCGAGTGCCCTTAGCAGGAGGCTCTGTTTACCACAGAGTCTCCCCTCTCTCTCGCAGGCATTGGTCCACTCTAAACACTGACTGTTCCAAGCGCTGCTATTTAGGGAACACTGCAATCAGCAAACCCAACTCACCCTGCCTGTACCACGATCTCAATGTCTCCTACTATTCCTGCTCTGAACTCATGCCAATGCAAAGCGTCTCATACACACAATACAAGAAACGCTCAATAACAGTGGGCCTTACCCAGAATACAGGATTGAATCTGAGTGTCAAGACTGTTTTAGAAGCACATGTTGTTTTCAAGGACCAGGCCTGGCAAACAGCCGGCATCGTTCAGCCTGGCCAAACATATACAGTATATATATGTACAGACCGTTAAGTGACAACAATGTGCTTTTAATGCTAAAAGAAATCATACAGAATACTTACATTTTGCGATAAGCATGCACTGCGACTCATATACCATTTTTATTTATTATTATATATATTTTATTTATACTATATACCATATTCATTTATCATTATACAGTATACTTGTATTTATATTACATAGTAAATATATTAGCATTATGTAATTGTATACATTTTTATATGTATATTTATATTGTATATTAAATTGTACATTAAATATTTTACAAAGGTGTAAACAGGGTCCTGTTGCACTAACTGTAGGCACACATCATGCATAGGGCAGTTGTAGCCTAGTTGATAAGGTACTGGACTAGTAATTGAAAGATCACTGGTTTAAGCATTACCACTGCCAAGTTGCCACTGTTGGGCCCTTGAGCAAGGCTCTTAACCCTCAATTGCTTAGACAGTGTACTGTCACAGTACTGTAAGTCGCTTTGGATAAAAAAGTGTCTGCTTAATGCAAAGTATTATTAATGGTTTATTAAAAAAGCTAAAATAATTTTAAAAAAGTATTCAAACTGTTTATTTATTTTTTTAGAAGCCCCTTGGGTAGCAAGTACAGCTATAAGTCTTCTTGGGTACACCTCTACAAGCTTTACACATCTAAGCACTTTATCCCTTTCTACATGGCAGATCTTCTCAATTGCTCTCTGACTGGATGGCGAGATTTTGTTGACTGTCCTCAGTTTAAAGTTTCCTAAAGTTTAAGTTGGTGCTTTAGCTGGACCACTCAAGGACATTCAGAGACTTAGCCCAAAGCCATTCCAGGGTTGTTTTGGCTGTTCATCATTATGTTAAAACTCTCACCCCAGTCTGAGTTTGTGTGTGCTCTGGAGAAGGCTTACTTAATAAATGTCCCTTAATTTGGCTGCATTCATCTGTCCCTTTATCCCCACCATCCTCCCTGTCTCTGCTGCTGAGAAACACCCATCCCCCACCTTATTAGCATGATGCTGGCCCCACCATGTTTCACTGTAGGAATTATATTTGCCAGGTGATGCGCTCAGCTTGTTTTTTGCAGGCTTAGTGCAAAATAAGAGTTCTTTAATGCCGTCATATGCCCTTTACTTCATAAAGCTATAAAGGCCTTACTTATAGAGTGCAGCGGAAAAGGTTGTCAAACAGACAATTCCTTGAACTCAATGGCTTGTTTTTTTGGTCCTGACAATGCAGTGTAAATTGTGGGAACTTATAGACCACACTTGTGTGCCTTTTCAAACTGACCCATTAATCAAGATGTCCAATTAATTCAAATTGCCACTGGGTGGAATCCAAGCCCGGAGTGGCTAATCGGGAGATTCGGGAGGATTCCCGATGGGCCGGCTCATGTCAATCTCGAGTTTGGGCCGGTTGGATGGGAAAAATAATTTTGACACTTATCTGTCATTTATCTAATCTTCTTCTTGCATTCATTCTCCATTCATCTGACAGCGCAGCCCTTACATTGCAGTAGATTAAATGGGTTCTACCATCTGAGGGAATTCTCCCCTCCCAAATGTTTAAGTTGGTTTGGCCCACGAGGCGTCTTTTCTGGAGCGCCGGTAAAAGTAAATATAGCAACAGAATAGCGCAAACCAATCAGTCGGTGGTGATGGAGGGCAGGTAGAGGCCAGGTAAAGCCGAAAAGGCCAGGTTTAAAAAAAAGAAAGGCGTTGGAAGAAGATGCTGCCAAATGTGCCAAATGTGCCAAATGAACAGAGCTGTTTTCCAGAGAACAGACCCCATGCAGCCGGTATTGCGCAACATTTGCAATGTCAACTTATCATAGTTTATTTTGTAGAACCCAATACACACCATTAATCACAAATATCCAGTTTCAAGCTGAAAATAATAAACATAAGTGTAATATATTAAATAGCCTAACTCATTAATGGAAGGTTTTTGTTTAAACTAAGATAGTTATTTGTAATGTAAAATATAACAGAGAATATACAGGGGTTGGACAAAATAACTGAAACACCTGTCATTTTAGTGTGGGAGGTTTCATGGCTAAATTGGACCAGTCTGGTGGCCAATCTTCATTAATTGCACATTGCACCAGTAAGAGCAGAGTGTGAAGGTTCAATTAGCAGGGTAAGAGCACAGTTTTGCTCAAAATATTGCAATGCACACAACATTATGGGTGACATACCAGAGTTCAAAAGAGGACAAATTGTTGGTGCACGTCTTGCTGGCGCATCTGTGACCAAGACAGCAAGTCTTTGTGATGTATCAAGAGCCACGGTATCCAGGGTAATGTCAGCATACCACCAAGAAGGACAAACCACATCCAACAGCATTAACTGTGGACGCAAGAGGAAGCTGTCTGAAAGGGATGTTCGGGTGCTAACCCGGATTGTATCCAAAAAACATAAAACCACGGCTGCGCAAATCTTGGGCTGTGGACAATGTGAAACATGTATTGTTCTCTGATGAGTCCACCTTTACTGTTTTCCCCACATCCGGGAGAGGTACGGTGTGGAGAAGCCCCAAAGATCATGGCATTCCCTTGGCACAATACTTGTGCTAGATGGGCGCGTCACTGCCAAGGACTACCGAACCATTCTGGAGGACCATGTGCATCCAATGGCGGTGCCGTGTATCAGGATGACAATGCACCAATACACACAGCAAGACTGGTGAAAGATTGGTTTGATGAACATGAAAGTGAAGTTGAACATCTCCCATGGCCTGCACAGTCACCAGATCTAAATATTATTGAGCCACTTTGGGGTGTTTTGGAGAAGCGAGTCAGGAAACGTTTTCCTCCACCAGCATCACGTAGTGACCTGGCCACTATCCTGCAAGAAGAATGGCTTAAAATCCCTCTGACCACTGTGCAGGACTTGTATATGTCATTTCCAAGACGAATTGACGCTGTATTGGCCGCAAAAGGAGGCCCTACACCATACTAATAAATTATTGTGGTCTAAAACCAGGTGTTTCAGTTATTTTGTCCAACCCCTGTACATGATATATGTTAAATTGTTCAGACATTCAGAAAGATGTCAGCACGATAGCATTTTAACAAATGGAGACAAATAACCTAAATCACTATCAATTTTACACCATCATAATATAGGCTAAATTGTTAAAAAAAAAAAAAAAAAACTTCAAGCATGTTATGTTATTCAGCAAAATAGGCTAACCCTTAATGAAATGTTTTTTTTAGCCTCAGAGCAGATAAGCCATGTCTCATGTCTATAGACAATGACACCGTTATTAATAAAGTTATAGAAACCAGTGCACTGCTTAGGAGGCTTTTGATGCTGTATGTAGCCTACTAAATATGCGTGTAGTAAAGCTTAGTGTAAACCTAACAATAGAGCACCTCTCTGTTGGGAAGACAAATGCAGTTTTAATTTCAAATTATTTTTATTTCAACTTATTGCTCCTGTACAAATGTAAATACGTTTTCATTTTTATCAAATTTTTTTACCTTTTAAATCTTTATCTGATTTAAATTTGAATTAAACATGTTCAAGTGAAGTGTTTTCTGTTAACTTACCAACATATACCTGAACTTATACCCAATAAAAAGGCATTGTAAGAGCTAGCTGCTGTTTCATTTATTTAAATTCCTCCTGCATGGAAAAAGTGGGCCGGGTTTGGTCATGAAACTCCCGGGCTGAAAAAGGGGCCCACTCCGGCCCTGGTGGAATCCAACTGAGTTCTAGACACATTTAACACATTTCTACACACAATTCTTGTTATTTCAAAAACTATAAAACCCGATTTTATTTTATCATTGGGGGTAATTATGTGTACATTTTTGGATAAAATGACTTATATATATATTCAAAATAAAATCCAAAACACAATAAAGTGTGCAAATCTTCAAGTCTACAAATCTACTGAATCCACTTTACGTATACAGGCTGGTACCCGGATTTTGTAATTGATTATTGACCTAGGTGGTACATACCACTCAGGTGGAAGGATTTGAGAGACAAGTGAAAAGGATGGATGAATGTACAGTAGTAATGATAGTAATGAACCCCAATAAACTCAGTTTGTATGATAATCAGACAGTGAACTGTTTATAGTCTATTAACAGATCAGATAATTTAAGATTATCAGTCTATAAAAAACACAATTAAGCATACAAATAGACTTTAGACTTCCCTTGGACGTGTGAACAATAAGCATCTTTCCATTATCATTCAGACAGAATGTATAAAAGTTTATAAAATAAAATATTTTCTTTGTGTGTGAATATACTTCACATCTCTTTGATCTGAGACACTGCCCCCTTTGTTGTGATGCATCACAAGATCCGGCTAGCATGAGCGTGATATGTTGTTAAGAGTAAATAAAGCACTCAAGCATGACTTCCATGGAAGCATTGTAGTGGTAGCCTGAGGCTACAGTGAGTAAAAATCCTGGGATATAACAGAAGAATGGCAACATGCGAAGAATGTGGGAAACAAATGAATGACAATGGCTCACTACATAAACTTCATGAAGCAACTTAAAACACAAACAAACATAGCTTTGTTTAGTTTAATCTAGCTCCTTAGAATATTTGCACACTTTATTGTGTTTTGGATTTTATTTTGAATATAAAATACTATTCTTTCCCTTTTCCTTACCCTAAGCTTACTCTGGCTTGACTTAGTCACTATACTCTATGTGTTTATTTGCAGGTTCAAAAAATTTACACACACCTACTGACATAATTTTTTTTAATCAATTTACATACCACCATCTCATATTTAATTTGAATTGCACTTCTAAGATTTTCTACTAAGATATATTTATCTTAACAACAATACCCCATTTCTATTTGTAGCACATTGCACTTCATAATAGATCTATAACCAGCTGTATGGACAATGTGAACTCTGGTGACAATACTTCTCCAGGCCAATAGGGGTCAACATCACTTGAATTTTACTTGAGCTCAAGAAGCTTTAACCCAGCACTTCCTGTTTACTTTCTATAAAAGGACTTGGTTTGCATGTTCTCCTTGTGAAGTTTTGCCAGTTCCTGTGTAATCCTTCTAAATTATATTCCCCTGTATTCTTGTTAGCATTTGTTTGGCCTCTTATTTTTTACCTTTAATTTAATTTAATTTTGACAGTTTACTGTTTTAATAAACCCCAAATGGATGCTTGTCCTCCTGGTGAGTCTTCACTATTACAGGATCCTAATTCTCAGAGTTTATTCAACAAGAACTGGCTCTATATATTGTATTTTATTAGATGTTTAAGACTTTGTTTGTTAAAGGTATTTAATGGAAACATCATAGCACACACAACTCAGCCTATAGCAGTTAGTGCTTTCTTCATTTTGTAAACTGCATCAACACCAGGCACTGCCCCCCTAAATGACAATTTATCAAACTGGTTTTTTATCGCTGATTAAAAAAATGTAAAGAAATTTAGATGTGAATATTTTGGCTGTTTCAGAAAACAAAGTTGGAATTGTAGATTTGCTCACTGCTGCTGTAATTTACTGCTTAGTACTTGAAAACACTTTGTGCTTTTTTTATTTGTTTTTTTTACTTGTTTTTTATTTACTCTTATGACTAATTTGAGCTGAACAAACAATTGCATATATCCTAAACTGTACATATTTATTGTTAAAATTATAATATTCTGCTCATAATTATATTCTGGGGTTTTGTAAGTTATATTCCTGCCATTTCAGGTTACAATATAGTACTGTATATACAATTGAAGCAAAAAAAAAAAAAAAGCTTACATAAATGTGTACTCATGTGTAAATGTGCTTTTTTGGGTTCATTAAATTAAGACATGTCCAATCCTCCATCAACCACTGGGCTCTTCTTTTTACAGGGCATCTGCAAACTCAATATAAAGCCATAACACACTATTGTATTCATTCACTGACTCAAACAAACAGTTGAAGTTGCTTAGAAGAATTGATGAATAGAATGTCTTTATTTGTCATATACACATGTACAGTACAACAAAATTATTTCTTCGCATATCCCAGCTTGTTTGCAAGGGTCAGGCATTGTACGGCACCCCTGAAGCAGACAGGGTTAAGGGCCTTGTTTAAGGGCAGAACTTTTCAGTTGCTAGCCCAAAGCTCTATCCACTAGGCTACCACTGTCCTTTGCTTTTGAAGTAGCAATAAATGTGATATCCAACCTTTCATCCTTCAGACATGCCATTGAGTCTTTACAATCCCCCTCCCAGAAAAGTAGATTTTTAGGTACTGCACTATTTTATGACAGACAGTACTTATTACATTCCTCTTACTAGAAGTCTTAATTCATCCTACATAATCAGAATTTGCCAAAGACGTATCATAAGTTGGAAATGGATGCAAAGGGTTTTTTGAGTTAGGGCTGAGGGGCTAATGCTGTGAGATTAATAATAACACTGTCTAAGTTTGTGAAAGTGTGTCAAATAGGATGTGAAAATCCTAATAAATAAATAACCAATGCAATTGACAAATACTTTCCATTCAAGCTTACTTAGCAGTTTGTAAGAAGTATGTGATCAAAAAGTTACATCACAGGAAATAATAGTTGCATAAATCATTGAAATAACAAGATTCTGATTGCATACATCTCTCATACAAGTGTATGTCAGCCTTTGACTTCAACTGTAAATATAGGGTATTAAACATTTATTGTTTTCATGCATTGACATAGAGTACAAGCTATGTACTCTATGTCTTGAGAAAGCTGCAATCAGTATTTTCATAGCTGGTATTAGACATAAATAATACTAGCTAATGTTGTTATGGAGAACAGGAACCTCCTTATATGGTGTTAGAGGAGTGTTAAGCTCTTTGTTTACATTACTAACACCAGAAAAATATGTACTGTATGCCTGGCACTCATACAAAAACTAAGGATATGATTCATATCAGTAACATGACCTTCACATACTCAAGCATGTGGTTGAGGTCATTCTAAATTTTAACGGCCATAACGTGTGTGTGTACATGTTTGTGTGTACGAGACTGCTACACGTAGTAAATTCCGCTCAGTACTTCTTAAAAGTACACTTTGGGTGTGGTTAGTAATAATAATGACCCAACTGAACATTCATTCCGCTCAGTACTTCTTAAAAGTACACTTTGGGTGTGGTTAGTAATAATAATGACCCAACTGAACATTCACACTGCTGTTTGTTTACATTCTAAATATTTTACCCTTGTATTTTACCCTTGTATGATCAGATTTCATACTTGACAATCTAATGACAATCTAAAGTAGATAGGTAATTTGATAAAGTAGAGTGGTAAATTGATTATTATGATATTAAAAATTAAACTCAATCTTTAGGATTTTCTAAACACCGTGCCACCCTTCACTTAGTTCCCACAAAACTCATGTCTTAACATGTTAGCCCTGCCCCCACTGTCTATATACCTTGTTTCCTGTTACTTTTAAGGACGAGAAAACATTCCTGAGCCACTCCCTAATTTTGCAGCCCAGTGTCTGTTTTAAAGGTTGTGTCATACACATGCAGGAAATCCCTACAGCCATCTGGCAGCAATGCCTAGCTTGCGAAATATGAGGTTGCACCATCCATATCTACCCAACCTTCATAATAAGTCTGACTAAAGTGTTTGTTAATGTGAAGAGTAAGATGTTAGTGAAGTGAAAATTAAAAGTTATGTTTCTTGTTTTACAATGTTGTGTTCCACTGCCATTGCTTTTTATCTTTGCCCATTTAGTTAACATTTACATTTTGTCCAAAGTGACTTACAGTACTGTGACAGTATATTGTCTAAGCAATTAAGGGCTAAGGGCCTTGCTCAAGGGCCCAACAGTGACAGCCTGGCAGTGACCTTTTGATTACTAGTCCAGTAGTCTGCTATGCTACTACTGCCCAGTTGACAAAGGGTAGTTAAAAGGGTTTGACAAAAATTTGACTCCACACCTGCCAAATCATTGGCCAAATGACCTTATAAATATATAATCTAATTTATATAATTGATTTGATAAATCTGTTTGCAACTTGCAACTCCTGAACTACATAATTAGAAGGGGTGTCTGGTTTTGGCTGTGAAGTGTATTTATGAATATGAATGAATATGTTACAAAAATAATTAAATAAGTGAAAAATTATTCACTATCTCTAATTTGTACATAAACATTTAGACAAATAAGAAAAATGGTAAACATAAAATATTGAAAAAATAAAACACATATTAAATACCCTTTGTACGTGGGTGGCGCAGGTGAAATACGTTAGCTTACCACTGCTGGGAACCAGGGTTCGAATGCCCAGCGGTGCTATAGGCCAGTCAGTTGTCTACATACAGACATGGTTGGTTATGTTGGAGAGTGGATGGCCAAGGCCTGTCCGGGGTATGTTAAAGCATCCAGGCCAGTGATTTTGGGGAAGCTAGAGACACTGGAACCCTGACCATGATAAAGCAGTGGTAAAACATGAAAATGAAATGAATGATTGACCTTGCCATTTTTGGAGAAGGATGGGTTTGCCATATAATGCCAAAAAACTATACCTACAATCAAGTGTAGGTGGGAGCATCATGACATTGGGCTTGCTTTTACACAGTACTGAAACCTGACGTCATTAAAGAGACAAATGGATCAATGTAATGGGACCTTTTAGAGGTGTTTAAAGTTTAAGATGCTTGCATTCTCTAGACAGTCTCCCAATTTCAATTATGAACCTTTTAGATTTGAAAAATGTGCCTATTACTGTAAATGTTTTGGAGTAATAATCACTAATAAAAGTTATGCAATTAAATTATGTAAATATTTGTGGTGTCTGAATACTTCCCCCCCATAATTCTCTGAACAAATCAATTGTTAATGCAAGTACAAAATAATTGTATTTATATTTATAATTAATTAAGCGAATTCATGATTTATATACTGGAAGTGTATAAATAAAAAAGTGAACAACTAATTATTTAAAGCTGAGTGGCATGGTGGCTAAGTGGGTAGCACTGTCGCCTCACAGCAAGAAGGTCCTGGGTTTGATTCCCAGGTGGGGCGGTTCAGGTTCTTTCTGTGTGAAGTTTGCATGTTCTCCCCATATCTGCGTGGGTTTCCTCCGAGTGCTCCGGTTTCCTCCCACAGTCCAAAGACATGCAAGTGAGGTGAATTGAAGACACTAAATTGTCCATGACTGTTGGATATAACCTTGTGTGAACTGATGAACCTTGTGTAATGAGTAACTACCGTTCCTGTCATGAATATAACCAAAGTGTAAAACATGACGTTAAAATCCTAATAAGCAAGCAATTAATTAAAGCTAGTTTGGCTAATTGAACATAGCTGAATACGTTAAATAAACTCACTAATCTTAAACCTTGTAAGTACAGCTTTTTTATCAAGCTCTACTAGCTAATTTATTTAGCTACAGTGAATTTATTTAGAAAATGTACTGTGCATTTTTTTCTTATAATAAAAATCTGTACATTTAATCATTTTATACATCCTTAACAGCTTTTTGACATTTTGAGGCTTTACACATTTGTCAGTTACTTACAAAAGGGCTTCTGTATGGCCAGTAGAGGGTAATATTTATCTGGTAAACAATGGCGTTCACAACTCCATTAACAAGAGTTTCTTTTGGTATCATGGTATTTCTTGTGTATCTTTGAATTATTATAATTCAGTATTAATGTAGCAGTAGATGTAGCTAGAAATTCTGTACTGATGTGTAAAGATTTGGAGAAACGTTTAATGGAAGATTTGCATGCAAGACTTGGCTTTGGGAAATCGACACTAAGAGGTTGAGAAGCTATGCAACATCTACACAGATGGCTAGCACACAGTATTCTACAGGCATTTGTTTATTATCTGTTTTCTGTTTTGTGTATTATCTAGGATTTTCCTGGCCTGTTGTACACAAGTCAAATGTAAGAGAAACACAGTGGCACATTGTGTCCTGGGGACCTGAGTTTGAACTAACAGTCGCTGTATGTGAGAACCTGGCTTTCCTACTATATCTATAAGTTTACTGCTTGTGGCTGAGCATAAAGTGTAAAGTTGGATACTGATAAAATATCACATATCAGCTTTAATTAAGAGTGGACTGATAAGAATTAATTAACACTACCAAAAGTGCACTATATTGGCAAAAGTATGTGGACATCCGACCATGAGCTTGTTCAACATCCCATTCTCTGTTATTTAATCATACTGTTAACCTAATGTAAGTTTATGACAGGAACACCTTGCCAAAATTCAAGACAGTACAACAATACATAGAAGTAAAGCTTATTTGGATGAATGTATTTATTTATTTATTGTATAATTAGGGCGGCATGGTGGGTAGCACTGTCGCGCCACAGCAAGAAGGTCCTGGATTCGATTCCCAGGTGGAGCAGTCTGTGTCCGCGTGGGTTTCCTCCGGGAGCTCCGGTTTCCTCCCACAGTCCAAAGACATGCAAGTGAGGTGAATTAGAGATACAAAATTCTCCATGACTGTGTTTGACATTGAAACTTGAACTGATGAATC
Source organism: Trichomycterus rosablanca (assembly GCF_030014385.1). Classification (NCBI taxonomy): domain Eukaryota; kingdom Metazoa; phylum Chordata; class Actinopteri; order Siluriformes; family Trichomycteridae; genus Trichomycterus; species Trichomycterus rosablanca. Next base: position 39,773,972 of record NC_085990.1, on the reverse strand, counting down.
TTGTGTAACGAGTAACTACCTGTAAACAAAAGTGTGTAAAACATGACGTTAAAATCCTAATAAATAAATAATTGTATAATTAAATCAGTAACAATAATTAATGAATGTACATACCAAATAGGTGTACCTAATAAAGTGCTTGGTGATCTGTTCAGAAAAAAAACAACAGTAATTTAATACAGTAACTAAAGAAAATAAAAATGTGTTTTTCAAGAAGTACAGGATGTTTTAATTATCAAGTGGCAGATAGCAGCAGACACATTCAGAACTTTAAGATTATCATTACCTATGTCACTAAATGTTATCTTATGTTAACAGTAAATCAAGGACAAGTACACTGGTTAAACAAAGAAAAACACTTCGGGTATCTGCCTTTTGGATTTAGAGATTAATAAGAAAGATAAAGGAATAGAAAATGTTTCACCTTTACTTTAATGCATATGATTATCAATGTTTATCTGCAAAATAAGATGAACAGCTGTTTGTCTAAATTGAATCAGTGTAGCCGATATACTTTGCTAATTAGAAATCCAAGCATTTGCTTTAAGACTAGAGATTCATTCATTCTTATGCTTTTGTCTTCTTATATAAAAAATGCCTATAAAAGGGATGATTAATGGGTTATATTATTGCTAGCATCAGCAAAAGGCTGTGTTGAAAAATGTAAATTGTATTGTCATAAATCAGGATGAGGGTGTTTTATTAAATTAGTAAAGATCTTACATTTATTCTAGATTGATATATTATGACTGACTCAGCTTTGTCTGTTTGGTGACAGCAATTTATCATGCACAATTGTGATAATAAGCCTAGCTGACAGTTAGAACCAGCTTATTCTACACAAGCTCTGATCCCAACCAAATGTACAACCCTGAATCTAAAAAAAAGAAGAAAAATGCAGTATTTCTTACATTTAGTTTGACTTTTATTTTATTGCAGACAGGATGAAAGATTTCATGTTTTGTCTGCTCAACTTTACTTCATTTATTAATAAACACCCATTCCTGCATTTCAGGCCTGCAACACATTCCAAAAAGTGGGGATGGTAAAGCATTTACCAATTTGTAATGTTGCCATTCTTTTTCACAACACTTGAAAGACGTTTTGGCACTGAGGATACCAAGCGATGAAGTGTTTAAGGTGTCATTTTTCCCCCCCCAATTTTTCCTGCAAACATGTCTTAAGGTGTACAACAATACAGGGTTGTCACTGATGCATTTTTTCATTTCAAAATTTTATATTGGGTACAGGTCCCTATTTTTCCCAGTTTAGTCTTTTCCAATCCTTGGTTGCAATTCCTGTGATTTTTGCACCACCTAGTGCTGGCTGAGAAGAGCTGCAGACAAGCACCTGCCCTCTCTGACACTTCTGATGTTGGTGGCCTCTTCTTTTCACCTGCCAGTAGTGCATAAATCAGATTTTGTCCTCTGTAAAACCTACAAAATTCATGCATTCACCTCAACCAGACCACAGAGGGACCAATAAGAAGAAAACCTGTCAGCCAGTGGTATCTTTTAGACACTCATTTACGTCAAATGTTATTTTTACACAGAAGAAAAACTCCTGGTAATTCTGATAGGTTTGTTGTTTCTTGCTAGATGGGTCAACAAAGTTATCACAGAACTATTTATATAATCCTAATTTTCATTTAAAATAATAAGCATTTCATTTTCTGTCACATTCATCAGTGTACAACAATCAATAAAACAATTAAAAATAATCATTTACAAACAATGAAACTATAATACAATGAAAACCAATTACTTACATAAACCTACAAATTACCTTAACCTAGCATCGCTTTAATGAATGATTTTGTCAATAAAAATAATTTGGAAGGGTGTCCACATCAATTTGCAATTGTAGTCTACATTTTAATGATACTGTGTAAATTATGAAGCTGCAGAAATAGTACACTTTGTTGTTAGTGTCAGAATAAAGCAATAAATGTTTACATGCCCGTACAGTTCAGCTGTATGTTTATCACTGTCATCTAACAATGCACTCAACAATATTGTTGGATTCATACTAATTAAAGATGTGGCAGCATTCACCTACTCTCCATCAATAACATGCCTTATCTTCCAATATTACAAGTGCTGCCATATGATTACAGAAAATATTACAACAAGAGATAAACTTGCATTAATTAAATTAGAAAAAAATCTGATTGCCTGTTCAAATTGATTCTGGATGTTTATAATGAAGCTGTAAGATCCTCATGATGTTCTTTTGCAGTTTGCCTGTTTGCATGTGACAGAGCCAGGCACCCGGCAGTGGATTCTAGAGTCCTACATGAGGAGAGAATATAAAAATACTGCAGGATTATGTGATAAATCCTGACCAGCTTCTGAGGAGGAAGGTCCAGTTGTTTTACAGTGACGAACAGCTCGGCTCTGCTGTGACAGTGTCAGTTGGCAAATTGTTCTTTGATGGCTTGTTGTCCAGGACCATAATAAAGACTATGTTGACTAAGTGACTTGTCCTTGGATGAGGACTAGGACATGTGGGCTTGTACATTAAAACTGTGCTCACTGTTTCTCTTTTCTTAGTGATTAATCAGACTATGCACGTGCCTATATTGGATTTTTTTTAAATCAACATTTTATCATGATTTAAATAAGGAGCCTCTGCAGGCATTGTATTTTGGTCTTAATAAAGCATCATCTTGGATCATCACTTTTTGTGCATTTAAGTTTAAAATATGTCTTCAAAAGGAAGTGATATTCTGTCTATACTATATTTTACTTAATATCTTAGTTCTACATTTCAAAACAAAAGTCTATTTTGTAACAGCTCAGAAGGATTTTGGGTATAGGCAGAGTAAACACTATGGGGTGTTTAATTAAAAACACATAGCACAGAATACTTGCAATAATGTTTCCTACTTTACTGAGGATTGTAGTCAACAACTTTAAATGGTTCAAAACTCAAAAAGGCCCACAGCGCTTGAATATACAGTATATGCACAGTTGAGTGCCACCTATCACAATCAGTATGTCTTACAATGTGGATGGTTCACATTCACTAAGAAAAAAACAGGCAAACCAAACAAGAAATATTAACAAATTATAATGAAAAGTTAACATCATGCATCCACAGTGAGTTTGCACATTCAATTTCAAATGTTTGTAAAGGCAGACTGCATGGTTAGGTGCTTGATTTTATACACCTGTGCCAATGGAAATGAGTAAAAAACCTGCATCTTTTTGTTTATATTGTGTATACAATATACATATTGTTTGGGATGCACTTAATACTCCTGAGAGTTTATGTTAACTCAGTATGGGCAGAGGCAGTTCAAGGATTGAAATACTGGACTCTGGATGGAAAGATTGTAGATTAAGCCTGACCACCACTAAACTGTGTGGGAATAAATACTACATTTCAACCCCAAAAAACATTTATTATTTTGATATGTGTAACACAAAACAGCTGAGGTTTAAAATTGAGGCACATTGGGGCTTACCTGCATACTGAACCAATAATAATCCAGTTAACGTTTCACATTGGTTAATCATCAGAGTAAATATGTTGCTAGGCAGATTTGACATCTAGCTGTAAAACTGTGTGAATATATATGGTGCTTTAAGCAATTGAGTCCAAACACAGTAGCACTTGGTAAAACACAGAGGGAAATGTCCTTTTTACAGGCAAAAATATCATATATTTGCTAGCTGACACCACTGATAAACTCATTTCTTATATTAATACAGTTTTGCTTTCTGATTTAAAGGTTAAAAAGCTAATTTCTGCCTCTGGTTTCCCCCTTTATCGCATTGATATTGGAGGCTGGTAAACACCTTTTGCTCTACCTGGTCCAACCAAAAGGGGGCGACAGAAGCACAGTCTTATCTGAATAGAGCTTCACTCTTTCAACTAGATCCTCTTCTTTTTCTTCAAATCTCAATACCCAGCGCTATCTAAGTACTGGTAATCACAAATTGATGTTGTCCACACTATCTACCATCTAAGGCTTAAACACAGAGCAAGGAGACACACCCCTCTCCCCACCTGCTTACCCACAGACTGGCTATGTACCCCTCACATCCCACTGGTGACCAGGGTTGATCAAGTTTTAAACAGATTTTGGAGAATCCAGGGTGATTTTCCATGGTAGACTGGTAGGCTATTCTGAGGCAGGATCTGACTTTGAGTGAAGATTTGCATGCTTTGTCCTGCTGTTATTGGAGTCCTCATCATATATTAGCACTGCTGCTTTACTGCTAAAGCTTTTGATTAATCCTCTTTTGTGTACGTGTACATGTACATACACTGTGCTATACAAACAGTGACTTAGCCATAGACATATAAACATGAATCCAGTTATTGCTTTCACTCACAAACACAAATACCTTTTGTGCTCTGGGGATTATATAATATACAGAAGCAACACCTGCCAGACTGAAGATAAAGGTGGGGGACTCATCTTAAGGTGGAATCCAGAAACTGTACTCTTAAACTACTCTTTTACATTTGCACAAAATCCAGTGTAGCACAAGATCTAGTTACCAATGTTATAAGTGCTGTATCATTGTGGATGCCTAACTTTAGCCATAACAAAATTGTACCTTGATGCATTTCTTCTATTTTACTAAGCATTTAGGTACTTGATTACATTTTTGGGGTCATTACATTACACTATTCAACTAAAAGAGTGACACGGTGGCTTGGTGGGTAGCACTGTCGCCTTACAGCAATAAGGCTCTGGGTTTGATCCCCAGGTGGGGCGGTCTGGGTCCTTTCTGTATGAAGTTTGCATGTTGTCTGTGTGGGTTTCCTCTGGGAGCTCTGGTTTCCTCCCACAGTCCATGCGAGTGAGGGGAATTGGAGATACAATGTCTTTTGCCATAATTGACAGAACCATGAATTCTCTACCAGAAAATCTTGAAGTAAAAGATCTGTTCATCTGTTTTTAATATTAGGCTCAAATGAAATTGGATTATGCAATAAGCAATAGTCCAAAAAACAAGAGTAAGTTCACCAAGCACTAAGCCTTCAATATAAACAAAATTAATGCTTTGGAGTGGCAGTTCGTGCTCAGGGGCGGCACAGTGGTGCAGTGGGTAGTCTGTTGCCTCACAGAAAAAGCACCTGGGTCCTTTCTGTGCGACTCTATGGATTTGCGGAAAGAGACTTGTGCTCTAGTCTCTTCCCACAAGTCCAAAAACATGCAATCAGTTCAATTGGAGCAATTAGAAAAATTGCACTGAGTGTGTGTGTAAAGATGTGTATGTCTATCCTGTGTTGCACTGGTAACCTGCCCCAGGTGTTTCCTATCTTTTGCCCAATGAATCTGACCAACATTTCTTTGACTACACTATTTTATTTGGTAGGTATCAGGAATCTGCTTTGTGTCTGTATAGCAGACAGTTAGTGAGTGGGGTGTATAAGGCTAATACTACCACATTTCATAAGTGGACTTAACTGATTGTGGCATAAAACCAACAGTTTCACTATGCCTTTGCCCACATTATCAACTGTGAGAGAAAAATGTGAATTTACTCTAGAAGTATTAATACATCATTAATTATGGCCGCTCAGGTGGCGCAGCAGTGAAAACACACGCTGGAACCAGAGCTGGGATCTCGCATACATCGTATCGAATCTCAGCTCTGCCTGCCGGCTAGGCTGAGCAGCCACATGAACAACGATTGGCCTGTTGTTCAGATATGGGTGGAATTAAGCCGGATGGGGTCTCTCTTTCATAACTGATGCAAATTCGACCTCTGCTGGCTGATTGATGACGCCTGCACAGAGATGAGAAAAGAGTGCTCTCAGGGTGTGTCTCTCCGTACACAGTGCTGAGCTGCACTGCACTCGTCAAAGTGTAGGTGATAAGATGCATACGGCATGCTGCCCACGTGTCGGAGGGGACGTGGGTTAGCTTTGTTCTCCTCAATCAGAGCAGGGATCGGCATTGGTGGAGAGGACGCATGACGCAATCGGGCATTTGCGTTAAAAAGGGAGAATAAAGGGGAGAAAATGCATAAATAAAATATATATATATATAAAAGAAAATACATAATAAATTACTACTTAGAATGTGTAAATATGCTTAGGGCATGATTGCCAGTTGCGTATTCCAAACTTCCAACAATACTGCTACAAAAGAATGTTACAGGATATGTATGTGGTGTATGTGAAAAGAAGTGTGTCAAATCCAAAACCCAGTTCTAGCTGAGTTAGATCAGTTCCTATGTTCTAGCTAAGAAATCTTTGTTAACGGTGGAATCTTCCACTTTCCTACAAGGACACTGAAGAGAGTATATAAGGGTGTTTATTATTTTCTGTGTTATCGCATTCACAGTCTTTGTGTGAGACTCTGTCTGTGTGATCCTTCTCTGCAGACTCCAGTCTCTGAGGTATTCCATTAAGGGTTTTTCCACCACACAGCAATAATACGTAGATGTCATTATAGATGTCATTAACTCATATTTCTCTTTGTTTTTGACATTACATGGTAGAATACAGCAGACGTCTATATGAAATGAAGAAAAATTTATTGTAATGATTTATAATCCTGTGCTGCTTATAGTTAATTGTTATTAATGTTGAGCATAATTTTCACAAGTCAGGCATATTGAGTTCTGTAAACCAGTTACAATCTGTCAACATCTGTTGTGAACATCTGTTATTTTATTACAGCCTTTCAAAATTTTGATTTATAATTGCCTTATCACAACATGGAAGCAATATAAATTAACTTATTTTTATTATGACAGTGTTGAGTTAGTATATTGAATTGACCTTTTTTGTTCTATATTAGTCTATAGGAAGATAAATGCCTATATGAGGCTTCAGGTAAACCATACCTGTATTAGTTTGGATCTAGCACCGTGGAAATGTGTGTATTCTGCACAGCTCTCTTCTGTACAAGTAAAAAAAAAACCAATAAGGTAGGTAGCACAACAATAAGGAGAACAACCTGAATAAAACAAACTGACCCTGCTTGAGCTGGAAAAAAATGGTCACTGCCAGTTGATGTGGTTGGCACGGTGAGTCAGGTGGGCTGAGCAGAATGCTGATTTTTATACTCCCTTACTTATCACTCTCTCTCTAGCCTGCTACACCCAGTCTCTTTCTATATACATCTATCTTTCATTCGCCCTGTGTATTTCTTGTTTCCTCTCACCCTCTTACCCCCTCACTTACTTTCCTTATCGCGCTGGCTTTCAAGGTTGTTGTGAAGTTGTGTAAGTAGACCTGGCAGGCATGGTTAAAAATCACAAATGCATCTAGAAGGAGAATGGAGCTGAGAATAACAGATGCAGTGATGATAGCAGATGATGGTTAAAGGCTAATAAATAGTTTGGGGAGTGACTGTTGTAAGAATTTTAATCATAAAATTAAATCAAACACACTACCTATTGGAGGTACACCTTATGATTTAATGCTTTCTGGCTATCAGGTCTGTATCTGTATAAAAATACAGGTGCATTGGAGTGCATACTAGCAGTAATATACACTGATCTGCCATAACATTAAAACCACCTCCTTGTTTCTACACTCACTGTCCATTTTATCTGCTCCACTTACCATATAGAAGCACTTTGTAGTTCTACAATTACTGACTGTAGTCCATCTGTTTCTCTACATACCTTTTTAGCCTGCTTTCACCCTGTTCTTTAATGGTCAGGACCACTACATAGCAGGTATTATTTAGGTGGTGGACGATCGCTTATCTATTGCTGCTGTTTGAGTTGGTCATCTTCTAGACTTTCATCAGTAATCACAGGATGCTGCCCACAAGGCACTGTTGACTGGATATATTTTTGGTTGGCGGACTATTCTCAGTCCAGCAGTGACAGTGAGGTGTTTAAAAACTTCATCAGCATTGCTGTGTCTGACCCACTCATACCAGCACAACACACACTAACACACCACCACCATGTCAGTGTCACTGCAGTGCTGAGAATGACCCACCACCCAAATAATACCTGCACTGTAGTGGTCCTGGGAGAGTCCTGACCATTGAAGAACAGGGTTAAAGGGGACTAACAAAGCATGCAAAGAAACGGATGGACTACAGTTAGTTAATGTAGAACTACAAAGTGTTTCTATATGGTAAGTGGAGCTGATAAAATGGACAGTGAGTGTAGAAACAAGGAGGTGGTTTTAATGTTATGGCTGATCAGTGTATATTCCAGGTTTTCAACAAGGTATTACAACTTAGCATATTGCTAAAATACATTATGTGGACAATTTATTCCATTCTATTCTATTAATAGGGGCAGCTGTAGCCTAGTGGTTAAGATACTGGACTAGTAATCAGAAGGTTGCCGGTTCAAGCCTCACCTCTGCCAGGTTGTAACTGTTGGGCCCTTGAGCCCAACCTTAACCTTCAATTGCTTAGACTGCATACTGTCACAGTACTGTAAGTCGCTTTGGATAAAAGTGTCTGCTAAATGCTGAAAATGTAAATGTATACCAAAACAGTATGCATTATGAAGTCCTCCCATCCCAAGGTGTCTTACTCCCTGTCTACTTTTACTTGAATTAGTTTTTTGTGTAATTGTATTTTATAGACTTTTTGTCTACTGTACTCATCTTCGGTTATATAAGCATTTCTCAGCTTTTTTGGTTTTACTGATAAAATCTACAGCTGCAGTTTTCTGTTACAATAACAGCAATTACGTTTATCTGCTATTTCAGTCTTAATAGGGAATCTGGGCCAAGCAACTGAAAACTGTCATGAAAAATAAGTTTCTGTGTATGCCATGAGAGAGTAAAACCTGCTGCTTCAGGTTTAAACATGTTTATCAGGACAGAATTTGACGTTACAGTGTTTTGTTGCGTCTCTTGATGCATTTGTCACAATCTCTGTGGCCTTTTTCTGCTCTTAGCAGGCTTTAATTGCTCCTGATGGACACTGACACCTTGAAATACCCCATATTTACACACTCTACACACCATTTGGGGAGTGTGCATACCTGAATATTTTATACTAATTGGGTATTTTGGGATGGGAGATTTAGATGCATTATTCAAAATTTTGGGTTTTTTGTTATTCCCTCACTACTCTCTGCCTTCATTTATCATTTTTCTTTGTGTTCCCTCTTTCTTCTCTTCTTCACCCCATTTCATAACAGATCGCCTTTGATCATCTCTGTGCATCTCTGAACATTCCTCACAGATTATGTTGGGATCATTATAGCAAAGTTTCATCAGCAGCATGGCTCACTTGTAAATTGCATCCTTTAAATCTTGGGTTTCTGTTGTGCCGAGATCAGTGGCTGATTGGTCGGTTGACGTTTTTCAGGGTGAGCGAGAAGTAAATAAGCTGCAGTGCAAGATGAAGTGTGTGCCAAAGTCACAGGTTATATCAGTCTTTATTCATTCACACCAGACAAGAGTAAATTCAGGACAAATTGAAGGACAAATAACTGAACATGACCGCAAATAATATTAACTATGCAGCACAGAGAGCACTAACCTCTCCAGCTGCCAGCATCCAAAAGAGATACGGTGGCATTTAAAATGAGGGACAAACGCCTTAAATCAAGGAGTGTGTATGAATAATGAAAGAAGCAAAAGTTGTGTGTGTGCGTGCTGTCAGCTTTCTTTGTCATCCTGCAGGCAAGGTCATGCTTTCAACTTGGCACAGCAGTCATATTCTGTGTCTCTTTCTTCTCATTATGCATCACAGGTTCCTCTGGGTGCATCTATTTTATCTTTATATAAAAATTATAGCATTGCCAAACAACACATTGACCTCTCTTTCCCCCTCTTGCTCTTTCCTCACTCGTTTTTCTCTCATTCTCCTCAGCAGTGGGAGCCATTAAACAATTGAGATGGCTCTGGTTATGTCCCCACTCCTCTCATTAAAGGCTCACATTGACTTTGTGAGTGTACCAAGCGCCCCCTTTAAACAGATCACAGCTTTCAGTTACATGTTTAGCTCAGACAGACCTCCCAGACATAATAATGAAACGCTTTAACTGATTATCCTTTATCGACCACATTTGTGATGCATGTGTGATTATTGCAAAACACTGCCTACCTACTGACAAATTAATGTAAAAAATAAAAGTTATATAAATTAAAAAAGACATTTACATAGACTTATAAGGGACATGTACATTGTTGCAGTCTTGGAGTTTTGATAAACACAGTATCGATTTATTTATGTGGTGGTGTAGAAAGTTCTATATTTACATTAGACTTTGTGACATGGCCTTCTTAATTCTCTATTGGGACTACTCTGTGCCCAAATAAATTTTAGATTGATATATAAGGCAGCATGGTAGCGCTATAAGCTCACAGCAAAAAGGACCTTTCTGTGTGGATTTCTCATGGTCTTCCTTGTGTCCACAACTGGACCAGTTGGAGCTACTTTGATTTGATATGATTACAGTATTTAAGAATCCCAACAAGAAGGCCATGTGACATGGCCTTCTAATTCGCAATTGTTAATAAAGATTGAATTATATGGGTGACTACTCTGTGCCCAATATATAAGGCGGCATGGTGGCACAGTTAGCGCTATCACCTCGCAGCAAGAAGGGCCTTTCTTTGTGGATTTCAAATGGTCTCCTTGTGTCCATAATTGGACCAGTTAGAGCTACTCTGTGCCCATATACATTTTTGTATTTTGAGTCTATCCAGTACAATATTTGTTGTAGGTAATTTGATTTGATTACAGTATTTAAGAATCCCAACAATACTACTGCAGCTGATACACTTACACCACACACACTATCATATCATTACCATGTTAGTGTCATTCCAGTGCTGAAAATAATCCACCACTTGAATATTATCTGGAAGTGGGGGGCAGTAGTTAAAAAAGCTTCAATATTTATGCTCGGTTGATCTTATGTGTGAATTAATGATGATCTGTTATGTGTCCTCCATTGTTTTTGTTTGATTGGAGATTGTCTGATTGTCCACCTCCTGAGTTTGCTTGTTCAGTAATTGTGGATTAAATCTTATGACTCTTGTACACCGATTCAATTGATCGGATCGCAGTAAACTTGAGCCACAATTAATGACGGCCTGGGCTTCTGTCTAGTCTGTTTCCTGGAATTCTCAGGAAAAGTGTAGTGAACTCATGTTGTTCAGTGGTTGTCAGTGATTATCACAATGCAAAGTTTTTTTGTGATGGTTTAGGGTGATCAGTGGAAGATCTGATCAAGGCTGATGGAAGTCAGATTATGCTCACACTAAAGTCTCAAAAGTTCTCTGGTCATCTAGTGATGGTGGAGACTGGCTCAGATCATCATGGGATCAGCCAGTATGTGTGTGTGCACGTGTGAGTTTGACCATGGATGTATCATCACACTGTCCATAGGCTCTAAGGCTCCAATGAAAGCTGACAGCAAGTTTGTCCAAGCCTTTGCCGACATTTCTTTATGTGATGAATAATTTATCAGCAGATAAAAAAATGGCAGCATCTCAAAAGCATCATGTTAAACTTTCTGACTCCAGGGAGAGATATTTTGTTTTTGCCCTTGTGTCTCATCACTACAGTGAAGACAGACAGCCAAACCACTGTATTAAAGATGAAATAAAGAAACTCGTTTGTAGTTTATAATCTTTACTTAATGGTCTGTTAAATGTTCCTATTTGTCCTCATTCTGAATGGCTTTACTGAAATATCTAAAAAATAGATATTGGTTCAATATGAGATAAAAGGCACTGATAATAACCTCCCGATAACGGTGGCGCATCTCCAGTCATTAGGGACGTGTGTTTTGTTCCGAGTTGCTTAGAAACAGTTCTGAGTAAACACTGTGTAGTTGAAATGCTGGCCAAGGTTACTCATTGTAGTGATTCAGAGGGGTTACTATTATTATTAAATCAGATTTTATTAAAACTTTAGCTTTAGGGTTGGTTTGATTTTATTGCAGTGAACATATTAAATGCATTTTAAAAAGATATGAAAGTACATGAAAGTATGTAATCCCCTGCTTTAAATAACTGGTAGATATTTCTTCAGCAGCCATATCTTCAATTGATTAGACTTGCCGGATTATAAGGATTTTGAAATTCTATACATGAACTGTATTTTAGGTCATGCCACAGCATCTCAATTTGGTTAAAGTCTGGCCAGTTTACATTTTCAGCATTTAGCAGATGCTTTTATTCAAAGTGACGTACAGTACTGTAACAGTAGTATATTGTATAACCAATTGAGGGTTAAGAGACTTGCTCAAGGGCCCAACAGTGGCAACCTGACAGTGGTGGGGCTTAAACCAGCGGCCTTTCAATTACTAGTCCATTACCTTAACTGCTAGGCTACAAATGCCCTCATCACTGACTTCAAATCTTAAAATCTTGAAAAAAAAGTGTGAAGCAGTGCAGGTTCTGAGCAACAAAGCAGTCTCAAATGTTGTGTTGCTGTGTGATGCCTTATCTGTGCAGAATAGAATATAAAAAAGTTGTTAAAGCTTTTCTGCACATTTTTGCCATGAAGCATATTTATTAAGCAGCGTTTTTTCCAAGGACAATATATTTAGGTTTTACTTACAGTGGACACAAAAACACTTGTGGACACAAAAGACTTTAGCAAGTTCTAAGTTCTAGGATTTTCTGCAAGTTGTAACATATTGGGCTAGACTAGACAAGTAGGGGCAGACACACATGCAAAGATGTGAACTACAAACACATGAACTAAGCTAAATGCTAAGCTAACCGCTAACCTAAAAATGAACAAGGCTAAAGCTAAAGTAAATGTTATGCTAACTGCTAAGCTAAACACACGAGACAAGAACCTAAACCCTAAGCTAAGCTAACAAAGAACAATGACTAACATAAAACATGAACAATACCAACTTTAAACAAGACTTATAAACATGAACATTAGCAAATGAACAGGAGCAGGAGCCCCTGACTGAGCCACAGCTGCACCCATATATGCCATGTGCAATGTAACTGGAATGAGGTGCAGCTGTGGATAATCAGCAGAAGACCAATCATTGTAAGGGGACGTTGGTTTGCCACTGAATATAAACATGTGCTCCTGAAGAGAGGGGCGTTTGCAATCATTATTTTATAAATAATGATTGCAAAAGTCTAGGTAAACTCCTTGATCAACCCTGAATTTAAATGCTGACCTGGATCATTTGTACCTTTCTCTCAGGTCACTCACTATGCTTTGGCTGTCCTCCACATGTCACAGATGCAGATTAGCAGCAAACTGAATTTTTAAAGACTTAGACTGATAAAGATTGTGACTTCTAAATGATCTTAGATTTCTCACTGATGAGAAAGTGTTTTGCATTACTTTCATACCAATTTGCTTTTTGCCTGGGTGATTTTATTCAGTATACCTTTTTTAATTGCCCTATTATTGCAACATAACAAAATCCTTTCACAACCTAACAACACTTTCAGTGTAATACTAAAGTTAAATAACAACAAAAACTAGCAAATGTAAATAAAAAAGTGAGTTAATAAGTAAGTGTGTGGTGTATTGAGATGGACTGGTGCCTTTTTCTGTGGTGTAGTACTGCTATGGTGATAGTTCTAGTCCCAACAAGATTCTTTCTTTGCATATTCCAGCATTGTATGGCACCCCTGGAGCAGAGATGGTTAAGGGCCTTGCTCAGGGGCTCAACAGTGGCTGTATGGCGGAGCTGGGGTTCGAACTCTCAACCTTTCAGTTGATAGCCCACAGCCCTACCCACTAGGCTACCACTGTCACAAGCACATATGCCTAATGCCCAAGATTGTAATATTAGCAACTGTTTTTCTTCTATAGGTGTGTGTGTGTGTGTGTGTGTGTGTGTGTGTGTGTGTGTGTGTGTGTGTATGTGTGTGTGTGTGCGCCCCTGTTTCTTATCCAGAGCTGTCTAATTTAAACACGAAGGCGCATTTGAGTCAGTTGAGAGCAGCCGCTTCTTTGTGTATTGAGCAGGCCATCACAGTGACATAAAAAGCTTGACAGTTCAGACATGAAGCACTTACATCTACTCTCTGATTTGGCTTGGCCATAAGCCTGGTCAAATAAAACATGAAGAATCTATGAAGACCTTGCTCACTAAGCAGTCTCAGATCATTTGCTTTGCTTTGCTTTATATCAACCATATCCAGTGTATATACTTCTCATTGCACAGTAATTCGTCTTTGAAAGAGGCTCTCTGCATGCCAGTATATGACAATGATTAAAACTGTGAGGAAGCCGGATAGAGGAACTCAGTCACGCTCCCACCAGATGTGTTAAATTTGCTAGTGTGATCATTCTAAAGCCCCATGGCATATTGAGCTCCAGTGCTGTGGTGGATTGTCTTTCTTTGTTATAATATGATAATCTATCAAATTAAAGACAATTTGAAACATCTGTATTAAAGGAATGAGTGATCAAGCACAAAAAGATCTGAGTTGCTTCTTCAAAAATACCAGTGCAGCTCTTCATTCTTTTTTTTTATTGCATGGCAGCATGTCAACCTTTATAATGAGCTCTTAGAAGATAACAGCGCTGTAGGTGTCTCGGCTGATGAATGGCCATTGCGGAATTATGCCTCAAGTCTTGCAAAATTGCTTGTTGTGGATTTAATGTTTCAAATTCAGACCATTTTGCCAGCTGTATTCAAGCATGAACTTCAATTTTCTCTTCATAAAAGGATTATGCTTTCAGTTGTATTACCGGCTTCCTCACACGAACCTTTCACTTATGAGACAATTTCATTCTGACTCCTGACTTCTGCAGACAACATTCTTCGTCTGATCAAAACATTCAGGCTCAAATGAAGGGTATAATCATGGAAGCCGAGGTCAAGAGGTAAACGATTCTATTTAAAGTGTCCCCTTGAAAGGATGATTGTGAACATACAGTTCAAATTCTGCTAACTAGCAAATCCTACTGTTTTACCTACATATCATTGCAATCATGATTACCCTTAGTAGGTTGCTTTTATTAAATACATTGCTAAACAAGTATTCATGTAAATAAAACACTGAATTTCACAGATTTGTACCTATGACCAATGTTAGGAAGGCTACCAAATACAATAAATGTTACATACAATACAATACAATACCAATCCAAAAATTAAAACACACAAACATTAAGGGGAAATGGTTATACTTAGTCTACTTTGAGCCTTAATTCAAAATGCTCCTAACAACTTTATTAGTCTGGCAGTTAAAACCTTAGACACAAAATACATGTATCATCGGTGTTAGGCTTTTACATTTCCTTGGAGCAAGGTGGCAGTGTTCTTAATGTTTATATCAAGTTACTTGCACATTGTTTTTACTTGTATCTCCCAATTGCTATGCTGTTTTGGCCACTAGCCAATCGAATCTGTGCAGACACCCGACCGGCCGATAGCACCGCTGAGATTCAAAACCCAGATCTGTGAATATTAGGAATTAGTGGGCTAACGTACCACCTGATCCCCCCCTCTTGTTCTGACTAACACTCATTTTTATAAATATACTTTAAAAATATGTACACATATTATTCTATCAACTTATGTAATTTTGTTTGGTTGCTTGGAAGTTGTTTTACAACTGACTTAAGACTTAATGGATGATGATGAGATTGCTCTCTCTTTGACACAAAACCAAAAACCTAGACTAAATGTTTGTAGTTTTAAATTTAACTGGAATGAATAAGTGTTCTTGCCAGAACATTTGGATCCTTTTCACTGGCTTGGTTTACATTTACTTCGTATTATGGGTGGCATGGTGGCTCGGTGGGTAGCACTGTCGCCTCACAGCAACAAGGTCCTGGGTTTGATATCCAGGCGGGACGGTCCGGGTCCCTTCTGTGCGGAGTTTGCATGTTCTTCCCTTGTACATGTGGGTTTCCTCCGGGAGCTCCGGTTTCCTCACACAGTCCAAAAACATGAAAAACATGCAGTCAGGTTAATTAGAGACACTGAATTGCCCTATAGGTGAATGTGTGTGTGTGTGTGTGTGTGTGTGTGTGTGTGTCTGCCCTGCGATGGACTGGGGACCTGTCCAGGGTGTTACTGTGTGCCTTGCGCCCATTAAAAAGCTGGGATAGGCTCCAGCAACCCCACCCAGCTCCCCCGCGACCCTAACTGGATAACACTCACTAACTTTCTAAACCACTTATCCTAATCAGGGTCAGGGGTGCTGGAGCCCAGCTCTTAGTGGGCGCAGGGCACACAGAAACACCCTGGACAGGGCGCCAGTCTATCACAGGGCAGACACACACACACATTTAAGGGAAATTTAGTATATCCAGTTTACCTGACTGCATGTCTTTGGACTGTGGGAGGAAACCAGAGCACCCAGTCGAAACCCACGTGGACATTGGGAAAACATGCAAACTCCACACAGAAAGAACCCAGACCAAACCCAGGACCCTCTTGCTGTGAGGCAACAGTGCTACCCACCAAGCCGCCCATATTGAATTCTCTTCAGTAGATATTTTTACTTTAGAATAAGTAGGCAACAATCCAAATGTTAAGGTCATTTAAGTACATATTGACCTGGTTGGTCTTTATTTATTGTTAACGTCATCACCAAGTGCCTTCATGCTTGACTTTGTTAGATTTGTTAAGGTAGGTACAGGTTAGTTACTCACTCATTCACTCACTCGTACCTAGGGTAGCCATTTAACCTGCTCGTTTTTAGAAGGAAGAATAAAACCCGACAGACAGTGGAGTTTTGAACCCTAGTGCCCAGCACCCATGTTGCAGTGTGGCACCCACACTTCTTGTTGTGCCACTGTGGTCCTGCATCTCTCTTTGTGTTTATAATTGTCATCTGCTTCATTTTATCCTTACCCAGTTGTAACAAAACACTAAAAAGCCATATTGTCATACCAATGAGCTAACTGACTAAAGGTTTGGCATAGACACCCCCACCTGGAATAAGTAGCGCAGCAATGGGCATTTACAGATGTTTCACATTAGAAGCCATGCTTAAAACTTCATCATGCTCAAACAGACACTATTTCATTGCTCTGTCCAAACTGTCACAGACCAATCTGAAAATACTCAGGCTTAGTGAAGCCCACATGTTCTTCTTGAGCTTAGGTCCAGGTGCCTGCTGTGAGTTACGCTCTGCCACTGACAGACACCATCACTGCCTGATTAGCCTTCTTCCTCTGGAAAACTGGCTTTGCTTAATGTCAAAATAATAGCAACTCTTGAAAAATAATGAATAAAGTGTCTGTATTGTGCTCTGATGTCTTTGTCCTTATTGTTGCCTCTGGTCCCCTCATTCCAATATAATCCAATCATTATGTGTTTTTCCTACTCTTATCTTTATTTTGCCACTTACCACCAGATGTCAGGTACTATGGCACTGTTAAAGTTTCTTTGCTGTGGCAAAATGTGCAAGAGAAATATAGTATGAATGGATTTGTATAATTCACTGTAATTTATTTTGTGTCCATAGGCTAAAAATAAATATATTGGATTTGTAACTCTAGGCTATAGCAAACAACAAAGTAAGTGTTAATACCAATTTTTTATGTGTTCGGAATCAGATTTGCTTTTGTCTCTATTACTTGTATTTAATTTATCTTTTGTCACACAAAAACAGTGAGTTCAAATTTAAGCACTCCTGCAAAAATTTATTAAGGAGAATTTCTCTGCAGCAGTGAGAAAGAATATTATAAAATTATAAAGGGTCTGAGTTGCAGTCATCAATACTACATACAGGTACAGTTGATTTAAAAAGAATGCAGACCCATTGATGTTTTTGACACTATTGTGTTTTCTGCAGCACTCTAAATTAGGCCCTAAATTAAACTCAGGCAACAGTTCACCTTTTAACAGTAAAAAAATATATACTGAAGGGGCTTTGGGTCAAGGACACAGCCCAGACTTAAACCCATTAAACATCTGTGGGGAGACTGAAGATGGCAGCTCACATATGCTTCGCTATCCAATTTGAAGTACCTTGAAAGGATCTGCTATGAAGAATGGGATAACCTGGCCAAATCCCGATGTTCAAAGCTTATAGGGGCCTTCTCCCAGGGTGGTTCCCTAGTGAGGCCCATTAGGCGCCACAACACCATGCGAGTGCCCAGAAAGATAAAAGTATGTTGGCATCCCCTGCCAGCAGAAAACTGGACTAAGCCTGTGCCACTTTAGGCAGCTACAAGTAATAACAAAAGCTTTTAATAATTGGAGATCACTTACATTTGTGGTATATAGCAGATGCTTTTATTCAAAGCAACTTACAATTATGAGTGAATACATTTCAAGCAATTGAGAGTGAAGGGCTCCCCCTTGCTCACGGGCCCAAGAGTGGCAGATTGGCAGAGGACAGGCTTGTACAAGTAACCTTCTGATTACTAGACCAGTACCTTAACTGCCTAGCTACCACTGCCGCAGTACCACTGCCTAGCTACCACTGCCGCAGTACCACTGCCTTAGCTACCACAGTCACAGTTACATCACAGTGGAAAACTGGTAGCAAAATTTCTTTGATCTAGCCCCATTTTTGGGGCTTTTGAGTATAAGCTTCTTGTTTAGGTTCCTCCCACAGCATTATAACTAGTTCCTAACAATACTTTTCTAAACCATCCAGAGGTGTCCTTTTAGGTTAACTTTTAGGTGTTTTTTTACCCTGCGGCTTTTCCATAAAAACTGTTTTGCCCAGTGTTTAATGGACAAAATACTGACCCTATTTGAGTAAGTAAGCCAAGTACATTGGTCTGGGTTCTTCTGTGACTAGAGTTTTTACCCACTGCTTCTACGCACTTGAAACACTTCAACACTCTCCTACTGTGGTTTGGTGAAGTCTCAGGTCTGTATAAATAGTTTTAAAACGTAAAATTATAACCCATTTATGATTAATACACACAATACCTTCTTGTCTTCATCTTATTTCTTTTTTACCTAAATTGTGGCATAATGTGCTATTTGTTGGGATCTTTGTCATACTTTATATACCTTAAAACAGCAGTCTCCAACCTTTTTTGCACCACAGACCGGTTTCATATAAGATATAATTTCACAGATCGGCGTGGGAGGGAGGATTTAAAATAAAAATTATACGATGAGCATAATAAAAAAACACAAAGTGCATACACTCACTAATGATGGAAAATCAGTGCAAACCCTGAGCTTTTTTCGCTGCAATGAGCCGCTCCAAAGACATTTTTTTGCTTATTTTAGCTAGCTTGTGGGCTTAATTTTTGGTATCATGTGATTGAAATAGGTATGTGTCAAACACTTCAAGAGGAACAGACAGGTGTTATTGAAAGAAACAGAAAAAAAATTATTATTTATTCTTTCTGTGCAGCCCGTTAACAAATGACCCAAGAAATGGTCTGTGGCCCAGTGGTTGGGGACCACTGGCTTAAAATACTCTAGATAAGTAGTGATGTGAGGAATTAATCTTGGAGTTTTAGTGATATATGGTGAACTGGTTCATTGGTAAACTAAAGTATTAACTGAAAATACTCTAGAGCCACAGCAAAACCTTAAACATGCACTGTACAGAATGTATCCCCACATTGCACTTTTAGGTATCACAGGACCCACCCTGATGATAAAATAATATGTAAAAATAAATACATTAATGAATGAATTGCCTCAGAGATCAATCATTTATTTTCTCTACTAAAATAATGTAAACCCATTTAAGTAACTCAATGTCATTTAGCACATACAAGAGAACTGCTTTCATTCTTCAAATTGTACCTTCTGTCACAAATACTTAGCTTTTAATGGGGCTTCGAAATGGATCATAGAGAATTGGGTTCTTTCATTGATTGCAATCAGAGGGGCTGTGGGAGATTGCCATCACTCTAAGTGGAGGAGGCTCAGCAGAGAAATAGTTTATAGGTAGAAGGGGGGAGACAGGAAAAAAGGTCAGGGGTGATCCATCTAGGGACTGAGGTAGGTATTCTGCTAGGAGGAGGAAAAACAACACTGATTACTCATAAGATTTGAGGCAGGGTGCTGATGGCAGAGCTGCCTGTGGGCTGATTGAGTGATTTACGTGGCTGGTGGCCAGAGAAATGAGGCATGTCCACCTGAGGCTTCCCATTCAAACACAGAGACTGGTTGAGCGACCTCTGCTGGGCCTATGAGGAGTTTATCTTTACCATGTTAAAGTGAACTTTGAGCTATGTGGGTGAGAAAAAATAATAAAGTAAAAGAAACTTTTACTGCATGATTCAATCAAGCAGTTATAATTCTACCACACACTGTTGCATATTATAAAATTATAGAGCAGGCCCAGTTGTTCTTGGGTTTGGTTTGAGCTGAAAAAGAGTTCAGTGGTGCAAACACTACAGGCACTGTGAAAAAGTGATATGGTCAGATGGATTATGTTTTACTCTAAGTGCATGTATGGTGTACACCAAGAGAATGGTATGTATGTATCTATGCAATGTATGTATGTAATATATATATATATATATATATATATATATATATATATATATATATATATATATATTAGGGATGCATCGATACCATTTTTTCCCAACCGAGTACGAGTACAAGTACATGTATTTTAGTACTCGCCGATACCGATACCTATTTAGAATGATGCAATCTGGAGCATTAGGGAATAGTGTAGTTTTTAGTATAAAATAGTGCAGTGGAACAGTTGCTTGGGTTGCCATCACTAATTGTAAAAAAAACAAAAAAAACACCGCACAGACATCATTGAGAAAGCTTCTGACAAGCTAACGTTAACGTTCATTAATAAACGCACGTAATTAACGTTGTGCACATCATACATGCGATGCGATTCTGCTGATTGAAATATTTACTTTAAAAGGATAATACAGTCCGATCCCATCTGAGCCGATTCTATCAGCACATACATTCGTGGTTCACCTCGGTAAATCGTAAACGACTCTGAGTCGGCTCCCGCTCTGTGGTAATAACCAGTATAATTAAGCCTGAGCTTTATAATGTAAGCGAGTCACACAAAATGTTCTGTAGTAGTTGGTGTTTATTTACAACCGCAACATTCATTATAACAGTAAACACGGAGAGATGACTGAGAAAAGAAGCTTAAAATGAGTCGACTCCTGAATCACTTGTATCGACACTGTGAACAGAGTATTAAAGACACAAACACGTCCTATAACAGCGGTCGCTGCTTATGTAACCGGTTATCTTCGCTGTTAGCTCTATTTTGAAGGGTTTTTTTTTTTCAAACGGAACTAAATAACATTAAACGTGCGTGTGAGCGTGGTCAGTGAGAATAATTCAATCTGTCTCCCGTGGGTGAAAAATGAATTGCTTTAGTTTTAGAAGTAAAAAAATCTCGTAATGTCGCGCCCCCCCCCTTTTCTGCAGCTGTTAGCAATCATTGTAACCAGATTAGCCTAATCCGCTAATTTAAAAAAAAGTGTCTAAAAACTGTTGTGTTAATGTGGTTTATACTCCATGGAATTATATTACATGTTATTGCATCCAATCAGATATTACCATGAATAAAAAAGTGTGACTTGCAGTATGTCTTGGGTTCCAGCCAGTGGAGCTACAGAGTGAAACAGAGTGGCTGTCATTGACAAAGGGCAACTGTGTAAATCTGGAAACAATAGCTGAAGGGTAAAGACACATGCAGTTGTGTCACACAGGCAATCTTAGTCAGGGAGAGCCCAAGCAGAGTGAAACTCCATTTCAGGAGATTGATGAGACTCTCCTGCTTCTGCAGTGGCACAGGGTCACATAGGTACACCATCAAGCTCCTTTCTTCTGTTGTTCTCACTATCTCTTGTGTTTTTTCTAAAGAAAAAACAATCACAGTCACACAGACATACTGTACATCTTTGTCAGACAGTTCAAAGACTGCTGAAGTCTGGTAATCCTGGTAGACCATAAAGATAGTTGGGACAATGGGGCAATGAGACAATGGTGGTTTAGATAATTAGGTTCAGAGAAACGCTGGCATCAAGAACATGGTCAGTACAAAATTAAGTTTCTATCTTGTCTTAGAAACTACATATACTGAATGGGTGTATTATTGGCCTCTATTTTTTAGAGTATTTTTACTCCCGATTTTTAGCACGTCCAATTTTTACCCAATTGCGTTATGCTTCCTCTCTACTGGAGCTGACCCCCGCCCCGATTGAGGAGAGTGAGACTGTCACATGCCCCCTCCGACACGTGTGCAGTAGCCGACTGTATCTTTGCA
Organism: Trichomycterus rosablanca; assembly: GCF_030014385.1. Lineage (NCBI taxonomy): Eukaryota > Metazoa > Chordata > Actinopteri > Siluriformes > Trichomycteridae > Trichomycterus > Trichomycterus rosablanca. The sequence continues at coordinate 39,751,934 of NC_085990.1, read as the reverse complement.
CCCGCACGAGGTGAGTCCATATGCCGATCAGCTTTGTGCATGGAGAGCCACACCCTGATCAGCATTATTCCTCGACTCTGTGCAGACGCCATCAATCAGCCAGCAGAGGTCGTAATTCGCTCAGTTATGAGGAGTCTTTATCCGGCTTTATTCTACCCTATGAACAACAATCAATCATTTTTCATGCCGCCGCCCAGCCCAGCCGGATGGCAGAGCTGAGATTCGATACGATGTATTCGAAATCCCAGCTCTGGTGTGCTAGCGTGCTTTTTTTATCCCTGCCGTGCCACTTGCACATATTTTTATTGGCTGCTCCTATATTACTGACAAGTGCATCCCTTAGTGGCTAGGCTGTTCAACCACATCTATACAAATGCTCCTTTGACTGAATGGTCACAAATTCCCACAGACATACAGTACTTTAAAGTTTGTCTTCTCAGTAGAGTGACTTGTTATAACTATTGTTTGTTTGAAATGGGACGGCACGGTTATTTAGTGGGTAGCACTGTCGCCTCACAGCAACAAGGTCCTGGGTTTGATCCCCAGGTGGGGCGGTTTGGGTCCTTTCTGTGTGGAGTTTGCATGTTCTCCCTGTGTCTGTGTGGGTTTTCTCCGGGAGCTCCAGTTTCCTCACAGTCCAAAGACATGCAGTTAGGTGAACTAGAGACTGCATGTGTTTGACATTAAAAACTTGTGAAATGATGAATCTTGTGTATCGAGTAACTACCATTTCTGTCATGAATGTAACCAAAGTGTAAAACATGGCATTAAAATCCTAATAAATAAATACCTTTACACATATAGTGTATGTTAATTTCATTAATTTCTAGCATTAAAATTTGATTTTTAGACTACTAGGTGATTTTGTTTTGGTTGATGATTTGTATTAGATGTCATTTATTTGAAATAACTTCAAATTTTGCTGTTGACTAATTTGTTTTCTATTTGCACCAATACCAAAGTACATAATTGTTTAATTTTTAACCAATGTCAAGACTTATTTTCAAAACTGTCTGTTTTGGGCGCTCAGGTGGCACAGCGGTAAAACACGCTAGCACAATAGAGCTGAGATTTCGAACACATTGTTTCGAATCTCAACTCTGCCATCCGGCTGGGTGCCTACATGAACAAAGATTGGCTGATGCAATTATGATCTCTGCTGGCCGATTGATGGCCCCTGTGCAGAGTGGAGGAATAATGCTGATCAGTGTGTGCCTCTCCGTACTCAAAGCTGATTCGCATATGAACTCACCTCGGTGAGAAGATGCAGTGAGAAGGTGCAGTCGGTACTGCACACGTGTCTGAGGGGGCGTGTGTCAGTTGCGGCGCTCCTCAGTCAGCAGTGGAGGTTAGCATCGGTAGAGGGGAAGTGTAATGCAGTCAGGGTAATTGGATAAGACTAGACTAGGGAAAAAATTGGGGGGAAAATAATTTTTTTAGTATACAAACCCCATTTTCGAGAATGTTGTTGGCTATTCAATGTTGCATAAGTTAATATTACATTTATTCAGAGCATAAAATGTCAGATGATTTTGCCAAATCAGATATAATACTGATCAAGAGTACCAGTATGTGCTGCTAATACTAATTACTTATTTAGTACATCCATAGTTCTTCTTGGTCACATTCCTGTCAATATAGAGTCATTTTAAAGGTGTGTGTTGCTCTTTTTATTTATTTAGTAAGCTAGTCATACCGCACTTCACATACCAAAGAAACCAAAATACTGTATTCAGTATTCAGCTAATAGTGCCAGTGTCTTTGTGGCATTTAGGACAGGGACTGGGACTGTCCCAATTTCCTATCAGCCCGTCAATAAGCATGTGGGTAATCGTTCAGAGATCTAATGCATAAAGCAGAGGAACGTGATCAGTGTAGAGGATGGAGCTGTATCATAAGCAGAGACATGCAAATCCACCTGGCATTCATTTACTTGTCAGACTTTATTCCGAAGAAGAAAGAAAGCTGGAGAGATATGAAGACAAAAAAGAACAGTGATGAATTACAAAATGAAAATGAAAAGCAAAGCAAGACACAAAGAAAGAAAGTAAAAGAGAGAAAAAAGACTAGCTACTACTTGTACCATCAGAAAGAAAATCAAAATTGCAAGATTGTTTCACCCTTGTCAGTTTTTTTTCTGCACTAAGGCATGCCAAGACTTGATAAAAGACTGTCATGAGTATCTGTGACATGACATTTGACACCATAAACTTAAACCCATGTGCTGTCACAGACACGCTCCCTCTTTTCGCTCTAAATTGCTATAATTTAAAAAAGGAAAAAGCTCCCCGCTGCAGAAGTGCATTTATATTTACACAAGTTGATTTCACTTTGCAGTAATATAAACAAGTTTAAACCGGCATTTGGATTTTAGTAAAAGGTCTTTTTTATTCTTACTGATTCAGTTTATAATCAAGACACTAACTACACAAGCACTTTTACTTTTATGTGTTGTATTAAATAAACATTGTTGAATAATTTATAGTCCAAGGTTTGTATTGATAAGATGGGATTGAATATGTGGGTCGAAGTGTCCAGTCCTATAAAAAAGACAAACAAAAAGATCACACAGGGGTCACTCTTTTTAATAACACTGGGGGTGGCACGGTGTCTCAGTGGGTAGCACTGTCGCCTCAGAGCAAGAAGGTCCTGGGTTCGATCCCCAGGTGGAGCGGCCTGGGTCCTTTCTGTGTGGAGTTTGCATGTTCTCCCACTGTCTGAGTGGGTTTCCTCCTGGAGCTCTGGTTTCTTTTCACAGTCCAAAGACATGCAAGTGAGGTGAATTGGAGATACAAAATTGTCCATTAGTGTGTTTGATATTAAACTTGTGAATTGATGAATCTTGTGTAACGAGTAACTACCGTTTCTGTCATGAATGTAATGATGTGTGTAAAACATGACGTTAAAATCTTAATAAATAAATAAATAATACCACGTTTTAAAAAAGCTCATAGTCAGGAGTCCAAATACTTTTGGCCATATAGTGTAAGTTTTAACTTCTAGCAATGAAATAATATAATTAACTTTTTTTAATTAAAATAATTGTATTAGCAGTAATATATTTGAAATAAATTACTTATTTTGCTGTTGACTAATCTGTTTTCTCAGTCTGCACCAAAGCCAAAAGTTCTTAATTGTTTAATAATCCTTTCCTAAATTGATGTCCTGACTTCATTTTTCCTATTTTCATAATAAAACCAAAGCTTTGGGTGTAGAGAAGGCTAAAGTACGTCCTGTAAAAAAAAGACACATTTAGCCATGCTACTGGCAGCATTATGTTCAGCTTTGATCAATTAGGACCTGAAGGTGCAAAAGACTCCTATAGTGTTGATTCCTTGAATCGACTGCCTCATTAAGCGTTGATGTGCTTTAGCCTTGAAAGTAGCTTTAAATACCAGCCTTGCAGAACAGCTAACTGCTGGTGCATTGTTTTGTGTACTCTCCTGCACAGTCTGTGAGGGCAGTATTCTGGGTTGCACTAGGCTCTAGCTTTCTTTTCTTAATGGTTCTTATGTCAGCATTCAGAAAAAAACAAATCTGTGAACTCAAACGGTGGCTTTTTGGGCACAGGTAGCATCAGGTATGGAAGCGGCAGTCCGCCTTTATTCTTTGTTTAGCCACCACTGGTATGATGGAGTTCCCTGTCTGTGTTTTTTTCCTCGAAAGTCTTAGTTGCTCTACTGCTGGATTAAGCAGCAGGTACTGGTGGCAACTCTGCTTTTATTCTTTACTTTCATCTATACTTTCCTTCTTTTCATTCTGGTCAAGCGTTTTATACCATTTTATGTGTCCTCTGACCTTCCAACATGCTGAGGTTTAGTTGATTTATTTTTCATGGTGTGATTTTCAAGTGAGCTTGTATGGGTTGGGTATTTTTCCACTAATTGATTGGGGATGGGGGGCATTAATTCCAGTCACAGTCAATAGTGATTTGTGTGTTATGTCGGACCACAATAAATGTTTCAAAGAGACAATGTTATGCCTAAATATAGATAAAAAAGCAGGGCTATATATGCTTACCCATTTACTTATGGTCTGAAACCTAGGGATAATTTAGAGCAGCCAAGCCACTTTCAGCATGTTTTGTGATGTGATAGAAAGGTCCTAGAGGAAATTAGTATATTTAAAGAGAACATGTGAAACTTCTCACTGACAATAAATGGACACAGAGATCATACCACCTTCTGGGCCATACAAACAGTTTTGCCATAGTCCAACCCAATCGTTAAACATCTCAGTTGAAATGTTTAGCCTAAATGTTTGGCATCTAATTTCATAAAAAGATGTGTCAAATAAAACTGAGTAAATTTTACTCAAATTTGTTACTTGTAGGCTAGAAGAATCCTGTTAGCTTAATATGCGACTATAAAATTAGTTCAGAAATATATACATGTGAGTGTCTATGTGTGTGTTTTGTTTCCTCAAGATTTAGATAATAATTACTAAAACCTGTTTTGGCACAGATATGTGTCTTCATTATTTTTCATAATTTATTACTTAAGGGTTAAGGCTAACCTTCTTTTACAAACATGTTCTCTGATATAAGATAAGATGATTGGCATTGCACAGTGTACAACGAAATTGAGCAGCATCTTAAATATAAAGAATAAAAACTGTGTGTATGCCATAAAGAAAATCTTAAATGTAAAAAATAAAGACTAACACTATAATAATAAAATACCACAGTGAGGTAGCAGTGGGGTGTTGCACATGCCCTGAGTAGCTTAAGAAGATAGTGTACTAAATATATTATGCACTTTAGAACATTTACATTTTCAGCATTTAGCAGATGCTCTTATCCAGAGCGACTTACAGAAGTGCTTCCATAGTTATTAAGTAAATAAGTACAGGTCAGCTTAAGTGTTTAGTAAAAAGGTGGGTTTTTAATCGTTTTTTTAAAGACAGCAAGAGACTCAGATGTTCGGACAGACAGAGGAAGTTCATTCCACCTCTAGTCCTGGGTGGAGGATCAAGTCGAGCGAGACTAGTGGCTCGGAGGTTGCGTGGTACAGAGCGGGGTTTGATTAGACCACGAAGGTAGCTTGGGGCTGGTCCATTTTTGGCTTTGTAGGCGAGCATCAGTGTTTTAAACTGAATGCGTGCAGCTACAGGAAGCCAGTGAAGAGAACGCAGCAGTGAGGTGATGTGGCAGTGTTTAGGTTGGTTAAAAACCAGGCGAGCAGCTGCATTTTGAATGAGCTGCAAGGGTTTAGTAGTGGACATGGGATCACCTGCCAGCAGGGAGTTGCAGTAGTCCAACCGTGAGATTACAAGTGAACAATAGTGCAGTCATAATAAATATAAATATGGACAGAGTGGAGTGGAACATTGTGCTGTGTTTTTAAAGGAGGCAGGTTACCTGTGTTGCGATTGTTCAGTTCACTTGTGTAGTGTTTTATAAGAGACAGTTGTCAGTGTGTGGTTTGGAGGTGTTCAGTTCCCTATTGGCTCTATTTAGTCTGTTTGTATATAATGGATATTCTAACCGAAGAGCAGATTATTCTGAACTCAGACCAGTTTAAATAGCAGATCCCGAGTAATTTGAGAACGGGGTGTGAATACTTAATGAGGAAAATTTAACGGTCACTTTGTGCATATTTAAACAGCGTGTGGGCGGGTCTAAACAGCTGGTTTGTGCTGCTATTGGTTCTGATTGGCTGTGATTTTGTGGGCGGGATTAGGATCCACATGGAGCCTGAGACTGAGTGGACCAGTGGATGCTGAAGCTGATGGAGCTGAATGATGCTGGTCGGAGCACAAACCTTAAAAACGGCACAGGCTTGGCTAGATTTATTTTTAATAAGATCTGTACCATTTAGCTGTCTTCTTTACGTATTAGCCTACTAAACTAAAGTTTAAAATTTTGTAAACAGAAGAAGTACTACAAATTGACAACTTGTGGAATTATGAAGGTCCGGCGACGAGATATAAAACTTTTCGGATTGATGAATGGAGTCGTTTTCATCACTTTTATTTTGTTCTCCGCTGCGACCGCAAATTCTCCTGTTTATTATGGACAAGTTGAAGAAAACGCACCGGTCGGGACTGTAGTAGCTGGATTAGTTTTGCCTTTTGGAAAGGGGTGCAATGATTCGAGCTCTGATAAACTTAAAAGCACTTTGCATGGACAAAACGCGTCTGATTTCTCTCTTGTCTATTCATCAGAAACAGGACTTTTTCTGAAAACCGCAAAAAGTTTGGACAGGGAGCTGAAATCGAGGTATTTGGTGAAGGCGTATTTGCCGTCGTGCGCCCTAAACGAAGTGGACATAGAGATTAAAGTCTTGGATCGCAATGACAACCCACCACAGTTTATTACAACTAAACAAATAATAGAAATTAATGCATTGACGCCAATAAAAACTGAGCTGCTCCGCTTAAGGGCACAAGACGCAGATTCTGGGGAAAACGGCGCAATCAGGTTCTATACATCTCCAAACCCGAACATACACATAGTTCCTAAAACCGGACAAATTCTGCTGGTCCGATCTCTTCCAGCACCTACTATCCTGGATGTTTCTGTACACGCGAGAGATAACGGAGATCCAGCACTGCAGAGCGATCAGATCCAACTCCGCATCTCAGTCAGAAGCGCACCACTGACAGCGAAAATCAGGAGATCAAGAGCTGTTTCTGAGGAGCATTACTATACAGTCACCCTGTCCGAACATACCAGAGTCGGGAATGTGATTTTCAACGTTCCTGATCAGAAGTTTGAGGAGAAGCGCTTTGAGGTCGTGTCAGTGGAAGTGGGTTCTCCAGTGCGTCTGGATCGGGAAACAGGACGAGTTTACTTAACGCACGAGCTCACGTCCTCCACAGAGGTGGTGGTGAAGGTCCAGAATGCAAGAGGTAAGCATGCACCTCTAATGTTTGAAGGTTTAAATGTATAGAAAGTCATTTTCAAGATTTTGGTCCATCTACCTAATTAACTACATCACTATGTGACTGGTCCCAATACACACACACACACACACACACACACACACACACACAAAACTGCTGCTGTGACTGTAGCTCCACCCTGCTAACCATGAGTAAATCCAAATGGTGCTTCATATGTAAATATTAAAGAAGAATTATTTTACAAACAATATTTTAATGTAGATAGCTGCAAATAAAATCAAGATTAAAACAGATTTAATTAATTTTAAACAAATTAATGAGCACATCATAAAACAGCTTCAAGGCAGCACAGTGACTTGGTGGGTGTCACTGTTGCCTCACAGTAAGAAGTTCCTGGGTTGGATTCCCAGGTGGAACGCTCCGGGTTCTTTCTGTGTGGAGTTTGCATGTTCTCCCCGTGTCTGTGTGGGTTTCCTCAGAGGCTCTGTTTTTTTCCCATAGTCCAAAGACCTGCAGTCAGGTTAAGTGGAGCTACTAAAACTGCCCTTCTAAAACTACAACTTCATAATTAAAAGCTGCGGTAGCATATAACATGAAGCTAAATAGACACATGAAATGAATACGCACCTTATATAAATGACAAATAACCAGCTAATCCGGTATATGCATTTGATACCATTCATATGCTTTATACGCTTCATATGCTTTATACCCATTTTACATGGAACATGCACATAATCAGCAACAAAATTCAGACTGTGGCATTCAAACAATGCTTAATTGGTACTAAACAAATATTCATCATACCATAACACTACATCGTCAGCATGAACTGTTGAAACAAGGCAGTTTGGGTCCATGGATTTACAGTACTTATATCTGCATGTCATAACAAAAGTAAAATATATCCGACCAGGCAATGTTTTGGCTATATACTCACTCTCCATGTTATTATCAAACCTGGTGACACTTGTTTGTATGGTTTTATGCACTGCATTGCCGCCACATGACTAATTAGATAATTAAATCAAGGAGAAGTTGCACTGGAGGTCCTAATAAAGTGACTGATAGGAAGCTAGTTGTTGGTCCCTAATGCCATAAGGGCTGGTTATATGCATATGTGAATGTATAAATATATTGAAACGTTAAAACTATTTTTAAAATGTAAAAAATGCTGAGCTATAATATTATGTTATATTAACATATAACTTTATATTGCCAGGTTTGGCACTTTTCCACTGGCTGGTGTGTAACACTGTTATGTGCTGGGTTAAAGATGTTCATAGAAAATGAGCTAAATCTAAAATCTTATTTTAACACATTTCAATGTATTACTTGCATTTACTTGTTTTATAACACCAGAATCTCTGAATTAATTTCATTTATATTCTTCACAAGTGTGTAGTCTTTTGTTTTACTACATGTGAAAACTGTGTTAATCTGCCCTGGTCAGATTACGGTGTTTATTTGGGACATATTCTTTCACTAAACCTCTTTTGCTTAGAGATTCATTAGTTTGTGAACATATGGTCACAACATTGATAAACTGAACAGAAGAATGGTGGTTATGACTCCGCCTGCTTAGTGAATATGAATAAAATGTGACAGGCTGGATAAACTGAAATAGGGTTACCAGCCTAGCAGGACCTATTCAGTGTAAATATTATGATAAAGGTGATTAATTTAGTCTGCAGGTTTGTATGAGATTTGTGTTATCCCGCTCCAGCTCTGTTAATCAGGATCCACATTGTGAACCTACGTCCACTGTTTGTTTAGAGTAATTAGCGGTGTTTACCCACGTAAAATTCACCAGAGACATAAGCTTTGGTTGTATGCAATACCTCCTCCAGGACAGGATATGTTGTTTATGTATGGAGCATGCGGGTTTATTTTGGTTTGTCAAGGCCCTGTCCTTCATTATAAAACTGCAATTGCTGTGGTTTCTGATTTAGGTCACCCAGGGATTGTTTTATGAAGTCAGACATTGCTCTGGTATTGCTTATGACTGGTTTACTTGGAAGAGTTCTGGGGGAACTGTGGGCTTTTAATCATGTATAATAGGTACTTGCAAGCTCATCAGTCCTCACATTTAGAAAGCATTTTGGCAGCTTATATACACATAATCTACCTACTCTGGCATTTGTCTGGAGATAAAAAAATAAACATAATTCTTTTGTGTTCTGAGCCCATTTCTTGGCAATGTTTTGTACTTTCCTTGCATAAGTTGTGCCATTTTTTTGGTTTTTGATCAGCAGTAACACTAATACAGATTAGTTTTTTTTCTGTTGGCCACTAGTCCAATACCACATTTCCAGTTTCCAGAAGTAAGAACTTCCATGTTTAGTTGTATACATTTGGCTAATGCTTTCATCCAAAACCCTTTCCAGTCAAAACAAGTTACAATCTGAACATATGAAGGATAAGGGCCCAGCAGTTAGAGTTTAGAGGTTGTGGGACTCAAACTCTCAACCTTTTAAGTAGTCAAGTATCTTAAGTTCTGTTGCATTATAGGGGTTGATGCCACTTACATTTTGTTGCGTGCACGTATTGGTTTTGTATTTTAACTTTAACTATTGCTCAGTACAATTAAACAACTGCCATATTTAAATTTTCGAATGTTTTACTGCACTTTATATTTAATCAAACATTTTTAGTACAACATACATAAATTATTATAAGTTTTTTTGCTCTACTATAAAATGCAGAGTACATTGTACTAATTTGAGTACACATTTAAATGTGCTAAAAGATTTAAGCTTACTAAACAAAAAAAATTACTTTTCTATCAGATTAACTTAAAAAAGTTAAGTTAAAGTAATTAAACAGAAAAACGCCACCATTTACATGTAAGTCCGCCTTTTTTCAGCTCGCTGTTGGTGAATCAGGCAGCCATTTGTTTTAACTTTTGTAACCTGTTGTTGCAAATTACTTTTTACTTTTCATTTAAGGCTTTTTGCAAAAGTAAACTTGTCTTCCTCAAATGTCTTTTGTGAAGTGGAACCTTTGTTAAACTAAGTGGACAAACATTTTCTTCCTCATTATGCTATTTTTGAGTAGCATGTACACCAGTCTGATGGGGCTTTTTCATCTTCCGTCTAATTTTGGTAAGTGTTGTACTTTACTTAACAATTTTGTTTAAAATAAATGATCTTAATGTTGACACTAAATAAATAATCAAACAGCGCTGCTTTATTTGCCGTATTTAGGCTACATGCTAGCATGCTAGCCTTCATATGAAGCAAATAGTGTGCTGGCTTGCTTTATGTTAATCCTTAAATTAATGCTATTAATGTTTTAATACTTCTGTTTCTTGTTTCTTTTTGTTGTTTTACAGGTTCATGGTTACTGTGAGGAGCTGTTTGTGTTTCATCAGAACTTTATATACAGTTTGTACAGTTTTAAAGATGTTTTCTTGACATGTTGTATTTTAAGTAAATACTTCTGAAGTGAAATAAAGAAAAATAATTTTATAATTGTGTCTGTTTCTCTATAAACATTTGTAATTCATATTTAAAATGTAATTAACATGAAAACTAAGAAGAAATCAATAGTTTTTTTCCATTGAGCTCAAGATAATAAGTAGAATTATTGGGAAAAGCAGTTGGTATAACAAAAAAAAGAAAGTTTAATCAACTTGCCTTTTAGGTGTAATAACTTAATGTTTTAAGTTATGCTAACTCAAGTTTTCATTATACATTACTTAACTTTTTTAAGGCAACCGGTTTCCTCAAATTTTTTAAGTAGATTGAACTTATCCGGGCTTACAGTGTGTTGTCACTGTAATCATTTACATTTTCTCTTTGGTTTGGTTGATAATTAATCTTAAATTAATCTAAAACCATGCTTTAGCTGGTTCCTCTTCAGACTGTTATTAAATATTCTGTAGAAAACCTTAGCACATGTGTTTCTGGGTAAATGTGGCCTGTTGAATGTCTTTATGTTGTGCAGTTTTTATTCTGTGCTCTTCACTTTACACTTTTGTGTCAAACTCTCTGTGCAAATCTTGCGCAGCTTTGACCCTGCTGGTCTTTTAAACAGACCAATCACTGTAAACTGTCTGCAACACTAAAGTACTGTTAACAAAATGGTGAGAAAGCAAGGCAATGCAGTCGGCATCAGGCTGCAGGTTTGCTGTGTAGATGAGCTGGGTAAAAATATAAAACTACAACAATGCAGCATATTAATGTCATAGTAAACTTTTTAGAAAATTAATACCATTGAATGATTGTCTGTACTTTAAAAGATTCATTGCTGTTGGTGAACTTTACCTTTATTTTCCTTATTAAGTACTTAAGTCTATGGAGGGATTAATCAATCATTTATGAGTGCTGTATGATAGTCTATATACCAGTGGATTGGTTTAATTAAACTGTGAGACACAGTGTGGAGAATCTCCTGTGGGGTTTGAAGATTTGGTGGGCCTGAAGCCCTCTTATCCTTTGCCTCTGCTGGTAGGCATATTTTTCAGAGGCAAAAGAAAAAGTATTTTATTTATGGATTTTCCCATTTTCTCCCAAATTTAGTGTAGTCAATTTGTCTACCGCTGCTGGAGGATCCCTGATTGCAGTCGAGGTGGGTATATTGCTGCTCACGCCTCCTCCGACCTGCGCGCAGCCCTTAGCGGAACCCTTTTCACCCATGCATTCTGCACAGGCACCTCTCTATCTGCTAATCAGGGTCCTTACACAGCGTTTGAAGACCCCACCCACAAAGCAGAAACGTGTCTGCTGCAGGCACTGCTAATTATGCCCGCTAAATGGTGCCCAGCCGACCGGTGGCAACGGCGAGTTTCTAACCGAGGAGTTCAGAATCTCAACGCTGGTGTGCTAGCGGAATATCCCACTGCGCCACCTGGGTGCCGAAAAGAGTTTTCTTAAGCAATTTTAAAATAATTATTAAATTAATTTATTATGTTTAAAAAATCACTGTTATTTCCTGCTTTTGAAAGATGCCAGTATATACTTAATATGTATTTGATTCTGTTATTGTAAAGAGAAAATATATTGAAGTATATTTGAACAAGAAATTAAGGAGTAAAAGTGAGTTGATTACTGTGTGAATTGTTAATGAGTGAGTTGTTAATGGCAGTAATTCATTAATTTATCTGACCTGATGTGATGTGATATGTGGCAGGTTGTAATAAGCAAGTGACCTAAAACATTAATATTTGTTATTACCACAATTCATTTTGGTATGGTATCATTTAGCTTGGTTAATAATTCACACTGCCCGTCGGTCGTTATGCAAATCAACTGCATATAAGGTTGGGGTATTCACCACCAGCTCAAACTGAAGAAGTCACTTGGATAACATTTCTATACAACAAACTTGTGTCCAGATGAACTGATTCAACTTTGTGGATTTGTGTACCTGGATTATTGAGCATGCATTAGGAGATTGGTTAATAATTCAATTTCATGCTCTTTTAATGATTAAAAATGTCAGTTACATAAAACGCAGTTAATTTTTTTTAGTTGATATCACAATTAAATGTAATTCGATAATCAACAAGTTCTGGCTGAATATATTAATGAATTGTGGTTGCTAAAATGTAGGGGAGGTGGCACTGTGGCTCAGTGGTAGCACTGTCACCTCACAGGGTCTTTTCTGTGTGGAGTTTGCATGTTCTCCCCATGTCTGTGTGGGTTTCCTCCCACAATCCAAAAACATGCAAGTGAGGTGAACTGGAGATACAAAATTATCCATGACTGTGTTTGACATTAAAGACTCAAACTGATTAATGTAACAAGTAATTACCTGTCCTGTCATGATTGTGAATGTGAACCAAAGTGTGTAAAACATGACGTTAAAATGCTAATAAATAATAATAATAAAACTAAAACATAGGGCCTCTAAAATAGGCTTACTCTCCAAAGAAGGTAAAGAAACTCTGGCCTACGCCCATTTAAAGCCTGGTTAGACTATATCTGGCTTTACATAAAGTGACACTTTGGGTTTTTGTCCCAGTCTTGACGTGAGACCAGGATTCCATGTACTTTGTAATTGGTGCATTAAAATAACTCTTTATGTAAGAACCCATCAGCTGTAGTCAACCATAATTACAAGTATTTAGGACGGCTGTATATTTAATAATATATAGTTCTTTACATGTTAATATCTGTACCTTAGGCAAATTCTGGGCATGTATGCCTGTTGTTCTGGATGGCAATCATTGATGTGGTTGACTTACTTCAGCATTAGATACCATTTAATTAACAAACTGCTCTCAGAATGGGGGGGGGGGGGTAACAGCTTGTCCAGCTCCATTACCCGCAGTTGCATTAGCATGCAGTGTGCCTCTTTAGTACTCTGGGGCAGCCTTTTAATCCCTGTGAAGATCATCCCTGTGGTGCCTTCATCGCCTTAGTAAACACTGATAATGGCTTGTATGCTGTGTGCGCGATGCCTTCTGCATGCTGCGCTCCTACAAGCACTCCAGTTCACCCCCTCCAGGTAGCACAGTGCCCATGAAAGTTGAAAAATCCTTGCAAGCAACAACTTTGCAACATCTTTCAGGGAAGGCAGAAAATACTCTGCATGAACAGCTCGCCTGGGGTGATCTTAAAGGCGGGATGGAGGCTGACAAAAATATGCAGTAGGGAAAATTATTGCTAGGAGAGAAATCATGAAAAAAAGAATTTTCTTCTCAAATGAGCACTGCATGAACAGATATGCACTATATTATATTCACAACTGACTGGAAATAATCCATACGTTGTGAATTTTGATAAGATCTAGATCGTAAATAATGACTGCACATAGCTAGTGAACCCTGCCAATTTGCTTATACATTTTACATTTATTCTGTGAGTTGTGATACATTTTCATCCTTTGTCACCTCATTCATGTCAGCGGGGTTGAATCGAGCAATGGAGCAAGAAGTAGTTTAATAGCAGAGCTCATATCTTTGCCACAAAGCCCACAGCTCACTTCAAGCTTCTTGTCAGTGTCTAGTGGCCTTTCTGTTACTCAAGCCCCCAATTATCTTTCAATCCTCCTTTCTTGTCCCTGGTGTTTCACAGGTGCAGTAAGTATACTGTAGGTATAATTAAGGCTGCATGCCCTTTTGCCTCCCACATAGGCTCAGTCGCTCAGAAGAGTGCTTTCTCAATTTGGCCAGCTTGATTTGGTGATGTGTGTCCAGCTCTGTGAGAGGCCTGTCAGCTTCCATTAAGTTCCCTGATGCTTCAGTAAATTGTGTACCAAAAAAGCAGAATAGGAGCGGATGGAGCAAAGTGTTTGTGCACAATTTTTTTTGTCCCTGAAGCTACAGAGATGTGAATTCTGAAGCTGATGGCCTTTCCATGTTTTTTCATTTAAAAATCATTCATATCTAGGTGCCCAGGTGGCACAGTGGGATATTTTGCTAGCACACCAGTGCTGGGAGTCTGAACACATGCCTTGACAAAATCCGGTTGTTATGTTATTATGTTTAAATGTTTACATTTGTAAAAGATTTACAAAAATGTCTGAAAACATGTTTTCACTTTGTCATTGTGGGCTGTTTCGTGTAGATTTTTAAAAAGAAAACTACTGTATATTCAAATCGGATTTCGAATATGTCTGTAACGTAACAAAATGTGAAAAAAGTGAAGGGGTGTGAATACTTTCTGATGGCACTGTAGACAGCATTTTACGTCATCCTACGCGCGCTTCCGAGAATGAGGCTGTTTAAAATCCTAGATGCCTTAATATGCTCACTAGTTAGGCATCTTAAAATTTCAATGTTATTTTGACTCAAGAACGAGTGAGCATCGGAAGAGTCCTTAGCAATCAAGGCAATCCCAGCATTCAATGCGGCAGCTCTTCTCTCACAGAAAAATAAAAATAACATTGCGGAAGGTGCGGAAAAATGAACAGACTTATTTTCAAATGTAAATAAATTATTATAGATTTTTTACTTGTAGAAACTTGCACAAGTGTCATTTATTTACATGTCAGCAAATTTTACCGTTTTCGGTACATGAAGGGAGATGTTAGGTGACATGCTAGCGCGCTGTGCCAGCCCATCCCATTGGTTTGAATGGCAAGATGCTAACTGTTAGCTTAGTAAGCGAAACCCGATGGAATCGCTGTCTAAGTAGTGCGTTCGAATAACCTGCTTTATAAGTCAATGACTTATTAGAATCCTCTCTACTGAGGCAGCTGCCTATGTAGGCAGTAAGATAGCAAGGCAGCTCCCTAGGTTTTCGAACACACCCATTGTTACATATGAGTCCTGGTTTGTTTAGTGTGCACACACAACCAAAATCAGAAAAGTGCAGTATGATGCATATATGATGTATTTTGCAAGCCAGTAATCATATGACATACTTTTCTACAATGCCATGCAATTTTTGCCATTCACTCACACCTATAATAAAAAGCAGATGTTTTTGCCCCTGCTGTAGGTGTCAGATGACTGGAGACGGTTGATTTGACGTGTCATTTGCTGAGTATAACAAAAATCGTTCAACCATACAGTTGGTACCCAAGGATTAGTTGCCAGTGTAATTTATCAAATCTACCAGAAGCCATTCATGCAGTTCAAACATTTTCTTGGAAGATGTAATAAAAATGTAAATAGACCAACAGGTCATCGATTTATTTACTCTTATGTTAGAAAAGGCACCTTTGTTACCTCTTGTGTCCTTCAGTGTCACATTTAGATGGCAGAAGGAACCTCAGTAGCCCGAGGGTTTGCGTACCACCAGTGTCTCATTAGATGTTTTTAGTTTGTACAATTAAATCTTTTTCCCCATCTGCTATGTTAGCCTGAGGACTGGCCTGTGATTCTGTACTCACATGCTGTATAGATGGCCTTTTAGATAAACGTCTATGGAAAATTTCACCCCACAGAGTAATCATGCATTGTGTGTGTGTGTGTGTGTGTGTGTGCTGACGCATTTGGTTGTGAGAAAAGGCTGCAGGATACATCTTTGCAAAGAAGCAAAATCTTTTCTGAATGGTCTTTTTTGGGTATAAATGAAGCCCTGGAGTGTGTTTGGGTCTCATTAAATCAGCGTTTGGATGGAAGAGTAGGCCAGACATGGTTTAAGGCAGGGTTGTGCACTGGTGGTTCAGGCTGCAGGCAGAAACAAGATGTTGCTTCTTTGTGTGTGTGCATGTGTTTATACATTTATTGGAGGTGTGTATTGTGATAGGCAGCAGTGAGAAGAGAACTAGCTAGGTTAACATATGAGACTTGTTGTTTATGCAGAAGTAAAACGTATTGCTCTGTTTTACATCATAAAAACATCATTAAAATGCTCTTGAATAATAAAGCAGTGGGGATGCACCAAGCCAAAGCATAACGTTTTCAGTACAACGTCAATATCAGAGTATCAAATCAAATAATATCTGATACCAACATCTTCTTATTCCCTGTTTACCTCCTTTAAACTGTCTATTTTAACAGCTCTATTTCCCATATAGAAGCACTTTGTAGTTCTACAATTACTGACTGTAGTCCATCTGTTTCTTCAATGGTCAGGACTCTCCCAGGACCACTGCAGAGCAGGTATTATTTGGGTGGTGGATCATTCTCAGCACTGCAGTGACACTGACGTGGTGGTGTGTTAGTGTGTGTTGTGCTGGTATGAGTGGATCAGACACAGCAGTGCTGATGGAATTTTTAAACACCTCACTGTCACTGCTGGACTAAGAATAGTCCACCAACCAAAAATATCCAGCCAACAGCGCCCCATGGGTAGCATCCTGTGACCACTGATGAAAGTCTAGAAGATGACCAACTCAAACAGCAGCAATAGATGAGCGATGAACGATCGTCTCTGACTTTACATCAAAGGTGGACCAACTGGGTAGGAGTGTCTAATAGAGTGGACAGTGAGTGGACACTGTATTTAAAAGCTCCAGCAGCGCTGCTGTGTCTGATCCACTCATACTAGCACATCACACATTAACACACCACCACCATGTCATTGTAACTGTAGTGCTGAGAATGATCCACCACCTAAATAATACCTACTCTGTGGTGGTCCTGTGATGGTCCTGACCATTGAAGAACAGGACATCATATGAATTTGTGGTTTAGAATGAGACACAGCAAGTTCTGAATCTTTAAAGTGTACTTGCAGTGTTTTTTGGAACAAGGTGCCAATCCAACGCAGGGCAACACACTCCCCATTCATTTTCACTATCCGTTTAATCCTGGTCAAGGTCACAGTGGGGCTAGTGCAACCTGCAAACGTTGAGAGCAAGGAAGAAATACACCCTGGAGCCAATCCATTATAGGGTGACAAACAGTAGCCGAGTCATTGTATGTTTGCTTTTTGGGGAAGAAATCCAAGTGCCTGGTGGAAGCCTATGCAGACAATGAGATCTGGAAAAACTTGATTGTCTAGCAAAAAGCCTGGGCCGTGACCTCATCACTGGAGTTTCTCAATGCCAGACTTGTCAAGCCATGCTTTTATGGCCCCTGCTTTGTGGACCGAGGCAAAGTCATGCTGGACTGTTGCCCCTTGAAAGCCTTTAATGTATTTTATATAATTAATTATATACACCTGTTAGCTATATGTGTGTGTGTGTACCAATGGTGTCCGTATATTTTTGGCTGCATAGTGTATATTACTTTCTTGTACCGGTCAGTATCGCTTCAGTACTGATGATGTCATACTAGTACATTCCTTTTAAAGCAGTGATGAAATGAGCTGCAAGCAAGATGCGACACCCGGAGTGCTGAGTGAGAACCTCTGTTCCCTGACACCAAATTTCCCACCGAAAGCAAAGTTGCTTAATGACGGTAGTCCATCATGTACTCTCTCTTTCTACTCCACCACCCCTGTTCTGCGGTGCCCTTGTTTAACTGCTCAGCCATAGTTCTCCTGTGATCCCATTCTCCATGTCCCCTCATTGCTGTTAATTGAACTTCATGCCAGTGCATCAGCCCTCTCCTCCACACTGTTATAATAGGTTATCGACAGGATGCACAGAGTGGCCCAGAGCATTTTTAATGATGAGCTAGGACAAGGTCATCAGTGCCTCCTCCCTCCACCACTCACTCTTGTTAAACTGCACTGAGTCCATATCGCACAGGGCATTCAGTGGTTTTAATCTAAATTATTACATTGGTCACGCTGGCTGATATTTATTAAGCAATGTCATGTGTCTTTTTATACTTTACTATTTTGTAAACCTATAACTTCCAGAGTGAAGAAAATTTTGCACTAATCTGGGATTTTACCAGCAAATTAATTTATCTAAGTCGGCAACTGGCAATGTTAGCTGATTGATGTGTTATCAATGAGATGGAATGGAATGAACATCCAGAGCTTTGGATTTCTGTCCCATCAAAGTTTCATTAGCAGATCAATAAATCATTGTTCTCCCAGATATGGAAACTGTGAGCGCTGGAAAATGTTTTTCCAACAGTCATCCCTGTGTAATAGTCTCTGGAATGATCTGGCTTGCTGTTGTAAGTCAACAGCTGAAACTCTTTGAGCTCCTTGTGAAGAATGAAAACAAGAATGTTGCTTTTTGTATTGAGAGAAATAGACCTTAGTGGGTCTGTTAGAAAACCTAGTGAGCTCTCTACATAGCCATCCTACGCGTTCTCCCGAGAAGAGGACTGTTTGAATTCTTAGATGCCTTAAAATGCTGCCTAGTAAGGTACCTTAAATTTGAACGGTATTCTGACTGAATAACGAGGGAGCATCCAATCCCAGCATCCAATTCCAGCATTCAGTGCAGCACAACTTTTCTCACAAAAAAAAAACAAATATGGTGGACGAATGTCGAGCAACGAGTTCTTTTCACATGTAAATACATTTTCATTGGTCTTTAATTTATATAAAGGTGTCATTTATTTGTAAAATTGGGCTTGTCAGTGACAATTTAACAGTTTTCGGTACACGGAGGGAGATGTTAGTTGACATGCTAGCGCATTGTGCCACCTCATCCCATTGGTTTGCAGCTTAGTAAGCGAAAACTGGTGTAGTCACTGTCTAAGTAGCACGTCCGAATAACCTGACTTATAAGTCGATGACTTGGGCAGCTGCATATGTGGGCAGTACACAGCAAGGCAGCTCACTAGGTTTTCGAACAGACTCAATGTCATTGTCTCTGGTTCAGTTGTGTCTGTTGTGGTTGGGCAATATGACAATTTAACTATATACCCACTGTCCACTTTAATAGGAACATAATTTTAATACTGGATACTGAGCATGCTGATGCATAGGTGAATGGAGAATTGTTTTACAATGCTACGTCGCAGAAATACACTGCTGGTAGAGTGAGTGATTCATAGCAATATGGTTCCAGAGGTCCTGGGTTTGATTCTTGCTTCTGGTCACTGTTCATACTTTAGGTCCTTCTCAAGTCTTAGAATAAATAGAGAATGCCTTTATTTGTCATTTACACATATACATGTGTACAGTAGAATGAAATTCTTTCTTCGTATATCCCAGATTGTTAGGAAGTTGGGGTCAGAGCGCAGCGTCAGCCATTGTACGGCGCCCCTGGAGCTGAGAGGGTCAAGGGCCTAGCTCAAGAGCCCAACAGTGGCTGCATGGCAGAGCTAGAATTCGAACTCTCAACCTTTCAGTTGATAGCCCAAAGCTCTACCCACTAGGCTACCACTGTATCTTAATACCGTGTAGAGCAGTGAACAAGTAACTGTGTGATTGTTTATTGTGATGGATTGATCTCTCCAGGGTGTATTCCTTTCCTGTGCCCAGTGCTTCCAAGTGGTGCTAGTCTCACCAGAGTGGTAACAAAGATTAGGAGGTGAAATGAATACATTAATAAAGTTTGTAAGCAAAACCTAAGTAATACTATTTATTCTAATGCAAAATTTATTAATGTATCACAGTATTATTTTGTACCAATCGCCCGCTCCACTAACTGGATTTTCTTGTTTGTTTACTTTTCTCATTCAAAGTCTGATATTAAATTTTTTACAGAAGCTGTTTTTAAGCCATTGTTACGCCAATTAACATAATTTTATAGGCTGGCGTATTTGTTCACCTACTGTTGTAACAGAAATTGTGTGATCAGCAGGTTTTCACCCTGCTTACCCCTCCTTTGTGGCTGCAGAATGAGCGCATGCGAAGCAGACACTATTAATAATTAGGTGAGCTTTGTTTACTAGCATCTGTGGTGCTTCTTTTTTCTTTTTCGCTCTTTCTGCCCAGAGTTTGCAAGTGTGAGATTTGGGCAGTGCCAACACAGGAGCATAAAAGCCCTAATAATAGTGACCCAGTGCATACATTGTTTAGTAGATACAGACTTAATTAGGTCATTAAATATGTTCAGGCTGGCGCTCAGCATCTATTTAGGCTGGAGGCCCGGTGGCAAAGTCTGAATCCCTTCTGCCTGTCTCACTCTTTCTCTTGCTTTCTTCTTCTCAAGTGTCCTGGTGAGAAGCAAACAAATGAGAGAACAGTTATTACACCCACTGTACCCAGATTTATACCGTGACCCACATACACAGCATGTTATGAATGAGCACCTGTTTCCAAATCCTGAGTCTGCAGAAGGGGGCACACCTGCATTATAATGTATGGGAGAAACAAACATACTCTGACATGCATAAACATGTAAATAAAGAGAAATATATCAATATGTATCATTATGTATCATTATATTTCATGTTTATCAGTATCATAGATTTACAGATCTTACTGACCTGTAATGTCAGGAATACCAAACCAGGCTATTAAAATCATCACAACTGCATTATTGTTAAATTACATGTAAAAATGTGACCACCTGTTCTGTGTCACTACTGTTATGGAAATACTTTGTGACACCAGTGACATTTTTTTAATTGATGGTTATATTGAAATGACTGACACATAGGCAGCATAATAATGCTTTAAAAAACTACAAGCTAGTAATTACAAAAATACTGGTGTAAAAACATTGATGCTACTGACAGATAAAGTGTACCTAATTTTATTTTATTTTCATAAACCTGGTCAGGGTTGCAGAGAGGAAACACTGGATACAAAGCAGTAACACTCTGGACAAAGTGCCAATCCATCACACTGAATAAACTTATATTTCTGCACATAAATTTTGAAGTAACAGGATGCCTTTATTATATATGGGCCTTGCTCAAATGCGGCCTTGCTTTAGGGTGCTTTTATCTGTGGGTGAAATATACATCTAGATTGTCGATACCACATTGTTGAACTGATTTTTTAAGAAAACAAAAAGTTTTTTTTTTTACTTTTACTTGCAATTTGTGATATGCTTTTAATTTACAATAGAAATGCTGCAATCATTTATTTAATTAATGTTTACTTACTGCCTAATCAAGGTCTGAAAAATGAATACCATACAAAAATCAAGCATAATGTTATGACTAAATAAAACAGATGCTTAGAGAAAAGATATCTGCTTATTAAAGAACTTAAAAATGCTTACATGGCTGTATAATAAAGTACATATATATGTGTTCAGACAATCAGACATAACATTATGACCACCTTCCTAATATTGTGTTGGTCCCCCTTTTGCAGCCCCATATGCAACAAACTGTGATGCACTGTGTATTCTGACACCTTTCTATCAGAACCAGCATTAACTTCTTCAGCAATTTGAGCTACAGTAGCTCGTCTGTTGGATCAGACCAAGACCCCATGTGCATCAATGAGCCTTGGCTGCCCATGACCCTGTCGCCGGTTTACCACTGTTCCTTCCTTAGATCACTTTTGAAAAATACTGACCACAGCAGATTGGTAACACCCCACAAGAGCTGCAGTTTTGGAGATGCTCTGACCCAGTCGTCTAGCCATCACAATTTGGCCCTTGTCAAACTCACTCAAATCCTAAACCTGCATTATAATGTATGGGAGAAACAAACATACTCTGACATGCATAAACATGTAAATAAAGAGAAATATATCAATATGTATCATTATGTATCATTATATTTCATGTTTATCAGTATCATAGATTTACAGATCTTACTGACCTGTAATGTCAGGAATACCAAACCAGGCTATTAAAATCATCACAACTGCATTATTGTTAAATTACATGTAAAAATGTGACCACCTGTTCTGTGTCACTACTGTTATGGAAATACTTTGTGACACCAGTGACATTTTTTTAATTGATGGTTATATTGAAATGACTGACACATAGGCAGCATAATAATGCTTTAAAAAACTACAAGCTAGTAATTACAAAAATACTGGTGTAAAAACATTGATGCTACTGACAGATAAAGTGTACCTAATTTTATTTTATTTTCATAAACCTGGTCAGGGTTGCAGAGAGGAAACACTGGATACAAAGCAGTAACACTCTGGACAAAGTGCCAATCCATCACACTGAATAAACTTATATTTCTGCACATAAATTTTGAAGTAACAGGATGCCTTTATTATATATGGGCCTTGCTCAAATGCGGCCTTGCTTTAGGGTGCTTTTATCTGTGGGTGAAATATACATCTAGATTGTCGATACCACATTGTTGAACTGATTTTTTAAGAAAACAAAAAGTTTTTTTTTTTACTTTTACTTGCAATTTGTGATATGCTTTTAATTTACAATAGAAATGCTGCAATCATTTATTTAATTAATGTTTACTTACTGCCTAATCAAGGTCTGAAAAATGAATACCATACAAAAATCAAGCATAATGTTATGACTAAATAAAACAGATGCTTAGAGAAAAGATATCTGCTTATTAAAGAACTTAAAAATGCTTACATGGCTGTATAATAAAGTACATATATATGTGTTCAGACAATCAGACATAACATTATGACCACCTTCCTAATATTGTGTTGGTCCCCCTTTTGCAGCCCCATATGCAACAAACTGTGATGCACTGTGTATTCTGACACCTTTCTATCAGAACCAGCATTAACTTCTTCAGCAATTTGAGCTACAGTAGCTCGTCTGTTGGATCAGACCAAGACCCCATGTGCATCAATGAGCCTTGGCTGCCCATGACCCTGTCGCCGGTTTACCACTGTTCCTTCCTTAGATCACTTTTGAAAAATACTGACCACAGCAGATTGGTAACACCCCACAAGAGCTGCAGTTTTGGAGATGCTCTGACCCAGTCGTCTAGCCATCACAATTTGGCCCTTGTCAAACTCACTCAAATCCTAAAGCTTGCCCATTTTTCCTGCTTCTTACACATAAACTTTGTGGATAAAATGTTTACTTGCTGCCTAATATATCCCACCCACAAATAGGTGCCGTGATGAAGACATAATCAGTGTTATTCACTTCACTGGTCATAATGTTATGCCTAGTCCATGTATGTTTATGAGTGTCACACAACTCCACTATCCTAGAAACCTGGCTTTATTTCCAGTCTAGCAGAGTTTAGCATGTTCTCTCAAAAGTGTGTCACTGGTCATGATGAAGTTCTTCCCTAAGTTGAAATAAACTAGTAAATGATGTCATTATGAGTAAAATTCTTTCTAAACTAATGATTGCATCCTAGTTATTTTTTTTTGGACAAATAAGAAAACATACGTTTCTATTTAATGAACATCTGGATTGTGCATCAAAAGCAGATGTAATAAACCTGGACACTCATTTTTAAAATCAAATTTAAAGCAATCAAAATTTTCCATGATGTTACAATTATATTATTGACTGAACACAAAACTAATATGGAGTTTGCATGCTGTCCCTCCTTTGCAGCTATAACAACCACCTTTCTTTTGCGAAGGCTTTCCACAACATTTTGTGATTGTGTTTTTAAGAATTTGTGACCATTCAGTCAGAAGAGCATGTGTATGGTCAATCACTGACAACGCCATGACGTTCCAGTTGATCTAAAATGTGTATTGTGAAGGTAGGGTCAGGGTCCTGTGCAGTTTTATGAAAGCACTTATTAAACCCTGTCTGTATGGACCTTGCTTTGTGCACAGGGGTAGAGTTCACCAGGAGCAAGAAAGGCCACAAACTTAACAGCATGGCATTAATGTTTTATTCTAACTGATTTTATACACCTGTTAACAATATGTGTGGGAGTTATTTAATGCATGCTAATATGTATATGAGTGCCGCACAGCTCCACTATCTTAGAAACCTGGGTTTGAGCTGTATCTCCAGTGAAAGTCTTTCATGAAATTCTCCATGATGATACAATTGTATTAGTGACTGAACACAAAACAAGGCATTCCAAAACTAATATAGTGTTTGCATGCCCACCCTCATTTGCAGCTATACGACCTCCTTTCTTTTGGGCTGGCTTTCCACAAAAAAGACAATTCAGTGAAAAGAGCATGTGTAGGGTCAATCACTGACATTCCAGTTCATCTTAAAAGTATATTATGAATATAGGGTCAGGGTCCTGTGCAGTTTTTTGAAAGCACTTTATGCACCTTGCTTTGTACACAGGGGTAGAGTGCACCAGGAGCAATTAAGGCCACAAACTTAACAGCATGTCATTAATGTTTTATTCTAACTGGTTGTATACAACTGTGGGGGTGAAACTGCTGTCCACAAATTGTTGGCCATACAGTTTATCAACAATTTAAGTCTTCTTGCATCTCCTCCCCAAAAAGTATATACCGTTCAGAACTAACTGATTTTGATTATCTTCAATTCCTCTTGTCCAGGCCTTGCTCACTTAAATTCTAAAATGGGGTTTAAGTGCATCAGTATAGACAGGTCAGAGTAATTTACCTGACATTTCTACCAGATGAAGAAGTAATGGGAGGCAGTTAACCTACATGCACCCCCTGTTCACAAGAAAAGAAAATAAGATGTGGTCTCCTTGATGGCTTGATTATATAGCTAGAGCTTTATGAGAGCTTGCCTGTAGCTGTAACAGGATCTAGATCAGAACTGTGGAAATCAGGATACATCATATTGGATTTGATCACTGCGTCCAGCTCTTTGTCACATGATATTGCCTTTTTTCTAAACAAGACCTAAGTCCTTTACTTGTAAAGAAAAAAACATATTTGCAAAGGAGACCTTTTTGTCATTAATTTTAAGCAGTAAGTCCATATTCTCTACATTTTAGTCAACCTGCATGCCGCTGTCTGAAAGTACAGAAAAAGACACCAATTTAAACACAGACCACTGTCTACTTTCTAAATAGGTTCCTGTGTCTACTAATAAACACTTTATAAAGCTTCAGATCATTACTTTGTCTCGCTGACGACTTACATGTTTTTCTAATCCTCTCTCTGAAATGAAGTGCTAATGGTGCCCACTGTCCATCAGGTCGTAAACATGCTTAGAGCAGACAGGAAGCCAATTTTCCAGTCTGGTCAGAGCGCTGGCGTGCCCCATGCAGCCGATCCTTTCTGGATTGATTAGCAGAGATGTGATTTAAAACAGGACAGCAGCCCTGACAGTCACAGTCCTTGTCAAGTTGGGATTGAATGCCAGAGCTCTGAGCGCTGAAACTGATCCTGCAAAAGCTTATTTTGTTCTTTAATTTAACATTTAACCTTTAATTCCTCATCAGTAAATGTTATTGACGACATCTGTATAGTCTGTGCCCATGTAAATAGGAATAGTTGTCTCTGATAATCTTAGAAAGAAAAACAGGTCTGCTGTGTATAAAAATAGATGATGCTGTCCACAGTCGATTGACTTTTACTGTGCCATTGGTGTAAAGGTTGCATCTAAAAAAGAAGTCCCTGCCCCTGCTTTTATTTTGTCTGTTTGATCAGCAACATACCTCATTCAAGCTATATGGTGCCAATTTTGAAGAAGAGGTTTCATTTTTTTGAAGCAGCTGTTAAGTCCATTGGATTGTAAAACCTGCTTGACTGCAGTTCTAGATTGCATCTAATCATAACAGATGAAACTCCTCTTGACTAAGGGTGACAGTGGCAAAGATAACCTAGTGACATAAAAAGTAATGTACAGTGAATATAAAAGGGTGGCTAGAAAAACATCCAAGCCTGGCTACATTTTTCAAAAACCTACATCAAGTCTGCCCAAAGCATGTGGAAATTGTTATAGTCTAATGAGACCAAGTTATGTTTCCAACAGAACACAACCTACAGTGAAACATGGTGGTGGCAGCATTGTACTTGGTGGCAGTTTGATTAAATATATGTGGGCTGACCTAAAGTGGGCTGAGTAAAGATGTCTGTTCAATCTGACAGGTTTGGGGTACTTTTGCAAGGAAAATTGGGCAAAGATTGCCAAGTCAATTTTCAATTTTTTTCAATTTAATTCTACAGATTATAGTTTCATTAATGGTTCATCTTGGTCCCATTTTTATATCACAAAAACTGGCATTGTACCAGAAATGTGTAGACTTTTTATACCTACTGTAGGATACACCTTATGTTCAAGTCAAAACTGAGGATTTGGTTTGAACAAAATGTCTAAAGCAGTGATATTACAAAGCACTGTTGTTATTAATGTAAAACCCAGCCATAATACAACAGGGCAGTTAAGGGCAGGACATTGTCCTTCTCCAGTTGCATGCTTAGTCTTATTAAAATTGTAGGATTTAAACTTATTATCTTCTGATCACAGGCACGTGTAACCAGAAGGAGATTTATTTTATGAGAAATCTGAGCACAGTGTTTGATGTGGTTAAGACCTCTGCTGAAACTCAAAACATGTGTAGGATCAAGAGTTGGGACTAGGGAGCAAAAAAAATAAACTTTAATTCAAATTTACAGTAAATCACAGTTTATTGCTCTCTGTGAAACTACAAAGAAATTAATGATATATTTTTCTCCTTTTCTATATTATCAACAGGTTTTATAGTTATAAATAAAAGACTCTGCTTAGTTTAGAAACTGTTTCAGTTTAGTGCAGTCAGTGAGCTTCTTTTAATACACACATGTGATTATAGGCGTTACCATTAATGACTATAGATGTCTGTTATCTGGGAACTTTATGGGGTCTTCTGAAGTCAGTTTACCACAGGGGTATAAAGGTCAGAGTTGATTTATGAACTCACAGGATATTAAGTTTAACATCAAAGAACCCTTGATAAAGTTGGTACATATGTGTGTGTGTGAGAGTCAGTATGTGAATTACATAAAGGATGATGTTTCTGTTACTAGAGAACAGTACCTACAAGCACTGTGTAGGTTTCAAAGACCAATATGGTAAAAAATGAAATAAATAAATAAATAAAGTAAAACATTTATCTGCAGAATTTTGATATTATTATTTTTTGCAATTTCCCCCCCAATTTTCTCCCTAATCTAGTCATATCTAATTACTCTGATTGCATTACACTTACTCTGTACCCTCCACTGCTGACTGAGGAGCGCCGCAACTGACACATGCCCCCTCTGACATGTGCAGTAGCTGACTACATCTTTTCACCTGCACGAGGCGAGTTCATATGTGGATCAGCTTTGTGTATGGAGAGCCACACCCTGTCCACATTATTCCTCGACTCTGTGCAGGCGCCATCAATCAGCCAGCAGAGGTCGTAGCTGCATCAGTTATGAGGAACCCTGGTCTGGCTTTTCCCACCCTGTGTGAACAACAGCCAATCGTTGTTCATGTAGCTGCCCAGCCCAGCCGGATAGCAGAGGCGAGATTTAAAACGATGTGTTCGAAATCTCAGCTCTGGTGTGCTAGCGTGTTTTACCGCTGCACCACCTAAGCGGCAGAATTTTGGTTATTTTGAAAATTATAGGGGACCAAAACCTGGTTTGGGTTATATATCAATAACTAATGGGAACACTGATGGATTATAACAATTCGCAAAGCTATTGAGTGTAATATGTTAATTTATCATTTTACTTCAATATATTGGGAAGGACATTTGCACATATCTAAATATTGTCCTGTGCTGCATGGTGGCTTGGTACTGCACTGTTGGGAACCGAACCGAGGTGGAGAGGTCTGGATCCTTTCTGTGTGAATTGTGCATGTTCTCCCCGTGTCTGTGTGGGTTTCCTCCGGGAGCTTTGGTTTCCTCCCACTGCAAAAACATGCAGTCAGGTTAATTGGAGATACTAAAGTCCCCCTAGGTATGAGTGTGTGTGTGTGTGTGTGTGTGTGTGTGTGTGCTGGACTGGCGAACTGTCCCGGGTGTTTCCTACCTTTCACCCAGTAAAGTGGTCCCAATGTGACCCTGAATAAGATAAAGCGGTGGTAAAACAAACAAACAATGAATGAATGAATGTATATTAATGTATATAATATTGGCCTTGCAAAGGTGGGTACAATTTTAACTTCAACAGTAATGCCGTTAATGTCGCTTATAATGTTCCTATGACAAATAAGGAGATGCAATTTGACTACCTTGAAAAGGGCACATTTTGGTATGTTAGAGCTTTGTTAGCTCTCAGTTAGTGTGCTTTTAAATGGCATCAGAAAGATCCTTTGGCCTAAGCATTGTCATTTGTCAGGATAAGTGTGATGGCTGAGTGGTGGGAGCTCTCAATGGTTCATACATGCTGATTACACATTCCCAGTATGGGCAAATGAGCAACGGAGGCGGCTACCTCTGCTTTACTGCGCTGCAGAGGGCAAGCCTGGGGAATTTATGTCTTCTATCAAAAGCCTTTTATCTTCCAGTGCGCTCTGTAATAATTGAACGGCACAGTTGTCACCATTTGAGAGCACTTTTGCATTAGACTCTTCCAGGCATCAATAATGCATTGCTCAACTAATCCAGCATTCATTACAGGGATCACAGAATTTTCTGCTATATAGTTTTCATAATGTTTTTCCAACCTCCGTCTCATTTTTACTGAAGCCGGGCATATTTTTTCCTCTGTTTTCACATTATAATTTTCTTAATTTATACTCCACTGTGAAGCGCATTAAATTCAGGAGTTATGGAACATTTTTCTGTAATCCTGCTGACTGCTACAATATTAAAAGTGTATCTCACAGTGGAACTGGTTAGTAGCACTTCTTCGCTGGCAGCGAGTGGGAGTTTTGGTTCCAATGCTTTTTGGCTCTGTGTGTTAATGAGTGACCACAGTAAGAGCTGGATGCCTCCTGGCAGTGCGCCACCTGTGGCTAACTTGTGGCTTAAACAGGGTCAGAGGTTGAGTGGGCCCACCCCAGAACTGCTGCAGGGCAAATCAGAAACACATGGGCTCATTCAGCGGTCCCTTCTTTACTCACCGCCTCCCACTGAACCTTCCTGTCACTGTGGTGTCTGAGGTTTGAAGACAAGGTTGAGCAAAAGAGCCAACAGAACAACACTCAATCATGCACAACTGCTTCCTGTCTTTCTCTCTCTATTTCTCTCTCTTTTGCACATTGCTACAATAATTACACTTATTACATTACATAAACTTCATATACACATAAGGTCGGCAGTAGAAGACATCTATATCTTAGCAGTCTTTGATTTTTTACTTAAAATGAGATTTTCTGAGCCGCTCAGGTGGCGCAGCAGTAAAAACACACACTGGAACCAGAGCTGGGATCTCGAATACATTGTATCGAATCTCAGCTCTGCCTTGCCGGCTGAGCGGACACATGAACAACGATTGGCCTGTTGTTTATATGGGCGGGACTAAGCCGGATGGGGTCTCTCTCATGACTGGTGCGATTACGACCTCTACTGGCTGATTGATGGTGCCTGCACAGAGATGAGAAAAGAGTGCTCTTAGGGTGTGTCCCTCCGTACACGCAGCTAAGCTGCCTTGCACTCGTCAAAGTGTTGGTGATGAGATGCATACGGCATGCTGCCCATGTGTCGGAGGGGGCGTGGGTTAGCTTCGTTCTCCTCAATCAGAGCAGAGATCGGCATTGGTGGAGAGGAAGCATGATGCAATGGGGCAATTGGACACGCTAAAAAAATGGAGAAAAGGGGGAGAAAATGCATAAAGAAAATATATTTAAAAAATTAGATTTTCTGATCTGTTGATTGTGGGTTTTCTATAAAAGCCACAATTCTGGTTAAGCATTATGATTAACAATGACCATGACATCTCTGTGTATATAAAAATAGTGGTCAGTACATGAAACAATGGTCTCTTGCCAAGGTTGGAAAGATCCCAAAATGACAACCTTTTGTTGAGTAAAAATTTAATTCAAGATCAACAACAAAAACAAACAATAGGAAATAACCCAAACAGGTCTGTCATCAATTAAAAGCTGCAAAGAACATTTATGGACATGAACATGTATAGACGGGGGCAGAGGCGATTTAACCTGCCTGTGGGCCCAGGGGCTACGGCTGGTTATGGGCCCCCCGTATAGTTTTCATAAAATCAGTACACAACGCAAGACAACAGAGTTCAGTGGTGTAACTAGGAGCTCATAGGCCCCAGTGCAAAAAAATAATTTTGGGCCCTCCTCTCTCTCTCTCTCTCTTTATATATATATAACAGTGCACTCACTGTGTATTTTGATTACATGTATTCTGATATTTCATTGTCTTTTAGTTATTTTTATATTTTACTTAACGAAAATATTGTCGTGTTTTTACTTTCGCTATCGTGGCACTTTACCGCTAGCATTAGCCACTTGCTACTGTAGAGGGTCAGCTCACCTAGCCGCTGTCCGGTGGGGATGCTGCGGGTCTTTTGCTGTGCGGTGGTGAAGGTGTGGGAATAAAGGCACACGACAGGGTAGAGTCACTTTAACTGTTTAGTCAGGACTTCAATGAGCGTTACAGCACTTTAGACTGCCGAGCTCCAGCACCCGAACTACAATGCTGGGGCCATAAGGCGAGTCTCATATACAAAACTAACTGCAGAACGTCCGAACGCACATGTATAAACCTGGTGCTGCATTCTGATTGGCTGAGCTGAATGTCACTCACATACTAACTCTAACGTTCACGTTGCTTAACTGAAACCACCAATCAGAATTACAGCAGCTCGTTAGAGTTTATCTGGCCAATCAACAGTCAGAAATATGAATAACAAACGGGTTTGTAAGCTTCCCCATTCTTATTAACCAAAATAACTAACAAAATAAATAAAAAATAAAACAGCCAATCCGGGGCCCTCAATTATTCGGGGCCCCTGGGCTGAAGCCCAGGTAAGCCCGTGCATTAAATCGCCCCTGGACGGGGGCTGCAGTACAAAAAGAACCCAATGTTTTTGCCTTTCGTGGTCCATGTGTTTTGAAAAAAAAGGATCTGCCCACCCAGCTTGAGAATCATACTCATGCCCTTCTTGCTGTGAGGCACCAGTGCTACCCCACTATCCCGCCAGAGTAAGGATCAATGAAATACTGTAATAATAATAATCATTATTGTTGTTATACTTTTATTAACTTTTTTAATAGCAACATGAAAGAGCTTGAGGTCCAGAACTTGCTGGTTCTGCTAACCTAGCTCCTAGTCAGGCTGGTTTTAGTTTATACCTGTGTAGGTTTATACGTGTACAATGTGACCAAAGATAGATTAAATATACATAATCCAGAATATTTAAAATATACCAACTTCAGAATATTTGGCACCCCTGTTAAAGAGTAATGCAAAAGATGTCCTTGTCATAAGCTTTAAATATAAATAAAAATCTATATATGAATCAAACACCCTTATTAAAATACCAAACCCACAAGGGTTAAAAGTGTAGTTCTTTGTGCACCTTCCTGTGTTGGAAAAACAGCCACAAAATGAAACAGAGACTTTACAATTAGAATTAGGTCCTTTTCTACAACAAGCATTAATTGGTTGAAATTATTAACTCAGTTATTTTAGAAAAATGATCAAGCCAATCTTTAATGCAAATTAGCACTAATGTATTTTTAATTGTGGAGTAAATGAGCACAACAGTGTGCTGAATTCTACCGAGTCCAACCACACATAAAAGTCTGAGTTTTTTAACCAGTTTGCTTTGATGATCGTCCAATTGTACAGATCTCTATGGAGGCTCATTTCCATGGCTGTGATCTCCTGGCTGTTAGAATAATGAAGTCTCAAATGGTTTTGTTGGGGTATGTTTGGATTATACTACTAAATTCTAGGTATAATTGGGGAAAAAAGATACAGTAAAAGCGACATATTTATTACCCTACAAACAAAACAAACTATATTGGTCTAGGTTCTATGGTATAAAATATGCACATTAAAAACATCCACAATAATGCCAGTGATTTACCAACATGAGCTGTGTTGTAGTCTTTAATTGGTGTCTTATTACAAAAGGGGCTTTTGCATGTGTGTGTGTGACTAGGTCCTGTTTAGGCTGTACACATTTTGGGTGGTCCAGTCTGATCACAAATGGAGAGCAGAGACTGATAGCAAGTTACACATGGCATTTTTATGTTTATCAAATGTTTTTTTCAGTGACCACTCATGATCAAATTTCACAATGGATGCAGCCTCTTACACAGCTGTAACAAACCAAATAACAGTGCATGGGTTTATATACTGAAAATACTATGCTTGTCTTACACTGTTATCCCATATACAGTTGTAAGACCAGTACTTTTTAAAATGTGAGCCATCGTGCTGCCCTGAGACACGTTTAAACCATGTTCATGTGTAATTAGAACTGACTGCTTTTGATTGGATCACTGAAGACAAATTTTAAAGCTAAGTGTAAAGAGGACCACTTCGTCTATTGTGTCCCCTAAGGTGTAGCATTACAGCGAGTAGACAATAAAAAGACAAACACAGCCTAAAGAGAAGACACCCAAGTGTCACTGGTACCAAAGAAGAATTGAGTCTTTAAACACTGGGGTTAGAGGGCTTTGTGTACACAGATGCACTTAGCTTTATTAAAGTTTTGTGTTTTAGCACTAAGGTGGCTACTTCCAACAAGGTTCTACCGCACTCCTCTTACCCCATCACACACAACACACAGCTCATGATGGAGTGAAATGTGCCATTTTTATGTGACACGGTGCACATCTGTGGACCCATATGCGGTTAGCACTTGTACAGACCCTGAGGAGTGCACCATGCTGGGGTTAGCAGTGTAGCTGCTGTGTGTGTTGTTGGGAATGTGTAAATTGTGTTGTGGTTTGCACATTTTTGTTGTTGCCCTTCTCTTGTACGGCTGGTTACTTTAAAATCTGCTGTTAGAAAACGTTTGCCTTACAAAATCAATCCAATAATTGTAGAGTGGTGTCATTCTTTTTTATTAAATAAGACATAACAGGTCAGACAATGAATGCCTTTTTCATGCATACTTTAAGCACTGGGGTACAGAGTAGCATTATTTCTTCATTACTGTTTACACTTTACACTAATGATTGTAAGACTATGTACCCTGACAATGTTTTATTACAATTTTTAAAAGATACTGCCATATTGATCCTAATGGGCAAGAACCTTACAAATTATTTAGCTGAAATACAGAGATTTGTGGATTGGTGTGACAATAATCAAGAAGACACAAGAGAGGGGTTTTGACCCCACAACAATTACAGATCACAGTCTGGTGGTTATTTAAAACAACAATATATCTCAGGTGTCGTTTTATAAGTATCTCAGTGTTTATTGACAGTGCACTGGGATGGTCGACCCATGTGGAATATCTTTGTGCCAGACTGCAGCAGAGACTATATCTTTACAGAGACTTTAGGAATTTGGAGTAGATTGAAAGCTTATTAGTAGATTGAAAGCTCTCATTCATGAATGTTTTTTTCCCTATGTCTCTTTTAGCCCAAGTAAAGTTTCCCCTGACAAGACAATAAAGTGTCAAGTTTCAAGTACATAATACTTTTATTAAATCCTTCCAATCACATGTACAAATGTATGTGTGTGTGCAAAACGTGTTCAAATGATAGACAAGATTTTTCCTGAATCCACAAAAATAAATCAATAGAAAAGGTACAAGCTGTCTTAAAAAATTAACAAGTATAAGCCCATGCTGATCAAATCTCATCCTCATTCATTATATGCATTTTAACTGGTTGTATAATGACAATGATATCATTTATGTATTTAATTTTGGTCTAAGTCCCTGGGCTTTGTTCCTTGTCATTGTGTGTGGACATGTGCCTCCATTTGCATCCTCTCCATGGTGTATTTTTGCCCATGGGATTTAAAAGTTCACTTAATTAATGAGACCATGGGCGGCAGCAGGATTTTTGGCTCACTGACAAGTAAGTACCTAAACTCCTAATACTAAGGCCTTTTATCTACCCAAGCCCTTAATACTGGAGTCTGATCTTCCCAACCTATTACTTTTATTTATGCCATGCAAGTCAATTCTAACATTGCAGTATCATCTAACTGGAGTGTGAAATTGCTGTGGTGTATTTGGATCTTTGGTGAGCATTAGCTGAACACACAAATTTGAACATCCACATCCAGCTTTTTGAACTTTGGCTCCTAGCACCAGGGACCTCTTTGATGTTCTCTGCCTAGTCTGTTTCTACTAAGAAAGACCTGATGTGGAGAGAGCGAGGGAAAAGGCGGGATAGAGAAAACATTAGATTCCTTCAGGTATAAAAGCACACAGATAAAAGAGAGTGGGACTGCTCTGTCATCTGCTGCTACGCTTCTGCTGAATTCACTTTAAATCTACAGAAATGACATGCTGCTCTGGTGGCAAAATAACACACGCCTGACTGAGAACAAGGCACACAGGGATACGGAGGACATCCCAGTACTGAGAAACTGAAGAAAATGCATGTTTTTGCTCAGGTGTGCCATCACCACTCTCGATTTATATAAACACACACCACCCTCACTCACCCAGCAGTCTGGGGTTGAGTTTCTTGGGCCTTTCTGACACTCAAGCATGGAATGAAACCTCCCAGGGTTAGAGTTTGCATGCGATTTCTGAATTGACTCACTTATGCGCATGGATCAATGAAGAAATTATTTGTCAATCCTTCTCGAGATTTCCAGCAACGATGAAATAAACAAATGATGATCTTTTAAGCACCTCAGTGAATTGAACTTGTAGGAATCAAATATTAAATAAAATGTATTCACCATAAATTTCAAGGACTAAGATCCTTACATCTGGCCACTACTTTTAATAACTGGTAAATGCAGAACATGGCTTGGCTGGCCTGTATTTCCCCTCAGTCTGTAAGTCATTGATTGATTGTGTGAGTGTGTGTTTCTCTCCACTGGACCCCTGAAGGTGTGCTGTGGTATCTGGCACCAAGATGTTAGCAGCAGATCCTTTAACGCCTGTAAGTTGTGAGGTGGGGCCTCCATGGATCAGACTCGTTTGTCCAGCACATCCCACAGATGTGCGATTGGTTTGAGATCTGGAGAATTTGGAGGCCAAGTAAACACCTCAAACTCATTGTTGTGAAAGGGTTACATGGTCTGCAATGATGCTTAGGTACAGTGTATCACAAAAGTGAGTACACCCCTCACATTTCTGCAAATATTTCATTATATCTTTTCATGGGACAACACTATAGACATGAAACTTGGATATAACTTAGAGTGGTCAGTGTACAACTTGTATAGCAGTGTAGATTTACTGTCTTCTGAAAATAACTCAACACACAGCCATTAATGTCTAAATAGCTGGCAACATAAGTGAGTACACCCCACAGTGAACATGTCCAAATTGTGCCCAAATGTGTCGTTGTCCCTCCCTGGTGTCATGTGTCAAGGTCCCAGGTGTAAATGGGGAGCAGGGCTGTTAAATTTGGTGTTTTGGGTACAATTCTCTCATACTGGCCACTGGATATTCAACATGGCACCTCATGGCAAAGAACTCTCTGAGGATGTGAGAAATAGAATTGTTGCTCTCCACAAAGATGGCCTGGGCTATAAGAAGATTGCTAACACCCTGAAACTGAGCTACAGCATGGTGGCCAAGGTCATACAGCGGTTTTCCAGGACAGGTTCCACTCGGAACAGGCTTCGCCAGAGTCGACCAAAGAAGTTGAGTCCACGTGTTCGGCGTCATATCCAGAGGTTGGCTTTAAAAAATAGACACATGAGTGCTGCCAGCATTGCTGCAGAGGTTGAAGACGTGGGAGGTCAGCCTGTCAGTGCTCAGACCATACGCCGCACACTGCATCAACTCGGTCTGCATGGTCGTCATCCCAGAAGGAAGCTGACGCACAAGAAAGCCCGCAAACAGTTTGCTGAAGACAAGCAGTCCAAGAACATGGATTACTGGAATGCCCTGTGGTCTGACGAGACCAAGATAAACTTGTTTGGCTCAGATGGTGTCCAGCATGTGTGGCGGCGCCCTGGTGAGAAGTACCAAGACAACTGTATCTTGCCTACAGTCAAGCATGGTGGTGGTAGCATCATGGTCTTGGGCTGCATGAGTGTTGCTGGCACTGGGGAGCTGCAGTTCATTGAGGGAAACATGAATTCCAACATGTACTGTGACATTCTGAAACAGAGCATGATCCCCTCCCTTCGAAAACTGGGCCTCATGGCAGTTTTCCAACAGGATAGCGACCCCAAACACAACCTCCAAGATGACAACTGCCTTGCTGAGGAAGCTGAAGGTAAAGGTGATGGACTAAACCCAATTGAGCACCTGTGGCGCATCCTCAAGTGGAAGGTGGAGGAGTTTAAGGTGTCTAACATCCACCAGCTCCGTGATGTCATCATGGAGGAGTGGAAGAGGATTCCAGTAGCAACCTGTGCAGCTCTGGTGAATTCCATGCCCAGGAGGGTTAAGGCAGTGCTGGATAATAATGGTGGTCACACAAAATATTGACACTTTGGGCACAATTTGGACATGTTCACTGTGGGGTGTACTCACTTATGTTGCAGCTATTTAGACATTAATGGCTGTATGTTGAGTTATTTTCAGAAGACAGTAAATCTACACTGCTATACAAGTAGTACACTGACTACTCTAAGTTATATCCAAGTTTCATGTCTATAGTGTTGTCCCATGAAAAGATATAATAAAATATTTGCAGAAATGTGAGGGGTGTACTCACTTTTGTGATACACTGTAGGTGGTACGTGTCAAAGTAACATCCACATGGATGGCAGGACCCAGGGTTTCCCAGCAGAACATTGCCCAAAGCATCACCCTGACTGGTCTGCGGCTATGCAGCCCCATACGCAAGAAACTGTGATGCACTGTGTATTCTGACACCTTTCTATCAGAACCAGCATTAATTTCTTCAGCAATTTGAGCTACAGTAGCTCATCTGTTGGATTGGATAACATGGGCCAGCCTTTGCTCCCCATGTGCATCAATGAGCCTTGGCCGCCCATGACCCTGTCGCCAGTTTATCACTGTTCCTTCCTTGGACCACTTTTGATAGATACTGACCACTGCAGACCAGTTTTGGAGATGCTCTGACCCAGTCGTCTAGCCATTACAATTTGGCCCTTGTTAAACTCACTCCAATTCTTACGCTTGCCCATTTTTCCTGCTTCTAACATCAACTTTGAGGATTAAATGTTCACTTGCTGCCTAATATATCCCACCCACTAACAGGTGCAGTGATGAAGAGATATTCAGTGTTATTCACTTCATCTGTCAGTGGTCATAATGTTATGACTCGTTGGTGTATAGTTTCAGTTCACATGTTTGTAAACTGTATTTTTTAT
Source organism: Trichomycterus rosablanca (assembly GCF_030014385.1). NCBI lineage: Eukaryota > Metazoa > Chordata > Actinopteri > Siluriformes > Trichomycteridae > Trichomycterus > Trichomycterus rosablanca. The sequence continues at coordinate 39,714,802 of NC_085990.1, read as the reverse complement.
CAGCGTATAAAAATTTGAAAATGATTTTGTGGTCTTCTGACATATGTCTTATTTTTGAATTCTGATTAGATTTTATGAGAACGCTAAATGGTTAATTTCATGAGTAAAAACTGCAAACTGTATTAGCCTATAAGCAGGATATGTCCTCAGTAGCCTTTTGAAATTTAAACTGTCTGGGGTTTGGGATTGTGGGTTTTCTCCTGAGACCTGGTTTATGAGGGACATTTTTCCATTGTGTAAAAGACAGATGAGTAGAGGATTTCTCTCTCTGGACTCCATGTGTTCTCTCTAGCTTTGAAGGCTAATGTGAGCTCTGAGCTCCAGACCTTTAGAGGCCAGTCTGGTTTTCAGATACACTTGCCAGCCCTGCTGTCCGAGACCAGAGCCTGACTGTTTGCTGCCAAATGTTCAAAAAAATATCCCATAGTGACCTGGCCATTTCATGCCCTGTCCCCAGTACACTAACCCAATTCCATTTGTATCTGATGATATAAACGCATTTTATTAGGTATCTGAGGGTATACACAAGTTCTTTTATTATTTTATACACTACAACTATCATACAGATATAGACTGAGTATACAATTACTGACTGTAGCCTATTTGTTGCTTTGTAAATTCTGTCACCCTTTATACCCAATGTATTAATTAAACAGGTGATGGACTATAATTAGTACTACAATAACACTAACATGTCAATAGCATGACAGTGTGTTGTACCTATATTTATGTAGCAGGTGCAGCAGTATTGTTGGGATTTTTAATTACCTCAGTATCAATGCTGCAAGAAGAATAAAGCTCGAATACTATAAGCTCAACTGTACTCTGATCAGAAATTGTCCACTAGATTAGACTGTAATAGATAGATTATTACATATTATTGTATTACTGCACAGTGTAGTAAGCATTAACAGATGTGCAATTAGAAGAAGAGGCAGATTAGAAGATTAGACTTAACTCAGATTGTGCTAAAAAATGCTCTAGTCTCTAACTGTACACCTACAGTGAGTGCCTCAGAAACCATCCCAACAACACTGCTGCACCTAATATGCTTATACTAGTACAACACACACTACCATGTTAGTGTCATGGCATTGCTGAGAATGGTTAACAACCCAAACAACTGGTCAGCGGAGGTCCTATGGGGGTGCTGAATTTATAAAAAAAAAAAAAAGGAAGTACATTGGGGTGACAAAGTGTAGAAAGTAACAGATCAGTCAGTAATTGTATACCCACAAAATGTATTTGTATGTTTGGTCTATCAAAATAATCAATATGCATACATACAGGATAGATGTATCCAAAGTTCTCAGTGAGAGTATATAAGACATCAGTACACAAATGCATACAAGCGTCACATATTAACCCTTTGATCTACAAGCTAAGCAAACCCCTTCTAATGCACAACATGGGTCAAAAATGACCCATATTCATCCATTCAAGAATATTTTCATATGCACATTTGTCAGTTATTCATGTATTTGCTGTCTTAGCTAATAAAAGCTATCTATACTAGAATATGTAAACAGCTAGCAAGCAAATAGTATTGGACATATTCAAGATTCAAGAGCCTAATCTTTGGTTGTCTTTCAAAAGATCAGTAAATATGTTTTTGACTACAAACACTTACAAATGTCAGTAGTTTCTGTCAAATTCCATAGTAAATACATAAGGGTCATTTTTGACCCATGTTGTGCATTAGAAGGGTAGTGATACAAAAATTATTTTTATTAAAAAAGCAAAAAATATAAAACTGAAATAAGGATTTGCGATGATCAAAAACAAGTTAATTGAAAAATTCATGGAAGCTTGAATGACGAAATTAATTTATTGCAAAGATATAGAAAATAAAAACTCAGTTGGGTCACTTTTGACCCAGGTTGTGCATCAAAGGGTTAAACTTTAAGTGTGCTGTCTATAGCAGGGATTTACAACCTGCAAAACCCATGGGCCACTGTAATAACCACAAGTGTTTCATAACTTTCCATAAGGCTACATTTAAGAAATTTAGGCATAATATTACTATACATTATTAGATTTGTGTGTTCAGTAAGACCAGCTTTGATAAATTGTTTAAGCCTGTTATTACCCAGATCATAAAACCACTTTTTCAAAGTAATATCTTTTTTCAAATCCTTTTTGATGCTTATTATTCAGCCTACATAGTGTATAGTACATCATTCATATTTTAAAACATATGCACATGCCGCTGCCCACCGTCCTGTTTTCTCAGGCATTGTGCTCAGCCTTTTCTTGTTCTGACAGAATACACTTTTATAACCGAGCAACAACGGAGAGCTGGCCATGAGTAGAAGCATCTCCATTTCAAAGGCTTTCATGCCAGTCTGCACTTGTGTAGTGTCCAAAGAGCTGCCAAATCAAAAGCCCATTTCATATTTCTAGAAACTCTCTGACAGTTCCAATGCTGGCTGGTTGAGTACAAGCCCTGGAGCGACCTGCTTCCAAACGTACCGTGCACAAACAGCATGGCAGCTGAGACTGGCGACTCTGTCCTGTGCTGCACTGACAGCGTTAGTGTGAAAAATGCCAGCCCATGGCAAATATAAAGGAGATCTGAAACAAACTATGACTTGCATAGAATAGAGTGCCTTTATTGGTCAAATATACAGTACATACGTATAAATGTGTACAGTACAATGATATTCTTATTCACATTCATAAAGTACAATGAAATTATTCCTCTTTGTATGGCCAAGTAGTTTAAGGGGCTTGCTTAAGGGCACAACAGCAAAGAGCTCTACCCACAAGGCTACCACTCAACATCCTTTTTATGATTTATGAGTTCTAAAGCCATTCTGCTGTCAGATGTGCTATATACACCGATCAGCCATAACATTAAAACCACCTCCTGGTTTCTACACTCACTGTCCATTTCATCAGCTCCACTTACCATATAAAAGCACTTTGTAGTTCTACAATTACTAACTGTAGTCCATCTGTTTCTCTATATACCATTTTAGTCTGCTTTCACCCTGTTCTTCAATGGTCAGGACCCCCACAGGACCACCACAGAGTAGGTATTATTTGGGTGGTGGATCATTCTCAGCACTGCATTGACACTGACATGGTGGTGGTGTGTTAGTGTGTGTTGTGCTGGTATCAGTGGATCAGACACAGCAATGCTGATGGAGTTTTTAAACACCTCACTGTCACCGCTGGACTGAGAATAGTCCACCGACCAAAAATATCCAGCCAACAGCGCCCCATGGGCAGCGTCTTGTGACCGCTGATAAAGGTCTAGAAGATGACCAACTCCAACAGCAGCAATAGATGACTGATTGTCTCTGACTTTACATCTACAAGGTGGACCAACTAGATACGAGTGTCTAATAGAGTGGACAGTGAGTGGACAAGGTATTTAAAAACTTCAGCAGCGCTGCTGCATCTGATCCACTCATACCAGCACAACACACACTAACACACCACCACCATGTTAGTGTCACTGCAGTGCTGAGAATGATCCACCACCTAAATAATACCTACTCTGTGGTGGCCATGTGGGGGTCCTGACCATTGAAGAACAGTGTGAAAGCAGGCTAAAAAAGTATGTGGAGAAATAGATGGACTACAGTCAGTAATTGTAGAATTACAAAGTGCTTCTATATGGTAAGTGGAGCTGATAAAATGGACAGTGAGTGTAAAAACAAGGAGGTGGTTTTAATGTTATGGCTGATCGGTGTAAGTTCACTGTTGGTACTTACTTAAACTGTGCTTACGGGGAATTAGTGTGGGTGTGTTTGTAGGCAGGAGGGGTTTAGCCATGCTTTCTGCTCCCAGAGATAACGGGGGCAGCAAGGACATTTGCCAGACCTTATTTTGACTAAACACGCTCATGTCTCCTTTAGGTTTGCCATTCACATGTCATTCCATGTCACTACGCGGTCATCGCTTTGTGATGGTTGGCTACACAGATCGGTCAGCTTTCTCCAATGGCCTCTGTCTCATGTCATCAGTATCAGATTAGCCCCTCATAATGCAATCCACGTTGTGATGTTGTCGATTCATCCCTGCATCATTTACTGATTTATTTTCAAGGGCTTTTGTGTGCAAACAAGTTGACCATGTCAAAAAAAAAAAAGACACACAGTGTCACTGATGCAACACAGCAGTATGACTACATTTCTAATATCGCTTTTGTCAGGCTGACCTAAATGTCCTTTGCATTTTTTAGAAGATAAAAAAAATGAAAGTCAATTTCCTAACAGGCTTTCAGGACAATTTATTTACCACTCTACTACCAGAGGACCCTAGAGACAAAACGCAAATTCTTATTTAGCAGGTTGTGGGTAAGAGTGGACAGTCAAACAGACTAGGGATTAGAAATAAAGTAAAACTGGCAAAAATAACCTAACAATGATTAAATACTGATCTATTTATATTATTATTATTTTTAAATAACAAAATCTATTTTCAGAAAAAATAGGACATTTGGTACCATGCAAAATAATGTATTTGTGATTTGTTAATTCTCTAACTTTAGCTGCTCATCATTCTATGGTTGCTGTTGTCTCATTCCCTTCTTCATGATATGCCATACATTTTAAGAGAATACAGATCTGAACTGCAGGCCAGCCAGTTAAGCACATGCACTCCGTGTTTAGGAAGCCACATTGTTGTAGCATGTGCGAAATGAGGCCTGACCTTGTCTTGTCAGGAAAGGACTCCACATTTAAAGGCAGCATATGTCTCTTTAAAATCCCAATATACGTTAATGGTACTCTTACACACATACTTGTGACACTGATGCACCCACTTATCATGACAGATGTTGGCTTCTGCAACTTTCGCTGATAACAGTCTGGATGGTACTTTTTGTTTTTGGCATGGATAAGTCAACATCTGTTTTTTTGTTCCCGCTGTCTTTTGGTCCATCTGAGATGTGCTTGGGCCCAGAGAATTCTGGGATTTCTGCATAGAATTGATATTGATGTATGGCTTTCTCTTTACATACAGTTTCAAGTTGCATTTCTTAATGCAGCAGCAGACTGTGTTGACAATGGTTTTATGAAATATTACTGAGCCCATGTGGCTATTTATCACAGTAGCATGATGATTTCTAATGCAATGCCATCAGAGGGCTCTAAGATTACAAATATTCAACAGTGGTCTTGCATTATATTGACTGAGATGTCTTCAAATTATCTAAATCTTTTCACAATGTTATGTACAGTTAGTGGTAAAATACCTAATATATTTATTTTTCGGCAATTAGCAGACGCTTTTATCCAAAGCAACTTATAGTATACAGTCTAAGCAATTGAGGGTTAAGGGTCTTGCTCAAGGGCCGAACAGTGGTAACGACCTTCTGCTTACTAGTCCAGTACCTTAACCGCTAGGCTACAACTGCATATATTTACAACCTTGTTATATATACAGTGTATCACAAAAGTGAGTACACCCCTCACATTTCTGCAGATATTGAAGTATATCTTTTCATGGGACAACACTGACAAAATGACACTTTGACACAATGAAAAGTAGTCTGTGTGCAGCTTATATAACAGTGTAAATTTATTCTTCCCTCAAAATAACTCAATATACAGCCATTAATGTCTAAACCACCAGCAACAAAAGTGAGTACACCCCTTAGTGAAAGTTCCTGAAGTGTCAATATTTTGTGTGGCCACCATTATTTCCCAGAACTGCCTTAACTCTCCTGGGCATGGAGTTTACCAGAGCTTCACAGGTTGCCACTGGAATGCTTTTCCACTCCTCCATGACGACATCACGGAGCTGGCGGATATTCGAGACTTTGCGCTCCTCCACCTTCCGCTTGAGGATGCCCCAAAGATGTTCTATTGGGTTTAGGTCTGGAGACATGCTTGGCCAGTCCATCACCTTTACCCTCAGCCTCTTCAATAACGCAGTGGTCGTCTTAGAGGTGTGTTTGGGGTCATTATCATGCTGGAACACTGCCCTGCGACCCAGTTTCCGGAGGGAGGGGATCATGCTCTGCTTCAGTATTTCACAGTACATATTGGAGTTCATGTGTCCCTCAATGAAATGTAACTCCCCAACACCTGCTGCACTCATGCAGCCCCAGACCATGGCATTCCCACCACCATGCTTGACTGTAGGCATGACACACTTATCTTTGTACTCCTCACCTGATTGCCGCCACACATGCTTGAGACCATCTGAACCAAACAAATTAATCTTGGTCTCATCAGACCATAGGACATGGTTCCAGTAATCCATGTCCTTTGTTGACATGTCTTCAGCAAACTGTTTGCGGGCTTTCTTGTGTAGAGACTTCAGAAGAGGCTTCCTTCTGGGGTGACAGCCATGCAGACCAATTTGATGTAGTGTGCGGCGTATGGTCTGAGCACTGACAGGCTGACCCCCCACCTTTTCAATCTCTGCAGCAATGCTGACAGCACTCCTGCGCCTATCTTTCAAAGACAGCAGTTGGATGTGATGCTGAGCACGTGCACTCAGCTTCTTTGGACGACCAACGCGAGGTCTGTTCTGAGTGGACCATGCTCTTTTAAAACGCTGGATGATCTTGGCCACTGTGCTGCAGCTCAGTTTCAGGGTGTTGGCAATCTTCTTGTAGCCTTGGTTATCTTCATGTAGCGCAACAATTCGTCTTTTAAGATCCTCAGAGAGTTCTTTGCCATGAGGTGCCATGTTGGAACTTTCAGTGACCAGTATGAGAGAGTGTGAGAGCTGTACTACTAAATTGAACACACCTGCTCCCTATGCACACCTGAGACCTAGTAACACTAACAAATCACATGACATTTTGGAGGGAAAATGACAAGCAGTGCTCAATTTGGACATTTAGGGGTGTAGTCTCTTAGGGGTGTACTCACTTTTGTTGCCGGTGGTTTAGACATTAATGGCTGTATATTGAGTTATTTTGAGGGAAGAATAAATTTACACTGTTATATAAGCTGCACACAGACTACTTTTCATTGTGTCAAAGTGTCATTTTGTCAGTGTTGTCCCATGAAAAGATATACTTCAATATCTGCAGAAATGTGAGGGGTGTACTCACTTTTGTGATACACTGTATGTTTTTAAATGGTGTAACTTAATATTTTGTTTAATAATAATATTTAATATTAAGTTTCCCTCTTATTTTGCCCTTGTGTTGACTTTTTTTTGTGTTGCAGGCATCAAATAATATTTTTATATATACATAATACATATTTACATACTAATTTACATACTAATGTACATAATAAAGGTATAATGTTCTTTCAAATGTTTTAATTTTCACTCCATGCCTTTCACTGTCTTTTTTTCATTAGTTTGTTTTAATATACTATAAAGCAGAACCATTTTTAATAAATAGCAAAATAACCCTTAAGTGAAAGTAGCTCTTTATTTCAGCTGGTAGATTTCATCTTTAATTATAAACTGCAATGAAAGAACACCGCAGCTGAATGGAGTAAGCATTTTCTTTCTGCTTCATTAAATTACGCTCTCCTCGCTCGCTCTTGCGGCTTTTCTTTTCTGTTGTTGTTTTTAGTGCTGTATGACACACTTGACTGGGCTTGAAACATGAGAATAATAAAAGAGGTGGGATGGGATGAGCACTTATTTGTCAGAGAGCAGCTCATTTCCACGCCAGCAGTTGTTGACAGAGTTGACAGGGTCACCTGCATCCTTGTAAAGATGTGAATGAGCTCCTGTCTCTCTGCTGATAAATGATTTGAAAGTTTTCAACACACTTACAAATGCAGATTAGAAAAGGCATCACCTCAGAACAGGACCTGTGTGTTGAAACACGTAGCTCTGTGGAAAGTGTGAAAGGTTGGACATCAATGTCTTTTTTGCCAATAAAATACAATAACCACACTTACTTTTAGCATGCATTAGTGACCATAAATGGTAATCTTCTCTCGTAAGATTGCCTCATTCCCCCAATGTGTGTCTTATAATCCTGTTCTTTTTTCATCATTTTATTTATGCATTTTCTCCCCTTTTTCTCACTGTTTAGCATAGCCAATTTGTCTTCTGCTGCTGGAGACCCCGACTGTGTCCAAGGAGGGTATATTTAGCTTGAAACACACTCCCTCCAATGTGTGTGCAGTCCACCCACCCCTTCTTATTCGCCCATACTTCAGTGGATTGGGCCAGTCTTGTTCACAGTCACGCAATGATCTCTGTGTTTCTCCACTTGTGTACAGGTGCCTCAGGCTACTAACCAGGGTCCTTACACAGTGTCGAAGACCCGCATCCTTTTCAGTCCAGCCATTTCCCACCCAGCAGATTTAATTGCCAATTTTGTCTGCTGCAGGCACTGCCAATTGTGCTCGCTAGGGGGCGCCCAGCCGACCGGTAGAAAAGCTGAGATTCATACTCAGGGAGTTCAGAATCTCAGCCCTGGTGTGCTAGCGGCGTATCCCACTGTGCCACCTGAGCGCCGTTTCTGATCCTATTCTTAAATTAAACTATGTACAATATTGTGTTAGAATTATGTTGTAAATCAGAAAATTGTCAAATTGTCAAATTATATTTTTATATTATATATACATTTTTTCTTTCGACAGATCCTGATTTTTTAGGTTCTGCATCTGAGGATCATTCTTGTCTGTGTACCTGATTTGGCCCAGTTTTTACGTCGGCTGCCCTTCCTCACTGGCCCTTCTTAATTTATCTGGGCTTGGGATTGGCGCTGAGAACGCACTTGCAAGTTCTCCTCCCAATGGCTAGGCTGCTTGGCCCCAACTCTCATCTTAGACATAGACAATCATATCTGTGTAGACGTCTAACTGGCTGATAGCATCACAGAGATTCAAATTACAGATCTCAGCAGTAGTGAGCTAGCGTATTTGACAGCAGCGCCATCCGAGCATCTACATTCTCATAACATGTTATGATTTGGATTTTTTTTAACATTTGCAATATTAATTTTGTTTGAATCAAACCCTTTTTTACTTTTCTCTTTGGGAAAGCTTGATTAAAAAATACAGAAAACAGGTTGTGAGATATTCTTTTATGCTTTCTAAGAAACCAATTACAGTAGTTAAAAAGGATTCAATTTATCTGCAGAAATTGAAAACTATTGTAGCAATAAATATAGTAAGAAATAAATTAAAGACCACTCCAATTTTTTCTTAAATCAAGTTCTTTACATGTGTAGCAGCCACTCCTTTCCAGTATCTGTAAAATTTCAATACAGGCACACCAAATTCTACCTATTTAAGGTACTGATTGAAACAAGCCTTATTTTATAATAAAAAAAGTATAAAGCACTGCTGTCCTCATCACTATTAACAATATGAAATGAGTGGAAAAGACGGGTTCAATTCTAGCTTTACTGGCAGAGCGATGGAGTGAATATCCCTCTGTTGCTTTCATCCTTAAAAGGATAGAAAGAATAGACACTGTGGACAACAAAGATCCCAACAAACAAACCAACAGAGGGTAAAAATGACCCTCCACTGACTGGGATGACCGCCAACTCATTTAAATGTCACTCAACAACTGTAGGATGACATAAGTGACCTACAAAAAGAGTGGCTAACGGCAGCTGGGGTAAAGTGCACAGCAAGGATGGTCCAAACAGGCTCCTTGGAGAGGTCTGAAGTCATACAAAGCTAGAAAATCATGCTTTATCTATGAGAAGAAAAGAGCAGCCAGCCTGAGGTTTGCAAAATACCATAAGGATTAGACGGTACAGGTTTGTAGTAAGCTCATCTAACCAGGTTTATTAGGATTTTAGTGTCCTAATAAAATATCCTTTAGTTCCGCTTGTAACAGACCATGCCAAGAGTCATCCTTCTGATTCTTTAAGGATTTGACTTTAGCCTTTTCACACATTCAGCAGATTCAACACCAGAGTATTAACAATAATTAGGGTTTTTTTTTCACCCCACTCTTGTTTTTGCTGCTTGGCATTTTTAGTCCCATTACGCTCTGCACTATGTTAATTCATGTCATATTTCACACTGACATAGGGTTGCATCTCTTTTGCCTTTTACAGTTCTCATTGTGCTGTTTTCCTTACTCAGCTATTACCCACGTCTGAAGCACATTTTCTTTATTCTGCTTTCTACAAGCTTGTTTATACATGCTATTACAATGGCCATAATAAATACTCTGTGCTGACACACAGATGCTAAAGTATCAACAGTCTTCTTGTTTACTATTTTATTTATGCATTTTATTTATTTATCTTCCTTTTTCTCCCAATTTAGCATAGCCAATTAATCTTCTGCTCCTGGGGACCCCTATCGTGCCTAAGAAGGGAGTATTTGCCAAACACATGCTCACTCTGATGTCTGCGTAGTCCACCAACTCCTTCTTATTCACACATACTTTGGTGGATTTGCACATGAGGCCAGTCTAGCACATGGAGAGTCACACACTGATCTCCACGTTCCTCTGCTTCTGTACAGGCGCCTCAGGCTACTAACCAGGGTTCTTGCACAGCATTGAAGACCCCTACTTCTTTTTTAGTCCGGTCTTTTCCTACACAACAGACTAGTGGGCAATAATTTTGTCCAATTGTGTCTGCTAGGGGGCGCCCACCTGACCGTTAGCAGAGCTGAGATTCAAATTCGAACTCTAAACAAGAGTTTAGAATATCCCTCTGGGCCACCTGGGCACCCTCAAAAGTCTTACACCTGTAAATTTAGAGCACTTGGCAGGTCACTGCTTTCTGTATTCTTTGTATAGACCCTGTATATCCTCCTGCAACCACACACTGTAAAAAGATAGTAAATGACACATATGACGGGATACCCTGCCCACAGTTGAACAAGCTTTATAGTACCAGGGTCTTAATGGTTCCCATGAAAACAGGCAGGAGCAGAGCAGGAAATCTGTGAATGTCTTGCATGTGAGGTTCATTGGACCACGGACAGGCCATTATATTATGCATGGTACATCTGTAATCAAATATGAAACCAGGTTCAGGCCATTGGCTGACTGGCCCAAATCCCTAGTGACAGGTAGGCATAGGAGACCCACGGGGCAAAAACAGGGTGAGCTAGACTGAGGTGTGTTGTCATGCTCCCCATGAGCCTGACTCTGGCACCCGCTGTCAGGCGACCATAACAGTTCTCCTACTTGCCCTCTTTCTACCTTCTACCAGCAGCCCTCAGGGGGCCACAGACCTATCACCAACACTAACTTCTTCGCCTGAACTCAGCTGAGTCGTGTAGACAGCCATGCTGCCCTAGATATCATCAATGAGCATATCACAGAGGGTAACAAAGATTAAACTAGCACTTAGAAAGAGGAAGAACACAAGAACAGGCCACTCAGTCTTAACAGGAACTGTTGGATAGGTGCAAGAACATGGAAACGGTGAACATGCATCAGAAGCACCAGATTGCTTAATAATTGAAGCTTGCACACTTCACCATTAAAATCAGAAATGCATTATTCAAAAGAGTAGAAGAATGACAGTGAACAAAGGAAAAGATTCATGTTCTTCAACTTTCTGTGATTTTCAGTCCTGCTAGCCCTCTTGCTCTTCCTCAGATTGCTTAGTGTGCATGAATAAAACATTTTAATTCTATTCCATAATGCGTCTGTAACCAAAAAGCTGCTGTTCTTAAAGAAATGGTTCAAAATGTACACAATTTTACTCTAAGTTCAAATGTAGCATAATGTAGCTGGTGTTTCAAGCTTTTCTCTCAAATTGTGTTCAGATGCTTTGAGTGTGATGTTTTTAACAAGAAAAAGAATTTAGTACCTTCTATTAGCTTCACCCATTTCCAGCTGTTTGTACCCATGTTTAATGTACCCATCTTTAAGAAATGCCAGTGCATCAAAAACAACTGAAAAAACTCCACTGGGCCCCTGGGTGGTACATCAGTCTAATACACTACCCCAACATTTGCAAACCATTTGAGAACTAAGTCTCGAGTTGGAGTCTTGATGTGACACACGGCTTGGGCATTTAAAAGACACAGTTGGCTGTGTCAATTATAGGAAGGCCAGATAAAAAATTACCCCCTTGCTGAGGCAATACGACAACTCTGGTCTACTGGACTACTATCTGGTCAAGCTTTAGGAATACACAGAGTAGTGTGGTCAAGCTTTAGGAATACAGGGAGTAATGTGGTCCTCTGTATAAAGTAAAAATTCTCTGTAAGAATCCAGTGTAAAAATGCTGCTGGTAGCTTTACAAATGGCAGAAAAGGCTCAGCCAGGATATTTAAGTACATCTCAATTGGGGCATTGCAAAAAGGGACAAAATTACCACAAAACTTATATAAAACAAATAAGTAAACATGTCACTAGCAAGTTTTATAATAGGCTTTGCATTGACAGTTGAGATCTAACGTTAAATACAATGCACCTTGTCAAAGAGTCATTTTTATTTATTCATTAAGCCATGTCTTTATTGTGCACAGGGGCTCAGTCATACTTTGTAGCCACATCCCAAAATTGTGCAGTCGAAAGCTTGTAATGTATTTTGTACGAGGGATCTTCAAAAAATTTCCACACTTTTATATTTTTACCTTTTTTCTGATGAAAAAGTTGATATGATGCTGGGAAAAATGCTTTGAAAGGTGACTATAGTGATGCAATTTGTTTTTGAAATTCTTAATAAATAGAGTTAAAAAGTGTGAAAACTTGTTTGAAGAACCCTCAAATAAGTAATCATTTGTTAGCAATGGGTGTGGCTGAAACACATGAACTCATAAGATGTGTCCACATACCTTTGGCAATATTGTGTACCTTATTCGTATAAAAGTGCAGAGAGAAGGTTTAGATATTTGTTAAGCTTGTACACCGATCAGCCATAACATTAAAACCACTTCCTTGTTTCTACACTCACTGTCCATTCCATCAGCTCCACTTACTCTGAATGCTTTGTTAGCCCCCTTTCATGCTGTTCCTCAATGGTCAGGACTCTCCCAGGACCACTACAGAGCAGGTATTATTTGGGTGGTGGGTCATTCTTAACACTGCAGTGACAATGACATGGTGGTGGTGTGTTAGTGTGTGTTGTGCTGGTACGAGTGGATCAGACACAGCAGCGCTGCAGGAGTTTTTAAACACCTCACTGTCACTGCTGGACTGAGAATAGTCCACCAACCAAAAACATCCAGCCAACGGCACCTCGTGGGCAGCGTCCTGTGACCACTGATGAAGATCTAGAAGATGACCAACTCAAACAGCAGCAATAGATGAGCGATTGTCTCTGACTTTGCGTCTACAAGGTGAACCAACTGGGTAGAAGTGTCTAACAGAGTGGACAGTGAGTGGACACGGTATTTAAAAACTCCAGCAGCGCTGCTGTGTCTGATCCACTCATACCAGCACAACACACACTAACACACCACCACCATGTCATTGTCACTGCAGTGCTGAGAATGATCCACCACCTAAATAATACCTGCTCTGTGGTGGTCCTGGGAGAGTCCTGACCATTGAAGAACAGGGTGAAAGAAGGCTAAAAAAGGTATGTAGAGAAACAGATGGACTACAGTCAGTAATTGTAGAACTACAAAGTGCTTCTATATGGTAAGTGGAGCTGATAAAATGGACAGTGAGTGTAGAAACAAAGAGGTGGTTTTAATGTTATGGCTGATCAGTGTACGTTACTATATAAGAAGAGTTACCCTATAGCACTGAAAATAAAAGTCAGGTCTTGAGAAACAGGGATCAGATAAAGTCATGTGACGTCTTCTGTGGGGTCTGTATGCAAACAGAAAGAGTCAAGAAAATGCAGGTGTGTTGATGCATGATGGAGCACACAAAGCCTTTGTTTAAAGAAATATACAAGCACAGTGCAGGTCTGTCATCAGAACAGAGCCTTGGAAACCAAAGCCACCTTCTCCAGGCTAGCGAAACATGGAGCTAATGGAATTCAGTCCAGCGAGGTACTGAACCAACAGGGTTAACTAAAGGATAGAGGGAAAACCTGAACCATGTTATGCTGAGGTGCCATCACACTCCTATACACTATACAGTTATATACAGGGTCAATACAGGTCAATATTCATGCTAGACACTTTAGGGAAATGTAATAATGTGCTAAATAGGTGCAGGATATTTAACAAAGGCTTTGAGATAAGAAGACAGTTAAGATTGTGTGTCCGACAGGTAAAAGACAGGGTGCTGACAAGTCAAAGTAGTTCATCAGGTTAGGCAGCCTTTCTTTTAACCGAGAGCACATAATTCTAACACTTGATACTCGTCCTGTCCAAAACGACTGGAGTTTTGAGGTGGAGTTTTTCTCAGCAAGTTTAGTTCTGCCCTGTTTTCCCTCAGACTTGTCATCACAACATTCAGACTTGGCTGAAGTGCTGCTGGAGGTCTGGCTGTGAATGCCGGAGGGCGAGCAGCCTCGCCGAGCTGTTGAAAGCTCCTCAGGATGTGTGATACCTTCAGGGGAACTGATAGAGCTTTCCGTTTGCCAGTAAATGCTGAAAGAGGCTTTGATCAAGCTGAAGACTTAGTGTGGAATGACAGACTTTAACTCAATCACATCCATCCTTCAGTGGTTCCTTTGTGCAGGAGTCTCTTTGCCTTTTCTTTAACTCCTGCCCTACTTTTCAATAAGTGCTAGTTTCTGTGTGTGTAAGAGTGTTTTAAGCGCTTATCAAGTTCTTGTGGGCGGCATGGTGGCAGGCTGGTAGAGTGAGTAGGACCTGGGTTTATTCCTCAACACCAGTCACTGTCTGTTAGGAGTTTCTTATGTTTTTACTGTCTGTGTGGGTTTCTTTAGGTTCTGGTAAGTCTGGCGATACTTAGAAATAAAATAATCTAAAGGAATAACCTTGGTGTTAGTGGTACTGGTGAGAAATGTTCTGGATATTCCACACCACTTTAACATGACGCCTTATACTGATCAGCCATAACATTAAAACCACCTCCTGGTTTCTACACTCACTGTCCATTTGATCAGCTCCACTTACCATATAGAAGCACTTTGTAGTTCTACAGTTACTGACTGTAGTCCATCTGTTTCTTACATACTTTTTAAACCTCATTTTACTCTGTTCTTTAATGGTCAGGACCACTACAGAGTAGGTATTATTTGGGTGTTGGATCATTCTCAGCGCTGCAGTGACAATGACATGGTGGTGATGTGTTAGTGTGTGTTGTGCTGGTATGAGCAGCACTGCTGGAGTTTTTAAATACCGTGTCCACTCACTGTCCACTCTATTAGACACTCCTACCTAGTTGGTCCACCTTGTAGATGTAAAGTCAGAGACGATCGCTTATCTATTGTCATCTACTAGACCTTCATCAATGGTCACAGGACGCTGCCCATGGGGCGCTGTTGGCTGGATGTTTTTGGTTGGTGGACTATTCTCAGTCCAGCAGTGACAGTGAGGTTTTTAAAACCCCATCAGCGTTGCTGTGTCTGATCCACTTATACCAGCACGACACACACTAACACACCACCACCTTGTCAGTGTCACTGCAGCGCTGAGAATGATCCACCACCCAAATAATACCTGTTCTGTAGTGGTCCTGTGGGGGTCATGACCATTGAAGAACAGAGTAAAAGGAGGTATGTAGAGAGTAAAAAAAAAGCATGTAGAGAAATAGATGGACTACAGTCAGTAATAGTAGAACTATAAAGTGCTTTTATATGGGAAGTGGAGCTGATAAAATGGACAGTGTGTGTAGAAACAAGGAGGTGGTTTTAATGTTATGGCTGATCGGTGTATGGCTGGATATATAAATTGCTGTGCATGCAAATACACCCTTAAGAAAACAATCTCACTCAATTACAACCTGTATGTCTATCTTTGCTATACTGTTTCTGACAGTTCCCATAGTGCATGTTGGACATAAGGCGTTTACTTTAGCTTATAGCACAAGGGCAGGAAAAACATTTAAAGCTCTCCTGGGATCTATAATGAGGCTCCTGTCTGATCCAATCAGTTCTGTGCTATATTGGCTAAGCATGCTCACAAGTGCCCAGTTATCACTAATATAATGAACCAGTATTGTTAAAAACACATATTTGCACTCTTTCATATATTATAATTGCAGATATTATATAAACCTGTGATTCAAAATATACATACAGCAACAGTAATTATGATCAACTGTTGTTTATGTTCCCATTTAAATAGGAAAACAGTCAAACCTTGTAACTCGACGTCCCCTAAGCTCTAAATCTTTGAAGCTCAATGCCCTTTGTGGAGAAATTTGTACCCTTAAACTTGATGTTTGCCTTAAACTTGTCGCGTGTGCGACTGTTGCTTTGTTCAGCACTTGGCTTGATCGGTGCGGTAAAATGTAATTAAAGGGTCGAATATGAGACGATACTGCATTTGTGTGGAATAACAGTCAAATCCACTTGTATCTGTGCTCTGCTGGATTTTTCACTGTTTCACTTTTAAACTTGTGTTACAGCTTGAGGTGCTGAGAAATTGTAAGAATCGGCTTTTCCGAGAGATTCTAAAATGCTAATCGTTAAAAGCTTAATGTGACTTTTCTCCACTAATAAAATTCCTCGCTTGTTGTTTTAGTACAATAAGTCACATTAAGCTGTGTGCACCGCGACACTCTATAGAAAATAATGGCACAGCTGGCGCAAATGGGGTTTTGCCGCTTCTCATGTGAATGCGCCCTTACTGAACTTACTAAGAAATACAGTATTCCAAGATCAAGCATCGCCACGATTAAGAAGCATAAGAAAATAATAAAGAAGTAAAAGTAAAGTGCAGTTTTGATTGTATATTTTAACTGTTTTCAATTGTATTTCAGTGTTATTATATTATATTTGTGTAATTTTCAGTGTATAGGTGTCAAAAACAACCCCATTATTTTACATTAGTCTAAAATATATGCACTTGCATGAAAGCATGGAACGCATTAACAGGTTTCCCATATATCCTTATGGAAAAAATAACTTGAAACTGAATGCCACTTTCAGAACCAACTGAGTTTTAAGGTACCTCTGTAGTTTTACTGTATCTATTACAAAGTACATAGAACAGTGGTTTCTTGCCACGTTTGAAAAGAAAACCCAAACTGCCAACCAAATTAAAAGCATTTAATGGTCAAATGAATCAGAGGACTAATAATAAAACATATCTGCAATAAATTGAAAGCTGCTGTCAAGCAAGCTTTAAATAGGCAAAAAACTTCACATCACACATTATGCTGCTCACATAAAGCAAACAAACACACATAAAAAGTGACTTTTTCTTGCTCTGAAGCATCTAGGTTCATGTTATTAATGTTCCATAGGCTTCTAATTTAGGACGCCTGTGTTTGGTGGTTCTTGGAATATATCTGTACAAGTTTCCTCTCAGCATAAGGTGACAGTTTGATTTCTTTCTGTCCTTGGCAAGAGATCACATATTTTTTATTAGGTGCAATAAAACTACACTGTTTATAGGAGTACAAAGAAGTCATAATCGTAATCCCTAATAAGGAAACACAGGACTATACCACATATTCAAATGACACTACAGAGCTTTTTACTCCACCAGATTAATCTACATTGCTGTATATATTTTATCGCAGCATGTTTTTGGAAACCCAATAAAAGCTTGTGAATGAATTATTTGACAAATAAGTTTATATGCCAACTTACACCGATCAGCCATAACATTAAAACCACCTCCTTGTTTCTACACTTACTGTCCATTTTATCAGCTCCACTTACCATTTAGAAGCACTTTGAAGTTTTACAATTACTGACTGTAGTCCATCTATTTCTCTACATATCTTTTTAACCTGCTTTCACCCTGTTCTTCAATGGTCAGGACCCCCACAGGACCACCACAGAGCAGGTATTATTTAGGTGGTGGATCATTCTCAGCACTGCAGCGACACTGACATGGTGGTGGTGTGTTAGTGTGTGTTGTGCTGGTATGAGTGGATCAGACACAGCAGCGTTGCTGGAGTTTTTAAATACCGTGTCCACTCACTGTCCACTCTATTAGACACTCCTACCTGGTTGGTCTACCTTGTAGATGTAAAGTCAGAGACGATCGCTTATCTATTGCTGCTGTTTGAGTTGGTCATCTTCTAGACCTTCATCAGTGGTCACAGGACGCTGCCCACGGGGTGCCGTTTGGCTGGATATTTTTGGTTGGTGGACTATTCTCAGTCCAGCAGTGACAGTGAGGTGTTTAAAAACTTCAGCGGCATTGCTGTGTCTTATCCACTGATACCAGCACAACACACACTAACACACCACCACCATGTCAGTGTCACTGCAGTGCTGAGAATGACCCACCACCCAAATAATACCTGTTCTGTGGTGGTCCTGTGGGGGTCCTGACCATTGAAGAACAGCATGAAAGGGGGCTAACAAAGCATGCAGAGAAACAGATGGACTACAGTCAGTAATTGTAGAACTACAAAGTGCTTCTATATGGTAAGTGGAGCTGATAACATGGACAGTGAGTGTAAAAACAAGGAGGTGGTTTTAATGTTATGGCTGATCGGTGTATATAAACTTATATATGGTAGAAATCATTACAATGCCAATACTGCCACAGTATGTGTATTCCTTTATATAAACTTTTGATGTTAACTGTGGATGATTTATAGAAATATCAACACTTATATGCAGATATACAGTATTTTCTGATGCAATATGAATCAAAGCCATAACAAAGAACTTCACTATTGTTCTTTTTCTTACAATACTGACAGGCCCCTTTAAAACCTGACCGGAGCTTTTGAGCTCAGCCTGTTGTTATAAATTCACTCAGACCTCCTTCTTACGAATTCTTTCTGCTCAGCCCGGACCTGGCTGGCCCTCTCCGCTGTTTCTGCCTCTGTGCTTCTGCTGTGCAGCTGTCTTTCTGATCTTAGATCTGAAATCTGGACCGAGCACTCATATTGAAGGAAGTGTGGATCTGATTTACCACGCCGCTGTGGGCGGACATCTGCTGTCCGGCTCCCTGCAAGGTGGAAAACTTTATACGGCATTGTGAACTTTATAAGGCAGCACTGGTTTATTTGTCAAAGACAGATGATGAGATTTGAAACATGAGGTTTAATATGTTTGTTATTAGTGCCAGATCAGAGGAGAAAGTGAGAAAAAATAAAGAAAGGATCGAGTAGATGAGAAGAGTGGTAGGGGGTAAGCACCCTAGTGTGTGTGCTTAAGGCTGGAGAGATGTGTGTGTGTGTGTGTGTGTGTGTGTACTTTGATTGTGTGGAAATAAAGTTGTGCTAAAGTATAAAGTTGTAAAGTTGTTGCAGCTTTATTATATACAGCAAACTGCTGTTACTTCTAATGTTACTGCTGCTATCAGCTGAGCCCGGCTAATAAATATATACAAATTTTTCTTACTGTCCAGGGTTCATTTCTGCCTTATAGTTATTTATCAATTATCTGTACTTTTTATAGTCTAAATTTGCATACCCATAGTACTTTGACATTAAAAAGTAATTTGGCACAAAACCTTCATTAATACAAAACTTTTCTTTTTTTCCCCCCTGAGAATATTCTTGTGCCACTGTCCTCGCAGTGTGCTCTGTATATTCCTGTGTAACAAGAGGGTTGTGCTTCGCTACTGAAGCGCATCTGAAGCCACACACCTGCAAGGATGAAAAAAGAACCCAAGTGCAAAATGCCTGACCAAGGTATAAAATTCACAATCTACAACAGAAAAAGAGAATGGAACAGGGATAGCACAGAACTAAGAACTGGCTGTCACAAAATGACAGGCTGCTCCAGGCATTTGCAACAACACAGTTCTCAGACAAGGAAGGATAAGGAACCTTAAACAGAAGCTGGGGGCAGCAATAAACGAGTTACACTCCAACCCAACCAAGCACCATTGATTTACAGGTGAAGTTCACTCAGGTTTTTGGTCTGTTTTGGTCCTGTTGGTTTAGAATGCTGTAAAGTTGCTTTGAGACAATGTCTACTGTAAAAGGTGCTATACAAATAACTTTGACTTGACTTAACTTGAATTTGCTCTCCCAGAGTGGTTCCCCAGTGAGGCCTGTAAAATGTTGTGACACCGACTGAGTTCCCAGACATAGATTAAAGTGTGCTGGCATTGCACGCTAGTGGAGACTTGGACCTTCCTAACAGACTGGTCTGCGGCTATGCAGCCCTATACGCAACAAACTGTGATGCACTGTGTATTCTCACACCTTTCTATCAGAACCAGCATTAACTTCAGTAATTTGAGCTACAGTAGCTCGTCTGTTGGATCGGACCACACGGACCAGCCTTTGCTCCCCATGTGCATTAATGAGCCTTGGCTGCCCATGACCCTGTCACCGGTTTACCATTGTTCCTTTCTTGGACCACTTTTGATAGATACTGACCACTGCAGACCGGAAACACCCCACAAGAGCTGCAGTTTTGGAGATGCTCTGACCCAGTCGTCTAGCCATCACAATTTGGCCCTTGTCAAACTCACTCAAATCTTTGAGGACAAAATGTTCACTCGCTGCCTAATATATCCCACCAACTAACAGGTGCCGTGATGAAGAGATAATCAGTGTTATTCACTTCACTTGTCAGTGGTCATAATGTTATGCCTGGTCGGTGTATACACTAAATGGCCAAAATGACAAACCAATTTACGAAAATGTTGGGATGGTAGAAAACTTGTAACTCCTTGTAACTCGACGTCTGCTAAACTCAAAATCATTGAAACTCTTTTTAATGTTAAAAAAAAAGCTTAATATGACTTAATGTATTAAAAGAACGACATAGAAAAACTAAACCTCTCTTAATTATTACTGCTTATAAGTTCTCTTCACTAATGAAATCCCTCGCTTGTTGTTTTAGTACAATAAGTCATATTAAGCTTTGTGCACCAGCCACTTCTCATCTGAATGTGCCTTTACTGAACAGAATACGGTACACCAAGATCAGTCATTTCCACGATTAAGAAGCATAAGGAAACAATAAAGAAGTAAGGGTAAAGTGCAAGATTATTGCATTTTTATTGATTATTAACTGTTTTCAATTGTATTTTAGTGTTTTTATATTATATTTGTGTATAAGTGTCAAAAACAACTTAATTACTTGACATTAGCCTAAAATATATGCAGTTCCACGGGAGCATGGAACACATTAACAGGTTTCCCATATACATCCTTTTGGGAAAAAAAATACCTTGAAACTCAATGCTTTTTTCAACTTAGCTCCACTCCCAGAACCAATTGACGTTGAGTTTCCAGGTACCACTGTATATTCTGTTCATTCTGAATTTGATGGCTGCAACAGCATGGACAAATCCTTGCATTTGACATTGTTATCAAGCACCTTTATCCTTTTGCAAGTGACAAAATGTCATGTCTCTTAGTTAGTCCACCATTTGGACATCTTTACCATCAATGTACCATTTCACTGTTTAATAACCATTGTTTTTTTATAATGAGCTACAATCTATGTTGTGTATACATTTTAAAAGAAAATGTCAGATGATAAAAGGTTATTATTGGTCAATAGATGCTCATTTCTCAATGTCCGTCTAATTTTTAGGGCCCTAACATTGTGTCTGTATTATATCACTGTGCAGGCTGTGTTTTTTACAATGGTAAATAATAATAATTAATTTTAAATACACTTGTATACAAATCTGTCCTGATTTCTTGTACTGTGTAACAGACAGGCTCTAGTGGAGTCATCTGCTGCCGTTCGGCTGAGCACACTGCAGCATGTGTCTCTGAAAGATGAGGATTTATTATTGCACATTTAATTGATTTCATACTGAAGATTTCAGAGAAAAGCAGCTTATGCACGTCTGCTGTTTGTTGGGGGGGAATCAAATACTGTCCCAAATAATTACAGCTGCTGCATTCATTTGCACCATCACAACCCCCTCCCCATTTTTAGCTTCCTGTTATTCCTGTGCTAATTAAGCTCTGGTCCAAAATACCAGGCATGTTAACAGGATTAACTCAGCATGTTCAGGGGTGGAGGAAATAATCAGTTCTATTACTGATAACAGTAATCAGGTTAAATGCTGTGCCGCCTTATGGGGTATACAAGACTCTCACTTTCTCCAAAATATTTGTCCTTGTTTTACTCTCTTAAAGTAGATCTTTCTCACATAGTCACCACATTACCTAAGACTTTGACTTATTTAGTCTCTAAAATAATAATAAAAGTGATGTTAGTTTTACCATAAAAACAAAGAATGATTAATATTAAGTGGGTGCAAATTTTTTATTTGTATCAACCGCTTTCAGGGGTGGCATAGTGGCTCAGTGGGTAGCACTGTCACCTCATAGCAAGAAGGTCCTGCGTTCAATTCCCAGGTGGGCGGTCCGGGTCTTTTCTGTGTGGAGTTTGCATGTTCTCCCCGTGTCTATGTGGGTTTCCTCCAGGAGCTCCGGTTTCTTCCCGCAGTCCAAAAACATGCAAGTGAGTTTGAAATTAAACTTGTGAACTAATGAACCTTGTGTAACGAGTAACTACCATTTCTGTCATGAATGTAACCAAAGTGTTTAAAACATGACGTTAAAACACTAATAAATATATACAACCACTATCAGTGTTGCAGTGGGTCTGGTTCCAGGGTGCCTGTCCATCATAGGGCTTCGGTCACCCACCCCAAGACATAGACAATTATGTCTGTGTAGATGCCCGGCCAGGTGATAGCTACACTAATAGCAAGCGTAATAGACCACTGTGCTACCTGAGTGCTACAAAATCAGTTATCTAAAATAAATCATATGCTTCCAACTTAGCATGACTGTCCCCTAAACACAATGCAAGGTTAATAAAGACATGGTTTAACTTCAGCCCCATTAAAGACATTAGGGTTAAATGCACCTTTGACAGAATGGACAGAAATTCCCACTGACACATTTCAGAATTTGCAGTAGGATTCCAGCCAGCTCCTGGTCAGGTGTCCACATACTTTGGTGCTAAAAATTCTTTTCAATGCTAACAATGTAATAAAGTACCAATTAAAGTACACTGAGTTTGTGTCTTGGGTCAACAAGTTTATTAGGAAAGTTATTTAGACACAGAACTGATTTACTGCAGCGCTCATTCAGATTATGAAAAGTACCAGGGTTAAATTCACACTTCTGCGGTTGCCAGATTTTCAATATGTAAAGCTCTTTAAGCATTGCTTCCTTTTATTGGTATTTACAATGTTTAACAATATCTTGCATCACATTTCGAATTTAGCCCTGGTATTGTCTTGCTTACATAACAATGGAATTGCTGAGAAAAGATGTTGCCTTGATGGTAGCATATGTCTCTCTAAAATCCTAACATACCCATCAACTGTCTAGGGCAGTTGTAACCTAGTGGTTAGGGTACTGGACTAGTTATCAAAAGGTGTAAGCCCCATCACTGCCAGGTTGTCACTGTTGGGCTCTTGAGCAAGGCCCTTAACCTTCAGCTGCTTGGACAAAATACTGTCACAGTACTGTAAGTCGCTTTGGATAAAAGCGTCTGCTAAATGCTATAAATGTGAATGTAAACATTTGTGGTACCTTTGCCTATATGTCTTTACCAATGCATTTGGCCACTGATGCACCCCTGTACCCCTGACTGATGTTGGCTTTTGCACCTTTCATCCATTTTGTCAATTTTTACTAAAACAACAAGAAGAGTGGACTCTTATTTAACAATACCACATGTCCCCACTGTCTTTCAGTCCACTTGAAATGAGCTTGGGCCCAGAAAACTCACCTGCATTTCTGCATAGTATTGATGTATAGCTTTCTCTTTGCGTAACAGAGTTTCAAGCTGCACTCATGGATGCAGCGTCAGACTATTTTTAAAAATACTATTTATTCATTTTTCCCTTTTTCTCCCAATCTAGTTGTATCTAATTACTCAGTTGTATCTCTTTTACTGCTGCAGACCCTTGTAAATGTAAAAATCTAAACTTATTTATGATTTAAATGCAAAATACTCTTCTTGATCTGCTTACTCATTCTGTTACTGCTAAGTGTGCTCTGCTAGGAGCAAATGCATCAGATGGCAGGGATGCAAAATTTGGCGTTACACAAGGTGTTACACATACTCTGTTGTGCTGTGGGTATTGAACTTTGGACAAAATCTTGATAGTGGTATCTGCAGCTTAGTTCTTAATTTAGTTCTTAATTTAAATACAGTAAATACAGTAGTACCATGTAACTCTACGTCCCCTAAACTCGAAATTTTTGAAACTCAGCGCCCTTCATTGAGAAATTTGTACCCTTAAACTTAATGTTTCCAATAAACTCAACATGTGTGCGACTGTTGATTTGTTCAGCTCTCGGCTTGAGCGGTGTGGTAAAATGTCATCAAAGTGTGCACATGAGATGAATCTGCATTTATGTGGAATAACCCTCAAATTCACTGTAAAAGCGTCCACATGTATCTGTGTTTAGCTGTATTTTCCTCCTGTTTCACTTTTAAACTTCTGAGAAATTGTGAGAATCACCTTTTCCTAGTCTAAAACGCTTATCATTAAAAAAAGCTTAATATGACTTAATGTATTGAAAGAACGACATAGGAATGGTAAACCTCTCTTAATAATTACTGCTCATAAGTTCTCTCTACTAATGAAATTCCTAGTTGTTTTAGTACAATGTCACGTTAAGCATCACACTATATAGGAAATAATGGCACAGTCAGCGCAAGAGCGATTTTGACGCTTCTCATGTAAATGCGCCCGTACTGAACTCGCTAAGGAATATGGTATTCCAAGATCACGCATATCCATGATTAAGAAGCATAAGGAAACAATAAAGAAGTAAAGTTTTTTCAATAGTAGTTCAGTGTTTTTATATTATATTTGTGGTATTTTCAGTGTATAGGTGACAAAAACAACCCCATTATTTTACATTAGCCTAAAACATATGCAGTTTCACATGACCATGGAACGCATTAAACACCACTCCCAGAACCAATTGACATCGAGTTTCAAAGTACCAATGTAATATTAATAATTGTTGGAAATAATAATGACCCATTTTTACCAAAGACATGAATAAAAAAAAGTTCTTTGTTTTTGGGTAAAGCTTTATTAACCTTTGTGTACTGGGATTTATTTTACTTAGATCATTTTAGATAAATAAACCAAGTCCAGCTGTATAAACATATTTTATCAGCTGCAGTCTGTGCTTGGATGTAAGGGTAGATGTAGACATGTTGATACATATTTGAGTGGTATAAAAACACAGAAACAGAGGCATACTGGGTGTTAATACCTACATGGTCTTTTATCTCATAGCTCCTTCTTTTGTTTATTATTATTATTTTGTTTTTAATATCCTTAGTCCAAGAAAAGTCTGCTTAGGATCAAATTGCATTCAGTTATTACTAATTCAATTTTACCAAGCATGAGATTGCAAGAAAGCCCTTTCAGATATGTTATTGTGAAGTGACTTATATTGCAAAAAAGTTGATCTACACGTTTGCTTTATTGATCAGTACAGAGCAAGTGAAAAACCTATGAATTTATTAAAAAATTGACAACACAAGAAACAACATATACTGAGATAAATGGTTCAGTGTTATAATAAATCAGACACCAACGAGAACGCTCTAATTTATGAAGAGAGAAATTTAAGCCAGGCTTTTGAAAGTGCAGCATTAATAATGTTCCAACAAGACAAGCTGGACTAGAACAAATCCAATCAAATATGTTTAATCCTTTTTGCCTGGGTAAGGCCATCACCTCTGGGAAATCCCAAAAATAAAGTCTGTAATTTGTGCTGTGTCCTGCTTCTGGTCCTAGCAGATGGAACAGGCTAGTCGGAATCAATACTGCTTCTGTAAAGAATAAAAAACAACATCCGGGTTTATCTGAATATGAGATGCCAAAAATGCCTCATTCATTCTCTGTTTTAGCACATCGTTTATGTGTAGGTGGGTCTACTTGTAGTCAAACTGCCAAACTGCTCAATTAAAACAGTCTGTTACCTTCCTCCCTCACCCTGCCTTGCTCATACAGTACTCAATTGATCAGCTAGGCTGTTGGTGGCCTATGACCCCAAGCTGTCACTCAGTCTTTGGGGCAAGAGACAGGCATGAAACTGAGGTTAATAGGCATGACTGTTGGATGCAAGTGGGATAGACAGGCGTATCTCCTTCATTCTCTTTTAATGCTAAGGGATGGGCAGAGGTCAAACAAAATCATAAAGAGTTCAAATGCAGAGGTCAAACAAAGCCATGAGGGTGGGCATCAGTGTTCATTAGGATCCACAGACTGTTCATGTAATCTGGATATCTGGATCAATATTTTGACCAATTGTACTAAAACTGCTGCTTTGTCAGAAACTCAAAGTTTTGACTGTTTTTTGGTCTGGGTGACAGTGGCATAGCGTAAAATATAGGGGCTGCTTAGGACACTTACCTTGTAAACCTCACCTCCCATCCCTGTTTATGAATGCAATTTTTTACTATGGTTTCCTCTTACCCCTTCATCAGTAGATAGATAATCTAAATTGCCCCAGTGAATAGTGAAGGATGTGATTGTTACTAGAAATAAATCTAAATATTATCTTTTACACCAGTGTCAAAGTCATTAAACTTTAACTTTATCACTCAATCATATCAATATGGAATTTACATGATTAAGCTACATGAAAGTGCTACAAAAATTTAAGCGGGCCACACATAAGCTGCAAACAGACATTTTCTATTTTCTATAAGTAAAAATGCTTGATACATTAGTTAATATGCATTTAGTGTCAGCATTGTTAATCTGTTGCTGTTTAATAGCAAATTTGTGTTGCTTAGAAAGTTAATAAAAAAGAAATTGCACGTTTGCAATATTGATCAGTGCGGAGTAAAAAACGCTAGGACCCAACAGTGGCTGCATGGCAGAGTTGGGAATCAAACTTTTAACCTTTTAGTTGATAGTCCAAAGTGGCTACCACTGTCCCAAATAGGCCTAAAAAATAAAATTTATATTAGCATGGTTTATAGCATGTTTGAAAAACAAAGTCACGTTTAACTAGCCATTGTGCTTCTCTGAAATTAAAGATCCAATGCTATTCTTGTTATTTTACCTAATGGCCATGATTGCTGGGGAGGTGCTGGTGGTTAGTAGCCTAACCAAGGTTTTGACACCTCAGTAAAAACACTTAGACTGCATACTTTGT
Organism: Trichomycterus rosablanca; assembly: GCF_030014385.1. Classification (NCBI taxonomy): domain Eukaryota; kingdom Metazoa; phylum Chordata; class Actinopteri; order Siluriformes; family Trichomycteridae; genus Trichomycterus; species Trichomycterus rosablanca. Next base: position 39,687,853 of record NC_085990.1, on the reverse strand, counting down.
AGCAGAATCTGGGGCAGATGAAACACCTATTTTTTACCTTTTCAACCCCCCACTCATTTTGTATTTTATTCTGGGTGTGTTTGCCAATTCACCTACTCAAGGGTAATTTCTCAGCATAACGTCTGTGTTTGAGAGAATGAATATGCTGATGCACTCAGAGTCAACGCCACTTAGCTCCCAGTGCTCTCTGCAATAACGCTACCCAGAACACAAAGGGTTTTGCCCCTAGTTTAATTAAAGGAATTAAAAGCCTTGTTTCCACTTTGTAGCTGTGCCCGGCAGATCAATCCTCACTTGAATAGTTTTTGGCTGCTGACTAATTGTTTCAGAGTAATGGCCAGTTCAAAAAGCGTCGGTGGTAATTAGTGGACACATTTCAGCATTATTAGCAACAAACACAGCTATGACTATAAAATGTTAAACAGAAATGTTAAAAATGGGTCTCATGCGTTTATTCATTTGGCCTCAGTTACCACTTTATCCTGATCTGATCTGGGTCACGGACCAGAAAAATCCCAGTTAATTAGATGCCAGAAATTGTTAAATTGTCTTTTTAGAAATGGCAAAAAGACTGATCAGAGCTTATATGCCATACATCCCATTCCAAACCCATGGGCAAAATATGGTGTGCCCAATCCTTTGCAGGTATAGCAGCCTTCACTCTTTTGGGAAGACTTTTCACAAGGTTTTGAAGTGTGTCTGTTGGAAATTGTGCCCATTCAGTCAAAATAGCATTATATGGAAGGGCATTGATGCTGAACCAGAAGGTCTGGCAACGTCATGCATTCATTCATTTCTATTAATAAACCATGTATTTCTGAAGGGACATTTTGTAAAATGCAATAAGGAATCTGAAATTATATATTTTTTTAATTCTCATAAGGCTTTATTTAACTGACAAAACAAAGAAATATTAGGTTTGTTTGTATTTAGTAATTAGAAACTCATTTAGAATGTGATGCCTGCAACACACTCAAAAAAGTTAACATGTTCATATGTTCCACAATATACAAGTAAATTGGTAAAAGCTGAGAGTATCATAATTAGGTGTAAAAGGAAGTTCCACCAAAGGCTCTCTCGTGCAAAGATGGGTTGTGGCTCACCAGTTTGTGCCAAACTTTGTGGTAGAATCAGTTAAAAATCTCAACACAAGATTTCAAATGATGAAGGTCTTTGTACCATACACAATATTAGAAAAATCACAACCACCAACAAATCCAGAAACCACTGCTGAATGTGCATGAGCTTCAAGCTTTAAGACAGCAGTACATGAGAAACCGTCATGCCACTGTAATAAATGTAGACTCATGGGCTTAGGAGTACCTCAGAAAACCACTGTCACTTAACACAGACCCCTGCTGCATCAACAACTGCAACTTGAAACTAAGGAAAAGCCATACGTCCATTTCTATGTGGAAATGCTACCAAGTTATCTCAGCCCAATCTCATCTCAGATGGACTGAAAGTGGAAATGTGTGCTATGGTTGAATGAGTCCATGTTTCAGCTTGATTTGGGCAAAAATGAACAACAAGTTCTCCATTCTAAAGACAAAAAGGACCATCTGGCTCTTATTAGTGGTATAAAGAAGAATGCCTTTATTAGTCGTATATACATATACACATGAACAGTACAATAAAATGCCTTTTCTGCTTATCCCAGCTCATTTAGAAGCGTAGGGTCAGCAGTTGTACAGCGCTTTTGGAGCAGACAGGGTTAGGTTCCATGTTCAAGGGCCCAACAGTGGCTGCAAAGCAGAGATCAATAGCTCAAAGCTTTACACACTAGGCTACCACTGTCCCTGTTTTAACTCAATACCTGGTCAATGCATGGAGCAGACAGAGTGACCTCTATGTAATCATTTCAGTTATAACAACAGCCACTCTCTTCTCACAGGATTTTGAAGTATGTCTGTAAAAAATTGTGCCCATTTAGACAAAACAGGATTTGTATGGCTTGGTCAAGAAGGTCTCAACTGATGTTCCAGTTCATTCCAAAGCTGTTCAGTGGTACTGAGGTCAATGATCTGTTTAGGCCACTGGAGTTTCTATAAAACAAGCTTTTCTTTATGTCTTTATAGACCTTGCTGTGTGCACAGGGGTACAGTCATGCTGGAACAGGAAGAGGCTTTCCATAAACTGTTCCTGCAAAGTTCAATGCGTATAATTAATTTATTTTGCCTGTTAGCAATTGTTGTGGCTGCAACACATAAATGTAAAAATGAGAAGGGTTGTCCTGATATTTTTGCCCATATAATGTAGGAGAATTGCCCCAGATTTGGTTTTGTGGGGGCAAAGCTTTCTTCCTGTGTGATGCTTGATGTTGCAACTGAAGATGTTGCTGTGGGTGTGTGGTATTTTAGAAGCTTGTAATCTCAGCTTCTTTTACAAGCCAAGGCTCGATTGATCACCACAGCAATCAAGCCTACGAAATACAAGCTGTATTTATTATTGAGCCCTCCAGCTCCTCCAAAAGTAGACCGAGAGTGTTTAATGAAAGAAAACAAAGGCGTGCAGGGAGCCGGGCACACTTGCCAATCACTACACAGTGTGTTTAAAAGCAGAGAAAGAGAGAGGGAGGAAGAAAACTGGGCAGACCAGTGCTAGAAAAAAAGATGTTTGAAGAGGGTGAGAAAGTAAATTTATGATGCAAGGCTGATGGATCTGTCTGTAATCTTTCTCTGACCAGACCTGCACTAACCCAAACACCTAGATCTCACCCTGCTCTCTACACCCGGTCCCTCTCCAAAGGTAACTCAGCCACTCCTGTTACTCCAGGCATATTGTACTGCCAGTGTTTCAGACGGCACACATGCATCAATCACTACTAATCCTCCTCTTTGTGGAATGAAGATAAATAGCACACTTTGCCCCCCTGCTTACTCTAATAGATGCAAATTGAAGTGTGGTGTCTGTAAGGTTTCTGCAAAAGCAAATGGACTATTACATTTTTAAAGTAATATTCACTAATAGGGCAGCTGTAGTCTAGTGGTTAAGGTACTGGACAAGTAACCAAAAGGTCGCTGGTTCAAGACTCACCACTGCCAGGTTGCCACTGTTGGGCCCTTGAGCAAGGCACAGTACTGTAAGTTGCTTTGGAAAAAAGGATGCCGTAAATGTAATAAGCATTTGTGCCCATTTGGTCAAAAGAACATTTGTATAGCTGGGTACTGATGTTGGTCAAGAAATCTTCAATTGATGTTCCAGTTAATTCCAAAGCTGTTCAGTGTGATAGACCAGAGCCCATCACAGAACACTGTTCAATGTAGAAATGCACCCCACTAAAGGATATATACACTGATCAGCCATAACATTAAAACCACCTCCTTGTTTCTACACTCACTGACCATTTTATAAGCTCCACTTACCACATAGAAGCACACTGAAGTTCTACAATTACTGACTGTAGTCCATCTATTTCTCTACATATTTTTTTAGCCTGCTTTCACCCTGTTCTTCAATAGTCAGGACCCCCAGAGGACCACCACAGAGCAAGTATTATTTAGGTGGTGGATGATTCTCAGCACTGCAGTGACACTGACATGGTGGTGGTGTGTTAGTGTGTGTTGTGCTGTTATGAGTGGATCAGACACAGCAGCACTGCTGGAGTTTTTAAATACTGTGTCTACTCACTGTCCACTCTCCTCCTTACTCCTACCTAGTTGGTCCACCGTGTAGATGTAAAGTCAGAGACGATCGCTCATCTATTGCTGCTGTTTGAGTTGGTCATCTTCTAGACCTTCATCAGTGGTCACAGGACACTGCCCACAGGGCGCTGTTGGCTGGATATATATTTTTGGTTGGTGGACTATTTTCAGTCCAGCAGTGACAGTGAGGTGTTTAAAAACTCCAGCAGCACTGCTGTGTTTTATCCACTCATACCAGCACAACACACACTAACACACCACCACCATGTCAGTGTCACTGCAGTGTTGAGAATGATCCACCACCTAAATAATACATGCTCTGAGGTGGTCCTGGGAGAGTCCTGACCATTGAAGTACAGCATGAAAGGGGGCTAACAAAGCATGCAGAGAAACAGATGGACTGCAGTCAGTAATTGTAGAATTGTAGAATGGACAGTGTAAAAACTCAGTTTTAACAAATTATGACAAAAGACAAGAAACAGTATCAAAATGATCACACAAACACAATGTATGCATGTTAAACCCCTCACAGTCTGTAATGCCCCTCAAAATCAGTGAACTCTGATACTGATTATTTGAACTCAGATCCTCAAGACCCTGGAACTGTGTGGCATCTATAGTAGATCCCCAGTACAAGGGAGCTGTACGTGGCACCATCCATATATAGTAAATTCCCCTGCATTTTTAATATCAGGTCCTTTTTTTTAGCTTCTGTTTTATGGTGGAATGATGGAAGTATAATTGATAGAAGGGAGATGGTATAGAAGGAATTGGGCCGCCATTTAATCATTAGGGCTATAGGACAATTCTGACCAGCATGAGAGTGTTAAATATTAATGAGGTGAATTATGAAACTTAGAAGGGATTTAATGGTATGGTAAGAGGGACCTGGAGATCTACTAAAGAGCAACAGTCAACTATGTAAAATATATTTATTTCAGATAGTTGAATTTGAATTTATACATAAGTAGGCAGTGTGTGCATTAAATAATTAGGTTGTTTATACGGTCTTCTTCTTGTGAGTTTATTTACCTAAGTGGTTGTGTGTTGGGAAAAAGAAGTGCCAGTATAATCCTCAGTCCAATTTAAAATATGTTTAGTGAATATTCATTAATCCTTTGTTGTTTTTTATAATAACTAATCACACATCTGCTCACATACCACATACAGCTTTTCAACCCCCACCACCACCACCACCACAGCCCCCTCATTCACAAACAAACAGCTCTTGAAATAATTAAAGTGTACAGCACTGAAGTGGGTATTTCACAGCAGCGGGTGTCACTGTGTAGATTGTTCAGAACAGCCTATCATGCTGTGGAACTACAATAGCACGGACCTTTTGAAAGGCTCTATGACCCATCACACGTAAAGTCTGGTGGAAAACTCCAGCACACGGCATGAATCGGGTGAGAAAAAGGAAGCAGAGCTTTAATGCTGATTGATGGGTGAGGAAAGCAGATAGTGAGGGATTAAACAACGCCACACACACCAGCTCTGGCAGGTGGGCACTCATCTCTCTCTCTTTCTCTCTCTGTCTAATACACACATACAAACACACATTTACATTGTGAAGACTTAGTTGATGCACATCGGTGCTCTCCTCACAAAAATACGCTTCTGCATTATTCATTAAACTGTGTTCAAATGTTCCATCCGTTATTGGACTTTTCTTATCTGTCTCTGACCATCAGTAAAGTAATGCGGGTGTTAGGCGGTGAGATAGGGGAATCGAGGCTTATTAATTCCGCACGTTAGTGAAGATGTCATTAATCCAGCAAGTGCCCGGTTTGTGGAAGAAGGATAATTTGCATAATGCTCAGTATCTCTAACTCCCATCAACCACCTCCCCCATTGCTCTGTCTCTACCTTGGTTTAGCTCAAGAAGTGTAATTCGAAATGCCTTCACCCTACTCCCTTTGATTGAATTGCAAATGCTGAATATTATAGCCAACAGTCCTCCACCTGTCCACATCTCACTGATGACGGAGAACATGCAGGCTTGTTCTTTTGTTCCACAGATTGAAACTGTGCCAACATAGAAGGCAGCTTTTGGAAATTACGTGTTCCAAGCTTTAGTTTTATTTTTTGACAGAAGCTTTAAAAAAGATAGCAGCTCTTTGGCACAGCAGGTGTTTTTGCTGTTCAGATCTAGCGACCCAGGCTCATTTGGTGGCTATATTTGGCCAGACAGACAAAGTGTGACTGTGAGTATGTGTGAATGAAGAAAGCATGATGACTGGTGCCCTCGTAGAGTTTTGCACCCAGTGTATCTGGAATAGTAACCGGCCCCACCGCATCCTTCAACTAGATAAAGTATAGTCGCTAAATCCGGACTATAAGCTCTCTCTCAGTCACGACCAATTACTACTCCTCCCGCCCTCACTGTTTCCATAAAAAATTTTAAAGTGCAGAAACTTTTTGAACACCCCTCGTATTTAACATGTTTTTACTATGCTTTACATGGGAATAAATATAATCATAACATGACGATAGTTTGATTTGCATACTTACCAATTATGGCTGCCACCAAAGCAACCAATGCCAACTAAACACCATTCATTTGACCACGCTTCTGACTTCTAAAGTCTTTATTTTGGATCGTTTACAGTTATTTGATGACACCTGCCATCTGCATTTCTTCCTGGGTCACGTTTTGGCATAAATTGAAAACAGTGAAAAGGAGTGCAGGCCCAGTTCAATGCAACACTTTTACACTTTTACAGAGTAAAATGCAACAAAAAGAGACAAAATCTAATCTTAAGATTGAGAAAGCAACGGAATTTGGAGATGAAATTGGTTTTCATAAGGCCATAAATTACCCTGCATAGACATTCTTTTATATAGAACCTTGTTGGCGCTCTTTAAATCTAGCTTCTGCATTGTGTGTACGAGTGAGATGGTTTAGTATTTGATTTTCAGGATAAGCTGTGTGAGGGGAAGATAGAAGCCTTATCGTAGTACAGAGCATTTGGGACTAGCCTTTTGTTCTCATCAAAACCACTTCTCAGCTGGTGCTGAGACATCCCTTAAGTAAGTCGAAGGAACTTGGGTTTTCGATTAGTGCTTCACTATGGTGCCAGTCTCATGGGGCTCCCCTGTGCTCCTCAAGTATCACTGAGTGAGAGTCTGGGTGAAGGATTTTTAAAGAAAAGATGAAGAATAGAGTAAGACGACTGAGGGTAAAGTTGAGAGAAGAGCGGGGAGTACAAAAGATTACAGACCATCAGTGGTTGCTGTCTTAATCACACCATAACTCCCAGTGTGCACCCCTGACACACTTTAATCTCTACAGAATTCTGACTTGTAGTTACTGGGCTTTCATTCATAGATGAGAGAAAGAGAAAAGAGAAACAGAAAGACAATAACTTTATTAAGTATAAATTGAGATAAAGTTTTTCCCATGTTTCTAGTTGTGGCTGCTGGCTAAGATTGAACATAATTTGTGGATTTGTTTGGGGTTTTGTGACTTGACTCTTGTTTTGACTTCTGTTCGCTTAGACTTGCTTTGGGCTCATTTATTTATATCTTGACTTAATTTGGTCTCTGTCACCGGTCTCCCAAAACACTGTTTTCTCATATTTAAAACAAGTAGCAATTTAATTTACTTTAATTTTCACACTACTCATCAACTACTTGTGCTAGAAAACAAAAGTTGTATCTATTTGCTTTATCCAACAACAGACTGACACTGGTTATTTGCATAACATTAACTATTTATTAAAGCCCAGCACTTCTAAAAGCTGTGGGAATACTATTATTGATGTTCCCATTTGTAGATGTGAGATTAATATTAACAACAACAAGAGCAAAAGCATACTGTAACAGGTTGATTACCTTAGTCTGCTTCCTCTCACTGCAGAAATTGTAAATCCACTGTGGTCTGTGGTGGAAAGACTCTTAAATGATTACCTTGAAGACAGGATTGTAAGTAGAAAAAAGTTTTATTCTTGTCTGCAGAGAAGGATCACAATGACAAAGCCTTGCATGGAAACTCAGACATTTCATAGTTAACAGATGTTTCTTAGGTAGGAAATAGGACTGATGGAAGACAGCTAGAACAGGATCTGGAAGTCTGGAAATTGCAAGCAATGCACCTTTTGTTACATATGCCACTTACCAATAATATGAGGGATCTTCAAAAAGTTTCCGCACTTTTATATTTTGGTTGGGAACAGTGAGGATGGAAGGAGTAGTAATTGCTAGTCTGAGAGAGAGTTTATAGTCCAGATTTATCACAGTCTGTTTTTTAACCTTTTTGGACCATTCAAAGAAGCTTTAAGGGAAAGAAGATTTTTATGTGATGATGCTGGAAAGCAGCAGTGCATCAGTGGCTACACTTGTGTAGAAACTTAACATATTTTTTGACTGATTATACGCCTTCTGCTTCATTTAAAGCCTCTGTCAAAGAATTGGTTCGTCAACAAATTGCTCGTCCTTTTTCTTCTCTTTTGTTAGGCAGAGTCAAGAGAGAAGCATAAGAACTATGACCACGAGTTGTGTTGGTGGACATTGTGGCTAATGCACTGTAGGCATGGTCGCCTAGCATTCTCTAAACAGTTCCTTTCTTTATTCATTGACTTGAAAGTATAGTGACAAAAAATATAATAATACATGCATATATACTAACATCAAACATTTGGACAGAAACCAGTTAAATTATGTTTAAGATCTAGGTCTAGGTGTTGGTCTTTACTTGAGTATTGGCTGTTCACAGACATGTCTTGGACTTTACAAAATTCTCACCCCCACCAACCAATCGTCATCTTAACACTCATTATTTATTTAAATGTACTGGCTATTCATGCAAACAAAGGTACAAAAGTTCCTTTGATAATTAGGCATGTCAGGCACTTTTTAGATGTGTTGATGTGTGAAAAAAGAGAAAAGAAGTGGTGTGTGTGTTTTGTTTGAGGTAGGTTACATGTCATTGTACAGTACTTGTATTAGTGCAGGTCTTGTATCCATCTAGACAAAGGTAAGGTCAACACAGGTCCTAATTTGCACCAGAGCTGTAGGTGCTCAATTCTTTGTCTCTGGTTTAAACAGAACCTTAGCTTTCATGTCCATCCTCTATATCTTGCCCTGAGTGTGTATGTTTGTGTGGGGTAGCGCAGCAGGCCAGTCCCGGTCCCTTACAGCTCCATGCACCATTTCTTTACACATCTACTTGAGTGGAAAATCTGGGGATGCTAGATTCATTTTAGCTGAATAGCATTGGTAGACAGGGCTTTTGTGCCTGAGAGAGTCCCACAGAGAGCACCACCCCTCAATGAAGAATTCTGAGCCTCTTGTACTTTCACCAGACCAATTTTAGACTGCCAGTGAACCTCACAGACTTCCAAACAATCTCTTGAAGCAAACTTTAAAAAAATGTTAATGTAATGAAGCAGCATGCACCTTCCCACAGAGTGGCAGATGAAGCCCCGCACCCACGATATAATATTAATGAACCCAGTTGCAGGATTCCTAACTTTGGTAAAACAATGTTGATAAAGAGCCACAACAAGAAAAAAAAGATAGAAATAATAATTAAAACAAAAATTGTCCAATCAAAATGACTAAAAACAAATGAGAACCAAAACAAATTCACAGCTCAAAGTGCAGATGAGATAGAACAGGTAGGCGAGTGCATTTGTTGAGAATAGAACACTGCACCCCACATCCAGAAAGAGAAAAATAGAGACCCATGGGGACATAAGCATTATCTGTCCCCAGTGAACATCAAAAAACGTAGGTGGTCATGTGTTCACCCCATAGGGGCATAATCGACAATCGATACAGCCCCAAACAAATCTCAAGACCACACAAAACAGCTGAAAGGGACAGATAAAAGAGACGGAATGAGAACCGAGTTGCCACCAGTGCTTACTACTCCACCAGCAAGTGACAACCCAAGCTCTCAAAAAACGAATAAATCACGAATAAAACTCATGTGTCATTATCTGGGTCCAGAATGAACTTTGCATAGTAACCCCATAACAGGAGTTATAAAGTAATATGCCACTGGCTGAGTTCTTGGGACAAAGGTCAAAAGTAAAAAGAACTGGGCAGAAGAACTTGTGAATAAGTGCAGGTGCAAAACAATGAGCCAGCGGAGAGCTGGCTAACAAAGCTGAAATTTAAAGATGTTAATGCTTAATGAGGCACAGAGATTGCCTATTAAAGGAAACGGCATTGTTAATCATCTGTGCTTTAATGCTCCCTACTGGGCCATAATTGGCATGGCAGGTGGGCATGATACTGCAATCTGCACCCCTGCCAGTCTATGTGGCAGTTTGGCCCAATACAGTTAATCAGTTTATATGAAAGAAATTTATATAATTCATAAGTCATTAAGTCAATAAGTCAATAAGAAATTTTTGTCAATCTTTGCATTTTACAACGTAAAATCTAATTGCAAGCAACAATATGTAATTAGTTTAATTAGTTTATGAGCAGAGGAGTTCTTTTTTAATTATAACTTAAAATAGTAACATTGCTATAATATTATAATAGCATTGAGACTTGTAAAGATGCCAGTACCCAACATGAAAAGCTAGTTGTTCAGTGAAATTAATTGAATCCAGTTACTTTTATTATTCCTTCAGTTTTGGCCAAGACCAAAAACATCAGAATGACACTCAAGGACAAGTTGTTCTACAAGCTCTCCTCTTTTATTTACTGCTCACATTGATCACTTTCATTGTTACGACAAACTTGCCATGATTAAATGAACTTGTACTCACTCTTACATACATTTTCTGGCCAGTCTTTTCATCTGGTGACCTTTATAACTCTCAGGAATTGTTTTTTTTTCTTTAAGAAACTAAATGGGGTGTATCTAGGTATACACAAGGGACATGACTGAGACAGAGACAAGGGTGCTCTTCCCCACACACCTAAAGAGGAAAAAATAGAATCTATACACAAATATTTAATCCAAGATAAAACAATACTGTAGCTAAATGTCATGAACTAAATAGGGAGAATTGCAAATAATAAAACGCCTAATAATTAAATATAAAGTAAAAAAGGAGTAATGGATCAAAATATTGTGTCCGCAACCCAGTATGGAGAAGAGTGGACAGTAAAGAAGTGCAGTTTAAGAACTGGGTATGATGGGCTGTTCTGGCCGGCACTGACAAACCGAGTTCTTGGAAAGAGAACAGCTGTTTGTTTTTCAGGATAGTATGGTGATGCAACTTAGTTTTCCTTCTGGTACTCTGAATGTCTTTCACAAAATCACATATATTCATATTTAATACAGATTGCATTGGTACAATTACAGGTGCCAAAGGGTATGTCAGCTAGTAGCATTACATTTTTCAATAGTGAGGTGGTAACATGTCTACTTTTAAAATCAAGTAAAGATGTAAATATAGCCAGTGTTAAAGGAAGGCCTTTATACATTGTTTTTATGAAAGCCGAAATGCAGTGATCCCCCTTCCCAAAAAGTAAAGACAAAAACTGGAGTGCCAGTGCTCTGGAAGCCATTGTGTGTAGTTCCTGTACCAAAGACTGAATACCCTATTGATTTAAAAAGATACAGACCAGTGGCACTGACCCCTTACCTTATGGAAAGCCATGTTTTTGACTCCACCCACTGGTAAAACCAGCAATGGATCTGCTACAGTGAGCTTTTCAGCCAGGCATTGCTGTGAATGACTCAAACATCAAACTACTTTTGTTTTTGCGTGTTTATCAAGTAATAGTCTGGACCAAGAGGCATAATTGCTTTTTTATTACCTGTTTCAATACTGTATAAAATATTAATGACACAGTACTTCTGTCCATCATAAACAGCCAGCTTTGTCCTACTGAAAACCTTATTTCTAAAACATTGCTGTTTTCCTTTGTAAATCCTCTATAAAACTGTACTGATAATTGTTCATTACTCATACAAATCTGTTATGAATAACGGAGTATATAACTGAGTAAATATATGGTAGTATTACTGTAATATGTTCATATTAGCAATTTTTCATCTAGAACTTGAGAGAAATCTGTTTCACTGACCAATCACTGACCAACATGACGCAAAAATCGAACTAGCTTTGTTTTGCATGTTCATCAAATAACAGTCAAGTAATCAATTCCAGAAATGTAAAATTAACCCAAATGTTTTTGGGAACTGATTCAGTGCAGGTTTGGGCACAGAGTATAACTGTTTGTATGACCAGACTGAATAGCAGGAATCTGTGGCATTGCCAACTAAGGACGATACGTGGTCTTACCACAAGCCGTACTTTCTCATTCTGTTCGGGTTGCTTTTTTTTATTACCACAGTGCTGCAATTCTGTCCATCATAATCATCCAGCTTTGTACTACTTAAAACCTAATTGCAAAACAATCCTCTCATAAGAAAACAATTGTTCATTAGTCATACAAATCTGTTAGTATATAAATGGTAGTGTTATTGTAATATGTTTATATTAGCAATTCTCAATCTAGAACTTTGTGTTTGAGAGAAAACAAACTCTGATTTACTGACCAACATGGCGACCATTATTGTTCTGTTGAGAGCACTGGAAATGTATCCCGTAGTCCCCTCTCCAATAAAGCCTGTCAAACTCCATCTTTGTAATGTAGTTTTTGTGGAAAACAGAGATAACACAGTTGCAGCTTTAGCATCAAAGGATCTAGATACAGTGATTTTCCTGCCATTTGCTTTCTTGCCACCTCTGGTGTGACTGATTTAGTTTCAGTGGAGGAGAAATCAGATGTAAGCCAGTGCTTTGGCTCAACCAGCATCTCTTGTCTGCCACCAGGGTGGAATTGAAGGACTTATGCATACTGATATGATTCCTATATGACTCGTATATTATGATATACTGTATGTTCTGAACGTGTTTCCTATAATAATTATTTTCAACAAATCATAAAAGGTTTATGTCCATGTTCAGTGTCCAGTGTTTGTGATAGACTGACAAACTGTCTGGGGTATTTCCTGCGTTTTACTTAGTGAATCAGACTCACTATGATCCAGAGTAGGATAAGCGGTGGTAAAACAGATAATGAATTAATGAATGAAGAATTGTGTGTGTGTGCGTGGGGGGGGGGGGGTGTAATAGTGTAATATAAAGCTTCAAAAGCACAGACAACAGAGAAGTGTGTTTCAGAGATAGACTGTACAATGATTTTTTGTTGTAGATCCATGTTGGCTCTGGTTCCTTTATTAAGTTGGGCCATATATCCACAAACAACCTTAGGCCTTTTAATCAAATCCCAGCCAGTAAAATGAAATGAAAATAAATAGAGCAAGAAAAAAAAAACATAATGAAAAAGCTATTCTACAACTGTGCAGCTGCATTCATTTAATTTTTTAGTCCTGTGCAGTGCAGGTCACTAGATTGTTTTATCTTCTATGGTATTTTTTCATAGAATCTCCCTCATATTAAAGAAGAATATACTGTACTGTTAAGTATAACATTTAAATTATGTTTGACTGTGGCACAGTAGTGCAGCTGGTAAAGAAATGTGATGCTGTAACAGGGACCTAACATGGATCTACAGTGTCTGGTCAACATGCAAAGTTGACTGAAAACTCCCAGTTGTGTTTTATGCTAAAAGCCCTGCTTAGTGTGTATTTCTGCCTTATGGCCACATTTTTTTTGGGTTGTGCAGGGGCTGGTTAAAGGGGTTAGTACAGGAGTGTCCAAACTTTTCCTGTTGGGGACTAGATTGAGTAAAAATATTCAAACACAGACTCATTTGTAATAAAATAAATAAACATATAATAGACAAACCTGATTACTAACAATTACATTTCCCTTTTATTTGAGTGACTAATTCTCGTTGACAGTGTTGTGTTATTATACTTCTTCAAATTAAACATACTTACTTCACTCTACTTAAAAACATTCCTTTTTTCAGCACGCCTAAAATCTTCTGCGTTTGCTGTCTAGTTTTTGTTTCTTTGGAGCCACCATGTTTATCCAAAAACTTGATGTAGGTGTAACGTTAATGTTTTGAGTTGGGGGAAAGAAGATGGGGAGCATTTTAGATTTTGTTTTTATGCGATAGCGACACCCAGAGTTCAAAAAGTTCAAGCAGTTTTAAAAAACCTGCCAACTTTAATTTAATTTCTAAAATATCTCATGAGCCATTTCAAATATGGCAATGGGCTGCAAATGGCCTGCGGGCCGTAGTTTGTACATCCCTGGGTTAGTTAAAATAAGCGAATGAAATAATAATCATGTGTAAACGTTGATAAAAAAATTGATATATATATATGAGAGACAAGGTCAGGATATATACTTTTCTTTCCAAACAATCACACATCAGCTTAGTGTAAATTCTAGGAACAAAGAAAACAATTATTGTTGAGGTCACATACTTTTGAACATGTTGTGTATAGATATCTTGAATCAGTATCATTTCAAAAAACAGTAAACATGAAAATACTTTTTTGTTCCCGTTATGTATTCACAGAAAAATGTGCCGCGATTTTAAAATCCCAAATCTGCCATGAAAAATCTGTACCTTACATGTATATGTAACCTTCTGACTTTAACTACATTTCTCTCTCTCTCTCTCTCAATTTCTGACTTCACCTCTCCATCAGTGCTTTGAGACATGGTTTAATTAGGAGCACAGAGCTCCTTTACGGTGTACCTGTGTGATTGTGTAGCTTATTCTTCTCTCAAATGGGCACCACACTTTTATTACACTAATGCAGTATGGTCATATTAAAAATGGGCTATTCAGTGCAGTAAAGGACAGTAAAAATGCCTTAGTGTGTCTTTACCCTTTTGAAAGGACAAAAGCCCCAAGATTGGTGGGAATACATAACAGTTGTGACCTTGTAGGGACATTTAACCAATTTCCAAAGTGCAGTTTTACAGAAAATGGAGCTTAAAATAAACACTAAAACGTTCGAGTCCAAGTCACTGTGCGAAATGTAGGAAACGCCAGTCCATCACAGGGCAGACACACACGTAGGGTAATTTAGCATCTTCATTTACTTGACTGTGTGTCTTTGGACTGTGGGAGGACACCAGAGCTTCTGAAGGAAACCAACACAGACAAATAAAGAAAATGCAAACTCCACACAGGAAGGACCCAGACCGCTCCACGTGGGAACTGAACCTAGGTTCTTCTTGTTGTAAGGCGAAAGTGCTACCCACCAATCCTTTTTGTGTGTATAGAGGAAAGAATTAGGACTCACACTAGCATTGGGTGAGCAGATGGGCATCAGTGGCTCCTGCTTCATGAATCTAAAGTATTTAGCCTCTCTTTGCCCCATAGGCCACAACCACACACACACAGACACAGGGAGAACAAACTCCACACAGAAAGGACCCAGACCGCTCCACATGGGAATTGAACCTTGGACCTTATTTCTGTAAGGCGACAGTGCTACCCACAGAGCTCCTGTCCCACCAATGCTGCAAATGTGTGTTTGGTTCTGAGGAAAACTTGTGTGTATACAGGAATTAATTAGGACTCACACTAGAATTGGGTAAGCAGATGGGCATCAGTGGCTCATGGATCTAAAGTATTTAGCCTCTCTTTGCCCCATAGGCCACAACCACACAGAGCCTGCTTTAGGCTGCTAAAACAATAAGGTTCTGTCTGTCACACACTGCCCTCTGTCCATGCTTACAAATTAGCATGCATACCAGCTAACTTTACACTAATGGCTGCATTGCCTGTATGAGTATGTGCACTAAAATCCGTCACCAATTACAGGCATCTGATATTAGTCACTTCCACTCTTTTTTTTGCCTACCCGTACAGTGTGTGTGCATGTGTGTCACTTCATGAAGTCTTCCCTGCAGAGATATTTCAATATGCAGCTCATGGCAGGAGACGAAAACAGACAAAGGCCCTAATTTGAAAACTTAATTATACCCTTGGTAATGCATGTCATCAGAGCAACAATGCGATGTACATCGTTGAGTAGTTAATTGAGTGTGAAAAGGGCACTCTTTTTAGATCGCGACTCGAAAACACCCTATGCAAAGCTAGCAAGTGTGGGATGATTATGCCAGCTCATCCGAGCGCTCTTCAGATGCCACAAAGATGTAACGCTGCCAAGACCTGCCTGAACACAGGGGACGCCTGCTCCATGCCAGTCACCATGACAACCTAGCCTATGCTGTCACTCGCACAGACACCTGTGATCCTGCTTCTTAATGTGAATGAGAAAAGGGGGTCAGGTGAAAAAACATCATTAGCATGGGGTCAGAATTCAGAGCGTGAAGCAATATCTAATTAAATCTAGTGCATAGTACACAGTTGTCTTCCTGATTTTGTCCTTGAAGACACATTTATGGGTAGAATCTAAGCTATCTTTTGGTGTGCTACTAGACGTGGTGAGTCTTGATGTTTTGTAGTATGTGTCACTCAGCCAGCTTTATCTAGGAGCCAATCAGTCAGTCAGGTTTTGGATTATGATTATTTTAAGCTTGTTTAAGTCATGTTAATATCCCAAACTAGCTGCTGATACCCAAATACAATATTTTCTTCTAAATAGAAATCTAATTTACTACAGCAGTTAGGTTACTGCCAGGGTGTGACAGAGGAGCCAATCATAACATTTGTTGTGCAGTATTAGAAAGGTGATTTATTTATTTATTAGGATTTTACTGTCATGTTTTACACACTTTGGTTACATTCATGACAGAAACGGTAGTAACTCATTACACAGGATTAATCAGTTCACAAGTTTAATGTCAAACACAGTCATGAACAATTTCGTATCTCCAATTTACCTCACTTGCATGTCTTTGGACTGTGGGAGGAAACCAGAGCTCCCGGAGGAAACCCATGCACACTCCACACAGAAAGGGCCCAGACCGCCCCACCTGGGGATCGAACCCAGGACCTTCTTGCTGTGAGGTGACAGTGGTACCCACTGAGCCACTGTGCCACCCTTAGAGGGATGAACCAAATATCAGGAGGCAACCGAGGCAGAACAAAACTGTGGCTGAAATGTCATAAGAACAAAAAACTGGAAAATAACAATCAAATTAATTAATAAGTAATAAAACTTGAGAAATAATAACTGAACCAAAGCATATACAGCAGCTTGAAGCAGGAGTCATGGATGAAATAACTGAAGCAAAAACACTGCCCTCAACACAAAAAAATCAGAAAATATGGAAAAATCAGGTACATCCTCGGTCAGCTTCTCAATCCACCAGTGAGCTACAATCCAAACACTCACCAGAGAATTAGACAAGGTAACCCAGCAAACCAGTAGTGGCACTAAAACATCAAAAAGGTGCCACGCCATTCATGGACAAATCCATCCAAAGCCGCTAGAACACAGGAATACTGTTTACTGCCTGAGTCCCTGGGTGGCACGGTGGCTAAGTGGGTAGCACTGTTGCCTCAAAGCAAGAAGGTCCTGGGTTCAATCCCCAGGTGGGGCGGTCTGGGTCCTTTCTGTGTGGAGTTTGCATGTTCTCCCTGTGTCTGTGTGGGTTTCCTCCGGGAGCTCCGGTTTCCTCCCACAGTCCAAAGACATGCAAGTGAGGTGAATTGATGAATCTTGTGTAATGAGTGACTACCGTTCCTGTCATGAATGTAACCAAAGTGTAAAACATGATGTTAAAATCCTAATAAACAAACAAACAAACTGTCTGGGTCCCAAAAACCAGAACGAAAGAACGCCAGCAAAAGATATTCAATGGCATTTTATGTAGTGATATTTAAATTAGTGCAGACTTTGGACAAGCATTGGACTTTTTGGACCGTGTTCATTAACTATTGATACATGAAACATATTATACCCAGCACATTGCTTCACTGTTGCACAGGCTTGAGCATGAATTATTGAGGCATACATGTAGTCCTTGTACCTTCTTTACTTTGACTAACAGTGGCGAAAAAGATCATGTGATTGTTGTCTTGTTTTCTAATTAGAATATAGTCCAGTTGAGATTATCTAAATAAAAGTTCTGTCCCAGAATATCCCAATAGACCTTGTTATTTTCATCACGGCTGAGAGGCCAGCATCTCTCCCCTCCATACTGTGTTTGTATATGTGTGTTTATTTAGCACTTCTATTTTAAGACGCTGTTTTGCTCTCTCTTTGCTTCTTTGGCTCTCGGAGGGCTGTTTAAGTTCCATTAAGATCCTCTGGTATGGTGACAGCTGCTTAAGGGAGAGTGGAGATATGCTGAACTGAGCCTTCCAGTCAGAGGTGTGTTGACCGAGCTTGTAGCCCATTAGCTGTCCAAGTGTGTGCACCTCCCACAGGGTCGGTGTAGTGTGTGAGGTCCAAGTGTCTGTGCTGCGATCTAATTAGGAAAAAAATCCAGGACCCTTGCGGTGAGAAACTTACACATTCAGAATAAAGTGGATCAAGGTGTCTATTAGCACACTCACTCCACAGGCCACTGCCACCCACTCGCTACAGCTGCCAGAGATGAACTTTTTCCAGACCATTTTTTAATTTATTTTCACTTATTATCTCCTCTTGGTCAAGATGGGTTTTGCATTTTTTGGAGGTTGGGGAAAAACTAGAGTACCTAGAGGAAACCAATATGGACACATAATAAACTAAAGAAATTGACCAGAGGCAAGGATATGATCTGTGTTGCTGTGAGGTACTGATCCTACCAGCTGCATTAGATAGTGATGGGACTTAAGCATAGTAATACTAGAAAAAATGAGTACATTACATTAAAACATTTTGACATACATAGTGGCACCAATTCTGTGTTTTTTTTCCCTATTTTTACTTACTGTTTCATCTTGGTCAGGGTAGATCTTGCACCACCCTGAAACACTAGTTGGAAGGCAGGAATTTATTTAGCTCACAGCAGCAATCCATTGTTGAGAAACACACTCCCATTTATTTACTTACTTAGACCTAGTTCCAGTGTAGAGTAACCAATCCAATGTCTGCATTTTTTGAAAGAGGAAGGAGACCAAAGTACCTAAAGAATACCTACTTAGACAAAAAGAGAACAGCAAAACTCCTTACAGATAATTACTTGATGAAAGGACTGAACCTATGTTTTTAGAGCCCATGTTGCTGTGGGGTACCAACAGCACCAGCTGCACCACCGTGCTTACTAGCTTCCAAACCAACAAATACTTTAGCCCATTTTGCCAAATTAAGTACCTTCTTGAATAAGGGGTGGCCGGCAAAACCACAGCCAGGGTTGGGGCTGCACAGTACCAGAGTCCTAAAGACCTTGGTTAAAACCATTTTGTTAGTCTGTGTGGAGTTCGGTATGTATTCCCCACTTCTGTGTGGGTTTCCTATACATGTAAAATGTGAAATACTTGAAATAGTTTAAGTGGGGTGAATTAACGGGTGTATGTGATGCTTTGTGATATATTAGCTCTTTGTTCTGAGTGTTTTATTGCCATATGCCCAGTGTGTCCAAATGCTGCCACTGTGACAATGATTATGTTGAAGTTTATTTCAAAAACAGATTGTTGCTTGAACAAGGTGTAGCACAGTGGTGCTAAAGGTGGTGTAGGGATCTATATTTTGTTCATCACCTTTGGTCACTGACTGTTAAGACTTTGGCATGTTTCCAAGTCTGTGGGTTCTTTCGGGTATTTCGGTTTTCTCTTAACTCCTGAAATAAAACTTGCAAGTAGGTGAATTGTGTTATATGTCTCAGTTTGAATGAGAGTATGAGTGTGTATTAGATAGATAGATAGATAGATAGATAGATAGATAGATAGATAGATAGATAGATAGATAGATAGATAGATAGATAGATAGATAGATAGATACTTTATTTATCCCAAGGGAAATACTTTGCACCCAATTTATTTCCACAAAGGCTCTAGACCCACCTCTAACTTAATCAGTATTATAACATGGAGGTTAGACAGACTGGTCAGAGTCGACAGGAACAGCTCTTTTCCAGAAAATGGAAGATTAGCTTTGGTGCAAAGCAAGCAAACAAACATTCAAAAACAGTGGATTAACAAAATGTACACTACCCATGAACCTTTGCAACAGAAATGTGCATGTGAACTATATACAACACATTAGAGTACAGTTCAGCATGGCGTCATCATTCTGACTCTACACTATTTATCATCTTATAAATATGAATTAATAATTGAATAAATGAATAAAAGTGAGCACCACACCAAAATACATTTCAGCTTGTATCTGTTTAGTTAGGTTGTCTTTATTTTATTGGTGTTTAATGTCACACTGGTGTCTGTGGTTAGCTTTATAACCCATAAATAATCTTTTAATCAGGGATGGGATTTGACAGATTAGCATACATATACAGTAGATTCACAGTCTCCATCTATAGTCCTTTCTCAGCCCAATCAAGGACACTTGCCTGTTCTATGGCTTGTTTTACTTAGGAGGGTGGCATGGTGGCTCGGTGGGTAGCACTGTCGCCTCACAGCAAGAAGGTCCTCGGTTCGATTTCCAGGTGGAGCGGTCCAGGTCCCTTCTGTGTGGAGTTTGCATGTTCTCCCCGTGTCTGTGTGGGTTTCATCTGGGAGCTCCGGTTTCCTCCCGCAGTCCAAAGATGTGCAGGTGAGGTGAATTGGAGATAGAAAATTGTCCATGACTGTGTTTGACATTAAACTTGTGAACTAATTAATCTTGTAACAAGTAACTACCGTTATGAATGTAACCCAAGTGTAAAACATGACATTCAAATAAATAAATAATTTTTACTTTGGAAGACGTAGTGCTAAATATATGTTTCTCTGTGTGCTAACGTGTTCCCGTTATGCTAACTTCAAATCCTGTCAGCTGTAAGGCAGTGTAAATCAAAGACATTAAACCAGATAAACAAGTTGTTGTCAAGAGTTTCCCTCTTTTCCCCATCATCTCCTGCTCTCCCACATTTCCTCTCTGATTTCTCTCCGAGTCATCTTGTTTCCCTCGATCAGTCTCTGCTGACAAGTTTCAAAGCATTTTCTGTCATAAGGCAGGAAGTACAGGAAGCGGTGCGTTCGTATACCTTGCTTTGGTGCTCGGATGTGAAGTTTTCTTTTATTTTTGCTACTGTCTTGCTGTTGCGTTAGACACAAAAACAACACAAAATCCTACAAGTGTGATAAACAAGAGACAAAAAATAGAAAAGGAACCAGAAAAACCCTGCTGAGTGTCTTCTCTGTTCGCACTCTCTGCTCGGTGACTGATATGATGATTGTGTTTGAGCAAACTCTGTGCATCTTTCTGACAGCAGCTGACTTCCTGAAGGGAAGAACGTATTGATGGCTTCAGCGAAAATCTCATTTCTCTCAGTAGCAGAGTGTCCTTGGACTAAATGACAGCAGCTGGGAAGAAATGGCCGGATGGAGGGGTACAGATCTAATGGCTATTTCTTCTCTCTCTTTATCTCTGAAGCAGGTCTGACTTTGACTGTGATTAGTCTTCAGAGATGGCTGCTTTGCTGTTGTAGCACCTCAGTGCCCCGTTTGGAGGGATTAGTTTTAGGAGATTCTGGAAAATATACTGCAGTCAGCATGACTGTACTGAAAACCAATAAGTTAGTAGCAGAGATGTGTGGAGTTCTGTTGTTATTTGGGGTTTTGGAGCACAAAACCTGTTTTCTTAAGTCACACTCACTTTATTTTTCATTATTTACTATATAAGGGTCTCAGGTCGTGCAGCAGTAAATTAAATGATCCTTCTACTGCTATTTCTGATGGGGTTGGCCTAGGCTTCACAATGGGTTGGTGTCCTATCTAGGTGTGTTATTGCATTGTGTCCAGTGTTTTTGCAGAAACCAGGCCCACTACAAGTCCCTGCTGCCACCATGTTTGATCAAACTTCGATCCAAACTGGATAGTACAAACGATCATAGATCTTGCTATAACTGTGGTAATAAAACTGAATCTTAACTAATTTATCCAATTTTCCTCCCAATTTAGTCATGTCCAATTACCCCACTGCACCACTGCTGACCTCCACTCCTGGTCGAGGAGAGCCGTGACAAACACGCGCTCCCTCTGACATGTATGCAGAAGCCGACTGCATCTTCTCACCTGCACGTCATATGGGTTCAGTCTCGCACATGGAGAGTCACACACTGATATCCATTATCCCTCATCTCTGTGCAGGCACCATCGATCAGACAGCAGAGGTCATAATTGCATCAGTAATTGAATCCTGTCCGGCATCCAACCTGCCGGATGAGCCTGTTATTGTCAGGGTATGCCAGGGTGTTTGGGTCACGAGCCAAAAAAAATGAGTCACAGAGAAAAATAATAATAATTAAATTAACAAATTTTAACATGCACGTAAACACAAAATGAACTTGTACATGAACACCCCTTGTGGAGGCTTTACATTACATCTTGTAAACCACAGTGGGACCAGATTGCCCACATTTTTTATTAATTAAGTATATTTCGTTTTTTAGTTTAGTTTTGATGTATTGTGTTGCCTGGGTCACGTTAAAAATTATGGATAAAATGTGGGTCGCTTGAAAATAAAGTTAGTATAGGCTGAAATTTGAACTTATGAGACCGATTGCTTTTTATTTTATGTATTCTGGGAAAAAAAGCTGTGACACTATATTTGCTAACTACTATACAAGCCACTTGGATACCTTAAGTGCTTTAAACATTTAGAAAACATTAGAAAAATCTAAGGACAAAATAAATAGAAAAAACCTTTAAAAACTCAAGACTGCTATAGCCGAGTGAGTAATCTGTCTAAATCACCTACAGTACATAATCCAGCTGTGATGGATGTTTACTTAAAATTACAGGTGTATTTATTTGATATTTGTACTGTATTATTATTGCACTACTCATGTATTTATTCCTCTAATCTCTGTTTTCTGTTTGCAGGTAATGAGTGGTACCTGTGCAAGCTGGCTGTCACTCTTCCTGGCATGTCAGACCTGCAGTGGGCAATGTTTCCCAAGCCATATCTGGCCACAGTGGCACCTGACGCTGCACCAGGCTCTGTGGCTTATAAACTGGTCGCACGACGAAGGGATAACTTTTTTGGAGCGGCACAGTTCCTCTTGCTTGATGGTATGTAGGTTCTCAATTACACAACAATCTTTTAGCATTGAGAAGCTTAGTCAAGTCAAAAAATAGGACATGGGGCGCTCAGGTGGCACAGCGGTAAGACACGCTAGCACACCAGAGCTGACATTTTGAACTTGTCAGTTTGAAACTCAGCTCTGCCATCCGGCTGAGCTGGGCGGCTATATGAACAATGATTGGCTTGTTGTTCATACAGGGTGTGAAGCCAGATAGGGACCTCATACTCAACTCAAACAGCAGCAATAGATGAGCGATCGTCTCTGACTTTACATCTACAAGGTGGACCAACTGGGTAGGAGTGTCTAATAGAGTGGACAGTGAATGGACACAGTATTTAAAAACTCCAGCAGCGCTGCTGTGTCTGATCCACTCATATCAGCACAACACACACTAACACACCACCACCATGTCAGTGTCACTGCAGTGCTGAGAATGATTCCCCACCCAAATAATACCTACTCTGTAGTGGTCCTGGGAGAGTCCTGACCATTGAAGAACAGCATGAAAGGGGGCTAACAAAGCATGCAGAGAAACAGATGGACTACAGTCAGTAATTGTAGAACTACAAAGTGCTTCTATAAGTGGAGCTGATAACATGGACAATGTGTGTAGAAACAAAGAGGTGGTTTTAATGTTATGGCTGATCAGTGTATATATAAAAAATTGGGAAAAGTATAATCACAGCCAAGGCAAGGGAATGCATTAGCATAGCTTAATCCATTATGGAGTGTTGATAGATAAGTAAATGAGAATACTGTTTCCACATTTATGTAGTTATTTTTTAATCACCTGATGAACTTGTTAGCACTTGTGCAATGTGTTTTAAAGTTTAGACACCTTTACATTCATTTAAACGCCATGCCTTAAACATGTGGGAAGATGCAAAGATTAGCTGTGTCATTAAGCAACACAGTAAGATTTTTTTTCTTCCTGATCTACTGCTAATGAAAAAGAAATAAATACAAATCTAATGACTATAGCTGTTTCAAAAAGATTTTGTTTGTTGTGTTTCACTAAGTTAACCCACTGGAGCATAATAAAAAGATATAAAGATCTGTCATAATGGTTTTGAGCTCTTCCACATGTAGCTCTTACTCTACAGTCCAGTATTCCGACACAATACAGAGAGCTGTTTTTGTTCTTGATTTACTTAATAATCCTCAGTAGTTATATTTTCATAATAAATCATACCAAATTCAGCATCTATTTTTAAATGACTGTAACAATTCAGGTTTACTCATTTAATTGTTTTTCTGTCTGGATCTTCTTACCATGGACCACGGTGACTTTTCTGTGTGCGGGTAAACAAGGTAAATTTGACTACATTTATTTAAAGCTTAAGCTTGACATGCAGGGCAGTTGCAGCCTAGTAGTTAGGGAGCTGGACTAGTAATTGAAAGGTCACCAGTTTAAGGCCACCACTGCCACAAGTTTCTATGACCTAGAACTTCTAAGCTTTGCATCTTTGTCTATAGTCGAACTGGGCAGTTTTGGTCCTAGGGGTCAGAAACCAGACACAGGCAGAAACCAACAAGTAGCGGCCACTCATGCAGTGGAATATTGCTTATTGTTGTTGAGCTGCATTTGATCTGGATATCTGACTATAGCAGTATAAACAGTCTGCTGTTTTTAGACTAAGCTGCTCCTGTGTTTAAGGGTTTCCACCACAGATCATTTTGGTCAACAAAGCTGACTTGGCACAGTTTTTATGTCGGATGCCATTCTGACCCCCGCTCTCCCCCAGGCATAGCCATGCATGTCTGTGTAACCTAGTGGTTCAGGTGCTGGACTAGTAATTGAAAGGGCACCACTGCCAGGATGCCACTGTTGGGCCCTTAAGCAAGGCCCTTAACCTTCAATTGCTTAGACAACATATTGTCACAGTACTGTAAGTCGCTTTAGATAAAAGCATCTGCTAAATGCTGAAAATGAAATTATATAAGTTTGTTGCTGATCACATGGACAAAGTTTTTGTTTTGCAAGGCAGCCTCTTGGCAAAGCTTGCTTGACTGTGGACAGTGTCACCCATATTTGAGCAGCCTCTGCTTAATTTTGTCCCTCACAGATTTAGATAAAAGTTCTTCTTTTTTTTTTTTGCCTGAGCTGCAGGTCAGAAAGATGTAGTGCCTGGTGTATCCCAACGGAATATAGGACCACATTCCTGGAGTTTCCTCACCTTTGTCATTAAATGACCAAAGATAAATTTTTTAACTTCATTGACTTCTATACTCATACTAAGCAGACTTCTAATTTATACCCAATTCAGCTCATACTACATACATACACACCAACTTCTGTTTAAGCTCATATCCTTTTTGTTAAGTGCTGGCAGCTCTACAGTGAAAGCATGAATTATCCTCATTTGCATTTTGTAAAAGAGACTTACTATGAGGAAATTTAAAAAATGTACTTGGTGTCAAGCAAAGCATTTTATCATGTTAAGAATTAGTGGACAAACATATATTAGAAATTAAACAAAGTAAAATTAAACATAATATTTGGAGGTAAGATTTGTAGGTAAGATTTTAGTAAAGATTCCAGTAGCCTTGCTGGTGACATCCCTGACCAGGTGTATTCTGTATGTTGTATGTTGTTTTATTTTCCTGATATGAAGCATATCAAAGCTGGCCGATGAAAACTGGCATTTTGGTGGAGAGAAAATAACAGCTAGGTACCATCACTGCAGCTGTGGCATCTGTGACACCACCATAGCTGATGTGTTTTATCCTATTTTTTCTTCATTCTCTCACACTACTGTTACGCTTCAGGCCATAACAGTTAAAACAGACTTTTGTCCTTCAGTTTTGCTGAAAAGGAGATTCAAACTCACCCGCACATGTACAGCTGACACAAGGGTCCCTAGCAGACCCTCTGTACCCATGACTGCCATGAATGACACTGTCTTTCAAAATTACAAGCGTCTTTTTGGTTTACTGATTTACTTGGATGCATTCATCCCCACAGCTCCAGGGTGTGAGGTTTGATCCTATGCTTGGTTAATGTCTGTTTGAAATATACCCTGTGCCTTGTTGGTTTCCTCTCCCACCTCCCAAAAACATGCCTTATACGAAGGTTCTTCAAAAAGTTTCAGCACTTTTTCAAACTTTAATTTATTAAGAATTTTAAAACAAATGACATCACTTTTCTACATAGTCGCTTTCCAATGCATTTTCCCAGCGTCATACCAACGTTTTAATGCCATCAGCAAAAATGTTTTTGGTTGAGTGTGTAGCCACTGATGCACCGCTGCTTTTTACATCATCATCACATGAAAATCTTCTTCCCCTTAAAGCTTATTTGAGCGGTACAAAAAGGTGGAAATCAGATGGTGCTAAATCCAGACTATAAGCATTCTCTTAGTATCTCAGACACGACAAATTACTACTTTTCCATCCTCACTGTTTCCAATGAAAATATAAAAGTGTGGAAACTTTTTGCAGATCCTTCGTAGATGGATTGCCAGCTTTAAAATGAGTAAGTGAGGGCATGTGCCTTTACTTACCTTACTAAACTAAGCCTAACAGGTAAAGTACTGGACTAGTAATTGAAAAGTTGCTGCTTCAAGCCCCACCACTCCCAGGTTGCTACTGTTGGGCCCTTGAGCAAGGCCCTCAACCCTCAATTGCTTAGACAATATACACAGATCAGCCATAACATTAAAACCACCTCCTTGTTTCTACACACACTAGAAGCACTTTGTAGTTCTACAGTTACTGACTGTAGTCCATCTATTTCTCTGCATGCTTTGTTAGCCCCCTTTCATGCTGTTCTTCAATGGTCAGGACTCTCCCAGGACCACTACAGAGCATGTATTATTTGGGTGGTGGATCATTCTCAGCACTGCAGTGACACTGACATGGTGGTGGTGTGTTAGTGTGTGTTGTGCTGGTATGAGTGGATCAGACACAGCAATGCTGCTGGAGTTTTTAAACACCTCACTGTTACTGCTGGACTGAGAAATGTCCACCAACCAAAAATATCCAGCCAACAGCGCCCCATAGGCAGCGTCCTGTACCACTGATGAAGGTCTAGAAGATGACCAACTCAAACAGCAGCAGTAGATGAGCGATCGTCTCTGACTTTACATCTACAAGGTGGACCAACTAGGTAGGAGTGTCTAATGGAATAAAACAGTGAGTGGACATGGTATTTAAAACCACCAGCAGTGCTGCTGTGCCTGATCCACTCATATCAGCACAACACACACTAACACACCACCACCATGTCATGAGAATGATTCCCCACCTAAATAATACCTGCTCTGTGGGGTCCTGTGGGTGTCCTGACCATTGAAGAACAGGGTGAAGGCAGGCTAAAAATGTATGTAGAGAAACAGATGGACTACAGTCAGTAATTGTAGAACTATGAAGTGATTCTATATGGTAAGTGGAGCTGATAAAATGGACAGTGAGTGTAGAAACAAGAGGGTTGTTTTAATGTTATGGCTGATCGGTGTACTCAGTACTGTAAGTCGCTTTGGATAAAAATGTAAACTTCTGTACTTATGGTTTAAGAGTTTATTCACTCATGGGTCTTTAAAGGGGGTGAGGGAAATGTAGAATACATGAAGAGTTCAGGGCTTATCCCAAAGTCAAAACACAGCATAAGGATAAATCATATTTGCTACTCAATATTATTTTAATAACCACATATTTGTGTTTTTTGCAGGTGGAGAGGACCGTTTTGAGGTGGACAAAAGCTCAGGTGAGATAAGGACCTCGGGACGTTCTTTGAGTCCTGGTAAAGAATACAGACTGACTGTCCAGGCTGTGGACACTCAAGGCAGGAAAGGTCCCTTTGCCTCGGTGTCCATACTGGCTGGTTTTCGTCCCCCTCAGTTCACCAACTCCACCTACTCCATCTACGTCCCCGAGAGCACAGGAGTGGGTCAAGTGTGAGTAGCTTCTGTCCTTATGTGTGTGTGTCTATTAAAGCGTGTAGAAGTTATGCAGTGTCTGCCGCTCATTAGAGGGGGAATAAAGGATTGTGTGAACATGCCTGATTTTGCTGCATTATGTGTCATTGTGCCCGAAGAGCCATGAAGCCTGAGGTGAGAGGAAGAGCCAGAGTAAGACAGGATAACGGAATGAAAGGATAAAGGCATTAAGGCAGTAGAGGAAATAAAAATAACGAGATGAAGGAGAGAGAGGTGGATGCAGGGTTATCAGGGGACGCAGATGCACCACTTTGTCCCCAGGCATTTAAAAATGTGCAAATTCAAATATTTATTAAAAGAAAGTTTTGGATAAACATGAAGAGCGGTGCGTTCGCCCCCTCTGGGCACTGGCACAAAGCGGAGCGCATTAATCTTTGAGGAGGAGGAGAGGACAGA
Organism: Trichomycterus rosablanca; assembly: GCF_030014385.1. Taxonomy (NCBI): domain Eukaryota; kingdom Metazoa; phylum Chordata; class Actinopteri; order Siluriformes; family Trichomycteridae; genus Trichomycterus; species Trichomycterus rosablanca. Next base: position 39,659,941 of record NC_085990.1, on the reverse strand, counting down.
AAATCAGAAACACAGTGTGGATGAGATGAATTGGAATGGCAGCTAATAACGAGCGGCCACTTTTTTTTCTTTTCACTCTGTGCTTGTTTGTGCTTTTAGCCTCTCAGCACAGTTTCTATATTCTGCTTAATACATACTGCATGTGCCACATGCTGAACTGCTCTTTGATGTTTTGTTCTGCCCCCTGTGTGTAGCAGTGTTCTACTTTTGATTTGATTAAGTTAGCTGTGCAGTATGGCACAGCAAGAAGTGTGGGTGCCACATAGCTTCAGAGTCCTTAAGACATGGGTTTAATCCTTATCACACCTCACCATTGCATTGACTGTGATTCTCTAGGGTAGTCATTTTTCTTGGACCTCTCAAGATCCTAATTAAACTGCAGTAATTATTTTTTCCCCCTTTTTCTCCCTTCTAGTGTGTCCAATTGCCTGATTGCGTCATGCGTCATCCACTCCACCAATGCCGCTCCCTGCTCTGATTGAGGAGAACAAAGCTAAACCCCCTCCCCAGGCAGAGCTGAGATTCAATACAATGTATTCGAGATCCCAGCTCTGGTTTCAGCGTGTGTTTTTACTGCTGCGCCACCTGAGCGGCCTCAGTTATTATTTTTTTAAGGACAGATATAATATTAACTGGTGGACATGGTGTTGTAGCACGCGGTGTATGCTGCACAGGGTCCCGAGCTCAATCTTTATTTCTTCAAGCCCTGCAGTTACTTTCTTTTAAAAACCTTGACAGTAGGTGGATTGGTTGCATGTGTAAGTGAGTAAGTTGCGTGAATGCATGAATAAGTGATGCCCTGCAATGAATAGATGCCAAGTTGAGGTTGTATTCCAGTCTTATGTCCAGCTTTTTCAAGATATGCTTGAAACCTACTGCAGCCCTGACAATGAAAATGAAAATGAAGCAGCTACTAATGAGGAAAGAATGAAACTTTGTTTTAGGAAACTGAAATGTTTCCGGGGGCTTTATAACTGTTAAATAATTATGGTGTGTAAACTATACTGTATGTAGCATGTGTTTAACACTTTCTGGGGAACAAACGTACCTTTAATAAAAGGTTTTTTAAATTTTATTTCCATTTCCCTCTCAGACATAGCCAATCACAGAGTTCCACCCTGGATTCCAGCAGACTAGTGTAATTCACTGCTGTGAAGTTTTTTATTCTTCATTAAATATTTAAAGTTTGAATTACACATGACAGTGTGTTGAAACAAGTCCTTTGTGTGTCATCAGACCTCAAATTAATCACTTTTTATAGTGTTCAGTTCCCAACCATTAAAAAGTGTGCTCAATAGGAACGGTGATGTAACACAGCAGTAAACGCGCCTCTGTCCCAACTTGTTTTGAATGTTTTGCAAGTAACAAATCCTAAAATTGTTTATATTTGACAAATAAAAAAAACCTTAAAATAGTTTTCTTTGTACTTTTAAGTTAAATAAAGATTTCAGACAATAGAATCAAATTTGATTAAAAATAAAACACAGATTATTGTTTGTGTTGTATTTTACAAACTGTCCCAACTTTTCTGGAAATTGGGTTTGTAAGCCATCTTGATTTGTGAAACGATATTGAACTAATTAGTGCTTTAAAATGTGCTGCAAGTATGTGTTAGTACATAAGGGGATAATATTAATGTTATGTGTAAACATACTAACTGTGTGGATGTACATATGTGTGTGTGTGCAGGGTATCTGTAGTTCAAGCTATCTCATTCCAGAGGAAGACTCTGTCCTACATTCTGTTGGTGAACTCAGGTAACCTGTTCAGTATAAATCAGGAGAGCGGGGCTCTGAGTCTGACCCACACGGTGGACTACGAGAGTGGACCTCACCTCCATCATCTGCAAGTCAGAGCCTCTGAATCAGACACTGGACTTAGCAGTGTAGTAGAGGTAATGTTACATACACACACATACACACACACACCTGAACCATGTCTGTTTGCAAAGCAGAATAAAATACACACCCCAACGTGTTCACTCATTAATTTGTGATAGGTGATATTACAGTGAGATCAGTCCTACAGTGACAAGATCCCTAGAAAGAACTTAAATATTTAGTATTTAATATTAATATAAAAAGTCATTTACCCCTAAAATCGTCTGTAATTACTGATGAACAGATATATTGTGCGCATTTATGTGTCCAATTAATTATAACATTTGACTTTTTTTTCTTTTTATGTTTCACATTGATTAGCTAGGTTTTTTATCTCTGTGTTTTCCTCTCTGTAGATAGCAGTACATATTACAGATGAGAATGACTGCACTCCTGAGTTCATGCACTCCATCTACAGCAGAGACAATATCCCCGAGACCACTCCACCTGGAACCTCTTTACTGCAGGGTGAGTGATGAAAAGAGGGTTATGTGTGGGTGAATACTGGCTAATGTCATTAAAGAGTAATACTAGAGTTTCAGCTCTTTTCTTAGCTGTAAGACTATTCCCATTGCAGAAACTACTCACAAGTCAGGTACATAATGTGTATTTTCACTGGTAGTTTGTTATTAGATTTGTAGCTAGCTTTTGGTTCATGGGTTATAATTATATTTATATTTTCTGGATCATATTATTTGTCAGTATTAATGATACTACATTATTGGACTATACACTGATCAGCCATAACACTAAAACCACCTCCTTGTTTCTATACTCACTGTCCATTTTATCAGCTCCACTTACCATATAGAAGCACTTTGTAGTTCTACAGTTACTGACTGTAGTCCATCTGTTTCTCTACATATCTTTTTAGCCTGCTTTCACCATGTTCTTCAATGGTCGTGTATTATTTAGGTGGTGGATCATTCTCAGCACTGCAGTGACAATGACATTTAGCTCTTAAACCTGTATCTGTATGATTTAATGCACTGTGTAAGTATTTATGCACAGTATTCATGTGTTTAGGATAGTTGCAATGCACCAGTAGTCACTGTGTTCATGCTCTCATCTATGCAGCTGTAATATTTATCTGAGTGATTAACTGATTTGAGGCTGTTTGAAGAAAATTGGGAGACTCGCTATTTCACAGTGTTGCAGCTTTATAATCAAGAATCCTGATAATTATAAGCGTTCATGTTGTCTTGGCTAGAATCTTATATCTGGCTTGTTAATTATTTGATGTTGCATACGTGTTTTTGAGCAGCCAATGCACACTTTTGGAATAGTAACTCCATGCTTACAAGCAGTGAAAAAACATACAGGGTTTTTTAGCTGTTGCTCCTGCTCTTGTCTATTCATATACAAATAATATGCATACTGCCTTTGATTTGTCTGACATCCTCTGCTTTTGTTGCAGTTTGGAAAACAACTTTATATGCTGTGGTTTTTTTTTTACTCACTCTGAGGACTGAGGAAAGCAGCAGGTTGACGCAAATAGCAGATGGAGCTGTATTCGCTTATGGAAGTGTGTTCTGTTGTGTGAAAAAAACATAAGCATAGAGCAATTATTGCTCATGCAGAAGAGCTAAACAGAAGGAAGAGAAGATTATTATTGTTTACCTCAAATTGAGATTAGGCTGTAAATTAAGTGCATGCTTTTAAGTAGCAGCTAGCAGCAAAGGAAGTGCAAGACTCTCCAATTATCACATGAAAACTTTTCTAACAAGCTTTGAACTGCCACCGCTTTCTTTAAATAATTCAGAGCTGCAAATACTGCTACTTACACACATGGGTTAAAAATGGAAATCACAGCCTGTGGAATTTTACTACCTAGGCCACTGAATTTTAAAGTGCCACTAATATCAAAAACATGTTATTGAATGGTCAATATTAGGTGAGTAATTCTGATCAAATAGATAAATGGTTTTTAAACTCATGTACCACCACAATCAAGTCATAATGTCCTAGTACTACTGGGTTATACTACAGGAACACACTTCACTTCTATATACATTTACATACTAGGCCTGCATATGCAGTAAGCACTTGATATTTCATGTCCAACAGTAAGCTTGATTAGCAATGTGGTCTTTGTTTTGCTTCAGTATTAAGTATACAGTCTTAGATAGATGGATGAATGGATGGATGGAAGGGTGGATGGATGTAAATGTAAATGTAAATGTAAGGGATAGGGTGGGTAGATGGATGAATGGATGGTTGGATGGATGGATGGGTGGATGAATGGATGGAAGGGTGGATGGATGGATGGATGAAGGCATAGGGTGGGTAGATGGATGAATGGATGGTTGGATGGATGGGTGGATGGAAGGGTGGATGAAGGGATAGGGTGGGTAGATGGATGAATGGATGGGTGTGTGGATGAAGGGATAGGGTGGGTAGATGGATGGGTGGGTGGATGGGTGGATGAAGGGATAGGGTGGGTAGATGGATGGTTGGATGGATGGATGGATGGATGGGTGGATGAATGGATGGATGGGTGGATGAAGGGATAAGGTGGGTGGATGGATGGATGGATGAGTGGTTGGGTGGATGGATGGAGGGATAGGGTGATGAATGGATGGATGGTTGGATGGATGAGTGGGTGGGTGGATGGATGGAGGGATAGGGTGATGGATGGATAGATGGATGGATGAGTGGGTGGATGGATGGATGGAGGGATAGGGTGATGGATGGCTAGATGGATGGATGGATGGATGGATGGATGAGTTGGTGGGTGGGTGGATGGATGGATGGATGGAGGGATAGGGTGATGAATGGATGAATTTATGTTTTTTAAATACTTGCTAATTAAAATCACATGTTGAAATCTCCATTCTGAAGAGAAGTGTCTGATCCATCAGTGCTCAGTTTTATTTTTAAGTATAATTTTTCTATCTGAATTGTTAAATCTTAAATAGTTAAGTCTTTGAAAACATTTGGAAAACAGCACAAATAATAATTGTAATAAAATGTAGGCATCTGCAATTATAAGTATTTTAATTAAGCCATATTTAAAGAAGTTATCCATTGCACCTGGAGGTACTCGTACCATAGTTTAAGAAACACACATATAGACAGTCAAACATATAAATTTTCATTAAAAACAAATACTTCTGCCAGCCACCGCTGAGATCCGAGTTTGAATTTCAGCTATTCTCTTGACCGGCCGGGCTCCAACACACAGGGACGATTGGCAGTGCCTGCATGGAAGGGGATTGGTCAAAAATATATTGCACCAGCAGTGGATAATCTGGAGAGCTTAGTGTGTCTCTCCGAATGCGATTCAGCGTTCTCTGAGACAAAACTACATGCAGTAGGCACACTTTTTATTACTTACTGGTTATTTTCTGGATGCTTTAAACTGTTGAATAGAAGCAACAGTGGCTTGTTCCACTGGTGTAATGAGAGTGGTTGACTGCCCAAATAATACGTTCACTGGTGGTCTTATGATAGTTACCACAAATGAATGGGGTAGATATGGACACAAAGAGATGTGAATTTTTGTAATGAGCTATTTTTTGGGCTGGTTGTATTTAGTGTTGAGGTGCTTTTGTTACACAAAAACCTGGATGGACAATGTTCATGTGTAACAAAGTCTAACTCAGGCTAATTTCTCACTAACTTATTTTAAAGAATATTATACCAAGGTTAATACTGCATTTTCTAAATTTACCTGTGCATACTAGCTGTACTTCTTTTCATCATAATCTGATGATTAACAAATATCCTATCTACCCCTTTCTTTTTTTCCCTTTATTTTTTCTCTCATAGTCTTGGCGAGGGACTGTGATACTGGTGTGAACTCAGAAATCTCCTACTTTATCCAGAGTCTAGATTTTTCCATCTCATCTCAAGGTGTGGTAAGCCCAAGCAGGCAGCTTGACTATGAGAGACCCAATCATATGTACGAGTGTGTGGTGGTGGCTGTGGACAAGGGCACACCACCCCGAACAGGTACCGCCTCCATCCGCATCCGTATGGCCAACGTCAACGATGAGGTTCCTGTCTTCACCCAGACTGTGTATGCAATCTATTCTGTGTTTACTTGCATGATTATTTACACATACATCATAGTATGTCCTAGGGCTGGGCGATATGGCTAAAACACTCATATCTCTATATGCTTTTGAGAAGTGGCGATATACGATATGATATAATGTAAACTTAAAGTACAATGGCAGACCACTGCCCGAATATCTTAAAAACACAAAACATTGTAGTTCTGATAAATTCTGACTAATTACAGTGTTTATATTTTGTATTATTACAGGCTGTATTTGTATTAATATTGACAACATTTATATTAAACAAACCCAAAGAATCTCACAATCACATTTATACTGTCCGTTTTGCTTTAAATAAATGAGCATCCCAAAAAATCCCGAAAATGTTAAATATTTAATAATGCTTTGCTATCATTGCAAAATAAAATTACACGGTAAACAGCAGCATCGCAACCCAGATCAACCACACAACAGCATAAAATCATAACCGCAGCTTACCTTGGAGGCCATCTTGTATATTTCCAGAATATTTCCAGAATATAAACATCCATATTTAACTGTGTTGATCCACCTAACTAATGAATAATTTATGTGAACATGACATTGCACGTAGATTCACTTAATTACCCCTATTTGTGTGTGAGTAAATGTGTGATTGTGTGTTGCCCAGCAGTGGATTGATGCCAATGGCAGCACCTAGTGTTTCCAGATGCCTCACACTCACTGCCACTCTCACTAGGATGAAGTGTTTAGAGGGTAGAGATTGCATGTTCATTTCTTCTCACCCTGGCACAAGCCTGAGAGGAAACAGATGGAGTTTCTGTAGAGTTCAGGACATGATCTCTTTCTCTCTTTGTCTCTCGTTGTCTCTCTGTCTTTATTTTTATGTCTTTTTATATTTATCTGTTTGTCTTTTTCTTTGTGCAGTTATAAGACCTTTCTGTCAGAGGATGCTGGCCCTGAGACTCTGGTGGCCACTGTGCATGCCAAGGACCCAGATGGGGATGGTGTGACTTATGCCATCACTGGGGGAAATGAGAACAGCAACTTTGAGCTTGACAACCAGAAGGGTGGGTGTAGAACAGCTTTTATTTAACAAATGATAAAAACACATATATTTGAAGAGGTGTGTTGGTACTAGGGCTGCATCAGTGGGAATTCTGGACAGTTACCAATGTCCAATATTTCTCATTTACATATCTGCTGATGCACATGCTGATATCTAAATCAATATGTACAAATGTGTAAAATATGAGGACTAAATTTACCTTGATTAGCATTTTTTGGTTCTGATGAAAAATAATATTGTATATGCAACATTTATATATGTTGTGTATATCTTATACAGTATATAGCGTTTGTACAATGTATAATTAAAGCAGGGGATAGCTTAAAATGACATTGTACTAAAATTAAGCAGTAATAACTACATCAATCTTCCTGCAAGGTTATCATTCTAATTTTTTTTTTAATTGTTTTTTTTATATATACAGTATATATAACAAAAATGAGCATTTTTGTTATGTGAGGCATTTAGTGGCACATACTCCCAAAATGTACGTATGCTAGTAAGTAATATACTGCACAATTGTAGATTTACATTTTTTGCATTTAGCAGACGCTTTTAATCAAAGTGACTTACATTTATGACTGAACACAATTTTTAAGCAATTGAGAGTTAAGAACCTTGCTCAGGGGCCCAACAGTGGCAACTTGGCAGTGGTGGGGCTTAAACCGGCAACCTTCTGATTACTAGTTCAGAACCTTACCCACTCTCTCTCTCTCTCTATCACTGCCATTTTTTCTGGAAGTAACATAAAAAGTTGTGCACCTACACAAACAATGATTGGCTTATTGTTCAGGGAAGGTGCCGGAGAGGATTTCTCATAACTGATGCAATTACGACCTCTGCTGGCTGATTGATGGTGCCTACACAGGGATGGGAGATAATGAGGATCAACGTGTGACTCTCCATGCGCAAAGCTGATCCACATATGGGGATCAGGGGGCGTGTTTTACTCACGGCTCTCCTCAGTCAGAGAGGAAGTCAACATCAGTAGAAAGGAAGCGTAATGCGAATGGCTAAATGGATACGGCTACAGATAATATACTCAATTATATTGTATAACTATAATATAATTATTAATATCACTTATCAATATCTGCACAATTCTATAGACATCAAGATCTAAGACCTATGTATCCTATATACAGTGTATCACAAAAGTGAGTACACCCCTCACATTTCTGCAAATATTTCATTATATCTTTTCATGGGACAACACTATAGACATGAAACTTGGATATAACTTAGAGTAGTCAGTGTACAACTTGTATAGCAGTGTAGATTTACTGTCTTCTGAAAATAACTCAACACACAGCCATTAATGTCTAAATGGCTGGCAACATAAGTGAGTACACCCCACAGTGAACATGTCCAAATTGTGCCCAAAGTGTCAATATTTTGTGTGACCACCATTATTATCCAGCACTGCCTTAACCCTCCTGGGCATGGAATTCACCAGAGCTGCACAGGTTCCTACTGGAATCCTCTTCCACTCCTCCATGATGACATCACGGAGCTGGTGGATGTTAGACACCTTGAACTCCTCCACCTTCCACTTGAGGATGCGCCACAGGTGCTCAATTGGGTTTAGTCCATCACCTTTACCTTCAGCTTCCTCAGCAAGGCAGTTGTCATCTTGGAGGTTGTGTTTGGGGTCGTTATCCTGTTGGAAAACTGCCATGAGGCCCAGTTTTCGAAGGGAGGGGATCATGCTCTGTTTCAGAATGTCACAGTACATGTTGGAATTCATGTTTCCCTCAATGAACTGCAGCTCCCCAGTGCCAGCAACACTCATGCAGCCCAAGACCATGATGCTACCACCACCATGCTTGACTGTAGGCAAGATACAGTTGTCTTGGTACTTCTCACCAGGGCGCCGCCACACATGCTGTACACCATCTGAGCCAAACAAGTTTATCTTGGTCTCGTCAGACCACAGGGCATTCCAGTAATCCATGTTCTTGGACTGCTTGTCTTCAGCAAACTGTTTGCGGGCTTTCTTGTGCGTCAGCTTCCTTCTGGGATGACGACCATGCAGACCGAGTTGATGCAGTGTGCGGCGTATGGTCTGAGCACTGACAGGCTGACCTCCCACGTCTTCAACCTCTGCAGCAATGCTGGCAGCACTCATGTGTCTATTTTTTAAAGCCAACCTCTGGATATGACGCCGAACACGTGGACTCAACTTCTTTGGTCGACCCTGGCGAAGCCTGTTCCGAGTGGAACCTGTCCTGGAAAACCGCTGTATGACCTTGGCCACCATGCTGTAGCTCAGTTTCAGGGTGTTAGCAATCTTCTTATAGCCCAGGCCATCTTTGTGGAGAGCAACAATTCTATTTCTCACATCCTCAGAGAGTTCTTTGCCATGAGGTGCCATGTTGAATATCCAGTGGCCAGTATGAGAGAATTGTACCCAAAACACCAGATTTAACAGCCCTGCTCCCCATTTACACCTGGGACCTTGACACATGACACCAGGGAGGGACAATGACACATTTGGGCACAATTTGGACATGTTCACTGTGGGGTGTACTCACTTATGTTGCCAGCTATTTAGACATTAATGGCTGTGTGTTGAGTTATTTTCAGAAGACAGTAAATCTACACTGCTATACAAGTTGTACACTGACTACTCTAAGTTATATCCAAGTTTCATGTCTATAGTGTTGTCCCATGAAAAGATATAATGAAATATTTGCAGAAATGTGAGGGGTGTACTCACTTTTGTGATACACTGTACGTATAGTTTATTTTACATATCCATATTATTATAATAACAATAATTATTACTATTATTATTATACATACCTAGCTGTTCCTATTCATATGCTTATATTATTATTTTGTATATATTACTGTTTATATAGACCATACCATATATGTAAATAGTTATAATAATTATATAAACTATAGATATATAGGTTTATTGATACTCTCTGCTGTTTGCACAATGTTACTATTTGCACTTCTGGTAGATGCTAACTGCATTTTGTTGCCTTGTACCTGTAATGAGCAATGATAAAGTCGAATCTGTCTGTCTGTCTGTGTCTATCTATCTATCTATCTATCTATCTATCTATCTATCTATCTATCTATCTATCTATCTATCTATCTATCTATTGTGATATTTTTATTTTTGATTATTAATTTAAAATACAGAATATAGATGCTGCAGAAAATTGATTTTAAGCAGATATATACAGCACCAGACCACACAGTTCATTCGCTACTGACAGCAACTGCACACCCACCCACACACACAATGCAGACACCTCAGATTCAAATTTAGAGGACATAAACAGATCAGTTTTTGTTCTGCTTTACCAAAAGTGAAATCCAGACAGTATAAATGATAAATGGATTATAAAGCACTAATTTCATTTTATTAAAATGGGATGCTTTAATAGATGTCACTGTTTACCTTAATGCTCTTGTCTTCAAGAAAAACAAGTAAAAAACTAGTTCGCCATAAATTAATTGCTAGAGTATGAATAACAATGTCCACAGTTAAGTCAGGTTTACATGATCAATGGTTTGGAGGCAGGTGATTCTTCCTTGCATTGTAGTCCATGAACAGTGAACAGTTGCTTAACACTGTACAGTATCACTAACTGAGAATGTATAGAATATTCATGGTACATCATTTTGAAACAATTTACTATAAGCTGATGAATTGGTAACAGATGAGGTTATCATAATTGGGTATTAAAGAAGGATACAAGTAAAGGCTCAGTCTTTGTAAGCAAAAATGGTTTGTGGCTCATCACTTTGTGTGATTATTGTTAACCAATTTTATCACAATATTGCAAATAATTCAAGTCTTTCACTATCTACTATACATACAACTAAGAAATGAATTGGGAAATTTTGAATAGGTGCTGATTGTGTGTGATCTTTTCATCTTTAGAAAACACATCATGAGAAACATTCAGGCTATTGTATTAAATATAGCATCACATGCAAGGAAGTACTTCAGAAAACCTTGAAATGCAACAAATAAACTCCAGTATGCAAGAGAAAGACATACATCGATTCTATTATCTCCTGTCTATTCTATCTCCTTATATTTCTCTGGGCCCAACCTCATTTCAGATGGACTTAGTGAAACTTAGTGAAAATGTGCTGTGGTCAGATGAGTCCTCAATTCAGCTTGTTTTAGAGAAATATGGGCATTAAGTTATTGAATAGACAAATTCAAAGTAACAAATGAAAGACACAAAAACATCTGCAGCCTACAGCGGAGAAAGTGAATAGAACAGGGACAGCGCAGATTTGAGACCTAGATTTCACAATATGCTCTGGCCATCTGTGAAAACCCAGCTCTCAGAAGAAAGAAAACATAGGGAACATCTCAGGGTGGTTTCATCATGAGGTCCAAAACACTGCAACCCTGGGCAGCCTGAGTTCCCAGAAACTTAAAATATGGTGGTATAATATGACCAGACCAGACCAACTGGCCTAGTGTCATGGCTTCAGAGAAATGCAACAAACAAAGGAGCTGGCAAGTCTGAAAGATGAAGACTGTGATATATAAAAAAAACTTCCAACTGGAGTGAATTAATGCTTACAAGGTAATTGTCAATCAAAAAAAATCTGACACATTTATCATCAGTGCCGCTATGCCCTTCAGTCAGCCAGAAGGTTAAAGATTACTCTTAAAATGGCTCATTGCTATATTATTCAACAGATTAGCCACATTACACACAAGTCAGACAAGCACATATTTTACAATTCTATCATAATTTCTTCTTAGAACCACAGTAAAAGACCATTACTTGAATAAAATAACAGCTTGAATGGAATAACAGCTTCAGTGAATTAACAACTTCACTCACTCATCTGCACACATACACACACACACAGACACACAACCGAAAACAGTTCAACTGGAACTTAAAATAAGGTGTGTGTGGCGACAGCACTACCCACTGTGCCACAGTGCCGTTGCAGTCAAAACCCCTGCTGACTTTCTGTCATGAAACTTGGTAAACACTAGTATTCATGTGTATTTGGGTGGTGAAATTTGTCATAGTTGTCTACAGTCATTTGTTGGCAGCCTTTAAATTGCTGCTGCCTGCACATGTTCAAGTAATAACAAATTCTTTGCTTTCTATGTTAGGCATCATCAAACTGCGTCGCAGTCCTCCTCCTAAACTTCACGGCCCTCAGTATGTCCTCAACATTACAGCAACAGATGACAATGCAGCCGGCGGGCCGCTTCCCCTCAGTAGCTCTGCTCAGGTTATTGTTGGCATCAATGACATCAACAACAACAAGCCTGTATTTGATGAGGTGAGACAGAACTAACATTCATTTACATTTCAACCTTTCACACAAATTTTACTAAGTGCTTATGATGTTAGGTTAAGGACAAAGTTACAGGCCATTATATGTACAAACATTTACATTTTCATTTGACATTTTCAGCATTTAGCAGACGCTCTTATCCAGAGCGACTTACAGAAGTGCTTCTATAGTGAACATTTCATTTCTCAAGTTTAGGTAAACAGCAATAAAATAACACAAATCTGCTAAAACCTGTTAGAACCAAAGTGCCTTTTTTTTTTTTTTTTTTTTGGAAATGGAAAAGAATGTATCTAGAATCTATCTATCTATCTATCTATCTATCTATCTATCTATCTAGCTATCTATCTCTCTCTCTCTCTCTCTCTCTCTATCTATTTAAATAGTCTAGCTACTGTATAATTGTCAGCCTGTTTGCACATTTAATAAGAAAAACAATTTAAAATCTAGTTAATTAGCCATGTTAAAGGTGTTAATGTGTTAAGCATAAGTGTTATTAAATCATAAAACAATTGAACCTATCATGTTCAAGTATGCAAAAATATTCCATAATAATTTGAGAAAAATTTATTTTATATTATCCATTTTGCACAGCCACTCTTTAACACTGGTAAACACTGGGCACAAAGCAGGGCTTTGGCTATCCCCTTCTCAGACATAGCCAATCCTGTCTGTGTAGATGCCAGGCTGACTAATTGCACTGCTACGATTGGAACATGACTCTTAGTGATAGTAAGCTCACGTAAAAGACCACTGTGCCACCCGAGCACCAAGCTGTTAGTTTTAAAATTAAGTGCCATACATTTGTATAAGGTGTTATGATATAAACACCATATAAAGGGATACATGCTAATTGGTTTATAATTGTTGTTGGTATTAAATTAAGTTTATGTGAAGTTTTTTTTACACAGAAGACAAATTTTACTTTGACCCACATACACTTGACCAGAGGCATGTTTAAGAAAAAAATATATACATTTAATCCCAAAATCCAGTGAAACCATAAGTAAGAGATGCAGAAGTAAAAGTAAGAGCCAGACTGATGTTTTTTTATTTATTTAGGCACTGTATAAAAGAGGAGAGAGAAACAGCTGCTAGCAGGAGATCTGAGGGTTGTAAGCCCTCTCAGTTGGGCAGACAGGGTCCCTGTAGAGACTGAGATCAGGAGAAGGCCGCTGGTTGCTACTTTGCATGAATATTTCAGGGAGGGAATTAGCCACAGGCAGTGTGGATGCATATGAAAGAGGAAGACTAAGTGTGCCCAAGAGGCAACGTCTTGCTACAATAAGCATACGACGTCTTTGCCTGTCGAACCAGGCTTTACTGGCTATTCAGGTGGAGAAATCGAAGCAGGCCACAGCATGGATAATTGTCTCACTTTGTGATGAAATGCCCCCAATGCTTCTGTCTCGTCTGTACATATTGAACCTCTGTTGCTATGCAGTCAATAGTTGTCTCCGCTTCCAATTGCACGATAGATTACAGAAATGAACTGTTCAAATGTTTCCCTAGGTAAACTACAAAATCCACCCTAAGCCTGGTGTTCTGTATCCAAACTGTTTACATGTGTGAGCTGAAAAACAGTCATATGCCCATAATGAAAATCAGTAGTTTAGTTTAGTCCTTTGGCCATGTTATTGATCCAGTCAGTCAAATAATCACCTCACTTTGACATGGTGGGTGCTGTCTGGCTGAGAGGTCAGGAGAGTGTGATGTAAGAAGGCGCTGAGAAGGGGTTTGTTCTCATTAATTAGCATAAACGGTTCCATGATTCCTTTCAGTGTCACGATTACAGCCTGAACGCTCTGGTGTTCGAGAACCAACCGCCAGGTACAGAGGTTTTGCGCGTCCAAGCTCACGATGCTGACACGGGGGTCAATGGAGAGGTCAAGTATGGGATCATGCAGCGAGACGGAGCCTCACCAGGCTTCACCATCAACCCAGACACAGGTATACAGCCATGTTTAAAAATAATGTTTTATAGTTTGTCTTTTCCCACCAAATGCCAGATATACATGTAAAGGTTTATTATCACACCCACATTGTGATCTATTAAGTACAAACTTTAATTTGAAAAAAAAGTTGGGACAATATGTATCTTGCACACTATCTAAGCCACTTATCCTAATCGCAGTGGGGTGCCGGAGCCTATCCCAGCTCTCAATGGGCGAAGTCTTATATTAAGCAAGAATAGACAAAAATTCCACTTGAAACAATTTACATCCTTAGTACCCAACCCAATTATAAGTGTAATTAATAAGAAAGGTGATGTAATACCATGGTAAACATTGATTTTTTGTTTTGTGTTTTCATGTGTTGTGTTATACAGGGGTGATTAGCACAGTGGTGACTTTCGACCGGGAAAAGCAAAGAGAGTACACATTGTCCATCACCGCCACAGACCAGGCTGCTGAGCCTCTCATTGGCATCTGTAGGATCACCATCCTCATCGCAGACCAAAATGATAATGACCCCAAGTTCGAGAACAGCCGCTACCAGTGTAAGAGGCACAATTACCCTCAATATGCCCTAATTACCAACACCTTGTTGTTGTCACATTTTTCTAAATAGGATTGCCTCTTTACAGTTTGTGCATAAATGTGAAGATTCCTATGATGTGGTTCCTGTTGATTTGCTTTGAATGTGGAGCCTGCATTATCTAAAACCTCAGGGGCTGTTAATCTTTGTATGCCATTCTAAGGTCCATTCTAAGATTCTAAGACTTTGTACCCACTGGTGGCCACACCCATTGGTAACAGGTTTTTTTAATATATGCCATGAGCAAAAGCTGCACTAGTTAACTGTACATGCTGTTACTGTAAAGTTGTGATGTCTACAACAGTTAACCCATAAAACTCACACAGCTGTTCTTGGTTACAGCACAAACTACTGAGTTATAAACTGTCTCTGAATACAAAGTGAAAAGGAACTTGGGAATATACTCTGGGCGTTCACACACTTCATAATCTGGCAGTTTGACAGACACCAAGACAACTCTTCTCCCCTAAATGCATAATGCCAGATCTAGTGGCCTGGATCTGCCTGATAGTTTGGGATTGGCCACTTAGTTCCAATAAATGGAAATCTTAATCCTACATCATATAATAATATTTTTAAAATGTATATGCTTTTAGTTTTGAGACAATGATGGTGAGTATGATGTAGTATGAAGAGTATGAGTATGATGAATGTACTTTCCTCAGTGTACATGTCTTGGATCTGCAACTGCAAACCAGACTGTTTTACACAACATTCATGCCTGGTTTGAGTAATGCCCATATCAGAACCGGAATTAGGCTTTATTTATCATACCACACATTTTTACTTTGGTTACATGGAAGCTTGCAGTGCACGAAATGTAAACATTACCATGTGTAATTTACATTGGGGGTTAAAAGGTGCAGTTACCCATATGTGCAATATAGAAAATATTCAAATAGAAAATGAATAGTAAGTGTGAAAGACCAGTGTATGTAATGTTGTGTGTCATTATACACAGCTGAGTCACATTATTATGACCACCAGCTAAAATCCACAGTAACTGCCGTGTGCAGCACGAACAGGGTGTGAGTGACTCAATAAGCTCCTGGTAGGTTTTCACAGGTATGTGGAGCCATGCTGACTGCAGTGCATCCCACAGCTGCTGGAGGCTGCGTGGGGGAGAATCCATAGAGCAAACACGACAATCTAGGAGGTCCCACAGATGCTCAATTGAAGAGTTCATGTCTGGGTAATTAGGGGGCCATGGTAGTACTTGGAAGTCTTGGTCATGCTCTTCCAACCAATGTTTTCTCCCCATTTTTCCTCCCGATTTAGTGCATCCAATTTGTCTTCCGCTGCTGACAGACACCAGATTTTGCATACAAGGAGAGCATGCCGCTGCCCATGCCTTCTTTACATGTGTACAGCCCTCCTCTTCTCGTCCCTGCTTTCTGCATGGGCGTCTCTTCTGCCAATCAGGGTCCTTACACAGTGTATGAAGCCCCACCCACCCACATATAGTCTGGTCCCCACCCTGCAGATACAGTGGCCAATTAGTATCTGCTGCAGGCACTGCCAATTATGCCCGCCAGATGGCGCCCAGCCGACCGGTGGCAACACCGAGCCTCAAACCCGGGAATTCAGAATGACATTTTTAGCTGTGTGACATGTCGCATTGTCTTGCTGGAAGATCTCTTCTGCCCCAGGGAAGGCAATTTTGTCCATGGCTATTTTACCCATGGTTCTTTTACCCATGACAGCAATGAGGGATATATGTGCAGACAGCCTATCGCACACCTTATATACCCACCAAGCCAGCTTACTAAACATGACTTCCTTCATGACCTATGTGCTCCCGCCATCAAAAGTAGGAAGTGGTCATAATAATGTGACTCAACTGTGTATAAATTAAATAAGTAATTGATGAATTTGCATATTTCTAATTGTATGCAAATCTTCTTAAAAGAGTAGAATTGTATTAGATACAAATGGGTGATCAGATTAATTTAAGTGTTTTGCAATGAGTTGCTCAACAATGCCAAATGGATTTAATGTTTAGATGTCCACACAATTTATTTTGTAGTGTGTAGTAAGTAAAGATTGATTTCTTAGACAAAAATGCCCTTAAGTCTTCAGTAAAGCTAGAATGATATGTGCAGCTTTTTGTTTATAGTTTGTTTATATATAAGCAATACTTGTTTATCCTTAACACTGTATTCCCTTTTATTATTCATGCAGCAGCTCATATGCGGCTTACTTTCCACTCTGGTGCTAACCTTTTCTTTCCATAATGACCCTCCAGTCTAGACTAGAGTGCATTAGACCTGAATATATTCAATATAAAATGAGGTATGAAAATGGTGAGCATTAATAATCATAGTTTAGCAACTTTATCTGTGCTGCATGGTCAAATGTATGTTTACACCTGACCAGTGGCTTGTTGGTTATCCAACAAAAATAAAAAATTATGGGCAATATAATGCCTACTCCCCTGCTTCACCACACTTTAAAGCCAGTTTAACAGCCTTCACTCTTCTGGAAATGCTTTCCACAAGATTATGTTCTGTGTCTGTCAGAATTTGTGCCCATTTACTCAAAACAGCATCTGTAGGTCAGTCACTGACGTTAGAAGAAAGCATTTCAAATCATCCCTGTGTGTTCAGTGGGATTGAGGTTTGGGCTGTGTGCAGGCTCCTGGATTTCTTTAACACTGATCTCATCAATTTTTGTAAAGGGATACAGTCATGTTGGAACTCAAAGAGTCTGCCACAAAGCTGGAATCACGTCATTTTTCCAACAAAATTGATTGTATAAATCTTTTGGTAAAAGGTTTGGCTAAAACAATAATCAGGAGGGGGATCTACATACTTCTACAGTATGTCTGACATCAGTTTGAAGTCAGAATCCCTTCTTCATCAAATTAAAACAGTGCTCGACTGGCTCATGAATTATTAAAAATGAAGACTAGAATATTTCTGGGCCATGTATTCATTTGTAATGCAGTGAGGTTGTGACAGCAGCAGGATTTCAGGGATGTTTAGACAGATGTTTTTGTTATTTACTGACACCTATGCTGACATGAAGCATTTCTGTACCAGACTTCCTGAGAGAGGACACCCCAGTGGGCACCAGCTTTCTACGAGCAGCAGCACACGATGATGACCAGGGCACCAATGCTGCCATCATGTACTCTCTGTCGAGTCAAAACCCAGCATACTTTCACATCAACCCCAGCACGGGATGGGTCTACGTTAATCAGCCTATATCTCAGGTGTGTCAGAATTCCAACTGATGTGATATTGAACAAAATTTTTTATTTTTTATTTTACTGAGGTGTGTAATAGTGTGTGTGTGATCTACTTTAACAGAGCACTAACAAAAAAGTTATTTCTTTATTTAAAACAAACATTTATATATATAATATACAGTATATATACTGTATATATATATACTGTATATACACCAACAAGGCATAACATTATGACTACTGACAGGTGAAGTGAATAACACTGATTATCTCTTCATCACGGCACCTGTTAGTGGGTGGGATACATTAGGCAGAAAGTGAACATTTTATCCTCAAAGTTGATGTTAGAAGCAGGAAAAATGGGCAAGCGTAAGGATTTGAGCGAGTTTGACTAGGGCCAAATTGTGATGGCTAGACGACTGGGTCAGAGCATCTCCAAAACTGCAGCTCCTGTGGGGTGTTCCCGGTCTGCAGTGGTCAGTATCTATCAAAAGTGATCCTAGGAAGCAACAGTGGTAAACCGGGGACAGGGTCATGGGCGGCCAAGGCTCATTGATGCACGTGGAGAGCGAAGACTGGCCCGTGTGGTCCAATCCAACAGACGAGCTACTGTAGCTCAGATTGCTGAGGAAGTTAATGCTGGTTCTGATAGAAAGATGTCAGAATACAATGTTCTGCTGGGAAACCTTGGGTCCTGCCATCCATGAGGATGTTACTTTGACATGTACCACCTACCTAAGCATCGTTGCAGACCATGTAACCCTTAATGGAAACAGTATTCCCTGATGACTGTGGCATCTTTCAGCAGGATAATGCGCCCTGCCACAAAGCAAAAATGGTTCAGGAATGGTTTGAGGAGCACAACAATGAGTTTGAGGTGTTGACTTGGCCTCCAAATTCCCCAGATCTCAAACCAATCGAGCATCTGTGGGATGTGCTGGACAAACAAGTCTGATCCATGGAGGCCACACCTCACAACTTACAGGAGTTAAAGGATCTGCTGCTAACATCTTGGTGCCAGATACCACAGCACACCTTCAGGGGACTGGTGGAGTCCATGCCTCGACAAGTCAGGGCTGTTTTGGCAGCAAAAGGGGAACCAACACAATATTAGGAAGGTGGTCATAATGTTATGCCTAACTGGTGTAATATACTATAAAAGTAGTATATTGTACTCTGTAGTAAGTATTTGACTAGAGATTGGGAAGCTGAAATTGCAAGTTGAATGGGAGCAGGAATCATCAGTAGAAGGAACTGCATTCTCCCATCAACAAATACATTTCTGCTGAGCTGTTTCTGACATTTCTCCAATTTCCTCCTTGCATGCTACAATATGCTATTTATTTTTGTGCATGTTTGTCCTCGTCTTCATTTATTCAGTTATTTCTGATTTTATTTTCCTCTTTGTTGTATACTGCTGCTGGTTCTCTTTTTTGCCTGTAAAATATTGCAAGTCTCTCTTTTTTGCCTTTCTCTCAGCTGCTATTCCTTTTTCTTATTTTTCTGAAGTGATGGATCAGTAAAGAATTTGTTGTTTGTTTATTAGTATTTTAATGTCATGTTTTACACTTTGGTTACATTCATGACAGGAACGGTAGTTACTCATTACACAAGCTTCATCAGTTCACAAGGTTATATCTCAGTCATGGACAATTTAGTGTCTCCAATTCACCTCACTTGCATGTCTTTGGACTGTGGGAGGAAACCGGAGCACCCGGAGTAAACCCACACAGACACAGGGAGAACATGCAAACTCCACACAGAAAGGACCTCAATAAAGAAAAGCTAGAACTATTTTTGATTATCTTGCTTAAAAACACAACTTTGTGAACATTTCAAGTCATTGGAAAAGCTGGAGGTTTCACAATGGGGAAGCTTACTACGCTCCCCCAGACCCCTATTTGACGTATTTTTATGTGACAAGACTACAAATGTAATGTATTAAAAGTGGCATCATTTGACATGCCATGTTTAATATTACAAAGCTCTAAGTTCAACCTCGTATGCTTTCAGTAATTGAATTCCACCTGTCAGAAAAGGTTGTGGTGACACTATCCATCAGTGTGGTGCTATTTTTTCATTTACATTTTCACATATTTGGCAATGGTTTTAATCAGAAAACAGTCCAAGCAAACAAGGGCCATGCCCAACAGTAACAGATTTTCAGTGGTATGGTTTGTAAGCTCAGCCCTATCATTTATGATCCAGCCACCTCTCACCTTTTCTGGCTTGCAGTGTCTGGCTCTGTCATTTTCTGTGCAGGTTATATAAAACCTCAGGTCTGGCTGTCTGACATTAAAAAGGATCTGTGGACATACATGTGTCTGGACTGGAGGACAGGCTGTACTCAGATCATGGTGACAGCACGATTTGCCCAGCAAACCTGCAGCAGCAGCCGTGATGAATGAGTTGCATAGTGCAGTGTCAGAGCTGGTTTGAGGAACAGAGATTTTTCCCTATTTGGCAGTGCTATTAGAAAGACCTAAATTCTCTCTCACACACACACCCTTAGGCACCCTAATCACTACCAGGAGGATAACAAATAGCAGGGTGGGAGGGGGACAGCTTAAGTGAAGCTTTACACACTTTAAATTATTAATGCTGAGTTTATGTCCAACACCTTTTTGCTTTTAACTTGTCCGAATGTGAACAAGGCCTGACGAGCGCCAAAAGGTTAACGGTATATGCTTTGCTTTTTTTCTATGTGATCTCACACTTTTTACAACAGTTATTTGCATTATCGAGAGTTGATAACATAACTAATCCAGAAATGGTTGTAAACATTAATGTGTTGCAAAGAAAATTCTTAACCAATCCAAAGTAGTACAATACCATACAGTCCTCAATTAATTGAAAAAAATTGGTCTAAAAGAATGCATAAAAAGGGCGGCACGGTGACTCAGTGGTTAGCACTGTCGCCTCACAGCAAGAAGGTCCTGGGTTCAATCCCCAGGAGGGGCGGTCCGGGTCCTTTCTGTGTGGAGTTTGCATGATTTCCCCGTGTCTGCGTGGGTTTCCTCCAGGAGCTCCGGGTTCCTCCCACAGTCCAAAAACATTCAGTCAGGTTAATTGGAGACACTGAATTGCCCTGTAGGTGAAGGTGTGTGTATGTGTGTATGTGATGGACTGGCGCCCAATCCAGGGTGTTACTGTGTGCCTTGTGCCCATTGAAAAGCTGGGATAGGCTCCAGCAATCCGCATCCGCCCCCCCACCCCCCCCGCGACCCTAATTGGAACAACATACTAACACAACACTTGACAAGGGCTATAGACTGATATAAAAAATAAACCTATATATAACCAATTTTTTAAGCATAACACCTAAATAAATTAATTAATTAATAATCTGTTGAAATATTTAATTTAAAATCTGATGAAATAAAGAGGGCAAATTGCAGTGCAGTGTTGAAAACCTTAAGTCAAATCAACAAGGCACACACAAACAAACATGTAACATACTGTAGTAAATATAGTAAACACTGTGAGACACAAAAATAGAAATCATGCTTTAGTCAAGGCTCAAAAATTACACTAAATAATTAGCAAGGATTAGCAACAACAACAAAAAACATCTACATGAGTCATTGTAATCGTCAAATCTATAATTATACACATATGTTCTTGTTTAAAGAGCAGAGCCAGTTACAATTCTGTAGATCAAGTGAATTTATATAAAAAAAAATCACCTTAACATTTTACATTCAGATTGCCAGATGTTTCCTGTGTTGAGCTTTCAGTGCATAAGCTCACTCACTTTCTTAACCAATTAGGGTCGCGGGGGTGGGCCGGAGTCTATCCCAGCTTTTCAATGGGCACAAGGCACACAGTAACACCCTGGACGGGATGCCAGTCCATTGCAGGGCAGACACACATACACACACCCATTCACCTATATGGCAGTTTAGTGTCTCCAATTAACCTGACTGCATGTTTTAGATTGTGGGTGGAAACCGGAGCTCCCGGAAAAAACCCATGCAGACATGGAGAGAACATGCAAACTCTGCACAGAAAGGACCCGGACCGCCGACCTTCTTGCTGTAAGGCGACAGTGCTACCCACCAAGCCACCGTGCTGCCCAGTGCATAAGCTTCTAAAGTGAAATTATTATAATTATTTCATATAATTAAGTATAATTAAGGCCTTACCTAGTTTCCCGTGAAATATGCAAGTTGCTGTAAAATTTATAATTTAAGGTTTGAGTTTAGCGATTTAACATTTTTTATTTGCGTAGCATATGAAATATGAGGCCCAATATCAGGCGGTCCGAGCATCATACGAAATCTTTTCTGTGGTGTAGTGTGCTTACAATGTTTGATGTGTGTGTTTACATATTGAGTGCATTTTGTCTCTTTGGGGATTCCATAATTAATGGGAAAAGTGTGCATCTCTACACACGTGATCATCTCTCTGTAGTCTGTGCTTAAAAGAAGAAGCCAGTAAAGTATTAAGCTCCCAATTGTTTGTCTATGTACAGTTTATTTCTTTCTTTATAAACTCATCAAATTCTAAAGATGCTCGGTTACATTAGCAATCGGGTAGACAAAACTGAGGTGGAAAAACTCACAGCCGATTCTGTGGACGCAGAGCGGTGTGTGTCAAAACACAGACAAGTATTTATGTGTCTGTTAAGGTAGGCTGTGCTGTGTATTGTAGCTTTCATTGATTTTATAATTCAATTTATAAGTGTTATTTAATGAGTGATGTGAAATGTGGCATTTTTGTTTAAAAATCTAATTTTCCTGTGAATTTAGTGAAGTATAATGTATGTTCAGACTATATTTATTAATCATTAAATACAGAGACTATTTTGTTCTACCCAAAACCTGCATGTAACTGGCTGAGAGACCTAAATCCCCATTAAGCATGCATTGCCCTATTAGAATGCTGGTCATTATGGATATGTATGTCTAGTTCAGCCAAGTTGACCACCTCACTGCTCTGAAAGGATCAGAATGTTAGAAAGACATGACACCTACACTCGGTTCACCTGTATTTAATTAAACAACATCTATTGCTCTATCTTTTACAACCTGTTTTTTATTAGTAATTGTCTCTTTATTTCCCTCTCAATGTTTTTTCCTTATTCTTGCTTATGGAGCATGTTAAACTGTTTTACTGCTGACTAAAGCTTACAGCTGACTCAGCTTGCTTCTTCATTGTTAAACGAGCAGCAGTAAATAAATGAAGTGGTGTGGAATATGTAGTACAAGTGTACTCCACTCACTGTTCTGCAAGGCCTTAGTCTTGAATGTCAAATTGTATAGCAAAATGTAAAGCAGTTTAAGGAACGGGTCTGTGTCTGCATTACACCGAGTACTTTGGAATTTGTATTGTCCTTTGAATAATGATGATTTTTTAATTTTTAATATGTAAGATTAGTTTTTTTGTAAAGATTACAAAGCTCTTAAATATTACTCTATTAATTATTACAGTATTAGTCTGCTCACCTTTGTTTTTCATATCGAAAAATCAATTCCCTAGCTTTTGTATTCATTGTTGAACAGGTTAAATCATGGCTAAGATCAAATCTAATCACGTGTTGGGTTTTTAACCTCTATTTGTTTTGGTTTGTTCAGACCTCACGGATCAGTCAGAAAATCATTGCTTCAGATGGCGGAAACCATAGCAGCTCAGTGGACCTTACCGTCATCATCACCAACATGCACAACCAGCCACCACAGTGGGAACAGGCTGAGTACTGGGTCACTATTCCTGAAAACACCATCCGGGACACCAAGATAGTAGTGAGTACCACACAACTACAGTCACAATGCAAAAGCTATATTTATTATATTATTTAGCCTAGTGGTTAAGGTACAGGACTAGTAATTGAAAGGTCACTGGTTCAAGCCCCACCACTGCTAGGTTGCCACTGTTGGGCCCTTAAAAAGGTCCTTAACCCTCAATTGCTTAAACAATAAACTAGGTTAACATGGTTCCTCATTGCCACTGCAGAAGCTACGTATATCAGTATAAATTTTTTATGTACTGGTGGTATAAGATTATTACAGTATTGTTTATATACACACAAAAAATCCATTGTCCTGTTCTTACTGTTGCATAGAAAGGATTTGACTGATTCAGTAGAATGAAATGACTCACTGACGATTTCTGGTCTTCTGTTGTCGTGCCCTGTCACATATTATTTGTCCTGCATTTGGTTTGCTATTTCAGCTTGTTTTATTTGTTGTCAGCTTTTACAACTGTCTGCAAGTTTTCACAGTCAGAGAACCTTTTTTCAGAAGACCTTATCTGTCCACCCAGCTCAGACAAAGAGCTCGTCAAAACATCTCCTCAAATGTTCTCAAATGGGATGAAAAAGTTTGTTTGAAGACTCCCACATTGGTACACAGGACAAGAAAGGAACTGTATTCCTATAGCATCAGCAGCTTTTTCTTAGTTACTGCCAGATATAATGCTGTGCAAATATAAAAGCAGCTGTGATTGGATCTTTTAGAAACAACTAGTTAAGGTAAAACAATTATGTATACTTGTAGCGGTATTAGGAAGCCATTCCACAAATCTAAATATGATTATAGTACATTTTACAGTACAGCACCAATTTAATAATTTAAGTTGCTGTATATAAAATAAGCGGCACTGTGGCTCAGTGGGTAGCATTGTCGCCTCACAGCAAGAAGGTCCTGGTTCGATCCCCAGGCAGGGAGGTCCGGGTCCTTTCTCTGCGGAGTTTGCATGTTCTCCATGTGTCTGCGTGAGTTTCCTCCCACAGTTGAAAAACATGCAGTCAAGTTAATTGGAGACACTGAATTGCCCTATAGGGGAATGGGTGTGTGTGTGTGTGTCTGCCCTGCGATGGACTGGCGCCCCATCCAGGGTGTTACTGTGTGCCTTGCGCCCACTGAAAAGCTGGGACCCTAATTGGATAAGTGGTTAAGACAGTGAGTGTATATAAAATAATAAAATGACTTCATAAAACTCAAAACATATAAATTAACTTAATTTCCCAATAAAAGCTACATATTTATACAAAAAATATTTTAACTGCTATTATTTATCTTTTTTATCCTATGTTGCAGGGGGCATATTTTTTTTCTCACCATTGTGGTATATATATATATTTATGAGGTGTCTTTGATGCTCTACTTAAATATTTATCTCACCATTCTAAAGCCTGACTTTTTGGTTGGCTTTAACTATGCACCAGATATTGAATGTCATGTAGACCAGATCTAAAAACCTTGAAAACGAAATACTTCTCAACCGTACTTCAGGCTTAATCTACTGTGAATTTTATTTAATTGTTGGACACATTAAAACTCTCTTGAAAAATGTATTTAAAAGTCTTTGATAAAAGAAGAACTAGCAAATTAAGCTGTGCACAGGTCTGCTGTGTTCAGGGACACAGCAAAAAAGATTATTTAATTACTTTATTTATTTCCTGGCAGTTTTTGGTATTCTAGCAAGTTTCCACCACATCACCAAATAAATTTTGGTGTAATTCAGGCATTTCAGAATTATCAGTTTAATACTGTTCTTCTCTGTTTGTGTCTGGCTTCTCACTCAGTACTCAGGTAGATGATCAATCAGATTTTGGGATGTCATTTCTGACCAGGATTAGACACTATAGGAAATAATCACACTATTAAAAACTTCACGGTATATGCTATGTTAAGTCATGTAGACAATAATAAATGCTTTTCACTCAAATATATACTCAATGTAAGATTAAGTGTGACATCTCTGCTCAGTTCATTAGTCTCTCATCCACAAAGCAGATGTGCCAACTCTGCTGTGTAATAAAAGAGATATTATGCCACCCCACATTAACATTACATACTTTTTTTTATTTGGAAGACCACTGGAACAGCACTGTGGAACAGCAAATAATGTAAACCCAGTGCAACCCTGTTTAGGACAGAGCACTTACTAAAGAAGGAATGACTTAAAAGTACGGTTAAATATAGATTTTAAAAATGAGCTCAACAATAACAGCTTGATATTGCTGTGACCCTAGCTAATGTGCCACCACTGTTTCAAAAAAGAACTACTTTACAATAATTTAATTCAGGCGTCTTGGGTATCAGGATTTGATCTGATTTTATATAGACATTATCCAAAATAAAATTAATTGTTCTTTCAATAAGGACAATGACATTATAGTGGTAGTATTGCTGAGGCTGAAACTACATTCTACCCAGAAACCTTGAAGAGGGCATTAATCCATCACAGGGCATCACACCAAAACTGAGCTTACAAATGTTGTATAAACAAAGTCCTATGGCTTGTTATATAGTATAACCTTCTGTGTTCTTATTAACTTATTAACTTCTGTCCATAATGATTTGATGCTAATACTGGTGTATGTGTATACACAGACAAGTCATGCATATATCAAAGGTTAACCTTACAGACTGTTTAGAGAGGTCTTCTGTGAGATAGGGTTTGTTACATAATTAGCATTAAATTGAAGTCTGTCAATCTTTTAAACCTTTTAATTGGCCATAAATTGACAATATATTTACAGTCAAATCTATTTTAATTGGAATAATAAGTAAGTAAAATCGGGCACTGGGTTTGATCCCCAGGCGGGGAAGTCTGGGTCATTTCTGTGCGGAGTTTGCATGTTCACCCCGTGTCTGCGTGGGTTTCCTCCGGGAACTCCTGTTTCCTCCCACAGTCCAAAAACATGCACTCAGGTTAATTGGAGACACTGAATTGCCCTATAGTAAATTGTATGTGTGTATGGGTATGTGTGTCTGCCCTGCGATGGCCTGGCGCCCGGTCCAGGGTGTTACTGTGTGCCTTGCGCCCATTGAAAAGCTGGGATAGGCTCCAATATATCCCAATATGGGATAGGCTTTTAACGGACTAGCATCCCATTGAGGGTGAGGCCTTGCAAAAAATCTATCACTTGGACAGATTCCAGACTGTTCTTACTAAAAAAAAAGGAAGTTTATTTCAAAGCTTTGAAATCTAAAACCATTACTCTAAAATCTATTTAAAACATTACGAAAACTTTATTGATAATATGACATAAACAACAAAGCTAAATACAACAGCTATAAAAATTTTCTTCTCTTTTTATTTTGCCTCTTTCACCGTGTGTGTGGAGAAACTACAGCAGCTAACCGTTTAGATCTGCTCTGTGCATTGGGAGCCTTCACTGTAATTTATTCTCAGAACTCTAAATACAAATTAGGCTTGTGAAGCAGTATAATGCATTCATTAGGTACACCGAGCTGCCTTGTTGTGCACTGAGTGCACTTATTTATCTCCCTTGTCTTCTTTTTCTCCTTGCTTCATTTATCAAACTGTCTCTGTGTTTCCCTAATTAAAATTTTTAATATTAGTCAACTTATTGCGGAATCAACTAAAGGAACGTCAATTAGCAGATTTCCAAATGCGATAATTGCAACCTGTAGGAAATAATTAAGGGGCCTAGTTCCTGTAACACAGAGGCATATCAATCTCATCAAGCAAAGGTGGCACTTGCTAAAAAAAATCCTAACCACATGATTAAAATGTATTCATTCTAGGCAAAGGTATGTTTGTATTAATGTTTTATTATGGTTTGCTTGTTTATAGG
This sequence comes from Trichomycterus rosablanca, assembly GCF_030014385.1. NCBI lineage: Eukaryota > Metazoa > Chordata > Actinopteri > Siluriformes > Trichomycteridae > Trichomycterus > Trichomycterus rosablanca. Next base: position 39,632,409 of record NC_085990.1, on the reverse strand, counting down.
GATGCAAATTAAAAAAAGCTTAAGCTGGTCAAGCTGTTAGTTATAGCCAGTGTTATTACTCCAGAGTTAGATGAACGGTAAAGCAGTAAAATATTCTGGTGACTATCCACCCCACAAATGTTGGTGACTTACCACAATCCCACTGCTCATCATATGTGCTATTTTTTCAATGCTGGACTTGAAAGAGTTGGAAAAGAGTATTACCAAACTAGTAAGTCATGTAAGATTTACACTGTCTTGGCTAAAGCAGGGCTTCTCAACCCTTTTTGGACAGTGTTAGGTACTCAGTTTCTTAATTTGAAATTTCAACGTCATTAATTTTCAAATGTTAATGATGTTACCACAACCCCACTGCTTATTACATGGGCTATTTTTCCAGTGCAGTATGATGTAAGTTTATAATCCACAGAATTTTAGTGAAGTGACCATGGGAAAGTGAAATTATGGCTTGTTAACTTGGATTTAAAACATTTCTTAAATTAGACAGATTTTGTAGTATATTTAGACATTTTATTGATATGTTATTGTTTTATTGCATGCACTGCATACACTACATCAAACTGTCTTGTGCTGTATTTTTATTCCGTAGTTTTTTATGCCTTTTTTGTAATCTACCAGCATGTCTAAAGGAAGTTTCAATCTTTGGTTTAGGGCCACATGGGGGGTGATCTAGCACACAGATGAAATTTTTACAAAATTATTAGTAGGCTAATTTAAGAAGTATTTTAATAAGAAGTATTTCAATACCAAGTTAACTCTTCTATAGTCACTTTACTAAAATTCAGTGGAATATGGACTTACATGGCCCTGCATTGGAAAAATAGCCCATGTAATGAACAGTGGGGTTGTGGTAATGTCACCAACATTTTGAAAACCTTCAAATTGAGAAATTAAGTACCTAACACTGCCCAAAAATGGTTGAGAAGCCCTACTTTAGCCAAGACAGTGTAAATCTTACATGACCTATTAGTTTGGTAGTACTGCTTTAGTATCTCAATTATCAAGCAACAGTAAATATGCCATCATGTTACAGTTTGTGCAAGAAGCAATGCCACTATATGAATTAATTTTTAATACAATGAAAAAAAATGGGTGCCCAGGTGACACAGTGGGATATTCCGCTAGCACACCAGTGCCGAGATTCTAAACTCCTCGGTTCGAAACTCGCCGTTGCCACCGGTCGGCTGGGCGCCATCTAGCAGGCATAATTGGCAGTGCCTGCATGGAGGGATGTCCAGAATTTGTGGGCGGGGTCTTCAAACGCTGTGTAAGGACCCTGATTGGCGGATAGAGGCACCTGTGCAGAGTGCATAGGTGGACTACACTAAATTGGGAGAAAATGCATAAAAAATATATATATAAAAAAATATAATGAAACACATTCTTAGTGTAATGCACCCACCAGCCACAGAGACCGGCAGGGGGTGCAGGTTACAGAATCATACCCACCTGCCATGCCATTATGACCCCCTCAATTTGTCACTCAGTTCTTGTTGTGACACTTTTTAGCCCTCACTACCAAACCACTCTGGATGGGCAAGCAGGCAGGCTATGACAGTAGGTGGAGTGGCTGCCCAATTATTTTCCTTGCATTTCCTGGTTTGTACTGGGTTTCTGTCTTTATTCTTTTTATTGAAAACTTGGTTGTTGCATGCTGGTGGATTGAGCAGCTGGTCCTATTGTGACAACCTTTTCTTTTCACTGTTTTTGCTGATTTTTTTTGTGCATTCTCTTTATTATGGTACTTTCATTAGTTTCTGTTATTTTAACCATCATGTATTTGTCATTTTCTTTTTGATTTTTGGCTCTTTAGCCACACTGGTTAAGCATCATGTTCATTTGGTTCATTGTTTGAATCCTTTTTTGGTGAATATTACATTTTATGTCTTGTATGCTGCTTCATGGAAATTACAGTAAAGGACTATTCTAATAAAATACAAATATCCCATTAACATTTGGCAAATACTTTTATGTACTTCATGGTTTACCAAGTGAAACACTAATAAAATCTAATACTGCCTGTAGCTTTCAAATAAAATAAGATATGTTACTAAGTGCTGTTTTGCTTTGACAATTTTCCCTAGCTTAAATTTTTGAGTCAATAGTTTTTCCCTGTCCGTTCTCCTGCAGCAGTAGCTCTGTCTCACAGGAACAGGCTATTGTCAAACTGAAGCTGACAGGAAAAGTGAGCGAGTCGGTCAGCTTAGAGTGGGAACATCCTGGATGTCAAAGCAAAACCCATGAAAGCAGAAAACACAAGCCTTAGTGCTTTTAAGGTTGATGTTTTTGGTGTCTCCGTGGATGATGTGTCCTTGCCATAGTCTCTCAAAAGCTTAGCCATGGAGGGCAGCGTGGCATGACTGAACCCATGAGCTTAGCTTCTGTTTCTTTGTCTCTCTCCCTACTCACAGTCTTTTTCATGTCACACATTCATGATTATACAGGATTACCATAAATGGATTGGAAGTTGTATTTCCATTTATTTGACCCTGTGCTGGCTCAGCTTCTGTATTATACTGGAATGTGTTTATATGTAAGTGTCACTTTGGTAGTGGTGTGGATTGAATTTCTTTTTTATTTCTACGCTAAATGTCGAGTTCTCTTACAGACAGTTTGCAGCTGCAGCTTTTAATAATGTTTTCTCAAAGCAAACTCTTATAAACGTATTACTGTTTCTTTAACTTTACTTATTATTGGAATGAACCAGTAAGCTGTTTTGCTGTCTCTATCCTCTGCCAATTTTTTCTTAATAGTCCATTGCATTATTATTATTGTAATTATTATTATTGTATTATGATTGCAATCATAATTATTATTATTAATATAATTTTTATTAATAAAAATATATACAAATTTATATTATCATTAATAATAATGATTATTGTGGTTAATGATTATAATTATTGTATTATGATTGTAATTATTATTATTATGCAATATATTTTTATTAATTAAAAAAACCTATATTATCATTAATAATAATGATGATTATGGTTAATGATTATTATTATTACTATTATTGTAATTATTATTATTATTATTATTATTATTAAAATATAAAATATTTTTATTAATTAATAATAAGGATTACTATTATTGTAATTATTATTATTATTATTATTATTGTATTATGATTGTAATTATTATTATTATTATATAATATATTTTTATTAATTAAAAAAACCTATATTATCATTAATAATACTGATGATTATGGTTAATGATGATTATTATTACTATTATTGTGATTATTATTATTATTATTATTATGTATAATATATTTTTTAAATAAAAAAAGATATTTAAAAAATGATATTATCATTAATAGTGATGATTATTATGGTTGATGATTATTATTGTAATTAATATTATTGTATTATGATTGTAATTATTATTGTATTATGATTATGTAATGATTATTATTATTATAATTATATAATAGGTCGGGCATCTACATACAGACATGATTGGCTGGATGTCTGGGAAGGTGGAGGTTGGGTATGTCCATGTGTTGGGGTTTGTTACTGCATTGGACCCAGTAATTCTGACCAAACCACTGTGACCCTGACCAGGATAAGGCAGTGGTATAACATGAAAATAAATAATAATAATAATAATAACATTATCTGTAATGATTCACAAATTTACTGTAGTATAAAAATATGATTTTGTCACTGACTTTGAGTCCACTGGCAAGCAAGCTTGACATAGCCCAGGGATTAAAAGCTGCTGTCTTTCCTCTAGTTGGCACAGCACCTGAATACCTACAGTGTTATTCATGTTCCAGCAGATTCAGTTAATAGCAGTTTAAGAACACTTTAATTACATTTTACCTTTACATTACATTTATGACATTTAGCAGACTTACAATAATGACTGAATACAATTTGAGCAATTGAGGGTTAAGGGCTTTGCTCAGGTGCCTAACAGTAGCAACTTGGCAGCATTGGGGTTGACCTGACCTGCTACAACTACCCTCTGCCAGTGTAGAAAGTATTAATATGTTGCTGCATGTATGTCAGAATTTTAGAAATAATGAATCGCTGTGTTCTGCTTAAACAGTCTAACATTGATTTTTCTTTCACTAATGTGTTCTGCACTGTTCACTTACACTTAAGCCAGATGAAAGTAATTTGATGTATAACAGTTTATCTAAAAATAATTGCTGTTATTGTGTGTGTAAAATTAATATTTGTCCCGTTATCTTTAGAAATTATCCAGTTATTCTGTGTTTAGAGCATTGGAAGGTTGACAGATTGGGTAGGGCTGGAAGAACTGAAACCTAAGCTCGATCAGGACTCGAGTCCCGAGACTATTTCAGCAGAATGTTACTCTATAAATGTCAATATGAGTTCAATAGGGAATGAGATGGATTACAGGTGAATGGTGGATAATGAATTCATGTGCTGGTGTCAGCAGTGCCATGACTGACACTTTTGCTGATTTATCATGTCCTTTTACAAATAATGCAAATGATGCTTCATAAGCTTTAGCAAGAAGGGCACTTTCAGTCAGCGGTGTAGACTTTTAGTCATTTAAATTTTCAACACCTTTTTACAAAGTGGGAAAAACTTCTCGTAAATAATTACAGCATGTCTTAACTGGTTTCACTCAACTCACAGCTCTATTCATTCTTTTATTCTGTAATTTATAGCCGTCCACACCTGCAGATAGGTAGATAAGTAATATTGTGTAGCGTTAATACTCAGATAGATAAATAAATAAATAAAACATGTAAAAATAATGAAAATGAAAAAAATATAGAAACCGTAATTCACCATGGTATAGTTATCATCTAAATCCAATTATCCAATTTTCATTCAGTCATTCCTTAAGTGCTTTTACATGTTGTCCATTAGGGCTAATCTGTATTTGATTCTTTGACATTTTATTCTCAATGTGGATACAAGCTTTGTTATCAGTTTGGCTGTATTGTACCGGTCTGGATACACCACTACAGAACCAGAGTTTCTCAACAAGTCAGGCAAAGTTATGGCAAAAGATGGAATGAATAGGTAATTAGGATAAATAGGTAAGCATCCAAGACACCTTCCATCATGTTCTAATGAAATCTGGCAGCCTTGTCAAATCTTTGTGTTTGTGCCAAAAGAAACCAATAGGGTTTAATCCATTTTATTTCATCCCAGTTTCATAGTATAATGCTGTGCTCATAAACATGTGTAACATGCCTGTTTTTTATTTGCTCCCAGACAATAAAAGCGACATCCCCTCTCGGTGACCCCCGTGTGACCTATAACCTAGAGGAGGGTCAGGTTCCTGAGACGAATATGCCTGTGCGTTTCTACATCAAACCCAACCGAAGAGACGGATCAGCCTCCATCCTGGTAGCAGAGCCTTTGGACTACGAGACCACTCGCTTCTTCACCCTGAGAGTCCGTGTGCAGAATGTAGCAGCAGTTCCGCTTGCTTCTTTTACTACTGTCTACGTCAACCTCACTGGTAAGAACTGACTCTACATACTTAGCCTACATTTACACTCCAGGTAAAAGAGCTTTAATTCCATGTTTTTCTCCTATGACATAGTGAGGAGCGAAAATTACATGGGCTTTGAAATTTTAAGTATAATCTAATGCAATGAGTCTAAACAGTCAGATTAGAATGACATAAATGACATAAATTTACGCAACTTTTACATAAATTTACTTCAACTTTACTCATAATACACTATATAGCCAAGAGTATGTGGGTACCTGACCATAAACTTCATTGCTGTCCTATTATAAAACCACTGGCATGTATCTGCTGCCCTATTTGTTGCTATAACAGCTTCCACTTTTCTTGGAAGGCGTTGTACATATTTTGGAGTATAAGTGTAGGCATGTATGCCTATTCAGACAAGGGGATGTCCTCCACACCAAACCCATAAACCATGTATTAATATACAATCTTGCCATATAACTTTTTAATGTTTTGTGCTGAACCATGACTTTTTTAGACTGGCACTACATACAGGGTATATTTATATTTTAAAAGATACAGTGAACAACCTTAATACACAAATATAAGCAAAATAACATAAATAAATTTATTCTGTAAATGAACTTAAATTTTCAGTATAAATGTAGCCTAGAAGCAGCCCCCTAGTTACAACCATTAGTAATGATCATAATTGAGTGCTGAAACCACATTTCAGTTACAAAAATATCCACAAATGAAAGAGCCAGCTTTATAAAGGAAAAGAAAAGGCCAGCACTGTAGTATTAGTGTGTAAAAGTGTAAATGTGTGTACTAGTGTGCGTGCATGCTTGAGGACAGGGCGGCTAAGATTCAGTAAGCAGCTATAGCAGGGAAACACAACACTTGAGACCACATCAGCATTAATTAGAGGAAAATGGTGTTGAAACGGAATGAAAGGAAGAAAAAAGCCCTTGGAAAGCTTGTTTGAGAGACGCTGTAATCAGCGCACTGCAGGGAAGAGCCAAGTTCATTCACCCACACACCATCCTGCCAGCTGTGAACCCAGCAGACTTGCTTCACCATATTTCAAACATATGTAGAGGTTCACCTCTAACAGCATGTTATGTATTTTTCTCTCCATTTACTCTTATTTAGATGTAAATGACAATGTTCCATTCTTCATGTCGAGCACATATGAAGCCACAGTACCTGAGGGGGCTGAGATTGGCACTTCAGTGGCCCAGGTAGCAGCTTCTGACCTGGACTCTGGTCTCCATGGCATGGTAAGCTCCCACTAATCAGATTCAGCTCAATTTGCATTCCGTTAATGATGAATTCTTTAATGATTTGGAGCCTAACTGGGCTCTGGATTTCATGGTCTGATCATGAAAACCATGAGATCAAGAATCTAAAGAGGACTGGGTTTGAATGCAAGTGGCAGCAGTTTTTGTTTTGATTAAGATGTTGGGTTTTATTACCTTGACCTAAACTGAAACCTGCATTGCTAATCAAATACTGTGATCGAGTACACACACAATGATACAGATCATAGAGGAATATGACATGTACATGTATTCATCCATCTGCCTTTTACTGACATTTACCAGGTGCTACTCAGAAATAGAGCATGTACTTATTTGTTAATATTCTTTAACATACAACCTTCTGTAAAAATATGAATATAAATGTTGTTTTACACATTCTTATATAAATTTGATTTTGCAATGTTGCACAGTTTGACCTGAAGTGTATGTTGCTATTATTACGAGGGTTCTTCAAAAAGTTTCCGCAGATAGTCACCTTCTAATGCATTTTTCCCAGCATGGTAACAACTTTTTAATGCCATCAGCAAAATGTGTTTTTGGTTGAGCATGTAGCCACTGATGCACTGCTGCTTTCACATCATCACATTACAAAGCTTCTTTGAGCATCCAAAAAGGTGTAAATCAGATGGTGCTAAATCCAGACTATAAGCTCTCTTAGTCTCTCAGACACGACCAATTACTACTCCTCCCACCATCACCGTTTCAAACCAAAATATTAAAGTGCAGAAACCTTTTGAAGATCCCTCATACTATTGTTGCTGCTTTAATTGTACCTGAGTATAATGACAATAAAGATACTATTCCTCTGTAATCAAGTGTAATTATAATATAACATTTATTGTATAAAATTAATTACATAAAATAAATTTCCAACTTTGTGGCAGCAGTTTGGTATAGGATCTTTACTGTTACAACATCTTAGTACAAAGGTCCACAAAGACATTTTACCTTTACATTTTCAGCATTTAGCAAACACTCTTATTCAGAGTGGGTGTAACTCTTATTCAGAGCGACTTACAGAAGTGCTTCCTCAGTAAACATTTCCCTAATGTAGTTCACTTAGACAACAGTCCAAGGATATAAATCTGTTGAAACTGTGTTAGAACAAAAGTATAGGTAGCTGTTTTTTATATATAAATAGTGAAGAAGATTAGTAAGTGCTTGTTAGTTCAATTCAGTTTAGGTGCTTAATAAAGAAGTGGGTCTTTAATTGTCTTTTGAAGATTGTGAGAGACCTAGAAAAATGGTGAAAGACAAGATTTCAGTGGTCCTGCCAAAGCACCAATTTTAACACCACTGAACACTTTTGTGATAAGTTGAAAAGTTGGATGCAAGCCAGACTGATCCAACATCCTCACAAGTGCCGTGTTGACTGAACAGGCACAAATTTCTACTCTATATTTATTCCCATGGTATGGAATGGGATGTCCAACAAGATCATGATCATACTTTAGGCCATATTGGGTTTTAGTAATTGAAATACTTCTGCTTTGTGTGCCCAAGTTATTTTTTTACATTAAATAAGTAATAAATAATTAAATTTATTTATTTATTTTATCTAGATTAATTACATCATTCTTAAGGACCAGAGTGGAGACTCTCAGTTCTTTAGCATACACCCATACACCGGTGTTATCCAAACACAGGCTACATTTGACCGCGAGCAGAAAAGCTCCTACCTGATTGAGGTTCAGTCACAGGACAGCTCGGAGTCAGCTCGGCCTGGGCAGCAGGGTCAGCCAAACACAGGTAAGCTCTTTTACTCCTTCTCTATAAACCAACATGATACTATAAATTGTTCTTTATGATTAACAACACAGAAGGCTGATCTGCAGGATGCACTCTGCGCACTGAAACATCAGTAAGATTTATTATTCATTTATTAGGATTTTAACTTCATGTTTTACACTTGGGTTACATTCATGACAGGACAGGTCGTTACTGGTTACACAAGATTCAGCAGTTCAAGTTTAATGTCAAACATAGTCACAGACAATTTTGTATCTCCAATTAACCTCACTTGCATGTCTTTGGACTGTGGGACAACAACTGGAGCTCCCAAAAGAAACCCACACAGACATGGGGAGAACATGCAAACTCCACACAGAAAGGACCTGGACCGCTCCACCTGGGATTCGAACCCAGGACCTTCTTGCTGTGAGATGACAGTGCTACCCACTGAGCCACCATGCCACCATAATAAGAATTATTAAGATCTAAATCATCTACACATATTTTTAACTCAGATGAGAGTGGATGTTATTTAGAATTAATAATTTCGAATGTATTCATTGTTTTTACTAAAATGATGCATTAACATCAGTGAATTCTTCTTCTTCCCCGCACAGACACCGCCTATGTGAGAATTTTTGTCACAGATGTAAATGACAATGCTCCAGCCTTCTCTCAGCCGGTATATGAGATCAGTGTGGAGGAGGACAAGGAAGTGGGTTACGTAGTCATTACCGTCACTGCTAATGATGAAGATGAAGGTAAGAACATTGATTTCTGCTACAAAAATAGCACTAAAATCATCACTGTTCCATAACTTTTACTCAGGCAATATATTCTAACACAGATATGAGACAGCTTCCTGCCTTCCCCACTGAAAGCATCCTATTTACAGATACTGTCACCTGTCTCACCTGATCTTTAATGTGGATTTCTCAGACTGCACGAACCTGTAATGATATATTTGACAGCTGGAGGCTGGAAAAATAATCATAGTGAGAAGTAAATCTAGGTTGAAAATAATTTTTTCCCCCACTGAGCTTGTTAGCAAATCTCTGGTGGTTGTGGGTGTAACGTATTCAGACCCCCGAGGTAACTATTTGATGTTGGTGGGTTTTTTTGTTTTTTTTCTCTAGCTGTTTTTTAAATAAATAAATAAGTGACATTTTAGTGACATGTAAAGCCTTTGTAGGAAGGATGTTTGGAATTTTTAAATGATATTCTGGGGTTTTTTTTAATTCACCTGTAAACCAAAACACAGATTGGTGTTTTATAAAATCTTTTTTGTTTGTTTCTTTGTCTGTCCCCCAAAAATCCCAAAATTGCCATTTTAGTACTGGATTTTACCATCCCAATAATCAGTGCCTTGGAATCAAAAAGTAATTGGTCCTCCTGAAACCCTGTTGATAGGTATAGATAGTGAAGTAAAACATCTTTCTCTGACCTATAACTTAGTTTAGTCTAATTACTGTTAGAGTATAGATAATTTAGAGCAGGGTTGAAACTAAACATGTCTAATGGGTCTGCAAAAATGACTACTTTATGTGTGCATGTGGAAAATTCAGAATATAACAGTTATCATATACATATACTGTACATGTGCACTGGTGGTAATACACACTAGCAGAAGGTAGTCAATGGTAAAATTAATGTAGTTTATGGATCAGTGTAGTTATACATCAAAACATGTTTTTTTTATGAAGACATACACTCTCATTAGGCAAAAACAAAGAAGCTTCTACATTACATTGTTTATGTCATTTAGTCAGCACTTTTATACAAAGCAACTTACGATTGTGGCTTCAGAACAGGGACTTTAGGGACGTTGTAGCCTGGTAGTTAAGGTACTGGACTAGTAATCAGAAGGTCATTGGTTCAAGCCCCACCACTGCCAGGTTTCTCCTGTTGGGCCCTTAAGCAAGGCCCTTAACTCTCAATCGCTCAGACTGTATACCGTCACAGTACTGTAAGTCACTTTGGGTAAAGACGTCTGCTAAATGCTGAAAACGTAAACATGAATTCTGAAGTCTGTTCTATGTGCACAGGAGCACAGTCATGCTGGAATGGGGCAGACCTTCTCCAAACTGTAAATCTCTGAAGCATGTAATTTATTCAATATAATTAATATCAGTATAATTGACACATTAGAAATATATGTGGCTGAAACACCTTAACCTAACAATTAGAATAGGTGTTCACATAGTATTGCCAATGATTTATCTTGTTCTCTTGCCTTTTCCCATTTTAAACAGTTTGTGCTTTTAAATAGTTTATGGTTCATAGTTCATGAGGTCATGGTCATGATTCATCTCACTAACTTGTTGGTTTCTATGAAGGCTTTAAGTCTTTGAAATACCTACATCTGACTTAAGTAAGTCAGATTGTTTAGCTCTATACAGACCAGTTAATCAGAAACTACGTTTAATTATCAGCATTTAATAATGTAATTTAGAGTTTTATCTGTCCACCTTAATAAGTCTACCCTGACCATCAAGCCTTTGAGACGTACCACTGACACACACAGTGTTTTCTTTGTCTCTGTGAGCAAGACAGATTTGTATACTTTACATTTTTGTCCAGTGTAGCATGTCAGTCTGTCTGTCTTTCCGCCCCCCTATATCCTGGCTGGACTCCTCTGGCTTGTCACTCCTGGATGTTTCACCAACAGGATTACTGCACCTGATCTCTTTCCAATCCTGGTTTGCACAGAAGGTGCACCATGCTCATCTGTCATCATAAACAAACATGCAAGACTGTGAGGGCTCAGCGACACGGTGACATAGCTTTACCTGTTAAATACGCTACGCGTGTTTGACAAATACGGTGTGGCGTCTAGCCACCATCAGCAAGCTGGGATCCCAGGGGAAGCACAAGTGAGTGGCGCAGGTGGCTAAAAGCTCATTATGGATTAGACAGGAGAACTGGCAAAAAGGTGAAGGTGTCAAGATAGCCTGCCATGGCTGGATGGACAGCGCAGTTTTACCAGACAGCTAATCTGTCAAACCTATCTTGGGCAGGAATGCAAAATAGAGCCTGATGTCATGCTGTTGACTTTTACTAAAATTGTATTCAACACTGCATGTAAAAGCAGAAAATTACAACAACTTGTAATGCAGGATTTTTAACTATTAAAAAACCACCCATAAAAAACACTAGATGCAATGCAGAAATACACACTGGTCAGGCTGCCTGCTTATTGCAGGGGATCACACACTTATTCACTTACTCACTCACACTTTCTCCCAGTTTAGCGTAGCCAATTAGTCTTCCGCTACTGGGGACCCCAGTTGCATCCAAGGAAGGTATATTTGCCTGGCACGCTCTCTTGAAAATGTGCGCAGTCCATCAACCTCTTCTTATTCGCCCATATTTTGTGGATTTGTGCGTGAGGCCAGTCTTGCACATGGAGAGTCACACTCTGATCTCTGCTTTCCTTTACTTCTGTACTGGCGCCTCGGGCTACTAACCAGGGTCCTAACACGGCGTTGAAGACACCACCCCCTGTTTTGTTTGGTCTTTTTTTCATGCACCACACTAGTGGCCAATTTTTGTCTGGTACAGGCACTGATAATTGTGCCTGCTGGGGGCGCCCAGCCGACTGGTAGCAGAGCTAAGATTCGAACTCTGCTGATGTACTAGCTGCATCATTTCTATACTTATACAGTGTATCACAAAAGTGAGTACACCCCTCACATTTCTGCAGATATTTAAGTATATCTTTTCATGGGACAACACTGACAAAATGACACTTTGACACAATGAAAAGTAGTCTGTGTGCAGCTTATATAACAGTGTAAATTTATTCTTCCCTCAAAATAACTCAATATACAGCCATTAATGTCTAAACCACCGGCAACAAAAGTGAGTACACCCCTTAGTGAAAGTTCCTGAAGTGTCAATATTTTGTGTGGCCACCATTATTTCCCAGAACTGCCTTAACTCTCCTGGGCATGGAGTTTACCAGAGCTTGACAGGTTGCCACTGGAATGCTTTTCCACTCCTCCATGACGACATCACGGAGCTGGCGGATATTCGAGACTTTGGGGCATCCTCAAGCGGAAGGTGGAGGAGCGCGAAGATGTTCTATTGGGTTTAGGTCTGGAGACATGCTTGGCCAGTCCATCACCTTTACCCTCAGCCTCTTCAATAAAGCAGTTGTCGTCTTAGATGTGTGTTTGGAGTCATTATCATGCTGGAACACTGCCCTGCGACCCAGTTTCCGGAGGGAGGGGATCATGCTCTGCTCAGTATTTCACAGTACATATTGGAGTTCATGTGTCCCTCAATGAAATGTAACTCCCCAACACCTGCTGCACTCTTGCAGCCCCAGACCATGGCATTCCCACCACCATGCTTGACTGTAGGCATGACACACTTATCTTTGTACTCCTCACCTGATTGCCGCCACACATGCTTGAGACCATCTGAACCAAACAAATTAATCTTGGTCTCATCAGACCATAGGACATGGTTCCAGTAATCCATGTCCTTTGTTGACATGTCTTCAGCAAACTGTTTGCGGGCTTTCTTGTGTAGAGACTTCAGAAGAGGCTTCCTTCTGGGGTGACAGCCATGCAGACCAATTTGATGTAGTGTGCGGCATATGGTCTGAGCACTGACAGGCTGACCCCCCACCTTTTCAATCTCTGCAGCAATGCTGACAGCACTCCTGCGCCTATCTTTCAAAGACAGCAGTTGGATGTGACGCTGAGCACGTGCACTCAGCTTCTTTGGACGACCAATGCGAGGTCTGTTCTGAGTGGACCCTGCTCTTTTAAAACGCTGGATGATCTTGGCCACTGTGCTGCAGCTCAGTTTCAGGGTGTTGGCAATCTTCTTGTAGCCTTGGCCATCTTCATGTAGCGCAACAATTCGTCTTTTAAGATCCTCAGAGAGTTCTTTGCCATGAGGTGCCATGTTGGAACTTTCAGTGACCAGTATAAGAGAGTGTGAGAGCTGTACTACTAAATTGAACACACCTGCTCCCTATGCACACCTGAGACCTAGTAACACTAACAAATCACATGACATTTTGGAGGGAAAATGACAAGCAGTGCTCAATTTGGACATTTAGGGGTGTAGTCTCTTAGGGGTGTACTCACTTTTGTTGCCGGTGGTTTAGACATTAATGGCTGTATATTGAGTTATTTTGAGGGAAGAATAAATTTACACTGTTATATAAGCTGCACACAGACTACTTTTCATTGTGTCAAAGTGTCATTTTGTCAGTGTTGTCCCATGAAAAGATATACTTAAATATCTGCAGAAATGTGAGTGGTGTACTCACTTTTGTGATACACTGTATATACTATACTTACTACCTTCATCACTTAATAATTTATTCATTTATTTATTTATCACTCTTAAGGGTAATTTAGAAAAGCTATCCCATCTATTTGCATGCTATTGGAAATGAAAGGAAACTGAAGTACTGCATGGGGAGAACACAGAGAGAGTAAATCCACTGAGAGAGTAACTGGGGTGGAGATCGAACACCTCCTGCTGTGCCAACATGATGCTGCAGCTGTAAAATATATATATATATATATATATATATTTTAATTATATGTTGACACTGTACTGGCTCATCAGAGTTTATTATGCCATATAACTATAGCATGTTGACAGTTGTCCAAATTTAGGTGTTCTAGCCACACCCATTGCGATTAGATATATAAAATCAATTCTTTCTGGCGACAATTTCTAGGAGGCCAATTTGTGTTTCAAAATGAATGTGCCCCTGTGTAAAAATCATGATATATGAAGACATGGTTTAATGTGGAAGAAATTTAGTGACCTGATCAGATTTCTGATAAATTGTAATGAATTGGTACAATCAGTTATAAGCCAGGCCTTTTACCGAATTCAGTGCTTGACTTGACAAATAGTCAGTTCACACTAAATGGGCACACATTCCCATAAACACACTCAGAAATCTTGTCAAAAGCTTTATCAGAAAAGCAAAGGCTGTTAAAGCTGTAAAGTGAGGAGGCACCATATTCATTACCATGGTTTATAATGGGATGTCCAGCACACTCATGAAGTGGTCAGGTCATGCAGTTTTTGTATAACAAAGAATAAAATGAGAAAGTAAATTGTGTTTACCAAACTCCTAGTGCTTTCAGAAACTCATAATGCTTTTGGAAAAAGAACCATATGAGACAGCAGGTCATTAAAGAACCTGCTTTGGGACAAAGCAAAGAAGATGCCTTCAGCAAGTGTCAGAGCGCATCAAGATCTGCAAAGTGCAAAGATGAGCTCAGCACATCTTTTCTAATTCTAACACATCACACACAGATGGTGTTTGTCTCATAAAATCTGATCCAGGCTGGTAAACAGAGTCAGAATTAAAGTAGTTTTTTCTTTCTTTGTGTTTGGGGTAGATGTGGCTTGCAGGGTGGGGCTGTATGAAAGAATAGAGGGATTGTACTTTTGTTTCTGTATATAGATTATTCTTTTCATTCGCACCCTTTCATTCTAAATTAGAGCTAAACTTAATCTGAGTATATTACTCAGCAGATCTGCTGCAGCTCTTACAATTAAAGAATGGCAGAACATGATCAAGATTGATTCTAACAAACCGTGTGGGATTTAATGATCAGTTAAAGAAATAGAAAGTGGAGGATGAAAGGCTTGTGGATTTCTGATGTCTGTCAGTTTTAAATGCTTAGCTATGCCCAATGGAACAACTAAAATAACTAGTGGAATATCTCACTGCACCTTCTGGGCATCCAAGACAATATATAACTTTACATTAATTGGCTAAATAGATATTCTATATTTTTGTGATTTTAATTCTTTTTGCATTGTGATTAAGTGATAAGAACATACAGTACATTTTGTCCAAAATATATTCACAGTTTTAAGTTTCTATAATCTAACAAAATATACAAAATCCACTTAACTGGTGGTGTAAATTGTTATAATTGTTATTCCACTTATGCATTTTCCCACTTTTTATCAATCTAGTCAATTTCAGTTACCTAGTTATATCTCTTCCACTTCTGCAGATCCCTGCCCTGGAAAAGGAGGGTCAAACCTAACACATGTTCTCTCCAAAACATGTGCAGTAACAAACCGCTTCTTTTCACCTGCCTGAGGCGGGTTTACATGGTACACACAATTTCGCATACGGAGAGTCACGCACTGATGTCCATTATTCATTATCTCTGTGCAGGCGTCTTTGACTAGCCAGCAGAGGCAATAAATGCAGCAATAATGGGAATCCTTTCAGCCCGCCCTTCATCAGATATATCCAAACATGTTTGTGTAGATGCCCTGCTGGCTGATAGTGTTATTATGTTATTACAGATGTTTCATGTTATTACAGATAATTGCTTGTACATAAAATTGTAGGGCTATACCAAGCAGCATCAGCTCTTTCTCAATTAAAAATAATTAAACTATTATGTGTAAATGATTGAACTGGTTATTGAACTGCTTGTTAACGTAATGTAACAGAAACCCAAATCCCATTAAGAACATCTAATTAAACACAGATTAATCTGCCCCCAAACCAAAGTGCTTACACGTCCCTAATTCTTAACAGGTGCCAATGCCAAGCTGCGTTACCAGATTACTTTAGGGAACACTATGGGCACCTTTGATATTGAGCCAGAAGTTGGCACTATCTTCATTGCCCAGCGGTTAGACTAACAAACTTCTTAAATGTTGTCAACCCATGTTTTCTGGAACTTTGCTTTGTAGCCGTTGCTTTTTTCTGACCATAAAACTTTTGACTAGAAATAAGCAGGGGCTTATTTCTTCCAGGACAGCGTCTTAGTCAAAGGCTGTTGTGCTTACACATCCCTTATTCTTAACAGGTGCCAATGCTAAGCTGCGCTACCAGATTACTTCAGGGAACACTATGGGCACCTTTGATGTTGAGCCAGAGGTTGGTACTATCTTCATTGCCCAGCGGTTGGACTATGAGAAGGTGCAGCGCTATGAGTTACGGCTGGTGGCATCAGATGGAAAGTGGGAGAACCAGACAGTGGTGATCGTTAACATTATCAACCAAAATGATGAAGCACCCATCTTTAGCCAGACGGAGTACCATACCAGTGTCTTGGAGGAACTGACTGAACTGCCTGTTCTCGTGCTAGAGGTGAGTAAAAATAGCATATAAAAATGGCTGTCAGTTCTGTTTGGAGTCCCACGTACATTCCATCCAGTTAATTACGATATATTGGTTATGTAAAAGAGGAAATTATATTTCATAACTGAAGTGACTAGTTAAGATCACTTTAAAATTGTATACCATTAAAAGTGAAAAACTAATCAAGAAGGTAATTTACTTTGGATACCTGTCCACACACATTTTTTTACATACTTCAGACATCACCAGTTACAGTCTCTTGAGCTCCCACTGACAGCAATTGGTTTGAGGGGTTAGGGTTGGCACATGCTTTGTCTGAGACATGTTAAATCAAACACTGAATCTTTATGAGTTGAGGCTCATGCAATGTCATGATCAACACACACCTTGGAGGAGGATACAAACTGACCCCATATATACATATAAATCAGCGATTACTCAAAAATGACATCCATTTTACCCAGAAATCAGTACTAGTTATCTTCCAGATCCCAGCAAAGTATGTCTGGTTGCAACTTGCAGCCTCTAGACGATTGAAAGATTTTTCTCTAGTGCCACTTGGGAACCAAGACCTCCTTTTAAGCATGATTTAGGAGCCTCTTATGTTGGTAAATATGTTTGTTAGTCCAAAACTGAATTAATGAAGCCCCAACTAACATCACACATTATTGTTTTTATTGTTTAGGTGTCAGCCACGGATCCAGATCAGGAGGCAGACCAGAGTGCATTAAGATACTCGTTGCATGGACAGGGTGCTGGAAGCGAGTTTACCATCGAGGAGCTCAGTGGAAGAATATATGTTCAAAAGTGCCTTAATCGTGAAGAACGTTCAGCCTGGAGATTTCTGGTGTTGGCCACTGATGAAAACGGCGATGGTCTGACTGGCTTTGCTGATGTACTGGTGGAGGTTCGGGACATAAATGACAACGCACCCCAATTTATTTGCGCCTTCGAGGGATGCTTTGTTGGCTATGTTCCTGAGAACTCTCCAGCTGAAACCTCCATCATGGAGATGCAGGCCACTGACCTGGATGATCCTAAAGCTGGCAGGAACGCTGTCCTTACATACAGGATTGTCCAGAATGTCCGTAATGAAATCAATCTGGACCTTTTTTCAATCAATCCTGCAACGGGCACCATCTATACAGTGCTGCGTTCCCTGGACAGGGAGGTGGAGGACCGTTACTTGGTTGTCGTAGAGGCAAAGGATGGAGGAGGCCTGTCCGGGACTGGAACAGCCACCATTGTGGTTTCCGATGTGAATGATCACCCGCCAGTATTCACGCAAAAACTCTACTTGGCCTCCATGGCAGAAGACTTGGATATAAACAGTGAAGTCCTGGCAGTGACTGCTATAGATGGGGACGAGGGAGAGAACTCCGTGATGACCTTCAGCATCGTAGGTGGAGATGAAGATCGCAAGTTCTTTATCGAGACAGACAAAAAGAACAGGCAGGGTATAGTGCGTCTGAAGAAGAAGATTGATTTTGAGAAGCCGCATGAGCGCACCTTTAATCTGACTGTTAAAGTTGAGGATGCAGAATTTTTTAGTCTGTCTTACTGTGTCATCCAGGTGGAGGATTCCAACGACCACACGCCTGTCTTCTATCCCCAGTTCTATGATGCAGGGTCCATGTTTGAGGATGTGCCAGCAGGTACCATTGTGACCCAGGTGACTGCCATGGACCTTGACTCTGGCCAGAATGGAAAGTTTTTATACAGTATTTCCCAAGAGTCAGACCCCTTTCATCAGTTTTTAGTAGATAGAAATGGCTGGGTGATAGTAGCAGAGTCTTTGGATCGTGAAAAGGTCTCTCAGCACAGCCTGATTATCCTGGCCACAGACATGGGTACCCCTGCTCTCACCGGTTCTGCTATTGTCCTCCTGTCTGTGCAGGATATTAACGATAATGGACCTGAGTTTGAGGCCCCATATCAACCGATTGTTTGGGAAAACGCCGCTGCACCACAGGTTGTCCGTATGAATGACACTTCCATTCTGCTTCATGCTGTAGACAGAGATACCTCCACTAATGGAGGGCCTTTTTCCATCCGGCTGCTGATGCTTACCTCAGATGCCACAAACTTCAACCTGACTGACTTGCGAAATGGCAGCGCCATGATAGCAGCCCTACGGTCCTTTGATCGGGAGCAGCAGAAGCAGTACCTCCTGCCGATTCTTATGATTGACAGCGGTTCTCCTCCAATGAGCTCTACGAATACACTGACAGTTATAATTGGGGATAGAAATGACCACCCTCATGCACCTGGACACTCAGAGTATATAGTTTATAGCTATGAAGGTATGTATGTTTGTGTTTGTGTTATGCATTGCTTGATTAAATACAATACTATATTAAGACACTAGGCAAGCTGTAGCCTAGTGGTTAAGGCACTGGACTAGTAATCAGAAGGTTGCTGGTTCAAGCCACACCACTGCCAGGTTGCTGCTGTTGGGCCCTTGAGCAATGCCCTTAAACCTCAATTGCTCAGATTGTGTACTGCACTGTAAGTCGTTTTGGATAAAGGCGTTTGCTAAATGCCGAAAATGTAAATGTATATAACTCTAGTAGGACCTTGCTTACTGGCACAACAGTGGCAGCAGCTAGAACTTTTAGCCTCTAATTAATAGTTCTATATGTTAACCTTTGATACACTACAGGAAACAATCACTGAATAAATCAGTTGATAAATCAGCTGACCACTTAAATTTGGATCAAGCTGGCAAAAGAATGGATCTAGGTCACACTAAAAGAGGGTTCAGATAGCACAGACAGAAGAAGCAAAGTCAGTAATTCTTCACCTTGGTGTACACCCAGCAGACTTTACAAGCTTAAATGCTTGACCCCTCCAGTGGGGTCTGGTGACTTATGTCATGGAGCCCATTTTTCTGGTATTGTTTGGGTCCATATGCCCACTTATAGGAGGGGTCAGTGCAAATCAATAGACAGACTTGGAATGTTTTTGTCCTGATAGCAGTGGTCTCCTCTATGATGGCAATGCCTTCATGTATAAGATAAGACAAGACAAGACAAGACAAGACAAGATAAGATAACACTTTATTGATCCCGAAGGAAATTGCAGTATAGGGCACAGTTGGTCACTGAATGGTTTACTTATTATGAAAATGATTTAAATCGTATGCTATGGCCACCAGATCTCTACCCAACTGAACATAGTTGGGTGGTTTGAAACAGATATATTACACAGGTCTCATCTTTACCAATATTATTATTTTTAGTAGTAGTAGTATTACATTTTTTAATGCATTTTCTCCCTTTTTTCCTGATGTATCGTAGCCCATTAGTCTTCCGCTGCTGTGAATCCCGATTGCAACTGAGAAGGGTATATTTGCTTGCTCCATGCCCCTTCCTATGCGTGCACAGTCCCTCAACCCCTTCTTGGTGGATTTGCACATGAGGCTCATCCACTTCTGCACAGGTGCCTCAGTCTGCTATCCAGGATCATTGCACAGTGTTTAAAGATCCCACCCACTTAGTCCAGCCTTCTCCCACCCAGCAGACTCGGTGGCCAATTTTGTCTGCTACAGACACTGCCAATTGTGCCCGCTAGATGGCGCCCAGCTGACCGGTAGCAGAAGTAAAAGTGTAGGTAAAGTGGTGCAGCATTAAATTACTCTAGCCCACTACCGCTGGTATCCAGAGTTCCAATCCCCAGCGATGCTATCAGAAAGTTGATTATGTCTGAGAGGGAATATGGTTGAGGTTCCACAATGGATTGGAGTCCTGTCTGTTGTGTGTTACTGCATTGTGCCCAGAGATTCCAAGGAAGCCAGACCCTTCGTAACCCTGACGAGCACTGTGCGGTGGTAAAACCTGAGAATGAAATAAAAAGAAAGAATAATAATTTATTGATGTTACTGTTAAATAGGTTTTGTCATTTATCCACGCTTCAAGCATTTTCCACGTCGTTAAACACACACATTGGCACATAATCTGATCAGACATGAGTTTTAAAATATGGAATCAAAATTGTTAAGTAACTTTGTGGGATTTGCATAAGCCTGTGAGAGTAGCTAAAAACATTTCCTACAAAATTAATTTAGGATTTTACACCATCTGTCATCCTGCTAGTAAATGTAGCAGAAAATGGTGTTTGAGTCTAGTATTTTTAGCACCCATCATGTAGCTCAAACATGGCATGAAGCAAACAATTTATGCAAGTTCTATGTTTAATAGGCACATATACTGAAGCCATTTTAAAAGCTGTTGATTTCATGCCTAAAAGGATTACAATTTGTGTTTTGCCTCTGGTGAAATGCCAATGTTGCATGCTAATAGTATTGGCCCACCTACTAGGCAGCTTAAGCAGGCCCATATGTGCCAACACATGAGGTGATTTTTTTATTATCTTTAACAGAGATGTGAATGCCTCTTCCCACTCTTTTTTTCTACAACACGCAGATGCATAACACACACTGACACAACACACAGCCTCGGGTAATACAGTCTGTGAGAGGTGATTTCTTTATCATTTGTATTTTTCCACAGGTACACTCCCTTCCACTGTACTTGGACAGGTCCAGTCCCCTGACCTTGATGACTGGAGTGAAAAGGTTTACAGATTTGAAGACACCAGCCCCAGGTATTTTAAACTCTTATAGAACTTTAGTTTAACTTGTGCTGACAGAGGACAGCTGAGTATCTTATGCTCTTATTTTATTTTTATTTGTCTAACTGTATTAACTAGCAATTGGCTTGCATTATGCGTCAAAGCACTCCAGAGTTAAAGAGCCAGAGTTAAACGTTATGAGTAATTAACCAGCTCAAGACCTGTATTATATTTTATTATATTATATATTAAATGGTACGAGAAATGCTAAGTTAAATACACCAAGTTAAGTTTTTAAATACCATGTCCACTCACTGTCCACTCTATTAGACACTCTTACCTAGTTGGTCCACCTTGTAGATGTAAAGTCAGAGACGATCACTCATCTATTGCTGCTGTTTGAGTTGGTCATCTTCTAGACCTTCATCAGTGGTCATAGGACGCTGCCCACGGGGCGCTGTTGGCTGGATGCTTTTGGTTGGTGGACTATTCTCAGTCCAGCTGTGACAGTGAGGTGTTCAGAATTTGTCTTTGCTTCTTAATCTTTAAATGTATTTGCTTTCTTATATTACTGGCGTTCCCTTGGACTCCAACAACTTGTCATCTCACTGCTTTTAAAGGTTAAAAGTAAGATTGTGAATTCCTTTTAAAGATGGAATGGAAATGTAACAGGATGGCTGCTGAGTGGAGATTCAACGTTTTACTTATGTTAAAAGTCGTGCTCTACTGTGCGGCTTAATTTGACCAGCAAAGGGGGTGCATGGAGTCACAGTGTGACTTGTCATTCTCATGCTGACAGTCACCTGTAATTCATGAGTGCTGATGAGTGCCAGATGGCAGGTTTTCTATTAATATTGCAGCTTCTTCCTGTCCTGTTTGTCAGTGCCCTGGCTGACACCTGTCGTGTCTTGAAACTGTGATGCCGAATCGCTTTGTCCGCTCCAGTTTTCCACTGACTTTGAATGGTCAGCGCCCTGTTGTTTTAGATGGATGGAATGGATGGATGGATGAATAAAGTGGATGGATGGATGGATGGATGGATGGATGGATGAAGTGGATGGATGGATGGATGAAGTGGATGAATAAAGTGGATGGATGGATGGATGGATGAAGTGGATGGATGGATGAAAGAAGTGGATTGATGGATGGATGGATGGATAGATGAAGTGGATGGATAAATGAAGTGGATTGATGGATGAAGTGGATGGATGGATGGATGGATAGGGTGGATGGATGGATGGATGCATGGATGGATGAAGTGGATGGATGGATGGATAAAGTGGATGGATGGATGCATGAAGTGGATGGATGGATGGATGGATGGATGGATAGATGGATGGATGGATAGATGAAGTGGATGGATGAATGAAGTGGATTGATGGATGCATGGATGGATGAAGTGGATGGATGGATGGATGCATGAAGTGGATGGATGGATGATGTGGATGGATGAATGGATGGATGGATAGATGAAGTGGATGGATAGATGAAGTGGATGGATGGATGGATGGATGCATGAAGTGGATGGATGAATGGATGGAAGTATGGATGGATGCATGAAGTGGATGGATGGATGGATGGATAGATGAAGTGGATGGATGGATGAAGTGGATGGATGAATGGATGGATAGATGAAGTGGATGGATGAATGGATGGATGGATGGATGGATGCATGAAGTGGATGGATGAATGGATGGATGGATAGATGAAGTGGATGGATGAATGGATGGATGGATGAATGGATGGATAGATGAAGTGGATGGATGGATGGATGAAGTGGATGGATGAAGTGGATGGATGAATGGATGGATGAATAGATGAAGTGGATGGATGGATGAAGTGGATTGATGGATGCATGGATGGAGGGATAGGATGGATGGATGAAGTGGATGGATGGATGGATAGATGAAGTGGATGGATGGATGGATGAAGTGGATGGATGGATGGATAGAGGGATGGATGCATGGATGGATGGATGGATGGATGGATGGATGAAGTGGATGGATGGATAGATGAAGTGGATGGATGGATGGATGGATGGATAGATAGATAGATGAAGTGGATGGATGAAGTGGATGGATAGATGGATGAATGGATAGATGAAGTGGATGGATGGATGGATGAAGTGGATACATGGATGGATGGATAGATGAAGTGGATGGATGGATGGATGGATGAAGTGGCTAGATGGATGGATGGATAGATGAAGTGGGTGGATGGATGGATGGATAGATGAAGTGGATGGATGGATGGATGGATGGATGAAGTGGATGGATAGATGGATGGATGGATAGATGAAGTGGATGGATGGATGGATGAAGTGGATACATGGATGGATGGATAGATGAAGTGGATGGATGGATGGATGGATGAAGTGGATAGATGGATGGATGGATAGATGGATAGATGAAGTGGATGGATGGATGGATGGACGGATGGATAGATGAAGTGGATGGATGGATGGACGGACGGACGGACCGACCGACCGACAGACAGACAGACAGACAGACAGATCCCTTTATTAATCCCATAGGGAAAGTCAGTTATTATAGCAGCTCAAGATACATTAAAGCATAAAGTATTAAAGTACACAAGAATTAAAGTACACAAGTATTAAAGTACACCAGTATTATTGTACAACACTGTGTAATTAAGTAAATAGAATAAGAAATGTAGTATGTAATATAATTACCTTTAAAAAGTGTAATTGCAGTAAAATTAACAGATTAAATATGTAATACACTAAACTGTTGTAAGGTGTTAATTGCAGTAAATATTAACAGGAGTGTAATGTAATGTAGGCTTCATAAACAGAGAGCTTACATGGAAACCTTGCCCTGGTGTTTCTGTGTTTTGTGCCATGATGTCCCCATTTTCTGGGGTGAGACACCCATAAATCCACTTGGTGCTCAGAGGAAGCACAAGTAGTGTGGTCGGGGTGAGTACCCATTTTAGGGCCGACACTGGGTGGACAGACATGGCATAAAATATTATAAAACGTGCACCGCGCCGCTCAGGTGGCGCAGCGGTAAAAAGAAACGCGCTGCAACCAGGGCTGGATTCTGAGAAGCGTGGTATCGAATCCAGCCTTGCTTTACCGGTTCGAAGCTGAGTGGCTATATGAGCAACGATTGGCCGGTTGCTCATGTGGGGGGTGGGACAAAGAACCGGATGTGGGTCTCTCTCTGTCAGAATGCGATTGCGTTCTCTGCCGGCTGATTGGAGGCGCTTACACAGAGATGGGAGAGGGTGCCCTTAGGGTGTGTCTCTCCGCATGCAACGCTAGGTGGCGCCAAACTCGTCAATGTGTGGGTGGCAAAGATGCATCTGGCTGCTGCTCGTGTTTCGGAGGGGATACGGGTTAGCTTCAATCACCTCCGTCAGGGCAGGGTTCGGCATAGACAGAGAGGAAGCACGATGCTAATTGAACAATTGGATGCGCTAAAAGGGGAGAAAAAGGGGTAAAAAAAAAAAAACGTGCACCGCTATTCACACACATACAAAAATAAACATTTTGTGTTATATTCAAGCCTGTCTCTTTAAATTCTGCTTATCTTGTTTAAAATAAGCATCCTTGAGCTGTTGTGAAATAAGTTTGCCCTTGGTAATTAAAATAATGACCACATTCATACATTAGCAGTTTATCACAGGGCTGTGTGGAATGACTTTTGGCAGACATAGCATCTCTTCAACCTTGGCCGTGTTTCATTTGCTTACTTGACAGTTAATTACCTCATTTGGCACAGTAGCTCAATGTCACCAACAATGTGGAACTCAATTGCTGTTATGTGAACATGATTGCAGCTTTTTAAATCTAATTTGAATGTTAGCCAGTGTGAGTTTGCTGACCTTGGTGCATGATTTCAAGGCTGAGAAACACAGTTTAGCACTGTACGAAACATATCGTATTGCATTCATCTCCAGAGTAAAGTTTGTGCTGCATTTAAATCACATTAGCTGCTGATTCATCGATAGTGACAGTAGTGGATACTGTTTTCCCTGTGTTACAGTTATTAGCCCTCGTTATATATTGTTTCAATACTTCTAGCTCCAGTACTTCAATACTTCCTGCTTCAATAGCTTCTACTTTCAGGTCATTTTGTTCTGTACAGACGTAAATTACTGCCATTGTACATACTGTAGTTCTTCTGTAAGCTTAATGTTAATCTTTAACTTAAATCTTAACTCATCATTTGTACAACTCCCCTTAAAATTTCAGCATTTTACATAATACAGTAGACCCTTGACTTACGAATTTAATTGGTTCCAAAGGGCTGTTCTTGAGTCAAAATGTTCGTTAGTTAAACCTATTTTTCCCATAAGAAATCATGTAAATATAATTAATCCGTGCCAGACCTCCCAACCACCCCCATACCTAACCTTTCTAATGTCTTAAATGGTCTTTTTTGTTATAAATACAAGTAAAGTATATTTTCCCTTAAATCTTAAATGATAGAATAGACATTCCTGTAAACAATAATAAACAACAATACACAGTAGTACTCTACATAAAAACACACACATCACTTTTCAGTACAGTACGTGTGCTGTACCATACACCATAATAAATTTCCTTCTTTTTTTTATAAAATATATCTACCAGAAGCAACAATAACTCTCATATTTCTCTATTATCTCCTTCTTTATTTCAATAGTGTTATATTTTGTAGGTGTAATTGCACGAAAGAAAGAATACTTTACAGCTACTGGCAGGAGTAATTATACAACAACAACAAATGTAATAGATTTTTCATTTTCTCACCACTACGCTTTCTCTTCATATTCTCTGGGGACATTTTAATATTGAATTTTACAAAATATATAGGACAACACCGGAAAAACACCATCCGCTGTCCGAATGTTTGCTCACTGTATATATAGAGAGAGAGACGGTCAGAGTCAACTTGTTCGTGACGTCATGTGTTTCGCGAATTTCGGTTTGTAACCCGAAATTTGTTTGTACGTTAAGTTGAAAAAAATCGCTCGTAACCCAAAATGTTTGTATGGTAAACCGTTTGTAACTCAAGGGTCTACTCTATGTGGGTCTAACACCAAAATTAAATCCTTGTATATAATTATACTTAATAAATATACAGTGGGGCCAAAAAGTATTTAGTCAGCCACTGATTGTGCAAGTTCTCCTACTTAGAAAGATGAGAGAGGTCTGTAATTTTCATCATAGGTACACTTCAACTATGAGAGACAAAATGAGAAAAAAAAAATCCAGGAGATCACATTGTAGGATTTTTAAAGAATTTATTTGTAAATTATGGTGGAAAATAAGTATTTGGTCAATAACAAACAAGCAAGATTTCTGGCTCTCACAGACCTGTAACTTCTTCTTTAAGAAGCTCTTCTGTCCTCCACTCGTTACCTGTATTAATGGCACCTGTTTGACCTCGTTATCTGTATAAAAGACACCTGTCCACAGCCTCAAACAGTCAGACTCCAAACTCAACCATGGCCAAGACCAAAGAGCTGTCGAAGGACACCAGGAAGAAAATTGTAGACCTGCACCAGGCTGGGAAGAGTGAATCTACAATAGGCAAGCAGGTTGGTGTGAATAAATCAACTGTGGGAGCAATTGTAAGAAAATGGAAGACATACAAGACCATTGATAATCTCCCTCGATCTGGGGCCCCACGCAAGATCTCATCCCGTGGGGTCAAAATGATCATGAGAACGGTGAGCAAAAATCCCAGAACTACACGGAGGGACCTGATGAATGACCTGCAGAGAGCTGGGACCAAAGTAACAAAGGCTACCATCAGTAACACACTACGTCGAGAGGGACTCAAATCCTGCAGTGCCGGGCGTGTCCCCCTGCTTAAGCCAGTACATGTCCAGGCCCATCTGAAGTTTGCCAGAGAGCATATGGATGATCCAGAAGAGGATTGGGAGAATATCATGTGGTCAGATGAAACCAAAATGGAACTTTTTGGTAAAAACTCAACTCGTCGTGTTTGGAGGAAGAAGAATGCTGAGTTGCATCCCAAGAACACCATACCTACTGTGAAGCATGGGGGTGGAAACATCATGCTTTGGGGCTGTTTTTCTGCAAAGGGGACAGAACGACTGATCCGTGTTAAGGGAAGAATGAACGGGACCATGTATCGTGAGATTTTAAGCCAAAACCTCCTTCCATCAGTGAGAGCATTGAAGATGGAACGTGGCTGGGTCTTCCAGCATGACAATGATCCCAAACACACTGCTCGGGCAACGAAGGAGTGGCTCCGTAAAAAGCATTTCAAGGTCCTGGAGTGGCCTAGCCAGTCTCCAGACCTTAACCCCATAGAAAATTTGTGGAGGGAGTTGAAAGTCCGTGTCGCCCCAAAACATCACTGCTCTAGAGGAGATCTGCATGGAGGAATGGGCCAAAATACCAGCTACAGTGTGTGCAAACCTGGTGAAGACTTACAGGAAACGTTTGACCTCTGTCATTGCCAACAAAGCTTATGCTTTCAGTGGCTTTAGCACAATCAGTGGCTGACTAAATACTATTTGGCCCCACTGTAGTTTTATCTTTGCTAGAATGGCCCCCCTTATTCATAAAGTCCATAGGAAAAATCTGTGGAAACAGCTTGTTTAATTAACCAGTGAAGTCATTTACCATGCATTAGGTCTGTTTCCGTTTGTTTGGAATGCAGCCAGAATTAGTATTTTGAAAAGATTATAGAATGCCTTTATTTGTCATATACACCGATTAGGCATAACATTATGACCACCTTCCTAATATTGTGTTGGTCCCCCTTTTGCTGCCAAAACAGCCCTGACCTGAGGCATGGACTCTACTAGACCCCTGAAGGTGTGCTGTGGTATCTGGCACCAAGATGTCAGCAGCAATTCCTTTAATTCCTGTAAGTTGTGAGGTGTGGCCACCATGAATCGGACTTGTTTGTCCAGCACATCCCACAGATGCTTGATTGGATTGAGATCTGGGGAATTTGGAGGCCAAGTCAACACCTCAAACTTGTTGTGCTCCTCAAACCATCCCTGAAGCACTTTTGCTTTTGGCGGTGGACAGGGGTCAGCATGGGCACCCTGACTGGTCTGCGGCTATGCAGCCCTATACGCAACAAAATGTGATGCACTGTGTATTCTGACACCTTTCTATCAGAACCAGCATTAACTTCTTCAGCAGTTTGAGCTACAGTAGCTCGTCTGTTGGATCAGACCACACAGGCCAGCCTTTGTTCCCCACGTGCATCAATGAGCCTTGGTCACCCATGACTTTGTTGCCAGTTAACCACTGTTCCTATCTTGGACCACTTTTGATAGATACTGACCATAGCAGACTGGTAACACCCCACAAGAGCTGCAGTTTTGGAGATGCTCTGACCCAGTCGTCTAGCCATCACGACTAGACCCTTGTCAAACTCACTCAAATCCTTACGCTTGCCCATTTTTCCTGCTTCTTACACTTTGAGGATAAAATGTTCACTTGCTCCCTAATATATCCCACCCACTAACAAGTGCCGTGATGAAGAGATAATCAGTGTTATTCACTTCACCTGTCAGTGGTCGTAATGTTATGCCTGATCGGTGTATACATATACACATATACAGTACAATGATATTTTTATTTTTCGCATATCCCAGCTTCTCTGGAAGCTGGGGTCAGATCGCAGGGCCAGCCATTGTACTGTGCCCCTGGAGCCAAGAGGGTTAAGGGCCTTGCTCAGAGGCCCAACAGTGGCTGCATGGCAGAGCTGGAATTCGAACCCTCAACCTTTCAGTTAGTAGCCCAAAGCTCTACTTTCGATTAATAGCCCAAAGCTTTACTTCATTTATGTCACCAGTGTTTCTATATGATACCAGACCAACCACAGCTGTGAACATGGTAAGTGGTTAGCAAACATAAATAAAGAACTAGAATCCCTCATTTAGGCTGGACTGCACAGCTAGGCTAGATGGAAAAACACCCTGCATCTCTTTTCATACATTAAAATACTGCATATTGCAGTAAATAAAGCAGTATTTATTAAATGTGTACTTTTTTTACTTTTGCTCGACATTAATCCTGAGCTCGCCTGAAAGAAAACTGCTTTTTGACTCACCCTAAAGTAGCAATAATTGCATTAAAAAACCTCGTGTCTGGATCAAAAGTGGAAAATGTGAAAAATTTCCAATTAGTGAGAAGTAAGACTAAATACAGCCAGTTCTTGAAGGTCTTCTGTCTCTTACGGAAAGTAAAATGAGGACATGGACTTACAGTATAAAAGCCGACACTTTATAATGCCAGAAGGCTGAACGGCTACATAATGACTAAAGATTTGTCGAGTGTAATGGAAACACGAAGCCTTTTCATGAATTGCTCAGTTATTATTATGTCTGGCCAAAGGCAATTCAAAATGTCTACTTTATGTAATTAGCTGTAGCTTTTTTATTATCTCTGTACTCCTATATAAACACTCACATTGTCTCTTTCTCTGTTTCAAAGGCATTTCACCCTGAACCAGAGCTCTGGTCAACTGAGCATAAAGAGCGGTACACCGGCAGGCGTGTACAGGCTGCAGGTGCGAGTGGCAGATAAGACTTGGCCTGATGTCACCTCCTCAGTGCAGATCACGGTCAGGGAACTGAAGGAAGAGGCGCTGCTCAATGCTGGTTCACTCCGAATATCCAGTGTGTAGTCTTTCTTTATTTCTTTTGTGCAACCCTTACTTATTTTATTATAAATCTTTCTAGAAAACCCCAAATCATTTCTCACTAAGGGTTGCATTCTTTGTGGACTTTTGTGCACAGGGGCATAGTCATGCTACACCAGAAAAGTCTTTTCACCAAACCACAAAGTTAAAAGCATATTTAATTTGTAGAATTAATATTATACACCAGTTAGCAATGGATGTTGTTTAAACACTTGAACCCAATAAATAGGAGTGTTGTTCACATACTTTTGGTTATGGATGGATGATAACTAGCTTCCTTGATAATGCTGTTTTATTCTATTGCAGATTGTTTGCTATCTTTGCTATTGGTTGAAAATACCAATCGTGGTAAAGTTACCAAGCCATCACTAACAAATTAAACTCCATTACACATATGAGTTTACATGCTTTTAGACAAAAATAAGCTAAAAGCCAGCAGTTACTTAAATACAGTTGCTGGATGATGGAAAAGTAGGTTAAAGAAATAAGAAAAAGAAAATAGATGGACGTTTTAATGTTTCAATATGATTTAATCATACAGCCAGGCACCCAGGTGGCGCAGCGGGATATTCTGAACTCCTCGGTTCGAAACTAGTTATTGCCACCGGTTGGCTGGGTGTCATCTAGCAGGCATAATTGGCAGTGTGTGCAGGGAGGGATGACCGGACTATTTGGGCGGGGTCTTCAAATGCTATCCCTGATTGGCGGATAGATGCGCCTGTGCAGAGTGCATGGATGGAAAAGGGTTCTGTTAAGGGCTGCGCATGGGTCGGAGGAGGTGTGAGGAGCAATTTACCCTCCTCAACTGCAAAACATCAGGGATCCTCAGCAACAGAAGACAAATTGACTACACTAAATTGGGAGAAAATGGAAGAAAATGCATAAAATATAATTAAAAGAAATCATACAGCCAAAATAACCTGAATGTTTTTGTTTAAAATAAAGTGAAGTGATTGACATGGCTGAACCAATGTCTTGAATTGAAGCAAGTCCATTAGCCCTTTGATGCACAAGCTAAAACCCCTTCTAATGCACAACATGGGTCAAAAATGACCCATATTCATCCATTCTAGAATATTTTCATATGCACATTTGTCAGTTATTCATGTCTTACGCTGTCTTAGCTAATAAAAGCGATCTATGCTAGAATATGTAAACAGCTAGCAAGCAAATAGTATTGGACATATTCAAGATTCAAGAGCCTAATCTTTGGTTGTCTTTCAAAAGATCAGTAAATATGTTTTTGACTACAAACACTTACAAATGTCAGTAGTTTCTGTCAAATTCCATAGTAAATACTATTTTTGACCCATGTTGTGCATTAGAAAACAAGTTAATTGAAAAATTCATGGAAGCTTGAATGACAAAATTAATTTATTGCAAAGATATAGAAAATAAAAACTCAGTTGGGTCACTTTTGACCCAGGTTGTGCATCAAATGGTTAGAGGGTCACTTGTAAATTAAGGAAACCTTGAAAACCTTGAGGATAGTTTGTTAAGAGAAATTGGTGAACAATTAAACCACAATGCTGCAACAAGCTAAACACCCACCCAAAGCTTTGCAACAAACTACTCTTATCAAAATCTGTGTGAGACTACATTGGGTGTTCAAATCAAAGTGGCCTTATAGTAATTGAAACTGCTGGTGTGTATTTATGTCTAGATCTAACAGCGGATGAGTTATTCCGGTCTTCTAATGGTGAAGAGAGTCTCTACCAGCGTCTGCAGCATCTGCTTTCTATGTACCTGCAGACAGATCTGGAGAATGTACACATCTTCAGCCTTGCTAACAGCAGCCATCCCACCCAGAAACACCTTAACCTGTGGTTTGCTGCTCATGGCTCTCCCTACTACAAACCTGAAAAACTCCATGGTGCTGTGGCTATGCACAAGTCCAAGGTAAGAGAGCGCACACACACAATTTGTATTTACATCTCTCAGTGAGTACCGACAGCTACTAACGCATTACACTTATACACAGAGTGACAATCTGTGCCAGACTTCATGAATATTTCATAGCCTTGTAAGGTATGACACAGCAGGCTGCGGCCATGACGAGTGAGCTGAGAAAAGGGGGAGTAAGGGAGGGACAGCAGGAGAGGATAAATGAATCAGTAAATCAGGTGGGAGTGGGAGCTCATCACAGCTGTGTGAAGCTGACCGTCTCCTCGTGTTGTTTATGCGTAGGGCTGGCAGGTGATCTGAAAGCTTTACAAATGCTTGTAATGAATGTGACAAACTGCCCTTGACCGTGGATTTTAGCCAATCACACACACTCAAACAGATTACCCTGTGTGAACTCGGATGATGGTCTTATTTCTCATACCAACCCAGCAATAATCCTGTGATGTGGTACTATCAATAGACATTTTATAGAGAGAGCTGCAAAAACCTTCTTGCATTTTTTATGAGTATTAAAGAAAAAGTATTATGTATTAATATTATTAAATACAGGTAATAAATACAGGTGCTTTAATTCTTATGGATAATGAACCACTAAGCCACCTCTGTTAAATAAATAGAGGTTATGCTTTATCCTGGGGCTTTCTAACAGGTAGTTTAGTATGACCCAATGACATGGAGTGCATTTCCAGGTAATAATAATGATTAATCTTAGCAATTTACCAACAATTTTAAGAATTTCATTGTTTTGGTGTTTTCCAAAAGCCTTTTTAGCCTCCAAAATTATGAACAAGTATTAAGTAGTTCTTTGTTGACTCCACCTCTGCATCTGCGGTGGCAAGGCACCGCCAGTCAAAAACTAAACCTCAAACCGGTTTACAAACATTTTCATTATTATATCACCAAAAATTCACTATGCAAATATGTTTTATACAAACTAATAACTAATAAGTATTTAAAATATGGGTGTAAAATAATACATATATTTTATGAGTCAGTCCAGAAGCATGGCAACCCAGCACAAACAGAATTTTTCCACAACTAAGCCAAATGCTAGAAGAATTAAAAAAATTACTCGTTTCCAGAGCTCAGGGAGGGTCAACTAAATCTGTAAATAAAGAGACAGTCATTGGTTAAGTTATAGCAACCTTACTTGGTTTGATTTGTAGCCATTTCTTTTTTAACTGGAACACATGTATGAATTTACTCCCACTAGTACTACTAATTTAATTTGTTTTGTTTTATTTAAATGCTTACATCAGTAAATAATCTCCTGTAGTGTAATCCAGTTATTTAATTTGTTTTACATCAATCAAATGATTTAAACCCTGGATTAAAATTGAACACTGTAAAAGCAAAGGCCTTTACAATGGGAGACTGTAACGTTACCCACTATACCATGAGACACACAATCAAAGTTAATTTAATACCAGGAACATACCAACTTCATAAATCTAGCTAATAGATTTGAGTTTGTGTAGTCAGTGGATGTAGCGTACTCAAGGTGCCGGTGCCGTTGCCGTGCGCAGAACCAGTAAGTCAGTAAGTTTTTTAAATTAGCAGCCTCTATCGTTTTTAGGTAGAACTGCATCTGAACTTTAAGAAATACCTTGTACGTTATTTGCCTCAATACTCTTACATTTACTAGTGAGTTAAAGTGCTACTTTAGTTATGAATGGTTTCGGGAAAGACTTTAAGTTAAATTAAAGAATGTTCTTAAGTAAAAGAGTTATGAACGTTTTACTCACCATGCTTGAAACATTCCCCCAGATTCTCCCAGTATTAGGAAGCTGGGTCTTTATCTCAGCATACGTACATTTCAAATTTTGAAGACTGAAGTCTCTAGGTATTTCTCTGTTGCAGCTGGAGTCCACATTGGGTGTGAGCATACTGCAAGTGGGTGTGGACGAGTGTGCCTACACGGACTGCAGTTCTGCAGGTGGCTGTTCCAGCAGGGTGGTGTTTGGTGACACCCCTTCAGTTCTGAACGGTGGTAATGTTTCACTAGTGTCTGTCTCAGCCACAGTTACAGCTCAGTGTGGCTGCTTAGTAAGAGAGAAACAGCACCTGTCCTGCTCCTCCTACCCCCGCAACCCCTGTTTCAATGGAGGCACCTGCCTGGATACAGACATGGGCTACAGGTCTGTATAAAAATATGCCAATGTGTATTGGCTCTATGGTGTTTGGATGAGTTTTACAATTACAGGACCAGTACATGTTTAAATGTAGGTAATGACTTGTGGACCTTACCCTTAATGTAAAAAAATTTACCTTCCCTAGGTGTAAATGTCCACCCATGTTTGATGGTCCAGAGTGCCAGCAGACTAAGCACACATTTCTGGGAGATGGCTATGCCTGGTTTTCACCCATTAAGCCCTGCTTCACAAGCCACATCTCTGTGGAGTTCATTACAGAGGCAAGTGATGGCCTGCTGCTGTACAACGGCCCTCTCAGCACCCCCCAGCCTGGAGACAAGCAAGACTTCATAGCACTAGGTACATTATCTATACCAGTAATGGAACTGTAAATGAATTATTGAGGATTAAGGAAAAGGATGAGGGCAAAAGTTGCATTTACCTGATTTACCTGATTTTCTTCCCATTTTGCCAGTCACAGATAAGATACCAACTTAAAATCAACAACCGCTCGTGTGGAAGTGAGGGCTAACACATTATTCCTCCAAGACATTTGAAGCCACTTGTAGTCTTTTTTAAGCTGATGATCATGCAGTCATAGTACAGCTTGGTAGCGTCATAAAAGGGGAAAGATGAAACACAAGTTTAAGCATTCTAAAGACCAACAAAGGACTTGGTTTCATTACATTTTACATTTTTGGCATGTAGCAGATGCTTCTAACAAAAGCGACTTACAGTTGTGACCACAAACATTGCAAGCAATTGAGGGATAAGTTTAGGCATTCTAAGGACCACTGAACAAGTCTAAGGTCCTTTCTGGTGTGGCAGGTCTTACTGCCACCTCTGGATTAGCCTAACTGGGGTTGCTCTCTTGTACTCTTCTGTTTGTAGATGACTATGGCATCTTTGGGATTATAAATCATAACCATCCACTTTCAGGCCTGTCCCCCAGTTAAGTTTTACTTATCCTCTAACCTTGTCTTCCTCTCGAAATGCCAGCCATGATGCCTAAATAAGATAGCATCTTGATTTTCAACATTTAGCAGATGCCTTAATCCAAAGTGACTTACGATTGTGACCATACACAGTTCAAGCAACTGAGGGTTTAGGGCGTTGCTCAAGGGTCTAACAGTGGCACGCTGGCAGATGTGGGGCTTGACCAGTCCAGTATCTTAACCACTGAGCTACCACTGTCACTCAGACAACATGGTTTTACTACATTTTACATTTACTTTTTTGGCATTTAGCAGACCAGAGCGACTTACAATTGTGACCTCATACATTGCAAGCAATTGAGAGTTAAGGGCATTGCTCAGGGGCCCAACAGTAGTGGTGATACATTCGGTTCATTTTATGGACTCGGGTTAATCTGAGTCACTCAGTAATGTGATCCGGTTCACTTGAGTCACTTGCACTGACATCTTGATTGCAATTGATTTACTGCATGAAAATGCATCCAAATATCACTTGTCTTCCGTGCACTCATCTTCTGTAAATAAATCCTTCTATCTCATTTCTCTTGTCACCTCACACAGTCAGAGGACTCATAGGATTTGGGTTAATTGATTACTGATTCATTACAAAGATTCGAATAATTAACCCGGGTGATTCAGGAACCGCCCAGCTCTTCCCAACAGTAGCTACACTGTAAAAAATCTGTGTTTGGTTATGTTCTGAGAATGTAAAAATAAATGTTGGCACAACATGAATTATTGAAATAGTTGGTCCAAAAACAAAAAAATGTGTTGTGCCGTCAGCTGTAGTAGTTTTACTCTTCAACTTAAAATGTTAGGTTCAGTAAACGAGTACAACTGTGTTCACTCAACATTTCAAGTCCAATGAAAAAAACTGATTTGGGTGAGCAACAGTGGGAATGAGGAAACTAATGCGCATGCGCACCAGAGGGATGTCTTCGCGCCAGTTTTTATGGAGAGAAGAGGACTTTCAAACAACCGTTTTATATTAACGAGAAGATTTCAAACAAACAGTAAGTATCTTAACATCATTACATCTTATACACGAACTGAAACTGAACTGAAAGCTGGAGGACGTTTCCATCATTTTAATGTTTTTAAACGTAACTCCACATGCCACCACTACCTCTTTTACTTTGGTCTGAATATTAAATAACTATAAGTATACTGTTAAGCTGTGATAAAACACCGTATCAAACTGGTGATAGAGCCGTGTCTATTAAGGAACCCGACTCTTACACTGTTAGCGAACCGACTAAAATTACTTTGCATTTTACTCAAATATTTTGGAAGCCTGTTGAGTTACTGCATTGTAAACAACGTTAAAGCAACTGGATGCTGCTGTCAGATGCTTCTGCATCCACATACGTGTGTGAAACGGTGACTTTGCTTTTATAAACGTTGTTAACAAACCGTGGTGTATAGATATTTTTAGCTGTTAAAACGAGTGGAGAAATTCTAAACGCAGCACATTATGTAAGTAAAAAGCATTAATTAATTCATTTAAGTTGAGTAAGCGTTGTTAATCTCTGGGGAATCTAAGCAAAGATTTTTACGTGCTGACTAACGTACTACAAGTACCATTTTATACTGCAGTTAAGCCAGCCTCCACTTCGAAATGCTCAGTCAAATCAGCCCCCACGTTGTTTCTAAGGATGTGCGTATACTAAACATTACGGTAATAGCATCTGGTAAAACTGATAAAAAAAGTCACTGACAACCTGAACGTGACTACATCAGTTATAAATATATCAGTTAAAAATATATAAATATATCAGTTAAAAATATAAAAATATATCAGTTAAAAATATAAAAATATATCGGTTACAAATATACTGTACATATAAATATCACATATAATAATAGTTAATATATATATATATATATATAAATATAATCAGTTATATATCAGTTAAAATATGAATATATCATCTAAGAAAATACATATATACCAGTTAAAAAATATATATAAATATATTAGTTAAAAATATATAATTATATCAGTTAAAAATATAAAAATATATCAGTTAAAAATATAAAAATATATCGGTTACAAATATACTGTACATATAAATATCACATATAATAATAGTTAATATATATATATATATATATATATATATATATAAATATAATCAGTTATATATCAGTTAAAATATGAATATATCATCTAAGAAAATACATATATACCAGTTAAAAAATATATATAAATATATTAGTTAAAATTATATTAATATATAAGTTAAAAATTAGGGCTGTCGAAGTTAACGCGATAATAACGCATTAACGCAATCTCAATTTAATGCGATTAAAAAAAATAGTGCCGTTAACGCAAATTCTAGTTCATGTTGAGACTTGACTGGTAGAACCAACGTTTTAATGTCGGACTTGCCACCGTTGTTCATTTGCGGTTTGTTAAAATAATATAACTGAGCGTCGTAGGGATGCACTTGCATAATAAAGAAATAAATACACGCTATATTCACAAGTTGTCGGGAGCAAAACACTTTATTAACTTAATCTGTTACGGCACTGAATACCGGAGTCAAGCACGCTAGTCCATGAACTATGGAAGCCCCAAAAGGGTCAAAACACACTCACTTCGTGTAGAAACGTCCACTTTTCACATTTCACTTAAAAAACCTTGTTTTCTATAACATTTACACAGATTTTATTTAATGCGATTAATCGCGATTAACTATATGAAATTCTGATATTAATCGCGATTAAAAATTTTAATCGTTTGACAGCCCTATTAAAAATATATAAATATATCAGTTAAAAATATATAAATGTATCAGTTAAAAAATATGTAAATATATCAGTTAATTGTATTTGGGATACAATTTCAAGCTTTAAAAAAAAGAGTTGCTAATAACCTGACATTATGATTTTACTTTAAATTTAAAGTCAACTAAAATTTAATCGTAGCTCTTTAATTTTTATTGTTATTAAAAGAAATCTACTTTCCACACAACAATTTTACTTTTTAATGATAGTACACCATTTGTAGATGTCACTCAGTTAATATCAAGCAATTCTGATGTATCATTTTTAAATACAGGCCTTTATTTCAAAATGATAGATCAGAATTGCTTGATATTAACTGAGTGACATCTACAGATGGTGTACTATCATTATGAAGTGGAATTATTGTGTGGAAACTAGACAATTCCTTTTTAATAACAGTCTAGAGTTAAAATAATGAACATTTGACAATATAAAGGCCTTTATTTCAAAATGATAGATCAGAATTGCTTGATATTAACTGAGTGACATCTACAGAAGGTGTACTATCATTATGAAGTGGAATTATTGTGTGGAAACTAGACAATTCCTTTTTAATAACAGTCTAGATTTAAAATAATGGACATTTGACAATATAAAGGCCTTTATTTCAAAATGATACATCAGAATTGCTTGATATTAACTGAGTGACATCTACAGGTGGTGTACTATCATTATGAAGTGGAATTATTGTGTGGAAACTAGACAATTCCTTTTTAATAACAGTCTAGAGTTAAAATAATGGACATATGACAATATAAAGGCCTTTATTTAAAAATGATACATCAGATTTGCTTGATATTAACTGAGTGACATCTACAGATGGTGAACTATCATTATGAAGTGGTATTATTGTGTGGAAACTAGACAATTCCTTTTTAATTACAGTCTAGAGTTAAAATAATGGACATTTGACAATATAAAGGTCTTTATTTCAAAATGATACATCAGAATTGCTTGATATTAACTGAGTGACATCTACAGAAGGTGTACTATCATTATGAAGTGGAATTATTGTGTGGAAACTAGACAATTCCTTTTTAATAACAGTCTAGAGTTAAAATAATGGACATTTGACAATATAAAGGCCTTTATTTCAAAATGATACATCAGAATTGCTTGATATTAACTGAGTGACATCTACAGATGGTGTACTATCATTATGAAGTGGAATTATTGTGTGGAAACAAGAAAATTCCTTTTTAATAACAGTCTAGAGTTAAAATAATGGACAGTTGACAATATAAAGGCCTGTATTTCAAAATGATACATCAGAATTGCTTGATATTAACTGAGTGACATCTACAGATGGTGAACTATCATTATGAAGTGGAATTATTGTGTGGAAACTAGACAATTCCTTTTTAATAACAGTCTAGAGTTAAAATAATGGACATATGACAATATAAAGGCCTGTATTTCAAAATGATACATCAGAATTGCTTGATATTAACTGAGTGACATCTACAGATGGTGTACTATCATTATGAAGTGGTATTATTGTGTGGAAACAAGAAAATTCCTTTTTAATAACAGTCTAGAGTTAAAATAATGGACATTTGACAATATAAAGGTCTTTATTTCAAAATGATACATCAGAATTGCTTGATATTAACTGAGTGACATCTACAGATGGTGTACTATCATTATGAAGTGGAATTATTGTGTGGAAACAAGAAAATTCCTTTTTAATAACAGTCTAGAGTTAAAATAATGGAAATTTGACAATATAAAAGGCTTTTATTTAGAAATGACACATCATATTTGCTTTCAGGTTATTACCAACTCTTTTTTTCAAAGCTTGAAATTGTATCCCTAATACAGTTTGCAGGAAGAAATAGGTTTTTTGATTTTTTTTCATTTTTAACTAATATATGTATATATTTTTTTAACTGATACATTAACATGTTTTTAACTGATATATTTCTGTATTTTAACTGATATATTTATATATTTTAACTGATACATTTATATATATTTTAACTGAAATATTTCTATATTTATAACTGATGTAGTCATGTTCAGGTGACTTTTTTTTTATCAGTTTTACCAGACGCTATTACCGTAATGTTTAGTATATGCACATCCTTCGAAACAACGTGGGGGGCTGATTTGACTGAGCATTTCGAAGTGGAGGCTGGCTTAACCGCAGTCATTTTATTAGCATGTCATTGCTTGTGTTAATATGCATTTTCTTAGACATAAATGGGGCTCTGATATTATTATGTGTTCCAGAGTATACAGAAGTATTACAGGACCACAAAGAACATGAAAAAAAACCTGGATTCTTGAAGTGGTGAAGGAGAGTGCTGTTTTATCAAGATCACTGTCCAGTGCAGTCAATGTTGCAGTTGTAATTGAAGAAGAAGTAGTAATGGACAACCTGCCCGACTACACTAATGCCTTCAAGACACCAAACCATCGAAACTGGTTTTTATTCCACCTTAAAAATTAGCAATTACATTTAGGTGCTAAGTTGACTTGTAATTTGTAGTTGCCCTTGCACCTTAAAAACTACATTTAGGCTCTACTTACATTTTCTAATATAAATTGTTTCAATTACACACTATAACATGTATAACTTGTAATTTGTATGATGCTTGTGAATGCTGAATGTTTAAAAAAAAATTATTGTTTATATGATACATGCAAATAAAATGTATTTGTTAAGAATTTACATTTGCTATGCAGTGTTCACTTATTCAGTATATTTTACATGTACTTTGATACTAATTAATAATTAACTGGACTAAACAAATGTAGCTGACAGAATTGAAAATTTATTGTTGGACCAACAAGATGTATTTGATGAATTTCATTGACACAACCTATTTTTTTAGTTTGTCCGAAATTGTAGAATTGTCAGCAGAACTTAAAATATATTGTTGGAACAACAAGATGTATTTGATGAATTTCATTGACACAACTTATTTTTTTTAGTTGGTCCTAAATTCTATGGTTGTCAGCAGAACTTAAATTATGCATTTCAGATAACTTAAAGTAGGCCAACTAAAAAAAATTAGATGCAACGGGTCACTAAGAATTTTTAAGTTGAACAGACTTGAAATTTTTTACAGTGTACCTGGTGGTGGTGGGGCTTGAACCATTTTTTTACACATGGCTCATTCTATAAAATAAATTCTATTAATTTCATATTAATTAACTACAAGAACATCTTAATAGATGAGGGTGAAGATTGTAAAGGATAAACACAGCTATAAATGAATGTAAATAGAAATGTCTATGCTGAGCACTGGGGGCAAACAGGATGAGTACTAACACTTTAACATTTTGTTTTGTCCTTTCCGTATGATGTTTCCAGAAAACAATCTGCACTGGCCTTAAAAATGCTGAGCTTGTCAGTATGCTGTGTGTTGCCTGTAGTCACGTAATTAGTAAAGCTAGCCCTATGTTACCGAGATTAGAGGCAGAAAATCAAACTCGACCACAA
The DNA here is from genome assembly GCF_030014385.1 of Trichomycterus rosablanca. Lineage (NCBI taxonomy): Eukaryota > Metazoa > Chordata > Actinopteri > Siluriformes > Trichomycteridae > Trichomycterus > Trichomycterus rosablanca. The sequence goes on along the minus strand of NC_085990.1, from coordinate 39,591,368 downwards.
ATTGTAGTGAAGCATTTTTTGCCGCAGGCATCACAGCGCTCGGTGGACATGTACGAACTTAAAAGCTATCGAACTGGATGCTCTGTCAGTGTGTGATGTATTAGTCTAAGAAAACAATGAGAAACCACATTAAAGATGGTGAACACTAAGTCAAGGGTGGCATGCTGGCACAGCAGGTATTGTGGATGCTGCACGCCAACAGTTGAGCATGTCCGTGTATGCGTGTATGGGAATGAAGGATTGTGGGATGCAACGTACTGGCTTTTGTGCAAGATAAATTCCTGTCTTACTCTGGTTGTTTCTAAGTACACTTTGGGGGTCAGAACAATCAAAACCTAAACAAGATAATGTATCTAAGGAAGGATGAATGAATAATAAACACTAATGCATATACAATAAATTGTTGGGAACAGGAAGGAGTAAAGAGTAAAGGGGGAACTATATATTGGTGTCAAAGGTTTCGGAATGGCATGTCCAACAAGTTTATGGTCAGGTGTCACTGTAAATTTGGCCAAATAGGGTGAACATATGAGGGTTCTTCAAAACGTTTCCACACTTTTTTTAAACTCTGTTTATTAAGAATAAAAAAAAAATTACATCACTCTTCAACATAGCCACCTTCCGATTCCAACGTCGTTTTTTTTTTTTGTGCATTTCCCCCAAAGTAGTTTCCAATTACTCTATTGCTGTATGGTTGAGGAGAGCCGGACTAACACATGTCCCCTCCGACACGTGTGCAGTAGCCGACTGCACCTTTTCACCTGCACGAGACACACCCTGATCTTCATTATTCCTCGTCTCTGTGCAGGCGCCATCAATCAGCCAGCAGAGGTCGTAATTGCATCAATTATAAGGTCCCCTCTGGCACCTTGAACAACAGCCAATCATTCTTCATGTAGGCACCCAGCCTGCCGGATGGCAGAGCTGAGATTCGAACCGACGAGTGTTTTACCGCTGCACCACCTAAGCGCCCGCATTGTACCAACTTTTTAATGCCATCAGCTAAAATGTTTTTGGTTGAGCGCATTGCCACTGATGCATCACATGGAAATCTTCTTCCCTTTAAAGCTTCTTTGAGCGTGCAAAAAGGTGGAAATCAGATGGCGCTAAATCCAGACTATAAGCTCTCTCTTAGTCTCTCAGACACGACCAATTACTACTCCTCCCTCGTATTATTGCATTACACTGATATTACATCTCATTTCTCTCTCTAGAGCTGAAGAATGGTGTTCCGGTGCTGAGTATTAATCATGGATCAGGCATTTGTGTACTGCAGCTTCCACCACAAGCCTCAGTGTCCGATCGTCGCTGGCACCGCCTCGATATTATCAGCGATGGAAAGGTAGGATCATGCAGGCAGAATTTCCTCTAAAAGTTTAGAGAGAAACATTAATGTGCTGGGGAAAATGGACCCAATTCAGTTAAATTGAGAGGTTACCAAAAACAGTCACTAAAGCAGTGGTGGGCAAACTACCATGGCCCGTTAGGCTGTTTAATACGGCCCATTGATTATTTACAAAATTGTCATAAAGACCGAATTCATTTCGCTTTTTGCTTCCTGCAATACCTTAAAGTTTAGTTGATTCCACTAAATGGCACACTCCAATCACTACCGACCTTTACTAAAACCGAGTCTGTCATCTCTACACACAGAAATTCATTCTTTATGTTGTCATTGAGCCCTACTTTAACAATGAATGGATCAAAAAAGAAAATTCAGCAGTGCCTAGTTTTTAGGAGTGGACAGCTAAATATTTTTTCACCAAAGTCCAATCAAAGGCCATATGTTCTATTTGCCAAGAATTTATTGCGGTTTTCAAATAATACAATAATACAGTAATATAATATCTATATACCACCAACACCTGAGGTCTCCTGAGAATTGCCACAACTAAACTGACACCAAACTCTAAAACGCTGACAAAAAAGGGTACTCAATAGCACAGTTCCCACTGAAATTGAATAAGGGTAGGTAGGTAATCTTTACTTCTTAGGTAATAACCTAAGTGTCACCCCCACCTAAGTGTCACCGCCACCTGCTACTGGCCTGGCCTGTCTGTCGAATTTTTAAAACCAAGTGTGGCACTTGAGCCAAAACGTTTGCCCACTAAAGCTTCTGTAATTGTGCTATGACGTGTAATATATATTTATTGTTTTTGCTGTGTGTGCGTGACTACAGGAAGTCCAGCTAATTCTCGATCACTGCTCTGGAGCCATAGTAAACGATGTGAAGGGTTTGGGAGCTGATGCCACTGTAACAGACCAGTCAGTGTGTAAGGTGTCTGCAGCCACTCCGGGTTCTGAGAGGTAAAACCATAGTAGCATGATGATGTGTTTTTTATATGTATTTTAAGGCCGGTCAAGATGATGTTATGATAATTTTATGATAAACTTTTTGGAGCATTTATTCATTCATTGTTTTTACATCGCTTCATCCTATTAAGAGTCCCGCTGGGTCCAGTTCACTGGGTGAAAGCCCGGAAACACCCCGGACAGGTTGCCAATCCATCACAGGGCAAACACACACACATACATACACTTATACCCAAGGGGACTATCTCCAATTAACCTGACTGCATGTCTTTGGACTGTGGGAAGAAACTGGCGCTCCGGGGGGAAACCCACACATACAAGGGGAGAACATGCAAACTCCACACAAAACGGACATGGACCACTCCACCTGGGAATCAAACCGTGCTGGTTGCTGTGCCACCACGCCACCTCATGGCTAAAACACCTGAATTTAATTATAAGCTGTCTTGTTTTGACCATAACTTTGACAATATTGTGTCATTAAAGTCTTTTAATGTTGAATGTTTTTAGAAGAGGTTTCCTCCGGGAGCTCCGGTTTCCTCCCACAGTCCAAAAACATGCAGTCAGGTTAATTGGAGACGCTGAATTGCCCTATAGGTGAATGAGTGTGTGTATGTGTGTCTGCCCTGCGATGGACTGGTGCCCCGTTCAGGGTGTTACTGTGTGCTTTGCGCCCATTGAAAAGCTGGGATAGGCTGCAGCTCCCATCCCCCCCCCCCCCCCCCCCACCCCCCACGACCCTAATTGGATAAGCGGTTAAGAAAGTGAGTGAGTGAGTGTTTTTAGAAGAAGTTCTCTTTATTTTTGTTCAGTTGTAGTAGGAGGTTGTTTACATGTGATTATTAGAGTGTGTTTTTGTAGACTGGTACTCATGTTGTTTTCTTCTCTCTGTAGATTTCTGAATGTGGATCAGCCTCTACAGTTAGGTGGAGTAAAAGGATCACATACATCGTGGCACGCGCATTATCACTACAAAGGCTTTGTGGGCTGTATCAGAAACCTGGTGGTCGACAGTCAGGTGTGGACATATTTACCTCTTCAAGCCACATAGCATCGTTATGACTACACTGTAACTGTTACCAAGCACAACGAGTTAGGTCAAATAAAAATAAACTTCAGACTTGACTTGCAATTCATCCCTAATGACTCCTGACACGACTCGTACCAGACGGTGTGTGAAAATACAGAAAAATAATTTCTTTGTGTGTGTATTTAATAAGTAACATCAGTGCACTGTAAGTAATCTGGTTAGTATTTTGAATGTACTAATTAGTATGTAGTGTGAGATCCACTACACAACTTGCACTTCAGTGTGACCAGTGTGGTGCAGTTAAGTATATTTGGTACCCTGGTGATCAACTCCTGATAATTCTACTTCTTTATTTTGTATACAATTTGTTCACATTGTTTGGTCCTGGGTTCGATCCCCAGGTGGGGCAGTCCAGGTCCTTTCTATGCGGATTTGGCATGTTCTCCCCGTGTCTGCGTGGGTTTTCCGGGAGCTCCGGTTTCCTCCCACAGTCCAAAAACAGGTGCCCTATAGGTGAATGTGTGTGTGTGTGTGTGTGTGTGTGTGTGTGTGTCTGCCCTGCGATGTACTGGCGCCCTGTCCAGGGTGTTACTGTGTGCTTTGCGCCCATTGAAAAGCTGGTATAGGCTCCAGCAACCCCCCCCCCCCTAAGAAAGTGAGTTAGTGAGAGTGTTTGTAGGGTGTCGGCGATTAAAAAATAACTTGCACTCACTATTTAGCTCAATATCTCTAGTTCCACAACAATACATTTTTAAAATTTGAACTGTTAAGCAGCAATTCCCTAAATACAACATGGAGTTTTATTCTGTAGGCATGCTGACTGGTATAATTGGAATAATAAGTGTTATACTAAGTTTATAATCAGCCTACATCTATTTTTTTTATCTGACTTTTGTACAACTCCAGTGGAACCAGGGCTGTTGGTGTTATAGTGTGTGGGTGCATTCCCCACCTCATGATGTCTGTAAGTCAGACTGACTATTTTCTGACATGCCAGACATTTCTGTCTGGTGTGTAGAAGGTTGCAAAATATCCTGCAAATTCTGTGATGATAGTGTTGTCTGGCATGAAGAGAAATTTGAAACTCTTATGCTACAAAAAAGGCACATTGTGTAGTTTAAGCTCCTGTGCCAGCTCAGACATTCGTATTTTGTGAGGGCATTTAAGTAAAATAATTTTTAAGGTCACGTATGAGAGAAATCTTGTTAATGTCCTAAACCTGAGAGTACGTGAGAGAGCAGTGAATTATTAAAAGCTGGTACGCTTAGATGTGACCTTAGTCTTTATGCATTAGGAAATGTCAATGCATTTTCTAAAAGTGCTGACTCTATTAACTGTGGTTATGTTTATGTGTGTGTTTGTGTCCTTGGTCAGGTGTATGACCTGGCCAGTCCAGCTGAGAGTGAGAACAGTGCCCCAGGGTGCAGTCTCACGGATGGAGTGTGTATAACGACAGGAGGGCCCTCTTGTGGCGTGCATGGGAAATGCAGGGGAGAGTGGGGTTCCTTCAGCTGTGACTGCCATCCAGGATACACCGGACACAAGTGTGACAAGGGTGAGCCTGCATGTGTTTTTAAATTACACCTACGTTTATAGCATTAAATGTAAACGCATTTAAAACTGCACTACTTAATAAATCTGACAGTAGTATTGTTACTTTAAGAATAGAAATATTATATTTACAGGTCAAGTATCACAGATTTTATTTTCCTGTAAGTATACACTGATCAGCCATGACATTAAAACCACCTCCTTGTTTCTACACTCACTGTCCATTTTATCAGCTCCACTTGCCATGTAGAAGCACTTTGTAGTTCTACAATTACTGACTGTAGTCCATCTGTTTCTCTGCATGCTTTGTTAGCCCCCTTTCATGCTGTTCTTCAATGGTCAGGACCCCCACAGGACCACTACAGAGTAGGTATTATTTAGGTGGTGGATCATTCTCAGCACTGCAGTGACACTGACATGGTGGTGGTGTGTTAGGGTGTGTTGTTCTGGTAGTAGTGGATCAGACACAGCAGGGCCCTTGGAGTTTTTAAACACCTCACTGTCCCTGCTGGACTGAGAATAGTCCACCAACCAAAAATATTCAGCCAACAGCGCCCCATGGGCAGCGTGCTGTGACCACCGATGAAGGTCTAGAAGATGACCAACTTAAACAGTAGCAACAGATGAGCGATCGATCGTCTCTGACTTTACATCTACAAGGTGGACCAACTAGGTAGGAGTATCTAATAGAGTGGACAGTGAGTGGACACGGTATTTAAAAACTCCAGCAGCGCTGCTGTGTCTGATCCACTCATACCAGCATGACACACCCTAACACACCACCACCATGTCAGTGTCACTGCAGTGCTGAGAATGATCCACCACCTAAATAATACCTGCTCTGTGGGGGTCCTGACAATTGAAGAACAGTGTGAAAGCAGGCTAGAAAAGCATGCAGAGAAACAGATGGACTACAGTCAGTAATTGTAGAACTACAAAGTGCTTCTATATGGTAAGTGGAGCTGATAAAATGGACAGTGAGTGTAGAAACAAGGAGGTGGTTTTAATGTTATGGCTGATCAGTGTATGTTGCCTGATTGAGTGGTAGTTTAAAATGCATTATGCAATCAACACATAGTATTTTGTTTCACTTTTTGTAGTGAGGTCAGATGACCATTTAACTAAAAAGAAATATCACTAAAAAGAAAAAGTGGACAAAATAACCAAAAACAAAAGAGAACAAAACCAAAATCCCCAGTCTGAAGCGAGTAGAAGATAGAAGAGATAGATAAAAAAAAGACAAATGTATCTGTATAACGCATTTTACAGTATTTTTTGTCTCAAAGCCACTTTACAACTTTTGGTTTACAAACCAAAACCTATGTTGAGCAAGCCAAGGGTGGCCATACAAAAAAAACTCCCTTAAAATTACAGAAAGAAACCTTAAAAGGAACAAGACCTAGTAAGGACCCATCCTCCTTGGGCGACCTGGAGGATAATTTATACATTAAAAGTATTAAATCATACATACAGACACAGGGTGCTGAGATAGTGATCAAATGCACCATAGTCCAATGACTGAATCCTGTATTTAACATTAGACTGATAGTTACATGTACATTTACATTTTTGGCATTTAGTAGTGCATTTCCACGCTCTAATTTAAGTAAACAACAGTCCAAGAATACAAATCTGCTGAACCCCTGCAGGTAGAACACTTTTTTAAGATGCTGTAGAAGATTAGTAAGATCATGTTAGTTCTCAGCTTAAGTGCTTAATAAACAAGTGGGGCCGCTCAGGTGGCGCAGCGGTAAAGTACGCTAGCACACCAGAGTTGGGGTTTCGAATACATCGAGAAAAATTATTAAATAAAATGAAAAAATGAAAAAAATAAAATAAACAAGTGGGTCTTCAATCATCCTCTGAAGATGGTGAGAGACTCAGATTTAATTAACTGTAACATATCAAATACAACTAAGTTTAAATAACAGTGGAAGCCAAAACTGTTTTCTGACATGCCGTTGTGTGTTTGCAGCTCTTTCTGAATGGTCATTTCAGAAGGACAGCATGCTCAGGTACCAGCTGAGAAGAGGATTGAATCCACGCAAGACATACGTACAGCTCCTCATCAGAACCCGCACTTCCTCAGGCAGTCTGCTCAGCATGAGCTCTCGAGATGCTAATGAGTTTATCATACTGGAGGTGAGGAGAACCAAATATAAAGCATGTCTTTATGGACTTAATTTTGTGCACAGCAGCACAGTTATTCTGAAAAGGGAAATGGCTTTTCCCAAACTGTAGCCACAAAGGAAGGTTTTACCACATCGTGTTATATAATTGATTTTATACACCTCTTAGCAATGGGTGTGGCTAAAACACCTTAGTTTAATACAGGGTCACTGAGATATGTGTGGTTAGATATACAGTATAAACGCCGGTTCGAATCTCGGCTCTGCTACCAGTTGGCTGGGTGCCATCTAGCGGGCACAATTGGCAGTGCCTGCAGCAGAGACAAATTGGCCACCATGACTGCTGGGTGGGGAAATGAACGGACTAAGTTGTGGGGTCTTCATTTAAAATCTTTTCTTTCTACTTTTGTCAGTTACATAAATATTAAAGAGAATTAACCGATCACAGATTCTTATTTTTACTGCTGTTTACGCAGTGTCCCAACTTTTTCAGAAATGGGGTTTGTATATTGTGCAAGGTAAAGTACTGCATCATGCCAAATGTTTCCAATCAGCGGCCACTGTTTTGCCTTGTGTTAGCTTTGCACACTGCCAGTAACACTGTCAATCAGTAATGTGCCCCCATCTGTGTTCACTCAGATTATCGAAGGCTATTTGAGTGTCAGTGCCCACTTGGGTGATGGTACTCACACACTTAAACTGGCAAGTCAACGTGTGGACCACGGCCAGTGGGTCCTGATAAGCCTCCAGCGGCATGACAACATGTTCACCCTGCAGCTGGAGCAGGGTGGGGGGTCACGAGAGGTCACCGGGCTGCTGGGTAATGAACTTGTGATAGTGGTCCATTCCTCCAGCATACTGTTGGGAAATGGTGCTTCACACATTGCACAGGGAGACTTTCAAGGTGAGTTATAGACTCCTCTTTATGGCCATTAACACTGTTTTAGGGGGTTTTACCACCCTGTTTATTCTTAATATCTTCTAATATGTACCTACGTTTACGTTTCGTACAGGCTGTATGCGTGACGTGAGGCTGAATGGTCACTCTCTGCCGCTGGACGGTCAGAGCAGTGAGTTTGCCACTGTGCTGGAACGGCATAAGGTGCAGGCGGGATGCCACTCTGATGCCTGTCAGGCCAAGCCATGCCAGAAGCCACTGCACTGCATGGACCTGTGGAGGAAACACGAGTGCAGGTCAGTCTGCACTGTAATTAACCACCAGTTGACCTTTGCCAGCTTCCAAAACAAGGAAAATCACAAAGTTAATTACTTTTTATAACAATCACTGAAAATACATTGATGCAAATGCATTTATTTTGTTTATCTCAGGTCGGTAGGGAATATTGTACACATTGTACACAGATGGCTACACATCTGCATGTTTAGTTTTTAATGGAGATTTATGGAGATGCAGTAATAGCTGCTAAATACTCACTGAACATCATACTTAAACAAAACTTCTAAAATGTAAAAAATCTTAACTATATCAATCAAATACCAGATTTTCTATGTTTACTAGCTAATATATGCATTCATTCATTTATTCAAGTCAACAGCTTCTTCATCCCGATCAGGGTTGTGGTTCATCGCAGGGTACTAGGCACTCATCCAATAATTTACTCAGTTAAAGTAGCCAGTTTTCTCCCTGTATGTTTATAAGAGGTGGGAAGAAACCAGAGTGGATTCAAACAAAAAAAAACACTTTGGTTCTAACAGGTTTTAGCAGATTTGTGTTCTTCGACTGTTGTCTACCTAAACTTGAGAAATGAAATGTTCACTTTGGAAGCACTTCTGTAAGTCGCTCTGGATAAGAGTGTCTGCTAAATGCTGAAAATGTAAATAAAAATGTAAAATTAAAGGTGAGGTACAAACCCAGATTCCCAGGTCCTGACACTATGCGCTATCCACACTACTTTGTGTACTATCCTGTATCACCTATACACTCATTATTATAAACATGTTAAAAGCAACCATAAAAGCAAGCTTAATCAAAATCATGATAATTGTTAGTTATGTCTGGTTACCACAATGTACTTTTTTCCATCAGTTGCTGTATTCTGGTCATGTAGGGCAGCCTAGGGGTTAAAGTACTGGACTAGTAATTGAAAGGTCGCTGGTTCAAGGCCCACCACTGCCAGGTTGTCACTGTTGGGCCCTTGAGCAAGGCTCTTAACCCTAAATTGCTTAGACTGTATACTGTCAAGCTTTGGATAAAAGCGTCTGATAAATGATGAAAATGTAAAATGTAAATGATAAGAGCAGGTTCCAGTTCCCCCGAAAACCCTGGAGGCAAGTCAAGGCAGGAATACTCTGGTCAGGGGGCTACTCCATTAAAGGGCTATGGCCATCATCTTTCTCAAACAAATCCAATCTTGTCTGTGTAGACGGTTGATAGCACAGCTGAGATTTGGCTACACCATCTGAGTGCTTACACTGCAGGGAAGCTTCAGGGTAATTTGATCTGAAAAGTTACAATAAATAAGAAACTGTTCAGGTGATTATGCGCTTATGACAGTTGAAGCCTTTTTTTAAATAGTCGTTTCCTAGGTTGCTCAGGCTACAAACATCCTGATAAGTAAAACCGTGGACCGTGGATGTTGGCGCTTACAAAAGCTTTTCAGACACTTGAGTTTTATCAGCTCTTTTGTCTTTTCTCTACTTAGCGCTGCATACTCAGAGAGATTTACAGGTTATTGTCTCCTGAATAAAAGCACTACAAGACTGCCATTCATTTAAATTAGTATTTTGTTTTTAACACAAAAGAACAACAACAACTTTACATCTGAATCACCTTAAATTTCACACCTTCCAAGGTCATTTTAAACATTTGTAGCTTCCATTCAAACCGGGACCCACACCCACCAAGGGGTTACACCTTTAGTCACACCTACACATATCTGCTGTCAAAACGTCCACTTCTACACAGAGGGGTTTTAAGGGTTTTTAAGGGTTTTTACAACTTAAATTTTCGACTAAAATAAAGATTGAAATGAAGTGGTTATGACCTCTCAAAAAGAATGCAGAACTGCATCAAAATTCTTTTTATTTTTAAGATCTCCATGTGTAGAGTTCTTTTCAGCATTTTCAGTTGACCAACAAGTTCATATGAACTTTTTATTGTATACCTATAGGTTTGCCTGGATTCGATACGAGACTACAGCTAATTTACTGTATTTTGTTAAATTGTCTGAAATGTACTGTGTTTATATCCAGTAAAAACCTTTAATGTTATCTTAGATATTTAATAATAGCTACATGCTTTCATACAGAAGGTTGATCTAAAATTCAAACTCTAGATTTTAACAAGTGTTGATGTGTGAAATCAGCTAGCCAAAATGTCTCTGACAATGACTCACAGTGCATCCTATACAGCAGTGGTTCTCAACCAGGGGGCCAAGGCCCCTAGGGGATCTTAGTGAGCCTAGAAGAGGGTTTTGTTACATATAGTTGATGCAGAACTTAAACTAGATAAACAGGAAATATGAGACTATGAGAAACAAGTTAAGCTACTAAAAAAAAAAAAAAAAATGGCAGAATAAGGCGTCCAGGTGGCGCAGCGGGATATTCTGCTAGCACACCATTGCCAAGATTCTGAACTCCTCGTTTCTGAACTCCTCGTTTCTGAACTCCTCGTTTCAAACTTTGGTGTTGCCACCAGCCGTCTGGGCGCCATCTGGTGGGCATAATTGGCAGTGCCTGCAGTAGAAACTTATTGGCCGCCATATCTGCAGGGGGGAAGACCAGACTATGTGTGGGTGGGATCTTCTCATGCTGTGTAAGGACCCTGATTGGCGGAAGAGACACCTGTGCAGAGGCGAGACGAGGAAGAGGCGTGTGCAGCGACATGCTCTCCTCAGATGCAGTTGGGTGTCCCTCAGCAACGGAAGACAAATTGACTAAGATTAGTGAGCAAAGGCACTATGATGACAAATGGATGACAAGCAAATGTTAATATTTCATTAAACAACGAAGCTGAATAAATGTAAGAGAACGTACATCATGTTAAACATGACATTTTCAATGCAGGTGCCCGCCGGGTCAGTTGGCTGTGGTGGATGAAGTCACAGGGCTTGTGAGCTGTGCCATATCTCCTTGTGCCACCTCAACATGTCATAATGGTGGCACGTGTCTGGCACACTCCACCAAGAGCTACCAGTGTCAGTGCCCAGAGGGTTTCAGAGGCCAGTGGTGTGAGATCAGCCAAGTTAAAACACAGCGTTTTGCTGCCCTGAGCCCAAGCTCCATCCTTGCTATCAGCATGTGCCTGCTGGTCTTCTTTGGTAACTATCACGCTAATATGTAATATATCCATCACTTACCTGTTTCTATAAACACATAATTAATGCAAAACTGTGTCAGATGGGCTTTGTAAAAATAGTTTGAAATAAGTAGCCAAATTATTATATAACTTACAAGCCAGTATTCCAGAGAAAACTTCTAAAAGCAATAGAAAGAAGAATCTGTGATTTTAGGACCTTCATTAAAATGTCAGAAGTACAAGGAACATTTCTACATAGAACTAATGGCATTTCTGCACAGAGTTGATGTACATCTTTCTCTTTGCATAATGAAGTTTCAGGTAGCATTACTTGTTGCCGTGTTGAACTGTGTTAAGTGACAAAGGTTTTCCAAAATACTCCTGAGCTCATTAGCTATACTTATCACAGCAGCATGACATTTTATTTTTTTACACACTCTTTTTGTCCGTTCTGTTATTTTAGCTGTGCTGGTGGCAGTGACTGTATGGAACCAGAAGGGCAGTGATAGGTTTAAGAAGCGTGGAGTGTACCACATCCCAGCTGAGCATGAGAGCTGGGAGGACATCCGAGAGAACATCCTTAACTACAATGAGGAGGGTGGAGGAGAGCAGGACCAGGTACACTGCTATCATAACACTGCTATGCACCATGCATTGTGTTGATGAAGATAGACTGGATCAGGGGTGTCAAGATTCCTGGGCTTTACTGTATCTAAATAAGTCAGGTCTTTGTTCACCTTAACATTATTTATTAATATATTTGTGAAGAAACATATTTGTAGTCATTCATATTATATCAGCTATCATTTAATTTAACATAGTGGATTTACAGAATTCTGGTAAAAACAACCATTGGTAATAAAATACTGCATTTTCTTACAAATATGGGACTTTAGGTAGGTATAAACTGGTCTGAAGTATTACATTAACCACTTTAAGAGTAAAGTCTTTACGATCTTACCAATTTAATGCTTGTTTTGTTTTAGTTAACTTGGTTAACTGTCAACTAGGTAATTAACAGACAAGAAGCCACTAAAAACCTAATGTAAGAAGTAAAGCTAATACCTGCACTGCAATTATCTGTAAAAACGATCTGGTTTACCATTTAAGGCACAAAATTAATCTAAACCATTTAAACTAAAACAGATTTGGGGTTAAATGTTTGTGATTTAGAGTCAAGGTTCATTACTAAGGTGGTTTCTCCGAGTAACCACTGTGCATTAGGTGCCACTGACTATATAATTTACTTTTTTAATTAATACTCAGCCTGTCCTATTATTTAATTGGATTGTTAATTTTTAGTGATAATCATAAAAGCAGTTCTTTGTCAGCACATCGAAATACAGTGAATTAACTTAGCTGTATGAAATATCTTTAATCTTGCATAAACAAACACACACAATGTTATCCTTTTGGCACAATGTCTATCACCATGTTATTATGTGTTCATGACAGCACGGTGGCTCAGTGGGTAGCAAGACAGGTTTGATTCCCAGGTGGAGCAATCTGTGTGGAGTTTGCATGTTCTCCCTGTGTCTGTGTGGGTTTCCATTAGTTGCTCTGGTTTCTTTCTACAGTCCAAAGACATGCGGCCAGGTTAATTGGAGATATTAAAGTCCCCCTAGCTAGATGTGTGTGTGTGTGTGTGTGTGTGTGTTTGCGTTTGCCCTGTGATGGACTGCCTTTTACCTAGTGAATTGTACCCACCACAACCTTAAATAGGATACAGAAGTAGTAAAACAAACAATGAATTCTGTGTTCGCCCTAAATGCATATTTTGCACCCCCTACTTTAACATATATTCACAATGCAAAACCAAGCAAAACCATCACATTTTTAGCCTTAAAAAGCATATATTATTTAGTTTTATTATTATGATTGTAAATTATCATGTTATATCTACAATTTAAAAAAAAAAACCTGCAGCCATCCATAGAAAACCAACCTGGATCACTAGGTAAGTAGTTTTGGACAGGCTCCTCCAACAACCATGCAGACCCAGCTTTAAAGAGAAGCTACAGTTCTTACATCACCTCCTGTGTGCTACTTTTTAAACACCCCCCATAACAAAATTAAACATTTTTTAAAAAATGTATATATTTCCTCTTTAAAACACCAAGGGCAATTGAGAAATGAGGAAAACAAAGTGGTTTCTTACAGTGACCACTATGCCCCAAAGTGTTGAGAGATGTTGAAGTGATTGTAGAATGGTACAGAAGTGACTTAGTCTCAACCTACAGCGCTTATTTAAGTTAATAATTAATGGGAATTGTGAAAGTAAATAAAATAAGCACGTCTTAATATAGTGGTAGTTATTGTGGACCGATTATAAATAAGTCAAATCTGTGTGTGGACTGCATTTGTCCTGCATGTTTTTGGACCATGATCGTACTGACCTTTTTTGACTGACGCTTGTTTACTCTCTCCACTAGATGGCAATATTAGTTCACTAGCAGGAGAAAGTAATGAAACACCCCTTTAATATTGATTTCATAATAATTGCCAACAGGTGTAATAAATCATTATATAAAGGAAATTATATGTTATCAAATCTGCAGCAACAGTTTAGGGAAGGTCCTTTCCTATTCCAGAGTCCCTGTGCACAAAGCAAGGTCCATTAAGACATGTGGAAAAGCTTGGTTTAAAGGATCTCCAGTGGCCTTCACAGAGCCCTGACCTCAGCTGCTACTAATGCCAAGTTCACACTATACGACTTTCCAAGTCGTCAGGTTGCTGTACTGTTCACACTACACGACTGGATCTCTTGTAAAACGTGTGTGTGCCGATGTTTTCTGATATAAACTATATTATGCCCCTGTCCCACCTTTTTACAACGCCTCCCCTGTGTTTCTCCTCACCCTGTATCTTGCATTCTCATTGGCTGTTCGACACAGCACTCCTTGCCAGTCGGGCAACTCAGATTCAGATATCTGACATGCTAGAAATCTCGATCGAGTTGTTGGGTAGTTCACACATAGCGATCGATCGCCGAGCAAACGCCGAGTTGCTCCCGAGCCGGCAAATCTAGTGCCGACCAGTCGCCGAGCAAAAATCAGGGCAAGAATCGTGTACTTTGAACTAGGCATAAACAGCTTTAAAATAAACTGAAACATTCATTGACTGAATGGGCACAGCCTCCCCAGAAGAGTGGGTGTTATTATAGCTGAAAAGATAACATATGGGTCACTCTATTTTAATACTATTTGTTTTTGAAATGAGATGTTTAAAAAGCTAATAGTCATGTGTCCAAATACTTTTGGCCATATAGTGTATAACTGCCTGCTGTCTGACTACTTTTTCCACATTTTTGGAGGAATTATTGGCTATTGTGGTTTTAAGTGTTGCATCTTTACATTGAAATAATAATTCTTACTATAGCCAAAGGATTTTTGTTTTTAGTTTTTAATGCAAGTGTATTCTATTGTAGCCGCCTTATTCTGGTCATGGTTACACTGGGTCTGGTACCACCCAGAAACATTGGGCTTATGAGCGGTTCACACTTTAGACAGGATGCCAATCCATCACAGGGCACCACACACCCATTTACTACTTTGCATACACCATGACACCATTTGGAGATGCCAGTTTCCGATTTCTGCACACTTTAGAAGGTGGAGGAAAACCACATTATCTGAAGGAAACCTGCATGGACACAAGGATACTAGGTCATGTCCTCTGGACCCAGTTAATCCTCTTTGTATTGTTTATAAAACTAATTTCAGACACTTATGTAAATGTCTGTGTATAGGTAGATGCATTTGATGCGCCTAGGTTCTTTGCTAATGCACATTTTCGTGTTCCTCATCCTTTCTTTTTAATTCTGTACAGAATGGGTATGACATTACGGAGCTGAAGAGGCCGTTCTGCTCCAGCTTGTCACAGTCGTCCTCCTGTACCACAGCGCCCCTCATTAAATCCTCCCAGGGCTCTGAAGAAGAGGTGCACCCCGGTGGAGTCCCCCACACCCACCAACACAGCCCCAGCACCACTTCTCCCTGCTCTGTGGACTTCAAGAACTATGTGGCGCGCATCATCTGGGAGGCAGACAACGACAACCTGGCATTTCCAATGGACACATACCACGTGTACTGCATCGAAGGTGCAGGTTCGAATGTGGGCAGCCTTAGCTCTCTGAGCTCAGCCATCCCAGAAGAGGACTTCAGCTATGATTCTCTGCAGCATTGGGGACCTAAATTTAAAGGTCTTAGGGAGTTGTATCGGAGGCCTGAGCTTGGCTTTACTTACACGGACGTTGTACAGAGCAATAGCCAGAGCTAGCTTCAGATGAACATCAGTGAAATGCCAACCTGCCAGCTTGGTGTATAAGTTGTTTACTAAGTTACAGCATTTACAGACAGGTGACAATTTAAATGGAAAAACTAAATAAAATGAAAAATCAACATTAAGTGTCTTAGTAAGGTTATGGGCCACCTTAAGCTGCCAAAACAGCTTTAATACGCTTCAGTATACATTCTTCACATTTCTGGAACTATCGCAGAAGAATGAAATATTTTTTGAAACGATATTCCCCTAACTGGTGTTTTTATGATGGTAGTGAAGCTTGCTGTAAGGAGTGCTGTCTAACACATCAGTCCAAATTCTCTTCAGCTGGGTTGAGATGTGGTGGCTGTGAAGGATACCATATCATCATTTTTATACTCATCAAGCCATTCAGTGACTCATCGCTGCCTGTGGATGTGGGCATTGTCATCCTGAAAGATACAGCGTGCATCAGGATTGAAATATTTTATCTTATTAACCAGTTGATCAGTCAGAGTAACGTTGTATTGATGGTCAGTGAAGACTTTCCAGAGTAGACAAATAACCAAAACCATGCAGTAGGCCTGTCTTTAAAAACATCTGCACTTATGTTACACACTTACTGTTTTTTATTCATGTTTTTCCTTTATTTTGTTATCTGCTTGTATATTTTAGAGGGTTTTTCTACTGCCATAAATGCTTTTGAAAAGGGGTGCCAATGGACTGAATTAGCAATAAGATGTATGTATTTATTTTTCACAATTTGAACTCATAGAATAGCTGTATTTATTTTAGTTTTACACCAATGGAGTCAGAAAGTAACTATTTTCACATTTTTGTGACAGAGTGGCACTTAAAGACGTATTTATCTACTGCAAAGCAGCAAGGACCCAATTTGGAGTTGCTCTTCTTGTGACATGGAGGGTTTCCTACAGCTACTTTTGCCCCCTATAACCTTACGAAATAGGCCAGGGCTACACACCCACAACCAAAACCCCAGCACCACTTTTCCCTGCCCCCTGCTCCATTAACCATATGGTGTGCATCATCTGGGAGGCAGATAATGACAGTGACATTTCCAATGGACATGAATTGGCTACTTCAGAATATCCCAAGGTGTGTGTGTGTGTATGTATGTATGTGAGAGAGTTATTGAAGATAATTGAACATGGCGCATCGGGATGTTCCGCTAGCACACCAGCACAGAGTTTCTCAAATCCACGGTTCGAAACTCGGTGTTGCCACCGGTCGGCTGTGCACCATCTGGCGGGCATAATTGGCAGTGCCTGCAGCAGATACTAATTGGCCACCGTAACTGCAGGGTGTGGGCCAGACTATGTGTGGGTGGGTGGGTCTTCATACGCTGTGTGAGGACCCTGATTGGCAGAAGACACGCCTGTGCAGAAAGCAGGGGCGAAAAGAGGAGGGCTGTGCACTTGTCGGAAGAGGCGTGTACAGCGACATGCTCTCCTTGGATGCAATCTGGTTTCTCTCAGCAGTGGAAGACAAATTGAGTGCACTAAATCGGGAGGAAAATGGGGAGAAAATGCATTAAGAAAAAAAAAATTGAACAAATCAACAAACAGAACGCCAATAAGCATCTGGTATAAGTGCAGTCTTCATTGTGAGAATCTTTTTAAAATGTTGATTTTGTTTTAGCTTGGTTTTTTTTGATGGGGGTGAATTGTCTAATTTCAGACACTTTAGCAACATAACACTCTGCATCAATTTGCACGATTAATTGTGCTGTAAATCAGCCAAAACATTTTTTAGGATAGAACGCGAAAAATACAATCAGAATATCTAATAGCTTAAAAGTTTTGAAATCAGTATAGTTCTATTTTTCTGCTAAAAGCAATTATCTCTTAAATACCTTAACTTTATATTTTCTATGATGTGTATGTCCTAAAAACAGTGGTACCATTAAAATAATATTATACTCTTTATGTACATTATGTATTCATGGATCATTGCAATGGTTTAACTAAGTGTATTCTATTTCCAAATTCACATAGACAGAACCAGCATTTACAACATGTTTCCAAATGAAATTTGACTTCTACCATATAGAAGCACTTTGTAGATCTACAATTACTGACTGTAGTCCATCTGTTTCTCTGCATGCTTTGTTAGCCCCCTTTCATGCTGTTCTTCAATGGTCAGGACCCCCACAGGACCACCACAGAGCAGGTATTATTTAGGTGGGGAATCATTCTCAGCACTGCAGTGACAATGACATGGTGGTGGTGTGTTAGTGTGTGTTGTGCTGATATGAGTGGATCAGACACAGCAGCGCTGCTGGAGTTTTTAAATACCGTGTCCACTCACTGTCCACTCTATTAGACACTCCTAACCAGTTGGTCCACCTTGTAGATGTAAAGTCAGAGACGATCGCTCATCTATTGCTGCTGTTTGAGTTGGTCATCTTCTAGACCTTCATCAGTGGTCACAGGACACTGCCCACGGGGCGCTGTTGGCTGGATATATTTGGTTGGTGGACTATTCTCAGTCCAGCAGTGAGTGACAGTGTTTAAAAACTCCATCAGCGCTGCTGTGTCTTATTCAGTAATTGTAGTCAGTCAGTAATTGTAGAACTACAAAGTGCTTCTATATGGTAAGTGGAGCTGATAAAATGGACAGTGAGTGTAGAAACAAGGTGGTGGTTTTAGTGTTATGGCTAATCAGTGTATGTTTGAATAATTGGTTTATTTTATTAGTGTGCCTACTGATAAAGCAGCCTCCCAGAGGACATCCAGTTCACTACCAATCATACTGGACTGCACTTTTTCTTACACAAATTCTCTGTTACAGTGTCTCAATTTCCCTCAATAGTCCCATGTATTTAAATGTTCAGATAGTGTTGTTAGTTGGCTTTTTTTCCTTCACTTAATCAGATTATTTGATTATTTACAATCGGGTGTGTTTAAACTTTTGACTGGCAGCCACAGGCCAACAACATTAGTGCACAAATACTAACAAGACCCCCTGTGTGGTTCTTAAACCAACAGTACTCTGTCAGCCGTCGGTACTGGGTGTTAATGTATAGGCTCTTTAACCTTGCCATGTATATAATGTACAGATTCATGTTTTTTATAATCTAGTGTGAAGTAATGCTTTTTGTACAGTAATTTTAATAAATAAACTGTTTTCTTTAAACCATTCAAATGTCTTTAATGCGTCCTGCATGTTTATTTATCCTTGATACTGTTCACATATACATAACAACCACTAGCAATACTTTAACACTTTCTGTCTTGAAAAAACTCTGAACAGCCTGTTGCTTTAACCTGACCAAAAAAAAATGTGGACACCACGATCATGATCAAACCATGTCTTTATACCGCACATTTAAATAATTTCCTATAGGATGAATAAACCATCTATCTGGCTAATGTGCAAAAGGGCACAATTATTTGAAAACAAAGATGAAAGCATATTATTTTTTGATTGTATAGGATTGAATTTGTGCAAGTAATTATTATTATTATTATTATATTTAAATAGCATCATACAGTAGCACTTTACAGTGCTTTACCTGATACAGGGTGATAAAATATTTAAATAAAATGATGAATTAATGAATAAATGAATGAACTTTTTGCACTAAAGGTTTCTGTGCAATATAATATTTTAAAATTATTTTAAATAATTTAATGTAACCATTATGCAATGATAAAGGCAAGCAGAAGGACAGAAGAGGGGAAGTACATAAAAAAAAATACCCATGCTGCTTTTAAATGCCTTTTCTTTAGCCGTCTCAAAATCAAGTCTGAAAGTCTCAGCATTTGCATGTGGCATTCTTGAGAATAGACGTTAGCACATTGCTTGACTGATTGCTGATGTGTGTTTGGGGGAAGGGGATATTAGGAGAGCTGAATATGGCATGGGGGAGCTGAAGTCTGGTGGCGTCTCCATTCCCAGGGCACCACAATGTTTCACACAACAGTGTCTTTGTGAGAAAATAGTCCTGTGGCCTCAGCTGTCTACCGAAACACCTACAGTGTAAGGCCTCATAAACAATTTCATACAAGCACAACACTGAGCGGTTAATGACTGGATCAACAGTATGTCTGGATGTCTGGTCCTTCTATACTGGTTAGAATTGTAATCTATTGTTAGTACTACTGGACTATTTAACTGTTTCCTGACAGAAGCAGCAGTAACACTGCATTAGAAAAGCAGCTCGTTATCCCTCGTCTTTTTCACAGCTTTAGTGTTATGCAGACACATGAGAGTCAATAACTGTGAAAGAAACTTTGTTTAAAAGAAACCACACAAACTGAAACAAAATAAACTCCCTTGGTCTTTTTTTAAATAATGTCACTTTATAGTCACTATTTTACACCTTTTTCTTTTTTTTAATTAGAATGTGTTAGGAAATTAAAATAATAGTGAATTGTTAAGAAATTAAAATTATAGTTGTTGGGAAATTAAAATAATACCCTCTACTTTTAGGCTCTAATTGACCGTGACAGAGAGTGACAAAAGATAGTAGCTGTACGTGCTGAACGTACACAATGTTCCACAACCATTGTTTTTGGTATGTGGTGATTGCTTAACTATCAAGGCCACTAGAGGCAATTGCAGATTGTGAAAAACATCTCCGTATATCATAATAAATTCCGCTCTCCCCTGAACCAAAGAAGGGCTAACTGATGAAAGACACACATGCATTCTCCTCGTGGTCAGTTCTCCTTTTTCACTCGCTGAGACAGGGAAAACTACCCGTGGCCACGTGTCAAGTGTCACGGTCAAACAGAGACTGGGATTGCCGTTTCTGTTTGAAAAAATTCAGTAAATGACTAAACTAAACTTTTGTGTTGTGTGATCAATCAAACCAAAGATTCGTCGTTGACAAATGTCCTTATTAATTTTTTATTAAGAATCAATGTATTCAAACATATTTGTTTTTCATTTATGTCCAGTACATACATTGACTTGGGAACATGAACAAACTGCATAAATTAATAAGCGTAAACAACTGTTTAAAAAGTATTCACTCTATTAATACTCATGTAAAGGTCAGTTAGAAATAAATACATTTTTAGATTATAATGCTCAAAAACTCTAAGGCATGTTGCACCTGGTTAAAAAGATTTAATTTGTAAGAAACCTTCTTGTGTAACTACTTAAAAGCAATGCTTGTTTGCTAATAGAATGCCTTTATTTGCTATATATATACTGTATATATATATATACAGGTGTACAGTACAATGAAATTATTTCTTTGCATATCCCAGCTTGTTTTGAAGCTGGGGTCAGCCATTGTACGGTGCCCCTGGAGCAGAGAGGGTTAAAGGCCCTTCTCATTTCAGTTGAAATCCCAATGCTCTAACTACTAGGCTACCACTGTCCCTCTGAGCGTGTGTAGTGCAAGTTTAAATAATTGCACTTATATAACCTCCCATGTGTAACCTCCAATGTTTTGTGGGTAATACACTAAAATTTATAAGTGTCTTGGCTATAGTTGATACTAAAACTACAGAAGCAGGTAACGGTCTATTACAATCACTATAAAACCAAGGTTAATGTACTGGACCAGTAAAAAGAAGGCTGCTGGTTTAAGCCCCACTACTGCCACTTTTGGGCCCCTGAGAAAGGCCCCTAACACTTAATTGTATTAGCCTTAATTGTAAGTTGCATCTGCATAATACTGCAAATGTAAACATTATGTAACTAGTTATGCATATTAATGATGCTTTAAGAAACAAAGTAAATTGTTAGCATTACACTATTCCTTTTAATTGGGTTTGCTTAAATGGTACTGTAAAGCACTGAAAATACAATCATTCAGGTAACTAGACACTGGTGATGGACCTGATTATATTTCTGACCTCTTAATTCCATATTCCGGTGCCAGGGCTCTGAGGTCCTCCAGTCAGGGGCTTTTAGTTGTCCCTAGGACAAAGCGGAAACGGAAGGGAGACTGTGCGTTTTCTGCGTATGCTCCTAAGTTGTGGAACACCCTGCCCTTGGATATTAGACTTACTGGGTCAAAGGAGATTTAAAAAAAAAAAGGCTTAAGACATATTTTTATACTTTGAGAATGGACTCTAGATGACGTTTCCTGTTTTATGGTTTATTAGATGAAGCTGCACTGTTTGGATAATTTATGTGTTTTTATTTCACCCATAGAGGTATCTGGGTTGCTCTACTGGTTTTATATGTATTTTATTCAAATCATATCTCATTGATCTTATTGATTGTGAAGCACTTTGTAGCATTGCCTTAAAAAAGTGCTATATAAATAAAGGTTTACTTACTTACACTGGACATATTTTCCCCCAGTTTAATAAAGTAGATTGGCTAATGAGTTACGCATGAGAATAACATTTTATGGCCAGCAAGACCACTAAACTGGTTTATCTAACCACAGATAGAAGGTGTCAGAAGTAAAATTAGGAAACAATACAACTGCACAGACTTCTGCCACACCTTTAATATTTCACATTGATGCAGGAAATCACAATATGTACACATAGCCTCTTATATACAGTTATACAAGGTTCATTTTCTCATCTTTTCAAAATCTACTTTACAGGCACTGTATTTGGCTCCCAAAACTATCCACGGGAGTAAAGTTGTCAAGTCTTGCTACAAAAGTAAGGTCCAGTACAATACTGTAGCTTACAGTAATTCATAAATAAGAAGCACCAAATGAATTAAATAGTTGCCTTTGGCAATAGGCTGATTTCTACCAGCAATGCTAATTCAATACATTTAAAATAGAAACGTAGTAACATAAATATGAAATACTTCAGCAATTGTACATTTCATTACACTCATCTCAGAGTGGAAAAAATAACCAGTCTTTAAGGAATGTGTTCCTAGAAACTGAAACACTGCAGCATATGTGGAAATACAGTACTATGTCTACACCAGTTTCAGTCCACGCAGCAGTTCAGCTTCACAATGACCAGAAATAAAAGCAGCACATACTAGACATCCTATGGCAATGTAATAGTTTGCTTACCATTCATACCTTAAAAAATAAACAAATCACACAATGAGCAATCATAAACACAACACTGTCGATTGCTCTTAAGAAATGGGACCTTACAATCTTCGTGTAGGGCTTGTAAACAGTCTTTTGGTCTTTGAAAGGCTCGCTGCTTTAAACACTTGCACCATTTCCAAAACCATGGCAACGTGCCTAAGTTGAAGGGCGTGTAGTCGCTCAACACTAATACATCCAGAACTCTTCACACAGTAACGCTTGCATTTCAATTAAAAAAATAAAGAAATGACGACAGCAAACTCATCGCTAAGAGTGAGTGGGTTTTTCTGTGCTTTTGGGTGGAGTCAGCAAACCGCTGACAGCCATCGGAGACCCCAAATTTAAGTCCAAGTTCTCCTGTTGTCGCTGCTGAGCGGCATTCTAAGGAGAAAAAAAAAATACAAACACTGCTTAGTATTTTTAAACCACAAGGCAATAGATCAAACAAGAAATAAAATAATAAACAAGCTACTTACCAACATGGCCAGGTAGTCTACATGAGTCTGGATGTTGTGCCAGTCATCAGCTGCAACCTTTTTGAATTCCTTTAGCTTTGGTTGGTCATATTCATTTACAGTCCTTACAAATGGAGCCATCCATTGCACACAGCTTGAGATACTGTCCCAGGTCAGACCTGACAGGAAAACCAGACACACATAAACAACTGTTCCTCAACACTGATAATTCTAGTTTCCAAACAGGTTTAGCATTTTAGAGCCTAGACAAAATGATCGTACATTATCCTATTTAGGAATTGTCACACTTGCATTTGAGTGTGAGGCTTACTACCTATCGTCAGGCTGGGAATGGACACGAGGAGTACTAGTATAATCAATTGATAAGAAGGTAAACCCAAATGCTTGCCATCTTGTGACCAACCATACTCCCAGGTTATGCCTCTGTCAAATACTGTCATTTAAGCTACACTGTAGACAACCATATGCAACTACAACAAGTGATAGCTGCATATAAAAACTTCCAATCTTGGCTGATTGCAACCATGTCTTTGTGATTTTATTTCTTAAATGCAAAATCTATTTACATATTTCAGAGCTGTTGTGGTGAAAGAAATTTGCATGCTCTTGGATTCAAATGTGGACATTCTTTGAGCAGCAGTCAGTCTGCCAAATCAAACATAAAGCTCAATTGAAAGCACCAGGTATACCAACAGGGCAGCAAATGTCATATTTGCATTATAATGTGTACAGACACGAATACAGCACTATGAGTGATTTGCTATGGGTGAGCAAACAGTGATCCAAAACAGTGTAGCACAATAACCAACTCAAGGAAACTATGCTGTGTGTATAAAGCCACAATGACCCTACATTACTTAGTGGTGGGTTTGCTCAATTGCACGTCAGAGACACAGAAAAAAACACGTGTAGAGGAAGCACTGACTAATTTCTAGCCTTTGAATTTTAAATTAAGTAAAACTAGGCAGGGTGGGATAACACACACAATAGAGCAACAATCTGTTGCAGACAATTACACACTCATTCATGCTTGAAGCAAGAGGACACACGGATCAGCCAATCTACCTTTTGCACATTTTGAAAGTGTAATGAAAAACCCTAACAGACATTAGCAAATTATATCAACTCCCAAGTCCAGTATTGAACCATGTACTAATGATGTTACTTATGTTTGTTTAAAATTGAGCACATTTTAACATACCACCCCAAAATGCAGGATAGACTTTTTAATGTAGCAAATATTCAAATTTTATATTACATATTGGTGAAGGCCTCAGTCAATGGCATGTTCCTATTGTTAAAAAAAATAATAATAAAAAAATAATAATAATTCATCTGAATGTGCATAATAGAGATGTACCGATCGGGGTTTTTGGCATCGATTCCGATCTCCTTTCAGGGACATCGGCCGATAGCCGATTCCGATCGGTGAAGATAAACCGGAGCGGTGCACGTGTGTGTGTGTGTGTTTGTGCCTTTAGAAGAGACGCTTTGTTCACAGTATCGCTATAAGTGATTAATTGATTCATGAGTCGATTCGCTTTATGTGAAGCGTAAGTTTCTCTTCTCAGTTATCTCTCCGTGTTTACTGTTATTAATTAAATGTCGTGGTTTTAAATAAACACCAGCTACTACAGAACATTCTGTGTGACTCTCTTACATTAAAAAGCTTAATTAAACTGCTGTTACCACAGATCTGTAACCGACCGTCAGACTCGTTCCATCTAAGGAGCTAAAAGTTCAGCAGATGATCCTGAACTAACGAATTTGCTAATGAATAAACTTTTGCCTCTGATTGGCTCTGTAACGTCTTCTGTTCTCATCTACATCACAAGTAAGAACCGCTTACGATTTACCAAAGTGAACCAGGAGTTTATATAACGTGCTGATAGAATCGACTGATGTGACTGGGTTGAATTATCTTTTTAAAGTTAATATTACAATCAGCAAAATTACATCGTATGTATGATGCACAACGTTAATGATGTTATTTTAGGTCATGAAGAGCTTTCACGATGGTTTCTGTACGATGGTTGATGCTTTGTAGCTCAAAGTCTGGATCAATCCACTGAGCTGTTAACTTAACATGGTCTTTATATATCACACGATCGGATCGGCTACTTTTAGGAAATATCGTCCGATCGCCGATAGCATATTTTGATTACAAATCGACCGATACCGATTCGTAGCCGATCGATCGTCCCATCTCCATAATGTCGAGTCTTATCACATTAAGTCATGTGGTACATTTCTGACCATAGTAAAATGTAATATATGCGAATTAGAAAACTTACCAGATACTCTTTGGACAGTTTCAAATGAAGTAAAGTGACAAAATGCAGCAGCAGCCAACACACCATACTGGTAATCTAATGAGTTTATATCCAGAATACAAAGATCCAGCAGCTGTAAACAGACAATTCCAGAAAGATTCAAATCAGGATACTGCAATCACTACATGTAAAAATCAGAAGATGTGTCATGTTAACCACTCTTACCTGGATGATTTTTATATACGTTTCCTGAGCAAACTGAGGCACAAGAAAATTTGAGCCATCCTTCAGAGAATCCACTTGCGAATAAAGTTTTAACCAAGAGACAACAGTCTCCGGACAGAGCTCCCAGTTTAATGCCTTTAGCATAATAAGTTCCATTTCAAGTATTTCATCTTCGTCACAGGCACCATCTGTGACGTAGGCAAATTCGTGAAGCTTTGGTGGGTAAATTTCCTAAAATGTAAAAAAGAGACAGATTATTTTTTGTCCCCACAATTATTTAGTCAATTACACACGTAGCCAGTTACTTTCTTACCTCCATTTTAGCTGCTATAAACAATGAGGTAATGCCGATGAGTTGCAACTGGTTCTTGCCGATCCCCACTTGAGTCATCATGAAGCGATCAGATAAGTCCTGAGCCAGGTAAAACGTCTCACGGTGAAGTGTATACACCTCACTTACCTAATTAAAATTGAACAGCCATGTAAATATGTGCATCACAAATTCAAGATCTAATATTGCATCAAAAAAAGTTTAAAAAAACCCATTTTCAAAATCAGCAGAATTATCCAAATACTTGGGTACCTGAGCCCATGCTCAGTACCCAGTTTAAACATTAAACATTATACGCATCGAGCTTTTAATGAGTCAAATTGGAAAGGTATGTCTCCCTTTCTGCATGAAAAGTGTGTCAGCCCCCATTTTACACACTCCCATCCTGTGTTGTGAACCTTGACTTTAATTGCAAAATTAATTGGGTTTAATAATGATTCAGAAAAATATGTACATCTAAAATTTGACTCATTAAAAGCTCGATGCATATAATGTTTAAACTGGGTTAGATTGTGAACCTCTTTTTTACTACAAGCAGCACAACATGCAGTTTTGAGCTGCATTCAAAATCAATTTACACACCTCTAGAAGCCAGTCGAGGAGAATAGCCCTCATTTTGGGCTGCAGGCTTGGATGCTGCTCCATGAAGGTCTTGTCATGAACATACTTCAGCTCCTTATTCAACATTTTGATCCATACATCATCAGAGCTGGCCCAACTGTTGAAAAAAAAGCATGTCACAGTTGAGCCTTAGTTATTCACAAGTGTCACCCACCCACAATAACAAATGAAAACTTTTCACAGTGCTTACCTGAGACATGGCAGCGGCGAAGGGTTGATGAAGAGATTTTGAAATCGGAAGCGTTTAAAACCAGACACGTTGCTTGTCTCCAACTCTTTTTGAGGGGTTTCAACAAGGACGCAGGGGCTAACCTCACCTTCCACCCATCGGTTCTACAAAAAAAAGCATTTCATGTTAACTCGGCACACTTTTACCTAACCTGTAAGCATAAAGAAGACTGCCAGACACACGGTCTTAGCCTAAGTGTAACAGTTTTACTTTTAGATTTGAATTATACAATACATATATCTTAGGAGATACTACAATCTAAAGCACTAATAGGGTAAACACCTCCAAGTGTCACAATCATCAAATTACACATGAGCAGACTAAAATCCCTGCATAATAGCTCAGTAGGACCTTTTTGCAACATATAAATAAGTCAGCTAGGTTTTTTTTTTTTCTATAAACCAGTCGTCCTAACTTATATAATACACTATAACTTATAATACACTAAAAACAATGTGTTATAGGTATGCATTTTAAACATTTATGCCCAATTCAAAGTTTATTTTTTAGCATATTTTTCCAGAAAAAAAGGGCTCGAGTTTCTTTTAGTAATTCATTCATCAAGACTGAATCACTCGTTACAAAACAGGTATTTTGCACATGAACTCCATGCAAATGTGAAACGTTGATACAGTGACGATGGACCTGGGGGCAGCTGAACAAAGCTGGATTTGGCGGGAGGAGGCGGGCTATAGGAGGAGGAGCCTAATCGGGTCAGCTGCTACATCATTATTCACCCATAAACAACGCAATAACTATCCAGATCACTTATTTATAACAGAATAAATCATATTTACAGATGTAGAAATAACTAAAAATCAACAATGTAACACTTTGTATAAACATCCTTTCCATAGGTAGTATTAGATCTGTTTATATTCCTGATATATTTAATCCACTCACCTGAATTTCATAACTTTGTTTCTTAGCTGCAACTGGTGTTTTTCTTTTGCATGGCTAAAAAGGACAAAAAGAGAGAACAGTGTGTCAACTTTTACAGTAAAATTATATATTACTATAAAGTATGTATTTAAAAAGGATCAAGTAATCTACCTCTGCTTTTCTTTTCCTTGAACATGTAGTTTGCTGATCTGGTGCATTTTTATTCCTTTCTTGCAATGTGTTACGAGAGCTGGATTAAATACAACAGTATGAAAGCAATATTAGTACATCAAGTCTCGAGTATATTATTTCTTTTATTCAAATTATTCAACTTTTAGGTTTCACAATAGCTTACCAGCGTCTTGACATTTTTCTACTAATGAATCTGTACATCCTAAAAAAATAAAACATAAGATGTGTCAGTTTGACTTTCCAGGGTGTTTTTATTTAGTTTAAAACCGTTTTATCAGGTAAAAACGCCTCAATAAAATACAAAACAGGCTTAAAAACTGGCTAAACTGCTACCAGCTAGGAGAAAACAGCCAGTCTATCAACCCACCCAGTCTAAACTAAAAGCTTTAAAATAGAAGGAATTCAGATGTATGGTTTAATTAGGAATGTTATCCAGTAATATAGTCCCTAATCGCTCATATACAGTAAACAAAAAGGTAAAGAGGTCATTAAAAATAATAGTTTTTGAGCGGGTTGGTTGGGGTTAGTCGACTCCCCGCCAATTTAGAAAGCGGGAGGGCAAACCGCCACTAAACACAAATAAACATAACATAGCAAAACACCTGAAAATAAATTTATACCACGTAACAGTAGTAAACAAATCATATTCGCACCCTGTAGAAAAATTCCTAATGAAAAAAATGAATTGTCGCCACAATTATTGATCCAATTCTGCCATAAAAGGATTATCTTAGCCACCAGCTAGCTATCGACCCTATTGCCACCAAACTGGCGGGACTGGTCCCGAACTAACCTATTTAACACCCCAAATCACTAATATACACGAATAAATCGTGTGTTTCGTGATAACAAGCCTATAAGAATAATAAAAGTTACTATTGTGCATGCAGGAACAGAAGTACACAAGTTGGTCAGATAGACTAGCTGCAGTTCAACAAGTCGGCTAGACCAACTTAGTAGTACCACAGTACAAATAATACACAACGAACGAGCTATACATTCAATTATAAGCTTTGTTTAAGTGTTATAGATCAACAATTACTAAATTTAAACATTAAAAGCAAAAGTATCAACAAAAGAGAAGCGACTACTCACCAGCTGCTACAAGAAATGAATGGACATCAGCTGGCGCCGGCGCCAACCCTTATAAAGCACCCGACTGCGCATGCGCCAGTTTACCAGCCCCCTTACTTTCGAGCCAAAATAAATGCAAATACTAACCCTATGTCCCGCTGTATTTAACCTAATCCTCATCAGAACACATTAATACTGTGTCAAACCCCAAAAACTAAATATTTCTAACACGTTCTGCCTATATATTCCTCTTAAAACGTCTCTTCATGACCGTTGCGCTACTTTCTACGCTGGGCTAATGTTAATCGCAAATATTTAAAAATGAGCGCTTTCTGTATTTCCCGGTCAAACCAAAACGGCGCCCAAAGACCCGATACATATGTTCCGTGTATTTCCACTTCAGAAATAACACATTTAACCTGAATTTACACTATTTTTAGTGTGTACTGACACTTCCTAGTGTAAGACCGGCAAGAGGAGGAGCTAAGAATCAGTCCAGCCAATCAGTAAGAGGGCAGCAGAAACAACGTGCTCCTGCTTCAACATGTAAACAAACCCTCGCACACCAGCGAGCTGTCATTTACTGAATCCACCAAAATATTTAACTAAACACCACACATCTGGCATCTTACCTTAAAATAACAATATCTACTGCTAATATGACAAGATTAAACACATATAATGCAACTATTATCATGATATTAGGATTTATTCTCTATAAAACACCGTTATTCAGTCATTCCACGCCACGTCCACATGCAGTAGAATGTGTTACGTACATTACTGTACTTTTAATAAATATTTTTGCCATTAAGTTTATTTAATTATTATTTTACCCAGATCACAGTTGAAACACTGGGCTCAAGGTAGGAATACAACCTTGACATAGTGCTTATCTATCTCTTTAGTGCCCATCCCATTTACTCACTCATTCACTCTCTATCTCACTTACACCTAAGGACAATTTAGAGAAGCCTTTTCACATCCTGTGTGTTTTGGGAAGATAGTTGGAAAACAGACTACATGGAGGAAACACACACGGAGAACATGGCAAACATCTGACTGATAATGAGATTTGAGCCCAGGTCCCCTTCTGGAACTATATGCAGCACCCATATGCACACTGCCTGCTGTACCACTGTGCCACCATATCAAGAATATTTATATGAATTCATTATTTTGTAACTTTAACTAAATCGTGTTAGTGTTTAAGTGTCAGAGACACTGGCTATAGGGCAGGAATACAACCGGATCAGGGCACCCATCCATCACAGGT
Source organism: Trichomycterus rosablanca (assembly GCF_030014385.1). NCBI lineage: Eukaryota > Metazoa > Chordata > Actinopteri > Siluriformes > Trichomycteridae > Trichomycterus > Trichomycterus rosablanca. The sequence continues at coordinate 39,561,251 of NC_085990.1, read as the reverse complement.
TGACTGTCACAAACACATTTATATCTGACTTATCCTTAGACACAATTAAGAGTAACCAGTCTACCTTTTGCATGTGTTTTTGGAAGACAGAAAAGAAAGACAGAAATGGAAATCCACACAGACTTGGAAAAAAACATGCTAAACTTTTTACAAACATTGATACTTAGTGATACTTAAACTCGGGTCCTTAGGAACCTGTGGCTTTGTAGCACCCACACTGCAACACAGATAGATCTAAGTTAACTACAAACTGCAAAATTAAACTGTATTAGACACTCTGAGAGGACTCACAGAGCACAATGTAAAATGTATTATTAGACATTTTACTACTTATAATAATTTTCATCACTGGTGTGTTATTCCACTGACAGTGAAATTATTTAGAAATAAAAATAAATAGAAAATATAGATTTTACTTACTAATACATTAGGTGTGGATAAATACATTATTTAAACTGGTCTACATTAAATGTGGATAAATACATTATTTAAACTGATCAGTTAAAATAATTTTAACTGCCTTTAAAGGACACATACATTTGTTTCTTGCCTTAGTTGCTTACAAATAAAGAAATATTGCTGGTAAAAATACAAATAACAAATAACCAACATTTTGAAACATTTCTTTTCTTTTTTGACTATCTATTACAATCTATTTTACATTAAAATAAGAGAAAGCGACTAGTGACACTTGGTGAGAACTTGGAACAGATAAAGTCATTAAACTGGTCCACAGGACAGTAACTCTTTCTAGAAATGTAAACTTTTATTTCTTCTTATTTGATTGTAGTTACTAAATCATGTGAATGTAAACATTTGTCTGTGGTCAAATGCCATGTCACTGTGCCATGACACTGGTGTAACAGACAATGTAAGACCAATGACTCTTATCAAAATGGAGGATTATCTCAAAATGGCTGACACATGAGGGAAATGTGACCTTAAATAACAAAGTAGTAATTATGCATAATGTGAATTCATATTGTATCAAATACTGACTACAGTTTAAACAGTTCATATAGTCTACAAAACAAACACATTTAAAATGTGTAGTGTGTATCAGCTTCTCATTCACAGCAGTGAAACAGCACTACTCCACTATAAAGTACTAACTGTTAGTACGTGGTAGTCTGTTGTTCTAGACCTAGAGTAGTCTTAAAAGTATTTGCCCCCTGATTTGTACTATCATTACACTTTTATCACACTTTTATTTATTTACATTTTTAAACTGAATTTAATATAAGGCAAATGCAACATATGAACACAAGTGTATGTTTGTTAAAGAAAAAAACACTTTTCCAACTATAATTGGATTCAGTTAGACCGATCCAGACTGGATTATTGCCAGCTTTTCTAATATCACTTACAGAAACCCTTCGCAAACTAGCTTTGATAATATTCAGCACACAATGCTGTGATTAAAGAGATAAGAACATTTTTAAAATAGATCAATATAAAAAGGGTTACAAATATATTTCTAAGGCTCTGAAGCATGAGGTGAAACATCCAAAAGTGGCCAGACTACACAAAACCACATAGACATCTTATCTGGGAGGTCACAAAAGAACCAAAACAAACATCGATTGAACTGCAGGTCATTGTTTATTATTCCGCCATTAAAAAAGGACTGGGTAAAATTATATCTATGGAAAAATCGCAAGGAGAACCCCACTGCTTAACAAGAGGAACATAAAAACTTGATATGCAAGAAACACCACTGCATTAGGACCATCTATGTAACCTGCTGCCAAAACATGGTCCTTCAGCTTATATGTTGTGGGGTATATCAACCTACAATGTATCCTGGTACCATCTCTTCTACAGGTAAATAAAACACACACTCCAGGCCATCCTTATGATTTTAGAGCAAACAGGAAAACAGGATTTATTTGACCAGTTGACCTTCTTACATTGCTTCGATGTCCAGTTGTGATGCCTGCATACCCGTTCTAGGTGCTTTGGATCGTGGGCAGGATAATTTGGCTGGCCTGCAACTACACAGTCTCATACACAGAAGGGTTTTTCACACTGTGTGTTGTGACACATTTACCTCATCTCAAGTATTAAAATGATCTGCAATTTGAGCTGCAGTAGTTCATAACAGATCCCATAGCCTTTATTTTCATTAATGAGTCCCAACAACCTGTTGGTGGTTTATGGCTAGTTTCCCTTGGAACATTGTTGGCGGTCCTTGCTACTTTGGAGAAACTTTTAGATTTGCTTTTACTTTTAAATTGCACCCCTCCCCAATTTTCTCCCAATATACTGTAGTTGTATCCAATTCCCAGACTGTAACTTCCTCCACCACTGAAGACTCCACCCTGATGAGGAAAGCTATCAATTCCCTCCAACACTTCTTCCTTTCATCTGCCAGAATTGGGGTCACACAGGGTCACTCAGATCAGTGGTAGCTTAGTGGTTCAGGTACTGCACTGTTAAACAAAAGATTGCTGGTTTAAGCCCCACTAACGCCCCACTAACGCCCCACCAGACCCTTAACTCCCAATTGCTTAGATGTAATTATCACAATTTTAAGTTGCTTTGGATAAAATTTAGTAAATGTGTGTATGGCACTGCAGAATCACTGGGCACAATGCAGTAACACACACCAAACAGAATGGCAATCCAGTCAGTCATGACTGTATGTAGCAGTAGTGGGCTAGTGTAATTTACCACTGCCCCACCAGAGAATCTTATGCAAACAATGGGTTGTTGCAGTCTTAATCATTCCAATAGTAATTTCTGCATTGATTTCTTAGTAAATAACTGGAGAACATACTTCTGTAGACAAAAACAACTTTAGGTTAACAAACTTAGTTTTTTTTGTTACATTATATTATGTTATATTTTATGTTATAAGTTTATTGTGGGTTTAAAAAAAAAAAAATTAAAAAATCTGGTGGGTTAAAAATCTTCAAACAGCAACTTAAATTTAACACGTCTCTTACTTGTTTGTAGACATTTGTTTTCAACTGTACATTTGCAGCATTTAGCAGACCTTCAATTAGGACTAAACACAATTCAAGCAATTTAAGGTTAGGGGCCTTGCTCAGGGGCACAACAGTGGCAACTCTGCAGTGATTGGGCTCAAACCAGTACAACACAGGCCTAAGGTGTAGATATGAAAGACAATTTGGACCCTGTATAAATTTGAACTAAAAAAAACACAAACATTCCATTTTAAAAATAACATTTATTGACGGATAATGAACATAAATCATACTAACAAGTGGATGTTTTAAACACATAAGAAACTGAAATTTTAACAGCGATTTTAAATAGTTACAAGAAGTTGGTGTACAATATGAGTCCAAAATGTAAAACAGGAAATATAGAGATATGGTATTAAAATCTACCCTTTTGGCAAAGTGCTGTGTTATTCCAGTAAACTAAAATGAATCAAAGCATAGTCTGATATTTATAGTCTGATCAATGCTGCAACATCAATACAATGCAGCACAAACACAGAAACAGAGTGATTATTTGCTAACCGAGTGGCTCACAGAGACTTATTTCTTCCCCTGTGCATAGTGATTTGAAGTCCCTTTGGACACATTTCAAGTTCTTCACCGATGTCACACTGTTATCCTGGAAGGCACACGATTCTTAACAGAATTCAAGGCAAATTAAAAATCCCTGTTGTTAATATTAAAAGTTGGGTTACACAAAACCAAAAAAGCTGCTCGTCTAAAACAAAATCTAAACATATTTATGAAAAATGTAAAATAGTAGCATTACTCCCAGTCCGTTTGGGAGCTAAAAATGCATTGCATGTTGTGCTCACTAAGAGAGAAAAGAGAGGGGTGGGTAAATAAAACACAATCTATTCATGCATTCAGAGAACATAGTTTGAGTGTTTTTCTTAAGTCAAGCCTGCATGACATATTCATCATTCCAGTCCATTATGAGAAAACACCAGATTTGCCACTGCAGGCGTATCATTGAACACAGAACAATAACAACACATGAATTAAATGTCTATAAGACACTAAACTTGCTACATTTGGTTTAAATATTCACTTCAGCCAGTACATTTTTCTTAATGATAAGGCATACAACCTAAAAGCATCAAAAGCTTTTTACAGTCAGAAAGGCAGTTATTAAACACAAAGAAAAATGTTTCATTAAAAAATAGACTTAACAGTTGACTCCACATTTGCAGGTTTAACAGTCAGTTCTGAGACTTTTCCCCCCACAGTTTCAGGATGAGCAAATCATTACCGTTCATTCAGTTTTGTTAAAAATGTTCATTAAGTACAAATAATTCCACAAGGCAATGTACACAAGGACAAATTTAGAGGTTCTTTCAGTATGTACAAAGATATTTAACATTTGTCAAGTAATTTGCATTTTAGTAAAGAGTACAGGTGAACTGCTTTTTGACCCTGAGACGTGTATGGCAGATTCAAAGCAAACCAACAACAAAAATGACATTGAAACACTTCTTTTTTTCTTTTCATCTTTCAGGACTCACACTATAAAGTCTTTTCACACTATAAAAAGTCACACTCAAAAGTAAAACAATGCTACATACATACATTACACTGCAGATTACAACTTCATACTGATATATCATTAATAATAGACTTTTTTTTTCTTTTAAAAATATTTAGGAAGGTTTTTTAGGTTTTTAAATATATTTAACATATTTTGAAATTGACTACTTTTAATGTTAATGAGTGACAACATAGCTAACATAATGTAGCAGAATGACTTCTGGAGGAGAGAAAAAGCACAATCGACCATTGTGTGGATTTACACTCTTCCAGAGGGGCTTCTGATTATTAGTACCGGTAAGTAAGATAATAAAAAATATGGCTTTACTTATTATAATACCATATTATATAAACTCATGGCAGGACTGAAGCATGCCTGTTTAACAAAATACAACATGCAAAAAGGATAAAAAAAAAAAACTTATGATTGACTCCATGTCAGGTTCTGTGAAGTGCACATAAACTTAATGAATCACTGCAGAATGTCTAATCCAATTACAATATGTTAACACAACTGAAGCTAAACAGAGCCTATTTTGGACATATGCTCAAGCAGACCTGTACCTGCACTAGAGTAAAGTGACCTATGCTATTGATTCTAAAAAGATCCCACTGTGTCTATGTGAAACGTCTAGGTCCCAGCACAAAGCCGGGAAGGAGAGAGAGAGAGTATGATCTACAGGAGCACAGTGGCAATGGTCTCAGTAGTTGTACTGCCTCTGTCCTGGCTGGTGGACATGGCCTGATGTGGCTTTGCCCTGCCTGGCTCCCACGTCACGGAGCTGGTTCAGGCGACGAAGCGCGTTACGGGAGAGTTGTTGCCGCTGCACGTTGTCCCGGATCTTTTGAGCCAGGCGGCCATTTTTAGCCTGCTCCAGGAAGCTGGCATGGGTGGCAGCAAGAGCGGCTGCATAGCAGCCAGTAGGATGAGTCGTTCTACGCTGAGCTTCAGTCCTGCAGAGACAGCAATAGACCAGCAATTACAACAATTACCATAATACAGGGTACTGATATGCAGCAGGCACACCATTTAGACTACACATTTACTGGAAGTAAAATTATTTGCATTTAGTGATGCAACAGGTCTTACAGGCATCCCCTCATCCCCACTATCATATCAGTTAAGAGGAGGCACAAATACAAAAAGATTAAACTTGGTCTGAACACTTAAATATGCAACCAGTATCAATTCTTGGTGTGGTTATAATAAACTGTTTGTGTTTACAGACCAATCAATATCCTACAGACCAGGGTTTAAATACATGATGCATTTATTTGCATGATTTTATGATGCTGAAGTGTGAGTTATCTACAAAGTGTGTATGTGCACGTTAGATACGTGAGGTATGTATGTGTGTGGGCATGTAATGTATAACCTAATATAATATATGTATAACCTAATTAATATGATGATTCACATTGGATGCACCCGTTAGGGGTCCCCACAGCAGATCATTCATCCGCATATTTGATTAGGTACAGTTCTTACACCGAATGCCCTTCCTGATGCAACCCTCCTATTTATCCAGTCTTGGGACCAGCACTAAGTGTGCACTGATATTTGCCATAACTTCATGCCTATGTGTTTGTGAACCAAGCCCTAGATTCGAACTTTGGCACGGCAGCGTGGCTCCTACCATCACACCACACAAGCTGGCTGATTTAAATTCATATTAATGGTACCAAAAACAATTATTATTATTATTATTTTTTGTTGCTGCGCCCATATTTTTATGCATACCAGTTTTCAAGCTGGATGCCCTTCCTAACATAGCCCTCAAATTTTTATTTGGGCTTGGGACTGACAGAGTGTACTGACCAATGCACCACACAATGGCCAGGCTGTTTCAGCCGTTCCCTTTAGACATTTGCCAACCTGGTTTGTGCGGACTGGCTGATAGAAACGCTGAGATTTAAAGTAACCTGCTATTCTGTATTGTTTTTTCTTTTAATAATAACAATACATACATGAACCAAACATGTTTCTATCTTCACTTGCCTTTCAAATAAGAGCACTTTATTATGGCTGAATAAAAAAAAAAAAACAGCACTGAATCTCTCCTCAGCAAAGACAGTGTCATTGTCTTTAACTGGACACTGATGCTCCACAAAGGTTTAACCTGAATTATCACCTGCGGTGTTAAGCAAGAGAAATGTTAAAAGAAAAACAAAGATCAAGTGAACCCTCAGCAAATGCACCTCAGCTGCATTTCTTCATGCTAGTGGCACATAGCACACTGATTCTGTGCTGCACGCACACTACATGCTTCACCAACGAGTCACTCACATAAATTACAGCTTTATTAAATATTTGAATTGTTTCAAATACTAACTCTTTAAATAACTACAATCCAATTGTACATAAGTTAATTGTTTGCAATTTTATGAAGTTATTCATTTTTTAGAGCTTGCACTTTAGTGATGTAGGTAACCACAAGATACAGTATCATGATATATAGGAACACAACACAAAAAAGTCAGTGCCGTGTGTAATACACATCTCACACGTTAAAAAGACATGGTGTGATTTGGCAGTAGGCTGTTTCTAAGCAGCAAGCAAGTAAGCAGGTTGTGTGCACAACATGCATGTTACACCATGCGTGTTGTCTGGATTTTTTTCCCCTTGTTTTTTTGTTCCTGTCTGCAGCTGATGTTAATTGTGAGACAAATCTGATTGTGTGGATGAAAAAAACAGGATGAAGCTTCAAGATTAAAAGTCGAGCTGACCTGAAAACATCAGGTTGCTTGCAGTGTGTTTATGCAGAGCTGTTTTTGTGTTTAAGATATGTTTAAATGTCTCTGAAAAAAAACATCTTGTAGAGCACTTTGTGTACTTATGGAGTCTGACAGATAAGATGGGGCGCCCTATTTCCTTCGGGATCAATAAAGTATCTATCTATCTATCTATCTATCTATCTATCTATCTATCTATCTATCTATCTATCTATCTATCTATCATCTATCTATCTATCCATTTAAAATGGCTATGAACACTAGGTAAGCAGGTGTGTGCCCCTTGTGTTTTGCTTTAAGTAGGAATGATTAAAGTAGGCAGGGCTGTTTGTCTTGATTCTCTAAGATCAGCTTTCAGTTGCATAAACATGGGTTAGTTGGTTTTGGTTTTCTTTTATTTTTAACCTGTCACCACCTTGGTGGACACATTTATTTCTGTTACACCTGTAAGTGTTTGACACTCCTAAAAAGAAAATGTAAATTTGAAGATAAATTAAAACCTGGCGCGATCAACTACAATCTTGTGTCTGTCTGGTACTTTCTTGTTCTTTACAATAAATGTTGCTATTTACACCATCAACAAGCCTATAATAAGTTGGCAACAATGAATATTAAAGCTGAAGGGTTGCAACAAAAAGGGCATTCGGTGAAAGAACTGTGGTTCAATGATCTGCTGTGGGGACCCCTAACGGGAGCATCCGAAGGGATTCATCATATTATATCAGGTTATACATTTTATGTACACACTTACATACCTCACATATCTAACGTGCACATAAACACTTTGTAGATAACTCACACTATAGCATGGTAAAGTTTATAATGTATTTAAACCATGGTGTGGGGGATATTGATTGGTCTGTAAGGGCAGTTGTAGCCTAGCAATCCTACTGGAATAGTAATCAGAAGATCATTGGTTTTACATTTACATTTTCTGCATTTAGCAAATGCTTTTATCCAAAGTGACTTACAGTACTGTGATGGTTAAGGGCCTTGCTCAAGGGCCCAACAGTGGTAACCTGGCAGTGGTGGGGCTTGAACCAGCGACCTTTCAATTACTAGTCCAGTACTTTAACCACTAGGCTACAACTGCCCTTACAGTTATTCAAGCCCCACCACTACCAGGTTGCTGCTGTTGGGCCCTTGAGCAAGACCCTTAACCCTTCACTGCTCAGACTGTATACTGTTCCAGTACTGTAAGTCGCTTTGGATAAAGGCATCTGCTAAATGCCGAAATGTAATGTAAAATGTTTTTTAAATGACACCATGTATTGTGCCCAAACCACAACGATCATGTAATGTTTACCTACTCCATGCAAAGAGCATTGAAAAATAAATATACCTGAGAATGTTGGGTTCACAGGAGCTTTCCTTTAGTTGGCGTCGGTGTGAGCTATGCACAGCATAGACAGACATGCTGGGATGCTCGATGAGCAGGTTCTCCAGAGGACTGGTCTCCAGCAACACCGGAGCTCTTCCGCTAGCAGTGAAGCATGGCGGAGGTGTGATGAACCAGCTCTCCTCCAGACTGCATGCTGCATCCAAGCGCAAAAATTCCCCATCCTCAGGATCCATGTCTGCCACGGAGTCCAGAGAGGAGCAAGACGGGTATCGCAGAGGGCAGTCAGGAGCATCGCCATTCTCAGAGCACACCTCTATCAGCTCATCCTCACAGGCACTGGTACAAGCTTTAGCTAGAGAAGCAGACAACGTGGTCAGTATTTACTCACCCACAATGATCTTTATAAGCACATACAAATAAATATGCAATTTAAAAGCATAGTGTATTTTCAAATACTATTTAAAAAGAGATTAAACAATGTGCTCTAAGCAGCAAATAGTTGTACTTATTTGTCAAACCTGGTTGAGAAATGTTTAATGCTTAATTCTCAAAGCAAGCAACCCTGCATTAATTGAAAAAGTCTGTAGGTGGCACTGTACGCAATGCACTTCAGTCTAACGATACGGTTTCTCATCAGATTCATACTACTAGTTCAAGACAAATATTCAATGTAAAAAAATCTGTGTAATGAATAAGCCTTAAAATTATAATTTTATTTTTCTTATAAACTGCAAGTAAGCAAAAACTGGCCCTGTGACATCACAGTGTCTGTACAAAGCATTGTAGAAACTAAACTATATAGTCTACACCAGGGGTCACCAACCTTTTCAAGACCGAGAGCTACTTCAAGGGTACTGAGTAATACGAAGGGCTACTTGTTTGATACAAACTTTATATATAACATAGGGTTCAGTGGCGGCTGCTGGTCTTTCAAAGAGGGGAAGCTCATTTTCGGCTTACATCATAAAATTTGTCAATTTATTTATACATAAATTTTGCCCTCCGTTCCTTTTCAAGAAAATGGCCTGTGATCCTATCGTACCAAGTAGGCGTCTTTTCCAGGGACTTGACCAGTGTCCTCTCAATGGCCAGCAAATAGCTGTCAATCGAAACGGGATTCAGCCTTTCGACTGATCCTCCAATCATTTTGCAGAAGCTCCGCATCCAGACCCGCCCACAGCTCCATTCACCCCCAGAGACGCTCAGCGTCCGGGGGCAGGACAAAATCGTGGCATTTATCCAATGACCGGCGAGTTTCGAAGCAATGAAAAAAACTGTTCCATGCAGTCCCATTGAAGTGAATAGACGCTCCGCTTCTACGGGCAAATGCATTGACGCTACGCGAATGTATGAGAAGTTAACAAAATCGAGTCAGTCAATTTGTGATAAGTAGCTGATTCTGAACGAACTCTTCAAGATGAACGTGTTCTAACGCATTTGTAGTCAATGAAATGTTAACACAACTGTACATATTTGACCATTTAATTTTTGACATTTTAGGGGAAGCTGAGCTTTCCTTGCAGTCTTAGAGAAATCGCCACTGGTGGAGAATCAGACAAAGGCGACCTTTAAGTGTTGAGCATCTAAATTCTGGTATCAAGCAAGAATAGGCAAAACACTGCAACAATTAATATCCTCAGTTCAGAAATTTTTAATTTTTGACATTTTAGGGGAAGCTGAGCTTCCCTTGCAGTCTTAGAGAAATCGCCACTGATAGGGTTGCATGATTCACCTTCAATTATATTATTATTATTTTTTAATAAATATTCATATATATGAAGAGTCTGATGTTAATGTTAATTATTCCTCAGAAAAATTATTAACAATGATTTACCATGGTATGAAACACAGATATATTTCAGCATGTAACATTATTTATCTCTAATAATCTAAATCTGTTTCAATATTTGAAAGTCAGAGCTATCACATCTCTGATATTTTTGTAAATATTGTTCCTGACGGTTTTGTATGAATGAGCAAATTTCTTGCATTTTGATCAACATCACATCATTTTTTCTTCTGTACCATTTTTTTTGGAAATCAATAACAGTCACATCTTCAGATCATGTCCCATTTGTAATTATCACTTTTTTTTGCAACATTTTAGAACAAATCATGAACTCGGTCCCATGTTTGTACAAATTATCAGTTATGTACGATTTAAAAAAAAGCTGCGATATACATGGAAGTTTTTGTGACACATACTGAAGTTTCTCTTCACATTCCTCCCAATCATTGTGAAAATATTAAGTTTTCATTCGTTTTTCTTGTATGTTTTTTCAGTATTAGTTTTTCGGGGTAAAACCCGCATCTCGCTCCACATCGTAGCTGCGCATGCGTAGCATGCTTGTCTCAGAGTTATGCGCACAATATAAAACTCTGCACCCAGACAAGATCAGAGCTCATATAATCATCAAACGTTTTTGTTTTTAACATTTTATATTCACTATTGTCATTTTCAAATCTACATCAATGCAAGTGTTATTGATTCAAAAAGAACAGCAACACAAATCTAATTTTCAGACGGAGCTCTATAGTCACTAGTGCTATTTTATAACATATGCCCTGCGGGCAACTCACGTGGTCCCTGCGGGCGACCAGGTGCCCGCGGGCACCGGGTTGGTGACCCCTGATCTACACCAATGTTTTCTAAAAACACTTTCTTTTTTTCAAGCAACCCACATTATGTCCATTAGTCCAGTTTTCTCTGAATTTCTCTGGCTCACCATGCTATTAAATCTTATTGTTTACACTTCTTTGTAATTGTGGGTTTGCTTTATAGCACTCTTTGCTGCAGAACATGTTTTGTTCAGTAAAGTTTTTGGCTTTTATGTCTTTAAATAACATTTTTTCAGTGGTTATGAAATGTTTTTACTATAATAGAAATACCACAGTAATTGTCTATGTTTGTAATTAATAAAAATGATAATACATTTAATAATAATAATCGGGTGGCAGAGGAATAAATTACGTTAGGCCATTACCACTGCTCAAATCAGGGCCTAAAATACTAGGATTTGGCTTTTTTTCCCCCACAGTAACCCACAGCCATTTTTTGCCATCATTGACAACACCAATCATGCACAAAAACACAGGACAGAACTTTCAAAGTTTGGCATCACTAGAAATAAAAAAAGACTTAAAACACAAGCACCTTGCCTCCTTGTCTCCCCTACTGAAAAGGAGGGATCTCAATGCATCCTCCTCTAATTTTTCCAGTTTATCTGGCCAGGAGCAAGCACCTAGTAACTGTTCTTGACATTACCATGGACAGAAATACTCAACTAGGTATTCTGCATTCACATCTCCCAGCTGAGTCTGAAGCCACAAAGGTAAAAATAACTCAGACCTAACCTTATTTCCTCTAGTCGCTGCACTGGATGCATTAGCATTATACTGTATAATAAGTGGCTACACTTGCTCCTCCCCACCAACATTTAGCTGAGAGCCAGAGCCATGCTAGACAGATCTCATTGCATTTGAAATATTCACACCCAGCTTGATGTAAGATAGTCTGTGAGTTTGATCGTGTTGCACAGGGCTTCTTTAAAACAGCTGGCATATGGCAGACACTGCTATTTTTTCGCCCTGCTTGACATCTGCAATATGACCCTCCATACTGGTATCACTGTTAGACGAGGGCAGCTGGGGTCACTGCAGACAAACTTTTCCAATTAAGATGCAAAGTTTAGCGTGCTGGGAATGCCTTGCCACATTCATTTAAAGTCTAAAAATACCATTGTGCATGGAATCTCTGTTTTCTATAAATTCTTTAGTCAAGGGTATAAATACATTTACACATGCTGGTACAGATAGGACAGTTTGAAGAGACACAGAAGGTGTAAGAGCATTCTCTAACCAAGATAGTCAACGAGGATCCAGTCTTCATCGTCTTCGTTCTTGTTAAAGCCCACATCTGCAAGACACTGGCTGGCCTCCTCCAGGGCATCTCCGAACAGGATGCTGGTAAACCTCTGGAACATAGTGGGGATGCTAAGAGAGGAGGAGCGGGCTGGATCAGTCCTGCTAGCGTTGGCTCAGGATGAAGCTCTTTGGTCATCAGCTGCTGGAGCCGCTCACAGAAACTTTTGGAAAGTTGCTAAAGTGCATGAGTTTCTCCTTCTTGTACTTAAGCCACCTACATCAAGGTCATAGCTTTTATCAGCTGTGCAAAAGCAAGGCTCTGTGGACAAGAGAGAAAAAATAGTCACTTCTCTATACCAAGGGGCTAGAACAAACCAGTATGAAAACAGACAAGAGCACAGTGTTAAATCAACATGATAAATGTTTAAAAACAAAGAACCTATCAATACTTCTAGACTAGTTAATGTAATATGCAGCAGGTAATAATAGTTATAGAGCCCAGAGCAAGCCTGAGCAATATAAAATATAAAATATTAAAATGTCTTAGTTTCGTAATGATTCTTGTAAACATATCAAGCCAACCTGCCAGTGAGCACTCCAAGCATCACTGTTTGCTAAGAACACACTGTTGAATTCCTGAAGAGCTAGAATCCAGCCCATCTTTGTGACTGCTCTAAGACGCCTACTAAACCTGTTCATAATTTAACGTATTGCATCAGCAATGCTCGGCCACAGCACAGATTTAGCCTAGTCTTAGACAAAATATTTAATTTACTAATGATTATCTATTAAAATAATCCACAGTTCATTGCAGAATTGCCTAAACAACAAATTGTAAATTTATTCCCATGAAGTGTGAAGATTGTCAAGACATTAAGATATTAATCACAGAAAGCCAATACTAATACCCAGGAGGGACAAATTGTATTACTTATCTAGTATTCTACATAAAAAAACTGTATAATGCCCACCCATCTCATAAACATGTCATTGTCTCAAACCTGCTTCCTGTAGTTAGCTTTGTCTCTTTAAGGGGGTGAAGTGGATTACAAAGCCTAAAAACATAGCATTAACCACATTACACTGTAGACTGAAAACAAATCAAACAATATAAACCACCAACCAGTTATTACAATGATACTGCATTGTAACAGCAACATTAGAAGAAAACATTCATTTTGTGACTGCTCTAAGATGCCTACTAAACCTGTTCATAATCTAATGTATTGCATCAGCAATGCTCGGCCATAGCAAAGATTTAGCCTAGTCTTAGACTAAACAATTAATTTAATGATGATCATCTATTAAAATAATTCACAATTTACTGCAGCATTGCCTGAACTTCCAAGAATTATAATAGTCATCACATTTTAAGCAATTGTCTATCCAGTCTACATAAATACTTAAGATAGATGACCTATATTAATCACAGAAAGCCAATACCAATACCCAGGAGGGACAAATTGTATTGCTTATCTAGTATTCTACATAAAAAACTGTACAGTATAATGCCCACCCATCTCATAAACATGTCATTGTCTCAAACCTGCTTCCTGTAGTTAGCTTTGTCTCTTTAAGGGGGTAGAGTGCATTACAAAGCCTAAAAACATAGCATTAACCACATTACACTGTAGACTGAAAACAAATCTAACAATATAAGCCACCAACCAGTTATTACAATGATGCTGCTTTGTGAGAGCAACTTTATAAGAAAATAAACATTCAATTTTGTCTATTTTTAGACAAAGACAATTTGGTGTAATGCTATAGTTCAGGTAAAAAACAGTAGTTTAAAAAGCTGAGAAACCTGGAACAATAGCATTACTGCACCTGTGTAAAGTACTGTAAGTCTTTAAACTGCCTTTAGTTTCTGCCAACATATTGATTCTTAGAATAATACAGACCCAGTGTTGCCATTGGTTAGGTTTTCTCTTACCTTTGTTATAAATAGTTTAAGTGAAAACATTTAAAGCTCTAGCATTACACAGGCTTTTTTTTTTTTTTAAATAAAAATAGCTAACTTATACAATTTTAATGTAAACAAAAGAAGAACATAAATAAATTAACAATAAATAATATTAATTCATAATAAAATGTACAACAAATCAACCTAGATCTATTGTCACCTAACATTACATACATTTGAGGCTTAATACATAGCAAATGTGATCTAATAGCAATCTAGCAAAATGAGGTCAGTATTTGAACAATGCATCACCATCCCTAAAATACTGTACATTTAAATTACACCAATTTGTGATTACAATAGGCCTAGCCAAATTATGATTTAGTGTAAGTTGTTAATTACAGCAATTAAATTCATTTTGGGCAAGTGTTTAAAAACTGTAAAAGTTATAATAAGTTGATAAAAATAAGCCTGTGAAAATCAATCCTGCCCAAGAAAAACACCCACATGTTAAACAATAAACTTTAAGCTAATCTTGCTGAGTTCCTTATCGCTAAACCTGAAATTTAATTTAATGTGAATTAAATGAATGTTTCTGTAGACAGAAAAATAGGAAGGCCTATTATATATAACTGGAACTGTATTAAGTCCTGTTTATATTCACAATTATGGCATTTAGCAGATGCATTTATGTAAAGTGACTTACAATTGTGACTGATACTGTGCAAGCAATTTAGGATTAAGGGCCTTGCTCAGGGGGCCAACTTGGTGGGGTTTAAACCAGATACCCTCTGATCACTAGTCCAGGGCCGTGTATCAAAACATTATTCGCTATAATTAAATACAATAAAACATTAAAACGCAGGTGAAATCCTCCCCCAATGTCTGGGATCATTAGGGAGCTGCTGTGTCGTCACACTGACGTGCAGTCCTAATAAGGTGCGTAATAAGTAAACCTAATGACGGCACGCAGATAAAGTTATAAAATCCTTGACATGTTCAATTACAATTATAACATTTTAATAAAAGTGTTTAAGTACAATACTGTATCGAAAGATCGGCATCATATTGTTGTATCCTCCAGTCTAAAGACCTACAAAAACACTTGATTTCGATTGTTTGCATTTTTAACGACATACGACTGCTGCGGAAAACAATTCTACGAAACAAAGAAACAAAACAATTCCCAGCTGAAGTAAAAAAGTTTGGCACATAACAGCCAAGTTATACAGGTTAATAACAATGTAGTAACACTTTATAACCAGCTAACTATGCATTTGTTTACAAAATGCTCGTGTACATTTTATTAACAATAACAAAGAGACTCACCTGCGGTACACAACTGCTGTAAACAGGAAGACCGTATCTTAAAAAAATGAAAGACAGGTCGAGTAAAGTTGAGGTAGAATAAGATAAACGATATAAATATATCGATAGAAATATAATTCTTCTCTGAAGACAGAACTAGTTTGTACACTCTCATACGGCAACTTGTTTCTTTTAGCTCCCTTTCTCTCTCTCTCTCTCTCCCTCTCTCTCTCTTTCTCTTCGGCTGCTCCCTTTGTTATTGTTGTGTAAAACCAGCAGCTGATCGGTGGCTACGTCACTACGGACAGCCTATGAAAGGGCCCTGTTTAAACTCAGTCATCCAATCAGCGAGCGAGAATTGCTGTGACTGACTGTCACCAACGCACGTGATCAGCCAAAGAAAGACAAGACTGGGCAAATCTCCTTTGCTTTGGCTCCGACAAGGGCAGTTCGATTCCATAATCCAAAGAGTCGACTCCGATTCGATTCCTATGCCATGATTTCTTTATAAAAAGACCAAATTAAAGAAAATAATTATTTACACGAAATGGCGAGCTGATAAAGCAATTAAAGAGCTTTGTTGATCGCTGGCAGAGATTATACACGTTTCTAAAACTGTACCAGAGAGACAATTCCTCCAAAAGATATTACTGAAGTGCTCATAGTGGTAGAAAGTGCTTTTTAATTCAAAGGCCATATGCAATTTTATTTCCACACTCGTTAAACAATTTAATCCTGAAATTGAACACTTCCATTGCAATGAAAATATCAATGAAAATTTCTAACACTTTTCAAAGAGTTTTACATTGACTTCACAAAGCTTTACATGTAGATGTTACCATGACTGGTTTTGTTTAGCATGTGTTGTCAACTATTTTATTACATATTCAGTTTTACCAGTCTTTTCCAGGCATAGCTCCAGCTCTGGAGTCCCCAAACTAGCATAAGTGGACTGAATAAAGGTGCAAGATGTAGATGGTGACACCTGGATGGGCATTGACATTTTATTCAAAACTTACCTAGATAGAAATTCATCTTATATATTTCTAACAAATACAAAGGAGTGAAAATGGTGACAAACAGCTGCTCAAGATGTAGGCCATTGTTTTGTGTGTGGGGACGGGGGGTGGTGGTGTACACCTCCCAGGCAGATGGTTATGAAGAGCATGGCATAGAAAGAAGACACCATGATTACAATGGGTATTTAAATAGAGAATTAAGCATTCAATCCTCCATTCAGCCGCATCAAGTTGATTATACTGTATGTCTAGTAAACAGTGTCATTTCTTTACTTTTTTTTTAAAACACGTGTATTTTAAATGTCAAATTTATAGCTTTTAAATATGAGTCAATATTCTGCATTTTTGTGTCTTATTCAGTTATTTCTCTTTATTATAATTTGATTTAAATACAGTACACATGACACATTAATAATTAATTATTAATGCCAAAATGTCACATACATACACTTTTTAATGAAACTGTAATTTGTTAAATTGCTAGATTTTTCATTTAACTCAAAGAGTATAAAGAGAACATTTTCAATGTTTCACTGACAAACCTAGCGTATTTTGTAAACAGAAAAAAAAAAAACAAGAATGTGACACCTGCAACACACTCAGAAAGGCCAAGGGCAGAAACAGCTGCTGAATATGTGTGACCATCAAGGCCTCAGGCAGTATTGGTTGGAAAACCATCATGTTACTGTGATGAATATAGCCACATGAGCTCAGGAATACTTTGGAAAATAATTGCCAGTTAACACAGTCCACCACTGTAAAAAGAAATGCAATCTGAAACTATATTATGCCATATATTAATTCTCTGAGCCCGAAGTAATCTGAGATGGACCGAAAGACAGTGAAAATGTGTTTTGTGGTTCCGTGGGTGGGATATATTAGGCAGCAAGTAAACATTTTGTCCTCAAAGTTGATGTGTTAGAAGCAAGAAAAATGGGCAAGCGTAAGGATTTGAGCGAGTTTGACAAGGTCCAAATGTGATGGCTAGACAACTGGGTCGGAGCATCTCCAAAACTGCAGCTCTTGTGGGGTGCGTGGGTGGCTCATTGATGCACGTGGGGAGCGAAGGCTGATCCGTGTGGTCTGCTCCAACAGACGAGCTACTGTAGCTCAAACTGCTGAAGAAGTTAATGCTGGTTCTGATAGAAAGTTGTCAGAATACACAGTGCATCACAGTTTGTGAGCACCAACACAATATTAAGAAGGTGGTCATAATGTTATGCCTGATCTGTATATATATATGTATATGTGTGTGCGTGTGTGTGTGTGTGTGCGTGTGTGATTACAGAGACAGAGATAGGTAGATAGACAGGTAGATGGATACATACCTACATACACCTGTTAAATAGTTAGTAGTTGTATTTTTACAGGTATTTTTAAGTTATATGCTTTATATTGTAATATTTTTATTTGTGTTATTGCATTACATGGCATGAATTAGTAAAGTGACATTCATGTGTTTGTATCATCAAGCAGAATAATTGAACACCTATGCTTCTTACAAAACTGTTGAAGAATAAACACAGGTTTAAATAACCCAGTGTCTATTTGTAGCAGTGATGGAGGAAAATAAGGGTGGAGTGATGTACAGTTCTCTGTTTGAGCTCTGCTGTGTCATTTCCTGGTAATGACAACAAGCTGTGTATTAAATTAAAGCTTAAACCATTTCTTCCTTGGTCAGTAGTGGTTACCATGTCGCAAATATATTCTACTTTTATCAGCTGACTGTCTGTCGCCATATAACATTTATTGTATGTTTAATAAGAGGATGTGTTTTTCCTGCTAAGCAAATATTGTTCTACAGTACTAACAGTGTGCATACTACAAAAGTGACAATAAAACTCTCAGATCTCTCACCCTGGCTTCATTCCTGGCTACTTTACATGTATCGAAATTACACAACAGCAACTCAGTCCCAGTAGTATTTCCTCATTTTATGCTTTTTATATGTTTACCAAAACATTTGTTCAGAACTGAATAAAAAAAAAAATACAAATGTTCTTGATCATGTTTCCGGGATTGTATAAACACTAGATGTACCTTCTACCTTTCACTGTCAGGCTTATGTAATTTTGTTAATGTTTAAGGCATGTTCTGAACTTCGTGTGCAATGCCAGTGAAGAGGGTTTCCTGACCAAGCCACGGTGTTATTACATTGTGTAATCAGCTGATAACTGTTTTAGTGGATCTGATCACTGACATAAAGATATATAAAATACATATTAAAGTATATTAAAGAATTTTGTTCTCACGTTCTCCCAAATTATTTTGGGAGGATACTGTCTAAATCCTAAAATGTAATAAATGTGTGATTTTTTTTGTGTGATTTACTCAGTTATTATCAATAAGTGCCATCAAGTCGAATCAGTTTATAAAAACAAGTGACTGTGATTAGAACAGGGACTTTTGATGTGATGTATTACTAAATGCAAAAATATACACTTTTTATGTCAATTATTGTCTTTTAGAAATATTTTATAGATGTATAACATGTTTAACATTACTTTAGAATACCAACTTCATGCAAGATACATTTTTGTGTTACAAAGTAAAAGAAAACAAATCAGGTGGTGTAATGTCTGAACATGCTACATATAAGATAATTGAGAACAGCCAAATTACTATTAGTGTATTAAGGGAAACGGACGGAAACTATATTACATAAACTGTTGATGCATGCTCAATAATCCAGGTACACAAATCCACAAAGTTGAATCAGTTCATCTGGACACAAGTTTGTTGTAGAGAACAAACTCTACAACAAACTTGTGTCCAGATGAACTGATTCAACTTTGTGGATATATTACATAAAGACAATCCACATGGAGAATAAAAGAACATGCCAAATACTTTAAAGACAATAACCAGGGCCCATGAACCACTGAGCTGCCATAAAAAGTTATACAAAATATTGAAATATTTTGGTAAGCTTTTATTTTTAAAATATGGTAAAATAATAAGAGGGTATTTTAAAATGTGTATAGTGTGATATATTGCAATTTTTGTACACTTGTATACTATTTTTAAAAGCAGAGAAAAAAATCAGCTGTTTATTCTTGTGTGGGTTGTTACCACATGTTACCACCGAAACTGATCAATTTAATGAAAAGCAGTAAACAATGCTCAAACTGTGCAAAGAAAATACTACCACTTGGAAAAACCTGAGATAAATGTATTCAAAGTAAAGGTGCAGTCAGATCATGTGTGAAAACGAGGTAATGAGAGATTAGGAGCTTTACGGAGCTTACACTTTGACATCTGGGTGGACGATTGCATCAGCTGAACTGAACAGCTAAGTGGGCTGAGACAGCCTGAGGCAAGAATACAATCGAGGTGAAACATCCTGTCATTCAAGTAAGTAAGTAAGTAAGTAAATTTTATTTATAAAGCACTCTTA